>NC_055998.1:80444671-82844671 GCF_018446385.1 Zingiber officinale
ACCTTGAAGTCTAGGCACACGCCGAGCATATCTTCGAGTACCGATTTACTCGCTCTCTCGACCATCCGCATCGGATGGAATGTCAGGTCGAACTTTAACCGTGCCTAATGTCGATCGCATACACACACCCCTGCATGTGATGTAAATCATTCTCGTCTGAAATAATGGTACGTGGGACTCCATGAAGTCGGCGATCTCCAGATACAACTGAGCTAGCTTCTCCATGGAGTAGGATATCTTGATAGCTAAAAGTGGCTGATTTAGTCAACCTATCGACTATTACCCGGATGACATCAAAACCATTCGTGGTTCCGGTAGTCCCACTATGAAGTCCATAGAGATATCCTCCCACTTCCATTCCGGAATCAGAGAGTAACTCCTCGGTCGCTGATGTTCTCGCCTTGACCCTAGCAGTGAGGATGCTAACATCTCGGCGATGTCTCGCTCATCCCGGGCCACCAAAACGTTTCTTGGTCTTGATACATTTTGGTGGAACTCGATGCATCGCATAGGAGTCCTGTGAGCCTCATCTAAAATGTCTCCGGAGCTCCTCCCGATGCGGAACACGTAGTCGCACCAAAATACAACACCGCCATCGGACTCTCTCAATTCTCTACTTTCTCGATTACATAGCCCTTGCTTGATTTTCCTGAATTTCGTCCCGATCCTAAGTCGATGAATATCACCAAGCAAGGTAGACTCTAAGGTCATAGTAGAGTTGTCCAACAATGAGTTCAAGACGAAATCGATCTCCTCTCAGAGGGGCGTGACATCAGGAGATAAGGTAGCACTGGATTTTTGCTAAGTGCTCCGCTACCTTATTGGCTTTCCTGGATGGTAGAGGATGTCACGTCATAGTCTTTGACCAGCTCAAGCCATCTAGCTGCCGCATATTCAGATCCTTCCGAGTGAAGAAGTACTTCGACTATGATGATCTATACACTCGCACCGAGCTCCATAAGTAATGTCTCCAAATTGAGAGCGAACACTCTGCTGCAAGCTCAAGGTCATTAGGGTAATTCTTCTCATAATCCTTGAGTTGTCTGGAGGCATAGGCGATCACCTTGCCGCTTTGCATCGCATCGCTTCCTAGTCCCAACTTAAGAGGCATCACCGTAGATGTCAAAGCCGCGGTGTCGTCTGTAGAGCCAAGAACCTGGTCAATCTCCTTTTAGCTCATAAGTCGCCTCACTCCTCGTCCACCGAAATTTCCCTTTTCCGGTAAGAGCCTGTCAATGGGAGGCTATCCTCGAGAAGTCCTCTACAAACTTTCGTATCTGCTAATCCCATAAAGCCTTGATTACGGCGTTCTTAGGTCTCTTCCGCATTTATCGCTTCTATCTTGCTGGGATCTACCATAATACCATCCTTTGAGATGATGTGACCCAGGAAGGACACATGATCTAACCAAAATTCACATTTCATGAATTTGGCGTATAGCTGGTTCTGCTGAAGGGTCTGCAATACTAATTTCAGGTGCTCTGAGTGTTCTTCCTGAGTTCCTGAGTAGATAAGAATGTCATCGATAAACACAATAACAAACTTATCTAAATACTCCCTGAATACTCTGTTCATGAGATCCATGAATGTAGCTGGAGCATTGGTCACGCCAAAGGGCATGACTACGAACTCGTAGTGTCCGTATCTGGTTCTGAATGCTGTCTTGGGTATATCCCCTTCTTTAACCTTCACCTGATGATAACCTGATCTGAGATCAATCTTAGAGAACACTGCTGCTCCCTTTAACTGGTTGAACAGGTCATCTATTCTGGGAAGAGGATACCTGTTCTTGATCGTGACCTGATTCAGTGCTCTGTAGTCTATGCATAGCCGCATGCTTCCATCCTTCTTCTTCACGAACAGTACATGCGCTCCCCATGGTGAGTGACTCGGTATGAAACCCTTGTCAGCCTCAGAGTTGCTCCCAAGTTCCTCTTCCTACTGGAGCCATGCGATAAGGCGCTGAGATAGGATTTGTACCGGAATGAGCTCTATCTCAAAGTCAATCTCCGTCGGTGCTAAGCTGGTAACTCTTCGTGGAAGGCTGCTGGTAGTCACATACGACTCGAACCTCCGCTAGTGGTGGTTCTTGTCCTGGTGGCGTTGACTACGTGTGCTAGGAATCCTGTACATCCTGAATCCAGTAGCTTCCGTGCTTTCATAGGTGAGAGAAACTTCTTGGCCTTTCTTTGGTTCCTCTGTATTCAAATTGCATCGCTTTAAAGAAGATGATTTTCTTACTAGACTCTATGGTAGCACCGTATCCTCGTAAAGTCCATTCCAAAGATAACGTCATAATCGGTCATTTCTAGCACTATCAGATCACAGAAGAGCTCTCTGTCTGCTATAATGACCGGCACTGCTCTGAGCCAGCGCGTGGAAGCCATGACCTCTCCTGAAGGTAGTGTCGTCAGAAACTGACCACTGAGTACCTCTGGGGGTATTTCTAATTTCTCGGAGAACATCCTGGCTATATATGAATGGGTTTCCCCAGTATCAAATAGAACAGTAGCGCCTTATTCAAATTGCACTGCCGCTTCGGGTTGGAATACGACTTTCTGTTTACGACACTCTATTTGCCATAGCTGGAGGGGCTTCTAATCTTCCCTGGCTGATAAGTGGACCTTCTAGAGCGCCTGCATCCGATATAACTGAGCTGGCTGGCCCGCATACTGAATCTGCTGTGGCTATGTGCCCTTCTTGTCCACATTCAAAGCATCCTCGTGTGCCCTTGCGACAAACCCCTGGGTCACAAGTAGCACACTTTGGATAACCGGGTCGCTTGCTAGATGGTCCTCCTTTTGGGTCACTTCCGATCTCCGCTTCGTTGGAGTTCCCTTTCCGCTAGAGTCGTGGGCCTGCTTTTGAATGTGGGAGTTTCCTTGGCCTTTGGACTCGAGGAAACTTGCTTCACCGCCCATGTGCTCGTAATGCTCGTGGTCAAGGCACCGCTCACTAACTCCTCCGTGGTTTGTGGCCTATGGGCCACCAGCCCACGTTCATCGCTATTTCGCCTCGATCTTGAGCATCAACGGATTCTTCCTTCTCTCAGGCCGACTAGCTCGGGCATAGACGAGCCAACTGTTGAATTTTTTTCATTTCAATCGAAGCCTGACGAAACCTGAAATCGTCGAGTGGCGGTTTGTAACCCAGACGTGAAAGAACCTCAAGAACTCCTTCTCAAGTCACCCATGACATCCGGTTCACCGGGTGCCTGCTCGATTCTTTCCCACCACATGCGTGCGTCTCAGGCGAAGGAGGTACACTTCACCTTCTCGTGTTCGGCCATCCAGAAGCTCCATCGTGCTCTGTTTTGAACCAGGCTTACGCATCCCATGGTTCACTAGTGCCCAGTTCTCCGGCTTGACCACCGCCATCGGATCGGATAGGCTTCCTTTCTTGGCCAACTGGGCTGCAGTCAGTCAGTGGTGAGCCGGTGGAACCTCTAAGACTACCGGAGTCGTCAAATTGGTTCCGGGGTGACTGTGGGGGTATTCTACTGATTAGCCTTTAAGGTGGTTATTTCGCTCGCTCACTAGTCACTGAACTTAGCCACTAATGTAGAGGTCCGGAGGAGGCACCGAACCGCCGCCTCTTGTGAGCTCAGGCTAGTGCCCTTCTAGTGGGCGTCCTCGCCATTTCTAAAGACATAGAGAACATAACATAACTAATGTAATCACAGTTATATAACTACGATATCATGTTTAAAAACTATCACATACTAACAAGAAGTAGGCATATAAACATGAACTATAATAACAAAACAAAAAGCATAAATAAAGTAGAGGTATTCTTACTTGGAAGTTGCAGGTTCAATGCTGATGTGTGTGTAGGAAGTATGGAACTTGGCTCGATACCACTCTGTAAGGCCGGTCGCTACAATTTCTGCTGTGCCTATATGCTTTGCGGAAAACTGGGTTTATTAAAATTTTGCTAATCTAATTGCTGGAACGCTGAAACTGAATGTTCTACATGTACCTAATAATTGTACACATGCTAGGGGAGGTATTTACCACGGATATCGGACTTCTGATCGGCCCCGGACCGTCCACCGACATCGCACAAGGAAGAACCTTTGGATCGGTCGATCGACCGATCCATGATTCAGTTTAGATGCGATCGGATCGGGCCGCCGATCGATCCAGATTCTCACCGACGGTCGGACGACCGATCTGGCTCACCGATCGGTCAACCGACCGATCGCTGGTGTGCCGCTCGCGATCCAACTATCGGATTTTTCACCGCACGGATCGATCCGCCAACGATCCACTGCGAATGAGAGTTAGGATCGCTGAACGCCTCGATCGGTTCACCGACCGATCCGAGACCCCGATCGACCGGCGACCGATCGTTCTGATCGACAAACTCGATATCAAAGACCTGCGCCAAAATCATTATACAACACTATAAAAGCTAAATGATCATTCTACTAGGTAGTGGCTAACATACTAAACATGATGTGAGATATGATTCATTACTTCATGACAAGTAACCACGCTAAGTGCAGAAAAACAACTAACAATGTTCTGATAGATAACTCTCTAAAGTTGTAAGGCAGTTAACTTGCTAAATATTCTAAAACATAAGATAAACTTGCTAGATCCCTCAGATCTTTATTCCAGGTTCCTCCCACACACATCTTGATCTGCATTGCCCTCCAGCCTCCACTAGTCCACTTTTCTTTTACCTGTATCTGCAATATAAGAAAAGTAGCATCTGTAAGCTAAAAGGCTTAGTAAGAAACCATCTACCTCACAAAAACATGCATACGATGTAGATATGATTTTCAAAGCATGCTATTTGAAATATACTGACTAGGCTAAACATGGCATGGCATGTGATCATACAAGCATAGCAATCAAGAACTGAACATAAGCTATCATACTTGCGAAAATAGAGCTGAGCATGAAAACTAAAACTGAAAACAAATCATGGAACTGAACTAAACTGATCATGATCTGTACTAAACTAACTGAGCTGGTACTGAAACTAAGCTGAACTCACATAACTGATTGTGAATTTGAAAAGCTATACATATAATAAGTGAAAATACTAGCTATGCACGCAACCCTATCCAAACCCGGGATTGCAAGTTCCGAATCTAGTAGGGTTTACTAGGTTAGCTAAACCTAGGGACGACTATGGGAGTCCAGCCCAGTGGATATCTAATCCAGTACAGTGCCACTGCTGAAAGTAAAATACTAAATGCTATATACTTATTTTGCTGAATCTAGATTATCTGAACCTAGAACTAGGTTGTCTGAACCTAGAGGCGACTGTGGGAGCCCACCCATTGGACTGTAGTCCTACATAAGTTGAAATAAACTAATTTGCTGTTTTAAATGCTTCTAGTGCATTTAATAAGTTATTTAAACTGTCTATTACTGAGCTAGACATTTAATCGAGCCCCTAGGATGCTCTAACTCTTCTCCCTATTAGGGAGACCACCTCTAGGTACCCGACAACGTCTAACCTCCTATCTGAAGAGGGAAGACGTGCCCGGCCCATCTAGAGGTGCTCAACTAAATCCCTAATCTGCGAAGAGAGTTAAATACACCCTAGATATCGATAAAAATCCGCATACATCCTAACTAAAGCATAAAAACTCAAACGGAAGCTATTATACTGCAGGTGAGGGGTTTCTTACTTTGTGTGCTAGATTTCTTACAAATCTAATCGCTAGAAATTCCGGTGGAGACGACTTCTCGACGATTCGCTCGCGTCCACGTGTTCTACTCGCGGAGGGGAACGTCCGTGTGCTAAAATCATCGCCGGAAAGAGACCTTGGGGCCCTAAGGAGAGAACCCTAGGTCTTCTTGGTGTGGTGCCGAGAGAAGGAGGAAGAGAAGAGAGGTGTTCAGCGTGAGGGTTTGGAGAAAGAAAGTGGCGTGAGGTTTGGTGAGGAGAGGGCTGCCGAACCAAATTAAACCAAACCCAACTTAAGTTCTTAATTTATATTAAGTGGATTATTGAACCCAACTCTAATATAAATATAATTGGTTCCTCTTTCTTTCAGCACGGCCCTGCTGGGTTCACCGATTACTAAGGCTAACTAAAGGTTTAGCGGACCCGAGAGGTCCCGGGTTCGATTCCTGCTTAAACCATTTTGCTTATCTAATTACTTTTGCTACTTCCGCTACTCGGAAAATTCCGGAAAAATATCTAAAAATTCCAGAAAAATCATAGAATAATTCTAATGCAAGTTTGAGAACTTTCGGGCGTTACACCTTCAGTTGGAGAAGATCACACACATCCTAAATGTTATTTGGGATTGGTGCGGTAGTGCAACAATAACTCCCTAATGGAATGAGTTATTGTTGATGAACTTGAATTGTGTGTTCGAGGCGAACATGGGATACTCAAGCTCATCGGAAGGCCAAAACCAATTTCCCCTCTAGGTCCCTGTCGTAGCCTCATTAGTGTCTTATAAACTACTCATTAAAAGCCCTTCTTGGTGTCTAAGAAAGGAGGTCGGCCCATTGCTTAGTGACCAAGCAATGGCCGGCCACCATCTTCTTAAGAGGGTCGGCCCTCTTGCTTGGTGACCAAGCAAGTAGGGGCCAACAAAGATAAATTCAAATAGGAGGGGTGTTTTGAATTTTTAAAATATTCTCTTTGTAGAAAACTATAAGTTTTAAAAGAGAAATTTAAATTTTAAAAACTTTCCTTATTTGATTAGGCCACATGTTTTAATAGAGAGTTTTAAAAGTTTTAAAACTTTTCTTTTTTAACCATCCTCATGGTTTTAGAAAAAAGGAAAAGAAGTTTTAAAAATTAAAATTTTCTATTCATGTAAAAAAAGGAAATTTTGAAGAGAAGTTTTAAATTTTAAAACATGGTTTTAATTTTTTAAAACTTTCCTTTTTAACATCCATTTTAGGAAAGAGAGCTTGTAAAATTTTATAAGAGGATTTCTTCTTGTAAAATTTTATAAAAAAATATTTCCTTCCTCTTTAAGGGGGTCGACCACCCTAGCTTGGTGCCCAAGCAACGAGCCGGCCAAATAAAAATAAAAATAAAATCATCATCGAATGATTTGGTGATTGATTCAATCAAGAGGGAAGAAAAGGAAAAATAAAAAGGGAAAAGGAAAAACTATAGGAAGATTTTAATCTTTGTAAAAATTCTTCCCTTATTTGCCTTGGGCAAGTAATATAAAAGAAGGGGTGAGGAGGTCTCATGAGACACAATTCTTATTCTCTTGGTGGAGACTCTCTTGGTGTGGCCGGCCCTCTCTCTTCTCCCTTTCCCTTTGCTCTTTTTTCTTTTGTGGTGGTGGTGGCTGAAAATTAGAAGAAGGAGAAGAAGACTTTGGGTGGTGTTCATCTTGGAGGATCGTCGCCCACACGACGTCCAAGGTGAGGCGAGGAATACGGCAGAAGATCTCGAGGTCATTAGCTTGCAAAGAAAAGGTATAATTAGCAATTGTTTTCCGCATCATGCTAGTTATTTTTCTTTGTATGAATTCCAAACACAAGAGGCATTAGATCCAGTTTTTCGAATTAGTAATTCATGTTTGTGTTTTTCTTTGTTTTTCAAATTTGTGATTCGATTGTTCTTTTTGGTTAAACCTAGAGTTATATAAGGAAATTAAATATTAGCTTTCCTTAAAAGGCTTTGTCTAGGCAGTGGTGGATGCTCCCATACCCAAGAAGGTCATGTGCCTCACCATGCAGTCCTTGAAGCCAATTTTGGAATACGTAGGTGGATTTGGATCAATAGTGTTAAGTTCCACTTGTGATCCAAGTCTAAACCATTAAGAATATATAAGTTAAATTTGGAATCAATGATGTTAAGTTTCGTCTGCGATTCTTAATTTAACTTCTAAAGAACACAATAGGTTATTTAAGGAAAGGTTCAACACTTGTACAAAATTTTTGTACAATGAAATCCGTACGATTTTCCTAGGACTAACCAACAATTGGTATCAGAGATAGGGTTTGCCTCTGTGTGTTTTGGTTTTCAAATTAATTATGCACATGTCATACATAATTTAGGCAGGATAATAGTAGGATGTACTAACTTTATGGTTGCAGGCTTCAACTATTATGACATTTAGATATTGTGTGTAATTGGACCCTTGGACATGTCAAGGGCATTATTTTATGTGCATGATTGTATGTATCAAATATAACAGGAGCTATATTATTTTTAGAATTTTATTTTAGATCTAGATTACATGTACATTCCTTCGTGGAATATAGGATCGATATATGTAAAATTCTATTTTTGTCGCTGATCGGATACTTGCAAGGCGTGGTACTTTTGGAGCACCAGAAGCGCAGCGGAATAAGAAGCAAGATGGATGCGACGACTAGACCCGATGGCAGTGGCTAAAGATGGCAGCAGATAGGGTTGGAGCACACGAAGGACAGTGATGGAAAAAGGCCATAATAGTTGGAAAATAAATTTTCATATTTATTGTTTTTATTTACTGTGATGTGTGTGTATGCATGTGATGTATGCTAGGATAGTTTAAAATTCCTCACTTTAAATAACTAAGTGGGAGAGGGATTTATTTTAATAAATTCCATGGTCTCCATTACTGGTTTGTAAGTGATGCAAACAAACTTGCATGTTGGCTCTGAGTATATTCCTCCATATCGGATGAGTTTGTTTGCGGATCACTAGATCAAACTTCCATTTAGGGATGACTATAGGAAATTAATTAAGAGTGTGTGATCTTCCCCATCGGAAGGGGCATAATCTTATTAATGGACTTAGTGTCAAGTAATGGTATACACTTAGGCATGTCTAATAGTATCCTCCCCATCGGAGTCACTGCTATTATTTGTGTGACCGAAGGAAACCAACTATTAATTTTATTTGTCAAAAGTTAGGTTGACAAGAATAAAATTAATGGGTAAAACCTCCTCTTACAAATGTTTGATTTTGTATACATCCACACTATCGTGGCATACAAAATTCACGGTGTTTTAATGTGTTTGTTAATTTAAAATAGTATTGTTTCAGGAATCAATATTATTCTAAATTTAGAGTTCTGATCAAAGTTATTTGTGTGATTTTTAGGATGACTTTCAACCCACTGGCCATTATACTGAAAGAGAACAAACTTACTGGTTCCAATTATATAGATTGGAAAAGAAACCTGGATATTGTCTTAACTGCTGAAAGTTATAAGTTTGTACTGTTAGAGGTATGCCCAGATACACCTAATGGTGACTCTACCCCAGAGGAGATTGAGTATCATAAGAAATGGGTAAAAGCAGATGAGATGGCGCGGTGTTACATTTTGGCTTCAATGTCAAATGTATTGCAACATCAGCATCAAGATTTACCAACTGCTTATGATATAATGAACAATCTCAAAGAACTCTTTGGGCACCAAAGTCGGACTGCTAGGCAAGAGGCAATGAGAAAGTTAATGACAACCACCATGTCTGAGGGGACACCCGTAAGGGATCATATCCTCAAAATGATGGCTTATCTGAATGAAATACAAGTCCTTGGAGGAGAAATCGATGGGGAAACCCAGGTCGATATAATTCTCCAAACGCTACCCAAAAGTTTTGAGCAGTTCCGCCTGAACTATAACATGAACAAATGAGAGTATTCGTTGGCGGAACTTCTGATAGAACTACAAGTAGCAGAAGGTATATTTCGTCACAGTTCTCAGATTCACTATGCTGAAAATGGTTCTACTTCTAAGTTGAAAGGCAAGAAGAAGAAGAAACAGGTCTTTTCAACAAAGAGAGTGAATAAACTTGAGGGTACAGGACAAAAAGATGGAATGAAAAAGCCGAAGGGCAAGTGCTTCATCTGCAAGTAGTCAGGACAATGGAAGGCGGACTATCCTCGTAGTAATCAGAATAATAAAGGTATATCTCATGCTCTAGTAGTTGAAACATGTTTAGCGGTGTTATCTACCAGCACCTGGTGTGTAGATACAAGAGCCACTGATCATGTCTGCAATTCTTTGCAGGGGTTCCAGGAAACCCGACAACTATTTGAATTAGAGATAACCGTATACATTGGCAATGCTACTAAGGTGGTGACTGTTGCAGTGGGACATGTTTACTTACCTTTTAGGAATAGAAGTTTGGTTTTAAGAAATTATCTTTATGTACCCAGTTTTAGAAAAAATTTAATTTCAGTTTCTAAACTGTATTTGGATGGATATTCTGTTTCTTTCAATAACAATGAAATTATAAAGAGAAATAGAGTTATTATCTGTTCTGGTGCATTGGTAGGCAATTTATATACATTAAATCCAATTTCTCCCATAAAGCAACAAATGGAAATTAATAACACATCTTCTAACTCTAATAAGAGAAAAGAACCTTCGGAGATGAACCAAACATATCTTTGGCATCTAAGGCTTGGTTATATTAACTTAAGTAGGATTCAAAGACTTATAGCCAATGGACTCTTGGGTACATTAGAGTTGAAAATTTTTTTAACCTGTGAATCTTGCTTGAAAGGTAAAATGACCAAGAGACCTTTTAAGGCCAAGAGGTATAGAGCCAAAGATGTGTTAGAACTAGTTCATTCTGATTTGTGTGGTCCTATGTCTATCCATGCAAGAAGTGGTTTTGAATACTTTATCTCTTTTATAGACGATTATTTGAGATACGGATACATTTACTTGATGCGCCGCAAGTCTGAGTGCTTTGATAAGTTCAAAGAGTACAGAGTTGATGTGGAGAAACGTCTTGGTAAAAGTATCAAAACACTACGGTCTGATCATGGTGGTGAATACCTCTTGAGAGAGTTTAGGAATTACTTATCAGAGGTCGGGATTCAATCCCAGTTGTCTACACCTGGTACACCCCAACAGAATGGTGTGGAAGAACGAAGGAATAGAACTCTTATGGAGATGGTTAGATCGATGATGAGTTATTCAGAATTTTCAAATTCGTTTTGGGGATACGCTCTGGAAATAGCAGCATACATTCTGAACTTAGTACCTTCTAAATCAGTACCTTTTACTCCCACAGAATTGTGGAATGGGCGAATGCCCAGTCTAAGACATATTCGAATTTGGGGTAGTCCAACACATGTGCTGAAAGCAGATGCTGATAAGTTAGAATCTCGTACAGAAGTTCGAGTGTTTGTGGGTTATCCTAGAGGAACGAAAGGTGGTTTATTTTATAGTCCTAAAGACCAGAAGGTCATTGTTAGCACCAATGCCCAGTTTTTAGAAGAAGACTATATAATGGACCACAAGCCCAAAAGTAAAATTGTTCTAGAAGAAATGAGAGAGGATAGGTCTACTTCAGTACCAAAAGTATAAGATGAAGTACCACAAGAGACTGCAACATGTGTCACACATGATACACAACCACAGACAGTGCCTCGTCGTAGTGGGAGGGTTGTGAGACAACCTGAGAGATTCATGTTTTTAGGAGAGTCTTCGGACTTGCTCCCGGGTAAACATGAACCTGATTCCCAAACATATGATGAAGCACTCCAAGATATAGATGCAGTATCTTGGCAAAAGGCAATAAATTCTGAAATATAGTCTATGTATTCTAATAAGATTTGGGATCTTGTATAACCACCTGATGGTGTAAAAGTCGTTGGATGCAAGTAGATCTACAAAAGGAAAAGAGGGATAGACGGGAAGATAGAAACCTTCAAGGTAAGGCTTGTTGCGAAAGGGTATACTCAGAAAGAGGAAATCGATTATAAGGAGACTTTTTCGCAAGTAGCTATGCTAAAGTCTATCTGGATACTCTTATCCGTTGCTGCTCATATGGATTATGAGATTTGGCAAATGGATGTCAAGACAGCTTTCCTTAACGAAAGTCTTGAAGAAAGCATCCATATGAAGCAACCAGAAGGGTTCATTGAAAAAGGCAAAGAGCATCTAGTGTGCAAGCTCAATCGGTCCATTTATGGACTGAAGCAAGTTTCAAGATCTTGGAACATCCGGTTTAATGAAGTAATCCAATCATATGGATTTATTCAGTGTCCGGATGAGTCTTGTGTATACAAGAAGTGTAACGGAAACGTGGTAGTATTTCTTGTACTATACGTAGATGATATTTTGTTAATTGGCAATAATGTCAAGGTATTATCGGACGTAAGGGTATGGTTGTCCAAACAATTTGATATGAAGGACTTAGGAGAATATGTACACATTCTTGGGATCAAAGTTATAAGGGATCGCAAGAAAAGAATGTTGTGTCTATCTCAAACTTCATATATAGATACAATCCTTGCTCGTTTTAGTATGCAGAACTCCAAGAAAGGTTTCTTACCTTTTAGGCATAGAGTAGTCTTATCTAAAGAGATGTCTCTGAAGACATCAAAGGAGATAGAGGATATGAAGGCAGTTCCTTATGCTTCGGCTGTAGGAAGCCTTATGTATGCAATGCTGTGTACGAGACCTGATATCTGTTTTGCCGTGGGCATGGTTAGCAGATATCATAGTAACCCTGGACAAGGACATTGGACTGCTGTAAAGCATATATTGAAGTACCTAAAAAGGACTAGAGATTATATGCTAGTTTACCAAGAAGACGATTTGCTCCCTGTGGGTTACACGGATTCGGATTTCCAATCAGATAGGGACAACAGTAAGTCTACATCAGGCTATGTGTTTACTTTAGGAGGTGGAGCCATTGCGTGGAGAAGTGTTAAGCAGAAATACATTTCAGACTCAACCATGGAAGCTGAGTATATGGCAGCCTCTGAGGTAGCTAAAGAAGTTGTATGGCTTAGGAACTTTCTAATGGACTTAGATGTGATTCCTGGTTTGTCCAAAATCATCACAATTTATTGTGATAATAGCGGTGCAGTTGCAAACTCGAAGGAACCACGAGCCCATAAGGCGAGTAAACATATAGAGCGCAAGTACCACCTGATACGAGACATCGTCAAACAAGGAGAAGTTGTCGTCGCCAAGATTGCATCAGCAGATAACCTGGCAGATCCTTTCACTAAGGCCCTTCCGGCGAAAGCTTTTGATCGGCATGTGGAGGGGATGGGAATCAGATGTATGGTAGCAGATATGGCAACTTAGTCTTTTAGTATAAGTGGGAGATTGTTAGAGTGTATACTAAAAGCCTAGCTTTTGTAAACATTTATTTTTGAAATAAAAGAATCACATTGGTCAAATGTCTATATTTATTTGTTGAATATAGTTGTTCAATTAATTTATAAAGTAGATAACATGGTGTGTGGTGTCACACACAGAAGATCATGTTATCAGCTCTTTATAAATTATAAACAGTTGCTCACGACTAAGATGGAAAGGAACAAATCATTGGTATAGTTATAGTGTAATTACGTATTAGTTTATCTTGACTAATAAATTACACTAGTACACTCTAAGTGTATTGAGTAGGACCATTTTAGGTAAGTTCTTTTTATACTGACTTAATAAAAGAACTAGACCTTAGTTATTATGAAAGTGTGTACTCTTAATCCTAATATAATAACAAGCATATATATTTAGTATCTATTTCTTTAACTTATCAAAGGGTGAGATTTAGCTTGATAAATCAATAGGTCCGATAAGTTGGGAAATTATATTACTTATAGTATGTGTTGTTGATTATAGAAGGAAACTGTGTCCTAGTAATCTAGGTTGAGAATGTCCCCAAGAGGAGCTCATAAGGATTGTCATGTTAAACCCTACAGGTGGACTTAGTCCGATATGACAATGAAGTTGAGTGGTACTACTCTTGGAGCTAGATATTAATTAAGTGAGTTGTCAGTAACTTACTTAATTAGTGGACATTCGTTATCTTAAACACAGGGAGACTAACACACTCATGATAAGAAGGAGCCCATAAATGTAATTTGGGATTGGTGTGGTAGTGCAACAATAACTCTCTAGTGGAATGAGTTATTGTAGATGAACTTGAGTTGTGTGTTTGGGGCGAACACGGGATACTCAAGCTCATCGGAAGGCCAAAACCAATTTCTCCTCTAGGTCCCTGTCGTAACCTCATTAGTGTCTTATAAACTACTCATTAAAAGCCCTTCTTGGTGTCCAAGAAAGGAGGTCGGCCCATTGCTTGGTGACCAAGCAATGGCCGGCCACCATCTCCTTAAGAGGGTCGGCCCTCTTGCTTAGTGACCAAGCAAGTAGGGGCCGACCAAGATAAATTCAAATAGGAAGGGTTTTTTAAATTTTTAAAATCTTCTCTTTGTAGAAAACTATAAGTTTTAAAAGAGAGATTTTAATTTTAAAAACTTTCCTTATTTGAATTAGGCCACATGGTTTAATAGAGAGTTTTAAAAGTTTTAAAACTTTCCTTTTTTAACCATCCTCATGGTTTTAGAAAAAAGGAAGAGAAGTTTTAAAAATTAAAATTTTCTATTCATGTTAAAAAAAGGAAATTTTGAAGAGAAGTTTTAAATTTTAAAACATGGTTTTAATTTTTTAAAACTTTCCTTATTAACATCCACTTTAGGAAAGAGGGCTTGTAAAATTTTATAAGAGGATTTCTTCTTGTAAAATTTTATAAAAAAATATTTCCTTCCTCTTTAAGGGGGTCGGCCACCCTTGCTTGGTGCCCAAGCAAGGTGGCCGACCAAATAAAAATAAAAATAAAAATATCATCCAATGATTTGGTGAATGATTCAATCAAGAGGGAAGAAAAGGAAAAATAAAAAAGGAAAAGGAAAAACTAGAGGAATATTTTAATTTTTGTAAAAATTCTTCCCTTATTTGCCTTGGGCAAGTAATATAAAAGAAGAGGTGTGGAGGCCTCATGAGACACAATTCTTATTCTCTTGGTGGAGACTCTCTTGGTGAGGCCGGCCCTCTCTTTTTTCCCTTTCCCTTTGCTCTCTTTTCTTTTGTGGTGGTGGTGGCCGAAAATTAGAAGAAGGAGAAGAAGGCTTTGTGTGGTGTTCATCTTGGAGGATCGTCGCCCACACGACGTCCAAGGCGAGGCAAGGAATACGGAAGAAGATCTCGAGGTCATTACCTTGCAAATAAAAGGTATAATTAGTAATTGTTTTCCGCATCATGCTAGTTATTTTTCTTTGCATGAATTCCAAACACAAGAGGCATTAGATCTAGTTTTTCGAATTAGTAATTCGTGTTTGTGTTTTTCTTTGTTTTTCGAATTTGTGATTCGATTGTTCTTTTTGGTTAAACCAAAAGTTATATAAGGAAATTAAATATTAGCTTTCCTTAAAAGGCTTTGTCTAGGCAGTGGTGGATGTTCCCATACCCAAGAAGGCCATGTGCCTCGCCATGCAGTCCTGGAAGCTAATTTTGGAAATTAATATTTAATTGAATTTATAACGTAGGTGGATTTGGATCAATAGTGTTAAGTTCCGCTTGTGATCCAAGTCTAAACCATTAAGAACAGATAAGTTAAATTTGGAATCAATGATGTTAAGTTCCGTCTGCGATTCCTAATTTAACTTCTAAAGAACACAATAGATTATTTAAGGAAAGGTTCGACACTTGTACAAAATTTTTGTATAGTGGAACCGGTATGATTTTCCTAGGACTAACTAACACCTCCCATTACGACGTGACACTGCTTGTAATTGTGGTACATTTGTGACACGTGTTGTAGTTTCTTGTGGTATCTCATCTTGTACAGTTGGTACTAGTTTAGACGTGTCTTCTCTAATTTTCTTAAGAATAATTTTTCTCATAGGCTTTGTAGTTCATTACATAGTCCTCTTCTAAAATCGGGCATTGGTGTTAACAATGACCTTCTGATTTTTAGGACTATAAAACTCCTTTCGTTTCTCTAGATAACCGACAAACAAGTGAACTTCTGTCCAACTTATCAGTGTCTCCCTTTAGCACATGTGCTGGACTACCCCAAATCTGAATATGCTTCAGACTAGACTTACGCTCATTCTATAATTCTATGGGAGTAGAGGGTTCTGACTTTAAAAGGTACTATGTTCATTGTCGTTTCTAGAGTATATCCCCGAAATGAATTTGGAAATTCTGAATAACTAATCATCGATTTAACTATTTCCATAAGAGTCATATACATTCGTTCTGCCACACTATTCTGTTGGGGTGCACCAGGTGCAGACAGTTGGGATAGAATCCCGACTTCTGATAAGTAACCCCTAAACTCTCCTAAGAGGTACTTGCCACTACGATCACACCGTAGTGTGTTGAAACTTTTACCATGGCGTTTCTCCACATCAACCTTGTACTCTTTGACCATATCAAAGTACTCAGACTTACGGCGCATCAAGTAAATGTACCTGTATCTCGAATAGTCGTCTATAAAAGAGACGAAATATTTGAAACTACATATTGCCTAGATAGTCATAGGTCCACACAAATCAGAATGAACCAATTCTAACACATCTTTGGGTCTATACCCCTTAGCCTTAAAAGGTTTCTTGGTCATTTTTCCTTCCAAGCAAGACTCGCAGGTTGGAAAGTTTTCCACCACCAATGAACCCAAAAGTCCACCGGCTTTTAACCATTGAATCCTACTCAAGTTAATATGACCTAGCCTTAGATGCCAAAGATATGTTTGGTTCATTTCCGAAGGTTGATTTCTCTTATTAGAATTAGAAGATGTGTTATTAATTTCCATTTGTTGTATTATGAGAGTTATTCGATTTAGAGTATACAAATTGCCAATTAATGTACCAGAACATATAACCACTCTATTTTTCTTGACAACCACTTTATCATCAAAAGAAACAGAATACCCATGCTCAAATAGTTTAGAAACTGAAATCAAATTCTTTCTAAAACTTGGTACATAAAGGCAATTTCTCAAAATCAAAATTTTATTCCTAAATAAATATCTCCCACTGCAACAGCCACCACTTTCATAGCATTGCCCATGTAAACGATGATTTCTACTTCATATAGTTATCAGGTGACCTGGAACCCCTACAATAATTTGCAGATATGATCAGTGGTTCTCATATCTACACACCAGGTACCGGTAGATAACACCACTAAACATGTTTCAACAACTAATAAGATACACCTTTATTGTTCTCATTCCTGAGAGGACCGTCCACCTTAGTGTCCAAGTTTTATTTCCAATCATTATAATTGGGACTAGTAAGTCTATTCTCTAGTATAACAGCTAGGGAATTGAAAACCATTTGAAATCCAAAGAATAACAAAATATTTGGTCAAGACCAACACCTCAAACACCGTGAATTTTGTATGTCGCGATAGTGTGGACGTATACAAATTCAATCATTGATTTTATTATCTTGTCATCCAAACTTTATGACAAATAAAATTAATAGTTGGTTTGTCTTCGATCAAATATTCGGTCAAAACTTTAGAATTTAAAATAATATTGATTCCTCAAAACAATATCATTTTAATTCACCAACACCTCAAATACCGTGAATTTTGTATGCCACGATAGTGTGGACATATACAAATTCTAACATTTGTAAGAGGAGGGTCTTATCCATTAATTATCTTGTCAACCTATAATTACCTCAAACACCATGAATTTTGTATGCCACGATAGTGTGGACGTATACAAATTCAATCATTTGTAAGAGGAGATTTTACCCATTAATTTTATTTTGTCAACCTAACTTTATGACAAATAAAATTACCTCAAACACCATGAATTTTATATGTCACGATAGTGTGGACGTATATAAATTTAAATATTTGTAAGAGGGGGGTTTACCTAGCTTTATGACAAATTAATAGTTGATTTTTCTTCGGTCACACAAATAATAGCAGTGATTCCGATGGGGAGGATATTATAAAATGTGCCTAAGTGTATTCCATTACTTGATACTAAGTCCACTAAATAGAATTGTGCCCCTTCAGTTGGAGAAGATCACACACATCCTAAATAATTTCTTTCCTATAATCATCCATTAAGGAAGTTTGATCTAGTAATCCGCAAACAAACTCATCGGATGTGGAGGAAAGCACTCAGAGCCAACACGCAAGTTTGAATGCATCACTTACAAATCAGTAATGGAGACCGTGGAATTTAATTAAATTCCTCTTCCACTTAGTTATTTAGAACGAGGAATTTTAACATACACACAAGCACACAAACACAAGCACGCACAGCATAAAAGGAAATAAATAAGAAAAATAATTTTCCAACTATTATGGCCTTTATCCATAGTTGTCCTCCGTGTGCCATCAACCCTAGCTACTGCCATCTTTAGCCACCGATATCGAGTCTAGTCGTCACATCTATCTTGCTTCTTTTTCCGCTGCAGCTCTGGTCCTCAAATAGTCCCATGCCTCGCAAAGATACGATTGCGACAAAAATAAAATTTTACATTTATCTATCCTATATTCCACGAAGGAATGTACATATCATCTAGATCGAACAAAATGTAAAATCCTAATAACTAATACAGCTCCTGCTGTATTTAATATTACAATCATGCACACACATAAAATGCCCTCGACATGTTCGAGGGTCCAATCATATACAAACACAACATGGCCATAATAGTTGGATCTAGGATGTCTGCAACCACAGAGTTAATCTATTTACACATCCTACTATTATCATGCCTAAATTATATATGACATGTGCATAATTAAACTAAAAACCAAACACATAGAGGCTAAAACCTAGCTCTGATACAAATTGTTGGTTGCTACTCGGAATACCGTCCTAGTTCCCCTATACAAAAATTAGTACAAGCATAGAACTATTCTAGCTACCCATGTGCTCTACTAAAGTTAAATTTGGAATGCAAATGATGCTTAACATTATTAATCCAAATTTTCCTTTAGAAGTTAAACTTGGATTGGGAACGAAACTTAACATTCTTACTCCAAGTTCAACCGATGTGATCTTCCTAAGTTAAATCATATTACAGAAGTTATCAAATATATATTTCAAAGATCAGCTTCCAGGTTAAACTTGGCGAGGCACTAGGCCTTCTTGGGTTTAGGATCATCCACCACTTCCTAGACAAAGCATTTCAAAGAAATTAAATATTTAACTTCTTACAGTAAACTTGGTTTAACTATAGAGACCTCAATAGAAACATATTATTGAAATATGAAATCAAAAAATAAAATCGATAACAAAAATGATAACTTAAAACCTATAACCTCTTGTGCTTGGTATTTCAAAATCTATACAAAAGATGAACTAGTTATGATGTAGAAACTAATAACTAGTTATACCTTTTATAGTTTATAGACCTCTTAATCTTCTATTGTATTCCTCTCCTTCTCTTCGACGTCGTGTGGGCGATGATCTTCCAAGATGAAATCCACTCAAGCTTCTTCCAAGGCTTCCAAGATCCGGCCACCAAATAACCTCCAAGGGATGCTAGACAAGAGAGCTCCTTCTCTTCTTCTTCTCCTTCAAGCAATCGGCCACCAAGAGATCTCCCACAATTGATGCTGCCGGCCTCCAAGAGAGGAAACAAAAGGAGAGAAGAGAAAGAACAAGGGCCGACCACCAAGGAAGAATAGAGAGGAATAGAAGATGTGTTCTTAGGTGAGGCACCCCCTCCTTCTCTTTTATATTCCTTGGTTTTGTCAAAAAAGGAAAGTTTATAACAAAAAATAAAAACTTCCTTTTCTCCCATGACATGGCCGGCCACAAGCTTGTGATCCAAGCAAGGAAAGATTTTAAACAAAATTAAAATATCTCTTTTAAAATCTCTTTTATGGATAGTTATAATAGGAATATTTTATATATTAAAATCTCTCTCTTTTAAATCCTTTTATGGATATCTATAAAAGAAAAGATTTAAAATAAAACATGGTTACAAAAAGGAAAGTTTTATAATAAAAATTAAAATCTTTTTTTCACATTATAGATAACTACAAATAAGGAAAAATTTCAAATCTCTCTTTTATTCCTTTGTAGAAAGCTATAAAAGGAAATATTTTAAAATTTAAAACTATCTTTTAAAACCATCATAAAAGGAAAGTTTTTTACAAAATAAAAACTCCTTTTATTTCCTTTTGTGACCAATCTAAAAAAGAAAATTTTATAGTAAAATCATCCTTTTAAATCCTTTTTATGGATCTCTATAAAAGGAATGATTTTAAAAAAAATAAAACTTCCTTCTCTTCGTGTCTGTGGCTGGCCCCTTGCTTGGGCACCAAGCAAGGCTTGGCCGACCCTAGCTTGGGCTCCAAGCTTAGCTTGGCCGGCCCCTTGCTTGGTCTCCAAGAAAGGCTTGGTCGGCCCTAGCTTGGGCCTTAAGAAGCTAGGCTTTTGGGTGGATATAAGGCTTTATATAAGAGGCTACAATAGAGAGCTAGAGGAGGAATTGATTTTGGTCTCCCGATGAGCTTGAGCTTCCTGTGTTCGCCCCAAACACCCAACTCAAGTTCATCAATAATATCTCATTCCACTAAAGAATTATTATTGCACTACCACACCAATCCCATATTACAATATGGGTTGCTTCTTATCATAAGTGTGTTAGTCACCCTGTATTTAAGATATTGAATATCCACTAATTAAATGAGTTACTAACAACTCACTTAATTAATATCTAGCTCCAAGAGTAGTACCTCTCAACCTTATCATCATGTAGGACTAAGTCCACTTGCAGAGTTTACATGACAATCCTTATGAGCTCCTCAAGAGGGCATCATCAACATAGATTACTAGGACACAGTTTCATTCTATAATCAACAACACACCATATAAATAATATCATTTCTCAACTTATCGGACCTATTTATTTAATGAACTAAATCACACCTTTTGATAAATTAATGAAATAAATATTAGGTATATGTGCTTGTTATTATATTATGATTAAGAGTACACACTTCCATAATAACAGAGATTTTGTTCTTTTATGTAGTCAGTATAAAAAGAAACTACCTTAAATGGTCCTGCTCAATACACTCATAATGTACTAGTGTAATTTTATAGTCAAGATAAACTAATACCAAATTACACTACAACCATTCCAATGGTTTGTCCCATTCCATCTTGGTTGTGAGCTTCTATTTATAATTTATAAGGAACTGATAACATGATTTTCTATGTGTCTCCTCACACCATGTTATCTACAATATAAATTAAATAGACAACTACACTTAACATAAATGTAGACATTTGACCAATGTGGTTCTTATTTTAAAATAAATATTTATACAAAAGCTAGGCTTTTAGTATACATCCTAACACTAGACCCTCATGGCTTTGCTCTTGGGCTCTCCCCAAAAGGCCTCATGTTAATGGAGATATATTTTCTCTTATAAACCCATGATCTTTCTCATGTGTTTTCAATGTGGGACTATGTTTGCAACCTTGCAACCCCAACAATCCCCCCCCCTCAAACAAAGGATCACAGGATTCTTACGTCTGATCCTCGACCCACCAAGTCTTCCTGGCCCTCGGTCCACCTGACCTACTAGGACTTCCTTACCTAGCCGCAACTAGGACTTCCTGCCCCCCGGTCCACCTGACCTACTAGGACTTTCTTGCCTAGCCGCAACTAGGACTTCCTGCCCCTCAGTCCACCCGACCTACTAGGACTTCCTTGCCTAGCCGCAACTAGGACTTCTTGCCTGATGTCTGGTCCTCTTGATCCGAACATAGGAGCCCCCACTTTCTTTGTTCGAGGTCAATATTGTACCTACATGGCTCAATCAGACCATAGCTCTTATGCATAGTTGGCGGTTAAACCTTCTGGCAGTCTGGGCTCTGATACCAATTGTTGGTGCAATATTCCCTAGGTCAATGTTGACCTGGTTGACTAATTTTGAGATGGCTCAAGCTTGAGTCTTTATGTTTGGGTTTTGATGTTTGACAATACCTTTTAAGTTAGGCTAATCCCATAGCCTCAACTTCCTTTTCTGCTAAAGTATGAATGAGGGTTTCCTTCATTCTCCCCCATTCCTAGAGGGCAAACTCCCTCTTTAGATAATGAAGGCATAACTTAAACCTTACATTCTCCCCCTATTGGCACACATAAAAAAGAACTCTCCCCCTGAAGAGTTACTCACCTTTGTTCACAACTTCACTCGTTGTTCACAACACCATAATGAAGGTCCCATACCCTTCATTTTCTTCAACGCTTACCCTTGAGCGTTAACCAGTCCAACAATGAAGGTCTCATACCCTTCACTGTATTAAATGCTCACCCTGGAGCATTATTCCACGTTATGATGCTCATCCTAGAGCATCCATAACCCCTCAAGGAAGATATCCACTCTTCATTGCTTTTCAACGCTCAACCTTGAGCAATTGTCTTTCTAAATAAAGGTTTTACCACCTTCAATGGTGTCGAAAAATAAATTTTCATGTCCTTAAAGAGTAACTCACCCTAAATACATGCACGTAACTTCTGTCATTGCACCAACAATGACTTGGAATCCCTAAATCTTTAGGAAACCTAAATTTAGAAGTTTCGAGGTTCAAAAATTCAAAAATTAAAACCAAACCTCAACCTAAACTTCTACTTAGTCTTCCTTAACCAATCCAATCTTGTTTTCATCATGAAAACTCCCCTTAAATGTAAACAAATGTGTTTTGAGGGGTTAGGAATGGTTACCTAGACTCAACATGGTCTAAAATGCTGAAAACAAGCTTGCACAGCCAAATCAAGCACTTCAATCGATCAATGGATTGATTGAAGCAGTGTGGATCGATCGGTGGATCGATCCACTGAGTTTCTGTTCACGTAAAACACCTTCTCAATCAATCGCCCGATCGATTGAGGCACTTCAATCGATCGGGTGATCGATTGAATGCCTGATATCCTGAAATTTAATTTCCGCGAATTTCATAAACTCCCCAAAAATTCTACAAAATTCTAAAAATCATGAAAATTTATGTAGACATTACTTAGGGTATACACTATCAAGAAAAAATAATTTTCTATGAAAATACTTCCTATTTTCAAAGATTGACACAAACTTAAAATCTTGTAAAATTTTAGTGTTTTCTTCAAGTTTGTGTCTAACTTTTCAATGATGATTACTATCAAAAGATAGTCTTCATCAAGATTTTCCAAAAGAATTTTAAAATGACTTTCAAAACCAATATCCAACCATATTCTTTGGGCTCAATGCACATGACTTGTACATTAGCTTTCCCTATGATTGGAAAACACATAACTATGTATTTTGATGAACCTAAAACTCAACTAGATGCACTAAATCAACATCTTGAGTTTTGTTCATTGTCCTAACATCTTACTAGTATTTAATGTGCACTAAAATACATACAAGTCACCTTATAAGTCTTTGTGAGATGTAAAGTTTGGTTTTGCCCTAAACTAGGGATCATGCATTTCTATCTAGGCATTTTAAGAATTTTGAACATCCACCAAGGATGTTGCTTGTTAATAAATGTCATTTGTCCTTAATTGTAAGGAATTAAAAGTGATGCATGATGAGTTATGACATACATAAAAAATGAATGATTTTTCAAAAGAAAATTTGCTATAACTACATGATGTATGTATGACATGGTATTTTTGTGTTTTTCATAATAAAGCATGAATGCAAAAATGATGTCATGGCATGTGATGGGCAAGCGAAGCATGGTAGTTTAGCTTAAACAGAATACCTAGATTATCTATCTAAGTGTCCTTAAATCCTTAACTAAACCTAGAAATAATCTTAGATTGCCCCTTATCTCCTCATGAAAATGCCAAAATCCAAATTGGCATTTCTTTAACCCCATGATTAAATTTTGTGCCAATTAAGATTAAGTATATTCCTCAAATCTTTGGCACATTTTACTCGTCCAAAAGAATATACACTTTAAATTAAGGCTTAGATTTGCCTTCAAATCCCTAAGAAAATACCAAAACCTCAACTTGGTATTTCTTATATTTTCCCAATTTGTGTCAATTTAAAATAAAATTCAATTCCTCAAGGCTTGACACATTTTACTCTTCCAAAGAGTAAACAAATTTTCCATTTCATTTTCAAAGGTTTATAAAAACCTTGAAAATGCTCTTTGAGTGTCAACTTCATTAAGGTTGGATTAACTATCCTTCCAATTTAGAGTTGACACTTTCTAACCCATCTAAGGGGTAGAGAAAATGCTCCTAAGGACCCAAAACTTATTTATGCTCCTTGGATGTTCTAGGTACTCACTAGGGATAACTTCCCTAGATATCTTCCTAGTGACTTTATTACTTGTTAGGCTTCTTAGAAGCCTTGGTCACCTTATCTAGGTCAACTCTAGGGATAGCTTCCCTTGTGACATTCTTAGTGACTTTGTTAGACTTCTTAGAAGTCTTAGTCACTCTTGTTGTTGCAAAGATACTCCTAGGAATAACTTCCCTTGTATCCTTGACTTGACCGCTAGACTTAGGGTTGGTTCCATAGCTATATGGAACCCTATGATAAGAAAGCACATCCTTCTTGGTTTTAGGTTTGTATCCCAAACCCCTATGACCGTTGGATGACCCTTGTTGTTTTCCTAAACCTAGTTTATACTCATTTTTCCCTTTTAGGATATTTTCCATCCTTTTTAGGGTCTTTTCAATTTTATCAAGTCTTGACCTCAAGACTTAATTTTCTTTCCATAAATCCCTAGATTTTGGTTTTTCATTGTGTCCTTAAGCATTTTTATTTTTAGGCTTATATCTAAGGTTCTTAGCGTTATTTCCTAAGTTGTTATCCATCTTCCTAACCTTAGGTGTGGTAGTTTTAGCATAAAGAGCTACATGTTTTTCTTTAATGCTATCATGCTTTCTATTTTTATGGTAAATAACATTAAAATGAAATAAATTAGAGCTAGCATGCTTTTTACCATTATTTAAAGGGGTAGGCTCAATAAATGATACCTTGGGTTTTACCTTGGAAGCTCCCCCTTGGCTTGTGCTTCCTCCCTTAGCTTTGACCGCTTTCTTCCCCTTTGGGAATTAGCTCCGATAATGTCCTTTTCGATTACACAAAAAGCACACAATGTGCTCCTTGCTCTTCTTAGTTGTGGGGGAGTCTCCTTAGGCTTCTCCTTGCCCTTTGGTGCCACTTGGCCCTTCTTCTTGGCCAATTTAGAGCACTTACTCTTGTAGTGCCCATGTTCCCTACACTCAAAACATATAATATGATTTTTATTTTTAATTGAAATAATTTTACCTTTGCATGTAGGGATGACATTTGATCCTTCATTTGATGTCTCTTGATTTTTGGAGGATGCATCATCTTCTTCTTGCTTTGACCCGGATGTAGAAGTTTCTCCTTCTTCTTGATTTGGTATTAATGAAGGTCTCTCCCCCTCAATCCTAGAGGTGGAGACTTCTTCCTCTTCATCATCGGATGTTGAGCATCTCTCAACTTTCGAATCCTCATGCACATGAAATAAGGAGTACACTCCTTTGCCTTTATCTTCGTGCTCTATTGAGGATGGACTTTCTCCTTCTTCCTCCGGTGTTGGGCACCTCTCAACCTCAGGGTCATCTTCCTCTTGGTCTTGCTCCAATGCGTTCCCTCTTTGAATTCATCTTTATTTGGTACAGTGGAGGGTTCTTCATGAAGCTTGGCCAATTTGCTCCATAGCTCTTTGACATCTTTAAATTCTCCAATTTGCTCCAAGATGTTGCTCGACAATAGATTGATCAATAGCTTGGTCACTTTATCATTGGCCTCTCATATTTGGATTTGTTCTTGGCTCCACTTGCTCCTCTTGAGAATTCTTCCTTTTGAATTTGTTGGAGCTTCGAAACCTTCCATTAGGGCAAACCATTGCTCTATCTCCATCATCAAGAAATTTTTGATTCTTAATTTCCAATAATCAAAGCTCGTCATGGTGAATGGTGGAGGCACCCTTGTGTCGAATCCGAGTCCATCTCGGAATTCCATCTTAAAGTTGAGTCTTTTGATGAAGTCTTCGACTTTTGAATTTGCTTCAACTTCTTCACCCTCTAGCTTTGTTGCCCCTTCCGGCGATGATTCCGGTGAAGAGCGACCTCACTCTGATACCACTTGTTAGGGTCAAAATGTGCTAGAAGGGGGGGAATAGCTCGTCGTCTTGTCGTCGCTTGCTTCTTGGTGATGATATGCAGCGAAAAATACAAGAAATACAAATACAACGCTAACATGAAGGATTTCCTTGGTATCCACCTCAAGAAGAGGTGACTAATCCAAGGATCCACGCATGACACACACTCTCCACTATGAAAGCACTCCTCTACGGTAACTACCGAAGGTGGAGAACCTGTACAGGGCTCACACATAAAGATACATAAGAAGAACAAACTACAAGCTGATAAAACAGTAAACCTTACAAGATTTACAAGGTAGAAACCCTAGCTTGTCTTTCTTCTTGCTTGTTGTTGCCTCTTGAACCTTGGAAGTGCACCAGCACTTGTTTCCAAGAGCCTCCAAGATTTGGCTGTGAGTTGTGGAGAAGATACTGTGAAGATCAGAGAAGAATCGGGCGCTGTCGAATGAAGCCATGCGAAGAAGAACGCTCGCCAACGGATATAACCTGCGCCAACGGTCAGATCCCAATCGATTGAATTACTCTCAATCGATTGGGGAGGCTTTGGATCGATCCGTCGATCGATCCAGAGTGCCTCTGTGCTCTCTGGAACTCGCTTGAATCGATTAGCCGATCGATTCACTAAACCTCGCGTGATTCCAGCCTCTGTCCGTGATTTCTAGCTTCCCAATCGATCACCCGATCGATCGAAGGCTCCCAATCGATCGGGTGATCGATCGGGAGGTCTTTTGTGCTGTCGTCGATTCTCCCCAATCAATCCAGTGATCGATTGGGAGAAGGCTTTGTCGCGGCACCTCACCCAATCGATCAACCGATCGATTGGGCATGAGTCAATCGATCGGTTGATCGATTGATTCAACTTGATTTGCCCTAATCAAATCCCTAGCCCCTAAAACACAACATCTAGTCAATCATGACCTGTTGGGACATCATGCCTAGCATCCGATTGCCCTTGACCTGCTAGGACTTCCTCACCAAGTGTCCGGTCAATCCTTTAACCTACTTGGACTTCTCAATACCAGGTGTCCGATCAACCTTAACCCTCCTGTATTTCCACGTGTCTAGCTTCACTCACCAGGACTTCCCTTCTGCCTAGCTTCACTCACTAAGACTTCCCATCTGCCTGACTTCACTCACCAAGGTTTTCACCTAGCTTCACTCACTAGGGGTTTCCCTTGTCTAACCTCCAGTTAGGACTTTCCTAGTCAAGTATCTGGTCAACCTTGACCTACTTGACTCTTCATCACATCAACTTGGTCAACCTTGACCAAAGGGAAATTGTACAAACAATCTCCCCAAATGAACGATTGCCCCTTCAATCTCCATGTATGTCAGCCTCCATGTATTGTCAAACATCGAAACCTAAACATCAAGACTCAAGCTTGAGTCATCTCAAGCTTAATCATACAGATCAACCTTGACCTAGGGAATATTCATTACCTAAAGAGAGAGTTTGCCCTCTAGAAAAGGGGGAGAATGAAGGAACCCCTCATTTATACTTTGGCAGGAAAGGAAGTTGAGGCTATGGGATTAGCCTAACTTAAAAGGTATTGTCAAACATCAAAAAGGGGAAGATTGTTGGTGCAATATTCCCTAGGTCAAGGTTGACCTTGTTGACTAAGCTTGAGATGGCTCAAGCTTGAGTCTTGATGTTTGAGTTTCGATGTTTGACAATACATGGAGATTGCAGGGACAATCATTTATTTGGAGAGATTGTTGCTACAATTCCCCTCTGGTCAAGGTTGACCAGGTTGATGTGATGAAGAGTCAAGTAGGTCAAGATTGACCGGATATTTGACTGGGAAAGTCCTAACTGGAGGTTAGTCAAGGGAAAACCCTAGTGAGTGAAGCTAGGTGAAAGCCCTAGTGAGTGAAGCCAGACAGATGGGAAGTCCTAGTGAGTGAATCTAGGCAGTAAGCAAATCCTGGTGAGTGAAGCCAGGTGAAAACCCTAGTGAGTGAAGCTAGGTGAAAGCCTTGGTGAGTGAAGCCAGGTAGATGGGAAGTCCTAGTGAGTAAAGCCAAGCAGAAGGGAAGTCCTGATGAGTGAAGCCAGGCACGTGGAAATCCAAGAGAGTCAAGGTTGATCGGACACCTGGTATTGAGAAGTCCAAGTAGGTTAAAGGATTGACCGGGCACTTGGTGAGGAAGTCCTAGCAGGTCGAGGGTGGTCGGATGCTAGGCATGATGTCCCAACATCTCATGATTGACCAGATGTTGTGTTTTAGGGGTTAGGGATTTGATTAGGGCAAATCAAATTGAATCAATCGATCAACCAATCGATTGACTCATGCCCAATCGATTGGTTGATCGATTGGGTGAGGTGTCGCGACAAAACCTTCTCCTAATCGATCACTGGATCGATTGGGGAGAATCGGCGATAGCACAGAAGACCTCCCGATCGATCACCCGATCGATTGGGAGCCTTCGATCAATCGGGTGATCGATTGGGAAGCTGGAAATCGCGGACAGAGACTGGAATCACGCGAGGTTTAGTGAATCGATCGGCTAATCGATTCAAGCGAGTTCCAAAGAGCACAGAGGCACTCTGGATCGATCCACGGATCGATCCAAAGCCTCCCCAATCGATTGAGAGCAATTCAATTGATTGGGATCCGACCGTTGGCACAGGTTATATCCGTTGGCGAGCGTTCTTCTTCGCACGGCTTCATTCGACAATGCCCGATTCTTCTCCGATCTTCACAGTATCTTCTCCACAACTCATAGCCAGTTCTTGGAGGCTATTGGAAACAAGTACTGGTGCACTTCCAAGGTTCAAGAGACAACAACAATCAAGTAGAAAGGCAAGCTAGGGTTTCTACCATGTAAATCTTGTAAGGTTTACTGTTTTATCAGCTTGTAGTTTGTTCTTCTTGTGCATCTTTGTGTGTGAGTCTTGTACAGGCTTCTCCGCCTTCAATAGTTACCGTAGAGGAGTGCTTTCATAGTGGAGAGTGTGTGTCGTGTGTGGATCCTTGGATTAGTCACCTCTTCTTAAGGTAGATACCAAGTAAATCCTTCGTGTTAGCGTTGTATTTGTGTTTCTTGTATTTTCCGATGCATATTATCACCAAGAAATATTCAACGAGCACAGGACGAGCTATTCACTCCCCCCCCCTCTAGCACATTTCGACCCTAACAAAAGCTATTACAGCTTGATTTCCACGGTAGACAATTACTGGACTCCCCACTGTCCTCAGAAATCTTCAGAAGTTTCAGGAACCTTCTTAACCAGACTGCTTCTTGCACAGCCGCTGAACATGTCACATATTCAGCTTCCATAGTTGACAAAGCTACACAAGCTTGTTTCTTGGTGTTCCATGAGATAGCACCACCATTCAACAAGAACGCATAGCCTGATATCGATTTTCTATCATCCAAGTTCTCAGTCCAATCTACATCTGAATAACCTTTCAGACTCATATCTAATCCTTGAAAATAGAGACAATAATTTGTTGTCGCTTTCATATATCTGAATATCCTTTTTACTACCTTCCAGTGTCTTGGTCCTGAGTTGACTGGAAGCGACTGAATAAGCCAACAACATAGCTGATATTGGGATGTGTACATAATATAGTGTACATCAAATTACTAATAGCACTGGTATATGACTTTTTATTCATTTCAACTATTTCCTCTAGAGTTTTGGGATACATACTCTTGCTCAAAATAGTACCTTTCACAATAGGTGTATGTTCTATGTTGCAATTAGACATGCTGAAATGATGTAATATCTTATTTATGTAAGACTCTTGTAACAGACCTAAAAGTCTTTTAGGAAATCTCTAATAATCTTCGCCCCTAAGATATACTCAGCTTCTCCCATATTCGTTGTATCAAATTGCAAATACAACCATTTCTTAACTTTATTCACATACCTTATGTCATTCCAGCTATCAGTATATCATCAACATATAATGATAAAATGTCATACTTTTCTTTTTCCATCTTCAGGAAAACACAATGATCTTTATTAATCTTCTCGAAACCATAAGATAAAACGACTTCGTTAAATCTTATGTTCCATTGTCTTGACGCTTGCTTTAGCCCATACATAGACTTTTTAAGTCTACATACTTTCTCCTCTTAGCCTTTAGCAATGAAACCTTCTAGCTGAATCACATAGATTTTCTCGTCAAGCTCACCATTAAGGAAACGGGTTTTACATTCATTTGTTGTAATTCCAAATCATAATATGCCATAAATGCCAAAATAACTCGTATTAATATAAATTTCACTATAGGAGAAAATGCCTTTTCAAAGTCAATACCCTTAATTTAGGTATATCCATTTCAACTAAGTGAGTTTTGTATATGTTAATCAATCCATCAACTTTCCTCTTTATTTTAAGAATTTACTTATTCCCAATAGCCTTTCGGCCTAGAGGGAAATCGACTAAGTCTCAAACATGATTTTGAATCATAGACTCCATTTCTTCAACCATTGCAACTTTCCACTTTTCTCTAACTCTACATCCCAATGCTTCCTCAATGGATTGAGGTTCATCATCATCAACTGGAAGTGTTATCAATTCCTCTTTCTCAATTTCAAACCTCTTCTTAGGTTTGATTTTAAAAACACTTCTTCGTAAGTTGGGTTGTTGAGAAGTCAACACATGACTTGACATATCACTCCCACTCGGTTGACTAGACTCAGGCATCCCTTTTGACACCTCTCTTGTTGATAATATCTCATCCTCCTCAAATAACGGAACATTTTTATCAATGTTATCTCTGGTTGGGATCTTTATTTCGAGAAAAGTCACATCTCTCGAATATATTTTGGAGATGGTTCCATCTTATTACTCATATATGAAAACATAACCTTTGGAGATTTCATGATATCTAATAAAGATACATTTCTTATCCCTAGGTTCCAGTTTTTCATACTTGTGAGAACTATCATGAACATAAGCAGCTGACCCCCCCGGGTCTCAGATTACTTAAATCTGATTTTCTGTCTGTCCAACGTTTATATTGGGTAGATGGAACTAATTTTGAAAACACTTTGTTAAGTATATAAGTCGCAGTTAATAATGCATCTCCCCAATAGAAGATATGCAAATTAACCTGTGTCATCATAGACCTAATTATTTCAAGAAGAGTCATATTCCTTCTTTCAATTATTCCATTTTGCTATGGAGTTCTAGGGATTATTAACTGTCTAATAATTCCTTTATCATTATATATTATCTTGAACATATCAGACAAACATTCCTCTCCACGGTCAGTGCGTAAAGTCTTAACTTTACATTCTGTTTGATTTTTAAATTCATTCATATAATGAATGAAGCAATCTAATGCTTCATATTTATGAGAAATCAAATACACATGACCGAAATGAGAGAAATCATCAATAAATGTAATGAAATAGGAATCTCCATGTCTATCATTCACATTCATTGGACCATAAATATTCGAATGAATTAATTGTAATGGTGATTCAGCTCTAATAGCCTTACCAAATGATTTTCTAGTTACTTTTCCAGCAAGATAATGCTCACATATTGACAAGTGAATCTTAGCCCGAGTGTCCAATAGACCCTCTCGAGCCAACCGATTCATACATTCTTGTCCTATGTATTATAATTGTTGGATCGAAAGCGCTAGAGGGGGGGGGTGAATAGCGCTTGTGGCTTTCACTCGATTCGGAATCACAAAACTCGAGTAATGACGCAGCGGAAATAAAATAATCAACACGCGAACGCAAGTGATTTACTTGGTTTGGAGCTTGTGGCGACTCCTACTCCAAGGCCCACGCTCGTTGAGCGTTTACGTTGGTCAACAACTATAATCTCGTAAAATTCAGTACAAGTATAGAATGAGTACACAAGAACTTTAAAGTAATACCGACAACTAAATTATAGAAAACGGAGCGCCTGGTTGTCAGGAACTTGTCGCAGCTTGATCGGAAGCTTTCGTTAGCAGCACGTTGGAGATGGATTGCTTTAGAGTTGTTATTTCTTGGCTGCTGCTCGAATCCTCTTTTATACAGTGCTGGAGGCGCCTCCAATACCATCTAAGGCGCCTCCAGGTCTCCGAGTCACCTGCGTGGATCACTGTTGAACTCGTCGCACCTTATCAGCTTGAAGGCGCCTCCATGGCCGTCCAAGGCGCCTCCACTCCCTGGTCCAAGGCGCCTTCAGTCCTCATGAAGGCGCCTCTAGCTCCTCTGGACAGCTGGCATTGGCTTGTGCCCGAGGCGCCTCCAAGCTCTATCGAGGCACCTCGGACACTGTTCATCCGAGGTATAAGTTGCTTCTTTGTTCATGCAAAATGTGTTAGTCTCAAACACATATCCTGCAAAACAAAGTTAGCACAGAAATAGGTATACTAAGTGAAATATCGACAGTCAACGGACTGTCCGGGTCTGACTTCGGATTTCCAACCAGAAACCCTAGGTCAACCCGACGCCTACTGTTCCCTCTGCGGGGAACGCGTCCTCACCTACTCCCCTCAGGAGAGATTACATAGTGTCAGTCTGGTCCTCCAGACCGACTGGACTTTCTGCATAAGGTTACCAACCCTTAGGACCTAGGGTTACCGCCCCCTAGGGTTTTTCTCCACCTAGGGTTACCACCCCCTAGGACCTAAGGTTACCTCCCCTTAGGATTTTCACCACCTAGGGTTACCACCCCCTAGGACCTAAGATTACCGCCCCTTAGGGTTTTCCTTCACTTAGGGTTACCGCCCCTTAGGGTTTTCCTTCACCTAGGGTTACCACCCCCTAGGACCTAGGGTTACCACCCCTAGGATTTTCACCTTGCCTAACCGCAGCTAGGACTTTTGCCTAAGAACACTTAGGACTTTCCTGCAAGCTCAATCAAGCACATTAGATAACAAGGAATCTTAACTTTGAATTCCTTTGCCTTTATCAAAACTTGGGTTAAATCGTCGGATGCTTCCCGCACCAACACTAATCTAGCATGCCAAATCTCATCAGCTATATCTACATTACTAGTTAGAGCAAAGTTTGGAAAATAACCTTCAATAGTAGAATTAACATATGGTTCTAAATCAAGAACCATAAAACCATTTGTTTAAAAAACCATATCCGATTAACACAGAGTTAATCTTAAGTTTAATACATCGGTTGTAAAAACTAATACAATACCTAAATCATGAAGACATGTAACAGAAACAAGATTTTTTCGAATTTCAGGAGCATACAGGACATCATGTAGAAACAAAACACTACCACCATGGAGGTTGAGTTTGCAAGTGTCGACTCCGTTGAATTCAACTCTTGCATTGATCCTACATAGATTCATTTGTTGTCAGCTGGTACGCAATGATATTCTACAAATGTAACTCGCTCCTGAGCTACATGGTTGGTTGCTCCCGAATCTATAATCCACAAAGGATAAGAATTAACTAACAACACTGAACTAGCAACAAAATACTAAGGAAAAGAAGACACACTAGGATTTATCTTTTTCGCCTCAGTGTACTCCCAAGCGAAGTGACTCTTCTTGCTATAGTTAAAACAAGTCAACTTGTTTTTAGGTTTCTTTCCAGTTTTCTTTCCTATCTTCTTGATTGGGCCCTGTCCCACGGTAGTAGCATCTTTCTTCTTTCCCTTTCCTTTCTTGAACCATTTCTTTTTCATAGATCCAGATTATCCAACAGAACCAACAGCCACATAGGCTAGTCCAGAAATCCTTGTGGATTCAACTCTCTCCGACTCTAATTTTACATGGCGTGAGACATTAGTGTAAGTCTTGATACTTTCACTATGAGTAAGGGTCTACTTATGGCCTCCCAAGAATCTGGAAGGGAACGAATAGCTGCTTGAACCTTTGTTCATCGGTCAACTCTTGACCAGTAGTTTTAAGCTTCCAAATCATGTTCGACATCTCCCTGAAGTGTTGAACCATTGACATGTTCAGACACTTCTTGTAGCTATCATACTTGATCAGATTAAAATAAATATGCATGAAAAAATATTTCATTTTTACAATTATATTCAAAACCAAAGGTTTCATTTCTTTTTTATTATTATTTGATTTTCTAAAATCAAACTTTTCCACACATCACTGTGCTTCATTATTTCATTGTAGCACGTCCCTTTTTTCACCACTTTCTTCGTCGCACGCATCACATCGTTACCTCCACGCAATTGCGATAGACACGGCGGCGGCCACAAAGGCTGCTTCATCATTGCCGGCCATTGCGAGAGGTTATTTTTAGTGCTCTTTAGCGTGCCCCTACCACTAACGCATCATCGGCCAATCGAGATACCTTCGCCGACTCTGGAATGTCATCACCAGCATACCTCTATGATGTGAGCTTGGCTCTGGTGGAAATCATGACGCTGTCACGATTTCCTTGCCCAACAAAGCATGTTGCTCTGCAGCGGCACTGTTGCCAGTGAGCGACCCTTCGACCTCATAGCCAGTCTACCTGCGAATCTCCCATAGGCATTCTTCTGCCATAATGAGGCCTCTAGCACTAACACGACACACAGTTGCCAATCTCAGGAACATGGGGACATGCCGGAGCAAGTTTGAGAGGATTTCCCATGCATTTAAAACTAACACATGCTCTGATACCATTGTGGCATTCTAAATGCATGAAATTAAAATGAAGAAACTGTAAACACTTACAATGATCTCCCACAGATCTGCAATCAGTAACGGCATGACTTGCTGTCAGAAGAACAATCACAAAATCAGAAAGCTCACCGCAATTCCATGAACCAAATTCTGCAGCCTCGGATGTTCTTCTTCCTCTCTTTTTTCCTCTCTCTCTCTCTATGAAAAACTTGGACACCTTATATAATGGGAATACTAAGGGGTATATTAGTAAATTCTCCTATGAAAATATGGACAACGTGGGTATCATGGGTAGCCCACATCTCCACATTCCCATTACTAACAACTATATAGAGAGAGAGTGCGCGCATTATTACCCTTAATATTTTACATCGCATACCCATGCACACTTTGAAAAAAAATAATTTAAATTTTTTATTATTTAATACTGATACGGTATGTTGTAAGTGAACCTAGAGATGATGTGTCAGTCAAAGTCATGGCAAGATGATGCTCAAAGCCAGGATGATATAACAGTTAGAGATAGAATATATGCATCTAAACTCGTTATTCTCACAATAACTCAACTCCTCACACAGGACTATGACTCTTAGAATAAAGCCAGTCGACCCATTAGCTGGTAGGACTTGAGGGACTCAGTTCCCCATTCTTTGGATATAGTTCTCTCTATATAAGGTCGGCCGACCCTAAGGAATAGTCGGACTGGCCGACCCTAAGGAATAGTCGGACTGGGAGTACTTATCCCTCCACTTGATGCTAAATATACAAGATAAACCCGAACGGACCTAATGTCATCCAGGCATACAGTGCTTAGCTACCCATCCTCCAGAAGTATCCTCTCTTCACACAACGAAGGCAATCTTCTAGCATACAGTCGGCCAAGATGAGATCTGGTCGGACTTCCAAATCCCAGCATTATAGTTCAAGGGCAAGTTTTATTAAATATGGCTTCTCGGTCTAAAGTGTTGGATGGACCTAGGGCTAAGCTCCCCACTTCCCAGCAAAAGTACTCTAAGTATACAACCGGTCAGACTCAGTGTCATTCGGACTTAGAGGACATCTCATTTCTCTCTACTATAATACAGTTCAGCATATAGTCTGGTCGGCCTAATAGCCAGTCAGCTAGAGGGACTTAGTTCCCCATTCTTATTATAGTATCTAATTACATATAACCCATCAGATATGGGTTCAGTTAGATTACCTCCGAGGGACAACATTATCAGGGAATCACAACAAACTATCATAACAATAACTATTCATCAGGAAATATTCTGATATCCGACATATACATGCAACAAAACCTTCTTATAAGGGTGACTATGCAGCTTCTATTATTATTGCGGAGGTTACACAAGCCTGTTCATATACATGTAACAGAAAATTCCTCAGAAGATAACTATACATATTCTAGACTGTACACCTTCCATTACCAGACATCTACTTGTTGAAACCCCAAGGTTGTTTTGGTGTGATCAACAAGTTAAGTTAGGTCCTGTGTATTTCTAACCTTGTGTCTAAGTGTGCAGGAGCTTAGGAGCACAGGTAGTTGAGCGGAAGACGCAGTTAGCGAGAAGGACAGCAGACCGAGGGACGAGGTGCTGCGAAAGAGTACACCGACGGACGAGAAGGAAGCGTGCGGTGGTTCCGAGGGACGAAAGCCGGAGCGGAAGATTGCTCGGGGAGCAAGAGATGTAGCTAGCGAGAAGGACGGCATGCGGTGCGTCCGAGGGACGAAGACTGCGGATGAGTACGCCGGCGGACGAGAAGGGAACACGCGGCGATTCCGAGGGACGAGAAGCCGGAGGGAAGCCCGCTCGAGAAGACCGGAAGTTGGGTTCGGGTGAGCCCTATTCCGGATGGCAGAGATCACCCAAGCGAGCGGAACCGGAGTTGAAGACCTGGACCGAGGCGAAAGAAGTCAACTGGAGTTGACTTAGGGTCCGAGGCGCCCGGAACCCTTCCGGGCGCCCGGAACTTGAATTTTGACCAAAACGCGTCTAATGCGTTCTGAACATTGGGGGATAAAGTTTTATCCCCCACAGGGCGCCCGGAACCCTTCCAGGCGCCCGGAACCCTTCCAGGCGCACCAACTAAGGCTATAAATATAGCATTGGTCCAGAAGCTTCATAACGTACTCTGAATTATAATTCCAACGCTTGTAAGCTTTAGTCTTAGAGTTGAGCTTCTGTTTTCTGCACTTCAACGCTGTACGAGGCTTCTCCGCCAGAAGGAGTTTTTAAGTGAGCTTAATTTTCCTTGGATTAACAACCACATCGGTTGTAACCAAGTAAACCTTTTGTGTCTCGTCTTTTTAATGCTTTATTTATCTGCTCTGCTTTATTTATGCAAGTGTTAGCTTAAAGAGTTCGAGAAGGGTTGTTTTGTTGTTTATTTTATAGGACTATCCAACAACCCCCTTCTAGCCGGCCCCAACGGTCCTACAAGTGGTATCAGAGCCGAGACGCCTCAGAAGGACTAACCGTCGTCTGAAGCAATAAAACGATGGCCGAAGCTAGCGACTACCCACCAGCATTCGAGGGGGAGTTTTCCGTCTAGAAACAAAAAATAGAGGTATATCTAAACTCAGATATTGGTATTTTTCTAATAATGAAATCTGGTTACGAGGAACCGAAGAACGCGAATGGTGAAGAACTCGATTTACGCCTCTGGAACAAGAAGCAACGTGACGAGTCAATGGCAAACGGTCGGGCAACATTTCACATTCTAAGCGCAATACCAACTAAAGATTTCGACAGATTCGGAGAGTATAAAAGCGCAAAAGAACTTTGGGAAAAGTTCTTAAAACTCTAACGAAGAACAAGTTAAAATTGAATCCAACACCGATTCAACGCCAGAACAGTCCGGGAATGAGGAAAATGCCGAGATAGTCGATCTCCATCCCGAGGACACAGAAAGCTCATCCCAGGTGAGCATCAATGAAGGGGGAGAGATATTGGAAGAAAACAACTCAACAGGGGGAGAACCAACGGCCGACGAGGTAAGTAAGGTATGGCCTCTATCCTCTGAACAACTGGTTCAATTAATCAAATTACCTGAAGATTTTTGCGAATCAAAAATTGAATCATCAAAAGAATTTTTCGAATTACAAAATGCTTTGACGAAAGATTCTTGCGAATTACAAAGTATTTTTTCGAAAACTTTTTCCGGATCTAAAAATTTTTCAGAATTACAAATGATCTCATTGAAAGAGTTTTTCGAATTGCAAAATGATTTGACAAAAGATTCTTGCAAGTTACAAAATATTTTGTCGAATGAATTTTGCAAATTAGAAAAATTGTCAAACGAATTTTTACCAATTATTTTGTCAATACAATTTCTTGCATGTTTAATATTTATTGCTTTAAATCTGAAAGAAATAGCTTGTCGATTAAAGTATCTCGACAAACTATTAATAGATATTAACATGATACAATTTTTCGCATGTTCAAATTTTCTTACTTCAAATTTGAGAAATTGTAATAAATTGAAATGGAAATTTAAAATTTCTTATATAAGTATTAGAATAAAATAAATAAATAAATACATAGAAATTTTTTTTTAATGTTATCAATTTTCTTAAATTTTCTTGCATTAATTTTTGGGCTTAGAAAGATTTTTTATGATGAAAACTTAGAAATTTTTCAAAAGTTATTCTTTGACCTAGAAATTTTTTTCCTTAACTTGGAAATATATTTTCTCGAAAAATCATTGAAATAGATTTCTATAATTTTTCTAAGTGTCAAACCCTTAGATTGTTTTTTTTAAAACCTCATTTTTATTGTGATCAAAGGGAGAGAAGGGAAAGTATAATTCTAGGGGGAGGTAGAAATTGTAAATTGAAAATTTTTGAAATTTAATTTTTTCTATCTTGTTGCACATTATTGCAATAACTTGTTTTAATTTTATGTCTAGTTTTGACCCTAGCTTAACTTGGGTTGATCACACCAAAAAGGGGGAGATTGTTGGAACCCCAAGATTGTTTTGGTGTGATCAACAAGTTAAGTTAGGTCATGTGTGTTTCTAACCTTGTGTCTAAGTGTGCAGGAACTTAGGAGCACAGGTAGTCGAGAGGAAGACGCAGCTAGCGAGAAGGACGGCAGTCCGAGGGACGAGGTGCTGCGGAAGAGTACACCGGCGGACGAGAAGGAAGCGTGCGGTGGTTCCGAGAGACGAAAGTCGGAGCGGAAGATTGCTCAGGGAGCAAGAGACGCAGCTAGCGAGAAGGACGACACGCGGTGCGTCCGAGGGACGAAGACTACGGATGAGTACGTCGGCAGACGAGAAGGGAACACGCGGCGATTCCGAGGGACGAGAAGCTGGAGGGAAGCCCGCTCAAGAAGACCGGAAGTTGGGTTCGGGTGAGCCCTATTCCGGATGGCAGAGATCACCCAAGCAAGCAGAACCGAAGTTGAAGACCCGGACCGAGGCAAAAGAAGTCAACCGGAGTTGACTTTGGGTCCGGGGCGCCCGGAACTGTCTGGGGCGCCCGGAGCAGTCCGGGGCGCCTTGAGCAGCCCAGGGCGCTCGAAACCCTTCCGGGCGCCCGTAACTTGAATTTTGACCAGAACGCGTCTAATGCGTTCTGAACGTTAAAGTTTTATCCCCCCAGGGCGCCCGGAACCCTTCCAGGCGCCCCGACCAAGGCTATAAATATAGCCTTGGTCCAGAAGCTTCATAACGTACTCTAAATTATAATTCCAACGCTTGTAAGCTTTAGTCTAGAGTTGAGCTTCTGTTTTCTGCACTTCAATGTTGTACGAGGCTTCTCCGCCAGAAGGAGTTTTTAAGTGAGCTTAATCTTCCTTAGATTAACAACCACATCGGTTGTAACCAAGTAAACCTTTTGTGTCTCGTCTTTTTAATGCTTTATTTATCTGCTCTGCTTTATTTATGCAAGTGTTAGCTTAAAGAGTTCGAGAAGGGTTGTTTTGTTGTTTATTTTACAGGACTATCCAACAACCCCCTTCTAGTCGGCCCCAACGGTCCTACACTTCTAACACCGAATATTACTTGTCTCTTCATTATTACGGAGGTTATGAGATGTGATATAAAAAGGGAGTTCTCTCTGTTAGCAAGGTACACAATATATTCTAAGCAGACTTTACACTACACACTCGCATCTACTATTCATTCTCTCCACTTTTTGCTCAGGAATCATGTTAACTTGAGAGTCCAAGGGCCTACGCCAGGGAACTCCTCTCTAGTTCTCACCCTAACGTTCTATTTGCTCTTTCGAGTGTACGCAGAGAGGAGACGAAAGTAGTGCCAGGCATCATAGTTTCTCCCTAGCAGAGTCATCTCTCGGTCAACAGTAAAGCCACTTGCCCAATGCGTCATCTCCACCACTTTCAGACATATTCAAATTTGACGTCATCTTTGGGAACTTCACCTGAATCTGAAACAAGGAGATGGAAGAAGTTGGACGAATCACAACCATCACTCTATCGCAAGAAGGTCTAGAATTACTCATAGCTATATGAGTCCAGAAATTGGCACAACAACAACAAGCAACAGTGGAGCGTCCCTTGTCCAACGACTTGGTCCTATCTGTGACAGGGCCACATGCCGAGAAAGGACATGGGTGGAGGGGCCAACTGGGTTTCATCTATCTCCTCCACCAACTAGCTTCATGCAAGCATCTGCACAACCAATTAACCTATCCCCTGTACCACCATCACTATTTGCCTATCACTGAGCATTATTCTGCATGCCTAAGTATCATCTTTGTAACGACCCACCTTCTGGGTACTAGGCTATAAGGCTAATCGCTACAGTTATGCTATGCTATACTGCGCGGAAAGCTGGGCTAATTGAAATTTTACTCTACTAAGGACGGATACAACTGATAAGAAAGGTCTAAAGACCTTCTTTGCTGGTATACATATGCTAAGGAGGGAAACTGAACATCCCAACCGAGCTAGGGACTAGAAACTGAACTTCCCAACTACCTACTGACCTGCCGATCGATCCGCAGATCGATCGAAGCTGGGGAACATTCTGTTCCCAACTGGATCGGTCTCTGTTCCCAACTGGATCGGTCGGCAGACCGATCCAGGTGTGGCTGGATCGGTCGGCAGATCGATCCAGGTACGTCTGGATCGGTCGGCTGACCGATCCAGGAGGATATAGTAGCATACTGTATCTATCTGGATCGGTCGGTTGACCGATCCAGGGGCACAATCTACCCTCTGATCGGTCTGTAGACCGATCAGAGTTCTGATTTCAGCCCTGAACTCTGATTTCAGCACTTGGGCGTGCCGAAATCTCACATATGAGTTATACACTACATGAGGAACATTCTAATGACATAAGACTAGTATTCTAACATAATTTCTAACAACTTAAACCAATCTTCCATGAGTTAAACATTCTAACGTTTAAAAGTGCATAAAAACACGAAAACTAAAACTAATAAACTGTCAAATGCTATAGTAGGTGCTAAATCCCTAGAGGATCTTTTATTCCAGTTCCTGCCACACACATCTTGATCTGCATTGACCTCTAGCCTCCACTGCTAGTCCATTTTCCTTTTACCTGTATCTGCAGTATAAGGAAAATAGTATCTGTAAGCTAAAAAACTTAGTAAGAAACCATCTACCTCACAAAAACATGCAACGATGCAAATATGATTTTAAATCATGCTGTTTAAAACATATGCTGGATATACTGAATAAACTAAGCATGGCATGGCATATAAGCATACAATCATGGCATATCTAAGGCTGAACATAAAGTCATCATGTATATTCACAGGGAAAAACTAAGCTGATACTAAGAACTGAGCTACGCTAATACTGATCTACTGCTAGAACTGTACTGAATTCAAGAACTAATTTCTGAAAGGTTGAAAACCATATACATATAGTAAGTGAAAATACTAAACATGCTGCTGAGGGGCCCGGCAACTGTACGTGCTATGCGCGCATCTCTAACTAGACCCGGGGTTGCAAGTCCCGAATTTAGTAGAGCTACTAGGTTATCTAAACCTAGGGACCGACTATGGGAGCCCAGCCCAATGGATATCTAATCCAGTACAGTGCCAACTGAAAAGTAAAATACTGAGTATAGCTAAACTGTTCTAAATTGTTGTTTCTAGGTTATCTGAACCTAGAGCTAGGTTGTCTGAACCTAGAGGCGACTGTGGGAGCCCACCCGTTGGACCGTAATCCCATATAAGCTAGAATAAAACCAATTTGCTATTTTAAATGCTTCTAGTGCATTTAATAAATTAATTAAGCTGTCTATTACTGAGTTAGACCTTTAATCGAGCACCTAGGATGCCCTAACTCTTCTCCCTATTAGGGAGACCACCTCTAGGCACCCGACAACGTCTAACCTCCTATCTGAAGAGGGAAAACGTGTCCGGCCCATCTAGAGGTGCTCAACTAAATCCCTAATCTGCGAAGAGAGTTAAATACACCCTAGATATCGATAAAAATCTGCATACACCCTAACTAAAGCATAAAAACTCGAACGGAAGCTATTATACTGCAGGTGAGGGGTTTCTTACCTCCTAGTCGTAAGTTCTTACGATTCTAATCGCTAGAGTTCCGGTGGAGATGATCTTCTCGATGATCCGCTCGCGTCTACGTGCTCTCCTCGCGAAGGGGAACGTCCTCGTATCGAAGATCTCGCCGGAAGAAGTTCCCTTGGCCCTTGGGGCTTGGTGTGTCGTGCGTGAGGAAGAGGAGAAGAAGGGAGAGGCGGCGGTGGTGTTGGGTCTCGGTGGAAAAGGTTTTGCCGAAACAAATTCTAAAAACAAACCAAACCCCAACTTAACTTTCCTATTTATACTAAGTAATTAATTCGGCCAAACCAATTATAAATATAATTGATTCCCTCTCCTTTCAGCACGGCCCTGCTGGGTTCAACTGGTTCCCAACATTATCCCTAAGCCATAGGTCTCGGGTTCGATTCCCGCCTAAGCTATTTTGCGGTTCTAATTATTTTTGCTACTTCCGCTACTCGAAAAATTCCGGAAAAATATCTAAAAATTCCAGAAAAATCATAGAATAATTCTAATGCAAGTTTGAGAATTTTCGGGCATTACAATCCTCCATACCTTATAAAAAGTTCGTCCTCGAACTTAGAACAATTCTGGGCACTTCTGTCTCATGCTGGCTTCTGTCTCCCAAGTTGCCTCTTCTGCTGTGTGACTGTGCCAAATGACTTTGACTAATGGTACTTCCTTGTTCCGCAATTTCTTAACTGCTCGATCTATTATCTGAATAGGCCGACTATCATAGCTGAGGTCTTCGCGGATCTGTACCGACTGGGGCTCAATCACCTGGGTGGCATCTGGGGTATGCTTCTTCAGTATAGAGACATGAAATACGTTGTGGACAGCTGACATTTCCTGGGGTAGCTCTAGCTCATATGCTACCTTGCCCACTCTTCTGCTGATAAGGTATGGTCCCACATATCTGGGACTAAGTTTGCCCTTCTTCCCAAAACGCATTACTCCCTTCATGGGAGCTACTCTGAGGAACACTGAATCCCCAACTGAAAACTCTAAGGGTCTGCGCCGTGTATCAGCATAGCTCTTCTGGCAGCTCTGAGCTGTCTCTATCCTCTGTATAGCTGCCGTGGTATCTGCTACTAGATCTGTCTGAAGCTCTAGTTCTTTCTGTTCACCACTCTCATACCAGCACATTGGAGATCTACACCTCCGCCCATAGAGAGCCTCGTAAGGTGCCATGCCGATAGTGGCCTGATAGTTGTTGTTGTATGCAAACTCTGCTAGACTCAAATATTTGCACCAACTTCCTTTGAAGTCTAGGGCACACGCTCGGAGCATATCTTCGAGTACCTGATTTACTCGCTCCGTCTGACCATCTGTTTGAGGATGGAATGCTGTGCTGAACTTTAACTTCGTGCCCAATGCTGACTGTACACACTCCCAGAAGGGTGATGTAAATCTGCTGTCTCTGTCTGAAATAATGGTACGTGGGACTCCATGAAGTCTGACGATCTCCTGGAGATACAACTGAGCTAGCTTCTCCATGGAGTAGGATATCTTGATAGCTAAAAAGTGGGCTGATTTAGTCAACCTGTCGACTATTACCCAGATGGCATCAAAACCATTCGTGGTTCTGGGTAGTCCCACTATGAAGTCCATAGAGATATCCTCCCACTTCCATTCTGGAATCTGTATAGGCTGCAGAACTCCTCCTGGTCGCTGATGTTCTGCCTTGACCCTCTGACAGGTGAGGCAGATGCTAACATATCTGGCGATGTCTCGCTTCATCCCGGGCCACCAAAAACGTTTCTTCAGGTCTTGATACATTTTGGTGGAACCTGGATGCATTGCATAGGGAGTCCTGTGAGCCTCATCTAAAATCTGTCTCCGTAGCTCCTCCTGATCTGGAACACAGAGTCTGTCACCAAAATACAACATCCCGCTATCGGACACTCTGAATTCTCTACTTTCTGATTCTGTTAGCCCTTACTTGATTTTCTGAATTTCAGGGTCCTGATCCTGAGCTGACTGAATATCACCAAGCAAGGTAGACTCTAAGGTCATAGTAGAGAGCTGTCCAACGATGAGTTCGAGACCGAAATCTACGATCTCCTTCTGTAGGGGGGGTGACATGGCTGTAAGAGATAATAAGGTAGCACTAGACTTTCTGCTGAGTGCGTCTGCTACCTTATTGGCTTTTCCGGGATGGTAGAGGATATCAATATCATAGTCTTTGACCAGCTCTAGCCATCTGCGCTGTCGCATATTCAGATCCTTCTGAGTGAAGAAGTACTTCAGACTCTGATGATCTGTATATACTCTACACTGGGCTCCATACAAGTAATGTCTCCAAATCTTGAGAACGAACACTACTGCTGCAAGCTCAAGGTCATGAGTAGGATAATTCTTCTCATAATCCTTGAGTTGTCTGGAGGCATAGGCAATCACCTTTCCGTCTTGCATCAGCACTGCTCCTAATCCCAATTTAGAGGCATCACTGTAAATGTCGAAGCTATCTGTATTTCCTGGTAAGGCTAAGATAGGAGCACTGGTCAATCTCCTTTTGAGCTCGCTGAAGCTGTTCTCACAGTCCTCTGTCCACTGAAATTTTCTGTTCTTTCTGGTGAGAGCTGTCAGTGGGGAGGCTATCCTGGAGAAGTCCTCTACAAACTTTTTGTAATAACCTGCTAACCCCAGAAAGCTTCTGATTTCACTGGCATTCTTCGGTCTTTTCCAGTTACTTACTGCTTCTATTTTGCTGGGGTCTACCATGACACCATCCTTTGAGATGATGTGACCCAGGAAGGACACCTGATCAAGCCAGAATTCACATTTCGTGAACTTGGCATATAGCTGATTCTGCTGAAGTGTCTGTAGTACTGTTTTCAGGTGCTCTGCATGCTCTTCCTGAGTTCCTGAGTAGATAAGGATGTCATCGATGAACACGATAACAAACTTATCTAAGTACTCTCTGAATACTCTGTTCATGAGATCCATGAATGTAGCTGGAGCATTTGTCACGCCAAAAGGCATGACTACGAACTCGTAATGTCCGTATCTGGTCTTGAATGCCGTTCTTGGTATATCACCCTCCTTGACTCGACTTGGTGATATCCTGATCCGAGGTCAATCTTAGAGAACACCGATGCTCCTTTAAGCGGTCGAGCAGTCATCTATCCCGGAAGAGGATACCGTTTTGATCGTGACCGATTCTGCTCGTAGTCTATGCATAGCATGCTTCCATCCTTCTTCTTCACGAACAACAGCACTCCCCATGGTGAGTGACTAGGGGATGAAGCCCTTGTCAAGTAGCTCCTGAGTTGCTCATGAAGTTCCTTCATCTACTGGAGCCATGCGATAAGGCGCTTTGGAAATAGGATTGGTGCGGGAAGAGCTCTATCTCAAATTCAATCTCCCTGTCTGGTGCTAGGCCTGGTAACTCTTCAGGGAAGACTGCTGGGTAGTCACATACAACTCGGACCTCTGCTAGCTGTTGGTCCCTGTCCTGGCTGGTATTGACTACATGTGCTAGGTACCCCGTACATCCTGAATCCATCAACTTCTGTGCCTTCATAGCTGAGAGAAATTTTCTGGCTTTTCTCTTTGGTTCTCCGATGTACTCGAACTGTGCTTCTGCTTCGGGTTGGAACACGACTTTCTGTTTACGGCACTCTATGGAAGCACCGTATCTGATCAGGAAATCCATTCCAAGGATGACGTCGTAGTCAGTCATTTCTAGCAGGATCAGATCACAAAAGAGCTCCCTGTCTGCTATAATGACTGGCACTGCCCTGAGCCAGTGCGTGGACGCCATAACTTCTCCCGAAGGTAGTGTCGTCAGAAACTGACCACTGAGTACCTCTGGAGCTATTGCTGACCTTGCGGCGAACGCCCTAGCTATATAGGAATGGGTTGCCCCAGTATCAAATAATACAGTTGCTACTTGCTGAAAAATGCTAAGCTGACCTGTAACAACTGTCGAGGCATTGGCTACGTCCTCTCTGGTGAGTGAGTAGATCCTCGCATTCGCCATAGCTGGAGGGGCTTCTAATCTGCCCTGGCTGATAAGTGGACCTTCTAGAGCGGCCTGCATCTGATATAACTGAGCTGGCTGGCCTGCATGCTGAATCTGCTGTGGCTGAGGAAGACCGGTCTTGTTCGGGCACTGCTTGGCCATGTGCCCTTCTTGTCCACATTCAAAGCATCCTCGTGTGCCCTTGCGACAAACCCTTGGGTGGAATTTCCCACAAGTAGCATACTTTGGATAACTAGGTCGCTTGCTAGATGGTCTTCCCTTTGGGTCACTCCCTGATTTGCGCTTGCTGTTGGAGTTCCCTTTCCAGTTGGAGCTGTGGCCTTGCTGTTTTTGAGTGTGAGAGTTTCCTTGGCCCTTGGACTCTGAGGAAACTTGCTTCTGCTGCTTTATGCTGTTCTGGTAATGCTCTGTGGTCAAGGCACTGCTCACTAACTCCTCTGTGGTTTGTGGCCTACGTATGCCACCAGCCACGTTCACTGCTATCTCTGGCCTCAGCATCTTGAGCATCAACCGGATTCGTTCCTTCTCTGTGCTGACTAGCTCTGGGCATAGGCGAGCCAACCTGTTGAATTTCTTCACGGCTTCCTCAACTGAAAGATTGCCCTGACGAAACTCAGTGAACTCATCGTAGTGGCGGTTTGTAACCCGTATGTGAAAGAACTCCTCGAAGAATTCTTTCTCGAAGTCAGCCCATGACATCTGGTTCACTGGGTGCTTCGTTCTGATTCTTTCCCACCACATGCGTGCGTCTCCTGTCAGGCAGAAGGAGGCACACTTCACCTTTTCGTGTTCTGGCCAGTCCAGAAGCTCCATCGTGCTCTCTAGTGTTTTGAACCAGGCTTATGCATCCCATGGTTCACTAGTGCCTGAGAAGTTCTATGGCTTGACTCGCTGCCACTGGATCAGATAGGCTTCCTTTCTTGGCTCAGCTGCTGGGACTGCTAGTGCTGGTGCTGGTGCTTGTGATGTAGGCTGAGCTGGTGGAACCTCTAAGACCACTGGAGTCGTCAAATTCAGTTCCGGGGTGACTGTGGGGGTATTCTGCTGATTAGCCTTTAAGGTGGCTATTTCCTGTTGCTGTTCAGCTAGCTGCTGCTGTAACTGAGCCACTAATGCTGTAAGGTCTGGGGAAGGCACTGAACTGCCTGCCTCTTGTTGGGGCTCAGTAGCTAATGCCCTTCTAGCTGGGCGTCCTCGTGCCATTTCTAAAGACATAGAGGACAGAACATGAATAACTATTACAATCATAATTGTATAACTATCGTTATCATGTTATATACTATCACATACTATCATGCAGCAGTTTATTTATAAACATGAACTATAGCAAGGAACAGAAAGCATAAATAAAGTAGAGGTATTCTTACTTGGAAGCTGTAGGTTTAATGCTGATGTGTGTGTAGGAAGTATGGAATTCTGCTCTGATACCACTCTGTAACGACCCACCTTCTGGGTACTAGGCTGTAAGGCCGATCGCTACAGTTATGTTATGCTATACTACGCGGAAAGCTGGGCTAATTGAAATTTTACTCTACTAAGGACGGATACAACTGATAAGAAAGGTCTAAAGACCTTCTTTGCTGGTATACATATGCTAAGGAGGGAAACTGAACATCCCAACCGAGCTAGGGACTAGAAACTGAACTTCCCAACTACCTACTGACCTGCCGATCGATCCGCAGATCGATCGAAGCTGGGGAACATTCTGTTCCCAACTGGATCGGTCGGCAGACCGATCCAGGTGTGGCTGGATCGGTCGGCTGACCGATCCAGGCACCTGAAATACCTGGAACTCGCTACTGTATCGTGCTGGATCGGTCGGCTGACCGATCCAGGAGGATACAGTAGCATACTGTATCTGTCTGGATCGGTCGGCTGACCGATCCAGCGGCACAATCTACCCTCTGATCGGTCTGTAGACCGATCAGAGTTCTGATTTCAGCCCTGAACTCTGATTTCAGCACTTGGGCGTGCCGAAATCTCACATATGAGTTATACACTACATGAGGAACATTCTAATGACATAAGACTAGTATTCTAACATAATTTCTAACAACTTAAACCAATCTTCCATGAGTTAAACATTCTAACGTTTAAAAGTGCATAAAAACACGAAAACTAAAACTAATAAACTGTCAAATGCTATAGTAGGTGCTAAATCCCTAGAGGATCTTTTATTCCAGTTCCTGCCACACACATCTTGATCTGCATTGACCTCCAGCCTCCACTGCTAGTCCATTTTCCTTTTACCTGTATCTGCAGTATAAGGAAAATAGTATCTGTAAGCTAAAAAGCTTAGTAAGAAACCATCTACCTCACAAAAACATGCAACGATGCAAATATGATTTTAAATCATGCTGTTTAAAACATATGCTGGATATACTGAATAAACTAAGCATGGCATGGCATATAAGCATACAATCATGGCATATCTAAGGCTGAACATAAAGTCATCATGTATATTCACAGGGAAAAACTAAGCTGATACTAAGAACTGAGCTACGCTAATACTGATCTACTGCTAGAACTGTACTGAATTCAAGAACTAATTTCTGAAAGGTTGAAAACCATATACATATAGTAAGTGAAAATACTAAACATGCTGCTGAGGGGCCCGGCAACTGTACGTGCTATGCGCGCATCTCTAACTAGACCCGGGGTTGCAAGTCCCGAATTTAGTAGAGCTACTAGGTTATCTAAACCTAGGGACCGACTATGGGAGCCCAGCCCAATGGATATCTAATCCAGTACAGTGCCAACTGAAAAGTAAAATACTGAGTATAGCTAAACTATTCTAAATTGCTGTTTCTAGGTTATCTGAACCTAGAGCTAGGTTGTCTGAACCTAGAGGCGACTGTGGGAGCCCACCCATTGGACCGTAGTCCCATATAAGCTAGAATAAAACTAATTTGCTGTTTTAAATGCTTCTAGTGCATTTAATAAATTAATTAAGCTGTCTATTACTGAGTTAGACCTTTAATCGAGCACCTAGGATGCCCTAACTCTTCTCCCTATTAGAGAGACCACCTCTAGGCACACGACAACGTCTAACCTCCTATCTGAAGAGGGAAAACGTGTCCGGCCCATCTAGAGGTGCTCAACTAAATCCCTAATCTGCGAAGAGAGTTAAATACACCCTAGATATCGATAAAAATCTGCATACACCCTAACTAAAGCATAAAAACTCGAACGGAAGCTATTATACTGCATGTGAGGGGTTTCTTACCTCCTAGTTGTAAGTTCTTACGATTCTAATCGCTAGAGTTCCGGTGGAGATGATCTTCTCGACGATCCGCTCGCGTCTACGTGCTCTCCTCACGAAGGGGAACGTCCACGTATCGAAGATCTCGCCGGAAGAAGTTCCCTTGGCCCTTGGGGCTTGGTGTGTCGTGCGTGAGGAAGAGGAGAAGAAGGGAGAGGCGGTGGTGGTGTTGGGTCTCGGTGGAAAAGGTTTTGCCGAAACAAATTCTAAAAACAAACCAAACCCCAACTTAACTTTCCTATTTATACTAAGTAATTAATTCGACCAAACCAATTATAAATATAATTGATTCCCTCTCCTTTCAGCACGGCCCTGCTGGGTTCAACTGGTTCCCAACATTATCCCTAAGCCATAGGTCTCGGGTTCGATTCCCGCCTAAGCTATTTTACGGTTCTAATTATTTTTGCTACTTCCGCTACTCGGAAAATTCCGGAAAAATATCTAAAAATTCCAGAAAAATCATAGAATAATTCTAATGCAAGTTTGAGAATTTTCGGGCGTTACAATCTTCTGGAGACGCGACCGCATGAGGGAAAAGCCCCGATGGTCAGCGGATTCCTCAAACAAATAAGAATTTCATTCTCTCACGAAATATTGGAGGTTAGGTTAGCGAACCATTTCCGACCTTGACGATCAGAGAATATGGAGGGGCAAAAGAATGAGAAGACTACCTCGTCAAGTTCAAAAATGCTAACATCCTCCACCACTATACAGATGGCATAAATTGCCGAGTGTTTCTCAATATACTGTCAGGCTTGGGACAAAGATAGTTCAATTGGCTCCTGACTGAGTCCATATGTTGCTTCAAGGATTTCCACAAGGCATTCCTTCATCACTTCGCCAACAGTCGCTGATACCATAAAACCACGCTGAGTTTGTTCTCTCTCAAATAGGAGTCCAAGGAGACACTGAGGTCAACATCAAAAAGTTTAACCAGGTGGCCATGGATGTCCCTTCAATCACCCCAGAGATTTTAGTGAGCGTCTTTGCTCAAGGGCTTACAGACAGTGAGTTCTTTCACTCCCTGATTAAGAAGCCCTAAGGGAACTTTGATCATCTACTTGGTCGGGTGACCAAGTATATTAATGTAGAAGAAGCCCAATCCGTTCGGAAGAAGGAGGTCACCTCACTCGCTGTAGTCTCAACTCCAAAGCGTCGAGCACCACCTCCGCCTCTTCCTCACAAAGTACCCCGAGCAAACCCTCCACCTCCTGTCCCAAAGCCACAACACCCATGTTGTATAGCACATGGGGGATGGCGGACGCAATTTCCGTAGCCCCCAGATGGGCTCAAAAATTTTGTACCTACCATCGGTCTGAGATGCACAGCACTTAAGATTGTTACCATCACAATCAAGAAAAGCGTTGGCGGCTAACCAACGTTTTTGCCAACGATCGCCATCTCCTAATAGTCCTCGCTATAAGTGGCCGAACAAACCTCCCTGAAGAGACTACCAAGGCATTGAACAGTGTCGACATACATCACAACAACAAGATAACCAGGTTCAGGCCCTCGCACGGGTCGAATGGGAGAGTCCCCCAATGTGGCAAGAAGAAAATCATAATAATGTTGCTCAGGGGGATATTGGTATAATTGCAGGAGGTCGGAATGACGAGGATTCCAACTGGTTAAAGAAATCACATGTCTGCCAACTGGAAATCCACGCTGTCGGTTGTAGCCATGAGTAGGCACGAGGACCCGAGATTAGTTTTGGGCCAAGGATTTGGAAGGGGTGGAAATACCCCATAATGTTTTGATTATCAAGGTTGTTATAGCCAATTATAACATACATTGCACTTTTGTTGTCAAAGGTAGCTCTGTCAACGTCATCTTCAATAAAACATTCAAGCAGTTGCAAATAGAGACGAGTGAGCTCCAGTTCATGATGACGCCACTATATGACTTCACGGCAACGAGGTCTAGTTGCTCGGCTAGATCAAACTGGCCATATCTTTAGGGGATCGATGAGTCCCTAATGAGGATGCGTCGATCGACTTTTATTGTAGTAGACATGCCTTCAACATACATTGTCATTTTGGGCTAGCCGACCCTAAATGAATTTCGAGCAGTTGTTTGGACTTTCTGCCAAAAAATAAAATTCTCCATGGATGATCAGGTGGTGATGTCGGAGGGAGTTGCTCAAGCCTAGTCGGCTAGCAGTCTGTCATTTTAGGTTTATGTGTTATCCTTATGTCTTCCGCTATATTTTATTTGTTTCTAGCCGTGTGGGTTGTATACTGCGTGGTTATGTATAATTCCAGCTGTGTGGGCTGAGCTCATTATTATTGTTCAGCCACATGGCTATGTGTCCAGGTTTCATATATTGTCATAAGGGTGAGATGTTATCCGTTTGTCAAGCAAGGACTCCCTCGGGGCGTGAAACTTATGAGGGTGGCTATACAGCTTCTATCATTATTGTGGGGGTTACACGAGACCGTTCATATACATGTAACAAAAGATTTCTCGAAGGATAACTGTACATATATATTCCAGGCTATACACCTTCTATTACCTGACATCTTTTGACACTAAATATTCTATGTCTCCTCATTATTACAGAGGTTATGAGAGCTGATATAAAAAGGAGTTCTCTCCATTGGTGAGGTATGCAATATATTCTAAGCAGACTTTACAATACTCACTCGCATATACGGTTCATTCTCTCCACTTTTTGCTCAGTCACCATACTGATTTGAGCGTCGGAGGACTTATGCAGGGATTCCCTCTCTGGTTCTCTCTCTAACATTATGTTTGTTCTTTCGAGTGTGCGCAGAGGAGCCGGAAGGAGTATTAGGTGTCATAATTTCTCCCTAGCAAAGTCATCTTCTGGTTAACAGCAAAATCACTTATCCAATATGTTATCTCAGGTCATCGCTTTCAGACAAGATCAAATATTATAACTCAATTTTTAAATTATAAACATAAAATCTTTTTGGCATATAACTTTAAAAAAAATATTTTAAAAAAAACTATTGTGCGTAGTTCGCGCACAGAAGGGTACACTGCCCATAAGGTAGGATCGAATTAACCGTTTTTTAGATTCGTGTTCCACACATTCCAAATCAATAGCAATTCATGCTACGCAAGAAATTAATGTTGATGCAGACATCTATGATCATATATTTCGTGGTATTTTTTTATCCAAATTAAATAATAGAGAGAGAGAGGGGGAGAAAATGTTGTTAAAGTTCTTATTGATCCGGCTTTGTTGAACTCTTTGTGCAACATCTCAGGAAAAATTCTGGAAATATACCAATTACTAAAATGTGAAGAACAATATGTTTATTTTAAAAGTAGTTATCTTGGTGTGCTTTTTGCTTTTACAATATGCGAAATTTAATATATTTCACATTCTGCAAATACGAAACTAGATAGAAATCACAGACATGCTATGACTGCCCAAAAAAATAAGAATTTATGTTTTTATTTTTACAGCTTTTGCATTTCTTAAATGCGAAAGTTGTAGTTTCACATTTAAGAAATGCGAAATCTGTAGTTTAAGAGAATATTAATCTGGTTATTTATATAATTTTCTTGAATATTGAGAGAAAATATTTGGTATCTATATCGTGGTAATTACAAAATGTGAAACCACATTGAACAAAAAAAACAAAGTCAAAAAATAGGAAATCCCTAAACAAATATAGAAGTTGTTCTTGGATATCTCTAAAAAAATTCCAAATATGAATGTTCTATCTTAATCATGGATCGATGGAACAATCGTTCCAGTTTCAATATCATTTCATTAAACGATTACTATACGGATATATTAAAAAATTAATAATCATTATATAATTATTATAAAATAATAAAAAATATATTTGGAATTTTGATTTAATGATTTTTTTATAATTTATATTTGGTGATTTAAGAATTATGAAAATAACCTATATTAAATATTTAATCATAACTATTTAAGGATATGCCTAAAATACTAAACAACATTAAAAAAAAAAAGAATAAACAATAAATTATATATATTGGATGATAATAATTAAAACTATTTAAAATTTAATTAAATTAAAGTTATTTTGGAAAATAATAATATAATTGATATTATTAAGAAAACAAATTTATATGATTATATAGATTTTTATAAAGATTTTAAATGAATTTTTATTTTATTATATTATATTTTAAAATGATTATATTTTTAGAAAATGAATTTTATTTATTAAAAATCTAAGTTCTTATTTTTCTCACGTCTCATGCACTTACCTAATCAACCCTAAACCATCGCCGCCACCTTCTTCTTCTCGCGATCTCGTGTTCGGGCGCACCATGAGTTGTCCGATCAAGCCACGTCGGAGCGCCTAAATCCTAAACCGTCACCACCACCTCCTCCTTCTTCTCGCGGTGCCTGCCTAAACCCTAAACTGTCGCCATCGGCTTCTTCTTCTTCTCGCAATCTCGTGGTCGCCCACCCCATGAGTTGTCTGATCAGGCCACATCTGAGCGCCTCATTGCGAAGGTTTAGAAGGCAAGTCTGGCTCATTATGAAGGATTAGAAGGCAAGACCCAACGACGAATATTAAGACCCGATTCTCGTCGAATTCGCTAGCATCGAATTGTACTCTAGACAGTGAGTTTTATGGCTTTAAAAATCTTCTTTTTTTAAAATAATAGTTCATAAGGTAATATATTGATGTATTAAATATACCATGTAATTAAGGATGTATTCCACATGTGTAGGCTAGTTATCAGTGTTGATGGTACACATTTGCGAGGGGCTTATAAGGGAAAGATGTTTGTAGCTGTTTCTAAGGATGCAAACAATCGTATATTACCTGTTGTTTATGCTATAGTAGATGAGGAGATTATAGCTAGTTGGTGTTGGTTTTTTGAACAATTCAAGTATTATATGACACAAGATAAACAATTATGTGTTATTTCTGATAGACACTGGTATTATTCATACAATGTCAAATTTAGAGGAATAAAAGGAACCAATTGCATATCATAGATTTTGCCTTCGACATGTTCGAAGTAATTTTATGACAAAGTTTAAGAATATCACTTTGAAATATTATTGTTGGGCTATTGGCAGTACTACTCAAAGATGGAAATTCAACAGATTTAGGAGACAGATAAGGGTAGTTGATCCAGTGACATGATAACATTTGAGAGATATTGACATAAGTCAGTGGAGTCTTGCTTACAATGGTAACCATCGATGGGGATGTCTCACAACAAATATTTCTGAGAGTTTGAACAATGTATTACGAGGGGATAGGTTGTTGCCAATTAAGGCATGCATTCATGTGTCATTTCATAGATCTGTTCAACTTTTTCAAAGGTATAAACAGGTAGCACATCATTGTAATACAACCCTCCCGTCACATCATTGGAGTAAATTTAGGGAGGTTGAAAGACATGCACAAGGACATCACATTGATGAGCTTAACTATGTAGATGGAGTGTACAAGATTGTAACAACAAGACAATTGAATGGTAAAGGTGGTCATGTACACACAATTCTTTTCTATGAAAATGATTGCACATGTGGAAAGTGGCAAATGCATAGATTTCCATGTTCACATGCAATTGTTGTTTGCCGACATAGAGGGGATAATGCTATTGACCTTGTGGATGAAGTTCACACCACAAAGACTTACATGACATAATGTTCTGGCAATTTTTATCCTATTTGTCATAAGGATTATTGGACAAATCCAAGTTGGGAGATTCAAGCAGATTACTCAAGATTGATCAACCATGGGCGAGGTAAGCGACGTGAAAGTTGAATACAAAATGAGATGGATTTGAGGCACCCTGATGAACCTCGTAAATGTGGAAGGTGTCACCAAACTGGCCACAACAAGAGAAATTGTCAAAATGCATACCCTAGGGTTGATAATGAAGTCGATGGTTGATGTTTTTTAATATATTTTATCTCAATACATGAATACTATATGATGGGAGTTAGTATTTTGTTAATTTTTGCATTTATAAGATTATATCTCATACAATGATATCATTTGGGATTTGAAACCTTGTACAACTTTATGTATACTCTATCTTATGTTGTTGTATTTTTGTCTTCATTTGTGTTTTTTCGTTACAAATAGGGATGTGCAATCGTTTTAAACCGAACCGACCGAACTGATTAAGCCCTAAAATGAACCGACCGAACCTTTTTCGAGCAGACCGAACTTTTCAAAAAAATCGAACCGACCGAATTGATAAAACATCGATTAATTTGGTTTTCTACTAAAATAACTTAAATTTCTATCCAATTTGGAAAGTCCAACAGTGCAACAGCCAAGTCATGGTTCTCACCATAATCATGTCGTGAGATGATCATATCCAAGTTCTGGTCTAGCCCTGGTGAGCAGTGAGCACCATCATCACCACAGCATTGCTTTAGAGATGCAACCTTCATACTCTTCCAACTTCCAAGTTTCAAGCTAAGTGTGATCATATCCAAGTTTTGTTGCGTGCTTTCTAACTCACGGACAATGGTCGACGGAGCCCAAAGTGAACAAGGATGTGCAAGGCCTGAAATATTCAGGCCCTATGCAGAGCTTGATATTTCAAGCCCTGATAGTTTGAGATGGGTTTAATCGGTTTAACTAAAATTCAATTTCCAAAATCAAAACCGAACCGATTAAATCTATATTTTTAGAAAAAAATGAACTTCCGATTTAACGGATCCGAAATTTTAATTTCGGTCAGTTTAATCTATTAATTTGGTCTATCCGAATTTTTGCTCACCCCTATGTGATGCATGATGGTGTGAGTTGCTTTGAGTGCATGATCATATAAGTGAATTGTGTGATGATCAAGGAGTTTACCTGAATTGTAGAGGATAAACTCTTATTATGTTGTATGGTTTGATATTTGGTTTAAGAGTCTTTACCTCTCAAATCAATTTTTAATACAGATGTATCTAATCTATTTCTGTGAAAACTGTACAAATATTTTTAAAAAATCATTTTCCTATTAGCAGAACGTTATTTCCATTATTTTTTCGTATTTGTTATATTCATATTTTTTAAATGCGAAACCTATAATTTCACATTTAAGAAATGTAAAAGATATAAAAATAATACTAAAAAACTAAATTTTTTTCTAAGTTTGTAGAATGTGTGACATTTACTTTTTTTCCGCAGATTCGCATTTGGTAAATGCGAAATGATAGCTTTCACATTTACAAAATGTGAAACCTTGTAAATTCTTTTTTTGTTTGGCATACGTAGAATGTTTGTGATTTCCATCTAGTTTCACATTTGCAGAATGTGAAACTTATTTAAGTTTCGCATTATTGTTCTCCACATTTTAAGAAATTGGTATATTTCGGAATTTTGTAACATCTCATGGCTACTGCTGCTACACTCAAGCTTCTCCGTTACCTCTTCTGGATTTCTCTCTTATTTCTCTCTGGATCGTTGCAACTCTGCATAGAGGAAGAAAGGAAGGCTCTGCTGAACGTGAGAAGTGGTTTTCCTAGCGTCGATAGAGTGCTATCTCCATGGAAGGGCAATGAGTGTTGCAGTTGGAATGGTGTAGGATGCAACAGCATCACAGGTCATGTTATCAAACTTGACTTCTCTTTTAGATATCCTTTGCATCGTGGTATTTTTTCCAACAGAAGCGAGGTGCATCCTTTATTGTTTCATTTGAAGCATTTGAAGTATTTAGATATAAGTGGGAACAACTTATCAAGCCATCAAATTCCTGGCTCGATAGGATCTTTAACTCAATTGCAGCACTTGGACCTTTCGGGATGTTGGTTCCAAGGAGAAATTCCCTACCAACTTGGCAGTCTCTCCAACCTGCGTTACTTATCTCTGTCTTTCAACGAGATTTCAGGACAAATTCCAGCATCTTTTGTCCATCTCAGCAATCTGCAGTTCTTGGACCTGAGCTATAATAACATTAGCGGAGAGATACCAGAAAATATTGGCAACCTCAGAAACATAGAATGCTTGTTCTTCTGTTATAATCAGATCGAAGGTGTAATACCAAAAAGCATAGGAAACTTGACTAAAATGTTAGAACTGAACCTTTCTGCTAATAGAATTGTGGGGGGATTACCGGAGACTATTGGCAATCTAACTGCATTGCAGAAGTTGGACTTATCGGGTAATCGGATTAATGGAAAGATACCAGATTCAATGAGAAATCTCCTTCAGCTAGATGTTCTTAGTATCTCTCAGAACAACATAAGCGGATCGATTCCTGATGCCTTGGGAAGTCTATGCAACTTGAGTACAATCAATCTCTCTTATAACAGCATAACAGGGAGTGTTGTTGAATTCTTTGAACAACTATCAAGATGCAGAATTAACAAAGCTCTTTCCCATGACTTGCATGACAATCAGTTTTCTGGTCTTTTTCCTAGTCCTTTTGAGAGGCTTCAAAGATTAGTTTTTCTTGACCTTGGTTCCAATCAATTGAGCGACTCAGTTCCAGCATCCTTGGGGAAATTGTCTGCATTAATGACCTTAAGTCTATGTTCAAACTATTTGGTTGGAGATATCACAGAAGCCCACTTTGCCAATCTCACAAATTTATATTACATGGATATATCTGACAACAACTTGTCAGTCAAAGTGAGCCAAGATTGGCTTCCTCCATTTCAAGCAGTAGGAATTCGAATGGGTTCCTGCAACTTGGGACCCAGATTTCCTCCATGGGTGCGGAACCAAACCATTTTAAATGAGCTAGACATATCAAACAATGGAATATCAGATGCTTTTCCTGATTGGTTTTGGAGCTCGTGCACATCCAACTTGGAGCTAGATGTTTCTCAAAATCATATGAGAGGAATGTTGCCACGCTCTTTAGAATGCTTCAAGGATGTATGCAAATTAAATTTAAGTTACAACAACTTTGAAGGCTTCATACCAAGAATGCAACTTTCGGATGCATATTTGGACTTCTCTTACAATTCCTTCTCTGGACCTATTCCTAGTAGCTTGGCTGAGAATGCTGTGTATATGTCTTTGTCAAACAACAAATTGAATGGTAGTATTCCATCCTCCATTTGTACAGGAAATTTTCTAGAAGGAATCGACCTTGGCAACAATGATTTATCTGGAACACTCCCTGATTGTTTCAGATATGAATCAGAATTGATGATTCTCGACGTTTCAAACAACAAGTTATCCGGCAGGATCCCTAGCACACTTGGATTTTTACGAAGACTCCAATCGGTGCACTTGAATCACAATAGACTCTCTGGCACAATTCCCACAACATTGATACAGTGCATTGCACTTGTGGTAATTGACTTCAGCTGGAATGAATTGTCTGGTGACATACTCAGTTGGATCGGACCAGAACTGTCATCATTAAGAGTCCTTTCTTTGAGGTCAAATAAGTTCACCGGTGAGATTCCATCAAAACTCTCGTTGATGCCTTCACTCCAAATCTTAGATCTTGCTCACAATCTTTTCTCTGGTTTGTTGCCTCCTAGTTTTGGTAATTTCACTGCTATGATGAAAAACCAGAACCATAAAATACCTTCACCACTAGACGCACTTGATTATTGTACCGAGAGCCTCATTATATTTGCCAAAGATTCATCACTTAATTTCACTACTACGCTTTCGTTTGTCAAGAGCATTGACCTCTCGTATAACAATCTCTCGGGCATGATTCCTAAAGAGCTAACAAATCTTAATGGCCTCCGCTACCTCAACTTATCTTTCAATTTCTTTTCTGGACAAATACCCGAGAAAATTGGTCTTATGGACCAATTAGAATCACTTGATCTCTCAAAGAACAATCTCTCTGGTAAAATCCCTTCGAGTATCTCTGCATTAACTTTTCTAACCGTCTTAAACTTGTCTTACAACAATCTTGTCGGGAAAATACCGGTGGGCCCTCAACTTCAAACCTTCACCAACTTGTCTTACATCGAAAATCCTGAGCTTTGTGGGGAACCACTTGAAATCAAATGTCTTGAAGACAACCAAACCAACAATGATGGAGTTACAGAAGAAGGGCACATGCTTGAAGATGGAGGAATTTGGTATTTTAGTGGCTTTGCTCCTGGATTTATATTTGGCTTCTGGGGATTCATGGGCGTAATTATGATCAAGAAGAGCATAAGAATCAAATACATTTTACTCATCGATAACATAATTGGTTGGTTTATGCAAATGTAATGGGAACTAAGACTTAAATATGTCTACATTAATATATTCTAGGATTTATGGAGCTTGTAGTACTTTTATGATATAAGACCAAGCTTGTTGTAATGAATTTAAGTTGATATTTGACATTTAAGTCATGAATCATATATGATTGATATGAATATGATGAGTGAAATATTATTCATGACTTGAGGGGAAATGACCCAAAAAAAATCTCCTTTAACAATAGTTATTATTGTATTTTTGTTGTAAGGCAAAACCTTTATTTAAATTTATTACATAGGAGAATAAAACATTGATTACTTTTTTCTCATCTTATAAATTAGTATAAATCAATATTTTAAAGTAATTAAAGGGTCAATTTACTTAGTTTTTTAACTAATTTCAAAATTATTAGAGCATATTAATTTTGTTTAAATTAAATATGAACATAGTTCAATTCTTAAATAATTTCAAAATTCTTAGGGCATATGAACATAGTGTTAGGATCCTTGATGACCGGTTAGAGAGGGGATAAATAACCCCTACACAAATCAAGTTAAAAACATTTTTTCGAACAATAACTTAATTAAAATAATACTTTCATATAAGAAATGCTAAAGAGACTAAAAGACAGAGGTACACAAGTTTACTTGGTTACAACCGAGAAGGTTGTTAATCCAAGGTAGATGAAGTCACACTATTTTCTCCTACAGACGAAAAAGCCTCTTTACATCAATAAAAGCACAGAAAGACGAAACTAAACAAAAAAAGGAAGTGTATACAGGTGTTGCTTGGATATTTCTTATTGTGGTTAGCTTCTAGGAGCAGGACTGTTTATATAGCCTTGCTCAGGGCCTAGAAGGATTCCAGACACCTGGAATGGGATAATATTTTATCCCTGACACAACGGTACATGCCACATCAAATTTAGCTAAGAATTGAATTCCGGGCACCCAAAACTGCTCTGGGACTTTCACTCCGGGACTCCAGCTTCGGCTCCGCTTGCTTCGGTCCGGGTCTTCCGCTCCGCTCGCTTGGGTAATTTTAGTCATCCGGAATAGGACTCACCCGAACCCAACTTTCGTTCTTCTCGAGCAAGCTTCCTCTCCGGCTTCTCGTCCCTCGAAAACGTCGCACACCTCCTTCTCATCCGCCCGCGTACTCTTCCACAACACCTCTTCCCTAAGACGCACCAAGCCCGTCGGCTCTCTCCCATGTCGTCCTTCTGACTAGATGCGTCTTTTGCTCGATGCCCTGTGCTCCTAAGTTCTTGTACACTTAGACGCAAGGTTAAAAACAACAGAACCTAACCTAACTTGTTTGATCACATCAAAACTACCTTAGGATACCAACACATAGTTCAAATTAAATTTTTTGTTATTTTTTAATAAAATTTATCTTTCAGTAAGCATTATAATTTTGAAATTAATACCACAAATCATGACAAAAAAGAGGAGATTTATTGTAGATTAAATTCTATGGATATTATCTCCTAATTAATTTTCAAAACTCATTATAGATTCAAAATGATTTTTTAAAAGATAAAATAAAATATTAAAATTTAAAGTGTTTTTTACAAATAGATTGAAATTTAAAAGGTTTAATTTTAAAATTTACTAATTTGTGGAGTCTACTTTGATATCAATTTCAAATTTCATTCTTCTTCTCGTATCCCTCAATTTAATCCCTTATTTTTCATCTCCCCACCTTTTTTTTTCTTGCTAAACATTTCATTATTCTTCTCTTATCCCTCGTTTAATCCCCTATTCTTTACCATGTTTTTTTAGTAACAGAATCTCATCAACCCCTCTTCCCTACAATTAGAATGATAGACCACCAGTTCCCTCGAAACAGTCTAGTGGCTAACACATGAGGTGTTATCATCACTATGAACTCTGGAGTTTGAATCTCGATAAAGTCGAGATAAATATCTTCCTTATGTGCTAGTTACTATTCTAAAGACTAGTAGCTACCTGTGATTTACTTCCTCCATATTAGCCCTGTGACGGATTGACAAAAGTAATGGGTAAATATATTTACATTTGACACAAAAATGAGAAACCATTGTATTCTTTCAAGAGGGGAGGTTCTAGAGAGAACCTCTAACTTCTCTCTAGAACTTCAAGTGAGTTTTCCACCACCAACTTTCTTCCTTCGAGAGTTGCTCGTGGTGGGGGAGCCATATCCCCCCTCTGCTCGCCGGTGATGGCCGTCGGCCACAGCCGACGTTGGAGTTGAGGGGCCAACTCCGACAGAAGGTCCTCCGGCAGTGAGTTTTCCGGCGAAACAACAAACAAAGAGAGGATGTGTGTGGTGGCTGCACTTCCTTGGTCATGCAAGGCCACCGCAGCCAACGCGAGTGATTCTGTCCGAGAGTCAAGGCAGTGGATGCTGGGGGACGTGTCGCTCCTCTGACACGACATCTGCGGTTTGAATTCCACAGCTGGATCTGCATCTTGGGTTTTACGCCCTAGATCCAACGACTTTGCTCAGCCGAGCCGAAGGCTTATAACCCCGCAGAGCCCCCTCTTCCCCCTCATCTTCACATTTTGCTCATGTCCGGCGATTTCCGTGCAATCAGTGCTCCGACAACTTCTGTCTTCTTCTGCGGCGATCTTTTCTGCTCTTTTTGTAAGCTCTCTTCGATCTTTTGCAGTTCTTTTGGATCTTCACTTCTTTTCCACGCTCGTTGTGCTTTCTGTCCCCCTCTATTTCGGTTGGCCTTGTTTTCTTGTTTTTCGGCAATGGCTAGCTCTTCTCGGCCATTGACCCCGCTCCTAGTCTCTGGTACAGTACCATGGAGACTAGATTTGATGCAGGCGACACTGAGAACCTTAGAAATGTCTTTGATATCCCCTCTGGCCATGACATAATCTTGGCTAATTCATCCGATCGACTAAATAATCCACCGACCAACACTATCTGTCGTGAGATCAATTTGTGGCCGGCCTCCGATTCCCGATCCACCCCTTCATAATTGAAGTTTACAACTATTTTCGTGTCCCCCTTCCACAACTCGTACCAAACTCTTTCCGCTTGTTGTGCGCCACATAGTTTTGTTTCGATTGCATGGCATTCCCCTGACCCCGCGTGTCTTCCATTATTTCTATTACCCCAAGCAGTCCGAGATGGGGACTTTCCTTTTTCAGTCGTGGGTCGGGTTGGTCTTTTTCGACAAGATGCCTTCTTCCAACAAGCATTGGAAGGAGTATTTTTTTTTTCTTTTTGCGTCTTCCCGAGCGGCCTTGCTACCGAACGCGCTGGCAGGTCGGCTTGCCTCCTCATCCCGATATGAAGAAGTACAAGAGCCAGCCGGACTATCTTCATGCAGCGATCATGCTGGCCGACCAAAAATTTGGCATCCATAAGCTGCTGCTGGAAGGTGTCATATATATCTTCGGCCTAAGTCCGATCCAATCCCGACTCCCGCGTGGCTTAGGTAAGAAACTTCTTGGTTCTTTCCTTTGAGTCTAACTAACTTCCTCATTTCCTTTTGCAGCCCAAATCATGATGCGAGCATGGGTGCCCGGCTACAGCAAGCTGAAGGATGCCGAGGTCGAGGTGGTCGCTGCAAAGGAGCTGGCAAGCCTCGGCTTAGTGCTGGTCGGCTCCCACAAGGGCACACTTACTGGTGAGACGCCTGCTGCGGGCAAAGGCACCACTGACCAGACACCCAGTATTGAAGCGGTTGGTGACCCGCTCCCAACACCTGAAGCACAACCCACCACTCGGACCGGAGGCTCCGAGTCTTCCGATGATGAAATGCCACTTACTAGGCGCCGTACAGACAATTCACCCCACTCTGCCACCTTGGTGGTGGGGGTTGCCGAGAGGGTCGGCACCTCTTCTCCCGTGACCCTCCCTACAATGGCAGAGGTTACTTCATCTGACCGGACCTGGTCTCTAGCTGAGCTGCCACCAGAGAGCCTTGCTGCCCCATTGGTCGCATTCCGGGCGTTGACCTAACGGAGGCCATTACGGTCCAGGATCGATCCTGCGTCTGCTGCCATTCCTTCCGGTCCCGTGGCCTCCTCCTTGTCGGACCCGAGCAGCTGATGATCCATGACGGCCACCCTCAACCTTTCAACAGAGGACTACCTCGAGAAGTGCACCCGTCCAAATATTCCCAAGCATAAGATCCTGATCCGTGGGCCATTGGACAGTATTTGGGAGGAAGCGAGGGCCCGAGCGGCGATGATGTCACTAGGAGCGCTCGACAACAGCCACCTGCAGATGTCCACCGGGGTACGTTTTTCATCAACACTTCATAATTTATCTCTGATCGGTGCTTAACATTTGCCTGTTTATCTGCAGTACTGGGTGGAGAGCGTGGCCATGTGCCAACGACTCACTTTATGGAGGACGAGCTGAAGAAGCTCAAGATCTCGGGTGACGCCTCTTCCTCCCAGGGGCCATCGATCACCGAGTTATAGGTCAATTTGGAGATGGTCCAGAAGCTCCTAGAGGCAGAGCAAAAGAAGTCCGCTGATCAGGCAGTCTGGCTGGGCCAGCTCGAGGCACAGTTAAAGACTTATGAGAAAAAGATCGAGCTGGCCACGACAAGGAAGAGACGAGCCATCATCGATCTGGAGCTAAAGAACCAGGAGGCTCGGCAGCTCTCCCAGAAGCTCAAAGAAGTCGAGGACTACCTAATTACCGAGCGGGGCTGTCGCTCGGCTAGAGAAGCCACTCTGAAGGGGCAACTCAAGGATGCGGAGGACGCCCTGGAGGTCTCCCGCTCGGCTCTCGTGACCTACCAGGAAGCTGAGCCGGCTATGCTCGAAGCGCTGAAGCAAGCTTACCTCCGCTCGGACCAGTTCACCGACAAGGTTGTTCAGCAGATCATCCACATCTTCGAGCTGGCCATTGACGGGACTCTTTAGCAGCTCAAGACGGGCGGCCACCTTCCCTCCGACATGACGGACAACATCATTAGTCGCAGCAAATTGAACCACTCGATGCCTGATGATGTTTATGACTATATAGAGTAAGGTCGAGCGTCTATCTTGTAGAAATTTTTGAAGTGTTATTGTATGTCCGTCGATCGACAATTTTCCCTTTGGATTAAAGAAATTATCTGCCCACTCGGTAGGATTTCTCTTAAAAATGTTTCTCGTTTGCATGTCTGGTTCTGATCCTCCCGTTCGGCTATAGTTATCGTTTATCTTTATGATTTATGCTCTTGGGTTTAAGGTCGTCGCTTGGCCGTCGATGGAGATAGGGGTTTAACATTATCGCTCGACGATTTGACGAAGTCTTGGGTTTAAAGTCGCCGCTCGACCGTCGATGGAGACAGAGGTTTAACGTCGCCACTCGACGATTTGACGAAGTTGTGGGTTTAAGGTCGCCGCTCGACCGTCGATGGAGACAGGGGTTTAATGTCGTCGCTCGATGATTTGATGAAGTCGTGGGTTAAGGTCACCGCTCGATCGTCGATGGAGACAAGGGTTTAACGTCACCGCTCGACGATTTGACGAAGACGTGTGTTTAAGGTCGCCACCCGGTCGTCGATGGAGACAGCGGTTTAACGTCGTCGCTCGATGATTTGACGAAGACTCGGGTTTAAGGTCGCCGCTTGACCGTCGATAGAGACATGGGTTTAACGTCGCCGCTCGACGATTTGACGAAGACTCGAGTTTAAGGTCGCCGCTCGACCGTCGATAGAGATAGGGGTTTAACATCGCTACTCGACGATTTGACGAAAACTCGGGTTTAAGATTGCCGCTCGACCGTCGATGGAGACAGGGGTTTAACGTCGCCACTCGACGATTTGACGATGATCCCACATTTAACATCTCCGCTCGACAATTGTTGGGCCGTTCAGAACATAGCTCAGAATTCGAGTCTTTTATTTCTGCCCTGCACACAGCGAGCACAAGGATATAAAGATACATTGATTATTACATCAGCGCACATCTCACCTGGCTCGGTAAGACTGGAGATGGTTTGCACTCCACGACCGCTCCAATCGACGTCCGTCCTCATCCACCAAGTAATAGGCGCCCAAACGGAGCTTCTCCATGATATTGAAGGGTCTAGCCCATGGGGCTTCTAGCTTGGTGACGTCACCGACCGGCTTTACTTTCTTCCATACCAGATCGCCGGCCTGGAACGATCTAGGGATCACCCTCCAATTGTAGCTCTGCTTCATCCTCTAGTGATAGGCCATTAACTGGACGACGACTTTAGCATGCGCTTCATCTACCGAGTCCATCTCTAGCAGCCTCCGCTCGGTGTTATCTTTATCGTAGTGTTATAGCCGATCGAACTCAACTCTGACTTCGACGGGGATGACTATTTCACCGCCATACACCAGGTGGAAAGGAGTTGCTCCGGTCCCTTCCTTAGGAGTCGTGTGGAGCACCCACAGCATCCTGGGGAGCTCATCGACCCAGCTGCTTCCCATGTGATCGAGCTGAGCGCACAGTACTCTGAGGATTTCCCGATTGGCGACCTTTGCATGCCCGTTGCTATGTGGATAAGCCACGGAAGTGAAGGCCTACTGGATGTCGTATCCTCCGCACCATTCTTTGAGTCTCTAACTGACAAACTGCCTTCTGTTATCTAAGATGAGCCAGCGCGGGATGCCGAACCAATAGACGACATGCTGCCAAATGAACTTCATGACTATCTATTCAGTTATTATTGTATTTTTGTTGTAAGGCAATCATTCAAACCTTTATTTAAATTTATTACATAGGAGAATAAAACATTGATTACTTTGTTCTCATCTTATAAATTAGTATAAATCAATATTTTAAAGTAATTAAAGGGTCAATTTACTTGGTTTCTTAACTAATTTCAAAATTATTAGAGCATATTAATTTTGTTTAAATTAAAAATGAGCATAGTTCAATTCTTAAATAATTTCAGAATTCTTAGGGCATATGAACATAGTGTTAGGACTCTTAGCGACCGACTAGAGGGGGATGAATAACCCCTACACAAATCAAGTAAAATATTTCTCGAACAAATAACTTAATTAAAATAACTCTTATATATAAGAAATACTAAAGAGACTAAAAGACAAAGAGACACACAGGTTTACTTGGTTACAACCGATGAGATTGTTAATCCAAGGCAGATGAAGTCGTACTATTTTCTTTTTCAGGCGGAGAAGCCTCTTTATATCAATGAAAGCACAGAAAGATAATGTTAAACAGAAAAGGAAGTGTGTACAAGTGTTACTTGGATATTTCTTGTTGTGATTAGCTTCTGGGAGCAGAGATGTTTCTATAGTCCTGGTCGAAACGCCTGGAAGGGTTCTAGACGCCTGAAATGGGATAATATTTTATCCCCGACACAACGGTACGTGTCACGTCAAGTTTCACTAAAAATTAGGTTCTAGATGCCCGGAATGGTTCCAAGCGCCCCGGATTGTTTCGGGCGCCCGGAATGGTTCTGAGCGTCCCGAACTGCTCTGGACGCCCGGAAGGTGAAAGTCAACTTTTAGTTGACTTTCTCTCCGAGCCTCCAGCTTTGGCTCCGCTTGTTTCGGTCGAGGTCTTCCGCTGGCTTCGGTCTGGGTCTTCCGCTCCGCTCGCTTAGATGATTTCGGCCATCCGGAATAGGGCTCACTCGAACCCAACTTCCAGCCTTCTCGAGCAAGCTTCTGCTCCGGCTTCTCATCCCTCGAAAACACCACGCATCTCCTTCTCGTACGCTCGTGTACTCTTCCACAGTATCTCGTCCCTCAGGCGTACTGAGCCTGTCGGCTCTCTCCCGTGTCATCATTCTCACTAGCTGCATCTTTTGCTCGACGCCCTGTGCTCCTAAGTTCCTATACACTTAGACACAAGGTTAAACATAACAGGACTTAACCTAACTTATTTGCTCACATCAAAATTACCTTATGATACCAACATATAGTTCAAATTAAATTTTTTATTATTTTTTAGTAAAATTTATCTTTTTGTAATCATTATAATTTCCAAATTAATACCACAAATAATGACAAAAAGAGGAGATTTAATGTAGATTAAATTCTATGGTTGTTATCTTCTAATTAATTTTCAAAACTCATTATAGATTTAAAATTATTTTTTAAAAGATAAAATAAAATATTAAAATTTAAAGTGTATTTTTAACAAATAGACTGAAATTTAAAAGGCTTAATTTTAAATTTACTAATTTGTGAGTCCACTTTGATATCAATTTCAAATTTCATTCTTCTTCTCTTATCTCTCATTTTAATCCCTTATTTTTCATCTCTCCACCTTTTTTTTCTGATAAACATTTCATTATTCTTCTCTTATCCCTTGTTTTAATCCCCTAATCTTCATCATTTTTTTATTCTGATTTTTTGATATCCTTAAAGTAAAAAAATATCATCAACCCCTCTTGAAATATCATCAGTTTTCTTGGAACAGTCTAATAGCTAGCGCATGAAGTCTTACCATTATGAACTTTAGAGTTCGAATCTCGATAAAATTGAGATAAAATAATTTACTTATGTATTAGTCATTATTCCAAAAATTAATAACCGTCCGTGATTAACTTTTTTCGTATTAATTTTAAGATGGATTGACAAAGACACTAGGAGCAAGTTCTAATAGGAGATGACTACAAAAATCTCAAAGGGTTCTTCGCCGGTGTTGACCACGAAGTGCACCGGCGAGGAGGCCAAGCACGGGGTGGGAGAGCGGCAGGAGGGTGGACGGCAGATAGCTCATATGCGGTGGAGAACATGTGCTTGCGCTGCTCCATCTTTCACAGCTGGTGCTTTATGGAGTTAGCCAGAAAAGTTTCAGTTTCCGGCAGCCGGCGGAGCTGAAAGAGGTGCTAGAGAAGACAAGGAGAAGTTCATCCTTGGGGGCACGAGAGGGAGCCAAGTTGGAGGGATTTCAAAATTCAAATTTCAAATGTCCAGCGGAAGGCTTCAAATTCAACGTGGGTGTGGCAGGTTTCAATTGCAAGGTGCATTTCAAATTCAACGTGGATTAAAAGTCAAACGTGGTTTCAAATTCAAATATGGATTTCAAATTCAAAGTGGACTCCAAATTCAACGTGAATTCAAATTCACCGTGGATTTCACATTGGATTGAAATTAAAACGTGGATTTCAAATTTGAAAACTGCCCTACTTTTGGATAGGTTGCCGGAGTCCCATAAAATCATCAAGTTGTTAGATGTGTAGTTATGTATCAAGACATTTCTTATATATTTTATGAATAATTATTTAATAAAGGTAAGTATTTATCATTAATTATTTATTTTTTTGTATGTATATAATTAATGATAAAGTTCGACAGATTAATGAGTATATTAATTTGAAAATAGTCCGTGATCTGACAGATATCTAGAGTGTTTATGGATATCTAGATCAACGCTGAATATGATTAGTAGAGATAGATCGAGGGATGAATATTCAAATTATACTTGGAGGTGCTTTGAGTTTAGAGATACACTGGGCACGACCCACTCAAGAGGAGATCACATATTAAGCATCATTGGTTATTCCTCTTATGAACGAGTGTAACTGATCTTTTGACTTGAGACCTTCATTTATTCTATGCATGAAGTTATGTGCTTTAACGTCATTAGAAGCAGTCTTTAATCGGATTATGATTAATACGATAGTTGAGTGTATGACAAAACATAAAGAGAATAGTGTTGAGTCAATAGAGGATTCATCGCTCTCTTGGATTAGAAGTTAATATCTTGGCCACTTGATAGAGATATTAGTGACTCGAAATCTATGGTCATGGGAGGAATGATTTATCATTCAAGAGAAGTCTATTATATATTGAAAATCAATTAAAACAATTAATTTGGTAATGATACATAATGTATCGAATTAATTGGGATGTATGCTTAGATGAGGAGATTGAATTACACAATAATCGATTTATGATGGTTTACAATTTATGACTTATATTAATTTTATCGTGTTGGTGGCTAAAAACTGTTGCTAGACGGTTACCTTAGTCTGTGTATGGATTTACACTGGCTTCGTGTATAAAACCTAGAGGGGCGCAAGCATAGCACGTCATGAACAATGATATCAGAAGCTAGTCGAGATCAAGATCAAATATGGATTTATTTGATACAAAGAAGAGAGAATTCGAATAGTCATAATCATGATGATTAATAAAGAATTTGAAAAGTTATCATAATAATAATTAATGAAGAATTTAAATAGTCATCATAATGAAGGTTATAAATGAAGAATTTATGGAGGCTATTAACTCTTCATCTTCCTAATTAATGAAGATCATAAATGATGAATTTAATGAGGACTTAACTCTTCGTATTCCTTAGAGGCTATACGTAGCCATCCTCGGAAAGATTCAAGTGGGAGATTCCTTCTCTCAATTTCTTCCTCGTCAACTTCTTCGTGGACCTTCCACTGGAAGAGATCAGTAGTGCTTCCAAGATTTTGTCGATCCAAGAGGCTAGCACCTAATGGATCGTATCAAGTTCGTGATCTAGTGCGCGTGGATACCGTTACAGGAGTTACACGTGGGGCTCGAGGACTCGAGGTATGTTTTTATGTTACTTTTGTATAAAACTATATGTACTACGAAAATATCTATGATTTATTATATGTCTTCCGCTGCGCTCCGAACCCAACACAAGCAACAAGCAAATTCAACTTTGGCGGACTAAGTGGCTGCTGAATCGAGTCATGTCGGAGGAGGAGCCGAACACATGTTGGATCCCCATACTAATTTAGCGCCGAAGATTGATACCAGATTTACTGAGGATGGCAGGTGGCAGGAGACATGAGAGGATGCAGCGATGCATGGATAGTGGATATCCGAGCAGTGTTCCAAATGTGTTTTTAATTCTTGATCCAAATGTTATTTTGAGGGGTGATTCGATCCTATCCGAGCAGTGTTGAAAGGTATGTGACGCTACAGACTTTTTTTAAAAATATTTTTAATGATTGTTTTTAACTTTATCTTTACAATTTAGAAGATGAATTATAATATTAACTTAAAAAAACATTTCAAATCGAAAAAGATTTTAGATGTGCACCAGGTGTTTATGATTGGGTGATGACATATCAAAATTATTATGGCATGTTAAATGCATGAAATTAAAACGAAAAAATTGTAAATATTTACAGTAATCTCTCGTAGATCTGTAAATCAACAACGGTAAAATTTGCTATCAGAAGAATGATTATAGAATCGGAAAATTCTCCGCAATACCATGAACCAAATCTAGCATCCTCGGATGTTCTTCTTCCTCTCTTTTTTCTTCTCTCTCTTGATGAAAGACTTGGGCGTCTTATATAATGGGAAAGTAGACCGAATCATTCATAGTCATATAATGCATGCTAAAGTAGCAGATACTGATTAAAATATCAAATAAACAATTAAATAGTCACTAAGGGCAAAACTGAGATTAATTTATAATCCCAAAGGTCTCACATAGTAGAGAAACATGGATCCATTCTCCTACTACCTTTATTATTGCAATAACACATGTGGTATGAATTACATGCTACGATGTTATTCTCTTTACTAAAAAGAGTGCATGTTTTCCTCAAATTTAACATCGTACAGATTTTGATCTAGACATACCTAATATCTAACCCTGAATTCAACATATGAATTCCAATCTAGTTTTCAACAGGTTCAGTAAATGGTGGGTTCATTTACATCGATCATTATTAACATATAAATGATCTCAACTTGACATAATTATTAAGGCGACCTTAACTTATGGATCTATCTCTGTTCACAACTACATAAGTTGTCCCATAAACAACGGTCTTATCTGTATTTTTACTCAACAAACTAATATGATTGTTCATGTGAGTGGACCAATATCAACCTGCCAACATGCTCATCGAGATTCTTATATGAATGTAACAAAATCATATGCATTGAATAAATTATGGTAAATTATATAATCAAATCACAACATTTGATTGTAATTATAATGTTGTTACATTCTACAAAGTCCCAAAGGTTTTACAGGTTCTTTAAATGACTCTCTATTCATTAGCTTAGTAAAAGGATCTGCAAACACAACATATGTAGGACATATTCAAGAATTACTTTTCTTTTAGCCATAATATCCCTTACAAAGTTATATTTAATAGCTATATGTTTCCCTTTGCTGTGATATTTGGGATCCTTGGAAAAAGCTGTAGGATCGAAAAGAATTTAGATATCTTCACAATGACATGATTATCCACTTTGGGCTTAGATGTTGGTTGCTACTCGGAATACCATCCTAGTTCCCCTGTACAAAAATTAATACAAGCATAGAACTATCCTAGCTACTCATGTGCTCTACTAAAGTTAAATTTGGATTACAAACGATGCTTAACATTATTAATCCAAATTTTCCTTTAGAAGTTAAACTTGGATTGAGAACAAAACTTAACATTCTTACTCCAAGTTCAATCGATGTGATCTTCCTAAGTGAAATCATATTACAAAAGTTATCAAATATCTATTTCAAAGATCGACTTCCAGGTTAAACATGACGAGGCACAAGGCCTTCTTGGGTATAGGATCATCCACCACTTCCTAGATAAAGCCTTTCAAAGAAATTGAATAATTAACTTCTTACAGTAAACTACGTTTAACTATAGAGACCTCAATAGAAACACATTATTGAAATATGAAATCAAAAAATAAAATCAATAACAAAAATGATAACTTAAAACCGATAACCTCTTGTGTTTGGTTTTTCAAAATCTATACAAAAGATGAACTAGTTATGATGCAGACACTAATAACTAGTTATACCTTTTATAGCTTATAGACCTCTTGATCTTCTATTGTATTCCTCTCCTTCTCTTGGATATCGTGTGGGCGATGATCTTCCAAGATGAAATCCACTCAAGCTTCTTCCAAGGCTTCCAAGATCCGGCCACCAAATAACCTCCAAGGGATGCTAGACAAGAGAGCTTCCTTCTCTTCTTCTTCTCCTTCAAGCAACCGACCACCAAGAGATCTCCTACAATTGATGTCGCAGGCCTTCAAGAGAGAAAACAAAAGGAGAGAAGAGAAAGAACAAGGGTCGGCCACCAAGGAAGAATAGAGAGAAATAAAAGATGTGTTCTTAGGTGAGGCACCCCCTCCTTCTCTTTTATATTCCTTGGTCTTGTCAAAAAAGGAAAGTTTTATAACAAAAAATAAAAACTTCCTTTTCTCCCATGACATGGCTAGCCACAAGCTTGTTCTCCAAGCAAGGAAAGATTTTAAACAAAATTAAATCTCTCTTTTAAAATCCCTTTTGTGGATAGTTATAAAAGGAATATTTTATAAATTAAAATCTCTCTCTTTTAAATCCTTTTATGGATATCTATAAAATAAAAGATTTAAAATAAAACATGGTTACAAAAAGGAATGTTCTATAACAAAAATTAAATCTTTCTTTCACATTATAAATAACTACAAATAAGGAAAGGTTTCAAATCTCTCTTTTATTCCTTTGTAGAAAGTTATAAAAGGAAAGATTTTAAAATTCAAAACTCTCAAGGGAACATCATCAACCTAGATTACAAGGACACAGTTTCATTCTATAATCAACAACACACCATATAAATAATATCATTTCTCAACTTATCAGACCTATTGATTTAACGAGCTAAATCACACCCTTTGATAAATTAAAGAAATAAATATTAAATATACGTGCTTGTTATTATATCATGATTAAGAGTACACACTTCCATAATAATAGAAGTTTTGTTCTTTTATGTAGTCAGTATAAAAAGAAACTACCTTAAATGGTCCTGCTCAATACACTCATAATGTACTAGTGTAATTTTATAGTCAAGATAAACTAATACTAAATTACACTACAACCATTCCAATGGTTTGTCCCATTCCATCTTGGTTGTGAGCTTCTATTTATAATTTATAAGGAACTGATAACATGATCTTCTGTGTGTCTCCTCACACCATGTTATTTACAATATAAATTAAATGGACAACTACACTTAGCATAAATGTAGACATTTGACCAATGTGATTTTTATTTCAAAATAAATATTTATACAAAAGCTAGGCTTTTAGTATACATCCTAACAATATCCCACTTATACTAAAAGACTATGCTGCTATATATGCTGCCATACATCTGATTCACATCCCCTCAATATGCCCATCAAAAGCTCTTGCCTTAAGGGTCTTAGTGAAAAGATTCAGGTTATCTCCTGATGCAATGTAGGCGACAACAACTTCTCCTTATTATATGATGTCTCGTATTGGGTGGTACTTGCGCTCTATGTGTTTACTTGCCTTATGTGCTCGTGGTTCCTTCGAGTTTGCTACTGCTCCAAATAATTTTGGGCAAATCAGGAATCACATCTAAGTACATTATGAAGTTACTGAGCCATTCAGCTTCTATGGCTGCCTCATAGACTGCCATTTACTTTGCTCCATGGTGGAGTCTGAACCATATTTCTGCTTAACACTTCTCCATTGTTATGGCTCCACTTCCTAAAGTAAACATAAAACCCCGATGTTGACTTACTATTGTTCCTATCTGATTGGAATTCCGAATCCGTGTAACCCACAGGGAGCAAGTCATCTGCCTGGTAAACTAGCATATAATCTCTAGTCCTTCTCAAGTACTTTAATATATGCTTTACGGTAGTCCAATATCCTTGTCTTGGGTTACTTTGATGTCTGCTAACCATGCCCACGGTAAAACAGACATCTAGTCTCGTACATTGCATCGCATACATTAGGCTTCCTACAGCATAAGAAACTGCCTTCATTTCTTCTATCTCTTTTGATGTCTTAGGAGACATCTCTTTAGATAGGGGTACTCCATGCCTAAAAGGTAGAAAACCTTTCTTGGAGTTTTGCATGCTAAAATGAGCTAGGATAGTATCATTATATGAAGTTTGGGATAAGCACAATATTCTTTTCTTGCGATCCCTTATTACTTTGATCCCAAGAATATGTCTGCATTCTCCCAAGTCCTTAATATCGAATTGCTTGGACAACCATACCCTTACTTCTGACAGCACTTTGATATTGTTGTCAACTATCAAAATGTCATCTACGTATAGTACAAGAAATACCACCACGTTTCTGTCACACTTCTTGTATACACAAGACTCATCCGGACACTGAATAAATCTATAAGACTAGATTACTTCATTAAACCAGATATTCCAAGATCTTGAAGCTTGCTTTAGTCCATAAATAGACCGATTGAGCTTATATACAAGATGCTCTTTGCCTTTTTCAATAAACCCCTCTGGTTGTTTCATATGGATGTTTTCTTCAAGATTTCCATTAAGGAAAGCTGTCTTGACATCCATTTGGAAAACCTCATAATCCATATGAGCAGCAATAGATAAAAGAATCTAGATAGACTTAAGCATAGCTACTGGCGAAAAGGTTTCCTCATAATTGATTCCCTCTTTCTGAGTATATCCTTTTGCAACAAGCCTTGCTTTGAAAGTTTCCACCTTCCTGTCTGTCCCTTTTTCTTTTGTAGACTTATTTACACTTAATGACTTTTACACCATTTGGTGGTTCTACAAGCTCCTAGACCTTATTAGAATACATAGATTCTATTTCAGAGTTCATTGCACTTTGCCAAGATGCTGCTTCTTTATCTTGGAGTGCTTCATCATATGTGCAGGAATCAGGTTCATGTTCACCAGGGATCAAGTCCAAGACTCTCCCAAAAATATTAATCTACCAGGTTGCAAAATAACCCTCCCATTACTACATGGCACTGCTTGTAATTGTGCAACATTTGTGACACATGTTGCAGTTTCTTGTGTTATCTCATCTTGTACAGTTGGTACTAGTTTAGACGTGTCTTCTCTAATTTTCTTAAGAACATTTTTTCTCATGGGCTTTGTGGTTCATTACATAGTCCTCTTCTAAAATCGAACATTGGAGCTAACAATGACCTTCTGATTTTTAGGACTATAAAACTCCTTTCGTTTCTCTAGGATAACCCACAAACAAGTGAACTCCTGTCCAACTTATCAGTGTCTCCCTTCAGCACATGTGCTGGACTACCCCAAATCTGAATATGCTTCAGACTAGGCTTACGCCCATTCTATAATTCTATGGGAGTAGAGGGTTCTGACTTTAGAAGGTACTATATTCATTACCGTTTCTAGAGTATACCCCCAAAATGAATTTAGTAATTCTAAATAACTCATCATCGATCTAACCATTTCCATAAGAGTCCTATACCTTCGTTCTGCCACACCATTCTATTGGGGTGTACCAGGTGTAGACAGTGATAGATCGATTGAGAGCGATAGAGGGGGGTGAATATCGCTTCTTTTTAAAACTCCTTTTTATCTTTTAAAATCAGAATTAAGCAGCGAAAAATAAGGAGAGAAACAAAAGTGATTATTTCATTCGGAGCCTAGCTCGACTCCTTCTCGAAGGCCCACGGTCCTTGACTGCATCGATGGGCAAACCACTATAACACTTCTTTCCGAAACCTTCGGAAAGAAGTGGATCGTACAGGTACAAAGATGTAAGATAGTAACACTCTACTATCTTATAAAATTAAGTGCAGTAAAAATGAAATATACAGACAATAGAAATTTAAAGTCAAAGCTTGATCGAACGGAGTAGCTTTGCAAGACTGATGAAAATTCATAGCACGAGCAGCTTACAGAGGGGAACTTTAATGGATCAGAATGTGTTGTTCTGCCACAGACTTCGAGCCTCGTTTTATAGGTGTACTGAAGGTTCGGTCGACCGATCCCACTGTTCGATTGACCAAACCCGCTCCCTTCCTTCCTGGCTGGAGTCTGACGCAGGCTCGATCTTCTGCATTAACTATCTTTTAATGGTTCAGTCGACTGAACCAATTTTTTGGTCGACCGAACAAGCTTTTTTCTTGTTCGTTGAAATCTATCGAGATCTTTATTTATTGCACCATTAATGCTGATTGGATCGATCGACCGATCTCCGGGTTCGGTCGACCGATCAGCTTCTTTTTCCTTTGCTGCTGAACGGTGCTGATGAATTGGCAGTGTTGAGTCATTAAGGTTTGGTCGACCGATCTACTGTTCGGTCGACCGATCATGCTTTGACCAGACTCTGGTTTGATCTATTCTAAGCTTATTACTGCTTTGAGTTGACCTGGTTCGGTCGACCGATCCTCTGGTTCGGTCGATCGATCATGTCTGACCTGTAAAACAGTGTTAGCCAAAATAACCTGCAAAACAGAGATTAGCATAGTAATAAAATGCATGAGTAATATAAAGATAGTAGGATTGTCTTGATCTCAACTTGGAAACCTTCCCGGTTTCTTCAGTTGGATCAGCGACCTAAGGTTGTTCCCTTCGAGAACCCGACCTCACTATCGCTCCTCCAGTTTGTTTACCTCAACCTACCTGCCAAACTTTGATCCTCCAGATCTAGTTTGGACTTTTCACTCAGCCTTGATCGGCTCCCCAGGACTTTTCTCTTGATCTTCAGTCCTCCAGACCTCTCGATCACATTGCCAAGCTTCGGGTCCCCTCAACCTTCTTGGACTTGCACCTGAGTTCCACGATCTACTAAGATTTCTCCTGTCTAGCCTCCAACTAGGTCTTTCCCGGTTGAGTAAACATCCTGCACACTTAGTCAACTTGTTAGTGTTGGTGCAATATCCCTCAGGTCAAGGTTGACTTGGTTGACCAAGCTTGAGTCTTGGTTTGGGTTTCAATGTTTGACAATACAAGACTTCGATGATATGGACAAGTGCAGGTGCAGTTGTTCAGTTGGGGAGATTGTTTGGTGCAATTCCCCTCTGATCAGGGTCTGATCAGGTTGGTTGAAGAAGAGTCAAGTAGGTCAAGGTTGACCAGATACTTGACTGGGAAGTCCTAACTTGGAGGTTAGGCAAAGGAAAATCCTAGTGAGTGAAGCTAGGTGAAAGTCCTGGTGAGTGAAGCCAGGCAGAGAGAAAATCTTGGTGAGTGAAGCCAGGTGAAAGACCTAGTGAGTGAAGCTAGGCAAAAGGAAAATTCTAGTGAGTGAAGGTAGGTGAAAGTCCTAGTGAGTGAAGCTAAGCAGAAGGAAAATCCTAATGAGTGAAGCTAGGTGAAAATCCTAGTGAGTGAAGCTAGGTGAAAGACCAGGTGAGTGAAGCCAGGCAGAAGAGAAGTCCTAGTGAGTGAAACTAGGCAGAAGGGAAGTCTTGGTGAGTGAAGCTAAGCACGGGAAAATCCAGATGGGTCAAGGTTGACCAGACATTTGGTGAAAGTCCAAGTAGGTCAAAGGGATTGATCGGATACTTGGCAAGAAGGGAAAAGTCCAAGTAGGTCAAGGGAGTGACCGGATACTTGGCACGATGAGGAAAAGTCCAAGTAGGTCAAGGGAGTGACCGGATACTTGGCACGATGAGGAAAAGTCCAAGTGGGTCAAAGGGATTGACCGGACACTTGATGAGGGAGTCCTAGCAGGTCAACGTTGACCGGATGCTAGGCATGATGAACCAACAGGTCATGGATTGACCGGATGTTGGTTTGGGAGCTTGGGACTTGGTTTTTGGCAAAAACCAGCAGCTGGATCGATCAGCCGATCGATTGGCTGGATCCCAATCGATCGACCGATCGATTGGCTGGATCCCAATCGATCGACCGATCGATTGGGGAGTCCCTACGAGAAGCCTTCGTCCCAATCGATCAGTGGAACGATTGGGAGGCAGTCGCGAGCGCACAGAAGCCTGCTGGATCGATCAGTGGATCGATCCAGAGGTCCCAATCGATCAGTGGATCGATTGGGAAGTTGCGATCTGTCGCGATAACTCCTGGATCGATCAGCCGATCGATCCAGGCAAATTCCCAGAGCACAGAGGCGCTCTGGATCGATCAGTGGATCGATCCAAAGCCTCCTCGATCAATTGGGAGCAATCCAATCGATCGGGATCCGACCGTTGGTGTCGTATTTAGCTGCAGGCGTTCGATTCCTTCGGCAGAGACAACGCAGAACTTCACCGATTCATCTCAGATCTTCACTGTGCTCCTAGAGCTCCTCCACAAGGTTCAGATCGTCAGTTCTTGAAGGTTCTTGGAGGTTTTCCAAGTCAAGAGGCGGATCTACAGCTGAGGAAGAAAGCTAGGGTTAGGGTTTTCTATACTCATTGTAAGCTTTTGCTTGTATTTGTGTATCCTTTCCCTTTCTTCTTGTAGTGTGAACTTGTAGGGCTTCTCCGCCTTCGGTAGTTACCGAAAAGGAGTGTTTATTAGTGGAGGTGTGTGTGAGTGTGTGGTTCCTTGGATTAGTCACCTCCTTTGTGTTGGTGCAACCTTAGGTCAAGGTTGACCTGGTTGACCCGACTCGAGTTGACCTGACTTGAGTTGTATTTTGATGTTTGACGAGGATAGAAAAGTTGTATCTTGATGTTTGACAAGAATACAAACTTGGGAGATTGTGGGTGCAACCTTCGGTCAAGATTGACCTGGTTGACCCGACTTGAGTTGACTTGATTTGGAAAAGTCCAAGCATGGAGACTTGGCACGGAAAAGTCCAAGCAGGGAGCTTGGCACGGGAAAAGTCCAAGTATGGAAACTTGGCACGGGAAAAGTCCAAGTATGGAAACTTGGCACGGGAAAAGTCCAAGAATGGAGACTTGGCACGGAAAAGTCCAAGCAGGGTGCTTGGCACGGGAAAAGTCCAAGTATGGAGACTTGGCACGGAAAAGTCCAAGCAGGGAGCTTGGCACGGGAGAAGTCCAAGTATGGAAGCTTGGCATGGGAAGTCGGAGAGGGCTCGGCAGCTCGTTCTCCGGACCAGGTCAGAGAGGGCTCGGGAGCTCGTTCTCTAGACCAGACGAAGTCGGAGAGGGCTCGGCAGCTCGTTCTCCGAACTAGGTCAGAGAGGGCTCGGGAGCTCATTCTCTGGACCAGATGAGGAAGTCGGAGAGGGCTCGGTAGCTCGTTCTCCGGACTAGGTAAGAGAGGGCTCGGTAGCTCGTTCTCTGGACCGGACGAAGTCGGAGAGGGCTCGGTAGCTCGTTCTCCGGACTAGGTCAGAGAGGGCTCGGGAGCTCGTTCTCTGGACCGGACGAAGTCGGAGAGGGCTCGGTAGCTCGTTCTCTGGACTAGGTCAGAGAGGGCTCGGGAGCTCGTTCTCTGGACCGGACGTGGAAGTCGGAGAGGGCTCGGTAGCTCGTTCTCCAGACTAGGTCAGAGAGGGCTCGGGAGCTCGTTCTCTGGACCGGACGAAGTCGAAGAGGGCTCGGTAGCTCGTTCTCCGGACTAGGTCAGAGAGGGCTCGGTAGCTCATTCTCTGGACCGGATGAGGGAGTCGGAGAGGGCACGGTAGCTCGTTCTCCAGATTAGGTCAGAGAGGGCTCGGTAGCTCATTCTCAAGACTAGGAAGGCCTTAGGGTTTAGGGCTGGGAAGCTCTAAAACCTACATAGGCATTGGATCGGTCTGTTGACCGATCCAGTGATACTTTGGTTTATCTGATCGGTATGATGACCGATCAGCAACCAAACAGAAACGTACTGTGGGTTATCTGATCGGTCTGTAGACCGATCAAGAAGCGATGTTATCTGAGGAAGCGAGGGGATTCAGAGAAGGGGGGATCGGTCTGAGGACCGATCCACCTGTATCCTGATCGGTCGACAGACCGATCAGGGCCCTAAACCAACTCTCTGTGAGAGTTGGGATCAGTCTGGGGACCGATCAGCCTAGGGCATGATCGGTCCCCAGACCGATCAGGGATGTCCTGGACCAATCAGGCCATAGCCTGATCGGTCCAGGCCTAGACGTTGAGACACAACGGCTAGATTTCTGTGTTGTTCTTTGTCTTCTTCTTCGCAGGTGCAGATATATCTCGAGGTCGAGGGCCTCTACAGTAGAAGTTCTTCTTCCTCACTCTTGCGATCCGAGCTTTGCTGAGCTCCCTATTCCTGAAGCTTCGTGTGAGCTTCCCTCGACTGGGTGATCAGCTGCCGTTGACATCGTGAAGTTGCTGCTTCATCGAACTCCAGTCGATGAGAAGGCAAGCAAAGTGTTTTTACATTTATATTGTTCTTGTTTTCTTTCTCTATTGGTTATACTCCATTCTTGCTGTTGCAAGAGAGATTGTGGCGAGGTTTCTCCACCCAGAAGGAGTTCATATTAGCCGGTTATCCGGGGTCTCATCCACCGACGGATTGATAGGCTTCGTCCACCTTACGGACACGCCGAGGAGTAGGAGTATCATCTCCGAACCTCGTTACATCATCGTGTTTGAGGTTTGATCTTCTCCACTTTCGTTTCTACATTGTATTTCCGCTGCGCTAACCTAAATTGTAGGAAGAAACGATAATTTGAGGTCGGCTATTCACACCCCCCTCTCTAGCCGCTATCCGAAGGTCCTAACAAGTGGTATCAGAGCAAGGTTGCTCTTCGTCGGATTAACACCCGGGGGAGCACAAGCTAGAGAATGGATCTACTTGGAGAAGACATCACGATTCCACCCTTCTACGATCGCGACGACTTCGCGTATTGGAAGGTAAGAATGAATTATTTTCTTATGACTAACCTAGTGAATTGGAATTGTGTACGAGTAGGTTTTACTCCTCCGATGGATAAAAAGGGAGAACCTCTCGAGAAGAAGAAGTGGACGAAGGAACAAATCCACCAATCCACAATCAACGACGAGGTAATGAAAATCCTTGAATTTTCATTACCTAATGATATCTTGTGTAAGATAGGTGGATACATCGATGCCAAGGAGTTGTGGAACAACTTGGCTAAGTTCCATGAGGAGAGCTCCAATTCAAGTCATGAAGAGGAGTCAAGTGAGCCAAGTAGCTCACATCATGGAGGTATGGAATTAGAAGTTGAGGGCTACTCAACATCTAAGGAAGAAGAGGAGGAGAGTTCTTCATCAAGATTGGTGCAAGAAGAAGCCTCTACCTCCGGAAGGGATGAAGAAGAGAGCGTACATCCATCCTTAAGCCTAGGTAACTCAAGCAACTTAATTTCAAATAAATTACATATAATGTGCTTTGAGTGTAGGGAATATGGGCATTACAAGAGTAAATGTCCAAAGAGGATTAGGAAGACTCCACCGGCGCCAAAGGTCAAGGAAGCCAGAGTCCCGATACGCAAGGGCAAGGAGCACGTGGTGTGCTTCCAATGCAAGTAAAAGGGACATTATAGGAGCCAATGTCCGAGGGGGAGGCAACCTCACAAGGACAAGAGACCAAGAACATCTATAGGGGGAGCTAAGGCAAACCCTAAGGTACCCTTTAAGGCATATCCTTGCAATTCTAATAAGAAACATGCTAGTAGCTTTATTGCATTTGTCAATAATGATAAGCATGATAACTATAGAAACCGATACATGTGCTTAGGTGCCAAACATGTTAGTCTAGGTAAGGATAATACTAGAAATGCCAACCCTAGAATTAACTCATCTAAGGTTAAGGAAAGCCTAGATAGGAATCCTAAAACAACTAGACATATGCCTAGGAATACCTCAAAGAAAAATGACAAATTAAAACTTGAGGTATTAGATAAGGAAAATCAAGTCTTGAGGTCAAGACTTGATACCTTAGAAAAGACCCTTAAGAATTTGGAGAAGTCAACTCTAGGGTCTAAGGGTCAAAAACAAAAGCCCAAGGACATGAGAGGTTTGAGTCACAAACCTAAGTCTCAAGTGGTCAAGCCCACTTATCATAATGTTCCATTCGATTATGGAACAAGACCTAGGGCTAGGAAGACCATCACCAAGGTCACAAGGGGAGTCACCCCTAGAGTTGATCCTGATGAGTCCCAAATGACCAAGGCTTTAAAGCCTAGGAGGGTCATTAGGAGGGTTGCTAGGGAAGTCATCCCTAGTGAATATTTAGTGAACCCAATGAGCTCAAATAGGTTTTGGGTTCCTAGGAGCGTGATTCCATCACGCTAGATGGGTTAGGGTGTGCCAACCTTAATTGGATAGGTAGTTAACCTAATCATGGCAAAAGGTGGCATTTTAGGAATTTTCAAGGTGTAATCAAGCCTTGAAAATGAAATTTAAAATTTTACTCATTCCTAAGGTGATTAGGATGTGCCAACCACATTTGAGGAATTTTCTAGGGTCAATCTAATTGGCACATAGTGATCTAAAAATCTTTAGTATATGATTTTAGATCTATTACACTTAGGAATATAGAATTTATGGCAAAATGATCAAAATTATCAAAAATGGCAACTAAAGCTAGAATTAGGTATTTTCTATACCTTTATATGTTATTTGTCATATATTGTTTGCCATATGCCATGTCATGACATCATATTTATTTTATTATCATTTGAAATGTCATGATAATGCTTAGGATTAGTTATATGTCATGCCTTATTTAAGTTTCATACCTTATGCCATGACATCATGACATTGGCACATATTTCCACTTATGATATTATTTTATGCCATGTCATCATCTCTTGCATTTATGATCAATTAAATTGATTTAAGGATAAAAACACAATTTGATATGGAGATCTAATTGTTGTTTAGAAAATGCATGAGAACTTAGCTTAAGATGACCTAAACCCATATCTCACATCAAAATTGACTTGGATATGTTTGATACACCTTAGATGTGTGTGAGATATTAGGATTATGAGTTAGGATCAAGGTGCATAGCTCTTGTACCTAGATGAGCCTAATTCTAAATTGAGGATCATAGGGAAAGCTTGTGTACAAGTCATGTACATTTAGCCCTAAGATTGTGGTCCTAAATTGAATGGTTTAAAATCATTTCAAAATTGATTTGAAAAACCTTGATGAAGCTTTTCTAGTGATAGCATTCATCATTGAGCAAGTTGATACAAAGATGGATTAACCTTGAGCTATTTCAAAGTTTTTCGAACTTTGTATCAAGATTTGAAAATGGAAGTTATTTTCATAGAAAATTATTTTTCCATGATAATATATGTTATGAGGAATGTATCCTAAAAATTTTACAATTTTTGGAATTTTCTGTGATTTTTTAGGGGTTTCTGAATTTCGAGAGAAAAATCAGAAATTCCTATCAGAGTTTTGTGGACCGATCAGAGGGGATGCTGATCGGTCCAGGGAGGTCTGGATCGGTCACTGGACCGATCCAGGGAAGTGTGGATCGGTCTGGTGACCGATCCAGTAAAGGGCTGAGCGTGCCAAAATGGTAATTTTCGACTGATTGTCTGAAATTTCAGCTGGAAGTTGGTGTTTTTGATTTCTAAAGGGTTGAAACTCTCCAAGACATTGTTGGTGCAATGGTCAAGGGGGAGTTGACCTTTAGGGGGAGTGTTACCTATTGGTCAAAGGGGAGTTGACTTTTAGGGGGAGTTTTTACTCGATTTCTGAGGATGAGTGATATGGGATTATCACTAAGTTGATTATTGTCTTTAGTATCAAGGGGGAAATTAAGGGTTTCAATGAAAGGTATGGGACTTTCATTAGGAAGAAACTCTTGACCTTGATTCACTCTTTTTGATGTGTGTCAAAAAGGGGGAGAATGTTTAGAAAATGTTCAAGGAAGAACATTGGAGTTTGGGAAGAATGTTCAAGGAAGAATATTGGAGTTTGGGGAGAATGTTCAAGGAAGAACATTGGAGTTTGGGGAGAATGTTCAAGGAAGAACATTGATTGGAGAACTATTGGAAAACCTAAGTTAGGTTATCGGGTTAACCTAACTTGATTATGGTTTTTGTCAAACATCAAAAAGGGGGAGATTGTTGGTGCAACCTTAGGTCAAGGTTGACCTGGTTGACCCGACTTGAGTTGACCTGACGCGAGTTGTATTTTGATGTTTGACGAGGATAGAAAAGTTGTATCTTGATGTTTGACAAGAATACAAACTTGGGAGATTGTGGGTGCAACCTTCGGTCAAGGTTGACTTGGTTGACCCGACTTGAGTTGACTTGATTCGGAAAAGTCCAAGCATGGAGACTTGGCACGGAAAAGTCCAAGCAGGGAGCTTGGCACGGGAAAAGTCCAAGTATGGAAACTTGGCACGGGAAAAGTCCAAGTATGGAGACTTGGCACGGAAAAGTCCAAGCAGGGAGCTTGGCACGGGAAAAGTCCAAGTATGGAGACTTAGCACGGAAAAGTCCAAGCAGGGAGCTTGGCACGGGAGAAGTCCAAGTATAGAGACTTGGCACGGAAAAGTCCAAGCAGGGAGCTTGGCACGGGAGAAGTCCAAGTATGGAAGCTTGGCATGGGAAGTCGGAGAGGGCTCGGCAGCTCGTTCGGGAGCTCGTTCTCTGGACCAGACGAAGTCGGAGAGGGCTCTGCAGCTCGTTCTCCGAACTAGGTCAAAGAGGGCTCGGGAGCTCGTTCTCTGGACCAGATGAGGAAGTCGGAGAGGGCTCGGTAGCTCGTTCTCCGGACTAGGTCAGAGAGGGTTCGGTAGCTCGTTCTCTGGACCGGACAAAGTCGGAGAGGGCTCGGTAGCTCGTTCTCCGGACAAGGTCAGAGAGGGTTCGGGAGCTCGTTCTCTGGACCGGACGAAGTCGGAGAGGGCTCGGTAGCTCGTTCTCTGGACTAGTTCAGAGAGGGCTCGGGAGCTCGTTCTCTGGACCGGACGTGGAAGTCGGAGAGGGCTCGGTAGCTCGTTCTCCAGACTAGGTCAGAGAGGGCTCGGGAGCTCGTTCTCTGGACCGGACGAAGTCGGAGAGGGCTCGGTAGCTCGTTCTCCGAACTAGGTCAGAGAGGGCTCGGTAGCTCGTTCTCTGGACCGGATGAGGGAGTCGGAGAGGGCTCGGTAGCTCGTTCTCCAGACTAGGTCAGAGAGGGCTCGGTAGCTCATTCTCAAGACTAGGAAGGCCTTAGGGTTTAGGGCTGGGAAGCTCTAAAACCTACATAGGCATTGGATCGGTCTGTTGACCGATCCAGTGATACTTTGGTTTATCTGATCGGTATGGTGACCGATCAGCAACCAAACAGAAACGTACTGTGGGTTATCTGATCGGTCTGTAGACCGATCAAGAAGCGATGTTATCTGAGGAAGCGAGGGGATTCAGAGACGGGGGGATCGGTCTGAGGACCGATCCACCTGTATCCTAATCGGTCCACAGATCGATCAGGGCTCTGCCTGATCAGTCCACAGACCGATCAAGGCCCTAAACCAACTCTCTGTGAGAGTTGGGATCGGTCTGGGGACCGATCAGCCTAGGGCCTGATCGGTCCCCAGACCGATCAGGGATGTCCTGGACCAATCAGGCCATAGCCTGATCGGTCCAGGCCTAGCCGTTGAGATACAACGGCAAGATTTCTGTGTTGTTCTTTGTCTTCTTCTTCGCAGGTGCAGATATATCTCGAGGTCGAGGGCCTCTACAGTAGAAGTTCTTCTTCCTCACTCTTGCGATCCGAGCTTTGCTGAGCTCCCTATTCCTGAAGCTTCGTGTGAGCTTCCCTCGACTGGGTGATCAGCTGCTGTTGACATCGTGAAGTTGCTGCTTCATCGAACTCCAGTCGACGAGAAGGCAAGCAAAGTGTTTTTACATTTATATTGTTCTTGTTTTCTTTCTCTATTGGTTGTACTCCATTCTTGCTGTTGCAAGAGAGATTGTGGCGAGGTTTCTCCACCCAGAAGGAGTTCATATTAGCCGGTTATCCGGGGTCTCATCCACCGACGGATTGATAGGCTTCGTCCACCTTACGGACACGCCGAGGAGTAGGAGTATCATCTCCGAACCTCGTTACATCATCGTGTTTGAGGTTTGATCTTCTCCACTTTCGTTTCTACATTGTATTTCCGCTGCGCTAACCTAAATTGTAGGAAGAAACGATAATTTGAGGTCGGCTATTCACACCCCCCTCTCTAGCCGCTATTCGAAGGTCCTAACACTTTGGAGGTGGATACCAAGTAAATCTACTTGTTAGCGTTGTTGTATTTGTTTCTTGTATATTTCTGCTGCACATCTTTGAAGAAACAAGCAACGGCAACCACGAGCACGCGACGAGCTATTCACCCCCCCTCTAGCTACATAATCGGTCCCAACAAGTGGTATCAGAGCGAGGTCGCTTTTCACCGGAATCATCGCCGGAAGGGGCAAACATAACAAGAAGAGCTAGAGGGTGAAGAAGTTGGAGCAAAATTATCAAAGTCAAAGAATTCAAGAAGCTCAACTTCAAGATACAATTCCAAGATGGACTTGGTTTTGACACAAGGGTGGCTCCACCGTACACATCTACAAGCTTCGATCTTTGGAAATCAAGGATCAAAAACTTCTTAATGGTGGAGATAGAGCAATGGTTTGCTCTCATGGAAGGTTTCGACGCTCCAACAAATTCCAAGGGAAAAGTCCTCAAGAAAAGAAAATGGAGCCAAGAACAAATCCAAAGATGTGACGCCAATGATAAAGTAACCAAGCTTTTGGTCAATCTATTGCCTAGCCACATTCTTGGAAAAATTGGAGAGTTCAAGGATGCCAAGGAGCTTTGGAGCAAATTGACATCAATTCATGAGGTCCCCTCCATTGTACCGAATCAAGAGGAATCCAAAGAGGGTGACCCATTGGAGCAAGACCAAGAAGAGGACTCCGAAGTTGAGAGATGCTCAACTTCCAAAGAAGAAGTCCAAGAAGAAGCTTCATCTTCGAGGGAATGCAATGAAGGGAACAAGGAGGGTGCATACTCCTTATTCCATGTACAAGATGATGAAGCCTCCACCTCTAGGATTGAGGGGGAGCGTAGATTATTGACCCTGGAGCAAGAAGAAGCTTCCACATCCGGGTCAAGAGAAGAAGAGGATGAAGTAGCTTCCACCTCCACAAGTCAAGTCAAATCTAATGGAGGAGCAACACTATCGGATCAAGAGGAAGCCTCTACCTTCGAATCAAAAGGAGAAGATGCCACCCCTACAAGCAAAGGTATAACAATTTCAATAGAAAATAACAAAAATCATATCATTTGCTTTGAGTGTAGGGAAAAAGGGCATTACAAAAGTAAATGCCCTAAATTGACCAAGAAGAAGGGCCAAGTGGCACCCAAGGGCAAGGAGAAGCCCAAGGAGACCATCCCCACAACAAAGAAGAGCAAGGAGCACATTGTGTGCTTCTTGTGCCAACAAAAAGGGCATTACCGATGTCAATACCCTAAGGGGAAGAAGGTGGTCAAGGCTCAAGGAGGAAGCTCAATTCAAGGGGGAGTCTCCAAGGTAAAAAGAAAGGTAACTTTTATTGAGCCTACTCCCTTGAACAATGGTAAAAAGCATGCTAAGTCAAGTCTTTATCAGTTTAATGCTATTTACCATAAGAATAGAGAGCATGATAACATTAATGAAAATCATATGACTCTACATGCTAAAATCACTACACCTAGGGCTAGGAATGTAGATAAAAATCTAGGCAAGAACACTAAGGTCAATAACTATAAGCCTAGAAATAAAAATGCTCAAGGATTAAATAGAAAACCTAAATCTAGGGATTTATGGGAAGAAAATCAAGTCTTGAGGTCAAGACTTGATAAAATGGAAAAGACCCTAAAAAGGATGGAAAATATCCTAATAAGGCAAAATGAGCAAAATCTAGGGTTAGGACAACAAAGGTCATCCAAGAGCCATAGAGGTTTGGGATACAAACCTAAGGCTAAGAAAGATAAAATCTCTTACCATAGGGTTCCATATAGATATGGAACCAACCCTAAGTCTAGAGGTCAAGTCAAGGATACAAGGGAAGTTATCTCTAGAAGTATCTTTGCAACAACAAACGTGACTAAGACTTCTAAGAAGTCTAAGAAAGTCACAAAGAAGGTCACAAGGGAAGCAATCCCTAGAGTTGACCTAGAAAAAGTGACCAAGGCTTCTAAGAAGCCAAACAAAGTCACTAGGAAGGTATTTAGGAAAGTAATCCCTAGTGAATACCTAGAGCATCCAAGGAGCACCAATAGGTGTTGGGTTTGTTGGTTACTACTCGGAAAACCTAATGGTTCCACTGTACAAAAATTTTGTACAAAGGTATGAACCTTTTCCTAGCTACCATGTGTTCTTTTAAATTAAACTTGGATCGCCTGCGGAACTTAACACGTTTGATCCAAAGTTTAATCTATTTGTTCTTTTAGGTTTAGACTTGGATCTCCTGCGAAACTTAACACGTTAGATCCAAATCACTTAGGTTATTAATTCCATTAAATATTAATTTCCAAAATTAGCTTCCAGGACTGCATGGTGAGGCACATGACCTTCTTGGATATGGGAACAACCACCACCGCCTAGTCAAAGCCTTTTAAGGAAAGCTAATATTTAATTTCCTTAAATAACTTTAGGTCAACCGAAAAGAACAATCAAATCACAAGGAAAAGAAAAACAAAGAACTCAACATCGAAAATAATTTCGAAATACTAGAATCGCACGCCTCTTGTATTTGGTATTTTTTTACATGAAGATAAAACTAGTATGATGCGGAAATAAAATACTAGTATACCTTTTCTTTTGCAAGCAAAAACCTCTAGGTCTTCTACCGTATTCCTCTTCTAACCTCGGACGTTGTGTGGACAACGATCTTCCGAGATGAGAAACCACCAAAGCACCTTCTTCTCCTTTCTTCAAGTTTCGGCCAAGCACAATGCTTCCAAAAGATGAAGATCTTTTTCCACCAACCAAGCTCCAAGGGATGCAAGCTTTCTCTCCTTCTTCTCCAAGCTAAGATCCGGCCACCACTTGATCTCCTAGAGGGAGAGGAGGTTCAGCCACAACAAGGAGAAGAGAGATCTTGAAGGGGCCGACCACACCAAGGAAGAAAAGAGGGAGAAGAATAATAAAAATTGTGTGTCATGAAGGCACCCAACCCCCTCTTTTATAATCCTTAGCTTTGGCAAATAAGGAAATTTAATTACAATAAAATTTTCTCAACTTTCCTTGACATGAATTAATTAAGAAAAATTAAACAAAATTTCCTTTTCCTTTATGTCATGGCCGGCTACATCATTAAGAGCAAACAAGGCTATTTCAATCAACAATTAAAATTCCTTATTTGTCTTTGGAAATTTTAAAAAATAAAATTTCCCTTTAAAATCCCTTCATGGTTGATAAAAAGAAATTTCTATAATTTTAATTTTTCAACATGTGAATAATTTACAAAGAAGAAAAATAAAATATCTTTCCAATCTACAAATAAGGAAAGAGATCTAATCTCTTTCTTTAATCTTTTGTAGATCCTTTTAAAAGAGATATTTTAATTTTTAATCTCTCCAATAAATTATATCTTTCACATAAGAAAATTTTAAAATTAAAATTCTTTTTAATTTAATGGGGGCCGGCCACCTAAGCTTGGGTTCAAGCTAGGGTCGACCACCCATGAACCAAGGCTTGGCCGGCCCTAGCTTGATCCTCAAGCTAGCTTGGCTGGCCCCTACATCATGGGTATGAAGGTGGGTATAGGTGGGTATAGTACTCTATAAATAAGAGGCTACGATAGGGACCGAGAGCAGGAATTGGTTTTGGTCTCCCGATAAAATTAAGCATCCCGTGTTCGCCCCGAACACACAACTTAATTTTATCAATAATAATTCATTCCACTATAGAACTATTATTGAACTACCGCACCAATCCCAAATTATATTTTTGGGCTCCTTCTTATTATGAGTGTGTTAGTCTCCCTGCGTTTAAGATGTCGAATGTCCACTAATTAAGTGAGTTACTGACAACTCATTTAATTAATATCTTAGTCCAAGAATAGTACCACTCAACCTTATCATCATGTCGGACTAAGTCCACCTGCAGGGTTTAACATGACAATCCTTATGAGCTCATCTTGAGGACATTATCAACCTAGATCACTAGGACACAGTTTCCTTTTATAATCAACAACACACACTATAAGTGATATCATTTCCCAACTTATCGGGCTTATTGATTTATCGAACTAAATCTCACCCATTGATAAATTAAAGAAATAAATATCAAATATATGTGCTTGTTATTATATTAGGATTAAGAGCACACACTTCCACAATAACTGAGGTCTTTGTTCCTTTATAAAGTTAGTATAAAAGAAACGACCTCTAATGGTCCTACTCAATACACTCTAAGTGTACTAGTGTAATTATATAGTTAAGATAAACTAATTCCTAATTACACTATGACCTTCCAATGGTTTGTTCTCTTCCATTTTGGTCGTGAGCTACTGTTTATAATTTATAAGGTACTGATAACATCATCTTCTGTATGTGACACCACATACTATGTTATCTACAATATAAATTAATTGAACAACTACAAACAAATGTAGACAATTTGACCAAATGTGATTTTTTATTCAAAATAAATATTTACAAAAGCTTAGGCTTTCAGTATACACTCTAACAGTGTTCCTAGGAACATTTTCTCTACCCCATAGATGTGTTAGAGAGTGTCAACTCTAAGAAGAAGGGTAGTTAACCCAACTTTGAAGATATTGACACTCAAAGAGCATTTTCAAGGTTATTATTAACCTTTAAAAATGAAATAGATTTATCATTTACTCTATGGAAGAGTAAAATGTGCCTAATTCTAGAGATATTGATTTTAATCTTAATTGGCACAATTTAGGAGAACATAAGAAATACCAAGTTGGGAGTTTGGTATTTTCTTAGTAATTTAAGGCAAATCTAAGCCTTAATTTAAAGTGCTACTCTTGTGGAAAAATGAAATATGCCAACACTTGAGGAATATGCTTAATTTCAATTGGCATAAATTAATCAAGAGAATTAGAAATGCCAAGTTGGGTTTTGGCATTTGCTTGAGGAAATTGGGCAATCTAAGGTTTAAGTTTTAGGATTAGCTAAGATTAAGGATACTTAGATAGGTAATCTAGGTATTTTATTTATGCTAAACCTTGCCATGATTGTTTGCCCATTATATGTCATGACATCATGTTTTGTTTTTGCACTCATGCCTTATTATAAAAATACAAAAAAAAAACCATGTCATGACATACATACATCATGTAGCTATAGAAAATTTCCTTTTGAAAATTATTTCTTTTTGATGTATGTCATAACATTATCATGAATTATGTTTATTTCCTTAAAATTAAGGACAAATGGCATTTATCAACAGCTGGTTTCAACAAGTGACATCCTAGGTGGATGTTAAATATCCACAAAATACCTAGATAGATATGCATGATCCCTAGATTAAGGCAAAACCATGTTTTACATCTCACAAAGACCTATAAGATGACTTGTATGTATTTTGTGAAAAATAGATATAAGTGAGATGTTAGGATGATGAACAAAACTCAACATGCTGATTTAGTGCATTTCCTTGAGTTTTAAGTTCATTAAAACACATAGTTATGTGTTTTCCCATCATTGGGAAAGTTAATCTACAAGTCATGTGCATTAAGCCCAAGGAACATGGTGGGATATTAATTTTGAAAATATTTTAAAATTCTTTTGGAAAACCTTGATGAAGACTATCTTTTGATAGTAATCATCATTGAATAGTTGAGCACAAACTTGAACGAAAACGCTAAAGCTTTTGCAAGTTTTCAAGTTTGTGTCAATCTTTGAAAATATGATGTATTTTCTTAGAAAATTATTTTTTCATGATAAAGTATACCCTAAATAATGTCTACAACAATTTTCACAATTTTTAGATTTTTGTAGAATTTTCTAGGGGTTTCTGAAGTTGATTGAAATGGAATTTCAGCAATTATCAGAACTCCAATCGATCACCCGATCGATCGGAATGCCTCAATCGATCGGGCGATCGATTGAGAAGGCAAATCCTGCGAGCAGAAGCTCACTCGATCGATCCACCGATCGATCCACACTACCTGAATCGATTAGTGGATTGATTCAAGCTGGTTCAATCAATTGGAACCCAACTCCAATCGATCAAAGATGCTGATTTTGGCTAGGAAAGCTTATTTTCAGCATTTTGAACCTATTTTAGTCTAGGTAACCTTCCTAATCCCTCAAAATATATTTGTATACATAAAAAGGGCGTTTTCATGTTGAAAACAAGGATGGATTGGTTAAGGAAGACTAAATTGAAGTTTAGGTTGAGGGTTGATTCAAATTTTGAACTTTTGAACCTCAAAAGTTCTAACTTTTGGTTTCCTAAAAGTTTAGGGATTCCAAGTCATTGTTGGTGCAATGACAGAAGGTACGACCATGTCTTTAGGGGGAGGTACTCTTTGAAGACATGAAAACTATTTTTCATGAACCTTGGAAGGTGGTTAACCTTCTTTTAAGAACATGCTCAAGGTTGAGCATTGGATTACAATGGAGAGTGGATATCTTCATTATTTAAGTTGTAAATGCTCAAGGTTGGGCATTTGTCTACATTGGGGGAGAATGTAGGGTTGATAATGAAGGGTATGGGACCTTCATTATCGTGTTGATCACAATGAGTGAAGTTGTGAACAACGATGAGCAACTCTTCAGGGAGAGAGTCTCAAAGGGGAGAGTTTTCAACAAGTGAATTTGTTGATGTCTGCCAATAGGGGGAGAAATGTAGGGTTTAAGTTAAGCCTTCATTATCTAAGAGGGAGGTTGCCTTCTTAGTGGGAGAATGTAGGGTTTAACTTACGCCTTCATTACCTAGTGGCATGAAGGAAGTTGAGGCTATGGGATTTAGCCTAACTTAAATGTGGTATTGTCAAACATCAAAAAGGGAGAGATTGTTGGTGCAATATCCCTCAGGTCAAGGTTGACCTGGTTGACCAAGCTTGAGTCTTGGTTTGGGTTTTAATATTTGACAATACAAGACTTCGATGATATGGACAAGTGCAGGTGCAGTTGTTCAGTTGGGGAAATTGTTTGGTACACTTCCCCTCTAATCAGGGTCTGATCAGGTTGGCTGAAGAAGAGTCAAGTAGGTCAAGGTTGATCAGATACTTGACTAGGAAGTCCTAACTTGGAGGTTAGGCAAAGGAAAATCCTAGTGAGTGAAGCTAGGTGAAAGTCCTGGTGAGTGAAGCCAGGCAGAGAGAAAATCCTGGTGAGTGAAGCCAGGTGAAAGACCTAGTGAGTGAAACTAGGCAAAAGGAAAATCCTAGTGAGTGAAGCTAGGTGAAAGTCCTAGTGAGTGAAGCTAGGCAGAAGGAAAATCCTAGTGAGTGAAGCTAGGTGAAAATCCTAGTGAGTGAAGCTAGGTGAAAGACCAGGTGAGTGAAGACAGGAAGAAAAGAAGTCCTAGTGAGTGAAACTAGACAGAAGGGAAGTCCTGGTGAGTGAAGCCAGGCACGGGGAAATCCAGATGGGTCAAGGTTGACCAGACATTTGGTGAAAGTCCAAGTAGGTCAAAGGAATTGACCGGATACTTGGCAAGAAGGGAAAAGTCCAAGTAGGTCAAGGGAGTGACCGAATACTTGGCATGATGAGGAAAAGTCCAAGTAGGTCAAGGGAGTGACCGGATACTTGGCACGATGAGGAAAAGTCCAAGTGGGTCAAAGGGATTGATAGGACACTTGGTGAGGGAGTCCTAGTCGGTCAAGGGTGACCGGATTCTAGGCATGATGAACCAACAAGTCATGGATTGACCGGATGTTGGTTTGGGGGCTTGGGACTTGGTTTTGGGCAAAAATAAGCAGCTGGATCGATCAGCCGATTGATTGGCTGGATCCCAATTGATCGGCCGATCGATTGGGGAGTCCCTGCGAGAAGCCTTCGTCCCAATCGATCAGTGGATCGATTGGGAGGCAGTCGCGAGCTCACAGAAGCCTGCTGGATCGATCAGTGGATCGATCCAGAGGTCCCAATGGATCAGTGGATCGATTGGGAAGCTGCGATCTGTCGCGATAAGCCCTGGATCGATCAGCCGATCGATCCAGGCAAATTCCCAGAGCACATAGGCACTCTGGATCGATCCAAAGCCTCCCCGATCGATTGGGAGCAATCCAATCGATCGGGATCCGACCGTTGGCGTCGTATTTAGCTGCAGGCGCTCGATTCCTTCGGCAGAGACAACGCAGAACTTCACCGATTCATCTCAGATCTTCACTGTGCTCCCAGAGCTCCTCCACAAGGTTCAGATCACCAGTTCTTGAAGGTTCTTGGAGGTTTTTCAAGTCAAGAGGTGGATCTATAGCTGAGGAAGAAAGCTAGGGTTAGGGTTTTCTATACTCATTGTAAGTTTTTGTTTGTATTTGTGTATCCTTTCCCTTTCTTCTTGTAGTGTGAACTTGTAGGGCTTCTCCGCCTTCGGTAGTTACCGAAAAGGAATGTTTATTAGTGGAGGTGTGTGTGAGTGTGTGGATCCTTGGACTAGTCACCTCCTTTGGAGGTGGATACCAAGTAAATCTACTTGTTACCGTTGTTGTATTTGTTTCTTGTATATTTCCGCTGCACATTTTTGAAGAAACAAGCAACACCAACCACGAGCACGCGACGAGCTATTCACCCCCCCTCTAGCTACATAATCGGTCCCAACAGTTAGATCATAACAAGACTTAACTTGAACCTTTGACAACATCAAAACTTAGGTTTGATTCTGGTACAAATTGCACCAACAATCTCCCCATTTTTGATGTTCAACGACCAAGGTTTAAAGTTAAGTTAAAAATATGCAACAATTAAATAAACAAGCAATTTAGCTTTTAATTCTCCCCCTGAGTTAAACAACTCCCCCTAAATTCACTATCTCTCCCCCTTTGACACACATTAAAAATAGGGGAAGACCAACAAACCAATTAGGGTTGAAATGTATAACAATATATTAACTAAGTGCTCAAAAAATACGTGGAATGAAAAAGTTAATTTTGATATTCAAAAATGTTTTTAACTAAGTTAAAATTTGATAACATTTTGAAATTTTTTTTACTAAGTTAAAAAGCTATAAAATAATTTTGAAAAGAATAATTTTCCTAAGTTAAACAGATATTTTGAAAAATAAAAATTTACTAAGTTAAAAATAATTTTGAAGAGACCATATTTTGAAAAATATTCCTAAGTAAAATATTATGAAGAGAGTAAAGTTTTACCAATAAAATAATTTTACTAAGTTAAAATTTCTAAAAGCAACTTTCAATGTGATTAAAAAAATAAGTAAATAAAATGTTTTGGTTCAAATGTTTGAAATTATTAACATCTTAAAAAAATTAACTAGGTTTATAAAAAGAATACTAATAATCTAGTGCAATTAAGATTCTCAAGATATAGTAATTTTTAAAGGTTTACCAAAGTTTTTAAAAAAATGTTACTAAGTTGTCAGAAAAATATTTTACCTGAGTATTGCAAAAATAATAAATTTAAATGTCTAAAGATATGAAAAATAAGAATTTTGGAAAAAGGTTTTTTTTAATTAAGTTATTTTTTTTAATTTAAACACAAAAATATTTTTCAAAAATAATTTTAAACATTGTAAAAAAATCAAAAAATATGAATAAAAATTAGGATTTTCAAAAATGTGAAAAATGCATAGGTCTAAGCTCCCCCTAGAATTGATGACAACCTAAAAGTCCAAGCATGGGCAAAAAGACTAAGGAAAAAGTCCTTATGATGAAATGTCCAACCTTTGTTCAAGACTAACTACCATAAGATAGTAGCAATTTACTTAGGTTGGTCAATTTGAGTATTTAATACTAACTAGGTTTTTACTAGCTAGTTAACCCAAATTGATTCATGTGTGTTCGTTAAAGCCCAGATTTATAATGATGCACTGACATAAGCATCTGAAATCTAGAGCTAGGTCCTAAGCATCTCACCCATTCTAAGTTATCAACCAAGGGATCCTACTATGCTTGTGAGATGCTGGCTCCTAGAATTATAGGAACATGCAGTTCTACAGTAGAACCTAGGCCACTTCAGAAAATCAAAAATATTTTGAAAAGAGTCTTTGAAAACTAAAATTTTGAGAGAGGGATTTTTACAAAAATACTTTTTTGAAAAATAAACTAAGTAATAATTTTCAAAATAAAAGAATCTATTCTATAAAACACAACCCTAATTGTCTTCTTAGATTACTAAATTTTGCTTCAAGTAATGGTTTAGTAAAAATGTCTGCCAAGTTAGATTTGGATTCTATATATAATTTAGTTCAATATTCCCTTTTGACACATGATCCCTAATAAAATAATGTTTAACCTCTATATGTTTAGTTCTAGAATGATGTACTGGATTTTTAGTTAGGTTTATAGAACTTATATTATCAATATAGGTTTTTACATTCTTATAATCTAGATTAAAATCTTTTAATGTATGAGACATCCATAGCAATTGAGCTACGCATTCGCCCATTGCTATGTATTCAGCTTCAGTGGTAGATAAGGCAACACATTGTTGCTTACGGCTAAACCAACTAACTAAAGATGAACCTAGCAATTGACATCCTCCACTTGTACTCTTTCTATCCAACTTACACCTGGCGTAATCCGAATTAGAATATCCAACTAGGTCAAAATGTGAAGTTGTAGGGTACCAAATTCCTACATTGACAGTTCCTTTTAAATATTTAATAATTCGTTTAACCAAGGACAAATGGGACTCTTTCGCACAAGTTTGGTAACGGGCACACATACTAACTGCAAATAAAATGTCGGGTCGGCTTGCAGTTAGGTAAAGTAAACTTCCTATCATGCTTCTATAAAGCTTTAAGTCAACAGATTTACCATTTTCATCATTATCAAGGTTAATGTTATATGCCATAGGAGTTTTAATTTCTTTTGAATTTCCCATACCAAATTTGTTAATAAGATCCTTTGTATATTTAGTTTGATGTACATAGTTACCATCTTTAGTTTGTATAATTTGAAGACCTAAGAAATAATTTAATTCTCCAACTAAACTCATTTCAAATTCATTTTCCATTAAAGTTACAAATTCTTTTAAGAATTTTGAGTTAGTTGAGCCAAATACAATATCGTCAATATAGACTTGAGCTATAAAAATGTCAGAACTAAAGATTTTAATAAAAAGTGTAGGATCAATTTGTTCTTCTTTAAATCCTTTTGATTTTAGAAAACTAGACAGTCTTTTATACCAAGCCTTATGTGCTTGTTTAAGTTCATATAAAGCCTTTTTTAGCTTAAATACATAGGCTGGGTTTTCTAGATCCTCAAATATGGGTGGTTGACTAACATAGAGTTCTTCCTTAATGTAGCCATTTAGAAATGCTGATTTAACATCCATTTGATATAACTTAAAACCTTTAAAGGCTGCATAGGCTAGCAACATTCTAATTGATTCAAGTCTGGCTACCGGGACATAAGTCTCGTCGTAATCTAGTCCTTCGACTTGACTAAACCCCTTGGCTACTAGACAAGCTTTATTCCTTAGGATTTCACCTTGTTAGTCTAATTTGTTTCTAAATACCCATTTGGTGTCTATAATTGTCTTATCTTTTGGTGGAGGTACTAAATCCCAAACTTGACTCCTTTCAAATTGATTTAACTCTTCTTGCATTGCAATTATCCAATCAGGTTCTGTTAATGCATCACCTATGTTTTTAGGTTAAATTTTAGATATTAATGCTATTTGACTTAGATTTCTAAAGACAGATCTTGTTTGAACTCTCAATTCAGGGTTTCCTATGATTTGGTTAATTGGATGTGTAACGACCACCCTTCTTACTACTACTCTCTAAGGGCGACCATTACCTATCTATACTCTACTTACTAGTGTCACTGACGCTATTATTAGAGTCAGTTAGATTTATCACAGTTCAGAGGAATTCCTACCGAAAAATTTCGGCAGAGTCTCCCCTGTACCGGTGACCAAATCCATAATACAAACAATATATACGCAGCCAGAGGCTTGAACACATTTTATTCATAACCACGCAGTAATAAATCAACAGTAAAAGAAAGAAACTACTCTAGTAAGCAACCAACTACATCACTCCACGAATAATACAAGTGAACTACATACAAGTGCGGAATAACTTAAATACAATCTCAACTCAAAATAACACTTAAGGCAATCTAAAAGAATTAAATAGAAGGTCTTAACAGGTTTGTCAGCTAATCCTGGATCTCTCCACAGTCCAGACATCACACACCTTCATCACCACCACCATCCTGTAGTCTCCCTTCATCTCTTAGCTTTTCCTTTATCTGCGGTAGGAGGAAAGAAAACAAGATCTATAAGCGAAAACGCTTAGTAAGTACTAATCTATCTCACAAAACTCGAAATGCATAAATGAAATGCATAAGTACTGAAACTGAAATACTAAAACTATCTGCATATGCTCATGGTATACAGAAAATGAACTAGATACAAATCATACTCAGTATCAAGCAGAATAACAAGAAACTAACAATGTAAACTTAGAATCAAAGAAAACTAACCATTCTTATTTATTCTAAGCTTGGAACTTATTTCATTTCTTGTATCCTTGTGTTAGAAATTAATCTTTTAATTTCTATCCTTTACTTTCTTCTTCTTTCTTTCTTTCTTCCTTCTTACTTTTCTTTCTTTCTTTACTTTTCTTTACTTTTCTTTACTTTCTTTACTTTTCTTTACTTTTCTTTACTTTGGGGTTTTCTTTTCTTGGGCCCAGGCCTAGTACCAACTCATGCGCGTTCCCTAATAGGTTGGGGTTGCGAGCCACCAATCCTAAAAGAGCAGACCTCGGTCTACCAGGGCCAAGACCTCGGAAATGGTCACCTGGATTTGTTTAACGACAAGCTCTTGGATGTCGGGTACTAGCCTCTTACTTTAATTTACTTGTTATCTCTTTTTAATTAGACCTTGGTCTTTTTCTTTACTCATACTTCTCATAATCCTTTATTAGAGCTTATTAGAATCCTTTAGATATATTTCTAACAAGTATAGGATTACAATTAACTAAGCATGCTATATAAAAACAATACAAGGGAAACAAATCTAAACTCTCTCTAAGCATGTTATAAAACAAAGCAACAGAAAGGCAAATCTGAACTTTCTAAACATGCTGTAAAACAAAGGAAAAGAAGCAAATCTGAACTTACTAATCATGCTATAAAATAGAGCAAAAGAAAGCAACTTTAAGCTTACTAATCATGCTATAATATAGAGCAAAGAAAGCAACTTTAAGCTTACTAATCATGCTGTAAAATGGAGCAAAGAATGCTACTTAGTGCTTTCAATCAGGCTGTAAAAACATGGCATAAATGCTACTTTAGGGATTCTAATCATGTTATAAAACATAGACAAAGAATACTACTTTAGGGCTTCTTAAGCATGCTGTAAAATAGACAAAGGATGCTACTTTAATACTTCTAAACATGCTGTAAAAACATGGCATAGAATGCTAACTTGGACTTACTAAACATGTTGTAAGATAGAGCAAAGGAAAGCAAATCTGAACACTGAAAGTATATCTATCAGGTAGGGAGTTGAATTGCAACTAACTGAGCATGCTAAGAAAAATAAGTCTGCATACTAACTAATCAAGATTTTGTTTACTAATCATGAAAGGTTTCAAGCTTGGTATCGTAACAATGCTTTAACAGATCTACACCGCAGTGTTGAAATCAATCCAACCTACAGTGCTTAAACAATTTTAAAACTAAAATGTTGGAATAAAATCCAAAACCAAGCCGTAACTAACTAAGAAAACATGACCACAGAAATTCTACCCTAAAAGTTAACAATTGAAGCAAGCATATATATATATATATATATATATATATATATATATATATATATATATATATATAGGTGATCCATGCTAAATCTGATTCCTAAGTCAAGAATCACGATGTAACAGAAAATCACAAGTATGGAAAACTGCCATGGCAAATCATAAATCCCAATGAGTTCATGACACCCAAGGTAATACTATACTTCCCACAACATAACCACAATTTTGTACATCACAATCCGAAACAAAGGAAGAATTAAAACTCCAACTTGAGCTTAACATCTGTTCATACTCGGAACATTAATTAGGGCATCCAAAACTACACCTAATAATTCATATTCTTCCCTTATGACTCACGGCAGAGAGCCCAATAGGACCAAAAATCTCTACAACATGCTTTGAATTCAAAAAGAACAAAGAACTCTATTTCTTGACCTTAACTTGCTATGCTCATGAAAAGGAAAGGTCAAACTTGTCGTGCAGTGAAACATTAAGATTCTAGGGTTCATGCTAGACCTCGGAAGCAAGGAAGAATAAAAGAAAAATAAAGAAATCCGAAACAACTCCTACCACAGGTGAGTAGTACTTACCCTTGATTGCTTGGACTTACAACCGAGAAGGAGAAATTTAGGGGTTCGGATGGAGCTTGAAGATCTCGGTCCCTTCTCGTCCGTGCGTTCACCTTGCCGGGAGAAGCTCGGATGTGTGCCGAACCCTCGGAGGAAGAAGCTCGTCGGCTGCCGGAGTTAAGCCCTAAGCCGGCTTTCTTCGTTTCCGCCGCGAGAGGAGAAGAATCGCGCCGCCGCTATCGCACGCGAGAGAGGTGAGGAGAGAAAGAATTTCCGAGAGGAATTGTTTTGGGTTTTGGAAAATCAAAACCTAATTCCCTTTCTTATACTCGAGTTATAATTAATTACTATCTACGCTTTAACTTTATTTCTCCCCATACTTAGTTAACAAAACGTGCGCAGCCCAGTTGGTTGGTTGTGTCAGGTTAGGTCGGGTCCAACCCGAGGTCATGGGTTCGAACCTCGCCTTCGACTCTTTTTGTCAAAATTTCTTTTATTTTGTAAAAGTACTAAACGACCTCCAAAAATTGCGTAAAAATACTCTAAAAATTTCTAAAAATCTCTAGAATATTTTAAAACCATTTCCAAATATTTTTATGGACATTTGGAACTTGAAATAGGGAAAATTGGGTCGTTACAATCCCCCATACCTTATAAAAAGTTCGTCCTCGAACTTAGAATAGCTCTGGATACTTCTGTCTCATGCTGTCCTCCCGCTCCCAAGTGATTTCCTCGTGCTTCTGGTTCTGCCAGACGACCTTCACTAGTGGTACTTCTTTATTTCTCAATCTCTTGACTGCTCTGTCCACTATCTGTGTAGGTCTGCTCTCATAACTAAGATCCTCTTGGATCTGCACTGACTGAGGTTGAATCACTTGGCTCGGGTCATGGAGACACTTCTTTAGCATAGAGACATGAAATACATTGTGTATTGCTGACATGTCTTGTGGTAAGTCCAGCCTGTAAGCTACTTTCCCAATCCTCTCTATGATCAGGTAAGGTCCTACATAGCGAGGACTTAATTTGCCCTTCTTGCCAAATCTCATCACTCCCTTCCTAGGAGCGACCTTGAGGAAAACTGAATCTCCTACTTGGAATTCCAATGGCCTACGGCGTGTGTCAGCATAACTCTTCTGTCTGCTCTGGGCAGTCTCAATTCTCTGTCTGATTTTCTGGATTGCTTGAGTAGTCTCATCTATCACCTCTGTCTGAATGCCTAGCTCTGCTTCCATCTCTTTTCTCTCTCCTGCTTCTTGCCAGCATATGGGTGATCTGCATTTCCTGCCATAAAGTGCTTCATAAGGTGCCATCTTGATGGTGGCCTGATAGCTATTGTTGTAAGCAAATTCAGCTAAGCACAAATACTTGCACCAACTTCCTTTGAAATCTAGCGCACAAGCTCTGAGCATGTCCTCTAAAATCTGATTCACTCACTCTGTCTGTCCATCAGTCTGCGGATGGAAAGCTGTGCTGAACTTGAGTTTGGTGCCTAGTGCATTCTGAACGCACTCCCAAAAGTGTGAGGTGAAGCGCCCATCTCTATCAGAAACGATAGATTTAGGAACTCCATGAAGTCTGATTACCTCTTTAACATATAGCTGGGCCAACTGCTCTATGGAGTGGTACACCTTGATGGCTAGGAAATGAGCAGACTTGGTCAATCGGTCTACTATTACCCATATCGCATCATATCCATTGGTGGTTCTTGGAAGACCTGTTATGAAGTCCATGGGAATGTCTTCCCATTTCCATTCTGGTATTGGAAGAGGTTGAAGAACTCCTCCTGGTCTCTGGTGTTCTGCTTTGACTCTCTGGCATGTCAAGGAGGTACCGACATATTTAGCAACGTCTCTCTTGAGTCCTGCCCACCAGAACCTCTGTTTCACATCTTGGTACATCTTAGAAGAACCAGGATGCATGGAATATGGTGTACTGTGAGCTTCCTCTAAGATCTTCTTTCTCAGTTCCTCATCATTGGGCACACAAATGCGACTCCCCTGATAAAGAACTCCGCTGTCTGTTACTCTAAACTCTGAGTGGTCTTCTTTCTGTATCCCCTGCTTGATCTTCTGGATGTCCGGATCTTCACTTTGCTTCCTCTGTATCTCCACCAGCAATGTAGACTCTAAGGTCAATGCAGAGAGCTGTTCTTCAATAATTTCAAGTCCAAAATCTGACAACTCTTTCTGCAGTGGCAGGGCTGGTGATGACAAAGACATCAGTGATGCACTAGATTTTCTGCTGAGTGCATCTGCCACTTTGTTAGCTTTGCCTGGGTGGTAGAGAATTTCACAGTCGTAATCTTTGACCAACTCCAGCCACCTACGCTGTCTCATGTTTAAGTCCTTCTGAGTGAAGAAGTACTTAAGACTCTGATGATCTGTGAAGATTCTACACTGAACTCCATACAAATAATGTCGCCAGAGTTTAAGTGCAAAAACCACAGCTGCCAGCTCAAGATCATGAGTAGAGTAGTTCTTCTCATAATCTTTGAGTTGTCTGGAAGCATAAGCTATGACCTTTCCTTCTTGCATGAGTACAGCTCCTAAACCCATCTTGGAAGCATCACTGTAGATGTCGAAACTCTTGTCGCTCTGTGGAACAGTCAGAATGGGAGCACTGATCAATCTCTTCTTTAGCTCTCGGAAACTCTGCTCACATTTATCTGACCATTCGAATCACTTGTTCTTTCTGGTGAGGGTTGTCAGTGGAGAGGCTATCTGGAAAAGTCCTCCACGAACTTCCTGTAGTACCCAGCTAAACCAAGGAAGCTTCTGATCTCTCTGACGTTCTTGGGTCTACTCCAGTTGTTGACCGCTTCCACTTTGGCTGGATCCACTTGAATACCTTCTTTGGAAATAATGTGACCTAAAAACGCCACCTGATTTAACCAGAACTCGCACTTTGAGAATTTAGCATAAAGCTACTTCTGCTGAAGAGTCTGCAGTACTATCCTCAAGTGCGTGTCATGCTCCTCTGGGGTCCCTGAATAGACCAGAATGTCATCGATGAATACAATGACAAATTTGTCAAGATATTCTCTGAACACTCTGTTCATTAGGTCCATGAAGACCGCAGGTGCATTGGTCACTCCAAATGGCACAACTACAAACTCGTAGTGTCCATATCTGGTTCTGAATGTCGTTCTGGGTATATCTCTTTCTTTCACCTTCAGCTAATGGTACCCAGAGCGCAGGTCTATCTTTGAGAACACCGTCGCTCCTCTTAACTGATCAAATAAGCCATCGATCCTGGGAAAGGGATACTTGTCCTTAACTGCTACTTTTCTTAGCGCTTTGAGATCTATGCACATTAGCACGGATCCGTCTTTCTTCTTAACGAACGACTCTGGAGCTCCCCGGGGTGAATGACTAGGGCGAATGAAGCCTTTGTCAAGTAACTCCTGTAGTTGTTCTTATAACTCCTTCAGCTCTGCTGGAGACATGCGATACGGAGCTTTTGAAATTGGACCGGTTTCAGGAACCAATTCAATCTCAAATCTACCCATTTATTGGGAGGTAGTCCAGGTAGATCTGCTGGGAATACTTCGGGATATTCACAGACCACCCGAACCCCCTCTTTCTTACCTTCTTTCTGTTCTTCTACACTTACTTGACTGGGGCTCCGGCTCCCTACTGTCTTGTCTTCTATCTTGGCTGGCTTGAACTCTATAATCTCCTCATAGTGCTTGTTGGTGATAGAACTCTTCATAGAACTCTAACTGAAAATCTGCCCAGCTCATCTGCTCGGCTGCTCTCTTGGTCTTTATCCTCTCCCACTTCATACAAGCATCTCCAGATAGGCAGAAAGAGGCACACTTAATGGTATCAACCTTCTCGACTTCTGGTCAGTCAAGAAACTCCATTGTGCTCTCAAGTGTCTTGAACCAAGCCTAGGTATCCCAAGGCTCAGTCGTGCCTGAGAATCTTTCTGGTTTCAGCTTCAGCCACTGGATAAGGTATGCTTCTTGTCTTCTAGGTGTTGTGGCGACTTCCAGGGCAACTGATAGGACTTCAGTCGCTACTGGGGTCTCCACATTAATGGTTGGGGGAGTGGGAGTAGCTGGCTTCTGATTGGCCATTAGATTGGCAATCACTTGCTGTTGTTCTGCTACTTGTCTCTGGAGTTAGGCAACAACTTCAGAGAGGTTGGGCTCAGTTGATCTAAGCCCTTCGTTCTCCTGATCTTGGTTCTCAGTACCAGCGGTACGAGGACGTCCTCTTCTTGACATCAAGTCAGGCAGAGGAAAAGGAAACTTACAATTATCACTATACTTTCTAGATATTTCTTACTTATACATGATTCTTGACTTTCAACACCTATGAGTAGGTACTTCTAAACATTTCTCTATCCTTTCTAAACATACATAAATATGAATAAAAAAAAGGGAAACTAAATCTTCTATCTTACTTTAGTACTCAAAAAAACAAGTACTCTATACTGCAGTTAATAATAAGGAAAGCAGAATAAAGAAAGGATTTAAATACTTTCTTACTTGGAGACGGCAAGGATGATGCTGATGTGTGTGTGATGCTGGAGAATGGAACACTGCTCTGATACCAACTGTAACGACCACCCTTCTTACTACTACTCTCTAAGGGCGACCATTACCTATCTATACTCTACTTACTAGTGTCACTGACGCTATTATTAGAGTCAGTTAGATTTATCACAGTTCAGAGGAATTCCTACCGAAAAATTTCGGCAGAGTCTCCCCTGTACCGGTGACCAAATCCATAATACAAACAATATATACGCAGCCACAGGCGGCTGGAACACATTTTATTCATAACCACGCAGTAATAAATCAACAGTAAAAGAAAGAAACTACTCTAGTAAGCAACCAACTACATCACTCCACGAATAATACAAGTGAACTACATACAAGTGCGGAATAACTTAAATACAATCTCAACTCAAAATAACACTTAAGGCAATCTAAAAGAATTAAATAGAAGGTCTTAACAGGTTTGTCAGCTAATCCTGGATCTCTCCACAGTCCAGACATCACACACCTTCATCACCACCACCATCCTGTAGTCTCCCTTCATCTCTTAGCTTTTCCTTTATCTGTGGTAGGAGGAAAGAAAACAAGATCTATAAGCGAAAACGCTTAGTAAGTACTAATCTATCTCACAAAACTCGAAATGCATAAATGAAATGCATAAGTACTGAAACTGAAATACTAAAACTATCTGCATATGCTCATGGTATACAGAAAATGAACTAGATACAAATCATACCCAGTATCAAGCAGAATAACAAGAAACTAACAATGTAAACTTAGAATCAAAGAAAACTAACCATTCTTATTTATTCTAAGCTTGGAACTTATTTCATTTCTTGTATCCTTGTGTTAGAAATTAATCTTTTAATTTCTATCCTTTACTTTCTTCTTCTTTCTTTCTTTCTTCCTTCTTACTTTTCTTTCTTTCTTTACTTTTCTTTACTTTTCTTTACTTTCTTTACTTTTCTTTACTTTTCTTTACTTTGGGGTTTTCTTTTCTTGGGCCCAGGCCTAGTACCAACTCATGCGCGTTCCCTAATAGGTTGGGGTTGCGAGCCACCAATCCTAAAAGAGCAGACCTCGGTCTACCAGGGCCAAGACCTCGGAAATGGTCACCTGGATTTGTTTAACGACAAGCTCTTGGATGTCGGGTACTAGCCTCTTACTTTAATTTACTTGTTATCTCTTTTTAATTAGACCTTGGTCTTTTTCTTTACTCATACTTCTCATAATCCTTTATTAGAGCTTATTAGAATCCTTTAGATATATTTCTAACAAGTATAGGATTACAATTAACTAAGCATGCTATATAAAAACAATACAAGGGAAACAAATCTAAACTCTCTCTAAGCATGTTATAAAACAAAGCAACAGAAAGGCAAATCTGAACTTTCTAAACATGCTGTAAAACAAAGGAAAAGAAGCAAATCTGAACTTACTAATCATGCTATAAAATAGAGCAAAAGAAAGCAACTTTAAGCTTACTAATCATGCTATAATATAGAGCAAAGAAAGCAACTTTAAGCTTACTAATCATGCTGTAAAATGGAGCAAAGAATGCTACTTAGTGCTTTCAATCAGGCTGTAAAAACATGGCATAAATGCTACTTTAGGGATTCTAATCATGTTATAAAACATAGACAAAGAATACTACTTTAGGGCTTCTTAAGCATGCTGTAAAATAGACAAAGGATGCTACTTTAATACTTCTAAACATGCTGTAAAAACATGGCATAGAATGCTAACTTGGACTTACTAAACATGTTGTAAGATAGAGCAAAGGAAAGCAAATCTGAACACTGAAAGTATATCTATCAGGTAGGGAGTTGAATTGCAACTAACTGAGCATGCTAAGAAAAATAAGTCTGCATACTAACTAATCAAGATTTTGTTTACTAATCATGAAAGGTTTCAAGCTTGGTATCGTAACAATGCTTTAACAGATCTACACCGCAGTGTTGAAATCAATCCAACCTACAGTGCTTAAACAATTTTAAAACTAAAATGTTGGAATAAAATCCAAAACCAAGCCGTAACTAACTAAGAAAACATGACCACAGAAATTCTACCCTAAAAGTTAACAATTGAAGCAAGCATATATATATATATATATATATATATATATATATATATATATATATATATATATATATATATATATATATATATATATAGGTGATCCATGCTAAATCTGATTCCTAAGTCAAGAATCATGATGTAACAGACAATCACAAGTATGGAAAACTGCCATGGCAAATCATAAATCCCAATGAGTTCATGACACCCAAGGTAATACTATACTTCCCACAACATAACCACAATTTTGTACATCACAATCCGAAACAAAGGAAGAATTAAAACTCCAACTTGAGCTTAACATCTGTTCATACTCGGAACATTAATTAGGGCATCCAAAACTACACCTAATAATTCATATTCTTCCCTTATGACTCACGGCAGAGAGCCCAATAGGACCAAAAATCTCTACAACATGCTTTGAATTCAAAAAGAACAAAGAACTCTATTTCTTGACCTTAACTTGCTATGCTCATGAAAAGGAAAGGTCAAACTTGTCGTGCAGTGAAACATTAAGATTCTAGGGTTCATGCTAGACCTCGGAAGCAAGGAAGAATAAAAGAAAAATAAAGAAATCCGAAACAACTCCTACCGCAGGTGAGTAGTACTTACCCTTGATTGCTTGGACTTACAACCGAGAAGGAGAAATTTAGGGGTTCGGATGGAGCTTGAAGATCTCGGTCCCTTCTCGTCCGTGCGTTCACCTTGCCGGGAGAAGCTCGGATGTGTGCCGAACCCTCGGAGGAAGAAGCTCGTCGGCTGCCGGAGTTAAGCCCTAAGCCGGCTTTCTTCGTTTCCGCCGCGAGAGGAGAAGAATCGCGCCGCCGCTATCGCACGCGAGAGAGGTGAGGAGAGAAAGAATTTCCGAGAGGAATTGTTTTGGGTTTTGGAAAATCAAAACCTAATTCCCTTTCTTATACTCGAGTTATAATTAATTACTATCTACGCTTTAACTTTATTTCTCCCCATACTTAGTTAACAAAACGTGCGCAGCCCAGTTGGTTGGTTGTGTCAGGTTAGGTCGGGTCCAACCCGAGGTCATGGGTTCGAACCTCGCCTTCGACTCTTTTTGTCAAAATTTCTTTTATTTTGTAAAAGTACTAAACGACCTCCAAAAATTGCGTAAAAATACTCTAAAAATTTCTAAAAATCTCTAGAATATTTTAAAACCATTTCCAAATATTTTTATGGACATTTGGAACTTGAAATAGGGAAAATTGGGTCGTTACAGGATGATTAAGGTTAGATTTTATTATTCTTGGATTAGGGTTGTCAGATTCTTTAGATTGTGTTAAGTCTTCTTCTTCTTCGTGATTAACTGGATGATTAGGATTTGAACCATGCTGATTAATATGATCATTTTCATTAAAGGTTACATTGGTGGTTTCCTCAATTTTCAAAGTAGATTTATTATAAACTCTATAGGCCCTACTTGTAGACGAATACCCAAGAAAGATTCCTTGGTTAATTTTTGGAGTAAATTTGCCTAAGTAATCTTTAAGATTTAAAATGTGAACATTACAACCAAATACCTTAAAATATTTTATGTTAGGAATTTTGTTAAAATAAATTTCATAAGATGTTTTATTTTGATCTTTGTTAATTATAATTCAATTTTGGACATAACAAACTATATTAATAGCTTTAGCCCAAAAATATTTTCGTATACTATATTCATTTAACATTGTTCGGGCAACTCTTGTAGAGTTTTATTCTTACGTTCTTCTAAGCCATTTTGTTGTGGAGTTTTAGGGCACGAGAACTCATGGTGATAACCATTTTCTAGATAAAAATTATTAAAGTTTTGATTTTTGAATTCACTTCCATTATCACTTCTTATTTTCTTAATTTTAATTTCTTTTCCATTTTCTACTTGTTTACAGAAATTTTTAAATGTTTCAAAGGTATCATATTTATTAGGTAAGAATTTTACCCACGTATATTTAGAGTAGTCATCAATGATTACTAAGCAATAAAGATTTCCATTCAAGGATTTTATTCCATGAGAATCAAATAAATCTAAATGTATTAGGTTAAGTATTCTATTTGTTCTATTTTGATTGGTAAGTTTATGAGTTGATTTAATTTGTTTTCCTTGTTGACAAGAATTATAAAATTTATCTATAGGATTCCCTAATTTTGGCAAACCTCTTACTAAACCATTTTTGCTTAATTTTAGTAGATTTCTAAAGTGAGTGTGAGCTAATCTCCTATGCCATAACCAAGTTTCATCATCATTTGCTAGAAAACATTTGGGTATTGTTTTAGGTAGATGAATGGAGTAAATATTTTTATCTCTAAAGCCTTTTAGTAATATATTAGTTGAGTCATTGTAGCTTATCAAGCATTCAGAAGACAAAAATTTAACCTTAAATCCTGAATCATAGAGTTGGCTTATACTAAGTAAATTATAATTAAAATGTTCAACAAGTAAAACATTTTTAATTGAAATGTGGACTGTAATTGAATTTCACCTGTACCAATTACCTTTAGCTTACCATTATTCTCAAAGGCAACTGATTCTAAGTTTTTGAATTCAATGTTGGTAAATTTATGCTGATTTCCAGTCATGTGTCTGGAGCAGCCACTATCCAAGATCCATTTATCCAGAGCTTTAGATTCCTATAAAACGTAGGATTTAAACCAAAGTTTGGTTAAAGGATGAAATTAAGTGGGTAAGATTTTGGATTGCATTTAAGTCTTATGATTTAATGAGTCTTTAGATTTTTAAGTTAAAAGGTATTAATTTAAAATAATTTTAATAAATTTTAATTAAGTTTTAAAAGTTTTTTTTTAATTTAGTTTTAAATTAAGTTTAAAAGGTTTTAATTAAGTTTAAAAAGTTTTTAATTAAGTTTAAAAATTTTAAATTAAGTTTTCAAAATAATTTTTAATTAAGTTTAAATAATTTTAAATTAGGTTTTAAAAAATTTTAATTAAGATTTAAAATAATTTTTAATTAAGTTTTAAAAAGTTTTAAAACAATTTTTAATTAAGTTTTAATAATTTTTAATTAAGTTTTAAAAAGTTTTAATTAAGTTTTAAAAATAATTTTTAATTAAGTTTTAAAAGTTTTAATTAAGTTTTTAAAATAATTTTTAATTAAGTTTTAAAAAGTTTTTAATTAAGTTTTAAAATGTTTTAATTAAGTTTTAAAATAATTTTTAAGTAAGTTTTAAAAGGTTTTAATTAAGTTTTAAAATAATTTTTAATTAAGTTTAAATAATTTTTAATTAAGTTTTAAATAATTTTTAATTAAGTTTAAATAATTTTCAATTAAGTTTAAAAAGTTTTTAATTAAGTTTAAAAAGTTTTTTAATTAAGTTTTAAAATGTTTTAATTAAGTTTAATTGAGTTTGATATTTAATTAAGTTTAATTAATTAAGTTTGAAAAACGTTGTTGAACCCATGTTAGATTCAAACTTAGCTTTGGGTTAATCAAGCAGGCTTTATAAGGATAAGCTTTCAGTTCAGTGGCGAGGCTTATGACCTTCTTGTGTATCAACGATGGACCACTTGCTGAAGACTTCCAAATTGTTCCCGCCCAAAAAACTTAATACTAAATTTTGGTCTAACTAACTCATGTTTGATTGGGGTAGCTTCGGTCAGATCCACTAAGTCTAGTGCACCTGGTAGAATTCCATATTCAGCCTAGACATGCCTTCGACAAAGTTTCCTTGACGTACTATCATCTCAATCCATTCCGATGCTATGTTGTAGGGTTTGGTAAACCTTTTTCATCTAACCATTCTAAGCAGAAAATAAACCTAATCCTAAGTGTTGAGTTTGGTTAATCAAGTTGGTTGTATTATTTTTCTACTTGCCCCCCCTGAGTCATAGCTTAGATAAGGTCTATCTAAGTAATAAATCTGACTCTTAGGGATTAAGTATAGGTTTGGTTTAATTTGTTTGGTTAAAAGTTTTGTTTGAACCCATGTTTGGACTTGACTTCTAACATTTTGACTGAATAGAGATTATGATTTGTTTGTTTGTTTGTTTGGATTTGTAACCGAGTCCTGTTTGTTGTACAAGTCTTGTTGCGATCCAAGTACCATATTTAGACACTTGGATCCCAATTCAAACCTTTCCAACGTTTTCTTGAGTCACTCGACTTGACCTTTCAAATCAGAATTTTCTTCCTCAAGTTTTTCAACTTGAGTTAAAGTTCTGACTTGAACTTGGTTAGTCGAGTCACTTAGGTTAACTTGTTGCTTAAGGTGGTCTTTTCTTTAAATAACAAGTTATTTTGTTGTTCAGATTTTGATAATTTTTTAAACAAGCATTTAACTACTTTAAGTAAATTAGACTTGGAATAAATCGTTACCATATTTGGATCTTTTGATCCGTGGCTTTTGTCGGACTCGATGTTGATCTCAGACTCGTACTCGTCATCAGTCTCGGAGTCAGAATCTTCGTTTCTTACCATAAATGCAAGATGGCTTGAGTGCTTCGTTTGCTCCACGTCGGAGTCGTCGGAAGAAGTCTAGTCCCATGTCATTTGAAGAGCTTTCTTTCGTCTTGTGGATTTGGGTCTTTCTTCCTTTCGATTTGGGCATTCATTTTTGAAATGACCCTTCTTGTTGCATCCATAACAAATCATTCCTGATTTGTTCTGGTTTTGCTTGAGCGGTGTCTTCTTGGTGCTTCTTCTAAATTTCTTCTTAGTCAACAATCTTCGGACCATGCTGACTAATTCTTCTTCGTTCGTTGAGTCAGAGTCTGACTCGCTTTCAGACTCAATCTTGGTTATTGTTTTAGTCTCCTTGCTTGAACCTGCATACAACGCTACACCTTTCTCGACATGGCTTATGTTAGACTGTTCTTGTAATTCTAATTTGCAAAATAACTCATTTAACTTAAGAATTGAAAGATCTTTGGAAACTTTGTACGCATCTACAACTGATGCCCACAAAGCATTCCTCGGAAAGGCGTTCAGAGTGTACCTTATTGTGTCACGATTTTCCAGGTTGTGCCCGATCAGGTGGAGGCCGTTAAGTATGTCCTTCAGTCGAGCGTGTAGTTGTGAGGCCGTCTCTCTGGGAAAAAATTTTATATTAAATAAATTATTTAAAAGTAGATCCCGTTTATTTACCTTCGAGTCGTTGGTTCCTTCGTGTAGTTTGACTAGAGAATCCCACAATTCTTTGGCGTTGTTGTAGGGACTGACTCAATTCAATTCCTCCATTGTAAGCCCACACTGAATGGTGTTGATCACCTTGTAGATCAGTTGCGCCTTCTTGATCATTTGGGGAGTCCATTCTTTTGGTTCTAATGTTGTTCCATCTTTTGTCGGTATAGTGTAACCTTTCAGGATTGTGAACCAGAGCTCGATGTCAGACTTCAAGTAGCACTCCATTCTATTTTTCCAATAATAGAAATTCTCTCCTTTGAACAGTGGAGGTCGTACGGTACTATAACCTTCTTGATACGAGTTCGACATCCTTGCAAGAAAAAATTAAAAGACAAAATATTTCCAAGACATTCGTCTTGGGATTAGTAGTGCTTGAAGAATAAAGAATAAAAAAATGTTCTAAAAGAAAAGAAAAAGAGAGAGTTTTAAAATTCTTTGAAAATTGGTTAAGAGATTCAGAGCTAACGAGGCTCTGATACCAATTGATAGATCGATTGAGAGCAATAAACGGGGGGGGGGGGGGGGGGGGGGGGAATATCACTTCTTTTTAAAACTCCTTTTTATCTTTTAAAATCAGAATTAAGCAGCGGAAAATAAGGAGAGAGACAAAAGCGTTTACTTCGTTCGGAGCCCAGCTCGACTCCTACTCGAAGACCCGCGGTCCTTGACCGCACCAATGGGCAAACCACTATAACACTTCTTTCCGAAACCTTTGGAAAGAAGTGGATCGTACAGGTACAAAGATGTAAGATAGTAACACTCTACTATCTTATAAAATTAAGTGCAGTAAAAATGAAATATACCAATAATAGAAATTTAAAGTTGAAGCTCGGTCGGACGGAGTAGCTTTGCAAGACTGATGAAAATTCATAGCACGAGCAGCTTGCAGAGGGGAACTTTAATGGATCAGAATGTGTTGTTCTACCTCAGACTTCGAGCCTCGTTTTATAGGTGTACTGAAGGTTCGGTTGACCGATCCCATTGTTCGGTTGACCGAACCCGCTCCCTTCCTTCCTGGCTGGAGTCTGACGTGGGCTCGATCTTCTGCATTAACTGCCTTTTAATGGTTTAGTCAACTGAACCAACTTTTCGGTCGACCGAACAAGCTTTTTCCTTGTTCGTTGAAATCTGCCGAGATCTTTATTTATTGCACCATTAAAGCTGATTGGATCGGTCGACCGATCAGCTTCTTTTTCCTTTGCTGCTGAACGATGCTGATGAGCTGGCAGTGCTGAGTCATTAAGGTTTGGTCGACCGATCTTACTGTTCGGTCGATCGATCATGCTTTGACTGAACTCTAGTTTGATCTGTTCTGTGCTTATTACTGCTTTGAGTTCACCTGGTTCAGTCGACCGATCCTTTGGTTCGGTCGACCGATCATGTCTGACCTGCAAAATAGTGTTAGCCAAAATAACTTGCAAAACAGAGATTAGCACAGTAATAAAATGCATAAGTAATATAAAGATAGTAGGACTGTCTTGATCTCAACTTGGAAACCTTCCCGGTTTCTTCAGTTGGATCAGCGACCTAAGGTTGTTCCCTTCGGAAACCCGACCTCACTGTCACTCCTCCTATTTGTTTACCTCAACCTACCTGCCAAACTTTGATCCTCCATATCTAGTTTGGACTTTTCACTCAGCCTTGATCGACTCCCCAGGACTTTTCTCTTGATCTTCGGTCCTCCAGACCTCTCGATCACACTGCCAAGCTTCGGGTCCCCTCGACCTTCTTGGACTTGCACCTAGGCTCCACAATATGCTAAGATTTCTCCTGCCTAGCCTCCAACTAGGACTTTCCCGGTTGAGTAAACATCCTGCACACTTAGTCAACTTGTTAGATCATAACAAGACTTAACTTGAACCTTTGACAATATCAAAACTTAGGTTTGATTCTGGTGCAACTTGCACCAACAGATAGTTGGGATTGAATCTCGACTTCTGATAAGTAACTCCTAAACTCTCCTAAGAGGTACTCGTCACTACGATCACACCGTAGTGTCTTGATACTTTTACTATGACGTTTCTCCACATCAGCCTTATACTCTTTGAACTTATCAAAGCACTCAGACTTATGGCATATCAAGTAAATGTACCCGTATCTCGAATAGTCGTCTATAAAAGAGATGAAATATTAAAAACTACCTCTTTCCTGGATAGTCATAGGTCCACACAAATCAGAATGAACCAATTCCAACACATCTTTGGCTCTATACCCCTTAGCCTTAAAAGGTCTCTTGGTCATTTTTCCTTCCAAGCAAGACTCGCAGGTTAGAAAGTTTTCCACCACCAATGAACCCAAAAGTCCATCAGCTTTTAACCTTTGAATCCTACTCAAGTTAATATGACCTAGCCTTAGATGCCAAAGATATGTTTGGTTCATTTCTGAAGGTTGCTTTCTCTTATTAGAATTAGAAGATGTGATATTAATTTCCATTTGTTGCATCATGAGAGTTATTCAATTTAGAGTATACAAATTGCCAACTAATGTACCAGAATAGATAACCACTCTATTTTTCTTGACAACCACTTTGTCATCAAAAGAAACAGGATATCCATCCTCAAATAGTTTAGAAACTGAAATCAAATTTTTTCTAAAACTTGGTACATAAAGAAAATTTCTCAAAATCAATGTTTTATTCCTAAATAAACATCTCTCACTACAACAACCACCACTTTCATAGTTATTGCCCATGTAAACGGTGAATTCTACTTCATGTAGTTGTCGGGTTACTTGGAACCCCTGCAATGATTTACAAAAATGATCAGTGGTTCTCGTATCTACACACCAGATATCGGTAGATAACACCTCTAAACATGTTTCAACAACTAATAAGATACACCTTTATTGTTCTCATTCCTAAGAGGACAGTCCATCTTAGTGTCCAAGTTTTATTTCCAATCATTATAATTGGGACTAGTAAGTCTATTCTCTAGTATAACAGCTAGGGAATTGAAAACCATTTGAAATTTAAATAATCACAAAATATTTGGTCAAGACCAACACCTCAAACACCATGAATTTTGCATGCCGCGATAGTGTTGACGTATACAAATTCAATCATTAATTTTATTATCTTGTCATCCTAACTTTATGACAAATAAAATTAATAGTTGGTCCTGTCTTCAATCAAATATTTGGTTAAAACTTTAGAATTTAAAATAATATTGATTCCTCAAAACAATATCATTTAAATTCATCAACACCTCAAACACCGTGAATTTTGTATGTCATGATAGTGTGGACGTACACAAATTCAAACATTTGTAAGAGGAGGGTCTTACCCATTAATTATCTTGTCAACCTATAATTACCTCAAATACCATGAATTTTGTATGCCACGATAGTGTGAACGTATACAAATTCAATCATTTGTAAGAGGAGATTTTACCCATTAATTTTATTTTGTTAACCTAACTTTATGACAAATAAAATTACCTCAAACACTATGAATTTTGTATGCCATGATAGTGTGGACGTATACAAATTCAAACATTTGTAAGAGGAGGTTTTACCTAGCTTTATGACAAATTAATAGTTAGTTTTTCTTCGGTCACACAAATAATAGCAGTGACTCCGATGGGGAGGATACTATAAAATGTGCCTAAGTGTATACCATTACTTGATACTAAGTCCACTAAATAGAATTATGTCCCTTTAGTTGGAGAAGATCACACTCATCCTAAATAATTTCTTAAAATCATCCATTAAGGAAGTTTGATCTAGTGATCCGCAAACAAACTCATCTGATGTGGAGGAAAGCACTCAGAGCCAACGCGCAAGTTTGAATGTATCACTTACAAACCAGTACTAGAGACCGTGGAATTTAATTAAATCCCTCTCCCACTTAGTTATTTAGAACGAGGAATTTTAACATGCACACAAGCACACAAACACAAGCACACACAACATAAAAGGCAATAAATAAGAAAAATAATTTTCCAACTATTATGGACTTTATCCATAGCTTTCCTCCGTGTGCCATCAACCCTAGCTACTGCCATCTTTAGCCACCGATATCGGGTCTAATCGTTACATCTATCTTGCTTCTTTTTTCGCTGTAGCTCTGGCCCTCAAATAATCTCACACCTCGTAAAGATATGATCCGCGACAAAAATAAAATTTTACATTTATCGATCCTATATTCCATGAAGGAATGTATATATCATCTAGATCGAACAAAATGTAAAATCCTAATAACTAATACAGCTCCTGCTGTATTTAATATTACAATCATGCACACACATAAAATGCCCTCGACATGTCCGAGAGTCCAATCATATACAAACACAACATGGCCATAATAGTTTGATCTTGGATGCCTGCAACCATAGAGTTAATCTATTTGCACATCCTACTATTATCATGCCTAAATTATGTATGACATGTGCATAATTAAACTAAAAACCAAACACACAGAGGCTAAAACCTAGCTCTGATACCAATTGTTGGTTGCTACTCGGAATACCGTCCTAGTTCCCCTGTACAAAAATTGGTACAAGCATAGAACTATCCTAACTACCCATGTTCTCTACTAAAGTTACATTTGGAATGCAAACGATGCTTAACATTATTAATTCAAATTTCCCTTTAGAAGTTAAACTTGGATTGGGAACGAAACTTAACATTCTTACACCAAGTTTAACCGATGTGATCTTCCTAAGTTAAATCATATTACAGAAGTTATCAAATATATATTCCAAAGATCGACTTCCAGGTTAAACATGGTGAGGCACTAGGCCTTCTTTGGTATGGGATCATCCATCACTTCCTAGACAAAGCCTTTCAAAGAAATTAAATATTTAACTTCTTACAGTAAACTTGGTTTAACTATAGAAACCTCAATAGAAACATATTATCGAAACATGAAATCAAAAAATAAAATCGATAACAAAAATGATAACTTAAAACCGATAACCTCTTGTGTTTGATTTTTCAAAATCTATACAAAAGATGAACTAGTTATGATGCGGAAACTAATCACTAGTTATACCTTTTATAGTTTATAGATCTCTTGATCTTCTATTGTATTCCTCTCCTTCTCTTGGGTGTCGTGTGGGCGACGATCTTCCAAGATGAAATCCACTCAAGCTTCTTCCAAGGCTTCCAAGATCTGGCCACCAAATAACCTCCAAGGGATGCTAGACAAAAAAGTTTCCTTCTCTTCTTCTTCTCCTTCAAGCAATCGGCCGCCAAGAGATCTCCCACAATTGATGTCGCCGACCTCCAAGAGAGAAAACAAAAGGAGAGAAGAGAAAGAACAAAGGCCAGCCACCAAAGAAGAATAGAGAAGAATAGAAGATGTGTTCTTATGTGAAGCACCCCCTCCTTCTCTTTTATATTCCTTGGTCTTGTCAAAAAAGGAAAGTTTATAACAAAAAATAAAAACTTCCTTTCTCCCATGACATGGTCGGCCACAAGCTTGTGTTCCAAGAAAGGAAAGATTTTAAACAAAATTAAAATCTCTCTTTTAAAATCCCTTTTGTGGATAGTTATAATAGGAATGTTTTATATATTAAACTCTCTCTCTTTTAAATCCTTTTATGAATATCTATAAAAAAAAAATTAAAATAAAACATGGTTACAAAAAGAAAAGTTTTATAACAAAAATTAAAATCTTTTTTTCACATTATAGATAACTATAAATAAGAAAAGATTTCAAATCTCTCTTTTATTCTTTTGTAGAAAGCTATAAAAGGAAAGATTTTAAAATTTAAAACTCTCTTTTAAAACCATCATAAAAGGAAAGTTTTTTACAAAATAAAAACTCCTTTTATTTCCTTTTGTGACCAATCTAAAAAAGAAAATTTTATATTAAAATCATCCTTTTAAATCCTTTTTTTGGATCTCTATAAAAGGAAAGATTTTACAAAAAACTAAAATTTCCTTCTCTTCTTGTGTGTGGTTGGCCCCTTGCTTGGGCACCAAGCAAGGCTTGGCCGGCCCTAGAGTGGGCTCCAAGCTTAGCTTGGTCGGCCCCTTGCTTGGTCTCCAAGTAAGGCTTGGTCGGCCCTAGCTTGGGCCTTAAGAAGCTAGGCTTTTGGGTGGATATAAGACTTTATATAAGAGGCTACAATAGAGACCTAGAGGAGGAATTGATTTTGGTCTCCTAATGAGCTTGAGTTTCCCGTGTTTGCCCCAAACACCCAACTCAAGTTCATCAATAATATCTCATTCCACTAAAGAGTTATTATTGCATTACCGCACCAATCCCATATTACAATATGGGCTGCTTCTTATCATGAGTGTGTTAGTCTCCCTGTGTTTAAGATATTGAATACCTACTAATTAAATGAGTTACTGACAACTCACTTAATTAATATCTAGCTCTAAGAGTAGTACCACTCAACCTTTTCGTCATGTCGGACTAAGTCCACCTACAGGGTTTACATGACAATCCTTATGAGCTCCTCAAGGGGACATCATCAACTTAGATTACTAGGACACAGTTTCATTCTATAATCAACAACACACCATATAAATAATATCATTTCCCAACTTATCGGGCCTATTGATTTAATGAACTGAATCACACCCTTTGATAAATTAAATAAATAAATATTAAATATACGTTCTTGTTATTATTGTTGATACAGTCTGACCTGGCTGTTGTTTTGATGTTGACACTGATTTAAGTTTGTATCAGATGTTAATTGAACTGATCAAGGGTGATCAGGTGGAAGGAAAAAGTCCAAGTTGGAAACTTGGCACGCGGAGTCGGAGAGGGCTCGGTAGCTCGTTCTCCTGACTAGGTCAGAGAGGGCTAGGTAGCTCGCTCTCTAGACCTGACTAGGTAAGAGAGGACTCGGTAGCTCGTTCTCTGGACCTGACTAGGTCGGAGAGGGCTCGGTAGCTCGTTCTCCTGACTAGGTCAGAGAGGGCTAGGTAGCTCGCTCTCTGGACCTGACTAGGTCAGAGAGGGCTCGGTAGCTCGTTCTCTGGACCTGATGGAGTCGGAGAGGGCTCGGTAGCTCGTTCTCCTGACTAGGTCAGAGAGGGCTAGGTAGCTCGCTCTCTGGACCTGACTAGGTCAGAGAGGGCTCGGTAGCTCGTTCTCTGGACCTGATGGAGTCGGAGAGGGCACGGTAGCTCGTTCTCCGGATTAGGTCAGAGAGGGACCTAAGTGGACATTCCATGGCACATTGGATCGGTCGGTAGACCGATCCAGTGACACATGAATCAGTGGATCGGTCGGCAGACCGATCCAGTGAAACTGAGTTCCATGGATCGGTCTGATGACCGATCAGATGACACTCAGTAGCACACTGAGTGAAATCTGATCGGTCTGCAGACCGATCAGAGAGTCATCTGATCGGTCGTGAGACCGATCAGTGTCTGAGAAGACAGAGTTCTGATCATCTGAATTCGATCAACTGATTTCGCAGTCGGATCAGAATGGCCTCAGACCGATCAGGCTGTTGCCTGATCGGTCCAAGGCACTGTGATCGGTCTGGTGACCGATCCACACACTCTGATTTGTTCGCTGTATCAGCGATTCCTTCACTGCTTTTGATATACCTCATTCATTTATGTGATATAATCCTCTGTGCTGTTAGCTTTTGAGTTTGCAGGTTAACAGGTATCATTCCAAGCCTAATTTCAAATTAAGTTCATAAGAGGAATGCGACAAATGGTCTTTCTGCTGGTTTCAGCGGCGCATGGTGCATTTCAGGCATCAACGGATACTGCTGTGATCTGGCTGCGATCTGCTTGACTCCTGGGGATTGGTTCGAGCTCAGAAGACGCCAGTGATGACTGTGATATCATTGGTGTAAGGAGGAAGAGGGATTGGCTGCAGCGCTGATTTGCGCAGTTTTTGACCAGATCGGTGACAGCAGAGATCAGGTTTGAGAAGCAGTAAAAACAGCGAGAGGAGAGAATAGAACAATAACAAGAAAGCTTGAAAGAAAAGTCTGTGCTGTTGTGCGAAGTTCTTGAGCTCTCGGGTGAACTGCGATCTCTGTTCTGCTACTGATCCTCGCGTGGTTGTAAGCATTTTTATTCTCCTTTGCCACCGAGCTTCTGTAAGTCTCGTGCTTTAATTTAGATATTTCTTGAGACGTTGTGGGGAGGTTACTCCACCGAGGATTTGTAGGCGGAAGTTATCCGGGGTGCGATCTACCGAAGATCAAGGAGTCGTCCACCTTACGGACACGCCGAGGAGTAGGGGCAAGTTATCCCCGAACCTCGTAAATCCTAGTGTTAGTGTGCTTGTTTTTTTTTCTTTAGTTGTCTAATTTCGCTGTGCTAACAATTATCTGTGTAGAAGTTTTGTTTAAGTTTTTAAAGGGGCTATTCACCCCCCCTCTAGCCATCTAAGATCCCAAAAAGTGGTATCAGAGCAAGGGGCTCTTTGATTCGGATTAACACCCAAAAGAGCAAACAAGGATGGCTATGAAGGAAGGCTTTAGCACAAATCGACCACCCTACTTTGAAGGAGCAGATTTTCAATATTGGAAGGGTCGCATGGAGTATTAACTCAAGACCGACATTGCCATGTGGTTCTCAGTCAAGGAAGGTTTCACACCACCAAAGGATGAAGAAGGTAAGGAACTCGATTCGTCAAGGTGGTCTACCGAACAACTCCACAAAGCACAAGCCGATGCCAAGGCTATGGTCACCTTGCAATGTGGAATCGCCAAGGACCAACTCGTCAAGGTAGGTCCGTTCTCGAGTGCCAAAGACCTATGGAACAAACTCATCGAGCTCCAAGAGGGAACTCGAGATTCTCGGATTGCCAAGAGGGACCTATTCTTGAATCAACTCCAAAATCTAACCATGAAGGACAATGAAACGGTAAGTGAGCTTCATGGGAGATTCAAGGAGATCATCAACGGTCTACACTCTGTGGACGAACGAGTGGAGAATCGCGATCTAGTAAGGTACACTCTTAAATCTTTTCCTAGGAATGCCTTGTGGTCATCTATGGTAGATGCCTACAAGGTATCCAAGGATCTTTCCATTGTTAAACTAGATGAATTTTTCTGTGAGATGGAACTTCATGAGCTTGCTAACAAAGGTCAAAAAGAGAAGGGTATTGCTTTATTTGCAGGACCAAAGAGCAAGGAGGGAAGAAGGAAGAAGGAAAAGAAGAAGGAAAAGGAGATTTCCTCATCCACCTCTTCCTCCGAATCCGATGATGAAAGTGGATCATCATCAAGTGAGATGGCGAACTTCGTAAGAAGGATTATGAGAAGAAGCCGAAGATACAAAGGAAAAGGTAAAACTAATGATCAAAATTTTGATAAATCTAATGTTATATGTTATGAGTGTAGCAAGAAAGGACACATTCGGAGCGAGTGTCCGAAGTTAAAGAGGAAGGAGGAACGAGCCAAAAAGAAGGAGGAAAGAGGCAAGAAGAAGAAGGCTCTCAAGGCCACTTGGGATGAGTCCTCATCAAGCTCATCGGAGGAAGAAGAGAAGATGGAAAAGAGCACACGACAATTAGCACTCATGGCAAGGGAGGTTTCGGACTCCGAAAGTGAGGGAGATTCGAGCGACGCTTCAACCGCGGCTTCATCATCGTCGGATGATAAAGAGGTAACCTCTTCTCATATAGAAAAGTGTTATAAGACTATCACTCACTTATCTACATTGCTTAAAAAGTCAAAAACAGAAAATAAAGTGTTAAAAGAAGAAGTAAAAACCTAAGGACCCTTAGGGAAGATGAGGTCGATGACCTACATCTAGAAGTCCTTGAGGATGAGAACAAGGCGTTAAAGGGTGAGGTTGAGAAACTCAAGAAAATTCTTGAGAAATTCTCAACTAGCTCTAAGACTCTAGACATGATTCTAAATGCCCAAAGGGCAGTCTACAACAAGGCCGGGCTAGGGTATCAACCCAAGGAGTCGAGTTTCATTTCTCTAATGTCTAGAACTCAAAATAGTAGATCACATGTTTCTAGGGCTCATGGAACTAGGAAAGGTATGACCAAGGCATGGGTTCTTAGGTCTTTTGTTGTAGAAGCATTAGGTCCCAAGATTTGGGTACCTAAAACCTCTATCTTCCGTGTCTTGTTGGCATTGGTCGAGGGGGAGCATCTATCAACTTGGTTTGTTGATAGTGGATGCTCCAAGCACATGACCGGGGACAGATCACTGTTTACAACCATTCAAAACAAAAGTAGAGGAAATGTGTCTTTTGGTAATAATGGTAGCCTTAAGGTTGTAGGAGTTGGAGACATTCATATATCTGAATGTCTCCGTATCAAGAATGTCCTTCTAGTCAAGGGGATGACTTTTAATCTCCTAAGTGTCAGTCAATTGTGTGACACGGGTTACACAATTGAATTTCATTCAAGTCAATGTTTGGTTAAACACATTGACACACTTGACACGGTACTAGTAGGCACAAGGGTTGATAATATTTATCAAGTATCGTTTAAAAGTGCTACTAATGCTTTGATTAAGTGTTTCATGTCGAAAGAAGAAGAGTCTTGGCTATGGCATAGAAGGTTGGCACATGTAAACATGAAGAACATCCGGAAGTTGGCCAACCAAGGATTAGTGCGAGACTTACCCAGCATCAAGTACCAAAAGAACAAACTATGTGATGCATGTCAAATGGGTAAGCAAACAAAAGCATCTCATAAAGGTAAAAGCACTGTGAGTACATCTACTGCCTTAGACTTATTACATATGGATTTGTTTGATTGTAACAATGTTATTTCATTGAATGGTAGTAGATATTGTTTAGTAATTATTGATGATTTTACTAGATATGCATGGACTTTCTTTTTGAAAACTAAGGATCAAACCATAGATATTTTTATTTCCTTTTGTAGAAGAACTGAAAATGAAAAATCGACAACAATTAAAACCATTAGAAGTGATCATGGTGGTGAATTTCAAAATCATAGGTTTTTAGAATTTTGTCAAGCAAAAGGGTATAGACATGAGTTCTCAACTCCAAGGACCCCACAGCAAAATGGGGTTGTGGAGAGAAAGAACCGAGTCTTACAAGAGGCTGCACGAAGCATGCTCAATGAGTACTCACTACCGAGTTACTTATGGGCTGAAGCTGTGAATATAGCTTGCTATGTGCAAAACCGAATCCTGATACATAGGTTTTTAGGAAAGACTCCCCATGAACTTTGGTTTGGGAAACCACCTACAATTAAACATCTTAGGGTGTTTGGTTGTAAGGTGTTTATTTTGAACACCAAGGACCATCTTGGAAAATTTTCGGCCAAGGCTGATGAAGGGATACTGGTCGGGTACTCGCTCACCAGCAAAGCCTATCGGGTCTACAACAATAGGACTAAATTGATTGAGGAGTCCTCTGATGTAGCTTTTGAAGAAATCCCTAACTCAAATGATCAATCAAGGGATGTAGGAGAAATTCAACTTGAACTTAGAAGGCTAAGTTTGAATGATCAAAACATAGAAAGAGTCAAAATTGACTCTGATGGTGATGAGCAAAGGCAACAAAGAATTCAATCTGACTCTTTGCCTGATATCGAGTCCTTGCCTGTGCCTAGTGAGATCATTCATGAGGCACCACCAACACCAAGACAATTTAGGATAGCCACTAGTCATCCCCAAGACCAAATTGTGGGAGACATCCACCAAGGGGTTAGGACTAGGTCATTCTTTAGAAATGAGTCTAATGAAGTCGCATTGATTTCAGAGATTGAACCAAAATTAGTTGATGAGGCATTGCGCGATCCTGATTGGATCATAGCTATGCAAGATGAGTTAGGTCAATTTGAAAGGAGCCAAGTGTGGGACTTAGTTCCTAGACCTAAGAAGACCACCATTATTGGAACTAAATGGGTCTTCAAAAATAAGTTAAATCAAAAGGGAGAAGTTGTAAGAAACAAGGCAAGACTTGTAGCCAAGGGCTATAGTCAAGTCGAAGGTCTCGATTATGATGAGACTTATGCTCCCGTGGCCCGATTAGAGTCCATTCGTTTGATGCTAGCTTTTGCTGCACATAGAGGTTTCAAGCTCTATCAAATGGATGTTAAATCTGCCTTCTTAAATGGTTTCATTAAAGAAGAAGTCTATGTTGAACAACCACCGGGATTTGTGAATACCGAAGCTCCAAACCACGTGTACAAGCTCAAGAAAGCACTTTATGGGCTTAAGCAAGCACCACGAGCTTGGTACGAAAGGTTGTCAACATATTTACTAGAAAAGGGATTTGTGAGAGGCCAAATAGACCCAACACTATTTCTGCGTAGAGATGGTGAAAATATTTTTGTAGCCCAAGTGTATGTCGATGACATAATTTGTGGATCAAATAACAAGGGCTATTTGAATGAATTTATTTCTCACATGGAAAGTGAGTTTGAGATGAGTCTAGTAGGAGAATTGACATTCTTCCTTGGACTTGAAATCAAACAAACTCGAGATGGAATTTATGTCCATCAGACGAAATACACTCAAGAGATGCTCAAAAAATTCAAAATGAGTGACTCTAAGGAAGTAACCACTCCAATGGCGACAAACACTCGCCTTGACAATGATGAGAGTGGGAAACCAGTTGATCTAACGCAATATAGAAGCATGATCGGTAGTCTTCTATATCTCACAGCTAGTCGACCGGACATACTTTTTGCTGTGGGTATGTGCGCTAGATATCAAGTTTGTGCCAAGGAATCTCATTTAACTGCAGTTAAGAGAATTCTGAGATATCTCAAAGGCACAATGAGAGTAGGACTGTGGTACCCTCGTACGGAGTCTTTTGATTTGATAGGCTATACCGATTCCGATTATGCTGGATGCAAATTGGATCGGAAAAGTACTAGTGGGGGTTGCCAATTTTTAGGTTCATCATTGGTCAGTTGGTCAAGTCGGAAGCAACATTGTGTTGCTCTCTCCACGACCGAGGCTGAATACATTGCCATGGGAGAGAGTGTATCACAATTGTTGTGGATGATTCACACTCTAGAAGATTATGGACTCTCGTATAAAGGAGTGCAAGTGTTGTGTGACAACATTAGCACAATAAACCTAACGAAAAATCCAGTCCATCACTCAAGGACCAAACACATTGAAGTGCGTCATCACTTCATTAGAGATCACGTAGCTAGGGGAGACATTGCACTCACATATGTTGAGTCAAAGTCAAACCTAGCCGACATTTTCACCAAACCCCTCCCGGAAAATGAATTTAGTCACTTAAGGAGGGAGTTGGGGATGTGTTTGGCTCAATAAGTCCTTTTGACCACATCATGATCACTAAGGACCATTGAAATGACAAGAGAAATTGGGAAAATAATTTGGGTTACTTGGGAACATCTCACACAAACTATAAGGTTTAACAAAATATTTTTGTTTGCTAGAAATGGGGTGAGATGCTAGGATCAACTAAATTATTCAAAATGTATCATGCATCCCTTGAATAATTAGATTGAAGAGATATAGATTGAGTATGGGGAAGACCTTTACACAATTCATGTGTAATTGGTTCCTAGATCTTACTCATATATTCCAACCAAGGAATCTTGGTTGGACCTATGTCTAGAAATTCTCTAACCTTGTTGTGTTGATTGATACCATTACTTGATACCTTCCTGTTTGAATTTAGGACAAGTTGGTGGGAAAAAAAAATATTTTGACAAACTTGGAACTATTCATTGCAAGGATATATTTAGGTCAAGTTGATTGAAAATTTTAATATATTTTGACAAACTTGGAACTACTCATAACAAGGAGATATTTTGAACCGATAGCCTGAGTACTTGTTTCACTATAAATCATGGTTTCAACAAACAAGCAAACAAAGTAAACTTATTCAGCACATCTGTTATGATGTGTCTGAAAAAGTTTCGCGCCCTAAATAATTCCAAACCATTAGAGCTCCTCATTAGAAAATATTCATTGGTATCACTGAATATATTCTGTGGGCTCTCCGGATCCTAGGTTCTGAACTTGGAAGCTGTTAAACCAAAATTTCAGAGCTTTTGATAAGAATTTCAGAGGCTGAAATCACTGACTATCAGACACTGATCGGTCCAGGGACCAATCAGGATGATATCTGATCGGTCTCTACGACCGATCAGGGGCGTATGCTCAGTTACTGATCGACCTCTGATCGGTCCAGGGACCGATCAGGAGATTCCCTGATCGGTCTCCACGACCGATCAGGAGGATATGGCACGCGAGGCTCCCGATCGGTCTCAATGACCGATCCGGGAATTCCCTGACCGATCAGGACGTTCCCTGATCGGTCAGGATTTCTCCTGATCGGACAACCGTCCGATCTTCTGATCTTCTGACCCTCTTTTAACTTCTCCCAATCCCTCGCTCTCTCATTTCACGTCGAAACCCTAGCCGAACCCCTCCTCAGTCCCGACTCTTCTCTTCATCCTCTCCGAAAACCTCAAATGGCGCCCAGGTAACTCTCCTTCTTCCCGAGATTTGTTCATTCTTAGCATTTTGGCTTCTTTTCACAGTTTCTCTATGTGTGTTGTCTCGGTTCTCTCTGTGTGGCTCCCGTGGACTCCCATTTTCCCCGACCGTGTCCAAATCTTTATCTATTTAGTAAGAAAGCAGCCGGTGAGGGTTCTTCTAAGTCCCCAGCTGAGAAATCCAAGTCCCATGCACCCTCCCGACCTCAACCATCCTCTTCTTCAAAGTTCCCGAACCAACAATTTGAACAGGCCTTTCAACAGAGGACTTTCAAGCTGCTTCCATGTCGATCTGTAGATCGAAAATTCATGGATGAGTTTTGTCCCACTATAACCGAGACCCTAGCCTACTATAAACTTGATTCTTTAGTCTACTTAGAGCGGGATATCAACTATGACTTAGTTTCGGAATTTTACAACAATCTTCAGCAGATCGGTATTGGTGCTTATAGGACCAGAGTTGCCAAGAGGACTGTTGATTTCTCCATTGTAGAATTCTTTGAGTATCTGGGTTGTCGGAAGTCTTCAGGAGATCCTTTTTCTCTGTATCCTGATTTACCGGACCCACTACCTCCTCCTTTTGATGTGTCACCTGATACCATTTATGAGTATTTCTTTGGACATCCTAGACCAGATGGACTGGATGAGTTGGATGTCGAGTTCCCCACTTTTGCGGCCCTGAGACTATCTCCTCCTGACTATATCCTGTTTAAGATAGTCACCAATTGTCTTCTTCCGATCACATCCAAACCTCTGGCAGAGATCCGATCATACCACTGCCTGATGCTCTATGGCTTGCGTCGCCGTCTTGATTTTGATATCATGGCGAGCATCTATTGTTCGATCATCTCTTATTCTCAGCCTAGCAGCTCCACCATTTATATGCCTTATGGGCATATAATTACAGATTGGCTCGAGACCCTTCAGATAGATGTGTCTAAGGGTAGGATAGTGAAGATGGTTAGACAGGACTGCAGACTTGGGAAACGAGCATTTTCCAAGTCCGGTATCTTGGGGGAGAATGGGACGGTTCGGTGGAAGGATGGGAGAGTTCTGGGAGAGCTACTACGGGCACTTCCTCGACAGGCTGCTCCTCCTCCTCCTCCTGTTGCTGGTGAGGCCGACCCTGACCTGCGGTGGCAGATTGCGGAGCTGGAGAGCCGTTTCGATCGGCACGATGAGCTACTGGCAGCTGAGCTCCATGGACTGCGCGTACGCATCGACCAGTGCTATGATGATCTCCGCAGTCAGCAGCTGGTGACGCAGCAGCTGCTTCTGGGCTGGATGGCCAACTACCCACCTCCGCAGCATTACTATGGTCATCCACCTTCGGGCTCCAGCATACCTCCTCAGGGTTACGAGCCTCCTGCAGATGATGATGATGCTCCTCATGTTGAGGACGTTGATTGATACAGTCTGTGTGTCACCTTGTCTGTCTGTATTTTTGTATGCTATTTGATGGATATCTTTGTCTGACCTGATACTTATGCTACTCATATATTATGCTACTCTTATATTTTTGCTATTCATTTGCCCATTTCTTGCTTTTACTTATGCTTCAGTTCATATTAATATGTTGTTCCTATGCCATGATTTGATTGTATCTTATGTCTTTCTTATTGTCATATTATGACCTTCGAGGGAACTCTAGGTACATTAAGAGAAGGCAGTATGGGTTAAGGGGGAGCCTTTTGAGTTTTTGTCACCTTATTTGCACCTTTTCGGTGTTTGACAAAGGGGGAGAGGATACCTAAGTTTAGAAATGTATGAAAGCTTGATTTTAGGGGAGAGGATAACGGGAAGGATCTTGATTCCCGTCATTGACTTGGTGGTGTATCCACCTTAGGGGGAGGATCTTGATTCCCCTAAAATTATGAAAATAAGAATATCACTGATCTAAACTTAAATCGTGTTGTCAAACAACAAAAAGGGGGAGATTGTTGATACAGTCTGACCTGGCTATTGTTTTGATGTTGACACTGATTTAAGTTTGTATCAGATGTTAATTGAACTGATCAAGGGTGATGAGGTGGAAGGAAAAAGTCCAAGTTGGAAACTTGGCACGCGGAGTCGGAGAGGGCTCGATAGCTCATTCTCCTGACTAGGTCAGAGAGGGCTAGGTAGCTCGCTCTCTGGACCTGACTAGGTCAGAGAGGACTCGGTAGCTCGTTCTCTAGACCTGACTAGGTCGGAGAGGGCTCGGTAGCTCGTTCTCCTGACTAGGTCAGAGAGGGCTAGGTAGCTCGCTCTCTGGACCTGACTAGGTCAGAGAGGGCTCGGTAGCTCGTTCTCTGGACCTGATGGAGTCGGAGAGGGCTCGGTAGCTCGTTCTCCTGACTAGGTCAGAGAGGGCTAGGTAGCTCGCTCTTTGGACCTGACTAGGTCAGAGAGGGCTCGGTAGCTCGTTCTCTGGACCTGATGGAGTCGGAGAGGGCACGGTAGCTCGTTCTCCGGATTAGGTCAGAGAGGGACCTAAGTGGACATTCCATGGCACATTGGATCGGTCGGTAGACCGATCCAGTGACACATGAATCAGTGGATCGGTCGGCAGACTAATCTAGTGAAACTGAGTTCCATGGATCGGTCTGATGACCGATCAGATGACACTCAGTAGCACACTGAGTGAAATCTGATCGGTCTGCAGACCAATCAGAAAACACTCAGTAGCACACTGAGTGTAATCTGATCGGTCAGGGAGACCGATCAGGAGAAGAGCCTGCAGAAGAGAGAAAGGGGTGGATCGGTCTGGTGACCGATCCACCTGGTCCCTATGACCGATCAGAATGGCCTCAGACCGATCAGGATGTTGCCTGATCGGTCCAAGGCACTATGATCGGTCTGGTGACCGATCCACACACTCTGATTTGTTCGCTGTATCAGCGATTCCTTCATTGCTTTTGATATACCTCATTCATTTATGTGATATAATCCTCTGTGCTATTAGCTTTTGAGTTTGCAGGTTAACAGGTATCATTCCAAGCCTAATTTCAAATTAAGTTCATAAGAGGAATGCGACAAATGGTCTTTCTGCTGGTTTCAGCGGCGCATGGTGCATTTCAGGCATCAACGGATACTGCTGTGATCTGGCTGCGATCTGCTTGACTCCTGGGGATTGGTTCGAGCTCAGAAGACGCCAGTGATGACTGTGATATCATTGGTGTGAGTTCAGAGAACCAGGTAAGGAGGAAGAGGGATTGGCTGCAGCGCTGATTTGTGCAGTTTTTGACCAGATCGGTGACAGCAGAGATCAGGTTTGAGAAGCAGTAAAAACAGCGAGAGGAGAGAATAGAACAATAACAAGAAAGCTTGAAAGAAAAGTCTGTGCTGTTGTACGAAGTTCTTGAGCTCTCGGGTGAACTGCGATCTCTGTTCTGCTACTGATCCTCGCGTGGTTGTAAGCATTTTTATTCTCCTTTGCCACCGAGCTTCTGTAAGTCTCGTGCTTTAATTTAGATATTTCTTGAGACGTTGTGGGGAGGTTACTCCACCAAGAAGGAGGATTTGTAGCCGGAAGTTATTCGGGGTGCGATCTACCGAAGATCAAGGAGTCGTCCACCTTACGGACACGCCGAGGAGTAGGGGCAAGTTATCCCCGAACCTCATAAATCCTAGTGTTAGTATGCTTGTTTTTTTTCTTTAGTTGTCTAATTCCGCTGTGCTAACAATTATCTGTGTAGAAGTTTTGTTTAAGTTTTTAAAGGGGCTATTCACCCCCCCTCTAGCCATCTAAGATCCCAACAATTATATCATGATTAAGAGTACACACTTCCATAATAACAGAGATTTTATTCTTTTATGTAGTCAGTATAAAAAGGAACTACCTCAAATGGTTCTGCTCAATACACTCAGAATGTACTAGTGTAATTTTATAGTCAAGATAAACTAATACTAAATTACACTACAACCATTCCAATGGTTTGTCCCATTCCATCTTGGTTATAAGCTTCTATTTATAATTTATAAGGAACTGATAACATGATCTTCTGTGTGTCTCCTCACACCATGTTATCTACAATATAAATTAAATAGACAAATACACTTAACATTAATGTAGATATTTGACCAATGTGATTCTTATTTCAAAATAAATGTTTATACAAAAGCTAGGCTTTTAGTATACATCCTAACACTAGACCCTCATGGATTTGCTCTTGGGCTCTTCCCAAAAGGTCTCATGTCAATGGAGATATCTTTTCTCTTATAAACCTATGATCTTTTCCATGTGTTTTCAATGTGAGACTATGTTTGCAACCTTGCAACCCCAACAATCCCCCCTCAAACAAAGGATCACAGGATTCTCACGTCTGATCCTCGACCCACCAGGTCTTCCTGCCCCTCGGTCCAACTGACCTACTAGGACTTCCTTGCTTAGCCGCAACTAAGACTTCCTGCCCCTCGGTCCACCTGACCTACTAGGACTTCCTTGCCTAGCCGCAACTAGGACTTCCTACCCCTCAGTCCACCCGACCTACTATGACTTCCTTGCCTAGCCACAACTAGGACTTCCTGCCTGATGTCTAGTCCTCTTGATTCGAATATAGGAGCCCCCACTTTCTTTGTTCGAGGTCAATATTGTACCCACATAACCCAATCAGACCATAGCTCTTATGCACAGTCGGCGGTTAAAACTTCTGGCAGTCCGGGCTCTGATACCAATTGTTGGTGCAATATTTCCTAGGTCAATGTTGACTTGTTTTTTCTATTGTAGACTTGTTTTCACCCAATGGCTTTTACACCATTTGGTGGTTTTATAAGCTCCCAAAATTTATTAGAATACATAAATTCTATTTCTATATTCATCACACTTTGCCAAGATGCTGCATCTTTATCTCGGAGTGCTTCATCATATTTCTGAGAATCAAGTTCATGTTCACCAGGTATCAAGTCCAAAGACTTTCCCAAAACATGAATCTTTTAGATTGCTTAACAACCCTCCCACTACAACGAGGCACTGTCTATAATTGTGTATAATTTGTGATACGTGTTGCAGTTTTCTTGTGATATTTCATCTTGTACAATTGGTACTAGATTAGACGTGTCCTTTTTTATTTCCTTAAGAACAAATTTACTTATGGGCTAGTGGTTCATTACATAGTCCTCTAAAAATAGGGCATTGATGCTAACCATGACCTTCTGATTTTTAGGACTATAAACCTTCTTTCGTTTCTCTAGGATAACCCACAAACAAGTGAACTCCTGCCCAATATATCAGTGTCTCCCTTCAGCACATGTGCTGGACTACCCCAAATCCGAATATGCTTCAAATTAGGCTTACGCCTATTCTGTAATTATATGGGAGTAAAGAGTTCTGATTTAGAAGTTACTATGTTCACTTTCGTTTCCAGAGTATATCCTCAAAACGAATTTCTAAATAACTCATCATCGATCTAATCATTTCCATAAGAGTCTTATTCCTTCGTTCTGTTACACCATTCTATTGGGGTGTACCAGGTGTAGTCAGTTGGGATTGAATCCCGACTAAGTGACTCCTAAACTTTCCTAAGAGGTACTTGCCACTATGATCTCACTGTAGTGTCTTGATACTTTTACCTTGATGCTTCTCCACATCAGCCTTGTACTCTTTGAACTTATCAAAGTACTTAGACTTGCGGCGCATCAAGTAAATGTACTCGTATCTTGAATAGTTGTCTATAAATAGAAGAAATATTCAAAACTACCTCTTGCTTGGATAGTCATAGATTCACACAAATCAAAATGAACCAATTCCAGCACATCTTTGGCTCTATACCCCTTAGACTTAAAAAGCTTCTTGGTTATTTTTACTTTCAAGCAAGATTCGCAGGTTGGAAAGATTTCCACTACCAATGAACCCAAAAGTTCATCGGCTATTATCCTTTGAATCCCACTCAAGTTAATATAACCTAACCTTAGATGCCAAAGATATGATTGGTTTATTTTCAAAGGTTTCTTTCTCTTATTAGAGTTAGAAGATATGCTATTAATTTCCATTTATTGTATCGTGGGAGTTATTGGATTTATAAATTACTAATCAACGTACCAGAATAGATAACTTCCCTCCTCTTCTTGATAACAACTTTGTTATTAAAAGAGGTAGAATATCAAGTTCTTTGAATAGTTTAGAAACTGAAAACTAGTTCTTTCTAAACTTGGTACGTAAAGATAATTTCTCAAAAATCCATGTTTTATTCCTATCGGAGGATAAACATCTCCCACTGCAACAGCAGCTACTTTTGCTGTAGTGCCCATATAGACGGTGATTTATATAGTTGTCGGGTTTCCTGGAACCCCTACAATGAATTGCAGACATGATTAGTGGTTCCTGTTTCTACACACCAGATACCGGTAGATAACACCACTAAATATGTTTCAACAACTAATAAAATACACCGTTATTGTTCTCAGTTCTGAGAGGACAGTCTACATTAATGTCCAAGTTTTCCAATCATTATAATTGGGACTACTAAGTCTATTCTATAGTATAACAACTAGGGGATTGACTAACATTTGAAATCTTAAGAATCACAAAAATATTTGGTCAAGACTAACACCTTAAAATTCCCATGAATTTTGTATGCCACGATAGTGTGGAGGTATACAAAATCAAAGAGGAGATTTTATCCATTAATTTTATTATCTCATCAACTTAACTTTATGATAAATAAAATTAATAGTTGGTTTATCTCTGATCAAATATTTTGGTCAAAACTTTGAATTTAAAATAATATTGATTCCTCAAAACAATATCATTTAAATTCACCAACACCTCAAACACTATGAATTTTGTATGCCACGACAGTGTGTACGTATACAAAATTAATCATTTGTAAGAGGAGGGTTTTACCCATTAATAACCTTGTCAACCTATTTTTATGACAAATAAAATTACCTCAAACACCATGAATTTTGTATGCCACGATAGTGTGGACGTATACAAATTCAACATTTGTAAGAGGGGGTTTTAATTTTATTATCTCGTCAATTTATCTTTATGACAAATTAATTAATAGTTGGTTTTCTTCGGTCACACAAATAATAGCAGTGACTCCGATGGGGAGGATACTATTAAGTGTGCCTAAGTGTATACCATTACTTGATACTTAGTCCATTAAGTAAGATTGTGCCCCTTCCGATGGAGAAGATCACATGCTCCTAAATAATTTCCTATAACCATCCCAATATGGAAGTTTGATCTAGTGATCCGCTAACAAACTCATCCGATATGGAGGAAGGCACTCAGAGCCAACGTGCAAGCTTGTTGCATCACTTACAAACCAGTAATGGAGACCGTGAGATTCATATACTAATCCCTCTCCCACTTAGTTATTTATGGTGAGGAATTTTAACCTAGTTATCACACATCACACACATTACAGTAAATAAAAGCAATAAATATGGAAATTAATTTTTCAACTATTATGGCATTTTTCATCACTATCCTTCACTTGCTGTCAGCCCTAGGTTCATACCGTCGGGTCCATCGAGCTTCCTTTTTCCACTGCACCTCTGGTCCTCCGATAGCACCACGCCTCGCAAGGATACGTTCCGCGACAAAAATAGAATTTTTACATATATCGATCCTATATTTCACAAAGGAATGTACATATTTTCTAGATCAAACAAAAATAAAATTCTAAAACTAATACAGCTCCTGTTGTATTTGATATATACAATCATGCACACACAAAATAATGCCCTTGACATGTCCAAGGGTCCAATCACACATAATATCTATATGCCATAATAGTTGGAGCCTGCAACCACAAAGTTAACACATCTTACTATTATCCTACCTAAATTATGTATGACATGTGCATAATTAATTTGAAAACCAAAACACACAAAGGTAAACCCTAGCTCTGATACCAATTGTTGGTTGGTCCTAGGAGGATCGCACCGGTTCCACTGTACAAAAATTTTGTATAAGTGTCGAACCTTTTCATAAACAACCTATTGTGTTCTTTAGAAGTTAAATTAGGAATCACAAACGGAACTTAACATTATTGATTCCAAATTTAACTTATCTGTTCTTAATGGTTTAGACTTGGATCGCAAGCGGAACTTAACACTATTGATCCAAATCAACCTATGTTATAAATTCAATTAAATATTAATTTCCAAAATTGACTTCCAGGACTGCATGGCGAGGCACATGACCTTCTTGGGTATGGGAGCATCCACCACCGCCTAGACAAAGCCTTTTAAGGAAAGCTAATATTTAATTTCCTTAAATAACTCTAGGTTTAACCAAAAAGAACAATCGAATCACAAATTCGAAAAATAAAAGAAATGAAACACAACTTCTAATATCTAATCTGAAAATCTAGAATCTAATGCCTCTTGTGTTTGGAATTCATAAAAAAGAAAAACTAGTATAATGCGGAAAATAATTACTAGTTATACCTTCCTTTGTATTCAACGACCTCTTGATCTTCTACCGTATTCCTCTTCTTATCCCGGACGTTGTGTGGGCAATGATCTACCGAGATGAGAACCACCCAAGCCCTTCTCCTTTCTCCTTGCAAGTTTCGGCCAAACCAAGAATCCTCCAAGGATGTAGAATTTCGGCCACCACCACCAAGTTCCAAGGGATGCAAGAAACAAAACCTCCTTTCTCTCCTTCTTCTCCTTTCTAGAACTGGCCACCATGGACTCCTCTTGTGTTGATGCCGCCGGCCATAAAGGAGGAAGAGAAGAGAAGGAGAAGAGGCTCTAGGTCCGACCACCACCAAGGAAGAGAGGGAGGAAAAATAGAATAGAGTTGTTCAATCATGAAGGCACCTCTACCCCCTCTTTTATAATCCTTGGTCTTGACAAATAAGGAAAGTTTAATAAAACTTTCTTATTTTCTTTGCCATGGAAAACAAAAAATTAATTGATAAAAATCAATTTTCTTTTCTCTTATTAAAGTGGTCGGCCACCATGAATTCTCCATCAAGGAAAGTTTTTATTCACAAGAATTAAAACTTCCTAATTTGTTTTCGGAAATTTTTAATAAAAATTTCTCTAATAATTTTTCCCTTCAAGGTGGATTATAAAAATAAATTTTATAAATTAAAATATTTCTTTTAAACATGTGGATGATTTCCAAAAAGAAAAGTTATCTCTAAAAATAAAATCTCCTTTCAATCTACAAATAAGGAGAGATATTTATTATTTTCGTAATCTTTTGTAGAAACTTATAAAAGAAAATATTTAATTTTTAAACTCTCTTTTAAATCATGAACATGACTACAAAAAAAGAAAGTTTTCTTAAAATTAAAATCCACCTTTCAATCTACAAATAAGGAAAGATTTCAAATCTTTTCTTAATCTTTTGTAGAAAGCTATAAAAGGAAATATTTAAATTTTAAACTCTCTTTTAAAACCATGTTATCCACATAAGAAAAAATTTAAATAAAATCCATTTTATATTATATATGGCTAGCCACACCTAGCTTGGACTCCAAGCTAGGGTCGTCCACTAATCTTGGCTCAATCCTTGGGTCTTGGCCGGCCTTAGCTTGGTCGGCCACCAAAGAGTGGGTAAAAAGGTGGGTATAGGTGTAACAACTCAAATTTCCTCAATTAGAGTCCTAAAAGTAATTTAAAAATATTTAAAAATTCTATAAAAATATTCTAGGGATTTTTAAAAAAATTTAGAGTATTTTTATGTAATTTTTTGAGGTCGTTTGGTATTTTTACTAAACGAAGGAAGTTTCGACAAAAAAATGTTCAAGTCGAGATTCGAACTGTGGACCTCGGACCTGAATTGAGTCTTAACCGAATCCAGCTAGCCAACTGTTCTGGAATTATTTTATGAATGAATATGGAGCAAAATCTATTTAAGCAGTAGTTAATGAATAGAAAATAAATTGGAATAAGAAGGGATGATGCAGCCGAGACTCGAACCCGCGAGCCGCGCCTTAAGCAGAACGCAGCCAACCAACTGTGCCAGCGGGCTTTGCTAATTTAGGAAGGAGTGGAATATATTTAAGGTATAGTTGATAATTAAACCCTAGTTACAAAAAGAGGGCAAAATTTTCCCGTGACCTAAATTCTCTCCTCTCCTCTTCTCGCGACGACGTCGGCGCTTCTTGTCTCGGGCGAAAACGCAACGGGATTAGGGCATCACTCCGGCGGTCGGTCGAGGGGGTTCTCTGAGAGCCATCTACACCTTCGTGATCCCCTCGTCGAGAAGATCAAGAGGGTGCAAGGAGAGGTCAAGAGCTCAAGTTTTTCCCGAAGCCCTAGCTGCCTTCTTCCCGGCTGTGAGTGCAAGAACGCAAGGATAAGTCGCTTACTCACCTGCGGTAAGGGTAGCTCTCGAATTCTTGCTTCTTCTTGTTGTGTTCTTTGATATATGCCGCTAGGAGGGTGTCCTTGAGTTGCTGCCATGAGTTGTTAAGGAAGATGGAAGGGGTTCTTGATTGGATTAGATTTTGGACTTTGCTTATTCTTATTTCGAGTTTTCTGTGAAGATTGATGGTTAGGGTTTTCTGTCGTGAATTGAAGTTTCAGGCTTGGTTTTCCTTCTTTACATGTATGCTGTAACATGTTTAAGATTTTGTTGCTGCCGTGAGTTAAGGTTTCATATCTGGTTTTTCTTCCTTATCTAGTATGCTGTGAAGTTGCTTGTGTGTTTTCTGCCGTGGTTCTGAACAGGGGAATGGATTGTGGTTTTGGGATGTGGTTTTTGAAGCATGCTCGGATCAAGGTGGAGTTTTAAAGTCTTCGAATTTTGTTGCTCCATTAAGACATAAGCTGTGAATGAGTTCTACATAGGTTTGATTATAAAGTTCAAGTTGTGAATCAACTTTGTAGAGGTTTATGTTTTAAGTTTTCAACAAGTCTAATTTGGTTGGTCTTGTGTTAAGTAATGAAGATGATTATCCTTTGGAAGCTTATTGTTAGCTGTTAGTCCCTTGTTCATTTTTCTGTCTGATTGGGTTTACTTCAGGCCGATCTGATAAACATGTACAGCCAGAACTTTTTTTTTTTATGTTCCTTGCCATGGCATTAAGTTTCAGGTTTAGTGTAGAGCATTAAGATTCAGATTTAGGTTTTCATTCTGCAGGTTTAGATTCCGGTTTGAACAGCCCTTATGTTTTTCTTTGTTACCCTACTACTTGTTCAAAATTCAGATTTAGGTTTTCAATCTGTAGATTTAGTTTTCAGTTTGAGCTTATGGTTTAGTAAATCAGTTTAGATCATGTTGTAACATGTGTAAAGATCTATATCACTCTATAAAAGTATAAGCTTTACATGGGTATCAAGCTTTAACAGATTTTTTTTTAGTGTTGAATAGCTATATGTAGCATTTTGTTTCTCAGGTTGCTTGTAACCTTAAATAGATTTAGTTTTGAGATGAAGTATGGAGCATGGACAGATTAGAAGACCACAGTATTACCTCAAACATTGTAGTTAGATATCTCTTGTTAAAGCATGTTGTTCGGAATTTAATGTTAGGTTGGTTTGAGACAGAATTGAAGTGATTAAAGGGCTTTCTATTATGATTAATTTCTGATGTTGACTGTGGTTGAAGTTGCCATGAAGCTTAATTCAAAATTCATCAGATTTGGATATGAATGAATGGTTTTAGTTTTAGTTTTAGTTCTTAAAGCATGCAATTTAATATAGTGCAGATTTCTTTAGAGTATAAAGTGCAAATTTAGTTAACATTTCAAGTGCAGAATTTAGTTAAATCTATGCAATGAACTGCCTTTTATTCCAAGTATATAGTTAGATTTTTCTTTAAGCTTTTAGTTTCCTTTTTTCTGCTATTAGGCAATGAACATAGAAAGGCTTGGATTAAGTATTGGTTTATTAGGCTAATTAGAGGTTGATCCGGCAGTGATTTTGGTTTATTTTATGATGAAGTAGGTAGTGTAATCTCTTTAGTGCAGAAGTGTGGATGAAAGAGTGAAGATGAGCATATGTAATATGTTGTTTTGGTGAGTATCATGTACTAAGACTAAAGATGATTTGAATTGATGAAATAAATTTAACAGGTGAGAAGTATGTGAGTAATTTAGATATGCAAGTAGTAAGTTTAGAGTAGAAGTTTAGTTTAGAAGATGAGAAAAGAGATTTATATGTTGATCAATATAGATTTTATACTGAGAATTCCTTTCTGACCATAAGTTTAATGGCATAATTGATGTTCAGAATTAAAGTACTTGGATGTGTCAATATCAAGGATTCCATTTGGTCTCAGCCGGTTATAAGAATATGAAATTCTAGGTTTATAATTGTCATGTGAGAATTTTAGTGCAGATTTTTAGTTAACATTGAAATGCAGATTTCTGTTAAGCATTGCAGTACAGAATTTTGTTAAGTATTGTAGTGTAGATCTGCTTTAAGTATTTAGTTTCTTTAGTAGTGCAGATTTGCTAATAGATAGTTTATGGATAACATTGTAAAACAAGGCTTTAGATTTCCCTTAAATATGCATGATTGTGTGTTACCTAGTTGATTTCACTTATAGATGCATATGGAAAAAATACCCTAACAGTATTTTGAGTTTAAGAAAATTATAAGAAAGATAAAGAAAAGAAAGAAAAATGTCAAGGCCTTAAGTAGATCCCAAGTCAAGACTTTAGAGATTTTGGCACACAAGGTGCTTATTAAAATGCCAAAACATTTAAAGAAGAAGTAATTAAGATATTTTACTTTGAAGAGGCTAGTACCCAACTTCCGAGGTTGACGTTAAACAAATCCAGGTGTCCAATTCCGAAGTCTTAGCCCTGGTGGACCGAGGTCTTTACTCTTGTAGGACTGGTGACTAGCTACCACAGTCTCTATTAGGGAGCGCGCATAAGATAGTACTACGCCTGGGCCCAAGAAGAAGTTTATTATTATTTTGAAGTAATATAAGTATAAGCTTTTGAACAAGTAAAATAAGTTTCACTTAAGTATAAAAGAATTAAAGTATAAGTTTTAAACAAGTGAAATAAAAGAATAAGTTTTTAAGCAAGTGAAATAAGATTCAGAAAGATGTTTAGAATCAGTAAGTTTAGTCTTTAGAATTCTAAGCATTCAGTATTAGTTTTATTTGTTCCCTTATTAGTTTATTGAGCATGATTAGTCTTATTTCTAGCATGCTGTTTAGACTTTCCTTTGTTGTATAGTCTTTCCTTTCTTGTTAGGCTTTTCTTTACTATTTCGAGCATAAGCAGTATTGAGTTCTTAGTTCTATTACATTTGCTATTGATTCTAGCATGAGCAGCATGAGCAGTATAGATTCTTATTTCTAGTACTTTGTTATTAGATGAGCATGAGTAGCCTTCTTTTTAGCATTTCAGTTTCAGTATCTTTTGTATTTACATGTGCATATTCGAGTTTTTGTGAGTTAGATAGCGCTTACTAAGCATTTTTCTTATAGATTGCATTTCCTCTTACTACAAATAAATGAAGATGACGAGGAGGTGCGGATGGTGTGTGATGTCAGGACTATAGAAGAGACTTGGGATATTATTAAGTTTCCGCATTTTAGTGATTGATAAATAATTGAGTTGTACTTTAGTTCATGTCATTTGAGATTGTATTTTATACTTCATATCATTTGAGTTCATCTTTGTCTTAGATTGCATGCTGAGATGAATCTTGTTTAATAAGTAGTTATTTTGGTGTTTGACCTTTATTAAACTGCGTGAGAGTTTGTTATATGTTCCAGCCATCTGTGGCTGATGTATATTATGTTTGTATTCCAGTTTATGGTCATCGGACATGGGAGACTCTGTCAAAATTTTTCGATAGGGATTCCTCGTGGTTTCGATCACACCGGTTAAATAGAGTTAGTAGTTAAGTAACGGTCACTTTAAAGAGTAGTAGTAAGAAGGGTGGTCGTTACAGTTGGTATCAGAGCAGTTCCCATTCTCCAGCATCACACATCAGCACCATCTTTGCCATCTTCAAGTAAGAAAGTATTTAAGTTTTCTTTTATGCTTTCCCTTATTATTTACAGTATAGAGTATCTGCTTATATGCGCTTAAGTAAGAAGAAAATTCTTGTTTCATTTTTGATACATATGCCATATGATTAGGAAGAAAAGAGATGATTTTAGTTTTGTTTTTCTCGGTATAACTAGATTTCAAGAAGAGGATGTCCCCATACCGCTTGTACTTAGGACCGAGCTCAGGAGAACGAAGAGCCCAGAACAGCTGAACCAAATCTCTTTGAAGTTGTTGCTCAACTCCAGAGACAAGTGGCGGAGCAACAACAATTGATCGTCAATCTGATGGCGAATCAGCAGTCAGTCCCTCCCACTCTTCCAATTATCTATGTGGAGACTCCAGTGGTGACTGAGGTTCAACCAGCCGCCCTGGAAGTTCCCATAACACCTAGAAGACAAGAAGCATGCCTAATACAGTGGCTGAAGCTGAAGCCAGTCAAGATTGAACACAAGACAATGGGGAGCCAGAAACCCTAGTCAAGTAATCAGAATCGGAAGGGCAAGGGTCACAAGAGAAAATAGTGGAACTCAGGAGGTAACCAGAAGGGAGGACCAGCAAACAAGCATACCAAGTTCCCTCTCTGTCCTAAATGTAGGAGAACGCATCAAAGAGCCTGTCTTTTGGGTAAGACGGGATGTTATTCATGTGGGTAGGAAGGACACATGGCTAAAGAATGCCCTAACAAGCTCAAAGCACCTCAGCCACATCCAATACAATATGGAGGCAAACCTCAATTACATTATATGCCTGTAGCTCTGGAAGGACCTCAGCTCAGTCAAGGAAGGTTGGAAGCCCCACCAGATCCTGCCAGTGCCAGAGTATTCTCCCTCACTAAAGAGGAAGCTGCTAGTGCCTCCACGGTCGTAACAGGTCAAGTAGTTCTTTTTTTAGCATTCGGCTACTGCACTATTTGATACTGAGGTGACCCATTCTTTTGTATCAGTACCCTTTGCCAAATAATTACAGGTACCTACAGAAAGTATGAACTCCAAGTTCCTGACAACCCTACCTTCTGGGGAGGTCATGGAATCCAACTAGTGGCTTCGGTATGTACCAGTCAGAATTGCAGACCGAGAGCTATATGTTAATCTGGTAGTCCTCGCCATGCAGGATTTCGATATCATTTTGGGTATGAATTTCCTTAGCAAGTACAGTGCTTCAGTGGACTGCCACGGAAGGAAAGTGATCTTTAGTTCAGAGGGTGAACCAACCTTTGAGTTCACGGGAGTACCAAAGAAGAAGACCCAGAGATTCCTCTCCTCCCTCACAGCTCACCAGATGTTAGCTAAAGGGTGTGCTGGTTTTCTTGCATTCATTGTGAGTACAGAAGAATAAGAAAGACCCTAGCAGGAGGAAGTTCGGATAGTCTGCGAGTATCCGGAGGTATCCCCAGAAGAGCTACTTGGACTACCTCCCAACCAAGAAGTAGAGTTTGAAATTGAATAGATTCCTGACACCAACCCAATTTCAAAAGCTCCGTACCAAATTTCTCTAGCAGAGCTAAAAGAGTTACAAGAACAATTTCAGGAGCTACTTGACAAGGGTTTCATCCGCCCTAGTCATTCACCCCGGGGAGCTCTAGTGTTGTTCGTTAAGAAGAAAGACGATCTATGTGGATGAACATAGATTTTAGAGCGCTGAGCAAAGTAACAGTTAAGGACAAGTATCCTCTTTCCAGAATAGATGATCTATATGATCAGCTAAAGAGGGCAATAGTGTTATCTAAAATAGACCTGTGCTTTGGGTACCATCAGTTGAAAGTGAAAGGAAGTGATGCACCCATAATAGTTTCCAGGACCAGATATGGACACTGCGAATTTGTAGTCATGCCATTTGGTGTGACTAATGCACCTACGGTCTCCAAGGACTTTATAATAAGTCTTCCAAGGACCCCTAATGGGTACGATGCAATATGAATGATAGAGGACTGAGAAGTTAAGAGACTAAGGAACAAAGAGTACCGTTAGTGAAAGTCATTTAGAACCAGAAGCACAAGAAAGTTACTTAGGAGCGTGAGGACAGTATGAGACAGAAATATTCGGAATTATTCTAAGTTCAAGGACGAATTTTTATAAGGTATGGGGAATTGTAACAACCCAATTTTATTCAATTAGAGTCCTAAAAGTAATTTAAAAATATTTAAAAATGCTATAGAAATATTCTAGGGAATTTTAGAAATTTTTAGAGTATTTTTATGTAATTTTTAGAGGTCGTTTGATATTTTTACTAAACGAAGGAAGTTTCGACAAAAAAATGTTCAAGTCGAGATTCGAACCCTGGACCTTGGACCTGAATCGAGCCTTAACCGAATCCAACTAGCCAACTATTCTGGAATTGTTTTGTGAATGAATATAGAGCAAAATCTATTTAAGCAGTAGTTAATGAATAGAAAATAAATTGGAATAAGAAGGGATGCAGCCGAGACTCGAACCCGCGAGCCGCGCCTTAAGCAGAACGCGGCCAACCAACTGTGCCAGCAGGCTTTGCTAATTTAGGAAGGAGCGGAATATATTTAAGGTATAGTTGATAATGAAACCCTAGTTACAAAAAGAGGGCAAAATTTTCCCGTGACCTAAATTCTCTCCTCTCCTCTTCTCGCGACAGCGTCGGCGCTTCTTGTCTCGGGCGAAAACGCAATGGGATTAGGGCATCACTCCGGGATTAGGGTGTCAGAAAAGCATGCCTGACACCATTCCACAATCGTCCAAGCATATCCCTGATGTGACGGTGGAAACTTCCACCGTACGATATTCTGCCCGCTCAGGGCGCCGACCATGCTGTTTGTCGGCGGCAGGTGTCTTGAGGATGAAGTTACCAGCTGTCCTGTAACGACCACCCTTCTTACTACTACTACTCTCTAAGGATGACCGTTACTTAACTACTAACTCTACTTAACCGGTATGATTAAAAAATCACATGGAAACCCTACCGAAAAATTCCGGCAGAATCTCCCCTGTACCGGTGACCTTATTCAACAATACATGCAATATATACTCAGCCACAAGCGGCTGGAACACATATCAATCAACCACGCAGTATAATAAATCCAAAATAAAGAAAACAACACAAGAAATCATCACACAAGATTACAATTCCTCTACTACGTCCTAATCATATCAAAATAACAAATACTATCTCAAATACTCCTAACATAGCAAAAGACAATAAAAACTAAACTAAAACTTCTTTCCTAGTCCCAAGGCTTCCATAGTCCTGGCATCACACATCCTTCGAACACCTCCTTGTCGCCTTCCTTTCTATATCTTTTCCTTTCCTGTATCTGCAGTAAGAGGAAGTGTAGTCTATAAGCAAAAATTTGCTTAGTAAGCGCTATCTAACTCACAAAATCTCGATATGCATGAGGATATACTGAAATCTAAAACTGAATGCTCAAAAGGAAATCTACTCATGCTCATCTACTAGTGAAAGGAACATACTGAAAGGCTAAACATGTAAAGTAAATCTATACAATCATGCTAGCATAAAGAACTAAGCTTACTGAATTCTAAATACCTTCTGAATCTTATTTCACTTGTTTAAAGACTTATTCTTTAAATACTTTATACTTATGTAAAACTTTCAGAAATTATACTTATAATATTTCAAAATAATAATCAACTTCTTCTTGGGCCCGGCAACTGTGCTTTTACTTTTGTAACGACCCAACCCATTCGGCGGCCCATTTGGCGGCCCATTTGGCGACCCTATGGTCGTCGGCCGAGCCGTTACTACTAGGTTATCTAAACCTAGGGACACTATGGGAGCCCAGCCCAAGGACAGAGAGTCCAGTACAGTGTCACTGATAAAAGTAAAATACTTGTTATCTTTTAATACTTCTATATGATGCCTCGGCATTTTCTTTAACACCTTGTGTGTCAAAATCCCTAAGGTCTTGACTTTGGGATCTACTTAAGGCCTTGGCCTTTTTCTTTCTTTTCTTTATCTTTCTTATACTTGTTCAAGTAAAATACTAGCCTCTTCAAACATGCTATAACAGATTAAAACAAAGGAAAACAAATATGAAGTCTTTAGACATGCTACAGCATAAATAAATCAAAGAAAGAAAAATCTGCATTCTTTAAAAGGAAAACTGCATATACTTAGAGAGTAGGTATTCATGCTTGTTAAAATAGAGAAGAAACTAAAACTGCAATGCTAATAAACAGGGCTGATCATGTTTGTTAAAATAGCAAAGAAAACTAATACTATGTACTTAGATTCAAGGATGTTCATGCCCTCTAAATAGCACAAAAAGTCTAAACAGAAAATGCTAAACATAGGGCTGTTCGTGCCCATTAATGGCACAAAAAGATCTAAACTTGTATGCTAAATATAAGGGTTGTTCCAACTAGTTAAGGAAGCATAAGAAACTAAATCTGAAACTGAAATCTTATACTTAGATACAAAGTTACCAAAAGGAAAACTAAAGAGAACTAAATCTGGAACTTGAGCACGAAGAGGAAAACTAAAACTACACGGTAAGAAAAACTAAATCTTATACTTGCTAAACTGTAAATTGAAAAGAACTAGATGCTTATAGAAATCTAAAATTCTACACTTCTACTAGATATGGTACACGCCTACTGCCAAAACAAAAGAAGTAGATACTTAAAGAAAACAGCAAAAATCTGCACTGCTAAAGGAAATAAACTGAAATTCAAAGGAAACTAGATATTTAATACGAGAATATGAAATGCTTAACACCTACTGTACATGTCCAATTAATTGCAACCTAACTCAAAACTGAATTACTAATCTATCACAAGATTCCAGCAAGCATAACATGTTCATAAAGAAAATTCCAGTACTACTAGACCGTGCTCATAACTTTAGCAATGCCATCAACTAATTTGTTTCCAGAAGAGTTCAACCTAATTCATCTATATAGGAATGCAAACCAAGCCTCTCCATGGAAACAAGGTCTCAACATACATTGTTCTGCATAGAATTTACAACATATAAAGTCTGTTGCAAGTATCAGAAAATTACAAATAAATTCCGAAATTGTCAGTTTGTTCTTCTAAACCTGGTTTTGCTATCTATAGCCACCAACCAAAATGAAAACTCATTTCAATTCTCATATCTTCTATTCTTCATGCTCAATGTCATGGTAAGGAAAACAAAATATAACTATTCTTCCTTTGAAAACTCACGGCAACAGACAAATCCCTAACATGCTTCACAGCACAACTCGAACAAATAAGGGAATACCAAAACGAATCGAAATTCGGAACTATCCTACTGCAGGTGAGTAGCGACTTACATCAGTTCCTTGGACTTACAGCCGGCGAGAACAATTCTAGGGCTTCGGAGAACTCGAGCTTTCGGTCCCTCCTTGTGCTCACGGCTCCTCCTCGACGAGAGGAACGCAAGGAGATGAAGAAGCCTTTGGCCGGCCACCGGAGATGCCCTAAAGCTCGGCTGCGTTTTTCGCCCGAGAGGAGTCGCCGACGTGAGAGAGGAGAAGAGGAAAAGAGAGAAAAGAAAATAACTTAACCCCTCTCTTACCTATCCTTTTATAACCTAGGGTTATGGCTTAAGACCAATTCGTGATTGATTTGTTCACGAAACATCAGCGTGCTCGCTTGGTCCGCTGGAAAGTCGGATTCTCGAAGGTCTCGGGTTCGAGCCGCCCTCGGCTCCTTTTTAAACGGTAATTTTATTTCGTTTCTTAAGATCGCTTAACTATATTTAATTCCCTTAAATTATAACAAAACGACCGTGGATCAGCTGGTTGTCTGAGTTCGGTTAAGACTCGGATCCGGGTCCGAGATCTTGGGTTCAAAACCCGACTTCAACATATTCTTTTTTTTAACTTCTTCCTCTTGGTAAAAATACCAAACTAACTCCAAAAATTACATAAAAATACTCTAAAAATTTCTAAAAATCCCTAGAATTTTTCTAAAACATTTCTAGATTTTAATAAGGTCTTTTAGGACTCCAAATCATGAAATTTAGGGTGTTACAATCCTCCCTACCTTATAAAAAGTTCGTCCTCGAACTTAGAATAATTCCGAATATTTCTATCTCATACTATCCTCACGCTCCCAAGTAACTTCCTCATGCTTCTGGTTCTAAATGACTTCCACTAATGATACTCTTTGTTCCTTAGTCTCTTAACTTCTCGGTCCTCTATCATTTATCTCACATCGTACCCATTAGTGGTCTTTGGAAGACTTGATATCTTCCCTATCCTTTCTAAACATACTTATGTATATGAATATAAGAGAAACAAAACTAAAATTGTCTCTATTCTTCCTAAGCATATGTATCAAAACATAGAAAATTAAAACATGAATTATCTTCTTTCCTAAGCACATATAAGTAGGTACTCTATACTGCAAATAATAAAGAAAGCATAAAAGAAAATTAAATACTTTCTTACTTGAAGACGGCAAGGATGGTGCTGATGTGTGATGCTGGAGAATGGGAAATGCTCTGATACCAACTGTAACGACCACCCTTCTTACTACTACTACTCTCTAAGGATGACCATTACTTAACTACTAACTCTACTTAACCGGTATGATTAAAAAATCACATGGAAACCCTATCGAAAAATTTCGACAGAATCTCCCCTGTACCGGTGACCTTATTCAACAATACATGCAATATATACTCAGCCACAAGCGGCTGGAACACATATCAATCAACCACGCAGTATAATAAATCCAAAATAAAGAAAACAACACAAGAAATCATCACACAAGATTGCAATTCCTCTACTACGTCCTAATCATATCAAAATAACAAATACTATCTCAAATACTCCTAACATAGCAAAAGACAATAAAAACTAAACTAAAACTTCTTTCCTAGTCCCAAGGCTTCCATAGTCCTGGCATCACACATCCTTCGAACACCTCCTTGTCGCCTTCCTTTCTATATCTTTTCCTTTCCTGTATCTGCAGTAAGAGGAAGTGTAGTCTATAAGCAAAAATTTGCTTAATAAGCGCTATCTAACTCACAAAATCTCGATATGCATGAGGATATACTGGAATCTAAAACTGAATGCTCAAAAGGAAATCTACTCATGCTCATCTACTAGTGAAAGGAACATACTGAAAGGCTAAACATGTAAAGTAAATCTATACAATCATGCTAGCATAAAGAACTAAGCTTACTGAATTCTAAACACCTTCTGAATCTTATTTCACTTGTTTAAAGACTTATTCTTTAAATACTTTATACTTATGTAAAACTTTCAGAAATTATATTTATAATACTTCAAAATAATAATCAACTTCTTCTTGGGCCCGACAACTGTGCTTTTACTTTTGTAACGACCCGACCCATTCGGCGGCCCATTTGGCGGCCCATTTGGCGACCCTATGGTCGTCGAACGTCGACCGTCGGCCGAGCCGTTACTACTAGGTTATCTAAACCTAGGGACGACTATGGGAGCCCAGCCCAAGGACAGAGAGTCCAGTACAGTGCCACTGATAAAAGTAAAATACTTGTTATCTTTTAATACTTCTATATGATGCCTCGGCATTTTCTTTAACACCTTGTGTGTCAAAATCCCTAAGGTCTTGACTTTGGGATCTACCTAAGGCCTTGGCCTTTTTCTTTCTTTTCTTTATCTTTCTTATACTTGTTCAAGTAAAATACTAGCCTCTTCAAACATGCTATAACAGATTAAAACAAAGGAAAACAAATATGAAGTCTTTAGACATGCTACAGCATAAATAAATCAAAGAAAGAAAAATCTGCATTCTTTAAAAGGAAAACTGCATATACTTAGAGAGTAGGTATTCATGCTTGTTAAAATAGAGAAGAAACTAAAACTGCAATGCTAATAAACAGGGCTGATCATGTTTGTTAAAATAGCAAAGAAAACTAATACTATGTACTTAGATTCAAGGCTGTTCATGCCCTCTAAATAGCACAAAAAGTCTAAACAGAAAATGCTAAACATAGGGCTGTTCGTGCCCATTAATGGCACAAAAAGATCTAAACTTGTATGCTAAATATAAGGGTTGTTCCAACTAGTTAAGGAAGCATAAGAAACTAAATCTGAAACTGAAATCTTATACTTAGATACAAAGTTACCAAAAGGAAAACTAAAGAGAACTAAATCTGGAACTTGAGCACGAAGAGGAAAACTAAAACTACACGGTAAGAAAAACTAAATCTTATACTTGCTAAACTGTAAATTGAAAAGAACTAGATGCTTATAGAAATCTAAAATTCTACACTTCTACTAGATATGGTACACGCCTACTGCCAAAACAAAAGAAGTAGATACTTAAAGAAAACAGCAAAAATCTACACTGCTAAAGGAAATAAACTGAAATTGAAAGGAAACTAGATATTTGATGCGAGAATATGAAATGCTTAACACCTACTGTACATGTCCAATTAATTGCAACCTAACTCAAAACTGAATTACTAATCTATCACAAGATTCCAGCAAGCATAACATGTTCATAAAGAAAATTCCAGTACTACTAGACCGTGCTCATAACTTTAGCAATGCCATCAACTAATTTGTTTCCAGAAGAGTTCAACCTAATTCATCTATATAGGAATGCAAACCAAGCCTCTCCATGGAAACAAGGTATCAACATACATTGTTCTGCATAGAATTTACAACATATAAAGTCTGTTGCAAGTATCAGAAAATTACAAATAAATTTCGAAATTGTCAGTTTGTTCTTCTAAACCTGGTTTTGCTATCTATAGCCACCAACCAAAATGAAAACTCATTTCAATTCTCATATCTTCTATTCTTCATTCTCAATGTCATGGTAAGGAAAACAAAATATAACTATTCTTCCTTTGAAAACTCACGGCAACAGACAAATCCCTAACATGCTTCACAGCACAACTCGAACAAATAAGGGAATACCAAAACGAATCGAAATCCGGAACTATCCTACTGCAGGTGAGTAGCGACTTACATCGGTTCCTTGGACTTACAGCCGGCGAGAACAATTCTAGGGCTTCGGAGAAATCGAGCTTTCGGTCCCTCCTTGTGCTCACGGCTCCTCCTCAACGAGAGGAACGCAAGGAGATGAAGAAGCCTTTGAATGAGCCTTTGGCCGGCCACCGGAGATGCCCTAAAGCTCGGCTACATTTTTCGCCCAAGAGGAGTCGCCGACGCGACAGAGGAGAAGAGGAAAAGAGAGAAAGAAAATAACTTAACCCCTCTCTTACCTATCCTTTTATAACCTAGGGTTATGGCTTAAGACCAATTCGTGATTGATTTGTTCATGAAACATCAGCGTGCTCGCTTGGTCCGCTGGAAAGTCGGATTCCCGAAGGTCTCGGGTTTGAGCCGCCCTCGGCTCCTTTTTAAACGGTAATTTTATTTCGTTTCTTAAGATCGCTTAACTATATTTAATTCCCTTAAATTATAACAAAACGACCGTGGATCAGCTGGTTGTCTGAGTTCGGTTAAGACTCGGATCCGGGTCTGAGATCTTGGGTTCAAAACCCGACTTCAACATATTCTTTTTTTTTAACTTCTTCCTCTTGGTAAAAATACCAAACTAACTCCAAAAATTACATAAAAATACTCTAAAAATTTCTAAAAATCCCTAGAATTTTTATAAAACATTTCTAGATTTTAATAAGGTCTTTTAGGACTCCAAATCGTGAAATTTGGGGTGTTACATGTCCTTTTTGTCTCTTTTGCGCCCTTACTTATCTCCGGGCCGAGCAGACCAGCCGCTCGGTGCTCCTGGCATTCGGGAATGCTTCGGTACCTCAGACCGGGCGGGGAAGCCCTACTCGTGTGCTCGGATGGGATTGCACCTTCTTGCCCTGTGGCTTGGCCGCTCGGCCTGGCCGCTCAGCCTGGCCGCTCGGCCTAGAGACTTTCTTACCTTGAGCATCGAAAACCCGACCCCTGATCGGGCTGTCTTTTGTCCGGCCGTGGAGACCCATGGCTGGATGTTCAACCGACCGGATGATTGGTCAGCTCTCCAGTCCGCTCGGCCTGACCTCTGCCCGCTCGACACGACTTTGGCGGTTGACCCTCTTAACCATTGACCTCCACACGTCGTTGACCTCCCGTCCTTATCACCGGATCACATGCCTCCCCCTCAAGTCTAGTCGAAGGAGGCGCTGAGTCCGACTGACTAGACTATGAGTTTGACCGAGCGTGTGCCTCCACTTGGCCCCTATGGGGTCTAATAGAGCCGGTCGGCTGAATGCCGAGGACTGTCCAATCGGCCCGCGATGGTGTCCGCGAGATCTTCTTGAAATGCGTGTAAATTTCTGCCATTATGGTTGAGCACGTGGGTTCTGCCTCGTGATGGGGCTCATTAAATGCCCTCCTCTGACCGAGTGCCACGTGGCGCGGGTGACATCATCGTACGACCGCTGCCTTACTCTCGAAGCGACGTCCGTCAATTTGAAATGAACGGCGCGATGTGGGCATCGGTCCCTGTGACCTGCATCCGACGACTTAGGATGATTGGGCATATCCCTATAAAGCCTTCACCCTTCTCCTTCACCGCACCTTCGCTTTCTTGTTTGCAACGTTCTCACTGCGCTCCTCTCTTCTTTCGTCCCTCTGGCGGCCCTCTGGCGAACCCCCATCTTCTTTCGTCCAATTGGTTCCCTCGCTTTCTTGAAGTTTGCAACTTTTTTGGCATTCCGCTCGCCCAATTGGCTCCCAACACTTTTCGCCTCCTGTGCGGAGTTGTGGTCTTATTTAAGATACACAACATTCCCCTCCGCCCGGAGGTCTTCTATTATTTTTATTATCCTCAGCAGTCCGAGCCGGGCACTTATCTGTTTCAAGCTCGGCCCGGCCTAGTCTTTTTTAATAAGCTGCCCTCTTCCAACAAATATTGGAAAGAGAACTTTTTCTTCCTTCGTGTTCCCGGGCGACTCCCCTTCCGTACGAGATGGCAGGTCAGACCGCTCATCTCCCCCGAGCTGAAGAAATATAAGACCCGACCAGACTACCTTCAAGCAGCGAATCTGCTAGCCGGTCTGAAGCTCAACATCAACAAGCTCCTACCTGAAGGAGTGATGTACATATTTGGTTTGAGTCCGAGCCGGACCCCCCTCCCGAGCAGCTTTGGTAAGAACTTCACTTGTACATTTTCCTTGAGTTTTAACTGATTTCCTTCTCCTTTCCTTGCAGCGACCATCGTAATGGAGTCTGTGCTGTTCGGGATTTTGAAGAAGAAAGCGGTCGTGCTCGAGGCGGCTGCGGCCAAGGAAATGGAGCAATTGGGTATTGCTCCGATCGGCTCTCACAAGGGTGAGAGCGAGACAAATGCAGGGGAGTCGGCCGCTCAGGCTTCGCCTGTGGATGCTGCTGGCGGTGCAACTCATAGCAAGGAAACAACCGTTCGGGAGGAAGACTCCGAACCGGAGGATGAGCTCCCGCTTGATAGGAAAAGACGGCGTGTTGAGAAGCCTCTCCGTTCGGCAACCACCGCAGTGCAAGCGTCTGAGCGGACGGGCGCCGCATCTCAACGCAGCAAAACGCCATCGGTCGAGGCGCTCTCTTCCGACCGGACCCCCTCTCAACGTGATGCGCCCGCGGCCCCTATCGAAGCGGTGCCGGTCTACTCTCTACCTCCTGTACCGCGCCAAGTTCGCCGCTCGGGCATTCTGTCTACAATGTCCAGCCCAGCTTCCGATCCCTCGGCATCCGCTCACACGACTCCCGGCCGGCGCCGCACTATTAGGGCCACCCTGCACCTCCCTACTGAGGCGTTTATTGCTGAGTCAGATCGGTCGACAGCTCCTGAACATATGATCACCATCAAGGGGCCCCTTGCTGAGATGTTGGCAGACGCTCGAACCCCCGTAGCTATGATACCCCTTGACAAACTGGCTGACAGCCACATGCAGCAGTCCACAGGGGTAAGCTTCACTCCTTTTCTTTATGTAGTCTTCCCGGTCGGTATTTTAACACCCCTGCGTACATCAGAGATAGGTGGAAGAGATTGTTGTCTCCAACTGCTTGGCTATGGTGGAGGAGGAGCTGAAGAGGCTGAAGAGTCAAGGCGACCCGTCTTCTTCTCGAGGCCCTTCTTATGCCGAGCTGCAGAAGGAGCTCGCAAAAACCGAGGACCTGTTAGAGGCCGAGAGGAAGAAGACGGCCGACCAGGCATACATGTTGGACCAGCTTGACAAGCAGGTCAAAACATATGACCGCAAGATTGAGCTCGCCACCAATCGGAAGAACACCGCTATCGCGGATCTGGATAAAAAGAATGTGGAGGCCCGAGCTCTGGAGCAGCGTGTGAATGTGCTGGACGAGCTGCTGGAAGGAGAGCAGAAAGGCCGCTCGGAGGAGGTCACCAAACTAAAGGACGATCTGAAGGCCTTGCAGGAGGCCCTCGACGCTTCTCGCGCCGTCTTCAAGGAGTACCAAGAAGCGGAGCCAGGCCGCGCTGTCACCTTGAGGCAAAAATACATTCGCTCGGCGGAATTTGTGGAGAAGGTTTGCGACTGACTGGTTATCGCCTTCGAGTTGGCCATCACCGCCACGGCGGACTATCTGAAGTCTAAGGGTCAGCTCCCCGAGTTCGTGGTCATCCCTGCTACGGAGCATACGGCGCTTCTCACCACCATCTCGAAGCATGTTTTCAACTATCTCGAATAAGTATTCTATGTAATCTTCCCGATCAGCTAAGCCCTAATTTTAATGATTGTATCTATAACTTTGCCCCGGTCGGAGAACTTTGGAATGCCAACTTTTGTTCTGTTCACCTTTCGTTTGTGTTCCTTGTCGCTGACTGGTCTCTCGACCTTTTTCCCGCATGGCATTCCCTAACTTCGCTGATCGGTTAAACGACCTTCCATTCTGCCTGGAACTTCTATGAGTTTTTCGCTGTGTTTTTCTCAACTGCGCCGCTCAATCGAACGACTTTCCATCTTACATGGACTTTCTGCTAGCGTCTCGCTGAAGTGCTTCTGTGCGACGTTGGCTCGTCCGGGGGTTTTATAGTTGTCGGTCCGACTCTAGTGTTTAACATCGCCACTCGACGGTCTTCCGACCCGGGGGTTTATAGTTGCCGGTCCGACTCTAGAGTTTAACGTCGCTGCTCGAAGGTCTTCAGGCCGGGGGGTTTATAGTCGCCGGTCCGACTCTAGAGTTTCACGTTGCCACTCGACGGTCTTCAGGCCGGGGGGTTTATAGTGTTCGGTCCGACTCTAGAGATTAACGTTGCCGCTCGAAGGTCTTCAAGCCGGGGGGTTTATAATCGCCGGTCCGACTCTAGAGTTTAACGTCGCCGCTCGACGGTCTTCAAGCCGGGGGATTTATAGTCGCCGGTCCGACTCTAGAGTTTAACGTCGCCGCTCGACGGTCTTCAAGCCGGGGGGTTTAACGTCGCCGCTCGACGGTCTTCAAGCCGGGAGGTTTATAGTCGCGGGTCCGACTCTAGAGTTTAACGTCGCCGCTCGATGGTCTTCAAGGCAGGGGGTTTATAGTCGCTGGTCCGACTCTAGAGTTTAACGTCGCCGCTCGACGGTCTTCATGCCGGGGGGTTTATAGTCTCCGGTCCGACTCTAGAGTTTAACGTCGCCGCTCGACGGTCTTCATGTAGGTTGTCGTTCGGCGAATAACACTCAGATTCTTCGCAATTTTTCTTATCTTCAATCCTGCAGCCAAAGGATACATACGAACGGAACGTACATGAAATGAGTTACACTAGTGCACCTTTTATCCAGCACGGTACGGCTGGAGGTGGTTTGCGCTCCATGGTCGATCTAGCCGCCGCCTGCCTTCATCTTCCAGGTAGTAGGCACCCGATCGGAGCTTCTCGATGACTTTAAAGGGCCCCGCCCAGGGAGCTGCCATTTTGCTCACATCGCCGACTGGCTTCACCTTCTTCCATACAAGATCACCGACCTGGAATGCTCTGGGAATTACACGCCTGTTGTAATTCTGCTTCATTCTCTGCCTATACGCCATCAGCCGGACTGCTACTTTAGCTCTTGCTTCGTCCACCAGGTCCAACTCCAGCTGCCTCAGCTCGGCATTGTCCTCATCGTAGCTTTGGATCCGATCGGACTCCACTCCAACCTCGACTGGGACGACTGCTTCACCGCCGTACACCAAGTGGAACGGTGTTACTCCCGTTCCCTCCTTTGGGGTTGTGCGAATGGCCCATAGTACACCGATCTCGAGAGGGTGGTGAGGAACACCCGGCACTTCACACCATCTGTATATTGATGCAATGTAGCTGTGTTGTCGAACTTACCCAGATGGTCATCCGGGTCAGTGGTCCCGTTATATTCCCCGATCGTCGGGGGTGCGTAATGTCGTGGTAGTGGGTCGCGCAGGATTGCCTCGGAGAATTGTCTATTGATCTGCTTGGGGGACGCGTCTGTCTGTGGTGCCTTGCCCTTCCTTGCATCGCGGAGGGGCGCCTCATCAGATGAAGAGCCTCGGTCGAGGTTAGCTTGCGCGACTTCCGAGGGCGTTTGGAACAAAGCCCGATGGAATCGTATCGGGGGCGGGCGGAGCTTCCACCTGAGTGTCGGTCGGGCCCTTGTTCTAGCCCCATATCGAGAGCTTCTCCGACCGGTCTTCTGGTGCCGCCCGACCGCCTGATGCCGACGTTGCCTGTTGCGTTATCCGCTCTGCTTGAGCCTTTTGCTGCTGCTCAACTATCTTGGCCGCCCACGCTTGGATGAGCGCGTCTAGTTCTTCGGGAGAGAGTGTCACCGTGAGTTGGCGTCCAGCTTCTTCCATCGTCTTTGCTCGGATTTAGGTGCGTTCCCACAGACGGCGCCAATTTGATCCTGTCCGAGCACTGAGTCGACGGACACTGGGGACGTGGCACTCTCCGCTGTCTCCGACTGGTGATGTGGATCTCCGACGGACCTACAAAAAAGCCAAGCCGAGAGGGGTTTCCCTGCGACAACCCTCCGACACTCAAGTCAGGACACGAAGAAGCAGAGTAACGTTACTGTGGCTATAGTGATGAGAATCGCATACCTCCGTCGAAGTCTGGGGGTCCTTATATAGGACCCCGGGGAGGCACGGGCACGCTTCTCAATGTGCGCACGTTTCCCCAAACATACCTCAGTAGGGTTGTGTCAGAAAAGCATGCCTGACACCATTCCGCAATCGTCCGAGCATATCCCTGATGTGACGGTGGAAACTTCCACCGTACGATATTCTGTCCATTCCGGCTACCGACCATGCTGTTTGTCGGCGGCAGGTGTCTCGAGGATGAAGTTACCAGCCGCCCTTTTTGTCTCTTTTGCGCCCTTACTTATCTCTGGGTCGAGCGAACCAGCCGCTCGGCGCTCCTGGCATTCAGGAATGCTTTGGTACCTCAGACCGGGCGGGCAAGCCCTGCTCGTGTGCTCGGATGGGATTGCGCCTTCTTGCCCTGTGGCTCGGTCGCTCAGCCTGGCCGCTCGGCCTAGAGACTTTCTTACCTTGAGCATCGGAAACCCGGCCCCTAATCGTGCTGTCTTTTGTCCGGCCGTGGAGACCCATGGCGGGATGTTCGACCGGCCGGATGATTGGTCAGCTCTCCAGTCCGCTCAGCCTGACCTTTGCCCGCTCGGCACGACTTTGGGGGTTGACCCTCTTGACCATTGACCTCCACGCGTCGTTGACCTCCCGTCCTTATCACCGGATCATTAGGTTTACAAATTAAGCAAACTAAAGATGGAATTTATATTTATCAAACTAAATATGCTAAGGAATTAATTAGAAAATTTGGAATGGAGAACTCAAAAATCATTAATACACCAATGACTACTAATACTAAAATTGACTCAGACTTAGAAGGTAAACCAGTAGACTTGAAATACTATCGAAGTGTGATAGGAAGTCTACTATACCCAACTGCGAGCCGACCAGACATTATTTTCGCAGTAGGTATGTGTGCACGATACCAATCTTGTGCAAAAGAGTCTCACTTAACCCTTGTCAAAAGAATCCTTAGGTATGTTAAGGGAACCCTAAATGTAGGACTATGGTACCCTAGATCTGGCACCCTTGACCTAACCGGCTACTCTGACTCAGACTATGTCGGGTGCAAGCTAGATAGAAAAAGCACAAGTGGTAGCTGTCAATTTCTAGGACAATGCCTAGTAAGTTGGTCAAGTAGAAAGCAACACTGTGTTGCTTTATCTACCACTGAAGCTGAATATATAGCCTTAGGTGAATGCGCATCTCAATTGCTATGGATGATGCATACCCTTAAAGACTATCAACTGGAATATCATAAAACAAAAATATCAATTGATAATATAAGTTCAATAAATCTAATAAAGAACCCTATTCATCACTCAAGGACTAAACATATAGAAGTGAAGCACCATTTTGTAAGGGATCACGTAAATAAGGGTGATATTGTACTCAACTATGTTGAGTCAAAATCAAACCTAGCTGACATCTTCACAAAGCCCTTACCTGAACTTGAGTTCAGCTCACTTAGAAGACAAATAGGAATGTGCTTAGTAGAATAGGACTTATTTTTTCTTGAAAATTTTGTCTTTAAATAAGTTTGGCTTTAAAATCTTTGGGAAAATGATTTTCAAAGCTCCAAATTTTGTTAGTTTTTCAAAATCTGGTTTAGCATAAGATCCCCCCCCCCTTAGAAATCTTGTACCCCTAGTTTCAGCCAGAGCATCTCACAAGCACACTAGGACTACCTTGCTTGTGTTTGAAAATACTTAGAATGGTGTGAGATGCATAGGGTACTACCTGGACTTAAGAATGCTTATGTCAGTGCATCGACATAAGTCTGGGCGTTAAATACTTAACTTACAGTAATTAAGTCAAGTCATCCAGTCCTAGACAAATCTAACTGGATCTATTGACTTAACTTGACTAACCAAGTGAAAACTGTTGTCCTCTAGGCAATCAGCGAGTAGCTAAATGGTTAGACATGTGGCTAAGAAATTAAGTGTTTGATTTTTTTTTTGGTTACTCAACATGCACATTAGGGCTCTGATACCTCACTAAGAGATTTGAGTTAACTGGCAATCAATTTAACTCGACTCGTGCTTAGACATTAAGGTTTAAACTTATTGCTCCTCCTTGGCCCGTTAAGTATTTTGGAATTAATTAATCGCTTCAATTTTTTTTTCAAAGTCTTTTGAAAACTTAGTGAAGTTTATTTGTTTCTCTTTCCAAGATATTGTTCAAAAAGCTTGTTCAAACTTAAGAAAATATTTACCAACAAAGCTTTTCGAATCTATCTAACAGAGCTTGAAAATCAAATTTTCCCAAAGATTTCAACTAAGTGTTTTGATATCACAAAATTAGCTAAGTTATGTTTTTTCGAAGGTGAAATAATTTTTAGCTAAAAGTATTTCTCAAACTCTATGTTCTCCAAATTTATGATGAACTTTCTTATTTCACTTAGCTAAAAGTCTTACAATATAACTTCTTCTAAAGAGCTAAGTGTGTTCCAAAGTATGTTTTACTTTTCAAAAGCTTTTTCAAATTTACCTAAGTACTATCTTTTATACTCTTTTTTTTTATATATATGGCAAAGGGGGAGAGTAGAAAATTCAAATTCAAATTCAAAATTCAAAGAAAAATTAAAGAAAATTAAAAAGAAATGAAATTTTTGTTAAGGGGGAGCTTTATACATGCTTATGTTGTATTTATGCGTGTGCTTATTTGTGCTTATGTTAATTGCACTCTTTACTTAACTTTGAATTTCGGTTTCCATAATCAAAAAGGGGGAGATTGTTGGTGCGGGAACCATCCGACGATCGAACCGTTGTTTTGATAATGGCAAAGGAATTCAAAGTTAAGCTTATGTTGTTATCTAACAAGGTTCATGAAGCTCGCAGGAAAGTCCTAAGTGGTACTTAGGCAAAAGTCCTAACTACGGTAAGGCGGGTGAAAACCCCTAGGGGGTGGTAACCCTAGGTCATAGGGGGTGGTAACCCTATGCAGAAAGTCTTGGCTAGTCGAGGGCTTCAGGAAAAAGTCCTAGGGGGTGGTAACCCTAGGTGGAAAGTCCTGGTGTCACAAACCAGGTGGAAGACTGGACGAGCCGGGAAGCGGGAGTCTAGCAGAAAGTCCGGAAGCATCGGGTGTCGAGCAAAAGTCCAGTCGATCTGGAGGATCGAGCTGGTATTAAGTAAACTCTACTGAGAGGAGTAGGTGAGGACGCGTTCCCCACAGAGGGAACAGTAGGCGTCGGGTCGATCTAGGGTCTTCCGGTCGGAAATTCGAAGTCAGACCCGGACAGTCTGGAAACTGTCGAATTTATTTATATATCTTAATGTTTGTGCTCTAACTCTGTTTTGCAGGAACCTAATATTTTTATGCAGGGTTAGGTCTGACCGAGATCGGTCGACTGAACATTAAGATCGGTCGACCGAACCCTCAAGCTAGCAGATCAAACTTCCAGAGATTGGACCAGGCTCGACCAGAGGATCGGTCGACCGAACCTTGGGATCGGTCGACTGAACCAAGGATCAGCGTCAATTGGACCAGGCCAAGTTGATCGAGTCAGAGGAGCTAATCGATCGACTGAATGAGGGGATTGGTCGACCGAATGAGGGGATTGGTCGACCGAACCAAGGATGAGACTTGACCAGATCGAAGCGGAGCGAGCGGATCGGATGGGAGAAGACCGTCTGATCGGTCGACCGAATGCAAGGATCGGTCGACCGATCCGCCTCGGGTCAAGCTCGATCCCAAAACTTGGGGATCTGGATCAGCTTCACAGAGCCTATAAAAAGGAGCCTCGGAAGCAGCCAAAGGACATCACGAACAGAAGAACTTGTGCTCCTCCATGCGCTGCTACAAACGCTCCATCAACGCTATGCTACTCCAACGACTTACAGCTCAAAATTTCTTTGTTCTCGTTTCGTTGGTATAATTTTTCGTTTATTTGCACTTAACTGTAATTCATATTGTAATCATCTTTTGAGACTATAGTTGTTGCCCACCGAAAGTGATCAACGATCGCGGGCCTTGGAGTAGGAGTCGCCCTAGGCTCCGAACCAAGTAAACTCTTGGTGTCCTCTGTCTTCTGTGTGTTTTTGCTTGTTCCGCTTATCTTTTCGCTACTTTAACTCGATACATTTTTCTTACGATTTTGAAACGTGTGAAATAGTCACGAGCGCTATTCACCCCCCCCCTCTAGCGCTTTCAATCCAACAATAGGTGGGTATAATTCTCTATATACAAGAGGCTACGATAGGGACCGAGAGGGGGAATTGGTTTTGGTCTCCCGATGAAATTAAGCTTCTCGTGTTCGCCCCGAACACACAACTTAATTTCATCAGTAATAATTCATACCACTAAAGAATTATTATTGAACCACCGCACCAATCCCAAATTACATTTTGGGCTGCTTCTTATTATGAGTGTGTTAGTCTCCCTGTGTTTAAGATGTCGGATGCCCACTAATTAATTGAGTTACTAACAACTTATTTTGATTAATATCTCGGTCCAAGAGTAGTGCCACTCAACCTTATCATGATATCGGACTAAGTCCACCTGCAGGGTTTAACATGACAATCTTTATGAGCTCCTCTTGGGGACATTATCAACCTAGATTACTAGGACATAATTTCCTTCTATAATCAACAAGACACACTATAAGTAACATCATTTCCAAACTTCTCGGGCATTTTGATTTATCGAGCTAAATCTCACCCTTTGATAAGTCAAAGAAATAAATATTAAATATATGTGCTTGTTATTATATTAGGATTAAGAGCACATACTTCCATAATAACTAAGGACTTGTTCTTTTATTAAGTCAGTATAAAAAGAACTTTCCTTAAATGGTCCTGCTCAATACACTTAGAGTGTACTAGTGTAATTTATTAGTCAAGATAAACTAATACCTAATTACACTACGACTATTCCAATGATTTGTTCCTTTCCATCTCAGTCGTGAGCTACTGTTTATAATTTATAAAGAACCGATGACACGATCGCCTGTGTGTGACACCACAGACCATGTTATCTACAATATAAATTAATTGAATTAATACACTCAGTATATATAAATGTAGATACTTGACCAATGTGATTCTTATTTCTAAATAAATATTTATACAAAAGCTAGGCTTTTAGTATATAGTCTAACACTTAAATCCTTAACTAAACCTAGAAATAATCTTAGATTGCCCCTTATCTCCTCATGAAAATGCCAAAATTCAAATTGACATTTCTTTAACTCATGATTAAATTTTGTGCCAATTAAGATTAAGTATATTCCTCAAATTTTTGACACATTTTACTCGTCCAAAGAATATACACTTTAAATTAAGGCTTAGATTTGCCTTTAAATCCCTAAGAAAATACCAAAACCCCAACTTGGTATTTCTTATATTTTCCCAATTTATGCTAATTTAAAATAAAATTCAATTCCTCAAGGCTTGGCACATTTTACTCTTCCAAAGAGTAAACAAATTTTCTATTTCATTTTCAAAGGTTTATAAAAACCTTGAAAATGCTCTTTGAGTGTCAACTTCATCAAGGTTAGATTATCTATCCTACTAATTTAGAGTTGACACTTTCTAACCCATCTAAGGGGTAGAGAAAATACTCCTAGGGACCCAAAACTTATTTATGCTCCTTGGATGTTCTAGGTACTCACTAGGGATAACATCCCTAGATATCTTCCTAGTGACCTTGTTAGGCTTCTTAGAAGCCTTGGTCACCTTCTCTATGTCAACTCTAGGGATAGCTTCCCTTGTGGCATTCTTAGTGACTTTGTTAGACTTCTTAGAAGTCTTAGTCACTCTTGTTGTTGCAAAGATACTCCTAGGAATAACTTCCCTTGTATCCTTGACTTGACCGCTAGACTTAGGGTTGGTTCCATAGCTATATGGAACCCTATGATAAGAAGGCACATCCTTCTTGGTTTTAGGTTTGTATCCCAAACCCCTATGACCGTTGGATGACCCTTGTTATTTTCTTAGACCTAGTTTATACTCATTTTTCCCTTTTAGGATATTTTTCATCCTTTTTAGGGACTTTTCCATTTTATCAAGTCTTGACCTCAAGACATGATTTTCTTTCAATAAATCCCTAGATTTTGGTTTTTCATTGTGTCCTTGAGCATTTTTATTTTTAGGCTTATACCTAAGGTTCTTAGCGTTATTTCCTAAGTTGTTATCTATCTTCCTAACCTTAGGTGTGGTAGTTTTAGCATGAAGAGCTACATGTTTTTCTTTAATGCTATCATGCTTTCTATTTTTATGGTAAATAGCATTAAAATGAAATAAATTAGAGCTAGCATGCTTTTTATCATTATTTAAAGGGGTAGACTCAATAAATGATACCTTGGGTTTTACCTTGAAAGCTCCCCCTTGACTTGTGCTTCCTCCCTTAGCTTTGACCGCTTTCTTCCCCTTTGGACATTGGCTCTGATAATGTCCTTTTCGATTACACAAAAAGCACACAATGTGCTCCTTGCTCTTCTTAATTGTGGGGGCGGTCTCCTTAGGATTCTCCTTGCCCTTTGGTGCCACTTAGCCCTTCTTCTTGGCCAATTTAGGGCACTTACTCTTGTAGTGCCCATGTTCCCTACACTTAAAACATATAATATGATTTTTATTTTTAATTGAAATATTTTTACCTTCGCATGTAGGGATGACACTTGATTCTCCATTTGATGTCTCTTGATTTTTGGAGGATGCATCATCTTCTTCTTGCTTTGACCCGGATGTAGAAGTTTCTCCTTCTTCTTGATCCGGTATCAATGAAGGTCTCTCCCCCTCAATCCTAGAGATGAAGACTTCTTCCTCTTCATCATCGGATGTTGAGCATCTCTCAACTTCCGAATCCTCATGCACATGAAATAAGGAGTACACTCCTTTGCCTTTATCTTCGTGCTCTATTGAGAATGGACTTTCTTCTTCTTCCTCCGGTGTTGGGCACATCTCAACCTCAAAGATATCTTCCTCTTGGTCTTGTTCCAATGTGTTCCCTCTTTGAATTCATCTTTATTTGGTACAGTGGAGGGTTCTTCATGAAGCTTGGTCAATTTACTCCATAGCTCTTTGGCATCTTTAAATTCTCCAATTTGCTCCAAGATGTTGTTCGGCAATAGATTGACCAATAGCTTGGTCACTTTATCATTGGCCTCACATCTTTGAATTTGTTCTTGGCTCCACTTGCTCCTCTTGAGAATTCTTCCTTTTGAATTTGTTGGAGCTTCGAAGTCTTCCATTAGAGCAAACCATTACTCTATCTCCATCATCAAGAAATTTTCGATTCTTGATTTCCAAGAATCGAAGCACGTCATGGTGAATGGTGGAGGCACCCTTGTGTCAAATCCGAGTCCATCTCGGAATTCCATCTTGAAGTTGAGTCTTTTGATGAAGTCTTTGACTTTTGAATTTGCTTCAACCTCTTCACCCTCTAGCTTTGTTGCCCCTTCCGGCGATGATTCCGGTGAAGAGCGATCTCGCTCTGATACCACTTGTTAGGGTCGAAATGTGCTAAAGGGGGGGGGGGGGTGAATAGCTCATCATGTGCTCGTCGTCTTATTGTCGCTTGTTTCTTGGTGAAGATATGCAGCGGAAAATATAAGAAATATAAATACAACGCTAACACGAAAGATTTACTTGGTATCCACCTCAAGAAGAGGTGACTAATCCAAGGATCCACACAGGGCACACACTCTCCACTATGAAAGCACTCCTCTACGGTAACTACCGAAGGCGGAGAAGTTGTACAGGACTCACACATAAAGATACATAAGAAGAACAAACTACAAGCTGATAAAACAGTAAACCTTACAAGATTTACACGGTAGAAACCCTAGCTTGCCTTTCTTCTTGCTTGTTGTTGCCTCTTGAACCTTGGAAGTGCACCAGCACTTGTTTCCAAGATCCTCCAAGAACTGGTTGTGAGTTGTGGAGAAGATACTGTGAAGATCGGAGAAGAATCGAGCACTGTCGAATGAAGTTGTGCGGAGAAGAACACTCGCCAACGGATATAACCTGCGCCAACGGTCAGATCCCAATCGATTGAATTGCTCTCAATCAATTGGGGAGGCTTTGAATCGATCCGTCGATCGATCTAGAGTGCCTCTGTGCTCTCTGGAACTCACTTGAATCGATTAGCTGATCAATTCACTAAACCTCACGCGATTCCAGCCTCTGTCCGTGATTTCCAGCTTCCCAATCGATCACCCGATCGATCGAAGGCTCCCAATCGATCGGGTGATCGATCGGGAGGTCTTCTGTGCTGTCGTCAATTCTCCCCAATCGATCCAGTGATCGATTGGGAGAAGGCTTTGTCGTGACACCTCACCCAATCGATCCACCGATCGATTGGGCATGAGTCAATTGATCGGTTGATTTATTGATTCAACTTGATTTTCCCTAATCAAATCCCTAGCCCCTAAAACACAACATCTGGTCAATCATGACCTGTTGGGACATCATGCCTAGCATCCGGTCGCCCTTGACCTGCTAGGACTTCCTCTCCAAGTGTCCGGTCAATCTTTTGACCTACTTGGACTTCTTAATACCGGGTGTCCGATCAACCTTAACCCTCCTGTATTTCCACGTGTCTGGCTTCACTCACCAGGACTTCCCTTCTGCCTAGCTTCACTCACTAGGACTTCCCATCTGCCTGGCTTCACTCACCAAGGTTTTCACCTAGCTTCACTCACTAGGGGTTTCCCTTGCCTAACCTCCAGTTAGGACTTTCCCAGTCAAGTATCTGGTCAACCTTGACCTACTTGACTCTTCATCACATCAACCTGGTCAACCTTGACCAGAGGGGAATTGTACAAACAATCTCCCCAAATGAAGGATAGTCCCTTCAATCTCCATGTATGTCAGTCTCCATGTATTGTCAAACATCGAAACCTAAACATTAAGACTCAAGCTTGTGTCATCTCAAACTTAGTCAACCAAATCAACCTTTACCTAAGGAATATTCATTACCTAAAGAGAGAGTTTGCCCTCTAGGAAAGGGGGAGAATGAAGGAAACCCTCATTCATACTTTGGCAGGAAAGGAAGTTGAGGCTATGGGATTAGCATAACTTAAAAGGTATTGTCAAACATCAAAAAAGGGGAGATTGTTAGTGCAATATTCCCTAGGTCAAGGTTGACCTGTTGACTAAGCTTGAGATGGCTCAAGCTTGAGTCTTGATGTTTGGGTTTCGATGTTTGACAATACATGGAGACTGACATACATGGAGATTGCAGGGACAATCATTCATTTGAGGAGATTGTTGGTACAATTCCCCTCTGGTCAAGGTTGACCAGGTTGATATGATGAAGAGTCAAGTAGGTCAAGGTTGACCGGATACTTGACTGGGAAAGTCCTAACTAGAGGTTAGGCAAGGGAAAACCCTAGTGAGTGAAGCTAGGTGAAAGCCCTAGTAAGTGAAGCCATGTAGTATGCAAATCCTGGTGAGTGAAGCCAGGTGAAAACCCTAGTGAGTGAAGCTAGGTGAAAGCTCTGGTGAGTGAAGCCAGGTAGATGGGAAGTCCTAGTGAGTGAAGCTAGGCAGAAGGGAAGTCCTGGTGAGTGAAGCCAGGCACGTGGAAATCCAGGAGGGTCAAGGTTGATCGGACACCTGGTATTGAGAAGTCCAAGTAGGTCAAAGGATTGACCGGACACTTGGTGAAGAAGTCCTAGCAGGTTGAGGGCGGCCGAATGCAAGGCATGATGTCCCAACAAGTCATGATTGACCAGATGTTGTGTTTTAGGGGCTAGGGATTTGATTAGGGCAAATCAAGTTGAATCAATCGATCAACCGATCGATTGACTCATCCCCAATCGATCGGTTGATCGATTGGGTGAGGTGCCACGACAAAGCCTTCTCCCAATCGATCATTGGATTGATTGGGGAGAATCGGCAATAGCACAAAAGACCTCCCGATCGATCACCCGATCGATTGGGAGCCTTCAATCGATCTGGTGATCGATTAGGAAGCTGGAAATCACGGACAGAGGCTGGAATCACGTGAGGTTTAGTGAATCGATCGACTAATCGATTCAAGCAAGTTCTAGAGCCCAGAGGCACTCTGGAACGATCGACGGATCGATCCAAAGCCTCCCCAATCAATTGAGAGCAATTCAATCGATTGGGATTCGACCGTTGGCGCAGGTTATATCCGTTGGCGAGCGTTCTTCTCCGCACGGCTTCATTCGACAGCGCCCGATTCTTCTCCGATCTTCACAGTATCTTCTCCACAACTCACAGCCAGTTCTTGGAGGCTCTTGGAAACAAGTGCTGGTGCACTTCCAAGGTTCAAGAGGCAACAACAATCAAGAAGAAAGGCAAGCTAGGGTTTCTACCGTGTAAATCTTGTAAGGTTTACTGTTTTATCAGCTTGTAGTTTGTTCTTCTTGTGTATCTTTGTGTGTGAGTCCTGTACAAGCTTCTCCTCCATCGGTAGTTACCGTAGAAGAGTGCTTTCATAGTGGAGAGTGCGTGTTGTGTGTGGATCCTTGGATTAGTGACCTCTTCTTGAGGTGGATACCAAGTAAATCCTTCGTGTTAGCGTTGTATTTGTGTTTCTTGTATTTTCTGATGCATATCATCACCAAGAAACAAGCGACGAGCACACGACGAGCTATTCACCCCCCCCCCCCGTCTAGCACATTTCGACCCTAACAAAATTACAACTTGATTGCCACAGTAGACAGTTACTGGACTCCCACTGTCCTCAGAAATCTTCAGAAGTTTCAGGAACCTTCTTAACCAGACTGCTTCTTGCACAGCCGCTGAACATGTCACATATTCAGCTTCCATAGTTGACAAAGCTACACAAGCTTGTTTCTTGGTGTTCCATGAGATAACACCACCATTCAACAAGAACGCATAGCCTGATATCGATTTTCTATCATCCAAGTTCCCAGTCCAATCTACATCTGAATAACCTTTCAGACTCATATCTAATCCTTGAAAATAGAGGCAATAATCTATTGTTGCCTTCATATATCTGAATATCCTTTTTACTACCTTCCAGTGTCTTGGTCCTGAGTTGACTGGAAGCGATTGAATAAGCCAACAACATAGCTGATATTGGGATGTGTACATAATATAGTGTACATCAAATTACTAATAGCACTGGAATATGACTTTTTATTCATTTCAACTATTTCCTCTAGAGTTTTGGGATACAAACTCTTGCTCAAAATAGTACCTTTCACAATAGGTGTATGTTCTATGTTGCAATTAGACATGCTAAAATGATGTAACATCTTATTTATATAAGACTCTTATAACAGACCTAAAAGTCTTTTAGGAAATCTCTAATAATCTTCGCCCCTAAGATATACTCAGCTTCTCCCATATTCGTTGTATCAAATTACGAAGACAACCACTTCTTAACTTTATTCATATACCTTATGTCATTTCCAGCTATCAGTATATCATCAACATATAATGATAAAATGACATACTTTTCTTTTTCCCTCTTCAGGAAAACACAATGATCTTCATTAATCTTCTCGAAACCATAAGATAAAATGACTTCGTTAAATCTTATGTTCCATTGTCTTGATGCTTGCTTTATCCCATACATAAACTTTTTAAGTCTACATACTTTCTCCACTTAGCCTTTAGCAATGAAACCTTCTAGCTGAATCACATAGATCCTCGTCAAGCTCACCATTAAGGAAAGCGGGTTTTACATCCATTTGTTGTAATTTCAAATCATAATATGCCACAAAGGACAAAATAACTCGTATTAATATAAATTTCACTATAGGAGAAAATGCCTTTTCAAAGTCAATACCCTTAATTTGGGTATATCCTTTTGCAACTAAGTGAGTTTTGTATATGTTAATCAATCCATCAGCTTTCCTCTTTATTTTAAGAATTCACTTATTCCCAATAGCGCTTCGGCCTAGAGGAAAATCGACTAAGTCCCAAACATGATTTTGAATCATAGACTCCATTTCTTCAACCATTGCAGCTTTCCACTTTTCTCTAACTCTACATCCCAATGCTTCCTCAATGGATTGAGGTTCATCATCGTCAACTGGAAGTGTTATCAATTCCTCATTCTCAATATCAAACCTCTTCTTAGTATTGATTTTACAAACACTTCTTCGTAAGTTGGGTTATTGAGAAGTCAACACATGACTTGGCATATCACTCCCACTCGGTTGACTAGACTCAGACATCCCTTTTGACACCTCTCTTATTGATAATATCTTATCCTCCTCAATAAAGGAACATTTTTATCAATGTTATCTCTGGTTGAGAACTTTATTTCGAGAAAAGTTGCATCTCTTGAATATATTTTGGAGATGGTTCCATCTTATTACTCATATATGAAAACATAACCTTTGGAGGTTTCATGATATCTAATAAAGATACATTTCTTATCCCTAGGTTCCAGTTTTCCATACTTGTGAGAACTATCATGAACATAAGCAGCTGACCCCCCAGTCTCAGATTACTTAAATCTGATTTTCTACCAGACCAACGTTTATATGGGGCAGATGGAACTAATTTTGAAAACACTTTGTTAAGTATATAAGTCACAATTAATAATGCATCTTCCCAATAGAAGATATGCAAATTAACCTGTGTCATCATAGACCTAATTATTTCAAGAAAAATCATATTTCTACTTTCAATTATCCCATTTTACTATGGAGTTCCAGGGATTATTAACTATCTAATAATCCCTTTATCATTATATATTGTCTTGAATATATCAGACAAACATTCCTCTCCACGGTCAGTGCGTAAAGTCTTAACTTTACATTCTGTTTGATTTTCAACTTCATTCATATAATGAATGAAGCAATCTAATGCTTCATATTTATGAGAAATCAAATACACATGATCGAAATGAGAGAAATCATCAATAAATGTAATGAAATAGGAATCTCCGTGTCTAGCCTTCACATTCATTGGACCACAAATATTCGAATGAATTAATTGTAATGGTGATTCAGCTCTCATAGTCTTACCAAATGATTTTCTAGTTGCTTTTCCAGCAAGAGGATGCTCACATATTGACAAGTGAATCTTAGCCCGAGTGTCCAATAGACCCTCTCGAGCCAACCGATTCATACATTCTTGTCCTATGTATTCTAATCTAGCATGCCAAACCTCATCATCTATATCTACATTACTAGTTAGAGCCATGTTTGAAAAATAAGCTTCAACAGTAGAATTAACATCTGGTTCTAGATCAAGAACCATAAAACTATTTGTTTAAAAAACCATATCCGATTAACACAGAGTTAATCTTAAGTTTAATCCATAGGCTATAAAAACTAATACAATACCTAAATTATAAAGACATGTAACAGAAACAAGATTTTATCGAATTTCAAGAGCATACAGGACATCATGTAGAAACAAAACACTACCACCATGGAGGTTGAGTTTGCAAGTGCCGACTCCGTTGAATTCAACTCTTGCATTGATCCTACATAGATTCATTTGTTTCCAGCTGGTACATAATGATATTCTATAAATGTAACTCTCTCCTGAGCTACATGGTTGGTTGCTCCCGAATCTATAATCCATAAAGGATAAGAATTAACTAACACTGAACTAGCAACAAAATGCTCAGGAAAAAAGGACACACTTGGATTTACCTTTTTCACCTCAGTTTACTCCCAAGCGAAGTGACTCTTCTTGCTATAAGTCAACTTGTTTTTAGGTTTCTTTCCAGTCGTCTTTCCTATCTTCTTGATTGGGCCATGTCCCACAGTAGTAGCATCTTTCTTCTTTCCTTTTCCTTTCTTGAACCATTTCTTTTTCATAGATCCAGATTATCCAACAGAACCAACAGCCACATAGACTAGTCCAGAAATCCTTGCGGATTCAACTCTATCTGCCTCTAATTTTACATGGCGTGAGACATTAGTGAAAGTCTTGATACTTTCACTATGAGTAAGGGTCTGCTTTATAGTCTCCCAAGAATCTGGAAGGGAACGAATAGTTGCTTGAACCTTTGTTCATCGGTCAACTCTTAACCAGTAGTTTTAAGCTCCCGAATCATGTTCGACATCTCCCTGAAGTGTTGAACCATTGACACATTTAGACACTTCTTGTAGCTATCATACTTGATCAGCTTAAAATAAATATGCATGAAAAAATATTTCATTTTTACAATTATATTCAAAACCAAAAGGTTTCATTTCTTTTATTTATTATTGTGATTTTCTAAAATCAAACTTTTCCACACATCACTGTGCTTCAGTATTTCATTGTAGCACGTCCCTTTTTTTCACCGCTTTCTTTGTCGCATGTTGCACGTATCACATCGTTACCTCCACGCAATTGCGACAGACACGACGCCAGCCACAAAGGCTGCTTCGTCGGCCACTGATGCAATGTCGGCCTCTATCGCATCACACACCGGACACTGACGCATTGTCGGTCATTGTGAGAGGTTATTTTTAGCGCTCTTTAGCGTGCCCCTACCACTAACGCATCATCGGCCAGTCGAGATACCTTCGCCAGCTCTGGAATGTCATCACTAGCATACCTCTATGACGTGATCTTGGCTCTGGTGGAAATCATGACGTTATCACGATTTCCTTGCCCAACAAAGCACGCTGCTCTGCAGCGGCACTGTTGCCAGTGAGCGACCCTTCGACCTCGTAGCCAGTCTACCTGCGAATCTCCCATAGGCATTCTTTTGCCATAATGAGGTCTCTAGCACTGACACGACACACAGTTGCCAATCTCGGGAACATGGGGGCATGCCGGAGCAAGTTTGAGAGGGTTTCCCATGCATTTAAAACTAACACATGCTCTGATACCATTGTGGCATTCTAAATGCATGAAATTAAAATGAAAAAACTGTAAACACTTACAATGATCTCCCACAGATTTGCAATCAGTAACGGCATGACTTGCTGTCGGAAGAACGATCACAAAATCAGAAAGCTCACCGCAATTCCATAACCAAATTCTGCAGCCTCGGATGTTTTTCTTCCTCTCTTTTTTCCTCTGTCTCTCTATGAAAAACTTGGACGCCTTATATAATGGGAATACTAAGGGCTATATTAGTAAATTCTCCCATGAAAATATGGACAACGTGGGTATCATGGGTAGCCCACATCTCCACATTCCCATTACTAACAACTATATAGAGAGAGAGTGCGCGCATTGTTACCCTTAATATTTTACGTCGCATACCCATGCACACTTCGAAAAAAAATTTGATTTAATTTTTTTATTATTTAATACTGATACGGTATGTTGTAAGTGAACCCAGAGATGATGTGTCAGTCAAAGTCATGGCAAGATGATGCTCAAAGCCAAGATGATATAACAGTTAGAGTTAGAATATATGCATCTAAACTCGTTATTCTCACAAAAACTCAACTCCTCACACAGGACTATAACTCTTAGAATAAAGCCAGTCGGCCCATTAGCCGGTAGGACTTGAGGGACTCAGTTCCCCATTCTTTGGATATAGTTCTCTCTGTATAAGGTCGGCCGACCCTAAGGAACAGTCGAACTGGGAGTACTTATCGCTCCACTTGATGCTAAAATATACAAGATAAACCCAAACGGACCTAATGTCATCCAGGCATACGGTGCTTAGCTACCCATCCTCTAGAAGTATCCTCTCCGCACACAGCAAATGCAATCTCCTAGCATACAGTCGGCCATGATGAGATCTGGTCGGACTTCCAAATCCCAGCATTATAGTTCAAGGGCAAGTTTTATTACATATGGCTTCTCGGTCTAAAGTGTTGGATGGACCTAGGGCTAAGCTTCCCAGTTCCCAGCAAAAGTACTCTAAGTATACAGCCGGTTAGACTCAGTGTCATTCGGACTTAGAGGACATCTCATTTCTCAGTACTATAATATAGCTCAGCATATAGTCCGGTCGGCCTAATAGCCAATCAGGCTGGAGGGACTTAGTTCCCCATTCTTATTATAGTATCTAATTACATATAACCCATCGGATATGGGTCCAGTTAGATTACCTCCGAGGGACAACATTATCAGGGAATCACAACAAACTATCATAACAATAACTATTCATTAGGAAATATTCTGATATCCGACATATACATGCAACAAAACCTTCTTATAAGGGTGGCATGCAGCTTCTATTATTATTGTGGAGGTTACACAAGCATGTTCATATACATGTAACAGAAAATTCCTCAGAAGATAACTATACATATTCTAGACTGTACACCTTCCATTACCCGATATCTTCTAACACCGAATATTACTTGTCTGTTCATTATTACGGAGGTTATGAGATGTGATATAAAAAGGGAGTTCTCTCTGTTAGCAAGGTACACAATATATTCTAAGCAGACTTTACACTACACACTCGCATCTACTATTCATTCTCTTCACTTTTTGCTCGGGAATCATGTTGACTTGAGAGTCCAAGGGCCTACGCCAGGGAACTCCTCTCTGGTTCTCACCCTAACGTTCTATTTGCTCTTTTGAGTGTGCGCAGAGAGGAGATGAAAGTAGTGTCAGGCATCATAGTTTCTCCCTAGCAGAGTCATCTCTCGGTCAACAGTAAAGCCACTTGCCCAATGCGTCATTTCCACCACTTTCAGACATATTCAAATTTGACGTCATCTATGGGAACTTCACCTGAATCTGAAACAAGGAGATGGAAGAAGTTGGACGAATCACAACCATCACTCTATCGCAAGAAGGTCTAGAGTTACTCATAGCTATATGAGTCGAGATATTGTTACAGCAACAACAAGCAACAGTGGAGCGTCCCTTGCCCAACGACTTGGTCCTATCTGTGACAGGGCCACATGCCGAGAAAGGACATGGGTAGAGGGGTCAACTGGGTTTCATCTATCTCCTCCACCAACTAGCTTCATGCAAGCACCTGCGCAACCAATTAACCTATCGCCTGTGCCACCATCACTATTTGCCTATCACTGAGCATTATTCTGCATGCCCAAGTATCATCTTATGGAGACACGACCGCGTGAGGCAAAAGCCCCGATGGTCAGCGGACCCCTCAAACAAATAAGAATTTCATTCTCTCACGAAATATTGGAGGTTAGGTTAGCAAACCATTTTCGACCCTTGACGATCGAAGAATATGGAGGGGCAAAAGACCGAGAAGACTACCTCGTCAAGTTAAAAAATACTAACGTCCTCCACCACTATACGGATGGCATAAATTGTCGAGTGTTTCTCAATATACTGTCAGGCTCGGGACAGAGATAGTTCAATTGGCTCTTGACTGAGTCCATATGTTGCTTCAAGGATTTCCACAAGGCATTCCTTCATCACTTCGCCAACAACTCCGATACCATAAAACCACGCTGAGTTTGTTCTCTCTCAAATAGGAGTCCAAAGAGACACTGAGGTCTACATCAAAAAGTTTAACCAGGTGGCCATAGATGTCCCTTCAATCACCCCAGAGATTTTAGTGAGCATCTTTGCTCAAGGGCTTACAGACAGTGAGTTCTTTCGCTCCCTGATTAAGAAGCCCTAAAGGAACTTCGATCATCTACTTGGTCGGGTGATCAAGTATATTAATGTAGAAGAAGCTCAATCCGTTCGGAAGAAGGAGGTCACCTCACTCGCTGTAGTCTCAACTCCAAAGCGTCGAGCACCACCTCCGCCTCTTCCTCACAAAGTACCCCGAGCAAGCCCTCCACCTCCTGTCCCAAAGCCACAACACCCATGCTGTATAGCACATGGGGGATGGCGGATGCAATTTCCGTAGCCCCTAGATGGGCTCCAAAATTTTGTACCTACCATCGGTCTGAGATGCACAACACTTAAGATTGTTACCATCACAATCAAGAAAAGCGTTGGCGACTAACCAATGTTTCTGCCAACGATCGCCATCTCCCAATCGTCGTTGCTATAAGCGGCTGAACAAACCTCCCTGAATAGACTATCAAGGCATTGAATAGTGTCGACATACATCACAACAACAAGATAACCAGGCTCAGGCCCTCGCACGGGTCGAATGGGAGAGTCCCCCAATGTGGCAAGAAGAAAATCATAATAATGTCGCTCCACTACAACAAAAACCCTCATAGACATCGGTTTTCCACCGCTGTCTATTACATTTTTCGACCGATGTCTATGAAGGTGATGTAAAAGGTCTGTCATTTTAGACATCGGGTTATAACCGATGTAGTATCACTTAACGACATCGGGTGTAAAACCGATGTAATATTATATGTTAATAACACCAGTTTTGACAGCGGTATACAACCGATGTAATATTAGTTAATGACACCGGTTTTGCAGTGGTGAAAAATCGATGTAATATCAGTATTGTTTAACGACACAAATTCGATTTTCGAAACAGTGAAAAATCGACAATATCCAAGAAAATACACAAATATTCACAAATTACACAAATATTCTTCTTCCAACAGTATCCATAAAATAGACAAATATTCACAAATTACATAAATATTCTTCTTACAACAATATCCATAAAATACACTAATATTCTTTTTACATCAAAAGCTAATAGAACAGTTTTCTCATAGTTTCAAATAGAACAGTTTTCTCAAATTACAACAGTTTTCTCATAGTTGCAATTTAACTAATTAATCCATTTTCAATCCAAATCAATTTAACTAATATACTCACTGCTTCAATAAGCATCTGCACTTTAGACTCCACCAGATGTGAACCAAATTTAGCGAGCCCAGTTTTGAGTTCATCATGGGATACAATGCCATCATTGTCAGCATCCATCATCTTGAACATCTCTTTAATGTCTTCCACTTCTTCAGTAGATAAGTGATCAACAATAACCTAATGAATAATCAACCAAACCAAGTTATACTCTACAATAAAAAACATCCCATTTAACTACTAATTGTAGTGAGACAAACCCTTAAAGCTCTCCTTTTGAATCTGTTCATCATGAAAATTGTTTAAGTCTTGACTTGACAACATCACCAAGAGGTACATTTGAGGCTTTCTTTGCATTCTGAAGCCAATAATGCTCTGTATGGGGAAAAAATGTATAAGCATCAGTTCGACATAAGAAAGAAAACAACACCAAGTATAAAACCCAAGAACAGGATGACAAGCTAAAGAAATATGGATACCATCCCAGATAATGAAAATGATCTCAAGTTTCAAATTATCAAATGTTAGGGACACTTCCATTGAAGTTATATTAACAAATAGCATACAGTGTAAACATACCAAGCACTTGCTTTACAGTTAACTGAAGCTTGGGATCAGGTTCCAACATCAGCCGAACTAAATTTTTAGCACTGTCAGAAATACTAGGCCATGGTTCCCGTTTGAAATCTATTACGCCCCTAAGAATTGCTTGAGCAACTCCCTGTTCAGTTTCTGCAATTAAGAAATCATAGCTCGTTAGATAGAAAATGTATCTGAAGAAATACAAAAGTGTATTAATTAATAGACAATAAGTATCTTATTAGCATAAAGTGATAGAACTAATAAAGAATAGATTTATTCATGGAAAGCTTACAGTAGACAATAAGTAACTTATTTGTAGAAAGTGGTAGAACAAATAATGAAGTGTGCAAAATGGATTTATTGATAGAAAGCTTACCAACCCAAAATGGTGGAACTCCACACAGTAAGATATAGAGTATAACTCCAGCACTCCATATATCAATTTCTGGTCCATAATTCCGTTTTAAAACTTCTGGAGCCACGTAATAAGGGCTTCCAACTATCTCAGAAAATTTTTCACCTTGAATTGGGGTAAAAAGAGAAAAAAAATAAGTAGAGCACGCCCTTATAGCAAAACTAAACTCCAAGTTATGTTATTGAATGGAAGTGATCATTAATGAGACTCAACAAAAATGAAGATCATTAATATGCATTCATATGGTAACTAATCATTCTAACTTCATTAACCAGGAGAACTTTAAGACTAAAATAAATAGATGAATACAGTAAAAATAAAACTCTCCCTCAACTCCACTGAACAAAAATTGCTTCTTGTTCAAGCAGTGCCATTGCCAATAGTTCACTCCATTCATAACATTATGAACTTAATCTTCTCATTCCAGACACCCAGAGATCAAAATATTCAAAGTAGACATGAAAACAATCTCAATAAGTGCATTTCCAATAGTTCTTAAAATATTACCAAGGAGGAGAAAATAAGGAAAACATTCTTACGAAGTGTTCTTTTGTTTTAGCAAACTAACTTACCAAAATGCAAGGAACAAAATGTTAAGTAAACAATGAATTGTGAGATAAATTCTTTCCTTAGAACAACATTAACGGCAATACACGAACTATTTTAGAAGACAACACTAGCATAGATAGTTCCACGGCTGCACCACATTATTAGCAACACAAAATAATCAGATAAAGACAGTATCAGTGGAAGAAATGTTATGTTAATTATCTATTCTGAACCTAATCACAGGATTAAATCAATGTGCCCACATCCGTACCTACACAGAAACTTCAACTGATCCAAGCTTTTCTAATTAGAAAGAAGACACTTCATCAAAGGGGGAAAAAATCAGCAAGCAGTAGAAGATGAGGACGATTTGGACCTGCGAAGTTCAAAGTGGCGAGGGTCTTCTGGTAGGACTTCGCGCAGTACAAGCAGCCATACACCATGGGACCTAAACCGATAGATGATGATCGTTCTTTGTCAATGAAATATGCAGCGAAATCAAGTGATCATAGTGGGAAAGAAGGGAGGAAATGGGGGATGAAGGAGAAAATAAGTGTACCCAAAATGGCGCCTCTTCCGGCTTCATCAATGTCCATTATGCAGGGCTTCGCAATCCATCTCAGAAGGGAGGAGCAGGAGAAGACATCCTCCCTTCTCCGCCCAAGTTGCTGCCAATTCCAACACAAGGAACTGAGGAAGGAACTCACGGATCATGAAGACATCCTCAACAATGGTCTTCATGACCACAACTGTCGCGCACTCTGAGTAGTGGCCCCTCGCCACAATGCGGTCAAAGAGCTCCCCGCCCTCGCACAGCTCCATGACCAAATGCACGACTCTGTCATCCTCGCACGCCTCCCGCAGGTTCACGATGTTGGAGTTCCTCGGCAGGTGCCGCATTATCGTGACCTCCCGCCGCACGTCCTCCACGTCAACCGTTGTCTGTAGCTTCCTCTTCGAGATCAACTTGCAGGCGAGCAGTTCCCCGGTGAAGTGGTCCAGGCAGAGGTAGGTGACTCCAAACTCCCTACGATAGAGCTCGCGATCCAGCACGTACTTCTCCTCGATCCCGCCCACCGCCCTGGCGTCTCCACTAAGAACCGCCGCCATTCACTTGGAGTGCCCACCGCTGTTCTGGCGGAGGTGGTTCTTGTTGGCTAGTGGGCGGGTGTCGTGGTCATGATGGGGACGGGGGAAGGTCTTGATGTCCTCCTGGGCGACGGCCTCCTGTGAAAGGCAGCAGTTTCCCATATCGAGCTCGGATATGATACCTCCGCTCACACAAATCGACCTAACAGCATGGAAGTGACTAGGGTTTCACATCATATCAACCTCTCGCAACCACAACGAAAAAGAACCATTTTTCCCTTTTTGATTGGGGAAAAAGAGATAGAAGCAACTGAGAAAGCGTCCGATTGGGGAAGGTGAAACTTTTATCGCCGACTGGACCAACAAAAAAAACAAGCGAGACTGCGAGCAACGTGGACGAGGTTTTACAACGCGGATGCTTCTCCTCCTCCTCCATAACCGTGGCCTTGGTTAGCGAAGTTACAGGTGAGATGAGGATGAGAAGCGGAAGCTTCCATGGCGGTAGCTTTATCCTCCGCTTGGTCGAGTGCGAAGTGTAATGAGGACGTTTGTCGGTCGTGCTCCGTCTTCTTCCTCGTTTTGTGTGCTTGAAGCCTTTTGAATTTGATTAGGGAACAAGAAGATGAAATTAGCGACAATGGATAAAGGAAAAATTACCGGAATGTGAAGAAGGACTCTAGCGGTGGCAGTGAATGCTGGACCAGAGATGGATGAAGGAAACACTACTGGAATGCGAAGAAGGCCTCCTCTTCTCACCCAAAGGGAGGAGTTGGAGGAGATGCGGTGTGGTTGGACGGAGAAGCAAGGGCGTCGTGTCTTGATCCTGATTGGGAGAGGAAGGGGCGTCGATCTAGGAAGGGGAAGAGGGAGATGAGGTTGAGAGAGATGGTTGGAGGTTTAGGTTTAGGTTTAGGCTGAGAGAGCTAGATGTTCGGAGGAAGGGACGTGATATAGGTTTAGGTTTGGAGGAAACTTCACAGTGTTGCAAATTTTGGCTATGGGAAAATTAAAATATTTTATTTTGATTCATTAACACCGGGTTTTAAAAATCACTGTTAAAATCGGTGTCTATTAATGAAAAAAAGGCGCTCATAGACATCGCCTAAAAAACCAATGTCTATAAGCGAAAATCTACGCTCATAGACACCGATTTTTAGAAAAAACGGTGTAAAATACTCAAAGACATCGGTTTTTGCTTAAAACCGTTGTTGTTCCACTGATGTCTATGAGGGTTTTTCTTGTAGTGCTCAGGGGGATATTGGTATAATTGCAAGAGGTCGGAATGACGAGGATTCCAACTGGTTAAAGAAATCACATGTCTGCCAACTGGAAATTCACGCTGTCGGTTGTAGCCATGAGTAGGCACGAGGACCCGAGATTAGTTTTGGGCCAAGGATTTGGAAGGGGTGGAAATACCCCATGATGTTTTGATTATCAAGGTTGTTATAGCCAATTATAACATACATTGCACTGTTGTTGACAAAGGTAGAACCGTCAACGTCATCTTCAAGAAAGCATTCAAGTAGTTGCAAATAGAGACGAGTGAGCTCCAGTTCATGATGACGCCACTAAGAGACTTCACGACAATGAGGTCTAGTCGCTCGGCTAGATTAAACTAGCCATGTCTTTAGGGGATCGATGAGTCCCTAATGAGGATGCGTCGATCGACTTTTATTGCAGTAGACACGCCTTCAACATACAATGTCATTTTGGGTTAGCCGACCCTAAATGAATTTTGAGTAGTTGTTTGGACTTTTTGCCAAAAAATAAAATTCCCCATGGATGATCAGGTGGTGACGGCCGAGGGAGTTGCTCAAGCCTAGCCGGCTAGCAGTATGTCGTTTTAGGTTTATGTGTTATCCTTATGTCTTCCGCTATATTTTATTTGTTTCTAGCCGTGTGGGTTGTATACTGCGTGGTTATGTATAATTCCAGTCGTGTGGGCTAAGCTCATTATTATTGTTCAGCCACATGGCTATGTGTCCAGGTTTCGTATATTGTCATAAGGGCGAGATGTTATCCGTTTGTCAAGCAAGGACTCCTTCGGGGCGTGAAACTTATGAGGGTGGCTATGCAGCTTCTATCATTACTGTGGGGGTTACACGAGACCGTTCATATACATGTAACAGAAGATTTCTCGAAGGATAACTGTACATATTCCAGGCTATACACCATCTATTACCTGACATCTTCTGACACTAAATATTCTATGTCTTCTCATTATTACAGAGGTTATGAGAGCTGATATAAAAAGGAATTCTCTCCGTTGGTGAGGTATGCAATATATTCTAAGCAGACTTTACAATACTCACTCGCATATATGGTTCATTCTCTCCACTTTTCGCTCAGTCACCATATTGATTTGAGCATCAGAGGATTTATATAGGGATTCCCTCTCTGGTTCTCTCTCTAACATTATGTTTGTTCTTTCGAGTGTGCGCAAAGGAGCTGAAAAGAGTATCAAGTGTCATAATTTCTCCCTAGCAAAGTCATCTTCTGGTTAACAGCAAAACCACTTAACCAATATGTTATCTCAGGTCATCACTTTCAGACAACATCAAATATTATAACTTAATTTTTAAATTATAAACGTAAAATCTTTTTGGCATATAACTTAAAAAAATTATTTTAAAAAAAACTATTGTGCGTAGTTCGCGCACAGAAGGGTACACTGCCCATAAGGTAGGATCGAATTAACCGTTTTTTAGATTCGTGTTCCACACATTCCAAATCAATAGAAATTAATGCTGATGCAGACATCTATGGATCATATATTTCGTGTTATTTTTTTATCCAAATTAAATAATAGAGAGAGAGACAGAGGGAGAAAATGTTGTTAAAGTTCTTATTGATCTGGCTTTGTTGAACTCTTTGTGCAACATCTCAGGAAAAATTCTCGAAATATACCAATTACGTAAAATGTGAATAACAATATGTTTATTTTAAAAGTAGTTATCTTCTTTTCCGTTTTGCATTTACAATATGCGAAATTTTATATGTTTCACATTCTACAAATGCGAAACTAGATGGAAATCACAGATATGCAATGACTGTCCAAAAAAATAGGGTGCGTTTGGTTTGTCCCATTTTCATTTTCATTTTCTGAAAAACACACGTTTTTCATTTTTTAGAAAATGATTTTTTCACGTTTTTCGTTTTATTAGAAAACGCTCTCTCATTTTCTTAAAAATGAATGTGGAAAACGCAAACCAATTTTCCATTTTCTCATAAAATGAAAACAAAAAACAGCGTGAAAAACGTAAACCAAACGCCCCCTAAGAATTTATGTTTTTATTTTTACAACTTTTGCATTTCTTAAATGTGAAAGTTGTAGTTTCGCATTTCTTAAATGTGAAATCTGTAGTTTAAGAGAATATTAATCTGGTTATTTATATAATTTTCTTGAATATTGAGAGAAAATATTTGGTATCTATATCGTGGTAATTACAAAATGTGAAACCACGTTGAACTAAAAAAACAAAGTCAAAAAATAGGAAATCTCTAAATAAATATAAAAGTTGTTCTTGGATATCTCTCAAAAAATTCCAAATATGAATGTTGGAACTATAGTAATCATGACTCTGGAACAGTTTAGTAATTATCACATTAAATGGTTATTATGCGAATATATTAAAAAAATAATAATCATTATATAATTATTATAAAATAATAAAAAATATATTTGGAATTTTGATTTAATGATTTTTTTATAATTTATATTTGGTGATTTAAGAATTATGAAAATAACCTATATTAAATATTTAATCATAACTATTTAAGGATATGCCTAAAATACTAAACAACATTATAAAAAGAATAAACAATAAATTATATATATTGGATGATAATAATTAAAAGTATTTAAAATTTAATTAAATTAAAGTTATTTTGGAAAATAATAATATAATTAATATTATTAAGAAAAGAAATTTATATGATTATATAGATTTTTTTAAAGATTTTAAATGAATTTTTATTTTATTATATTATATTTTAAAATGATTATATTTTTAGTAAATGAATTTTATTTATTAAAATCTAAGTTCTTATTTTTCTCACGTCTCATGCACTTGCCTAATCAACCCTAAATCGTCGCCGCCACCTTCTTCTTCTCGCGATCTCGTGCTCGATCACCCCATGAGTTGTCCGATCAAGTCACGTCGAAGCACCTAAATCCTAAACCGTCGTCGCCACCTCCTCCTTCTTCTCGCGGTGCCAGCCTAAACCCTAAACTGTCGCCACCGCTTCTTCTTCTTCTCGCAATCTCGTGGTTGCCCGCCATATGAGTTGTTCAATCAGGCCACATCGGAGCGCCTCATTGTGAAGGTTTAGAAGGCAAATTTGGCTCATTGTGAAGGATTAGAAGGCAAGACCCAACTACGAATATTAAGACCTGATTCTGGTCGAATTCGCCAACATCGAATTGTACTCTAGACACTGAGTTTTATGGCTTTAAAAATCTTCTTTTTTAAAAAATAATAGTTCATACGGTAATATATTGATGTATTAAATATACCATGTAATTAAGGATGTATTCCACATGTGTAGGCTAGTTATCAGTGTTGATGGTACACATTTACGAGGGGCTTATAAGGGAAAGATGTTTGTAGTTGTTTCAAAGGATGCAAACAATCGTATATTACCTGTTGCTTATGCTATAGTAGATGAGGAGACTATAGCTAGTTGTGTTAGTTAGAGCCCTAGAGCCAATCATTTGATGATTGTATAATGGACCTGTTGTATCATATTCTTATATACATAAAGGCATTTGTTTTTGGTTATTATATTTACTTGTATTGGTGCCAAATAAACTAATTATAATAGCGTCCTTGAGTAGAAGGTTCTCACCTATATCAATCAGTTAGTTGAACCGATAGTGAGATGATATTGGGAACACTACTCTTAATCATTCCTAGTCGAGTATTAACATTCAGGGACAATGTTAATGCAATAAGACTAGCATGTAGGTCAACTCGATGACTTGATCTCACAAGTCATTGATATAGAGATATCAAGTTGACACATGAGTATGCATTGGAGAATGTATACTGAATGACCCGCCATGAGAAAGTATCATGGATCGTTATATGGGTGTCATATACTTTCTCATGTGACTATTAGTATGACTACTAGTCCTTAGACCTGAAACCACCATGGATCCCTACATAAAGAGTTATGTACTTTAGTTTCGTCAAACGTCACCCGTAACTGGGTGGACTATAAAGGCGATTACTGGGTATGTAACAAATTATGCAGAGGGATGTGAGTGATGTATATGGGATCTATCCCTCCTATATGACGGGAGCGATATCGATATTCTTGATAAAGTGAGACCACGAAGTGCATGGTCATGTCCAAATGAGTCAATATGAGATATTGAACTCATTTGATTTAGTGAGTCTACTTGGAGTTCAAAATTTAGATTGGTCAGAGGATGACACGGTCTATGCCTCACATTGATCAATCTAGATGTCTAGGATAGAAGGACACTTGTCATATTTTGTGAGGAGTTACAATTAGTAGTCACAAGGTGATGTTGGATCTCAACATTCTTGTAACTTGGGTAGTAATGATGTGTTGCTAGATACCGCTCATTACTTATGCTCCTAAATGGGTTTAGAGGCATTGCCAATGTTACAAGAACCTATAGGGTCACACACTAAGGACAATTAGATGGAGATTAGGTTCATATGATGAACCAAGAGGATTAAATTCATGTGATGAATCAAATTGGATTAAGAGTAATCCTAATTGGGCTAATTGAGTTGGACTCAAGTTGATTCATGTGTTCAATGAGTCTAATTTAGATTATGACTCATTGAATCAATTTAATTAAATAAATTAGATTCATTATATTAAATTGGCTTGAATTAAATGGTTGGATTAGATCAACCATGAGAGAGATTAAGTCAAGTTTGACTTGACTTGAGAGGAAGAGGAAGAGTCAAGTTTGACTTGACTTTATGCCACATCATTTGTGACTTGGAATTAAGTGGCCAATGATGATGTGTCACATCATCATAGTTGGCATGTAAAATACAGGAAAATAGAGAATAATAATAAGAAAATTTTCCGAAATTTTTAGAAATTTTTCGGGAGTTTTTCGGAGCTCGTATGGACGAGTTAGTGGGGATAAAAACAGGGTCCGAGAAAGCCTGTTTAGGCTACCCCGTTTAAACGAGGAAATGTTTATTTTCTTTAATCATTTCCTTTTCTTTTTCTTTATTCCCTTTCTTTCCCGTTTCTTCCTTGATCTGCGCTGCGCGCCCTAGCCACACTCCGACCGTTTCTCCTTCTCTTCCCAAAACTGACGCGCCGCCGCCGCCCTTTCTCCATTGCCTCGGTCACCACAGCCGACATCAGAACCCTAACGCTGAGCCTTCTTCGCTGCCCTAGCACCGACGCCCTGCCAAACAGCCATTGTGCCCGAAGATCTGCAACACCGACTGTCACCTTGTTCCTTGCTTGAGCAGCCAGTGATCGCCGGGATTCTCCTCACTGGTGTCATGTCGTAGAGCTGATGCCACCACCGTCGTCATCCCAGCAGCCGCGAGTCCTTCTGCCGGCGTCGCGTAGCCTTCTTCCCCTCCTCAGCCGCAGATTCGACCCGACTTTGACCTTGCCATTGAGTGTCCTATTCTTCTCCAACCACAGACCAGTGCCGAGCTATATGCTTGATTTATTGTGCCAAGTCGTGCCTAGCCGGACCTTGGAGGGAGTTTGGATTGAAAATTCACTGGCATGTGAAATGTGAAGGTTTTAGATTTGAATTGGAGATTTTTGATTCAAGGTAAGCTATGTATATTGTTTTGGTTGATCTCTTGTTAGTATTAGGTTGATATGGATTGGTAACATATTATATTTGAGATGTTAATATGTGATAACATGACTAATGAGTAATTAGTTGTCTTAGGTTGGAATTTCAGATGTGATTTGAGGTGCGGATCGTCGATGATTTACATTGAGGGCGGTAGCTTCGTGGTTGCTCCGACTAGGATTTTCTAACCACCATTTCTCTGACTGCGAGGTGATAAAAGGATACTCACTATTGGGTAAGTTTAGTTTGATTCATGATGGTTATTTGGTGGTTGGTTGGTTCAGATGGATGATGGTTGAATTGGGTTGATAAAATGAATTGTATTAGTTGAGATTGTTCTTGAGTTATAACAAATTGGGATCACTTGGGATTGATTCAAATTGGGTTTCCTTAATCGGAAAGGAAATAGGTTTATTTATTTGGTCCTGATCTTCAGTTAGCTAAATGATACTTGTTAGAGTAGCTAAATTGAATATTTGTATGCAGGACCCTGATTACGGGACGATTGTTCTGATGTGAGGATTGTTTATCACAGACTACAGTTAAAGGCGGGTACCTCTTGACTTATCTTTTATGATATTGTCTTTGGATATGCATAGTATTTTATAACTACAAGCAATGAACATGTTTGTCTTTGGTATGTCACTGTTTGATATCCATAGCATGTTAGGTTTATCGCCTGTGACGTATCCGTGCTTATATCATGTGATTTATTGCCATGAGTACTGTATTACCATAAGTATCTTAGTTTCTAGAATAAGTGACATACCATGTTTTACTGAGGTTAGGACTAGGTTCTGGACTTTTGGTTTCAGTCATGTGTATCGAGATTATCTGATACTTAGGTTTTATGCTATGACTGGCTTGTGTACCTCTATTTGTATGTCATATATGATTCGTGTACCTAGACCTTGATTCTTGATATATGCATATTGTTGGTACATATGTTATGGAAGGAGATATGTTTAGGATCTAGGTTGCTATACCATAGAGGGCCTGTGTGCCCTAGATCCGTGAATTGACCTACTGATACTATGATACCCATATTATGTATATATGGATTTTTCTATGCTGATCAGGATATTCCATACTTATTATGTTCAGGACCATAGGTTTTTTTTTTTGATATTCTATCTGACCTGTGTATTCTAGATTTTGGTATGTGACCATCGCTTTTACAGTACTCATTTTGTATATATGGATATGGTTATGTTGATCAGTTTTTGTTATGTATAGTGACATGCATCATGATTGCATGCTGTGCGATTGTCGGCTCCACTATGGTTGAGCCCATCGCCAGTTACATGTACTGCACACACCCCCACTCATGGTTTAGTGGTATATCGTGCTGGTAGGCGGTTCTTTGTTTAGCTCCGTTGGTCATATGACTCGGTGGTAGCCGTGATCGATTCCTTCTGTTTGGCTCGGCATTTAGTGTAGCGATGTAGTAGCCGTGACGGTGGACTCTGTTTGGCTCCGTTGGTCGGGTGACTCAGCGTAGTAGAGATTTCCTCCCGTCATCGTGTATAGGGAGATGAGAGCATTGAGCTCCCCATTTATGATTTGGGGTCACAGGACTCCGACAGCATCCGTCCACTCGGTCACTCATCGGGAGTAGTGACAGTGCACGGTTGTCACGACCCTACCCACTCGGTCTCACCATTTGTGTGTGAGATGACTGACTCGGGGTGACCAGGGCGCATCATTAGCATCATATGCATTGATGCATTTATATTTTATGATTGTGTTTGCTGCATTTGGTTGTTGCATTTTGGTTGGATACATACTTTTGACTGCATACGGGATTATTGACACTTTCGGTTTGATGACCTTTTGTCGGCTAGGAGTTCTTGGTGAGTCTGACTTCCTCGATTACCTTTCGGTTTTCGTATTCCTATATATGATTAGGTGTATTCCATGTTTGTTCTTTGTTAGATATATCTTACTACTCATGTCCATTGGTATTCTTGAGTTGTTGAACTCACCCGTTGATACTATCTTTTTTGGTACCAGTTGGTTTTGGTGTCGCTTGGAGTATCACTCTGCTGGTCCCACGTCACATCGGAGGACTTATCGGTTTCACGTATGTTTTGTTTGTTTTATGTATCGGTTTGTTTAGCTCGTACTCTGGTTTTATTTTTGGAGGGTTGATGTTGTTATGTGGTGTTTTGTATTTGTTATTGGTTGTGTAAGCCTAGCCTAGCAGTTTTGTGTTTTGGTTTTAGTACAGCTGAATTTGATATTAACTGCGTGGTGTTTGTTTTCTTTTATTGTTATTATTCCGGCCGTGGCTGAGGTATATAGTGCTTGTAGAAAGTTTGATTATGCAGGGAGATCTTTGAAATTTCTTGGACGGAGACTCCTCAGGCGTGACAATTAGTGGTATCGAGTAGGTATACTGATACTTGGGTGTTACGGATTTTCGAGATTTATCTGATATCAATTTATTTGGTATCAGAGATCGACTTACGTGTCTTATTTTTCCGGTGTTTCGGATTTCGTGTTTTGGTCTTCTCGATGTGACTTTTTGGGTTTTGGGACCTGGCAGCAGCAGGACATCTCCAAGCTATAGGAGGTATGTGGTATACTGTTATCCTACATTTTTGTTAGTATATGCACTGTTGACTAATACTGTTTATGACCTGTATTAGCACTCTTTACTGGTACCTGTCTAGTTGATATAGCATATATTTTATGTATTAGGTTAGCCACTGATCTTGATTGACCTTAATAGAGATTAAGGGTTATAGTTCTGGTGATTTATCATATCATACACCAGTAGTTTTTTTTTAGCTTATGTTATTACCAGTTGGTTAGCAGATTGAGGCACATACTAGTCTCTGCTATTATTAGTTGGGTAATTGATAGTATCTATATCTTTATGTTGACCTAGCCAGTGGTGTACCATTTTATTTTAGTAAATTACATCAGTAAATATTTATTTACTCATGTTAGATCGGTCAGTAGAAGACTGATTTACGTTTGTCGATTTGAGTTGTCATGGATCGATATACCTTTATGATTGTGGAGGATCATTTGTGGGTTACTTGTGCTTAGTTATGTATCTATAGCACATTTAAGTACATGACTTGTACTGACGTGGAAAGGACTGAAATAATAGTATATCGTTGTCGGCTCGACCAGGTATAGAGGATCGATGTGTCCTATTTCATGGGTACTTTAATTTTAGACTGCATGTACCTAATTGGATAACTTAGAAGATGGCATAGGGTTTGTGTGGTAGATTGGATTAAATGTGCGAATATGCATAACTATGAAGTGTACATATGATTGTTATGAGTTGAAGGAGTTCTATGATGGATAGTTCATTTGCTGATAGTGTGAGTATTCACATTTAGATATGGTTATTGTAGGTTTCTTGTGGATTATAGCTATGTAGTTAGCTGTACGTGTCTGATTTACATACTGGATGTATCTTATCGATTTAAATCTGTGACGTGATATGTGCACTTGTGTTTGGTGTAGTATTTGAGGTATTTTGTTGATTATATATGATTAGTGAGTGCACTCGTGTCTATCTTGATCTGCTGGAAGTATTATGTTGATCATACTCAAGGTGTATGTATATATGGGGTGAGTATTATTGGAGGTATATTGTCGATTATACCTACGTTGATTTAAGCACACGTGTACGGTATGTATTGTTGGAGATATCACGATGATTTATACCTTTGTTATGAGTATGTTTGGTGTATACAAAATGGAGGATTATGTCGATCATACATATGTTGTGTGTGCACGTGTGCCGGGTGTATGGTTGGTAGCATCATGATGATTCTACCTATGTTAAATGTAGAATATTAAATGTCTACATTATGATATTGGTTGTTTTACCCTGTCAACTAATTCTCTCATTAGTGGGTGACCGACCCACTAGGAGGATGATAGAGTTGATTATGGATTTGATTTGCTTACTGGGTGGTTATACCCTAGGCTACCCACATTGATCTGTGGTAGAGAGATCTCGTGCAGTCTCTAGTGTGATAGTTAGGTGCCTTGGACATGTATGTATTGTTTGTGGTGGAGCGTAGCTCCCACATATTTTTTGTTTGTTTGTGGTAGAGCGTAGCTCCCACATGTTTTAGATGGTTGTGGTGGAGCGTAGCTCCCACATATTCCGGATTATTTGTGGTAGAGTGTTGCTCCCACATATGTAGTATTTCGTGTGATGGAGCATTGCTCTCACACTGGAGGAGCTATTCTTTGGTGATTATATATCATTGGTGATTAGATCTGTTTATTGTTGTGGATCTTATGGTTAGGAATGTCTGTGATACGGACATTATGTGTCTTGGTTTTACCAATCGTGCTTGCGGTGCCCTAGATGTTATCATGGACACGATGATATGGGTATTCCTAGGATGTTTAGATTGGTTTCCATTGTCTTTGTTGACGATGTGGTGATCTATTTCGGATCCGAGGTGAGTCACGTGCACCACCTTTGCATAGATCTAGAGATGATTTGACGAGAATATCTATATGTGATTATCAGTAGTACTGATTTGGATTGTCTTATGTGATGATGTTTGGGACACACGGTCACCAGTAGGTGTGTACCGTGGTTCCACAGGAGATAGAGGTTGTTACCGTTGGGAGCAGCCGAAATCAGTGCAGGAGATCCGCAGTCCTTGGGACTGGCAGGATATTACAGACCTTTCGTCGAGGGTTTCTTTCGTATAGTTATGCTACTTACACGCCTGACCAGGAAAGGCGTGAAGTTCACTTGGACTGAGGATTGCAAGACCAGCTTCTAGGAGCTGAAGCGGAGACCAGTGTCGGCTCCGATTTTGGTTTTTCCTTTTGGAGAGGACGGATTCGTGCTTTATACCGACGCATCTCTACAGGATTTGGCGCTGTTCTGATGCAGCACGACACGATAGTCTTCTATGTTTCTCGGTGGTTGAAGGAGCATGAGAAGAACTACCCTGTATATGATCTGGAGCTAGTCGCCATTATTTTTGCCATGAAGATTTGGCGACAATGTTTATATGACGTTACATTTGAGATTCTCACTGACCATAAGAGTCTCAAATATCGGTTTACTTAGAAGGAATCTAATCTCCGACAGGGAAGATGGATAGTGTTCCTAAAAGATTTTGATTGTACCATTAGCTATCACCCAGGAAAAGCTAATGTGGTTGTCGACGCACTTAGCCGGAAATCTAGAGTGGCTTTGGCTTGCCACCGAGTTGTGGCTATAGACAGAGCAGGGTATTCTTGTTACCATGGCTGCTTAGTTGTTGATCAGGACGAGGATCCGATAGAGTATTTGCGGGTTATTTGCAGCCAGATAGCTTCCGGGTAGCAGACCGAGTTCACACGAGACGAGGAGGGTGTTATACACTTCCGAGGCAGATTATTGCGTACTTCAGTCTCATCCGGTCTTTTAGGAGTTACTTCCGGAGGCTCATCGTTCATGATTTGTTGTCCACCCAGGCGGTACTAGTGTGTACTAAGATTTGAGGAGTTTCTATTGGTAGAATGACATGAATGGAGACATCGCGGATTTTGTAGCTAGATGTCTTGTCTGTTAGCAAGTGAAGGCCGAGCACCAGAGATCTGTCGGTTTATTTCAGTGGATTCCTATTCCCGAGTGGAAATGGGAATATATTACAATGGACTTTGTGGTGAGTTTGCCGAGGACATGACGAGACCATGACGCGATTTGGGTAATCTTTGAGCAATTACCCAAATCCGTGCACTTTTTAGCTATTCGGAGGATAGATTTTCTGGAATCGATTGGTAGATCTATTTTGCCGGGAGATCATCAGATCACGTGGTGTTCCGTTGACTATTATTTCGGATAGAGACCCCTGGTTCACGTCTCATTTTTGACAAAGTCTGCAGCAGGTCTTGGGCACGCAACTCTGTTTCAGTACAACTTTCCATTTGCAGACAGATGGACAGTAGAGTGGACCATTTAGACTCTAGAGGACTTGTTGAGGCTTGTGTATTGGATTTTGGAGGCAATTGGGTGGATCATTGGCCATTGGTAGAGTTCGCCTACAACAACGGGTTGCATTCGACTATCCTAATGCCACCGTTGAAGTGTTGTATGGTAGGCCTTGTCGGACACCCACCCTCTGGATGAGGTTGGGGAGGCCCAGTTGTCGGGACCTCAGGCCCAGTTGTCGGGACCTCATAGAGCTCCGCATGAGGAAGAGATGATCCGTATTATCAGACGGAGGATGTCAGAGGCGCAGGACCGCCAGAAGAGTTATACTGATCGGAGACGGAGACTTTTGGAGTTCTCTATTGGTGATCATGTATTTCTGCGGGTTTCACCCACGAAAGGGGTGAAGAGATTTGGCCTCAGAGGCAAGCTAGCTCCTCGATACTTTAGACCTTTCCAGATCTTGGAAAGGGTTGGAGCAATAGCCTATCGTTTAGCGCTACCACCAGCTTTGGCGGGTGTTCACGACGTGTTCCATGTGTCTATGCTGATGAGGTATATATCCGACTCGACACATGTACTGACAGATATCACAGCGTCGTTCAGCCTGACGTCACTTATGAGGATATTCCGGTACAGATTTTAGACCGGAAAGAGCATCAGTTGTGGAACAAGACTATCCGACTGGTTAAAGTCAAATGACAGTATCATTCGGATGAGGAGGCTAACTGGGAGCTCGAGGATACTATCCGAGCCTGATACCCCCATCTTTTCACTTGAGATATGTGATTTAATTTACCGGTCAGCATTTTGTACTCTTTACCAGTTGTTAGTATTTGCTGATGGTAAATAACGAAATTTGGGGACCAAATTTTTATTAGTGGGGGAGAATGTAAAATACCGGAAAATAGAGAATAATAATAAGGAAATTTTCCGAAATTTTTGGAAATTTTTCGGGAGTTTTTCAGAGCTCGTACGGACGAGTTAGTGGGGATAAAAACAGGGTCCGAGAAAGCCTGTTTAGGCTACCCCGTTTAAACGAGGAAATGTTTATTTTCTTTAATCATTTCCTTTTCTTTTTCTTTATTCCCTTTCTTTCCCGTTTCTTCCTTGATCTGCGCTGCGCGCCCTAGCCACACTCCGACCGTTTCTCCTTCTCTTCCCAAAACTGACACGCCGCCGCCGCCCTTTCTCCATTGCCTCGGTCACCACAGCCGACATCAGAACCCTAACGCCGAGCCTTCTTCGCTGCCCTAGCACCGACGCCCTGCCAAACAGCCATTGTGCCTGAAGATCTGCAACACCGACTGTCGCCTTGATCCTTGCTTGAGCAGCCAGTGATCGCCGGGATTCTCCTCACTGGTGTCATGCCGTAGAGCTGATGCCACCACCGTCGTCATCCCAGCAGCCGCGAGTCCTTCTGCCGGCGTCGCGTAGCCTTCTTCCCCTCCTCAGCCGCAGATTCGACCCGACTTTGACCTTGCCATTGAGTGTCCTATTCTTCTCCAACCACAGACCAGTGCCGAGCTATATGCTTGATTTATTGTGCCAAGCCGTGCCTAGCCGGACCTTGGAGGGAGTTTGGATTGAAAATTCACTGGCATGTGAAATGTGAAGGTTTTAGATTTGAATTGGAGATTTTTGATTCAAGGTAAGCTATGTATATTGTTTTGGTTGATCTCTTGTTAGTATTAGGTTGATATGGATTGGTAACATATTATATTTGAGATGTTAATATGTGATAACATGACTAATGAGTAATTAGTTGTCTTAGGTTGGAATTTCAGATGTGATTTGAGGTGCGGATCGTCGATGATTTACATTGAGGGCGGTAGCTTCGTGGTTGCTCCGACTAGGATTTTCTAACCACCATTTCTCTGACTGCGAGGTGATAAAAGGATACTCACTATTGGGTAAGTTTAGTTTGATTCATGATGGTTATTTGGTGGTTGGTTGGTTCAGATGGATGATGGTTGAATTGGGTTGATAAAATGAATTGTATTAGTTGAGATTGTTCTTGAGTTATAACAAATTGGGATCACTTGGGATTGATTCAAATTGGGTTTCTTAATCGGAAAGGAAATAGGTTTATTTATTTGGTCCTGATCTTCAGTTAGCTAAATGATACTTGTTAGAGTAGCTAAATTGAATATTTGTATGCAGGACCCTGATTACGGGACGATTGTTCTGATGTGAGGATTGTTTATCACAGACTACAGTTAAAGGCGGGTACCTCTTGACTTATCTTTTATGATATTGTCTTTGGATATGCATAGTATTTTATAACTACAAGCAATGAACATGTTTGTCTTTGGTATGTCACTGTTTGATATCCATAGCATGTTAGGTTTATCGCCTGTGACGTATCCGTGCTTATATCATGTGATTTATTACCATGAGTACTGTATTACCATAAGTATCTTAGTTTCTAGAATAAGTGACATACCATGTTTTACTGAGGTTAGGACTAGGTTCTGGACTTTTGGTTTCAGTCATGTGTATCGAGATTATCTGATACTTAGGTTTTATGCTATGACTGGCTTGTGTACCTCTATTTGTATGTCATATATGATTCGTGTACCTAGACCTTGATTCTTGATATGTGCATATTGTTGGTACATATGTTATGGAAGGAGATATGTTTAGGATCTAGGTTGTTATACCATAGAGGGCCTGTATGCCCTAGATCTGTGGATTGACCTACTGATACTATGGTACCCATATTATGTATATATGGATTTTTCTATGCTGATCAGGATATTCCATACTTATTATGTTCAGGACCATAGGTTTTTTTTGATATTCTATCTGACCTGTGTATTCTAGATTTTGGTATGTGACCATCGCTTTTACAGTACCCATTTTGTATATATGGATATGGTTATGTTGATCAGTTTTTGTTATGTATAGTGACATGCATCATGATTGCATGCTGTGCGATTGTCGGCTCCACTATGGTTGAGCCCATCGCCAGTTACATGTACTGCACACACCCCCACTCATGGTTTAGTGGTATATCAGGCAGGTGTGTGGCGGTTCTGCTGTTTGGCTCCGTTGGTCATATGACTCAGCGTGGTAGCCGGCAGTCAGTTCCGCTCTGTTTGGCTCCGCTGGCATTTAGTGTAGCAGTGTAGTAGCCGGCAGACGGTGGACTCTGTTTGGCTCCGTTGGTCAGGTGACTCAGCGTGGTAGCCGGCAGAGATACCTCCCCGTCATCGTGTACCGGGAGTTGAGAGCATTGAGCTCCCCCATTTATGATTTGGGGTCACAGGACAGGAGTACTCCGACAGCATCCCGTCCACTCGGTCACTCATCAGGAGTAGTGACGACAGAGTGCACGGTTGTCACAGCCCTACCCACTCGGTCTCACCATTTGTGTGTGAGATGACTGACTGGCGTCAGGGGTGACCAGGACGCATCATTAGCATCATATGCATTGATGCATTTATATTTTTATGATTGTGTTTGCTGCATTTGGTTGCTGCATTTTGGTTGGATACATACTTTTGACCTGCAAACAGGATTATTGACACTTTCGGTTTGATGACCTTTTTGTCTGGCTAGGAGTTCCTGGTGAGTACAGCTTCCTCAGTTACCTTTCAGTTTTGCGTATTCCCTATATATGATTAGGAAGTTGTATTCCATGTTTGTTGCTGTTAGATATATCTTACTACTCATGTCCATTGGAATTCGCTGAGTTGTTGAACTCACCCCCGTTGACACTATCTTTTTCAGGTACAAGGTTGGTTTTGGTGTCGCTTGGAGTATCCTGCCTGCTGGTCCCCACGTCACATCAGAGGACTTATCGGTTTCACGTATGTTTTGTTTGTTTTATGTATCAGTTTGTTTAGCTCTGTACTCTGGTTTTATTTTTGGAGGGTTGATGTTGTTATGTGGTGTTTTGTATTTGTTATTGGTTGTGTAAGCCTAGCCGGCTAGCAGTTTTGTGTTTTGGTTTTGGTACAGCCGAGTAGGCTGAATTTGATATTAACTGCGTGGTGTTTGTTTTCTTTTATTGTTATTATTCCAGCCGCATGTGGCTGAGGTATATAGTGCTTGTAGAAAAGTTTTAGATTGTCCGCCGTACAGGGGAGATGCTGCCGAAATTTCTTCGGACAGAGACTCCTCTGGGGCGTGACATGGCACATGTATGTGCCACCTCATGGAGGTTACAAATTCCATCTTTAATGGCCACTTAATGCAAAAGGGGGTTACACTTCTTGAGGTGGTCGGCCACTTTTGTTGTGAATGAAAAATTTATTTTTCATTCAACTCTCATTCAACTCATCTTCTTCCTCCTAGAGCTCTCTCTTTTTGCTCTCCCTCTTCTCCTTGGCCGAACCACCTAGGTGCTGTCATCATCATAGTTGGCACATGTGTGTGCCACCTCATGGAGGTTACAAATTCCCTCTTTAATGGCCACTTAATGCAAAAGGGGGTTACACTTCTTGAGGTGGCCGACCACTTTTGTTGTGAATGAAAAATTCATTTTGTTGGAACCCCAAGGTTGTTTTGGTGTGATCAACAAGTTAAGTTAGGTCCTGTGTATTTAACCTTGTGTCTAAGTGTGCAGGAGCTTAGGAACACAGGTACTCGAGTGGAAGACGCAGCTAGCGAGAAGGACCGCGAGGGACGAGGGGCTGCGGAAGAGTACACCGGCGAGAAGGGCGCGGTGGTTCCGAGGGACAGCCGGGGCGGAAGATTGCTCGGGGAGCAAGAGGCGCTAGCGAGAAGGTCGGCGAGGGGCGAAGCTGCGGATGAGTCTGTTGGCGGGCGAGAAGGAAACAGCGGCAATTCCGAGGGGCGAGCGGAGGAAGCACACTCGAGAAGACCGGAAGTTGGGTTGGTGAGCCCTTTTCCGGGCGAGATCACCCAAGCAGCGGATCGGGCGGAAGAACCGGACGGCGGGAGCAGAAGTCCCGGATGAAAAAGTCAACTATGTTGACTTTCGAGGTCCGGGGCGCCCGGACCCATCCGGGGCGCCCGGAACCCTTCCGGCCGGAACAATAATGTTGACCAGATCGAGAATTATCTCGATCTGAGCGTTGGGGATAAATTTTATCCCCAGCGCCGGAACCTTTCGGGCGCCCGACCAAACTCATCTGACCTTGGTCCGAAGCTTTCATCAGTTCAGAAATTGTAAACAACACTTGTGTGCTTCCATTTCTTTGATTAGCTTCTTTCTTTTTGTGCCTACACTGCTGTAAACGAGGCTTCTCCGCCTGAAGGAGTTTTTAGTGCAACAATCTTCCTTGGATTAACAACCTCCCCGGTTGTAACCAAGTCAAAATCGGTGCCTCGTTTTTATGCTTTATTTTCTGCTTAATCTATTCTTTTCAAGTGTTAGCTTAATTGTCCGAGAAAGGGTTGTGTTTTACTCAGGGCTATTCAACCCCCCCTTCTAGCCGGCCGCATCGGTCCTACAAGTGGTATCAGAGCCGAGGCGCTTCAGGAGGACTAACCGCCGAACGAAGCAACAAGATGGCCGGATCCAACATCCACGCACCAAAATTCGAAGGGGACTTCGCTAGCTGGAAAAAGCGAATGGAGGTATTTCTTGAAACAGATTATGATTTATTACTAATAATGGAATTTGGCTATGAAGTACCAGAGGGCAAAGCAAGAAATCAATGGTCAAAGAAGGAGCAGGCTGACCACGTGGCAAACAAGAAAGCAGAATTTCATCTGCTAAGTGTACTTCCAACACAAGAAGTCAATCGAGTCAGTACCTACAACTCGGCAAAGGAGCTTTGGGATAAATTCCTTGAGTTACACGAAGGAACATCCGAAGCCAAACTTGCAAGACGGGATTTACTTCGTAACCAGCTTACAAACCTCCGATTTGAAGAAGGTGAAACAATTGCACATCTACACTCGAGGATTCAGGAACTCATCACCAGACTTACGAATCTCGGAGAAGAGGTAAGTAACCGAGATTCGCTAAGGTATGCCCTAAATTCCTTTCCTAGAAACTCAAAATGGGCATCACTAGTAGATGCCTTTTACATTTCAAAAAATCTAGAAAAAATTTCATTAGACGAATTCTTTTCAACTTTTGAAGTGCATGAGTCAAGATGTGCAGGTCCGAAGGAGCCCAAGAATAATGTCGCCCTTAAAGCTTCGAGAGACGAACCGAGTCGAATCTTCTCTCGACGACGAAATGGTAATGATGGTAAGACGATTTAAAAATATTTGTAAATCTAGGAAATCTAACCATCCGCAAGGAAGAAAGAAAAGAACCATCCACTGCTACCATTGCGATGAAGAAGGCACGTCAAGGACAATTGCCCTAAACTGAAGAACAACGGGAAGGACAAGGGTAAGAAGCCTATCCAAAATCGCAAGGCCCTAAAAGCGGCGTGGGACGATACGTCGTCGGAATCGAGTCAAGGAGTTCTCCGGGCTCGCGTTAATGGCGAGTCATCAAGACGACGATTGCGAATCAAGCTCTTCCGAAATGAGCATCGAAAGCATCAATGAAGGGGAGCCACGTCCGAAGAACAGGGGGAGAAACGACAACGAGATCGACAAGGTAAGTGAGGTACGATCTCTTCCTCCTAATAAAATGTTTAAATTCATTAAAATTTTAACAAAAGATTGCTGCAAATTAGAAAATGAAAATAAAAATTTAAAAGCAATATTAGCTACATCTTGTCCGTTAGAAATGCTAGATAAATCAAATTTAGAAAATGAAAAATTAAAATTAGAAATTCAAAATTTAATTTTTCAAGTAGAAAATTTGAAAAACTCTGCTTGCTCATCTAAAACCAATTTTAGAAGGTTCAATAATTTGAATTGGTATTATAGATATCACCAGGGACAAATTAAAAATATCTCTAGAAAATATGTCCCTAAAAACTTTTTAGTTAATCCAGTAGGTTGGAACCTATATTGGGTTCCTAAATCATGCTTAAATTAATTTTAAAAGTAAAATTAGCGCTTTAAGTGAGAAAATTAAATAAAGAATTTCTTTATGAGGCTTTGTCTAAGGAAGTAGTTGTTGCTCCAATAACCAAGAAGGTCTAGTGCCTCGCCACGACCTGGAAGCCAAAATATTGAAATAAATGTTTAATTAACTTACTAATGAAGCATTAATACAAGAATTAATTAGTGCTTGAAAAAGGTTATTCAAAACATTTTATTTCAATTTACCTACTTAGAATTTTGTTATTTTTATATTCTCAAAAATTATTTTTTCCTAAGTTAAGAACTTTTTTTTGAAACTAGAAATCTCAGCTTTAATTACTTAGAAAATTTTCTAAATTTCTTAAAAACTTAGATTTTTTTATATTTTCTAAGTCTTTAACCCTTAGATTTTTTTCTTGGAACCCCATTTTTTGTGATCAAAGGGGAGAAGGGAAAGTATAAGTCTAGGGGAGGTAGATAGAATTTAATTTTTCTATCTTTTTGCACTTAATTGCAATTTAAGTTAATTTATTTTTTTTATATATATTTACCCTAGCTTAACTTGGGTTGATCACACCAAAAAGGGGGAGATTGTTGGAACCCCAAGGTTGTTTTGGTGTGATCAACAAGTTAAGTTAGGTCCTGTGTATTTAACCTTATGTCTAAGTGTGCAGGAGCTTAGGAACACAGGTACTCGAGTGGAAGACGCAGCTAGCGAGAAGGACGGCACGTTGTGCGTCCGAGGGACGAGGGCTGCGGAAGAGTACACCGGCGGACGAGAAGGAAGCGCGGTGGTTCCGAGGGACACCGGGGCGGAAGATTGCTCGGGGAGCAAGAGCGAGCTAGCGAGAAGGTCGGCGACCGAGGGGCGAAGCTGCGGATGAGTCTGTTGGCGGACGAGAAGGAAACACGCGGCAATGGGACGAGAAGCCGGAGGAAGCACGCTCGAGAAGACCGGAAGTTGGGTTGGGTGAGCCCTTTTTGGGCGAGATCACCCAAACGAGCGGATCCGGAGGAAGACCGGACGAGCTGAACCGAAGCAGAGGTCCGGATGAAAAAGTCAACTATGTTGACTTTGAGTCCGGCGCCGGGCCGGGCGCCGGACCCATCCGGCGCCGGAACCTCCGGGCGCGGAACGATAATGTTGACCAGATCGAGAATTATCTCGATCGAACGTTGGGGATAAATTTTATCCCCAGGCGCCGGAACCTTTCAGCGCCCGACCAAGCTATCATCTGACCTTGGTCCGAGCTTTAAATCAGTTCAGAAATTGTAAACAACACTTGTGTGCTTCCATTTCTTTGATTAGCTTCTTTCTTTTTGTGCCTACACTGCTGTAAACGAGGCTTCTCCGCCTGAAGGAGTTTTTAGTGCAACAATCTTCCTTGGATTAACAACCTCCCCGGTTGTAACCAAGTCAAAACCGGTGCCTCGTTTTTATGCTTTATTTTCTGCTTAATCTATTCTTTTCAAGTGTTAGCTTAATTGTCCGAGAAAGGGTTGTGTTTTACTCAGGGCTATTCAACCCCCCCTTCTAGCCGGCCGCATCGGTCCTACACATTTTTCATTCAAGGCTCATTCAACTCATCTTCTTCCTCCTAGAGCTCTCTCTTCTTGCTCTCCCTCTTCTCCTTGGCCGAACCACCTAGGTGCTAGCACACCTATTGTTTGGTCTTCTCCACCTAATTAGTTCCTGTGGATACGCATAGAGAGTTGTCTACTTTGACAACTTGAGATCCAACATCTCCTTGGACAAGCGGGACTCGCGAAGGTCACGCATCAAGGGTAAAAGGTTTTCTCCATGTAAATCTAGTTTAGAACTAAGTCTAAGAAACTCGTACTCATAGTTTTTCGAAAGTTTTATTCTTCGCACGGATCCGATGGCGGGGTTTCGGGGTTTCCGCGATGCGAAAAAGCGGTTTTCGCGGCCCGAAAAACCCAACAAGTTGGTGTTGGCTTTTTGAACAATTCAAGTATTATGTGACACAAGATAAACAATTATGTGTTATTTCTGATAGACACTGTGGTATTTTCATACAATGTCAAATTTAGAGGAATGAAAGGAACCAATTGCATATCATAGATTTTGCCTTCGACATGTTCAAAGTAATTTCATGACAAAGTTTAAGAATATCACTTTGAAACATTATTGTTGGCCTATTGGCAGTACTACTCAAAGATGGAAATAAGTCGGCAGAGTCTTAGTTACAATGGTAACCATCGATAGGGATGTCTCACAACAAACACTTCTGAGAGTTTGAACAATGTATTACGGGGGGCTAGATTGTTGCCAATTAAGGCATGCATTGATTTGTCATTTCATAGAACTGTTCAACTTTTTCAAAGGTATAAACAGGTAGCACATCATTGTAATACAACCCTCCCACCACATAATTGAAGTAAATTTAGGGAGGCTGAAAGACATGCGCAAGGACATCACATTGATGAGTTTAACTATGCAGATGGAGTGTACAAGATTGTAACAACAAGACAATTGAATGGTAAAGGTGGTCATGTACACACAATTCTTTACTATGAAAATGATTGCACATGTGGAAAGTGGCAAATGCATAAATTTCCATATTCACATGCAATTGTTGTTTACCGACATAGAGGGGATAATGTTATTGACCTTGTGGATGAAGTTCACACCACACAGACTTACATGACATAATATTCTGGCAATTTTTATCCTATTCGTCATAAGGATTATTGGACAAATCCAAGTTGGGAGATTCAAGCAGATTTCTCAAGATTGATCAATCATGGTCGGTGTAGGCGACGTGAAAGTCGAATACAAAATGAGATGGATTTGAGGCACCCTGATGAACCTCGTAAATGTGGAAGGTGTCATCAAATTGCCCACGACAAGAGAAATTGTCAAAATACATACCCTAAGGTTGATAATGAAGTCGATGGTTGATGTTTTTTAATATATTTTATCTCAATACATGAATACTATGTGATGGGAGTTAGTATTTTGTTAATTTTTGTATGTATAAGATTATATCTCATACATTTATGTCATTTGGGATTTGAAACCTTGTATAACTTTATTTATACTCTATTATGTTGTTGTATTTTTGTCTTCATTTGTGTTTTTTTGTTACAAATAGGGTTGTGCAATCGTTTTAAATCGAACCGACCGAACTGATTAAGCCCTAAACTGAACTGACCGAACCTTTTTCGAGCAGACCAAACCGACCGAACTTTTCAAAAAAACCGAACCGACTGAAAAGATAAAACATCAGTTAATTTAGTTTTCTACTGAAATAACTAAATTTTCTATCCAATTTGGAAAGTCCAACATTGCAACAGCCAAGTCATGGTTCTCACCATAATCATGTCGTGGGGTTATCATATCCAAGTTTTGGTCTAGCTGTGGTGAGCAGTGAGCACCTTAATCACCACAACACTGCTTTAGAGATGCAACCTTCATACTATTCCAACTTCCAAGTTTCAAGCTAAGTGCGATCATATCCAGGTTTTGTTGCGTGCTTTCTAACTCACAGACAACGGTCGATGAAGCCCATAGTGAACAAGGATGCGCGTAGTGCCTGATATTTCAAGCCCTGATAGTTTGAGATGAGTTTAATCGGTTTAACTAAAATTCGATTTCCAAAACCAAAACCGAACTGATTAAATCGATATTTTTAGAAAAAAAATGAACTTACGATTTAACCGATCCGAAATTTTAATTTCGGCCAGTTTAATCGGTTAATTTGGTCTACATGAACTTTTGCTCACCCCTATGTGATGCATGATGGTGTGAGTTGCTTTGAGTGCATGATCATGTAAGTGAATTGTGTGATGATCAAGGAGTTTACCTCAATTGTAGAGGATAAACTCTTAATTATATTGTATGGTTTGATATTTGGTTTGAGAGTCTGTACCTCTCAAATCAATACAGATGTATCTATTTCCATGAAAGTTGTACAAATATTTTAAAAAAAATCATTTTCTGTGTCAGCAGAACAATATTTCCATTATTTTTTCGTATCTGTTATATTCGTATTTTTTAAATGCGAAAGCTATAATTTCACATTTAAAAAATGTAAAAGATGTAAAAATAGGAAATCCCTAAACAAATATAGAAGTTGTTCTCGGATATCTCTCAAAAAAATTCCAAATACAAATGTTCTGTCTTAATCATGGATAGATGGAACAGCCGCAGTAATTATCACAGACTCTACCGTTCCAGTTCCAATATCATTTCATGAAACGGTTAGTATGCGGATATATTAAAAAATTAATAATCATTATATAATTATTATAAAATAATAAAAATTTACTTAGAATTTGATTTAATGAATTTTTTATAATTTATATTTACAGTATTGGTGATTTAAGAATTATGAAAATAACCTATATTAAATATTTAATCATAACTATTTAAGGATATGCCTAAAATACTAAACAACATTATAAAAAGAATAAATAATAAATTATATATATTGGATGATAATAATAAAACTATTTAAAATTTAATTAAATTAAAGTTATTTTGGAAAATAATAATATAATTAATATTATTAAGAAAACAAATTTATATGATTATATAGATTTTTTTAAAGATTTTAAATGAATTTTTATTTTATTCTATTATATTTTAAAATGATTATATTTTTAGAAAATGAATTTTATTTATTAAAATCTAAGTTCTTATTTCTCTCATGCCTAATAAACCCTAAACTGTCGCCACCACCTTCTTCTTCTCGCGATCTCGTGCTCGGCCGCCCCATGAGTTGTCCAATTAGGCCACGTCGGAGCGCCTAAATCCTAAACCGTCACCGCCACCTCCTCCTTCTTCTCGCGGTGCCTGCCTAAACCCTAAACTGTCGCCACTGGCTTCTTCTTCTTCTCGCAATCTCGTGGTCGCCCGCCCCATGAGTTGTCCGATCATGCCACACCGGAGCCCCTCATTCCGAAGGATTAGAAGGCAAGTCTGGCTCATTGTGAAGGATTAGAAGGCAAGGCCCAACTGTGAATATTAAGACCCGATTCTCGTCGAATTCGCCAACATCGAATTGTACTCTAGACAGTGAGTTTTATGGCTTTAAAAATCTTCTTTTTTTAAATAATAGTTCATAAGGTAATATATTGATGTATTAAATATACCATGTACTTAAGGATGTATCCCACATGTGTAGGATAGTTATCAGTCTTGATGGTACACATTTGCGAGAGGCTTAAAGGAATGATGCTTGAAGCTGTTTCTAAGGATGCAAATAATCGTATATTACCTGTTGCTTATGCTATAGTGATAAGGAGACTATAGTTAGTTGGTGTTGGTTTTTGAACAATTCAAGTATTATGTGACACAAGATAAACAATTATGTGTTATTTCTGATAGACACTGTGGTATTATTCATATAATGTCAAATTTAAAGGAATGAAAGGAACCAATTGTATATTATAGATTTTGCCTTCAACATGTTCGAAGTAATTTCATGACAAAATTTAAGAATATCACTTTGAAACATTATTGTTAGGCTATTGGCAGTACTACTCAAAGATGGAAATTTAACAGATTTAGGAGACAGATAAGGGCACTTGATCCAGTGGCATGACAATATTTGAGAGATATTAACGTAATTCGGTGGAGTCTTACTTACAATGGTAGCCATCGATGGGGATGTCTCACAGCAAACACTTCTGAGAGTTTGAACAATGTATTACAGGGGTCTAGATTGTTGTCAATTAAGGCATGCATTGATTTGTCATTTCATAAAACTATTCAACTTTTTCAAAGGTATAAACAGGTAGCGCATCATTGTAATACAACCCTCCCACCACATCATTGGAGTAAATTTAGGGAGGTTGAAAGACATGCTCAAGGATATCACATTGATGAGTTTAACTATGCAGATGGAGTGTACAAGATTGTAACAACAAGACAATTGAATGGTAAAGGTGGTCATGTACACACAATTCTTTACTATGAAAATGATTGCACATGTAAAAAGTGGCAAATGCATAAATTTCCATGTTCACATGCAATTGTTGTTTGCTGACATAGAGGGGATAATGCTATTGACCTTGTGGATGAAGTTCACACCACAAAGACTTACATGGTGTAATATTCTGGCAAATTTTATCCTATTCGTCATAAGGATTATTGGACAAATCCAAGTTGGGAGATTCAAGCAGATTACTCAAGATTGATCAATCATGGTCGGTGTAGGCGACGTGAAAGTCGAATACAAAATAAGATGAATTTAAGGCACCCTGATGAACCTCGTAAATGTGAAAAGTGTCACCAAACTGGCCACAACAAGAGAAATTGTCAAAATACATACCCTAGGGTTGATAATGAAGTCGATGGTTGATGTTTTTTAATATATTTTATCCCAATACATGAATACTATGTGATGGGAGTTAGTATTTTGTTAATTTTTGTATGCATAAGATTATATCTCTTACATTTATGTCATTTGGGATTTGAAACCTTGTATAATTTTATTTATACTCTATCTTATGTTGTTATATTTTTGTCTTTATTTGTGTTTTTTTCGTTACAAATAGGGTTGTGCAATCTTTACTCAAGATTGATCAATCATGGGCGGTAAAGGCGACGTGAAAGTCGAATACAAAATAAGATGAATTTAAGGCACCCTGATGAACCTCGTAAATGTGAAAAGTGTCACCAAACTAGCCACAACAAGAGAAATTGTCAAAATACATACCCTAGGATTGATAATGTAGTCAATGGTCGATGTTTTTTAATATATTTTATCTCAATACATCAATACTATGTGATGGGAGTTAGTATTTGTTAATTTTTGTATTTATAAGATTATATCTTGTACATTTATGTCATTTGGGATTTGAAACCTTGTACAACTTTATTTATACTCTATCTTATGTTGTTGTATTTTTGTCTTCATTTGTGTTTTCTTCATTCCAAATAGGGCTGTGCAATCATTTTAAACCAAACCGACCGAACTGATTAAGCCCTAAATCGAACCGACCGAACCTTTTTTGAGCAGACCGAACCGACCGAACTTTTCAAAAAAATTGATCCGCCCGAACTAATAAAACATCGGTTAATTTGGTTTTCTACTGAAATAACTGAAATTTCTATCCAATTTGGAAAGTGCAACAGCCAAGTCATGGTTCTCACCATAATCATGTCGTGGGGTGATCATATCCAAGTTCTGGTTTAGCTGTGGTGAGCAGTGAGCACCATCATCACCACAACACTGCTTTAGAGATGCAACCTTCATACTCTTCGAACTTCCAAGTTTCAAGTTAAGTGCGATCATATCCAAGTTTTGTTGCGTGCTTTCTAACTCACGGACAATGGTCGACGGAGCCCAAAGTGAACAAGGATGTGCAGGGCTTGAAATATTCCGGCCCTATGCAGGGCCTGATATTTCAAGCCCTGATAGTTTGAGATGGGTTTAATCTTTGTTTAACTAAAATTTGATTCCAAAACCAAAACCGCACCGATTAAACCAATATTTTTAGAAAAAAAATAAACTTCCGATTTAATCGATCCGAAATTTTAATTTCGGTTAGTTTAATCGATTAATTTGGTTTATCCAAACTTTTGCTCACCCCTATGTGATGCATGATGGTGTGAGTTGCTTTGAGTGCATGATCATGTAAGTGAATTGTGTGATGATCAAGGAATTTACCTCAATTGTAGAGGATAAACTCTTAATTATGTTGTATGGTTGGATATTTGGTTTGAGAGTCTTTATCTCTCAAATCAGTTTTTAATACAAATGTATCTATTTTCATGAAAACTGTACAAATATTTTTTAAAAAATCATTTTCCGTGTTAGAAGAACCACTACAAAAAATAAGACATTTTGGGACAAAATTGGGGACGAATTTTAAAAAAAAAATCGTTGCAAAAATTTTAGGGACAAAAATTGGGACGAAAATTTTTTCGTCCCAAAATGGTTGATGCCAACTTTTGGAACGAATTATGGATTGTTGCAAATTTGGGAACGAATTTGGGGACGAATTTGGCGACGAATAAAATTTTCGTCCCCAAATTCGTTGCAAAAAAGTATACAAATTAGCAACGAAAACTATTTTTGTTGCAAACTTAGGAACGAATTTGGGGACGAATTCACATAAATTTTCCACCAAATTTGTCTCTATTTTTGCAACAAATTTGGGGACGAATTCAGTGACAAATTATATTTTGTTGCCAAGTTTGTCCCTAATATTGGAACGAATTTGGGGACAAATTCGGTGACAAAATTTCTTTTGTTGCCATTTTTGTTCCTAAGTTTGCAACGAATAATAAATTTGTTGCAAAATTGGCAATGAATTTGGCAACAAAAACTTGCCAAATGCTTTGACAATTATAAGATAAATTTTCGTCCCAAAATTCGTCCCAAAATCTAGGACGAAATTTAGGACGAATTTTGGGACGAAGTTTGTGATTCGTCCCAGAATTCGTCCTAGAATCTGGGACGAATTTTGGGACGAATCCACAAAATTTGTCCCAGAATTCGTCGCAGATTTTTTGTTGCCATTTTTGTTCCTAAGTTTGCAACGAAAAATAAATTTGTTGCAAAATTGGCAACGAATTTGGCAACAAAAACTTGCCAAATTTTTTTATAATCATATGATAAATTTTCGTCCCAAAATCTGGGACGAATTTTGGGACGAATTTTGTGGATTCGTCCCAAAATTCGTCCCAAAATCTGGGACGAATTCTGGGACGAAAATAATTTTGTCCCAAATTACGATAGAATTGGGACAACTCATTTTCGTTACCAAATTCATCCCTATAGCAAATATTTTTTTCCAGCTTCAATTTATTTCTGCAATACAATCCAAATACATAAAAATAATATGCATTCAACACATCCTAATTTAACATCAACACATCCTAATTTAACATCAACACATCAACTCATAATTCAAGAAATATAAAGATTTCAACAAAGTTTACATACAAGATCCATCTTGTTCAACAAAGTTTACAAGTTCAACAACCCAAGTCCATCATCCATCTAACAACACTAAGAATACATAACTTTGATCCCCAACACATCAACCCAAGTCATATTCGTGTGCCACAAAATCTTTGATCCCCATAAAATCTCCTTTGCCTACATAACAACAAACAAATAAACTAGATTATGTGTAACAAGAAAGATTGTAAATATTATACGATATAGCCATGTAAAAAGAATAATTAAAAACAAAACATAAATGTGAAATTCCTTAAACATTCTAATAAAAGCCCTAATTCTAATAAAAGTCATATTTACCAACGATATGAATCATCCATGTCATAGCAACGGTAAATAAAATTATAAGAATTATTTTGAAACTAAGTACATGTATCGTAACTATGATACAACCTAATATAATTGGCACATCATATAGAGAGAAAGAGAGAGAGATCTTGTGAAGTATGGTATTAGGGTTCAAATTTCTCACTTAGTTAACTTTATTTTTCATTTTAATTTGCTGAATTTATAGTTTTATCTTTGGTTGGTATTTAATGTAAACTAAAGGATGTTTAAAATAATTGTTCCTTTCATTGTGTTAACTAGTTGACAATTTCATATGAATAACTTTAGCACATTTTTAACAACTCTTTGCAAAATTTTAAAGTAGGAGGATGCATCGTTATCTAGTAAAGAATTTTAGAATAGTGTGATGTAATTCTAGATGAAATATAGAACTTTTATGTATCTATATAGTTTTGAGATTGTACATAGATCAAATTCAGAACTTTTATGCATCATTATCATTGAAGACAAAACAAGAAAAAGCAGCTTATCAAAAAGAAGGAACACAATTAAACAACTATTTAAAGCTAACTTTAACATAATTATTTAAAGTTAACTTTATATAATTAAACAACTATAACATAATTATTTAAAGCTAACTGTATATATAGATCAGTAAATGCATATTAATGAACTTAGGAATACCGAAAAGAAGTGAACAAATACAGCTGTCTTCAACTACAGTGAGATCACACCAAATTGAGACCTGCACAAACAACATTATAAAATCAGGACAAAAATAAAATCAGAGTATTAGAGAGTTCATTCATATTGCCTAGTTATGCTTTAATTTTGTTACTGGTGCACAACTAATAATCATATAGATTAGTCCAGTGATAAACTCAGGAGTTAAAAATTGAGTAGATACAAAATTTAAAAATTGCCTCAGTCCAGTGATAAACTCAGGAGTTAACCCCTGACGATTAGGCAAATTTTTGTTATACATCCAACTTCGCTCATTCTGCATTTTACCTGAATTCAACTATTCAGTTAAACATTATTAAAAGTTACTATAGATAAATCTTATCATTGAAGACAAAACAAAAACAACAGCTAATCAAAAAGAAGGAACGCAATTAATCAACTATAATATAATTAATTATTTAAAGCTAACTTTATATACAAATTAGTAAATGCATAATAATGAACTTAAGAATACCGAAAAGAGGTCAACAAATACAGCTGTCTTCAACTACACTGAGATCACGCCAAAATGGGACCTGCACAAACAACATTATCAATTAAGGCAGTAATTTTCGAATATTAACTTAAATTTCAGAAGGTCTACGACGGCAGCCATACGCCATCCAGCCATCGCCTGGCAGCGGCCAGCCACACGCCGGCCAGGCAGCGGCCTGCCGGGGCCAGACAAGGACTGCCGGAGGCGGCAGTCCAGGCAGCGCCTGGCGGCGGCCAGGCAGCGCCTGGCGGCGGCCACGCAGCGCCTGGAGGCGGCCACGCAGCGCCTGGCGACGGCCAGGCAGCGCCTGACGCCGGCCAGGCAGCGCCTGCACGCAGGCAACCCACGCCGGCAAGCAGCCCCGCGACGCCGACAGAGAGAGATCAGAGAGCAGAGGGCAGAGGGCTTACCAAACGAAAACCTTCCACCGCCGATCGTCGGAGATCACGCCGTCGCCGGTCGGAGATGCGGCCGAAATCCTGGAAATCGCAGCTGCAAAGGGGAACGGGGGAGAGAGAGGAAAGAAATGAGGGAGGGGAAAAAGAATCGGGTAGAAGATTAGAATGATCTAGGGTTTTTAGGAACAAACCTTTTTTGTTCCCAATTTCGTCCCTAAAATTGGGACGAATCCATGGATTTGTCCCAAATTTTGGGACATATACTGGATTCGTCCCAAAATCTGGGACGAATTCAGAAATTTGTCCCAGAATTTAATATTTTTTAAATAAAAGAGGAACAAAATCAAAATGAATAAATACGGACCTAGAGACATCGGAATTTGATGAAACAAGTTTCTATGTGCTCGTATCATTATCCTGATCGTAAATCTATCAATAAAAATATTTTTTACCAAATAGATATATTTTTGGAATTTTTTAATCCCAAATTGACCTAATTGGGAGTTAAAAATTCAAATCGCTTAAAATATTAATTAAAAATTATGGATGAAGACGTATTTACGATCAGCTCAATGATACGGACGCATAAAAACTTGTTTCATCAAATTTTGATGTCTCTAGGTCCATATTTAGGCCTTAGGTATTTGATTTTATTTATTTAAAATTATTTTCAGTTTTGGGACGAATCCTGGATTCGTCCCAAAATTTTATTTATTAAAAAATAAAAAAACAAACTTGGACGCCTTAAATACGGACCTAGAGACATCAGAATTTGATGAAACAAGTTTCTTTGTGCTCTTATCATTATCCTGATCGTAAATCTATCAATAAAAATATTTTTTACCAAATATATATATTTTTGGAATTTTTTAATCCCAAATTGACCTAATTGGGTGTTAAAAAATCAAATCGCTGAAAATATTAATTAAAAATTATGGATGATGACGTATTTAAGATCAGTTCAATGATACGGATGCATAGAAACTTGTTTCATCAAATTCCGATGTCTCTAGGTCCATATTTAGGCCTTAGGTGTTTGATTTTATTTATTTAAAATTATTTTCAGTTTTGGGACGAATCTCTGGATTCGTCCCAAATTTTGGGACGAAACCAGAGATTCGTCCCAAAATTTTATTTATTAAAAAATAAAAATACAAACTTGGACACCTTAAATACGGACCTAGAGATATCGGAATTTGATGAAACAAGTTTCTTTGTGCTCGTATCATTATCCTGATCGTAAATCTATCAATAAAAATATTTTTTACCATATATATATATTTTTGGAATTTTTTAATCCCAAATTGACCTAATTGGGTGTTAAAAATTCAAATCACTGAAAATATTAATTAAAAATTATGGATGATGACGTATTTACGATCAGCTCAACGATACGGACGCATAGAAACTTGTTTCATCAAATTCCGATGTCTCTAGGTCCATATTTAAGCTTTCGGACACTAATTTACAACCGTTCACTACAAACACCTTTTTTGTTAGTATCAACGTATATATGTTTTAAAAAATATATACCTAGAGACATCAGAATTTGATGAAACAAGTTTCTATGTGTTTGTATCATTATCCTGATCGTAAATCTATCAATAAAAATATTTTTTACCAAATAGATATATTTTTGGAATTTTTTAATCCCAAATTGACCTAATTGGGTGTTAAAAATTCAAATCGCTGAAAATATTAATTAAAAATTATGGAAGATGATGTATTTACGATCAGCTCAATGATACGGACGCATAAAAACTTGTTTCATCAAATTCCGATGTCTCTAGGTCCATATTTAAGTTTTCGGACACTAATTTACAATTATTCACTACAAACACCTTTTTTGTTAGTATCAACCTATATATGTTTTAAAAAATATATACCTAGAGATATCAGAATTTGATGAAACAAGTTTTTATGTGATCGTATCATTATCCTGATCGTAAATCTATCAATAAAAATATTTTTTACCAAATAGATATATTTTTGGAATTTTTTAATCCCAAATTGACCTAATTGGGTGTTAAAAATTCAAATCGCTTAAAATATTAATTAAAAATTATGGATGATGACGTATTTATGATCAGCTCAACGATACGGATGCATAGAAACTTGTTTTATCAAATTCCGATGTCTCTAGGTCCATATTTAGGCCTTAGGTGTTTGATTTTATTTATTTAAAATTATTTTCAGTTTTGAGACGAATCCAGGAATTCGTCCCAAAGTTTGGGACGAATCTCTGGATTCGTCCCAACTTTTGGGACGAATCCAGAGATTCGTCCCAAAATTTTATTTATTAAAAAATAAAAAAACAAACTTAGACGCCTTAAATACGGACCTAGAAACATCGGAATTTGATGAAACAAGTTTCTATGTGCTCCTAGCATTATCCTGATCGTAAATCTATCAATAAATTTTTTTTTACCAAATATATATATTGTTGGAATTTTTTAATCACAAATTGACCTAATTGGGTGTTAAAAATTCAAATCGCTTAAAATATTAATTAAAAATTATGGATTATGACGTATTTTGGATCAGCTCAACGATACGGACGCATAGAAACTTGTTTTATCAAATTTCAATGTCTCTAGGTCCTTATTTAGGCCTTAGGTGTTTGATTTTATTTATTTAAAAATATTTTCAGATTTGGGACGAATCCTGGATTCGTCCCAGAATTTGGGACAAATCCTGGATTCGTCCCAAAATTTGGGACGAATTCTCGATTTGTTCCCAAATCTGGGACGAATCCAGGATTTGTCCCTAAATTTGGGACGAATTTTAAATTCGTTCCTGATTTGGGGACGAATTTAGCAACGAATTTTTTTTATGTTGCAAACTTGAAACGAATTTTGTTTGTTGCAAGTTTTGTTGGTTATTTGTCCCAATTTTGGGATGAATTATTTTCGTTCCAAACTTTTGTCCCCAAAGTTATGTTTTTTTTGTAGTGAACACTATTTCCGTTATTTTTTTATATTTGTTATATTCACATTTTTTAAATATAAAAGTTATAATTTCACATTTAAGAAATGTAAAAGATGTAAAAATAATAATAATAAAATAAATTATTTTTCTAAGTGTGTAGAATGTGTGACATTTACTTTTTTTTTCTGCAGATTCGCATTTGGTAAATGCGAAATGATAGCTTTCACATTTACAAAATGTGAAACCTTGTAAATTCTTTTTTTGTTTGGCATACGTAGAATGTTTGTGATTTCCATCTAGTTTCACATTTGCAGAATGCGAAACTTATTTAAGTTTCGCATTTTACAAATGCACACAAAGATGACTACTCTCAAAATAAACACATTGTTCTCCACAATTTAAGAAATTGGTATATTTCGGGAATTTTGTAACATCTCATGGCTACTGCTGCTATACTCAAGCTTCTCCTTTACCTCTTCTGGATTTCTCTCTTATTTCTCTCTGGATCGTTGCAACTCTGCATAGAGGAAGAAAGGAAGGCTCTGCTGAGCGTGAGAAGTGGTTTTCCTAGCGTCGATAGAGTGCTATCTCCATGGAAGGGCAATGAGTGTTGCAGTTGGAATGGTGTAGGATGCAACAGCATCACAGGTCATGTTATCAAACTTGACTTCTCTTTTAGATATCCTTTGCATCGTGGTATTTTTTCCAACAGAAGCGAGGTGCATCCTTTATTGTTTCATTTGAAGCATTTGAAGTATTTAGATATAAGTGGGAACAACTTATCAAGCCATCAAATTCCTGGCTCGATAGGATCTTTAACTCAATTGCAGCACTTGGACCTTTCGGGATGTTGGTTCCAAGGAGAAATTCCCTACCAACTTGGCAGTCTCTCCAACCTGCGTTACTTATCTCTGTCTTTCAACGAGATTTCAGGACAAATACCAGCATCTTTTGTCCATCTCAGTAATCTGCAGTTCTTGGACCTGAGCTATAATAACATCAGCGGAGAGATACCAGAAAATATTGGCAACCTCAGAAACATAGAACGCTTGTTCTTCTGTTATAATCAGATCGAAGGTGTAATACCAAGAAGTATAGGAAACTTGACTAAAATGCTAGATCTGAACCTTTCTGCTAATAGAATTGTCGGGGGATTACCGGAGACTATTGGCAATCTAACTGCATTGCAGAAGTTGGACTTATCGGGTAATCAGATTAATGGAAAGATACCAGATTCAATGAGAAATCTCCTTCAGTTGGATGTTCTTAGTATCTCTCAGAACAACATAAGCGGATCGATTCCTGATGCCTTGGGAAGTCTATGCAACTTGAGTACAATCAATCTCTCTTATAACAGCATAACGGGGAGTGTTGTTGAATTCTTTGAACAACTATCAAGATGCAGAATTAACAAAGCTCTTTCCCATGACTTGCATGACAATCAGTTTAGTGGTCTTTTTCCTAGTCCTTTTGAGAGGCTTCAAAGATTAGTTTTTCTTGACCTTGGTTCCAATCAATTGAGCGACTCAGTTCCAGCATCCTTGGGGAAATTGTCTGCATTAATGACCTTAAGTCTATGTTCAAACTATTTGGTTGGAGATATCACAGAAGCCCACTTTGCCAATCTCACAAATTTATATTACATGGATATATCTGACAACAACTTGTCAGTCAAAGTGAGCCAAGATTGGCTTCCTCCATTTCAAGCAGTAGGAATTCGAATGGGCTCCTGCAACTTGGGACCCAGATTTCCTCCATGGGTGCGGAACCAAACCATTTTAAATGAGCTAGACATATCAAACAATGGAATATCAGATGCTTTTCCTGATTGGTTTTGGAGCTCGTGCACATCCAACTTGGAGCTAGATGTTTCTCAAAATCATATGAGAGGAATGTTGCCACGCTCTTTAGAATGCTTCAAGGATGTATGCAAATTAAATTTAAGTTACAACAACTTTGAAGGCTTCATACCAAGAATGCAACTTTCGGATGCATATTTGGACTTCTCTTACAATTCCTTCTCTGGACCTATTCCTAGTAGCTTGGCTGAGAATGCTGTGTATATGTCTTTGTCAAACAACAAATTGAATGGTAGTATTCCATCCTCCATTTGTACAGGAAATTTTCTAGAAGGAATCGACCTTGGCAACAATGATTTATCTGGAACACTCCCTGATTGTTTCAGATATGAATCAGAATTGATGATTCTCGACGTTTCAAACAACAAGTTATCCGGCAGGATCCCTAGCACACTTGGATTTTTACGAAGACTCCAATCGGTGCACTTGAATCACAATAGACTCTCTGGCACAATTCCCACAACATTGATACAGTGCATTGCACTTGTGGTAATTGACTTCAGCTGGAATGAATTGTCTGGTGACATACTCAGTTGGATCGGACCAGAACTGTCATCATTAAGAGTCCTTTCTTTGAGGTCAAAAATAAGTTCACCGGTGAGATTCCATCAAAACTCTCGTTGATGCCTTCACTCCAAATCTTAGATCTTGCTCACAATCTTTTCTCTGGTTTGTTGCCTCCTAGTTTTGGTAATTTCACTGCTATGATGAAAAACCAGAACCATAAAATACCTTCACCACTAGACGCACTTGATTATTGTACCGAGAGCCTCATTATATTTGCCAAAGATTCATCACTTAATTTCACTACTACGCTTTCGTTTGTCAAGAGCATTGACCTCTCGTATAACAATCTCTCGGGCATGATTCCTAAAGAGCTAACAAATCTTAATGGCCTCCGCTACCTCAACTTATCTTTCAATTTCTTTTCTGGACAAATACCCGAGAAAATTGGTCTTATGGACCAATTAGAATCACTTGATCTCTCAAAGAACAATCTCTCTGGTAAAATCCCTTCGAGTATCTCTGCATTAACTTTTCTAACCGTCTTAAACTTGTCTTACAACAATCTTGTCGGGAAAATACCGCTGGGCCCTCAACTTCAAACCTTCACCAACTTGTCTTACATCGAAAACCCTGAGCTTTGTGGGGAACCACTTGAAATCAAATGTCTTGAAGACAACCAAACCAACAATGATGGAGTTACAGAAGAAGGGCACATGCTTGAAGATGGAGGAATTTGGTATTTTAGTGGCTTTGCTCCTGGATTTATATTTGGCTTCTGGGGATTCATGGGCGTAATTATGATCAAGAAGAGCATAAGAATCAAATACATTTTACTCATCGATAGCATAATTGGTTGGTTTATGCAAATGTAATGGGAACTAAGATTTAAATATGTCTACATTAATATATTCTAGGATTTATGGAGCTTGTAGTGCTTTTATGATATAAGACCAAGCTTGTTGTAATGAATTTAAGTTGATATTTGACATTTAAGTCATGAATCATATGTGATTGATATGAATATGATGAGTGAAATATTATTCATGACTTGAGGGGAAATGACCCAAAAAAAATCTCCTTTAACAATAGTTATTCTTGTATTTTTGTTGTAAGGCAATCATTTATGTAATTATGATCAAGAAGAGCATACGAATCAAATAATTTTACTCATCGATAGCATAATTGGTTGGTTTATGCAGATGTAATGGGAACTAAGCCTTAAATACGCCTAAATTAAATCTAAAATTTATGTACTTAATAAGAGTTTGTACTTTTAAGATGATAAGACTAAGCTTGTTGTAATTAATTTAAGTTTGATATTTGACATTTAAGTCTTGAATCATATGTGATTGATATGAATATGATGAGTTAAATATTAATAATGACTTTTTTTTTAGCAATAGTTATTCTTGTATTTTTGTTGCAAGGCAATGATTCAAACCTTTGCTTAAATTTGTTACATAGGAGAATAAAACATTTATTAATTTTCTCTTTCTTTGTCACCTTATATATAGATTAGTATAAATCAGTATTTCAAGGCAAGTAAAGGAATTTGCTTAGTTTCTCAACTTATTTGTCACCTTGATTCAAAAGGAACTCAGTATCCAACTCTAGATTCTCGTCTGTATTTAAAATTATCTAACAGTGCAGTTCAAAATATTGCCAACTCTAAATCATGCATGAAATTTAAAACAAAATCGAGATACTGCAGTTGGTCTCAATAAAATAAATTGGAGTTTCTCAATGCTCAACACATCAAGATTACGTTTGGTTGGATGTAATGTAATTGAGCTTGTAATGTAATTAAATTTCTAATGTAATGTAATATAATCCTGATTACATTACTACATTTGGTAATATAATGTATGTAATCTTTGATTACAAGGATGATTATATTCTTTTGTTTGTTGTCCATTATTTTTTATAAGGAATGTAATTCGTATTTTTATAAAATGACAAAAATATCATACGACCTCTACCGGTGGGCGCTACATCTCCGTCGGAGTTTGCGGTCGTCGCCGGCCGCCGCTGCCGCCGCCGGTCATCGGTCGCCGCTGCCGCCGCTGGTTGCCGGCCAATCGCGCGGCCGTCGCCGGCGGTGGGCAGCGGCGGGCGACAATGGGCGATGACAGATTAGGGATATATTTGACATTTAAATTTTTGTTAAACGATGACCTTGTAATATAATCGGATTACAATGTGTTTATTTTGTAATTCAGATTACAAAACTTTATTACATTTTGTAATCTAGATTATATTACATTATAAGTTTAAAATGAAACCAAACAAATTAATCAGCCTTATAATGTAATCTGGATTACATTACAAGACAGATTACCCCCTACCAAATACAGCCGAAATAGAAACTTGATCAGGTTGAAGTCATCTGGCTCGATCGGGCTTTTGATCCTGCCAAGGCTTTTGATGGCTGTAGCACTTTATCCATCACAGGGGAGCAATTTAGCCCTTCAAATGGAGTACTATCTAGATCCAGATATCCTCTGGAGAACCTTAAGCATCAAACATAAAGTTGAAGATCCTATTATTTACGCTTTCTTTACGAGATTACAAACTCAATTTAAAACAATTTTTCTTCACGACGAACAAACTTAGGTGTGGACTCTGGTTGTAACATAACAAAATAAAATATGTGGGATCGTCACATCAGCCGCTCCCTATAATCGGTCTCGCGCATATGGAGGAAGATAAATGGTTGTAACATAACAAGATTATATTTAAGGATGACACTAGAAGAACCCATAAATTCCTAGTATATGTTGTAAAATTAGTTTTGAACCCCATAAATTTGAATGACATAGATGTTTCGTTATCATCCATCTCATTCACGATTGTTTCTAAAGACAATTTTATTTCCTTAGAAATTCTATCATTTGTCAGGTTAATTATATGGCTTTCAGTGCTCAATTGAGTTGAAAACTTTCTCAACAATGACTAGCAGTTAAGCATCATAAAGTAAGAAATCATTCAAAGATCTTGAGTTAGTTAATTAATGAGTTTAAGTCTAAACAAGCTGCATATCTTGAATATATAAATCCATGTAGTTTTCTTGCATCCATCTTTTGCCTATGAACTTCATCGCTGATGGTTTTAGCACGTGGTCAATGTTTTTTTGAAAATGTTTAACATCGATCTTTATGGTTAAACAGGAACCCATGGAATTGGCTTTATGGTTTTAGCACGCGGGCAGGACTGCGACAAGTGCTCGCGTCTCCAAACTACCACTACATCAATGTAACCAAGACGGATAGGATGCAGAGTAGCTATCTAGCTACATAACAAGAGGGTTAACTGTGTGACTCCAGCTACCACTATGTATAGTGGCTCAGCGGCCACGACAGAACAAGCTCCGCTCCAAACTACTGTAGGATCAGAAAGACGCGAGGGGGGGGAGAGTTAATAGCAATCATCGAAAATCGATAGTGAATTAAAATAGGTACACAATGGAGGAATAAAAGAAGAAAAGAAAATAGAGAAGTCAAGCGCTAACACAAGTTAGTTTTACTTGGTTCGAAGCCTTCAACGACTCCTACTCCAAGACTCGCACTCGACGAGTGCGGTCGTTGCCCAATCCACTAATAATTTGAATGGTTACAAATTGAGTACAGGAACTATATATGAAAATTGCCAACAACAAAAAAAAGTGAGAAAATATTGATTGTCGGTTGTCAGAGGAGCATCACAGTGTCACAAGAGTTTTTTCAGAGAACCGAGAAAGAGTGAAAGTCGTAGTAATTGTTGTTTTGAAGCTCCTAGTCGAAAGCTTTAAATATGTTCGTTCCAGGCACCTAGAACCCCTCCGAGCGCCTGGACCACGTGGCTCGGCCACTCGATGCACTCCACATTAGTTTGTGGATGATTTTTGCAGTCCAAGCGCCTGGACCGACTTCAGGCACCCGGATCGCCAAGGCTTCTCCTCCTAAAAAGGGTTACTCCTCGGCAATAAAAATAGGTTCATCCTATAAAATAGAGTTAATACAACTTAGTAGATAGGAGTAGTAATTAGATCTCGTCTCCTCGAAATCAAGATCTAGTCAAGATCTCAACTTAGGTTTTCCAAATGGACTTAAATTGGATCGACGCCTACAGTTCCCTTAATGGGGAACGCATCCTCACTGGATCTTTCCTCCAGATATTTACCTTCACTTACCAACTGCAGACACTTGACTTACCTTTGACCCACCAGGTCTTCCCGCTAGTTGTCAGGTCCACAGACTTAATTGGACTTCGGCCGGTTGTTAGGTCCCGCGGACCCAATCGGACTTCCCGCCATATATCAGGCCCTACGGACCTATCTGGACTTCCCACCAGCTATCAGGTTCCGCGGACCTAGCTGGATTTCAGCTTGGTGTCAAGTCCTCCAGACCAGTCAACTCTTGCACTTGGTAGAAAGGTTAAACAAACAACACATCTAACTTTAACCTATTTGTTATAAATCAAAACTAGATTATTAGTGAAACCTGCACCAACAGCTACCACTCCCCCCTGAGTGGTCGAATGGGCAACTAAATATGACTAACAACTAGGACACACCACAAGGGAGCAATGGTCGTCAACATACATATAGTTCAATGATGAACATGATGTAAATAATCATAATACCAATACGATCATCATCAATGCAACATCTCAATCATCATAAATATCTCCAGTATATGATCCATCTAACACCTATATCTATAGGTATGGGTAGATCCAACTAGTGTCTACTAAACAATAAATATAATAAGTAGCAACACTAAACACGTACACATCATACACATATGCACCCTACAACATATATATAATCAACATAATACCTTTAATAGTCATACCAAACGAGTATATGTTGGTGCAATTTGTACTAATAATCTAACTCAGGTTTTGATGAATGATAAGTAGGGATGACAATTTCACCCAAACCCGATGGAGGATCCGACATCCGGCCCGAATGGAGGAGGGTATGGAGGGACTATCAATACCTGATACCTGACTCGAATACCCGATTAAATAATATATATACATATATTAAAGGAAATTTTCTTTTTCCAAAATTAACTTACAATTTTTGTTGATATTAGGAGGAGACTATATAGATGTTTAATCTATTTTTTTAATTATATATATTTTTTTAATAGGTTATTAATTTTAATATATTTTTGTTGAATGATAATAGTTGGATAGAAAGAAGAAAAATTATAACTATAGAAGATATCCGATCATTTAATGGGTATGGGTATACCCATCGGAGATCCTATACCCGATGGGTATGGGGACGGAGGATATAGAATCCGACCCGAATCCGACTCATTGTCATCCCTACTGATAAGTGGATTAAAGTTAGAGTGTTTTGTGATCTAATTACTTTACCAAGTGCAGGAGTTGACGGGTCTAAAGGACCTGACACCAAGCTGAAATCTAGTTAGGTTCGCGAGACCTGATAGCTGGTGGAAAGTCCAGATAGGTCCGCAGGGCCTAATATCTGGCAGAAAGTTCGATAGGGTCTACAGGACCTGACAATCAGCCGAAGTCCAGTTGAGTCTGCTGACCTGACAACTTACGAGAAGACCTTGTGGGTCAAAGGTAAGTCAAGTGACTGCAAGTTGTAAGTGAAGTTAAGCAACTAGAGGAGAGATCTAGGTGAGGACGCGTTCTCCGTTGAGGGAACTATAGGTGTTAGTCCAGCCTAAGTCCATTTTGGAAACCTAAGTTGAGACCTTGACTAGATTCTGGTCTCAGGGAGACAGGATCTAATTTCTATTTTTATCTTATTAATGTTGTGCTAACTCTATTTTACAGGATAAATATATTTTTTTGTTGCATGTACTAACTTTTTGTTGCAGGGAAGAAAAGAGACAACAAGTGGTCCGGCGCCCGGAGCTGGTCCGGGTGCCCGAACTAGTCTCGCCCGGGCGGGTGCCGCAGTCACCTAGGTGGTCCGAGCGCCCGAAATTGGTCCAGGCGCCCGAATTACAAAAGTTGGAGCACGACGACTGGCCAAACCCATGTCAGCGGTCCAGACGTATGGAAGTGGATAAACTTCGTGGATGAAGTTTCAACGAGAGATCATCATGTCAGCAATGGTCCAGGCACCCGGAATGGGCCTATATCAGGTCCTTCGACCAGCAGCTTTAGAACAACATTGACTACAACTTTCATATTCAAGTTCAGCTCCGAAAAGGCTCCAATGACATCGAAAGGCTGCTCCGAAGTTTGAGGAATAAGAGATTTCAATTTCCTTTCTGTTTGTCAGTAACAAATTTGATTTTCAGTTCTTGTACTCAATCATTGTAATCATTTTACAAATTGATACTGATTGCTAAATGAAAGCGATTGACGATCACGAGCATTGGAGTAAGAGTCGTCACAGGCTCCGAACCAAGTCAAACCACCTGTGTTAGCATTGTTTTCTATTTCTTTATTCTACTGCATAACTCATTTTCAATCACAATTTTCGACGATCGCTATTCACCCCCCCCCCCCCTTTAGAGACTTTATATAGCCTTATCTAAAGAAATGTCTCCGAAGACATCAAAGGAGATAGAGGATATGAAGGCAGTTCCTTATGCTTCGGCTGTAGGAAGCCTTATGTATGCAATGCTGTGTACGAGACCTGATATCTGTTTTACCGTGGGCATGATTAGCAGATATCAAAGTAACCCTGGACAAGGACATTGGACTACTGTAAAGCATATATTGAAGAAGGACTAGAGATTATATGTTAGTTTACCAATGAGACGATTTGCTCCCTGTGGGTTACATGGATTCGGATTTCCAATCAGATAGGGACAACAATAAGTCTACATCAGGCTATGTGTTTACTTTAGGAGGTGGAGCCATTACATGGAGGAGTGTTAAGCAGAAATGCGTTTTAGACTCAACCATGGAAGCTGAGTATGTGGCAGCATCTGAGGCAGCCAAAGAAGTTGTATGGCTCAGGAACTCTCTAATGGACTTAGATGTGATTCCTGGTTTGCCCAAAATCATCACAATTTATTGTGATAATAGCAGTGCAGTTGCAAACTCGAAGGAACCATGAGCTCATAAGGCGAATAAACATATAGAGCGCAAGTACCACCTGATACGAGACATCGTCAAGTGAGGAGAAGTTGTCGTCGCCAAGATTGCATCAGCAGATAACCTGGCAGATCCTTTCACTAAGGCCCTTCTAGCGAAAGCTTTTGATCGGCATGTGGAGGGGATGGGAATCAGATGTATGGCAACAGATATGGCAGCTTAGTCTTTTAGTATAAGTGGAATATTGTTAGAGTGTATACTAAAAGTCTAGCTTTTGTAAACATTTATTTTTGAAATAAAAGAATCACATTGGTCAAATGTCTATATTTATTTGTTAAATATAGTTGTTCAACTAATTTATAAAATAGATAACATGGTGTGTGGTGTCACACACAGAAGATCATGTTATCAGCCCTTTATAAATTATAAACAGTTGCTAATGACTAAGATGGAAAGGAACAAACCATTGGTAAAGTCGTAGTGTAATTAAGTATTAGTTTATCTTGACTAATAAATTACACTAGTACACTCTAAGTGTATTGAGTAGGACCATTTTAGGTAAGTTCTTTTTATACTGACTTAATAAAAGAACTACATCTTAGTTATTATGGAAGTGTGTACTCTTAATCCTAATATAATAACAAACATATATATTTAGTATCTATTTCTTTAACTTATCAAAAGGTGAGATTTAGTTTAATAAATCAATAGGCCCGATAAGTTGGGAAATGATATTACTTATAGTGTGGCTTGTTGATTATAGAAGGAAACTGTGTCCTAGTAATCTAGGTTGAGAATGTCCCTAAGAGGAGCTAATAAAGATTGTCATGTTAAACCCTGCAGGTGGACTTAGTCCGACATGACAATGAGGTTGAGTGGTACTACTCTTAGACTTAGATATTAATTAAGTGAGTTGTCAGTAACTTACTTAATTAGTGGGCATTCATTATCTTAAACACAGGGAGACTAACACACTCATGATAAGAAGGAGCCCATAAATGTAATTTGGGATTATTGCGGTAGTGCAACAATAACTCTCTAGTGGAATGAGTTATTGTTGTTGAACTTGAGTTGTGTGTTCGGGGCGAACACGGGATACTCAAGCTTATCGGAAGGTCAAAACCAATTTCTCCTCTAGGTCCCTATCGTAGCCTCATTAGTGCCTCAAGTTCATCCAAATAAAAGTCCTTTTTGGTGTCCAAGAAGGAAGTCGGCCCATTGCTTGGTGACCAAGCAATGGTCGGCCACCATCTCCTTAAGAGGGTTGGCCCTCTTGCTTGGTGATCAAGCAAGTAGGGGCCGACCATAATTAATTCAAATAAGAGTAGTGTTTTGAATTTTTAAAATCCTCTCTTTGTAGAAAACTACAAGTTTTAAAAGAAAATTTTTAATTTTAAAAACTTTCCATATTTGAATTAGGCCACATGGTTTAATAGAGAGTTTTAAAAGTTTTAAAATTTTCCTTTTTTAACCATCTTCATGATTTTAGAAAAAAGGAAGAGAAGTTTTAAAATTAAAATTATCTATTTTTGTAAGCATGTTAAAAAAGGAAATTTTTGAAGAGAAGTTTTAAATTTTAAAACATGGTTTTAATTTTTAAAACTTCCCTTTTTTAACATCCACTTTTAGAAAGAGAGCTTGTAAAATTTTATAAGAGGTTTTCTTCTTTTATAAAATTTTATAAAAAATATTTTTCTTCCTCTTTAAGGGGCCGGCCAATTAAATTGATTCATGATTGGTGATTGATTCAATCAAGAGAAAAGAAAAGGAAAAATAAAAGGGAAAAGGAAAAACAAGAGGAAGATTTTAATTTTTTGTAAAATGTCTTTCCTTATTTGCCTTGGGCAAGTAATATAAAAGAAGGGGAGGGGATGCCTCATGAGATAACAATTCTTATTCTCTTGGTGGAGTTCCTCTTGGTGGTCTGCCCTCTCTCCCTCTCTTTTCCCTTTGCTCTCTTTTGCTCCTTGGTCGAAATCTAGATGAGGAGGAAGAGGCTTTTGGGTGGTGTTCATCTTGGAGGATCATCACTCACACGACGTCCAAGGCGAGGCGAGGAATACGGCTGAAGATCTCGAGGTCATTAGCATACAAAGAGAAGGTATAACTAATAATTTTCTTCTACATCATGCTAGTTATTTTTCTTTGTATGAATTCCAAACATAAGAGGCATTAGATTCTAGTTTTTCGGATTTGTATTCGAATTTGTGTTTTTGGTTTTCGAATTTGTGATTCGATTGTTCCTTTTGGTTAAACCTAGAGTTATATAAGGAAATTAAATATTAGCTTTCATTAAAAGGCTTTGTCTAGGAAGTGGTGGTTGCTCCCATATCCAAGAAGGCTTTGTGCCTCGCCATGTTTAACCTGGAAGCCAATTTTGGAAATTAATATTTAATTGAATTTATAACATAGGTGGATTTGGATCAATAGTGTTAAGTTCTGCATGCAATCCAAGTCTAAACCATTAAGAACAGATAAGTTAAATTTGGAATCAATAATGTTAAGTTCCGTTTGTGATTCCTAATTTAACTTCTAAAGAACACAATAGGTTATTAAGGAAAGGTTCGACACTTGTATAAAATTTTTATACAGTGGAACCGGTACGATCTTCCTAAGACTAACCAACAATTGGTATCAGAGCTAGGGTTTGCCTCTGTGTGTTTTGGTTTTCAAATTAATTATGCACATGGCATACATAATTTAGGCAGGATAATAGTAGGATGTGCTAACTTTGTGGTTGCAGGCTCCAACTATTATGGCATTTAGATATTGTGTGTGATTGGACCCTTGGACATGTCAAGGGCATTATTTTATGTGTGCATGATTGTATGTATTAAATACAGCAGGAGCTGTATTAGTTTTAGAATTTTACTTTTTTTGTTCGATCTAGAATACATGTACATTCCTTTATGGAATATAGGATCGATATATGTAAAATTTTATTTTTGTCGCGGATCGTGTCTTTACGAGGCGTGGTGCTATTGGAGGACCAGAAGCGCAGCGGAATAAGAAGCAAGATAGATGCGACAACTCGACCCGATGGCGGTGGATAAAGACGGCAGCAGCTAGGGTTGGAGTATACTGAAGACAGTGATGAAAAAGGCCATAATAGTTGGAAAATTAATGTCCATATTTATTGCTTTTTTTTACTGTGATGTATGTGTGCATGTGATGTAGGCTAGCATAGGTTAAAATTCCTCACCTTAAATAACTAAGTGGGAGAGGGATTTTTAAAAAATAAATTCCACGGTCTCCATTACTGGTTGTAAGTGATGCAAACAAACTTGCGCGTTGGCTCTGAGTGCCTTCCTCCATATCGGATGAGTTTGTTTGCGGATCACTAGATCAAACTTCCATTTTGGATTACTATAGGAAATTAATTAAGAGCGTTTGATCTTCCCCATCAGAAGGGGCACAATCTTATTAATGGACTAAGTGTCAAGTAATGGTATACACTTAGGCATGTCTAATAATATCCTCCCCATCAGAGTCACTGCTATTATTTGTGTGACTGAAGGAAAACCAACTATTAATTTTATTTGTCATAAAGTTAGGTTGACAAGAATAAAATTAATGGGTAAAACCTCCTCTTACAAATGTTTGATTTTGTATATGTCCACACTATCGTGGTATGCAAAATTCACGGTGATTTGAGGTGTTGATTAATTTAAAATAGTATTGTTTGAGGAATCAATATTATTCTAAATTTAGAGTCTTGACCAAAGTTTATTTTTGTGATTCTTAGGATGACTATTAACCCACTGGCCATTATTCTGAAAGAGAATAGATTTACTAGTCCAAACTATATAGATTGGAAAAGAAACCTGAATATTGTCTTAACTGCTAAAAACTATAAGTTTGTACTACCAGAGGTATGCCCAAATACACCTAATGGTGACTCTACCCCAGAGGAGATTGAGTATCATAAGAGATGGGTAAAAGCATATGAGATGGCACGGTGTTACATTTTGGCTTCAATGTCAAATGTATTGCAACATCAGTATCAAGATTTACCAACTGCTTATGATATAATAAACAATCTCAAAGAACTCTTTGGGCACCAGCGTCGGACTGATAGGCAAGAGGCAATGAGAAAGTTAATGACAGCCACCATGTCGGAGGGGACACCCGTAAGGGATCATATCTTCAAAATGATGGCTTATCTGAATGAAATACAAGTTATTGGAGGTGAAATTGATGGGGAAACCCAGGTCGATATAATTCTTCAAACGCTACCCAGAAGTTTTGAGCAGTTCCGCCTGAATTATAACATGAATAAAAGGGAGTATACGTTGGCGGAACTTCTGACAGAACTACAGGTAGCAGAATGTATATTTCGTCACAGTTCTCAGATTCACTATGCTGAAAATGGTTCTACTTCTAAGTCGAAAGGCAAGAAGAAGAAGAAACAGGTCTTTTCAGCAAAGAAAGTGAATAAACCTCAGGGTACAGGACAAAAAGCTGGAATGAAGAAGCCGAAGGGCAAGTGCTTCATCTGCAAGCAGTCAGGACATTGGAAGGTGGACTAACCTCGTAGGAATCAGAACAATAAAGGTATATCTCGTTCTCTAGTAGTTGAAACATGTTTAGCGGTGTTATCTACCAGCACCTGGAGTGTAGATACGGGAGCCACTGATCATGTCTGCAACTCTTTGCAGGGGTTCCAGGAAACCCGACGACTATTTGAAGGAGAGATAATTGTCTAAATGGGCAATGCTACTAAGGTGGCAACTGTTGCAGTGGGAGACGTCTACTTATCTTTTGATAGGAATAGAAGTTTGGTTTTAAGAAATTATCTTTATGTACCCAGTTTTAGAAAGAATTTAATTTTGGTTTCTAAACTGTATTTGGATGGATATTCTATTTCTTTCAGTAACAATGTAGTTATAAAGAGAAATATAGTTATTATCTGTTCTGGTGCATTAGTTGGCAATTTATATACATTAAATCCAATTTCTCTCATAAAAGCAACAAATGGAAATTAATAACACATCTTTTAACTCTAATAAGAGAAAAGAACCTTCGGAGATGAACCAAACATATCTTTGGCATCTAAGGCTTGGGCATATTAACTTAAGTAGGATTCAAAGGCTTATAGCCGATGGACTCTTGGGTACATTAGAGTTGGAAAATTTTCCAACCTGTGAATCTTGCTTGGAAGATAAAATGACCAAAAGACCTTTTAAGGCCAAGGAGTATAGAGCCAAAGATGTGTTAGAACTGGTTTATTCTGATTTGTGTGGTCCTATGTCTATCCAGGCAAGAGGTGGTTTCGAATACTTTGTCTCTTTTATAAACGATTATTCGAGACACGGATACATTTACTTTATGCGCCGCAAGTCTGAGTGTTTTGGTAAGTTCAAAGAGTACAAGGCTGATGTGGAGAAACGTCTTGGTAAAAGTATCAAAACACTACGGTCTGATCGTGGTGGCGAATACCTTTTGGGAGAGTTTAGGAATTACTTATCAGAGGCAGGGATTCAATCCCAGTTATCTGCACTTGGTACACCCCAACAGAATGGTGTGGCAGAACGAAGGAATAGGACTCTTATGGAAATGGTTAGATCGATAATGAGTTATTCAAAATTACCAAATTTGTTTTGGGGATACACTCTGGAAACAGCAACGCACATTCTGAACTTAGTACCTTCTAAATCAGTACCCTCTACTCCCACAGAATTATGAAATGGGCGAAAGCCCAGTTTAAGACATATTCGAATTTGGGGTAATCCAGCACATGTGCTGAAAGCAGATGCTGATAAGTTAGAATCTCGTACAGAAGTTTGCGTGTTTATGGGTTATCTTAGAGGAACGAAAGGTGGTTTATTTTATAGTCCTAAAGACCAGAAGGTCATTGTTAGCACCAATGCCCAGTTTTTAGAAGAAGACTATATAATGAACCACAAGCCCAAAAGTAAAATTGTTCTAGAAGAAATTAGAGTGGGCACGTCTACTTCAGTACCAACAGTACAAGATGAAGTACCACAAGAGACTGCAACACGTGTCACACATGATACACAACCACAGACAGTGCCTCGTCGTAGTGGGAGGGTTGTGAGGCAACCTGAGAGATTTATTTTTTTTTGAGAGTCTTCGGACTTGATCCCGGGTAAGCATGAACCTGATCCCCGGACATATGACGAAGCACTCTAAGATATAGATGCAATATCTTGGCAAAAGACAATGAATTTTGAAATAGAGTCTATGTATTCTAATAAGGTTTGGGATCTTGTAGAACCACCTGATGGTGTAAAAGTCGTTGGATGCAAGTTGATCTATAAAAGGAAAAGAGGGACAAACGGGAAGGTAGAAACTTTCAAAGCAAGGCTTGTTGCGAAAGGGTATACTCAGAAAGAGGGAATCGATTATGAGGAGACTTTTTCGTCGATAGCTATGCTAAAGTCTATCCGGATACTCTTATCCATTGCTACTCATATGGATTATGAGATTTGGCAAATGGATGTCAAGACAACTTTCCTTAATGGAAGTCTTGAAGAAAATATCCATATGAAGCAACCAGAGGGATTCATTGAAAAAGACAAAGAGCATCTAGTGTGCAAGCTGAATCGGTCCATTTATGTACTAAAGCAAGCTTCAAGATCTTGGAACATCTGATTTAATGAAGTAATCCAGTCATATAGATTTATTCAGTGTCCGGATGAGTCTTGTGTATACAAGAAGTGTAACAGAAACGTGGTGGTATTTCTAGTACTATACGTAGATGATATTTTGTTAATTGGCAACAATGTCATGGTATTATCGGACGTAAGGGTATGGTTGTCCAAACAATTTGATATGAAGGACTTAGGAGAATGTGCACACATTCTTGGGATCAAAGTTATAAGGGATCGCAAGAAAAGAATGTTGTGTCTATCTCAAGCTTCATATATAGATACAATCCTTACTTGTTTCAGCATGCAGAACTCCAAGAAAGGTTTCTTACCTTTTAGGCATGGAGTAGCCTTATTTAAAGAAATGTCTCTGAAGACATCAAAGGAGATAGAGGATATGAAGGCAGTTCCTTATGCTTCGGTTGTAGGAAGCCTTATGTATGCAATGTTGTGTACGAGACCTAATATCTGTTTTGACGTTGGCATAGTTAGCAGATATCAGAGTAACCCTGGACAAGGATATTGGACTGCTGTAAAGCATATATTGAAGTACCTGAGAAGGACTAGAGATTATATGTTAGTTTACTAAGGAGACGATTTGCTCCCTGTGGGTTACATGGATTCAGATTTCCAATCAGATAGGGACAACAATAAGTCTACATCAGGCTATGTGTTTACTTTAGGAGGTGGAGCCATTGCATGGAGGAGTATTAAGCAGAAATGTGTTTCAAACTCAACCATGGAAGCTGAGTATGTGGCAGTCTCTGAGACAGCCAAAGAAGTTGTATGGCTCAGAAACTTTCTAATGGGCTTAGATGTGATTCCTGGTTTGCCCAAAATCATCATAATTTATTGTGAAAATAGCGGTGCAGTTGCAAACTCGAAGGAACCACGAGCCCATAAGGCGAGTAAACATATAGAGCGCAAGTACCACCTGATACGAGACATCGTCAAGCGAGAAGAAGTTGTCGTCGCCAAGATTGCATCAGCAGATAACCTGGCAGATCCTTTCACTAAGGCCCTTCCAGCGAAAGCTTTTGATCGGCATGTGGAGGGGATGGGAATTAGATGTATGGCAGCAGATATGGTAGCTTAGTCTTTTAGTATAAGTGGGAGATTGTTAGAGTGCATACTAAAAGTCTAGCTTTTGTAAACATTTATTTTTGAAATAAAAGAATCACATTGGTCAAATGTCTATATTTATTTGTTAAATATAGTTGTTCAATTAATTTATAAAATAGACAACATGGTGTGTGGTGTCACACACAGAAGATCATGTTATCAGCTCTTTATAAATTATAAATAGTTGCTCACGACTAAGATGGAAAGGAACAAACCATTGATAAAGTCATAGTGTAATTAAGTATTAGTTTATCTTGACTAATAAATTACACTAGTACACTCTAAGTGTATTGAGTAGAACCATTTTAGGTAAGTTCTTTTTATACTGACTTAATAAAAGAACTACACCTTAGTTATTATGGAAGTGTGTACTCTTAATCCTAATATAATAATAAGCATATATATTTAGTATCTATTTCTTTAACTTATCAAAGGGTGAGATTTAGTTTGATAAATCAATAGGCCCGATAAGTTGGGAAATGATATTATTTATAGTGTGTCTTGTTGATTATAGAAGGAAACTGTGTCCTAGTAATCTAGGTTGAGAATGTCCCCAAGAGGAGCTCATAAGGATTGTCATGTTAAACCCTGCAGGTGGACTTAGTCCGACATGACAATGAGGTTGAGTGGTACTACTTTTGGACTTAGATATTAATTAAGTGAGTTGTCAGTAACTTACTTAATTAGTGGGCATTCGTTATCTTAAACACAAGGAGACTAACACACTCATGATAAGAAGGAGCCCATAAATGTAATTTGAGATTGGTGCGGTGGTGCAACAATAACTCTCTAGTGGAATGAGTTATTGTTGATGAACTTGAGTTGTATGTTCAGGGCGAACATGGGATACTCAAGCTCATCAGAAGGCCAAAACCAATTTCTCCTCTAGGTCCCTGTCGTAGCCTCATTAGTGCCTCAAGTCCATCCAAATAAAAGCCCTTTTTGGTGTCCAAGAAGGAGGTCGGCCCATTGCTTGGTGACCAAGCAATGGTCGGCCACCATCTCCTTAAGAGGGCTGGCCCTCTTGCTTGGTGATCAAGCAAGTAGGGGTCGGTCATAATTAATTCAAATTATAGGAGTGTTTTGAATTTTTAAAATCTTCTCTTTGTAGATAACTACAAGTTTTAAGAGAGAGATATTAATTTTAAAAACTTTTCATATTTGAATTAGGCCACATGGTTTAATAGAGAGTTCTAAAAGTTTTAAAACTTTCCTTTTTTAACCATTTTCATGGTTTTAGAAAAAAGGAAGAGAAGTTTTAAAATTAAAATTTTCTATTTTTGTAAGCATGTTAAAAAAGAAAATTTTTGAAGAGAAGTTTTAAATTTTAAAACATGGTTTTAATTTTTAAAACTTTCCTTTTTTAACACCCACTTTTAGAAAGAGAGCTTGTAAAATTTTATAAGAGGTTTTCTTCTTTTATAAAATTTTATAAAAAATATTTTTCTTCCTCTTTAAGGGCCCGACCAATTAAATTGATTCATGATTGGTGATTGATTCAATCAAGAGGAAAGAAAAGGAAAAATAAAAAACAAGAGGAAGATTTTAATTTTTTGTATAAAGTCTTTCCTTATTCGCCTTAGGAAAGTAATATAAAAGAAGGGGAGGGGAGGCCTCATGAGATAACAATTCTTATTCTCTTGGTGGAGTTCCTCTTGGTGGTCGGCCCTCTCTCCCTCTCTTTTCCCTTTGCTCTCTTTTGCTCCTTGGTGGTGGTGGTGGCCGAAATCTAGAGAAGGAGGAGGAAGAGGCTTTTGGGTGGTGTTCATCTTTGAGGATCATCGCCCACACGACGTCCAAGGCGAGGCGAGGAATACGACAGAAGATCTCGAGGTCATTAGCATACAAAGAGAAGGTATAACTAGTAATTTCTTCCGCATCATGCTAGTTATTTTTCTTTGTATGAATTTCAAACACAAGAGGCATTAAATTCTAGTTTTTCAGATTTGCTATTCGAATTTGTGTTTTTGTTTTTCGAATTTGTGATTCGATTATTCCTTTTGGTTAAACCTAGAGTTATATAAGGAAATTAAATATTAGCTTTCCTTAAAAGGCTTTGTCTAGGAAGTGGTGGTTACTCCCATATCCAAGAAGGCCTTGTGCCTCGCCATGTTTAACCTGGAAGCTAATTTTAGAAATTAATATTTAATTGAATTTATAACATAGGTGGATTTGGATCAATAGTGTTAAGTTCCGCTTGCGATCCAAGTCTAAACCATAAAAACAGATAAGTTAAATTTGGAATCAATAATGTTAAGTTCCGTTTGCGATTTCTAATTTAACTTTTAAAGAACACAATAGGTTATTAAGGAAAGGTTCGACACTTGTACAAAATATTTGTACAGTGGAACCGGTACGATCTTCCTAGGACTAACCAACATATAGGTGGGTATAACACTTTATAAATAAGAGGCTACAATAGGGACCAAGAGGAGGAATTGGTTTTGGTCTCTCGATAAAATTAAGCTTCCCGTGTTCGCCCTGAACATCCAACTTAATTTCATCAATAATAATTCATACTACTAAAGAATTATTATTGAACTACCGCATCAATCCCAAATTATATTTTAGGCTCCTTCTTATTATGAGTGTATTAGTCTCCCTATGTTTAAGATATAAAATGTTCACTAATTAAATGAGTTACTGATAACTCACTTAATTAATATCTAGCTCCAAGAGTAGTACCACTCAACCTCATTGTCATGTCGGACTAAGTCCACCTGTAGGATTTACATGACAATCCTTATGAGCTCCTCTTAGGGACATCATCAACCTAGATTACTAGGACACAGTTTCCTTCTATAATCAACAACACACACTATAAATAATACCATTTCCCAACTTATCGGGCCTCTTGATTTATCGAACTAAATCTCACCCATTGATAAGTCAAAGAAATAAATACTAGATATATGTGTTTGTTATTATATCATGATAACAAAGGTCTTGTTCTTTTATTCAGTCAGTATAAAAAGAACTTACTTTAAATGGTTCAGCTCAATACACTTAGAGTGTACTAGTGTAATTTTATAGTTAAGATAAACTAATATCAAATTACACTACGACTACTCCAATGGTTTGTTCCTTTCCATCTTAGTCGTGAGCTACTGTTTATACTTTATAAGGAATTGATAACATGATCTTTTGTGTGTGACACCACACACCATGTTATCTACAATATAAATTAATTGAACAACTACACTTAACATATAAATGTAGACATTTGACCAGTGTGATTCTTATATGTTTATACAAAAGCTAGACTTTTAGTATACACTCTAACAATCTCCCACTTATACTAAAAGACTATGCTGTCATATACCCTGCCATACATCTGATTCCCAATCCTTCAACATGCCCATCAAAAGCTCTTGCCTTAAGGGCCTTAGTGAAAAGATCTCTCAGGTTATAATCTGATGCAATCTAGGTGGCAACAACTTCTCCTCGTTATACAATATCTCGTATTGGGTGGTACTTGCGCTCTATTGTGTTTACTTGCCTTATGTACTTATGGTTTCTTCGAGTTTGCTACTGCACCACTATTATTACAATAATTGTAATAATATTTGGGCAACCCAAAAATCATGTCTAAGTCCATCATGAAGTTTCTGAGCCATATAACTTCTATGGCTACCTTAGAGGCTGCCACATACTCACCTTCTATGGTGGAGTTCGGAAAAGCACCTATGCTTAATACTCCTCCATTGTTATGGCTTCACTTCCTATAGTAAACACAAAAACCCTGAGGTCAACTTACTATTGTCCCTATCTGATTGGAAGTCAAAAATCGGTGTAACCTTCAGGGAGCAAATCGTCTGCCTTGTAAACTAGCATATAATCTCTAGTCCCTCTAAGGTTCTTTAATATATGCTTTACAACAGTCCAGTGTCCTTGGTCCTGGGTTACTTTGATATCTGCTAACTATGTCCATGGAAAAACAGATATTTGGTCTCGTGCATAGCATACATTAGGCTTCCTATAGCTGAAGCATAAGGAATTGCCTTCATTTCTTCTATCTCTTTTGATGTCTTCGGAGACATCTCTTTAGATAAATATACTCCATGCCCAAAAGATACAAAAACCTTTCATGGAGTCTTTGCATGCTAAAACGAGCTAGGATAGTATCGATATATGAAGCTCGGGATAAGCACAATATTCTTTTCTTATGATCCCTTATTACCTTGATCCCGAGAATATGTGCGCATTTACCCAAGTCCTTCATATCGAATTGCTTGGACAACCATACCCTTACTTCCGACAACACTTTGATATTGTTTCCAACTATCAAAATGGCATCTACATATAGTACAAGAAATACCACCACGTTTCCATCACACTTCATGTATACACAAGACTCATCCGGACACTGAATAAATCCATATGACTGGATTACTTCATTAAATCGGATGTTCCAAGACCTTGAAGCTTGCTTTAGTCCATAAATAGACCGTTTTAGCTTGCACACTAGATGCTCTTTTGCCGTTTTCAATGAACTCCTCTGGTTGTTTCATATGGATGCTCTCTTCAAGACTTCCATTAAGGATAGCTGTCTTGACATCCATTTGCCAAACCTCATAATCCATATAAGCGGCAATAGATAAGAGTATCCGGATAGACTTAAGCATGACCACCGGTGAAAAGGTTTCCTCATAATCGATTCCCTCTTTCTGAGTATACCTTTTCGCAACAAGCCTTGCTTTGAAGATTTCCACCTTCCCATTTGTCCTTTTGTAGATTCACTTACATCCAATAGATTTTTCACTATTTGATGGTTCTACTAGCTCCCAGACTTTGTTATAATACATAGATTCTATTTCTGAATTCATTGTTCTTTACCAAGATTTTGCATCTATATCTTGAAGTGCTTCGTCATATGTTCGAAGATCAGGTTCATGTTTATCTGAGACCAAGTCCGACGACTCTCCCAAAAATATGAATCTCTCAGCTTGCCTCACAACCCTCCCACTACGACAAGGCACTGTCTGTGTCATTTGTGATACGTGTTGTAGTTTCTTGTGATATATCATCTTGCACTGTTAGTACTAAAGTAGATGTGTCCTTTATTATTTCCTTAAGAACAAATTTACTTATGGGCTTGTAGTTCATTATATAGTCCTCTTCTAAAAATCAGACATTGGTGCTAACCATGACCTTCTGATTTTTAGAACTATAAACCTCCTTTCGTTTCTTTAGAATAACCCACAAACAAGTGAACTCCTGTTCTTAATTCCAACTTATCAGTGTCTCCCTTCAGCATATGTGCTGGACTACCCCAAATCCGAATATGTTTTAGACTAGGCTTACGCCCATTCTACAATTCTATGGGAGTAGAGGGTTTTGACTTAGAAGGTACTATGTTCACTTTCATTTCTAGAGTATATCCTAAAATCGAATTTGGTAATTCTGAATAACTCATCATTGATCTAACTATTTCCATAAGAGTCTTATTCCTTCGATCTACTACACCATTCTGTTGGGGTGTACCAGGTGTAGTCAGTTGGGATTGAATCCCAACTTCTGATAAGTACTCCTAAACTCTCCTAAGAGGTACTCGCCACTACGATCTTACCGTAGTGTCTTGATACTTTTACCTTGACGTTTCTCCACATTAGCTTTGTACTCTTTGAACTTATCAAATCACTTAGACTTGTGGCACATCAAGTAAATACCCCCGTATCTCGAATAGTCGTCTATAAAAGAGATGAAATATTTGAAATCACCTCTTGTCTAGATAGTCAAAGGTCCACACAAATCAGAATGAACCAATTTCAACACATCTTTGGCTCTATACCCCTTAAACATAAAAGGCCTCTTGGTCATTTTTCCTTCCAAGTAAGACTCGCAGGTTGGAAAGTTTGCCACCACCAATAAACCCAAAAGTTTATCGGTTATTATCCTTTGAATCCTACTTAAGTTAATATGACCTAGCTTTAGATGTCAAAGATATGATTGGTTCATTTCCGAAGGTTGCTTTCTCTTATTAGAGTTAGAAGATGTGTTATTAATTACCGTTTGTTGCATCGTGGGAGTTATTGGATTATAAATTGTCAACCAATGTACCAGAACAGATAACTTCCCTATTTATCTTGATAACAACTTTGTTATCAAAAAAATAGAATATCAAGTTCTTTGAATAGTTTAGAAACTAAAATCTAGTTCTTTCTAAACTTGGTACGTAAAGATAATTTCTCAAAATTCATGTTTTATTCCTATCAGAGGATAAACATCTCCCACTGCAACAGCTACTACTTTTGCAGCAGTGCCCATATAGACGGTGATTTTCCCTTCATATAATTGTCAGGTTTCCTAGAACCTCTGCAATGAATTGCAGACATGATCAGTGGCTCTCGAATCTACACACCAAGTCCCAGTAGATAACACCACTAAACATGTTTCAACAAATAATGAATAAAATATATTTTTATTGTTCTCATTTCTGAGAGGATAGTCCACCTTAGAGTCCAAGTTTTGTTTCCAATCATAATTGAGACTACTAAGTCAATTCTATAGTATAACAACTAGGGGATTGACTAACATTTGAAAACTAAGAATCACAAAAATATTTGGTCAAGACCAACACCTCAAAATCCCCGTGAATTTTGTATGTCACGTTAGTGTGGACGTATACAAATTCAATCTTTAAGAGGAGATTGTATCCATTAATTTTATTATCTCATCAACCTAACTTTATGACAAATAAAATTAATAGTTGATCTGTCTTTGATCAAATATTTAGTCAAAACTTTGAATTTAAAATAATATTGATTCCTCAAAACAATATCATTTAAATTCACCAACACCTCAAAACACCGTAAATTTTGTATGCCACGATAGTGTGGACGTATACAAATTCAAATATTTGTAAGAGGAGGGTTTTACCCATTAATAACCTTGTCAACCTATCTTTATGACAAATAAAATTACCTCAAACACCATGAATTTTGTATGCCACGATAGTGTGGACGTATACAAATCCAAACATTTATAAGAGGGGTTTTACCCATTAATTTTATTATCTTATCAACTTGACATAAAATTACCTCAAACACCGTGAATTTTATATGCCACGATAGTGTGGACGTATACAAATTCAAACATTTGTAAGAGGGGTTTTACCCATTAATTTTATTATCTTGTCAACTTGACAAATAAAATTACCTCAAATATCGTGAATTTTGTATGCCACGATAGTATGGACGTATACAAAGTCTTAACATTTGTAAGAGGGGGTTTTAATTTTATTATCTTGTCAACCTATCTTTATGACAAATTAATAGTTGGTTTTCCTTCGGTCACACAACTAATAGCAATGACTTAGATGGGGAGGATACTATTAAATGTGCCTAAATGTATACCATTACTTGATACTTAGTCCATTAAATAAGATTGTGCCCCTTCCGATGGGGAAGATCACACGCTCCTAATTAATTTTCTATAATCATCCAAAATGATAATTTGATCTAGTGATCTGCAAACAAACTCATCCAATGGGGAGGGAGACACTCAGAGCCAACACGCAAGTTTGTCGCATCACTTACAAACCAGTAATGGAGACTGTGGAATTTATTTACTAATCCCTCTCCCACTTAGTTATTTAAGGTGAGGAATTTTAAACTATGCACACACACATCACAGTAAATAAAAGTAATAAATATGAAAATTAATTTTCCAACTATTATGGCATTTTCCGTCACTGTCCTCCGTGTGCTGCCAACCCTAGCTGCTACCATCTTTAGCCACCGCAATCGGGTCTAGTCGCTGCATCTATCTTGCTTCTTTTTCGCTGCGCCTCTGGTCCACAAATAGTACCACGCCTCGCAAGGATATGATCCGTGACAAAAATAGAATTTTACATATCTCGATCCTATATTCCACAAAGGAATGTACATGTAATCTAGATCGAAACAAAAATATAAAATCCTAATAACTAATACATCTCCTGCTGTATTTAATATTACAATCATGCACACATAATAAAATGCCCTTGACATGTCCAAAGGTCCAATCATACACAATATCTATAAGTCATAATAGTTGGAGCCTGTAACCACAAAGTTAGCACATCCTACTATTATCCTGCCTAAATTATGTATGATATGTGCATAATTAAACTGAAAACCAAACACACAAAGGTAAACCCTAGCTCTGATACCAATTATCGGTTGCTATGCGGAATATCATACCAGTTCCCCTGACAAAAATTTTGTACAAGTCCTGAACTTTTACTAACAACCTATTGTGTTCTTTAGAAATTAAATTAGGAATCGTAAACGGAACTTAACATTATTGATTCCAAATTTAACTTATCTGTTCTTAGTGGTTTAGACTTGGATCTCAAACGATGCTTAACATTATTGATCCAAATCCACCCATGTTACAAATTCAATTAAATATTAATTCCAGAAATTGACTTCCAGGTTAAATATGGTGTGGCACTAGGCCTTCTTGGGTATGGGAGCATCCACCACTTCCTAGACAAAGCCTTTCAATGAAATCTAATATTTAATTTTCTTATATAACCCTAGGTTTAACCAAAAGGAACAATTGAATCATAAATTTGAAAAACAAAAAAACACAAACTTGAATCACAAATTCGAAACCTAGAATCATATGCCTCTTGTGTTTGGCATTCATACAAAGAAAACTAGTATGATGCGGAAAACAATTACTAGTTATACCTTTCTTTGTAAGCAACAAACTCTTGATCTTCTATCGTATTCCTCTTCTTATCTCGGACGTTGTGTGGACAACGATCTACCGAGATGAGAATCCACCAAGCCTCCTTCTTCCTTCTTCCAAGTTTCGTCCAAGCACCTTTCTCCAAGAGATAGCAATTCTCGGCCACCAACCAAGCTCCAAGGGATGCAAGAGCAAAGCCTCCTTTCTCTCCTTCTTCTCCTAGCAAGAACCGGCCACCACTAAAACTCCAAGAAGGGGATGCACCAGCCACTAAAGAAGAAGAGAAGAGGATAAGAATAGGGTCGACCACACACCAAGGAAGAGAGGAGAAACTATAGAAGATAATGTTGTGAGGTGAGGCACCTCTACCCTCTCTTTTATATTTCTTGGTCTTGGCAAATAAAAAAATTTAATTATAATTAAAATCTCCTTATATTCTTTGTCATTGGTTAATAAGGAAATTTTAATTAAAAATTCCTTTTAACCCATGTTATGGCCAGCCACACCATCATGCTCCAAATAAGGTAAGTTTTAAACACAAAATTAAAACTTCCTTATTTGTTTCTAAAAATTTTAAAATAAAAATTTCTCTAATAACTTTTCCCTTCATGGTTGGTTATAAAAAGAAATTTTATAAATTAAAATCTCTCTATTAAAACATGTGGATGATTTTCAAAAAGGAAAGTTATCTTTAAAATTAAAATCTTCCTCTCAATCTACAAATAAGGAAAGATATCAAATCTATTCTTAATCTTTTGTAGAAACTATAATAGGAAAGATTTAATTTTAAAACTCTCTTTTATATCATCAAGATGGTTACAAAAAAGGAAATTTTTATCAAAAATTAAAATCTTCCTTTTAACTACAAATAAGGAAAGATATCAAACATTTCACTTAATCTTTTGTAGAAAGCTATAAAAGGATAGATTTAAATTTTAAACTCTCTTTTAAAACCATGATATCCACATATGGAAAGATTTTAAATAAAATCCTTTTTATTCTTTACATGGCCGACCACACCATGCTTGGGCTCCAAGTTAGGGCCGGGCACTTATACTTGGCTCTGTTGGTGCAATCGACCTAGGTTTTGATGTGTGTGTCAAAGAGTTTAAGTTAGGCTTTCATATGTATTTGATATGTGTTTGAGTCTTGCAGGACTTGGTGGAATACATGAGAACTTGGTGCGGCCAAGTGTGGAAAACTCATCCAAGGGCTCGGATCCTTGAGTCGGTGAAGGATGGTGTGGAAGACATCCGAGGGACCGTCGGGCGAGGAGCAATGGGGTGGAGCCGAGGGAAGTGGACTTCAAGGCAGCGTGAAGGATGGCACGGAGAGGAGCCGCGGGCTCGGGTGCATATGAGGGACGAAGGCCGAGGAAAAGGACTTCAAAGGTGACTCCGGAAAGGATGAGAGGAGTGAATGTACTGGGACCAGTCGACTGGTAATGGGACCAGTCGACTGATCCAGCTTCACAGAATGCACAGAAGCATTCTGTGCTTGTCGGCTACGGAGACCAGTCGACTGGTCCTGAGACCAGTCGACTGGTCCTGAGATCAGTCAACTGGTCCTGAGACCAGTCGACTGGTACATAGTCGTTGGCAGAATTTGGCTTTTTGTAGAGAGACGTTGGCTGGGTCCAACGGCACACCAGTCGACTGATGCTTGGACCAGTCGACTGGTGTCGGGGTTTGAGTTGATTTTTGATCAACTCTCTCCTCTTATTTAAGGGGAGATTTGGGGCATTAAGGAGGTTACTGATGCATATAGATTAACTCTTATTCTGTGCCCAAAGCTCCCAAGTCAATTCTCTTCCTCCCAATCTAAACTCCATCTTGTAAAGAGGAAGAGAACCTTTGTGAGAGGTTTCCTCCACCGAAAAGGAGAAGCTCTAGTCGGAGATTGCCGGGGACTGATCCACCGAAGGATCAAGGGCTCGTCCACCTCAAGGACACATCGTGGAGTAGGAGCATCATCTCCGAACCACGTTACATCGAGCGTGTTAGCGTTTGTATTCTTATTTGTTTCTAATTGCTTTAGTTTTTGTATTTCCACTACGCACTAACCTTTTGTAGAGAAGAAATCGATTTGGGGGTGGCCTAGCTATCCAACCCCCCTTCAAGCCGGCCACCGATCACCAACAAGTGGTATCAGAGCCGAGTTTCTCTTCAACGGACTAATCGCCAAAAAGAACAACATCATCAAATGGCCGGCTCAAACATTCATCCACCCAAATTTGAAGGGGACTTCTCTTGGTGGAAGAAGAGAATGGAGGTATTCTTCGAAACCGATTTTGATATTATGCTAATCATGGAAAATGGTTTCGAAGTGCCTAGGGATCAAGACAATAAGATACTTGAGAAAACAAGGTGGAGAAAGAAGCAAAGAGAAGAACATTTAGCGAATTCGAAAGTCATCCATCATCTACTAAATGTTCTTCCCCAACAAGAAGTAACAAGGGTGGGAACCTACTCAAGCGCCAAGAAGTTATGGGAAAAGCTAGTGGAGCTTCATGAAGGCACATCGGAGGCTAAATTGGCAAGAAGAGATCTTCTCCAAACTCAACTCAACAATGTAAAGCTTGAGAAGGGAGATAAGGTATCTACACTTCATGCTAAAATTAAAGAAATTTTAAGTGGACTAACAAGTGTAGGTGAGAAACTCTCCAACCGAGACATCATAATGAAAGCCATCAATGCTTTCCCAAGAAACTCGACATGGAGCTCCATTGTAGATTCATTCTACATTTCAAAGGATCTAGAGAAGAGCTCTCTAGATGAATTCTTCTCAACAATGGAGCTTCACGAAACAAGGGTTGAAGGTTTAGAAGGAGAAGCAAATAGATCAAGAGGAGTAGCCCTTGTGGCAAACAAGGGAAAGGGTAAGAAGAAGAAGTCTTCATCCCCACCATCCTCCGACTCCTAAGAATCAAGCGCCTCAATGGATAGCGACCAAGAGGCGTATATGGTAAGAAAAATGAGAAGAGCTTTTAAAAAATTTTCATCTAACAAATCTCATGCTAGAAAAAGCTCAAGAAGCAAAAGTATAACAAGGAGGGTAATTTGTTATAATTGCCAAGGAGAGGGACACATAAGAGATGATTGTCCTCTCTTGAAGAAGAAGGAAGGGAAGAAGGAGGAGGAAAAGAAGACAAAAGAAAAAGGGAAGAAGGTCCAAAACCTAAAAGCAACATGGGATGATCCTTCATCGTCATCGGAGGAAGAAGAGCATCATGTGGTAAATTTTGCTCTAATGGAAATTGATGATGTAGCCTCCACCTCATCCGAACAAGAAGAAGAAATGAGCTCAAGTGAAGATGAAGATGGGAGCTCAAGTAAAGGGGGAGGTCAAACTTCGGATTCGGACTTCTCGGTAAGTGAGGTACATAATCTTCCTCCTCATATTTTAATTAAAATTATTTCAAGCACAAATGATGATTTGTTCAAGTCAAAAAGGAGAAATAAATCCTTGAAACATGATATTATGTGTCTTAAAGAAAAATTAGAATCCATGTCTTCCAAGGACAATGATATGCATGCTTCTTCTTCTTCAAGTTCAAATGTATCATGTTTAGAAGAAGAAAATAGGGAATTAAGGGAAAAGATAGAATACCTTACCAATGCCCTTAGAAAATTTGAAATTGGCTCTAAAACCCTAAATATGATCATTGGGAGTCAAAGGGCAAGTTTTAAGAAAAATGGGATAGGATATAATGAACCAAACAATGAAAAGACCTATCATTGTCTACTTGCTAGGGGGCAGTCCAAGACAAAAACCATAGATAGGAAATGGATCCCCAAAGAGTACTTGATTAACCCAATTAGAAAGAATTTCTATTGGGTGCCAAAATCAATCCTCAAGGGTTAGAGGATTTTAGGTCAAGTCAACTATGGAAATCATAATTCAAATCTTTGAAAAATGGTTGACTTGAAACCTTAAGGGGGAGCACTTAGCCTTGATAGAGATTTATGATCAAGAGAGCTAAGTAGATGTTACCTTTATCTGACAATGACTTGTCTTCTTTTCTAACCATAAATGTGAGATAGTAGGATGATACAAATAATTCACATATGCTTATGGCATTTTGATGAGTTATGTGATGTATCAAATTTTTAGTGATCATAGACCAACTATAGGGAAAGTAAATGTTTAATTAATGGGCATCTTGCCCATAGATCATAGTTGAATATTTTAAATGTTTTGAAAACAATTCTATGTTCTATTTACTATGGTATAGCTATATTAAAACATATGAGTGCAAAACTGGGTTTTAAATTGATACAAACTTACATGCTTTTGGAATTTTTGAGATTTGGTCAAAATTTCAAAAATACTTTGATTTTTCATGAAAACATATTTTTCCTAGTTAAAGGACATTTCAAGAAATATGTGTTCAAAATTTCATGATATTTCGAATTTTCTAGAATTTTTTATGCATTTCTGAAGTTGACCTCAAAATGCTGAAATTCGAGTTCAGCATTTATCAGTCGACTGTGACAGATACCAGTCGACTGGTACCAGCCTTCCAGCACTCTGAGGATTTCTGAAATCAATTTTTTTTGGTCCAAATTTGGTTGAAACTGATACCATAGTATGTGTACGTGTCTAGTATAATATTTTTGATGGTGTTAAAGGGGGAGAAATGGGTAGGTTTAAGTTAGAAACCTACTTATGTGCAAATATTTGAAAATTAAGGTTGAGAGCATGTGTTAAGGGGGAGCTTGGATTTAATGTTTCATATTTTACATATTGCTAGTAATTTTCAGAGTTATTATTTGTGCCTAACTTAAACATATTGCCACACATCAAAAAGGGGGAGATTGTTGGTGCAATCGACCTAGGTTTTGATGTGTGTGTCAAAGAGTTTAAGTTAGGCTTTCATATGTATTTGATATGTGTTTGAGTCTTGCAGGACTTGGTGGAACACATGAGAACTTGGTGCGGCCAAGTGTGGAAAACTCATCCAAGGGCTCGGATCCTTGAGTCGGTGAAGGATGGTGTGGAAGACATCCGAGGGACCGCCAGATGAGGAGCAATGGGGTGGAGCCGAGGGAAGTGGACTTCAAGGCAGCATGAAGGATGGCATGGAGAGGAGCCGCGGGCTCGGGTGCATATGAGGGGTGAAGGCCGAGGAAGAGGACTTCAAAGGCGACTCCGAAAAAGATGAGAGGAGTAAATGTACTGGGACCAGTCGACTGGTAATGGGACTAGTCGACTGATCCAGCTTCACAGAATGCACAGAAGCATTCTGTGCTTGTCGGCTACAGAGACCAGTCGACTGGTCCTGAGACCGGTAGACTGGTACATTGGCTTTCTGCAAAGAGTCGTTGGCTGGGTCCAACGGCACACTAGTCGACTGATACTTGGACCAGTCAACTGGTGTCGGGGTTTGAGTTGATTTGTGATCAACTCTCTCCTCTTATTTAAGGGGAGCTTTGGGGCATTAAGGAGGTTACTGATACATATAGATTAACTCCTATTCTGTGCCCAAAGCTCCCAAGTCAATTCTCTTCCTCCCAATCTAAACTCCATCTTGTAAAGAGGAAGAGAACCTTTGTGAGAGGTTTACTCCACCGAAAAGGAGAAGCTCTAGCCAGAGATTGTCGGGGACTGATCCACCGAAGGATCAAGGGCTCGTCCACCTCAAGGACACGTCATGGAGTAGGAGCATCATCTCCGAACCACGTTACATCGAGCGTGTTAGCGTTTGTATTCTTATTTGTTTCTAATTGCTTTAGTTTTTATATTTCCGCTACGCACTAACCTTTTGTAGAGAAGAAATCGATTTGGGGGTGGCCTAGCTATCCAACCCCCCTTCAAGCCAGCCACCGATCACCAACAGGCTTAATCTATGGCTTGGCTGGCCCAAGCTTGGACTCCAAGCTTACTTGGTCGGCCACCTAATGGTTGGGTAAGAAGGTGGGTATAGGTGGGTATAACACTTTATAAATAAGAGGCTACAATAGGGACCGAGAGGAGGAATTGGTTTTGGTCTCCCGATAAAATTAAGCTTCTCGTGTTCACCCCGAACACCCAACTTAATTTCATCAATAATAATTCATACCACTAAAGAATTATTATTGAACTACCGCACCAATCATAAATTACATTTTAGGCTCCTTCTTATTATGTGTGTATTAGTCTCCCTGTGTTTAAGATATAAAATGTCTACTAATTAAATAAGTTATTGACAACTCACTTAATTAATATCTAGCTCCAAGGGTAGTACCACTCAACTTCATTATCATGTCGGACTAAGCCCACCTGCAGGGTTTACATGACAATCCTTATGAGCTCCTCTTGGGGACATCATCAACCTATATTACTAGGACATAGTTTCCTTCTATAATCAACAACACACACTATAAATAATATCATTTTCCAACTTATCGGGCCTCTTGATTTATCGAACTAAATCTCACCCATTGATAAGTCAAAGAAATAAATACTAGATATATGTGTTTATTATTATATCAAGATTAAGAGCACACACTTTCCATAATAACAAAGGTCTTGTTCTTTTATTCAGTCAGTATAAAAAGAACTTACTTTAAATGGTCCAGCTCAATATACTCAGAGTGTACTAGTATAATTTTATAGTTAAGATAAACTAATATCAAATTACACTACGACTACTCCAATGGTTTGTTCCTTTCCATCTTAGTCATGAGCTACTGTTTATAATTTATAAGGAATTGATAACATGATCTTCTGTGTGTGACACCACACACCATATTATCTATAATATAAATTAATTGAACAACTATACTTAACATATAAATGTAGACATCTGACCAGTGTGATTCTTATATGTTTATACAAAAAGCTAGACTTTTAGTATACACTCTAAAAACCTCACTGCCCAATCTAGGTGCCCACAGTTCCAGGCACCCGAACCAGCCTATTTCAGGGCGACAATGGGCGCCCCCTCTCCTCACTCCTCCTCCTTTTCTCTTTTGCAAAGGCTCCTCACCGGACTTTAAGAGCAAAAGTAAGAAAAGGAAAAAGAAATTTTTTTCCCCAATTTCTCAAACTTTTCTCCTTCAATTCTCAAGCCACGCCGTTGCAGATCAACCGAGGTTGTCAGTTCTATTATAAATATCCACAATGCATTGATAATATTTTAAACTTTATTGTTTTGTTTTGTTTAATTTAGTATTTTATTTTTAGAATTATTTTTAGAAAAAGGCAAAATACTGGTGTTGACCCCTCGACTCCTAGTACTGACCCTAGGTTTCCAATTGAAGAACTTAGGGTTAGATTTTTCCTCTACTATATATGTTCCTTTGCTTTCTAGATATTTTTTCATGTGACCTGCATTCCCTCTATAGAGGTTATTGAATATTATAGTTTACAGCATTTAGTATATTGTTCTAATTTAGTTAACATAGGTCTATGTGCTGAATTCTATAATAACTTAGTTAAAGTTAATGATCTTACCTATTCCAATAGGGTTGCTGGTACGGATGTTACGTTATTCCCTACTATCATTCACAAATTTTTAGGATTACAACCATCCATATGCCCTTTCAAGTGCTACCCCCCTCGGGATCCACCATTTGGTGATCCTGACTTGTATATCATGCTCGATATGATATATTCATATTTTTTGGGTCAGTGTGTACTGACTATGACCCTGTTTAGATCTGTCACCCTTAGGGTCCAAGGCTATGTTCTGTATAGGGTCTTAGTTACATGCATTCTACCTCTGACTACTCGAGACCTAGCTATGATGCATCCATTCCATTCATTTCTTCTCTATTATTGTCTTTCAATATTATTTTTTTCTAACTTTAACCCAGGTTGTCATTGCATCAAAAAAGGGAAGATTGTTGGTGTAATTTCCACTAATGATCTAACTTAGATTTTGATGAATGACAAGTGGATTAAAGTTAGAGTGTTTTATCATTTAATTGCTTTACCAAGTGTGTAGGAGTTGACAGGTCTGAAGGACCTGACACCAGGCTGAAATCCAGCTAGGTCCACGGGACTCGATAACTAGTAGGCGGTCTAAATAGGTCTGCGGGGCCTGATATCTAGCGAGAAGTCCGGTTGGGTATGCAGGACTTAACAACCAGTCGCAGTCCAGTTGGGTCTGCGAACTTGACAACTGGCGAGAAGATCTGGTGGGTCAAAGGCAAGTCAAGCGACTATAAGTGGTAAGTGAAGGTAAGCAACTAGAGGAGAGATCCAGTGAAGTTGTGTTCCCTGTTGAGGGAACTATAGACGTTGATCCAGATTAGGTCCATTTTGGAAATCTAAGCTGAGACCTTGATTAGATCCTGGTCTCGGGGAGACTGGATCTAATTACTACTATTAGCTTATTAATATTGTGCTAACTTTGTTTTGTAAGATAAATATATTTTTTGTTGCTTAGACTAACTTTTTGTTGCAGGGAAGAAAAGAGACAAAAAGTGGTCTGGACGCCTGTCCCTTAAATAATCTTGAAACTCTTGGCCTAAATACTCAACACCTCGATGGGATTAAAGTATCTTGATATTTTTACCAAGTTGTTTCTCTACTTTATTTCTAAATTCTCTAAACTTTTCAAAGACTTCAGACTTGTGTTTCATTAGATATACATACCCAAATGAGAGTGGTCATCAATGAAAGTAATGAAGTAGCTATAACCTCCTAGTGCATGAGTTGCATTGATCCATATACATTGGTATGTACGAGCCCAAGTAACTCATCAACTAGTTCACCCTTTCCAGAAAAAAAAAGGTAACTTTGTTATCTTATCTTTCAAATATGAATTGCATGCATCAAATGTATCTAATTCAAATGATTTGAGAACTGTAATCTTTTGCAATTCGGACATGTGTTTCTTGCTTATATGGATAAGGTGATAATGTCACGAGTAAGAGATTAATTGATTATCTAATCGGGTGTATTTGTTACTCATATCGATATTGAATGCATCACTAGATGTATCTAATGCGTAGATGTCATTGCATAAAGATTCAACATTATATAACGATAATTGTTACTAAAATTCAAATGGAAACATTTTCTATTAAAGTAAGAAATATAAACAATGTTCTTTATTAATGTGGGAATAAAATAACATTTATCTAGTTCTAAGACAAGTCCACTCGGAAACTATAACAAGTATGTTCCGATGGCGACTGCAGCAACTTTTGCTTCATTCCCAACTCGCAAACTTGTTTCTCCCTTGACAAGTCTTCTGCTATTCCTTAGCCCCTATATGTCATGTACATATATGTGAGCCACACCCAGTATCCAATATCCAAGTCTCTGAGGAAATAGGATGATAATCAATAAAAAAAATACCTGAAGAGGATGGGGCATCAAATGCCTTATTCTTCTTCACAGACTCAAGATAGATCTTGTAGTTTCTTCGCCAGTGTCCCATCTTGCCACAATGATGGCATGGGCCCTTTTGTGTCGGTTCTACTGTCTTGGCCTTTTTGCTCTTCCCCTTAGTCTGATGTTTTGATTTCCTCTTAGAACCTTTCTTGGAGGAATCTACTAACATCATAGTTTTCTGTTCACCTTTAAAAAAATGCTCTACAGTCTTGAGCGTATTACTCATCTTGGGAATGGTTGATTTCAAATTGTTCATCCGATAGTTCATCACAAATTGTGAATGACTTTTTGGTAAACTATGTAGAATTAAGTCAATACTTAACTTATGATCCATTGTAAAACCAAGTGATGTTAAACGCTCTATGTAACCATTCGTCTTTAGTACATACACTACAACAAAAACCTTCATAGACATCAGTTTTCCACCGGTGTCTATTTGATTTTCGACCGATGTCTATGAAGCCGATGTTAAAAGTCTACCATTTTAGACATCGGGTTAAAACCGGTGTAGTATCACTTAACGACACCGGTTTTCAAATCGGTTATTAACCGGTGTAGTATCACTTAACGACACCGTTTCATCAACGGTGTAAAACCAATGTAATATTGTATGTTAATAACACCAGTTTTGGCAGCGGTAAATGACCGATGTAATATTACTTTATAACACCGGTTTTACATCGGTGGAAAATCGATGTAATATGTATATTTTTTAACAACACAGATTTGATTTTAAAACCGATAATAACAAAAAAAAATACACAAATATTCACAAATTGTACAAATATTCTTCATTCAATAATATCCATAAAATACACAAATATTCACAAATTATATAAATAATCTTCTTACAACAATATCCATAAAATACCCAAACATTCTTTTTACATCAAAAGCTAGCTAATAGATATCAAAATCAAGGTAGAACATTCTTTTAACACATCAAGGTAGAACCGCACTTCAAATGTAATCTAGCATGCATTCAGCCCACTCGAACTGCACTTCATCCATTTCAACTTGAGATTTGTAAACTGTAAAAACACATAAATCCACCATATGTCAAATAACTAAAACAAATGTGTACATGTATCAAATAAAAAATATAAGATAACAAGTGCTTGTCATAAACATGCTTACCAGCGTGTTGAAACCTATTCTGTGAATGGTGGCTTTGAATGAACTTTACGAGCAAGGCCAAAATTTGCTATCTTAACAAAGTCCTTGGTTACCAATAAGTTCTCTGCAAAGGTTATAATCTAGTTTAATAGAATGCTAACTTCACCAGAATAATTATAGGTGCATAAATCACATTTAACAGAATAAATGCTAATCCTAGATAACAACGTTGTAGGAATAGATATGTTAAGAGCACACAAATGAATCTTTATAGGGATATTTGGTTAAAAGCGGAACTAAAGAGGTACACCTACCTCCCATGTCAATAAGTCACTTCCTCGAGTTGGATATGGCTTTTGCAAATCTAGCTCCATATAGAAGGTGTAGAGTTTGATATCTTGAAGCTGCAAATCCAATCAGAAGTAGGATTAGCGTGGTAAGCAAGACATTGAAAATCCCATTAATAGACACATATTGGCCATGAGAACCCTTGTTCTTGTCATTGAAATAAGGTGACTAGGAATAAAATAGGCACTAGGAATGACTAAAAATAAGTACAACTAAAATTCATAATTAGGATATCACTAGGAACGACAGTAGTGAAATAGTCTCCTTTCCGATGCCAATCAATTTTTGTCACAACCTGCAAAGCAAAAGAATGAATAATAGAAAGGTAGTGGCAAAGAACATTATAAAACTAAAATTATTAATAGGTTGCAGCTTAGGAACACACGCAATATAATTAAAGAAGGAATCAAATATAAAACTGCTTTATTGCATAAATTCCTCAAGCCGAACCTTATTTTCTCCCCCATTTTCTTTGGCTTCATTTAAGAACACTTGTCGTGCCAATCACAACCTTCCGCAATGATCCAATGTTTAGAAAATCTTAAAATATCATCTTAAGCATGTTTTCTTAGGCTTCATTTTAGACCTGTCTTTTGTCGGCCTACTAGCAATGATCTTTAGCAAAAACAATAAACTGACTGCAAGCTGTGCACCTAATCTCATTATATGATAATGCAACAATCAAGTTGGAAAAAATTATACTAGATGCCATATCTGTATGACAAAACATTTCAAAGATATTTTTGTAAATCCATTTAGGTACATCAGTACATATTTGCTTTCATCCACATACTGAAATGTAAAAAGGATGAAGCAAAGCTATCAACCTTTGGTCATATTGTTTGTTCTTATAACTGAATTGTAAAGATCAAACTTGTTAACAGATAGTGGAGGGAAGAAAGTGAAGAAAGCTTGCAGAAGCTACAACCAAATTCAGCTACAACACACACAGAAACATCAAACAATGAACAGGACAACTGGGAAAATTCCACACAGAAACATCAGTATAAAGAATGAGTCACGACTCCAACATCTAAGACAGCATCATCTATGGAAACATGATACTAGTGGAGTTGAAACTTACAGGATAGAAAATTCAACAAAAAAAATAAAACAAAGCCATCATGTGTCTCAAAGTCAAGGTTCAACATCATAAGAAATATGCATACCAAACTTATAAGTCGTTGATAAAATTAATTCTTGACAATAAGGATACTAGTTGGTGCTTACAGGTAAGGGGTTTGCGGAAATGAATTGGTCAAAAAAGAATAAATTATCAAGCAAAGAACATGAACTTGCTACCGTATTCATGTAGGATCAGCAAGTACTCACGTATCTTGACTCGAGGAGATTCTTCAAAGTTTCCTGGAGAATCTATCATTAGTGGCAATACAGTTTAATGACAGAATCTGCTCCAGCTGTGAATAGCCATGGCTGCCTCGGATGAAATTTACAATCTAAAACACCTGTTCAATTAATAAGTTAATGTTAGGTCTAAGATAGGCAGGAATTGCAATTTTTATTTGAGTTAGAAAGCCATAGTTTCTTAATCTAGACGCGGTAAATGAAAAACAAGGAAAACAACAAAGTTTGCAACACAACTGACCTCTGTCATTAAACTGAGAGAATTTGGTATGCCTAAACTTTTCAGGGCACTTTAGGTTTCATCCTGATTCCAGCCTCAAAGGCTAGGTAACTAGGTATAATGTCATGATTTTTATATATTTCCAATTTGTCAGTGTGTATTAGAAAAAAGAAAGAAACAAAACTGAGATATAAAATAGGCACTAGGAATGACTAAAAATAAGTACAACTAAAATTCATAATTAGGATATCACTAGGAACGACAGTAGTGAAATAGTCTCCTTTCCGATGCCAATCAATTTTTGTCACAACCTGCAAAGCAAAAGAATGAATAATAGAAAGGTAGTGGCAAATACTCTACCAATTAAAATAAAGTAATCCAAAGGATTAAGTCTATGTCTAGAAACAATTAAGGTAATTTGATGTGCCTATATTGAAATTAATTACTATACAGATACATATGTACTCTGAAGGGGGGATACACAGTGAATATAGCTCACCTTGCAATGCTTTAATCGGATGCAATCATATTTATCATCTCGAACCCATCTCACTGCTGGAGTGGTATTTCCTAAAGCACAGAATCGAGTGCCAACTGATCTGAACAGAAACTAAAATAATATTATGAGTAAAAACACTTACCCTCATCCTCCTCTAGTTTTGATTCCTCCACATGAAGCAACTCCTTGACCCTTGCTTGATTCTCTGCACTTCCCAATCCAGTATCTAAAATAAGCACATCGCATCCTCTGAAACAATGTGTAAATGTATGTCAGAAAGAAGCAGGGTGGAATTAGGCATCGAAAACTGAATTAAAAAAAAAACCCTAGAGGGTGGAAATTAAATTACAAAAACCTGGAGGAAATGAACATACAAAAGAAACGCTAACCATAGGTACGGCTCCCTTCTTTTAACATAACCATATTAAATTTATATTCTAACCTAAACCATCCAATATCTAAATTCCCATTAGATCTTCAAGGTTACAATCTTCCATAATCACCTAACATGAAACCTAAATGTCACTGAAACCATTTCAGATTTAGGTTAATCTTTATTTACAACATTCAATTACCCAATATAACAACTCTTATCCTTGTTAACTAGTAACACATCATACCCTTAACCTCCAACACCAGAACAAACAAATTCTTATTGACTCTGCCGTGGATCCAGCTCAAAACACACAGGATTCATTAGGTAACATCTACTGCAACTAATGATCGCACAAGGGTAAGGAACAAGAACTAAACCGTACCTCAATCCCCTACAAACAGAACATTACATAGTGCATCTTCACTAGCCGGATCAAGAAGAAAGAATAACAAGAAGTCATCAAAACAACCTGTTAACAACAACAACAGATCGACCTCATTACCTCTGCACCCTTCAATCACCGGAGACGATCACTGATACGAAGAAGAGATCGATCCAACAGAGCTGTGGTGGCCGGGACCAAAATACCAGTCTCTGCTTCCCAGAAAGAACCACCTGAATCAACACTAGAAAGGATCAAGGTTCGAATTCACAACCAAAACCAAACCCTTACCTCCAAGATCGAAGTTAGGGCAACGACTTGTTCTTGCCGACGAACAGGGACAGAGATCAGGAAGGAACAATGGTTGTTACCTCCTCCAAACAATCGATGCTGGCCTGATCCAACACCGATGCCCTTGGTTCCCTCCCGACAGCCGGCGAAATCCACCGATCGAGATCCGTCGCCGTTGTTCACCGAGATCAGAGAAGGGAGGAAGGGATTGGGGAGAAAGAAGGTTCGGTTGTAACTAACCTCTCTTCCTCTCAACGCTCCAAGATCCGCTCTTCGCCGGCGCCACCGAGAGAAGAAGAAATCACCGGTCTCGGTCGCGTGAAGTCCGAAGTCGCGAGAAGGAGAAAGTCGGGGGAAAAGAAAAGGCTTCGGCGCTTTATAGAGAGGTTAACCCCAAACCCCATCCTCAACCTTTAGCAATCAGACGATTAAGAAGAATGAAAAGAGGAAACGAGAGGTTTTGACCGTGTACCCAGCGAGCGAAGAGGCCGAGAAGGAGAAAATGAAGCACGGAGAGCCTTTATGCCTGCAATTTTAGGGTTTTAACCGGCAGACATACTTCGTTATTCTTGTACTGCACTCGATCTCTCTGCTTCAGAAGAAGGAGACCCCTTTACACAAGATCAGAGATCTCGGTGTTGTTCTCTCTTCCTTCGGATTCCCTCATGTTGCCGACCAACCATGCCATGGTGGTCGTGGGCGTCCTCTAGCTGTTTGGATCTTGTCGGCCCCTACCTTAGCCGGGAAGAGCGAAGAGAGGAAGGAGGAGGAGAAGGAAGAGAGGATCGGACGAGGAGGTAGAATGGAACAATTTATACTGCGATTTTGCTTAGGATCGAAGCAGGTGGTTTTGATCCTAAAGGGCGTCGATCCAGGAAGGGGAAGAGATCCAGGAAAGGGAAGAGGGAGATGAGGCTGAGAGAGATGGTCGGAGGTTTAGGTTTAGGTTTAGGTTTAGGCTGAGAGAAGGGGCGCGATATTGGTTTAGGTTTGGAGGGAACTTTGTGAAGTGTTATAAATTTTGGCTGGTGGAAAAATTAAATTATTTTTTTTTGGTTCATTAACATCGGGTTTTAAAAATCGCTGTTAAAACCGATGTCTATTAACAAAAAAAAAAGGCGTTCATAGACATCGGCTAAAAAACCGATGTCTATGAGCGAAAATCTGCGCTTATAGACACCGGTTTTTGGAAAAACCGGTGTAAAATACTCAAAGACATCGGTTTTTGCTTAAAACTGTTGTTGTTCCACCGATGTCTATGAGGCTTTTTCTTGTAGTGATATTATATCGTGGATGAACCCTCCTGCATCTTTGAGAAAAAGAGAAACTTAGAGACCTCGAACCTTTTGGATCTATCTTGCTCATCAACTAGCTTACAAAGATGATAGACAATATCATAAGCATCCAAATGCTCATGTTGTTTCTACAGTTCAGGAGTCATAGCAATTAGCATAATATAACTTGCAAGTATAGAATCATCCTTATGTTTCTGAAGGGCTAACAATTGGTCCGCAATTACATCGGCATCAAGACTTGTGAGAAGAGACTGATCAAAGACATAAGCTAGTTTCTCAGCTTTGAGAACAATTCTCAAATTTTGAAACCAGTCCAAGCAGTTCGGCCCAGTCAGTTTGTTCGAGTCCAAAATCAAACACAGATTAATAGAAGTTATAATTAAATGATTAACCTAGAAATATAAAAATGAGAATGTATGAGAGACATGGTATTATTTATCTAAACAATTTACATAAAAGCCCGCTTATTTATCAAATTCAAATATCCTTATTTTTGAATCCGGGAGGTAGTAGGTTTTCTCCAAGTGGGTTGATATACACTACAGATAAGAATAACCTTGACTTTGGCCAACAAGTTATTCTTAATTATAGCGATAGGTAACAAGTTTACCGATTGCATATCACTTATATGCAACTATCACATTATGCTAGCAACTGATTGATCTTCGCATAAACATCGGGTTGTTAATACATTAACAAGTATACATCAAATGCATATCACCTAACTTCACCTCTATTCACATTGATCATGGTTTTGGCACAACAAATCAACGCTTCAAGTTTCAAACCAACCCGTTAATCATGAGATTGTATCTCTATGGTTTGAAAATATTTAATTTCAAGTTTGAGCTTGACTTTGGCCAACAACTTAAACAAGAACTTAAACTCTGGTTCTTACCATATTAACGAAATGTGTAGGTTTTAATATTGAGTAAGGAATTTGGTCTCATCTACATCATGCAAATATTCTATTTATATGACATTACACGCATGGTATAAATGATGACATGGCTTGTTGCACGCATGGCATAAATGATGACTTGACACATCGTACTCACGGCATAACATGGCACATCACACATATGGTAAGATCTAATCACATCACATGCATGGTAAAATCTAATCATGACATGATTAATACATCTAGATGGTATACAATATGGTATAAATATGACATAAATTTACATATGTTATAATTCTATTTTAGAAATAAAAATATGTTATAAATCTGATTTTAATAAATCAAGATTTATCTAATTAAATTAGGAAACTAATTTCTAAATTTAATTAACATATTTCATCTAGAATCTTTCTATCAATCAAGAATCTTTAATTATTTTGGAAACAAATTCCAAACTAATTTCCTAACAATTTTAAAAATAAATAATTACTATTTCTCAATTTATTACTGAATAATTCAAATCTAGATTTTTTTTTATAATTTTCTAAATCTTTCCAAATTTGATAATTTCCTAACAATTTAGGAAATTTTCCAAAAATAGAATATTTTAATAAATCTGAAAATTCCTGAAAAGATTAATTCTATAATTTAATTTGGAATATCTCAAATCTAGATTTTTAATGATTTTTCAAATCTTTCTAAATTTGGTATTTCCTAATAATTTAGGAAACTTTACAAAAAAAATAGAATAATTTAATAAATCTAAAATCTCTACAAAAGATCATTTCTAAATTAACAGAATATTTTTAAATTTAATTTTTCAAAATTATATCATAAACTTTCCAAAAATAGAATTTCCTAACAATTTAGAAAACTCCTAAAAATAAAAAAAGTCTTAATAATTTTAGAAAAAATCCAAAATTAATTACAACATTAATTATGAACCGTAAAGTAATTCTACGATCATGTCAATGCATGATGAGGCTCTGATACCACTGTTGGGATATGCCCGATGCGGGTGTGTGCTAGAACATGTTTTGTAAACATACATAGCAGAAAATAGAACAATAATAATTTCTAATTATTACTCATGCATACCACACTCATACAAGGATACACATGTCAAACATCATCACATAATTAAAATTTTATGGGAAGTAAATTTATGCTAGGTATACGTTACTGATGACCTGTAACGAGAAGGGTATCAACTGTAGCGACGTTGTCAAACCTCACCTCTATTTGTATCCACACCGAGCTCCTCAAGACAACTCCTTAAGTACAAGCCTCTCATTCGAAAGTTACTAGCCATGAGTGAAGAAGAGGGATTAAAAGGAAGAAGAAGAGAAACACACAAGGGAGAATTCCCCCCCCCCCCCCCTTGTGGTGGTCACGGCAACAAGAGGGAGCACCCTCTTGCTCCCTCTTGTTGCCAACAGGGGAGAGAGAGGAGAGGGAGAAGAGGATTGAGTTTCCAAAAGTCAATCAACCAAATAATGAAACTTGTTTCTAATTCTCTTTCAATTATATCTATATATAATCCTCTTTAATGAGTTAGATTAGAAAATCAAAATTCAACTCCATATCCCTTAACCAAAAATTAGTCTATTAACCCATTGGTTTGGTTCACAACTAAACCAAGTTGGTTCATGACTAATTCATGATTAAACCAAATATGGTTCAACTCTACCATAAGAGATATAGCCCATCCGCGCTTCTATTATGACAAATATTTCCATATTTGTCTTATGGATGGTCCAACCAAGCATTTATCTCTTGATCTAAGAATCATATTCTTTAACTTATTTTATGTCTTTTAGAGACTCGTTAGTGTGTGTGACCCAATAGGTTCCTGGTTTATCTTAGTCGTCCATAATTAACTACTTAATTATAGAACGATCATGAGTGACACCTACTAGTACATCATAATGCCAAATTAGCCAGAAATTCATAGTTGATCTTAGAACTCATTCTAAACCCTTTAGTACCTATATTGAGTCATGTCTTATTCCTTTCACTCGTCTTATACCCACTTGGTTTAGGACATAGTCTATATGTCTGTCCCCACTAAAATGATTATGTCACACCTTGCCCAAGTAATACTTCCTCATTCTATAGATTCAAATTACTCATACATGTGTCTAAGAGTCTCATACTCTTAACATGTGATGCTTTGACCAAAGACTTTGAGTAATAATTTTAACGAGTAGCCATAAGGTATACATCTCCTCGCAAGGAGTAGTGAATCTTCTGTGGACTATCCAAATATCTTTAGGCATTTCGACTTATACCCAATCATCTCAGGTCTACACCTCCAAGGAGATGTTTGCTTAAGGTGTCAAAGTATAAATCTCCATGAACAGGATGACTTATTTACCTCAAGCCAAAGGAAACTTGCACTCATGCTACAATAAGAACTTTCATAGACATATCTATATATGTAGAGAACTATATGAAGTCTTATAGCGAGTAACTCCAATGAACTAGTTACCATAACTAACATTCACGTTTAACTCTAGACTTCCCAATGTCTCCAGCCAGTGAAAAAATAGTTGCTTAGCGAACCAAGGAGTATAACCCGTGCTACTCTTACATAATTGATGATGTCTGAATGCATCAATTCAATGACTAAAGAAATTCTAATAAGTTCATAATTGCACATGTAGAGATAATCACTAGTTGTGATCTAATCATAATTTCTCTCATGCTATGAATAGAACAAGAGTCTAGGACATAGGTGTGAGAGCATGCTCACTTACAACTCGGTCAAACAGCACGAGAGTTTGGGATATAGGTGTGAGAGTATACTCGCTTATAACATAGCCAAACGGCTTGAAAGTCTAGGACATGTGTGTGAGAGAATGCTTGCTTATAAGTTGGTCGAACGGCACGAGAGTCTGGGACATAAGCACGAGAGCATGCTCACTTATAACTCAGCGGATCTGCACGAGAGTCTGGGACATCTGATCGGATAGTCGTTAGGCGTGAGAGCATGCTCACTTATAACTTGGCCAAATAGAACGAGAGTCTAGGACATCCGATCGGATGGTCATTGGGCATGAGAGCATTCTCGCTTATAACTCAGCCGATTGGCACAAGAGTCTGGGACTTAGACGCGAGAACATGCTCTCTTATAACTAGGTCAAACAGCATGAGAGTTTGAGACATCCGACCGGATGGTCGTTGGGTGTGACAGCATGCTTGCTTATAACTCAGATGATAGACATGAGAGTTTGGGACTTAGGCACGAGAGCATGCTCGTTTATAACTCAGTCAAACGGCAAGAGAGTCTCCATCCGACTGAATTGTCATTAGGCGCAAGAGCATGCTCGCTTATAACTCGGTTGAACCACACAAGAGTCTGAGGCATCCGACCGATGGTCATTGGGCACAAGAGCATGCTCGCTTATAACTCAGTTGATCAACACGAAAGTCTAGAACATAGGCACGAGAGCATGCTTGGTTATAACTTGGTAAACCGCATAATGTTAGGTTGTAAACAAAGTCCCACATTAAAAATGCATGAAAAAGATCATAGATTTATAAGTGAAATATATCTCCATTAGTATAAGGCCTTTTGGCTAGAGCCCTAAAACAAAATCATGATGGTTTAGGCCTAAAGTGGACAATATCATACCATTGTAGAGATATCTAAATTTCTTTTGGTCCTAACAATTGGTATCAGAGAACAAACTGCCAGAAGGTCTCATTGTCGACTGCGCACAAGAGCTATAATCTAATTGAGCCATGTGAGTAGAATATTGATCTTGAACAAAGAAAATGTGGGAGCTCCCATGTCTGAATCAAGAGGACCAGACACCAAGGTAGGAAGTCCTAGTTGCAACTAGGAAAGGAAATCCTAGTAGGTCGGGTGGACCGAGGGGAAGGAAGACTTGGTGGGTCAAGCAGCAAATGTGAGAAGCTTGTGGTCCTTCATTTGAGGGGTGGATTGTTGAGTTGCAAGGTTGCAAACAGAATCCTACATTGAAAATATATAGGAAAGATCATAGATTTATAAGGGAAAGATATCTCTATTGGTATGAGACATTTTAGGTAGAGCCCAAAAATAAAACCATGAGGGCATAGGCTCAAAGTGGGCAATATCATACCATTGTGGAGATATCTAAATTCCTTTTGATCCTAAGACATAAGAGTTTGGAACATAAGTACGAGAGCATGCTCGCTTATAATTCGACTGAACACCACGAGAGTCTAGGACATATGCGCGAGAGCATGCTCGATTATAACTTTGTCGAACGGCTTGAAAGTTTGGGACATGAGCCCGAGAGCATGCTCGCTTATAACTCAGTCAAACAGCATGAAAGTCTGGGATATTTGATCGGATGATCATTAGGCATGAGAGAATGAGAGCAAGCTCGCTTATAACTCAGCCGAATAGCACAAGAATCTAGGACATCCAACAGAATGGTCATTGGGTGCAAGAGCATGCTTGCTAATAACTCGGATGAACAACATGAGAGTCTAGGACATCCGACCAGATGGATTGGGTGCCTGGAACCATTCCGAGCGCTTGGACCACGTGGTTCGATCAATCGATGCACGACACATCAGATTGCAGATAATTTTTGGGTTCCAGGTGCCCGGACCAGTTCCGAGCACCCTGACCCCTTCCGGGCGCCCGGACCAACTTTTTCCAGTCCCTTATTTTCTGTAAAATAAAATTAGTCTAGGTAAAAAAAATATATAATATGAAATTTGACAGCTTCTGACTGCCCGGTTCTAACATTGAGTTTTGTTGAAACTCTAGGTTGAACCGACGCCTACTGTTCCCTCTTCGGGGAATGCGTCCTCGCCTACTCCTCTCAGGAGAAGTTACCTGTTGCATGACTGGTCCTCCAGACTGACTGGACTTTTGGTCAGCGCCCGAGGCTTCCTATCTTCATGCTGGGTGTCCGCTCCATGACCCGTCCAGACTTCCACCCGGTCCACAACCACCAGGATTTCAACCTAGAGTCCCCGACTCTAGGATTTTGCCCGAAGCGCTCGACCCGCCAAAACTTTCCGCCTAGGGTTACCTCCTCCTAGGACCTAAGGTTACTGCCCCTAGGGTTTTTCACCTGCCTAACTGCAGCTAGGACTTTTCATCACCTAGGGTTACCACCCCCTAGGACCTAGGATTACCACCCCTAGGGTTTTCCACCTGCCTAGAATCCACTAGAACTTTTGCCTAAAAGCACTTAGGACTTTTCCTGCAAGCTCAATCAACCTTGATAGAACACAAGACGGCTTAACTTTGGACCGTTTGACATAATCAAAAATCAGGTTTGATCGTCTGTTGCTCTCTGCACCAACAATCTCCCCCTTTTTGATTATGGCAATCTGGTTCAAAGTTAAGTAGAATACAATAATAATTAGGGAATTTTGGCATGAGCATAAATACAATAATTTGTAAAAAAAAATTTATGCTCCCCCTTTCATAATAATTATGTTTAACCTCTCTCTCCCCCTTTGACATATATCAAAAAGAAAATAAGTAGAGAGAAGGTTGTTTAACATGTAAAGATAGTAAAAAATTTACTCTGTTTAATTTTAAGCTCTCCTTGAAAGGTAGCAAGAAAGAAACTTAGCATAATTTTTAAGAATTGAAAATGACTTAGCTTTTGAAAATAATTGCTTTGAAAAAGAGTTAGAAAAAAACTTAGCTTTCACAGGATTTTGATAAACATTTAGGTTTGAAAAAGATTTTGATAAAACATTTAACTTAAAAAAAAAATCCTTGTAAAAATACTTAGCAAAGAAGATGAACTCTTTTAAAAAGAAACTTTATCAGATACTTAGGTTTATCAAAACTTAGTTAAGTACTTAACTTTTTAAAAAAAATTGATAAAAAGCTTAGTTAAGTATTTACCTTAAAAAAGATTTTGATAAAAGCTTAGTTTCAAAAAATTTGATCAAAACTTAGTTAAGTACTTAGCTTTAAAAAGATGTTTATAAAAGCACAAGTATCTAGCTTGAAAAATATTTATCTTAAAAAAAACTTAGTTTGATGAAAACTTAGCTTTTTAAAAAAGGTTTTTAGATAAAAAGCACAAGTACTTTTCCACAAACTTAAAAGTTTTTCAAAAGTATTTGAACTCGCTTTTTCAAATAAGGTTTACTGAACTTCCTTTTTCAAAAATATTTTGCACTTTTAAAAAAAATAACTTTGAAATTTTGAGAAAGAATGTAACGACCCAATTTTTCTCATTTCGAGTTCTAAAGGGCCATAAAAGTATTTGGAAATGCCTTTAAAATATTCTAGAGATTTTTAGAAATTTTTAGAGTATTTTTACGTAATTTTTGGAGGTCGTTTAGTATTTTTACAAAACCAAAGAAGTTTAAGCAAAAAGCGTTGGAGAAGGGGTTCGAACCCGCGACCTCGGGTCGGACCAAACCAAGCCAAACCGGCTTGACCAGCTGGGATAAGAGATTTATGTTAATCTCAAATAGAGTTAAATAAGGTTATAGTATAGTTGAGTTATATCCGATTACTTATAAAAGGGAAATAAGTTTTGGGATTTTAGAAAACCTAAACATTTTCTCTCCTCCCTCGCGACGGCGTCTCCTCTCCTCGGGCGAAAATCGCAGCTCAAACCTAGGCGATTCCGGCGACCGGCGAGCTCTCTCCTCCACGGATTCTTCACGAAGCCGAACTTCTCTCGTCAAGGGGAGCGCGCGGGCACAAGAAGAAGTCAAAAGTTTCAAGCTTTGGAACCCTAGACCTTCCTCTCCTTCGGTTGTAAGTCCAAGAACCGGCGGTAAGTACTACTCACCTGCGGTAGGAGTTGCTCCGGGCTTCGATTTGATTTCTTTGCTTCCGGTTTTCATAGTGCCGAGTAGAACTTTATGCTAGGGTTTTCCTTCCTTGCTCTGTTTGTCAAGCCGAACGGTTATACCTAATTGCAGTAGAGTTTTGAGTTTTGGGAATGGACATGCTCCAATTGCAGCAGACCGAACATCCCTTGTTTGAGGTCTTGGTTCTCCTTGTGTTTGAATCTGCCGTGAGTTCTATGTGGAAAGAATTGGGGGACTTTGGCTTTCTTTTGGGTATTCTGCCGTGAGCTTCACAGGGAAATCAAGGTTTCGTTTAGGTTAGTTGAGCATGTAGTATGATTCTAGTGCCAAGTAGAATTGTATGCATTCTATCCTTAATTATTGCTAGGGATTTTGGCCGTGCACAGTGGAGTTTCGGTTGATTCCTTGCTGCCCTGTTTAGGATCATACCGAACAGATCATTATAGTTATCCCATGTCGCTGCCATGAGTTCGCTTAAGGATGCATTGTCTTGGCTTGCTGTTGAATGCTTTGAGTTGTATGTTGTACATGAATTTCCTTGCTTTAAGGTCATGTTGTACATAGTTAAAGTAGCATGTTACCTTATTTTGTATAGCATGTTTAAAGGCCTTAAAGGTAGCATCCTTTGTCTATTTTACAGCATGCTTGAGAAGCCCTAAAGTAGTATTCTTTGTCTATGCTTTATAACATGATTAGAATCCCTAAAGTAGCATTTTTGCCCTATTTTACAGCATGTTTAGGAAGTCCCAAAATTAGCTTCCTTTTTGCTCTATTTTGTAGCATGATTAGCAAGTTTGAATTAGCTTTCTTTTGCTTTATTTATAGCATGATTAGAATCATTCCATGCTTGATTTTACAGCATGTTTAGAAGTACTAAAACAGCATCCTTTGCCATGTTTTCACCGTATGATTCAAAGGCTTTAAATTGCTTTCTTTAGTTAGCTTGTAGCATGATCAGTAAGCTTTAAGTTATTTGTTTTATTCTGTTATATAGCATGGTTAGTTGAGTATACACCTATACTTATTAAGTATATCTAAAGGACTCCCACAATCTTTAATAAAAGATAATAAGGAAGATAAAAGAATAAGAAAGATAACAAGTAAGTCAAGCAAGAGGCTAGTACCCGACATCCAAGAGCTTGTCGTTAAACAAATCCAGGTGACCATTTCCGAGGTCTTGGCCCTGGTAGACCGAGGTCTGCTCTTTTAGGATTGGTGGCTCGCAACCCCAACCTATTAGGGAACGCGCATGAGTTGGTACTAGGCCTGGGCCCCAGAAAAGAAAACCAAAGAAAAGAAAAGTTAAGAAAGAAAGAAAGAAGAAGAAAGTAAAGGATAGAAATTAAAAGATTAATTTCTAACACAAGGATACAAGAAATGAAATAAGTTCCAAGCTTAGAATAAATAAGAATGGTTAGTTTCTTTGATTCTAAGTTTACATTGTTAGTTCTCGTTATTCTGCTTGATACTGAGTATGATTTGTATTCTGTTCATTTTCTGTATACCATGAGCACATGCAGATAGCTTTATTATTATTTCAGTTTCAGCACTTATGCATTTTATTTATGCATTTCGAGTTTTGTGAGATAGATTAGTACTTACTAAGCGTTTTCGCTTATAGATACTTTTTCTTTTTCCTCCTACTGCAGATAAAGGAAAAGCTAAGATATGAAGGGAGGCGACAGGGTGGTGGTGATGATGGATGTGTGTGGTGGCTGAACTATGGAGGGATCCAGAGGGGACTAGCAAGATTTATTCATTTAGAGTTTATGTCTAGTTCATTTTCCTTATTTCCATTATGAAACCATGAGTTTATGCTTGATTTTGAAGTGCATTGTAGTTTGTTATGCTTTGTTCTGAGAGTTTTGAGTTTAATTCTTATTGCTAGTTTAGTTTTTGATTAGAATATGATTTATTAATGCGTGGTTGTGAAGAAAATATATGTTCCAGCCGCCTGTGGCTGAGTATAGATTGTTTGTATTATGGATTTGGTCACCGGTACAGGGGAGACTCTGCCGAAATTTTTCGGTAGGAATTCCTCTGAACCGTGATAAAATCTACCTGACTCTAATTATAGAGTCAGTGCCACTAGGAGTGAAGTTATAGTTAGGTAACAACCTCCCTTAGAGAGTAGTGGTAAGAAAGGGGGGGGGGGGGGGGGGTTGCTACAAAGAATACTTAATTCCTTTGTTTTAAAAAAAAACTTTGAAATTTTGAAAAAATAATGTTTTAACAAAAAAAAAAAAACTTAATGCCTTAACCTTCCTTTTACTCCCCCTTAATTAATGCCAAAAAAATTTTAAGTTTTAGGGTCCTATAGTCCAAGCATGTAAAATAAACATAAAAGTTATTATTTATTTTCTTGATTTTTTTTATCTCACCTTTTCTGGGCTATCAAGCATGTTTAGCTTATGAGTTTGTGTGAGATGGAGTTAAGTTAAGTTGATTTTATCTTTAACTTTAAAAAAAATATTTATGATATTGAAGTATATTTCAAAAATAATTTAAGTTAAATTTTGATTTCAAAAATATTAAATTTTTAATTTTAAAATATAAGTTTAATTAAATTTAAACATTTGACAATATTAAAATTTTGAAGATTAATTATAATTTGAAAATGATTAATATTTTGAAAATTAATTATGATTTGAAAATAATGAATATTTAAAAATGATTAAGATTTTAAAAATTAATTAAACTTTTATAATTAATTTGAAATTGATTAATCTTTTGTAATTAATTAGATTTTGAAATTAATTAAACTTTTGTAATTAATTATGAATTTTAATTGAGTTAGCTTTAATTTAATTAATTTATGTTTGGTTAACTACTTTAAACCTAGGTCCATTTCACCCTTTCTAGATTTTCAATCAGGGAACCTTAATAGTTTTATGAGATGATTAATCTAATCTTCAATTTAAATTCCAATTTAAGGATTGATCAACATTTGAGTTAGACTAAGGTTTAACAGTCAGTTAATTAAATATCTATTTCAATAATTAGCTTTCAGACTGTAGCGAGACACTAAGCCTTCTTGGGTATGGGATCATCCACCACTTCTAGACAAAGCCTTTTAAAGAAATTAAATATTTAATTTCTTTTCTGAAAATCCTAGGTCTAACTAGTCAAGTATGGATCAAGTCTAAGTCCTTATCTATCCTAAACTAAGTATGTATAATGAAAAACAATATAGCAAACATAAGACAATTCTATTTTATGATAAAGATATATGGTCTTTTTGTTAGTTCCCCTAAATCATAGCCTTGACAAGGTCTATCAAGGTAATGAATTTGATCCTTGGGGATCCAATATTGACCAAGTCCAACTTGATTAGTTAGGTTAGACTTGGGGACCCATACTTGGATTAAGTTTCTATTTGAGCGTTTTACTAAGAGACAAATAAGATCTAAATTTATGTTTAGCCTTATATCCCAGTCTAGATCGATTGTATACAGCTCTTTATTTTCCAAGAATTAGGTCAAGCTTCTTGGAACCCAAAGTAAAATGCTCTAATGAGTCCTTGAGTTCTTTGACTTGAGTTTTTAAATTAGAATTTTCTTCCTCAAATTGTTGGACTTGGGTTGAACTTCCATTTTGAACTGACTCAGTCAAAGGACTTAGGTTAGTCTCCTCCTTAAGGATTGTTACCTCCTTTTGGAGTGACAGGACTCGGAGGTTGATTTTGCCAACTTTCTTAACAGATATGAAACTAAATTTTGTAATTCATCAATTTTAGTACTAGAAATTAGGGAACTTACAATATTGTTTGGCCCTTCGGAAATGGATACGGATCCGTGGCTTCTTTCAGACTCAATTTTCGATTTGGTTCTGATTTCTAATTCAGACTCTATTTCGGCAACGTATGCTTGTACTGGTAGAGCAAGGAAACTTGCTTACTCATGTTCTTCGTCGGAATGTTCAGACGACTCGGACCATGTTGCTTTCAAGGCCTTCCTTCTTCATTTCTTCTAGTTCAGACACTCCAGCTTGGAGTGTCCCTTCTAGTTGTAGCCGAAGCAAGTAACTCCAGACATGGCCTTCGTGTTCAATTGGGTCGTCGTCTTCTTTTTTCACATTTTTCATATCAATTTTACAAGCTCGGCTGTAATTTCGTCATCGTCGTCTTCTGAGTCTGAATCATCTTCGGACTCGGGTTCAGTTCTGCGCTTTGCTTTTGATTCTCGTCTTCTGAGTCTGATTCATCCTCTGGACACTTCTTTTACCAGATCGTAAAGTCCCCCTTGAACTTTGGTAGATGAATGCTCACTCCGGCCATTTGTGCTTTAGACGGCAGTTAGTCCTTCTAAAGTATCCTTGCTCTGATACCACTTATTGATCCCGTGTGGCCAACTAGAGGGGGTGAATAGTCCTACAATTAAAAAAAAAACACTTTCTTTTGCTTTCTATCTTAGTAAAGATGAACACAAGTTAGTTGAACAATAAAAACATAAACAGAAAAAGAAATTTACTTGGTTACAACTAGCGAGGTTATTAATCCAAGGCAGCTAAACATGCACTATCAAGTTGAGACAAGTTCCTTTGTTGAAGGCGGAGTAGCCGCTTACAGCGTTTAAGAACAGAAAAAGAAATTACAAAGTACTGAAATGAAAATATAGTGTTTGTTATCAAGTGTTGTCTCAAACTTCTAAGACCATAGCTCTATTTATAGCCTACTGGTCGAATTTGTCCATTAGCCGACGTGGCAACTCCGGGTGCCTAGATTAGGTCCGGACGCCCCAAAGGTACACCTTATCTGCTCCGCAATGGCTTTGTGATAGGTTTCTTATCTGCTTGGGCACCTGGAATGTTGCTGACGTAGACCCAAAATATATCCCCATTGCAATACCTCTGAAAGGGAACCTGTGTTGGCTCAAGGTGGTTCGAGCGCCTGGACTTGGTTCGGGCGCTTAGAGTCTAGGTGCCCAGACTTTGTCTAGGCGCCTAAACATGATCCTGGACTTGGACCACCCGGCGTATAATTTATATATATATATATATATACAAATACAATATCTGGAATCAACGATGGACTAAAACTAGTAAAAATTTGATCAAATTAAATTTTTGGAGAAAATAATAATAATATAACTAGTATTTAGTAAAGAAATAAAGTTACATAAATTTATAGAATTTATTAAAAAATTCTAGAATTTTTAAATAAAATTTGAAATATTTTACTGGGATAATTAAATTAGGACTTATAAAAATTTATTTAACCCATCTAAGTAATTTATAGAGAAGTTGATTGAAACTTAACCCAAGTTGTTGGAAAAGGAAAAAAAAATCAAAATCTAAGTTTTAATTTGTTTTTTTTTTCCTTCCGCCGCTTCTGTTCCACCGCCTCCCTCGCGCACGAAACCCCCGCGGCCTTCCCCTCCGCCAGCGTGCCGCTTCCACTCCGTCCTCCCGTCGAGCTCCAGCCAACCCATCGCAGCTCTCCTTTCTTCCCCGTGCTTCCTTGCCGGCGCGACCGCCGCTGGTTTCTCTCCGCACGTGAGTTTCACCGAGGCTATCAAGCTCGTCGAAACGAACACCACCCTGACGTCTGCGCACGCCACCGATCGAAGCCACTGCTTCCTCGACGCGTCGCCGCCGATGAGGAAGTCACGGGCAGCCGCCGGTATTAGGGTAACGACTCAATTAACATATAGATTAATTAAAAAATTTGGGATTTAACATGCTTTGATCAAATCATTTGATTAACTAGATTAACTTGTAGATTGAATTAAATCGGGATCTTCAGCTAGAATGATCTATAATTTGAGGTGGGTAATTGTCTCTTATTTCTCTTTTAGACCTTTCTACTTGGTGCATGAGTTATTTTATTATTGTGGTACTATATATATTGCTTAACTCTACTCTTGATCGATTCCTGACTTTGATATTTTATTATTTGTCATTATATTTAGTCTATTTGATATTCATACAGTCTCGTTGCTATCCATACCATTTGTTGCTATTTATACATATCATTATGTTTGTAGTATCATACTGTAGCTTGTAGAGCTTTACCTTTAGATGTGATTATTTTAGCTGGTTTGATTATTATTGTTATGTATACATTTACCTATGGACTGTCCACTAGACCAGATAGTGGTAGCGTGTATTGTTGCCCACAATCCGTAGCTAGATAACTACACGTCTTGTTTACCTACTATATCAAGTAGTGGTAGTGTGTATTGTCATCCACAGACAGTGACATTTATGTGCTCTGACTATCCACTAGACCAGTTGGTGGTTAATGTGTATTATCACCCGCAGTCAATAGTTGAAGAGCTAGATAGTTGCCTCATTCTATTTGCTCATTGGACCAGATGGTGGTAGGGTGTATCGTTGCCTGCAGATAGTAGATACTGTGACTGCCCATAAGACTCATTCATTGTAACGCCCGCCCTCCCTGCTAACCCTAAGGGACGGGGCTACGATACTCTACGTACATATTACAGCGGAAGACTTAAAAACATTTTCTTAGTTTAATAAAAACCGAACTACACTAATATGGTTTCCATAACATGATAACAAGATAAATAAAATATAACATCAAGTCAACCATATAGTACTACAATTTACAAAACCAAAGCGTAATTCTTAAAAGGTTCTTAAAGCAGGTTCTTATTTGGTTACCTAGCCACCGCCACACACATCTCCTTGCCTCTCCTGCTGCTCCTTTAGCTCATCCAGCTTTTTCCTTTATCTGTGGTACAAGGAAAGTAAGCTATGAGCACTCATGGCTCAGTAAGTTCCTTTCCTACTCACTAAAACCAAAAATCATCACATAATCAAAGAATGTCTCAACATAATCTCAACTACTCATGGCATAACATATCATACTCTTTAAGCATATCATGCAACATAGCAACATCAGAACTAGTCATGGCATATTATCTCTTACAGCATAGCATGAAACATAACATAATCATATCTAATCATGGTATATCATAGTATCATCTTAAGGTAGCGTAGCATATCAAGTTCTTAACACATAGCATGAAACATAACATAATCATATCTAATCATGACATGTCATATTATCATCATAAGATCACATAACATATCAAGCTCTTAAAGCATAGCATGAAACATAACATATTCATATTCAATCATGGCATATCATAAATCATAGCATCATCACAACATGATCATAAATTATATGCAATATGATTTTGAAAACATGTATCCGAAAAAACAACATGTGTATGTCTCATGATCTTTTAAAACCAATTCTTCTTACATATATACTTGAACATAATATCAACATATTCAGGGTCCCGGCTTAGTACCACATACATACATAATGCGCGCATCCTAAGTAGATCCAAGGTAGCTAATCTTGAACCTACTAGGAAACTAGGCTCGTAGCTCGACCTAGGGGCATGTAAGGAGCCCACCCTTTACTAGGCCCGTAATTCGACCTAGGGACGCATAAGGAGCACACCCTTTTGGTACAAGCCATTCAAAGTAAAATACATGTCATACTTATACATATCATACATCATACAAGCATGCATCACTTAGGCATACATCATATAAAAGTATGCATCACTTAGGCACACATCATGTCATAAAAGTATGCATCACTTAGGCATACATCATATAAAAGTATGCATCACTTAGGCATACATCATGTCATAAAAGTATGCATCACTTAGGCATACATCATATAAAAGTATGCATCACTTAGGCATACATCATATTAACATGCATATCATAAAACCATACATATTTTAAGCACATAGCATATCATCAAAGTATGCATATTTCCTTCCACATAGCATATCATAAAAGCATGCATATTTTAAGCACATAATCACTTCATCAAAGCATGCATATTTCTATCCACATGGCATATCACAAAAGCATGCATATTTTAAGCACATAGCATATCATCCAAGCATGCATATTTCTATCTACATAACATATCATAAAAGCATGCATATTTTAAGCACATAACATATCATCAAAGCATGCATATTTCTAAGCACATATCGTATCATGGAAAGTAGAAATCACAAGCATACATGTTTAAGCATAAGGGTGTATCATGTAATTATACTATCATAAGAAACATGGTAACATAGTTAGCTTGGGTTCTAAGATTCCTAATCTCTTGGGTTCTTATCATGGCCGAACCCCCTTAGATCTCAATTTAGGTAAAAAACAACCTCCAAGCATGTGGAACCTAAATTATCATTACATAAATTTCATAGGAAGCATTATAAGTATGATTTACTTGGTTTCTAAGTTCTCCAAGTCCCTAAACTTCATGTGGCCAAACCCTATCAGGTGTGAAACAAGGTCCCAAATGTCATGAAAGCATGGAAACCTTAAACCACATTTATAGCATTTTTTTCCAAGTAACATAGTAAGCATATTGAGCTAGTTCCTAAGTCCTTCAAGCCCTTAACATATGTCATGGTCAAACTTTTAACAAGTGTTCATTAGGGCTAAAAACAAATATACAATCATGTGAACTTGAACTAACATCATGTATAAATTCATAACAAGACATTATACAATATGTATGGCCGAAACTTACCCTAGCCTCAATTAGGTCATTAAACAACATATAGCATAGGAACTTTGTCTTTCTACTTATCATATTTCATGTAGAGTGACATAAGCATATTTAATTTTTGTTCTAGGGTTTCTAGGGCATCTATCCCTTCATGGCCGAAACATACAATGGTCCATTTAGGTCATGGAAAAATTGTACAAGCATGTGACACAATCAACACATTATCATATTTCCATAAGAAGCATTTTTAACATCTTTGGTTTCATTTCTAAGGCCTCTAGGTCTTTTAAACCCTACTTGGCCGAAACTCAACAGTATATAAACTTGCTTCAAATAGCCTAAAAGCATAAGAAATCATACAAGTTTCATAGCATGTATAAGGACAAGCATAATAAACATACATGTGAATTGTGTCTTAGGCTTCCTAGGTTTCTTTCCCTTTTTCTTTTATTTTTCCTCATGGCCGAAACCTACCAATCTTTAAACTAGGTTTTAAGTGGCCTAAAGCATGGAAAACCTAAGTAAGTTTCATGGCAAAAATTACTAAGAACATCATATACAAAGTGAGTTCATAAACAAGCTAGGACCCTTGCGATCTTACATGTCATATATCATGTAACTAATTTTCTATACTCCAATTAAACATGAGAGCATTAAATAACTTTCATATCATAATATCACAGAGGTCTTGAGCATATTAGAATTTTGTTCAAGCTTTTCTAAACTATCCATCTTATCATGGCCGAAAATCTAAAATAAGAGTTCATGAATTTCTAGCAATGTTCAACATGCAATTCTTTAAGAGAACTCTATATTCTATCATACAAACATGGTTACTTAAATTTAAAGGTCTTCCTAACCCTAAGCCCTTTTCTTGGCCGAAACATATAAATGGATTTCTTTTGGTTCCAAGTAACTTTCAAGCAAGAAAACCAATAAAAGACCCTTAGTAGTTCATGGAGGGAATCTTGTACTAGTTTAGTTACACAATGTTTTCCCTAACCTCCTTAAAATATTTTTGACCGAAATTCTAGGGTTAGGCACTCCTCTGATCAAGCATCAATTAGGTATAAAAACATGAAGAAAATCCTTTCTACATAGCATAGAAAACATATCATGAAATAAAGACTTGTTTAAACCTTCCTAGATTTGAAAACCCTTTCTTTAGCCGAATTTTCTAAAATTCTTTCCTAGGTTTTCTAATCCTCATAAAATCCGAAAATCACATAAAAAGCCTTGTACCACAGGTGAGGGGAAGCTTACATCCTTTTCTCTTGTGGATCTAAGGTATGGTGATGGAAGAAGTAGCCTCTTCTTCTAATTCCTTTCCCTTGATTCCCTTGCTAAGTCTTCCTTGTATCTTAGGCTTTCTTAGGGGAAAAACCTTGGCTTTGGGGCCGAAGATGGAGGAGAGGGGACTGATGGTTTTGGTGAGGGAGAGGAAGAATGAGAGAAAATGAGAGAAAAATAAACTTTTCTTTTCTTGCTCTCTTTTATGTTAAGGGGGAAGAGGTAGCAAGATTGATTTTTTGCTTTCCTTCTCCCTTAGCCCTTTTTTTTCTATTTCCTATTTATTTTATTTATTCATTTATTCTTACCATTCATGACGAAATAAGGGGGAATGAATCCCCTTAATTCCTCTTTAAATTTTCGGCAAAAGCAAAGAGGAAGAGGGAGAGAAAGGGAGGAAGGCAAGTTGCCTTTCTCTTGCTCTTTTCTTGTCTTCTTTTGGCTAGCTTTTACTCTCACTCTTATCATGAATTTCCCTCCTTTGCTATCAACATCTTCTCTCTATCCCAATTGGTTTCTACTAATTAATTCTATGAATAATATAAGAGGTTCAAGGTTCAATCCTTGACCTTCACTTCTTTTTATTTCATTTTATTCCTTTTTGCTTCAACTCACTTCCTATTATTTTTCTAAGGCAAAATCCCACATTCATATATTTATCTTACAAGCTTAGTGGGTATTACAGTACCCCGTACCTCATAAAAAGTTCGTCCTCGAACTTTAAAATAGTTACATCAGGTGGCACTGAACTTTCGGCTGAGTGCATCTGCCACTTTGTTCGCCTTCCCTGGGTGATAAAGAATCTCGCAGTCGTAATCTTTAACTAACTCGAGCCATCGGCGTTGCCTCATATTTAGGTCTTTTTGCGTGAAGAAATATTTCAGACTCTGATGGTCGTTATAAATCTTACACTGAGCTCCATATAAATAATGTCTCCATAATTTGAGAGCAAAGACTACGGCTGCTAGTTCTAAGTCGTGAATGGGGTAATTCTTCTCATGTTCTTTAAGTTGTCTTGAAGCGTAGGTAATAACTTTGCCATCTTGCATAAGTACAGCTCCAAGTCCTGTGATGGAAGCATCGTTGTACATATCGAAGCCTTTGTTGGTTTCCGGAAGAGTAAGAATCAGAGCACTGGTCAGTCTCCTTTTTAATTCCGCGAAACTCTCCTCGCAAGCTTCTGTCCATTCATACTTTGTATTTTTCTTGGTGAGGGTTGTCATAGGAGTTGCGATTTTGGAGAAATTCTCTACGAATTTCCTGTAATAGCCTGCTAGTCCGAGAAAACTCCTGACTTCGCTGGCATTCCTTGGTCGGTTCCAGTTATTTACAGCTTCGATTTTACTTGGATCCACCATAACTCCATCCTTGGAGATGACATGTCCTAGGAATATTACCCGGTCAAGCCAAAACTCGCATTTGGAGAATTTTGCATATAGTTGTTTCTCTTGGAGGATCTGTAGTACAGTATTCAGGTGTTCAGCATGTTCTTCTAGGGTTCTCGAGTAGATAAGTATATCATCAATGAAGACGATTACAAATTTATCAAGATATGCTGTAAATACTCGATTCATCAGGTCCATAAATACTGCAGGAGCGTTGGTTACTCCGAAAGGCATAACTATGAACTCATAGTGTCTATATCGGGTTCGAAATGCTGTTTTTGGTATATCATCTGGTTTCACCTTCACTTGATGATAACCGGATCGTAGATCTATCTTTGAGAAAATGGTCGCACCCTTCAGTTGATTGAACAGGTCATCGATTCGTGGGAGTGGGTACCGGTTCTTGATCGTCACATTATTCAGCGCTCGGTAGTCTATACACATTCGCATAGACCCATCCTTCTTCTTCACGAACCGCACTGGAGCTCCCCATGGAGAGTGACTAGGGCGAATAAGTCCCTTGTCAAGTAATTCGGATAACTATTCCTGAAGCTCCTTTAATTCAGCCGGAGCCATACGATAAGGTGCTTTTGAAATCGGCTGAGTACCAGGAATCAATTCGATTCCGAATTCTATCTCTCTGTCAGGGGCCAACCCTGGTAGTTCATCAGGAAATACTTTTGGATAGTTGTATACTACTCTGACGTCTTCTAACTTCGGGTCTTTGACTTGATTGGTATCAACCACGTGTGCTAGAAACCCCGTACATCCTTTATCTAACATCCTTTGTGCTTTAATAGATGACAATAACTTCTCCGTTCCTTTTGATTCCCCGTAAAATTCAAACTCTGGCTCGTTCTCGGGTCGGAAAATCACTTTTCTTCTACGGCACTCGATTGAAGCGCCGTACTTGCTAAGGAAATCCATGCCCAAAATTATGTCATAATCCTGCAATCAAGTACTATCAGATTGCAGTAGAGTTCTCTGTTTGTGATCCGATTGAGTACTGCTGACTAGCTCCTCTGCAGTCTGCGGTCTATTAACTCCGCCGGCTACGTTCAGGGCTATCTCGGGTCGGAGCATCTTTAACATTAATCGGACTCTTTCTTTCTCAGTACGGATCAGTTCTGGGCACAGTCGTGCTAGGCGGTTGAACCTCTTGACGGCTTCATTAACTGACAGATCACCTTGTCGGAACTCAGTGAACTCATCATAGTGCTTGTTGGTCACTTGCATGTGGAAGAATTCCTCTAAGAACTCTGTCTCAGAATCCGTCCACTGCATTGGGTTTATTTGTCTTTTCGCCATTACTCTGTCCCACCACATCCGGGCATCTCCGGTAAGACAAAACGATGCGCATTTGACCTTCTCGTGTTCAGGCCAATCCAATAGTTCCATTATATTTTCCACGGTCTTGAGCCAGGCTTGTGCATCCCATGGTTCACAGTTTCCCGAGAATGCTTCCGGCTTGAGACTTTGCCACTGAATCAGATAGGCCTCTTGTCGGACCATCGGAGTAGGAGCTGCCGGGGGCTCTGGCGCAGCTGCAGGTATAACCGGTAGTGCATTCTGATTTGCCGGTGGGGTAACTGGGTTGCCTTGCTGACCCATTAAGGTAGTGATCAGCTGTTGTTGCTCCGCGATTTGATGCTGGAGGTCTGCGACTACCTGCGTCAGGTCTGGTGGAGTCACTGTCCCTCCGGTTCGGGCATTGCGTGTCCTAACCATGTTTATCTAAATAAGGACAAACAGACTAGTGTAAGTGGTTATCGTTTTTAGCCCATCTAACGTACTGTTTTTGTTTCTATCTATTTGTTATGGTATTATTCCTAAGCTACCAATACGTAATCCTAATCTAAATTATAACTAAAAGCATGGAATAAAGCATCAAACATAAACAAGCAAAACACGAAACTAAAGCATAACAACACAAGGAAAAATAAGGAATATAATGACAAACAATGTAACATAAGGAAATAAAGCATAAGCAATGTAGTAACGAAAATAAAGCATAGGCAATATAACAAGAAAGAAAAATAAATAAAGCATAAGTCATATAACATGAAACTAAGCATAAGCATATAACAAGAAATTAAACGTAAGCATTCTTACTTGGAGCGGCAGGTCGGAGGCTTGATGTGTGTGTAGTGAGCTGGCAAAAACTTGGCTCTGATACCAACCTGTAACGCCCGCCCTCCCTGCTAACCCTAAGGGACGGGGCTACGATACTCTACGTACATATTACAGCGGAAGACTTAAAAATATTTTCTTAGTTTAATAAAAACCGAACTACACTAATATGGTTTCCATAACATGATAACAAGATAAATAAAATATAACATCAAGTCAACCATATAGTACTACAATTTACGAAACCAAAGCGTAATTCTTAAAAGGTTCTTAAAGCAGGTTCTTATTTGGTTGCCTAGCCACCGCTACACACATCTCCTTGCCTCTCCTGCTGCTCCTTTAGCTCATCCAGCTTTTTCCTTTATCTGTGGTACAAGGAAAGTAAGCTATGAGCACTCATGGCTCAGTAAGTTCCTTTCCTACTCACTAAAACCAAAAATCATCACATAATCAAAGAATGTCTCAACATAACATAATCTCAACTAGTCATGGCATAACATATCATACTCTTTAAGCATATCATGCAACATAGCAACATCATAACTAGTCATGGCATATTATCTCTTACAGCATAGCATGAAACATAACATAATCATATCTAATCATGGCATATCATAGTATCATCTTAAGGTAGCGTAGCATATCAAGTTCTTAACACATAGCATGAAACATAACATAATCATATCTAATCATGGCATGTCATATTATCATCATAAGATCACATAACATATCAAGCTCTTAAAGCATAGCATGAAACATAACATATTCATATTCAATCATGGCATATCATAAATCATAGCATCATCACAACATGATCATAAATTATATGCAATATGATTTTGAAAACATGTATCCGAAAAAACAACATGTGTATGTCTCATGATTTTTTAAAACCATTTCTTCTTACATATATACTTGAACATAATATCAACATATTCAGGGCCCCGGCTTAGTACCACATACATACATAATGCGCGCATCCTAAGTAGATCCAAGGTAGCTAGTCTTGAACCTACTAGGAAACTAGGCCCGTAGCTCGACCTAGGGGCATGTAAGGAGCCCACCCTTTACTAGGCCCGTAATTCGACCTAGGGGCGCATAAGGAGCCCACCCTTTTGGTACAAGCCATTCAAAGTAAAATACATGTCATACTTATACATATCATAACATCATACAAGCATGCATCACTTAGGCATACATCATATAAAAGTATGCATCACTTAGGCACACATCATGTCATAAAAGTATGCATCACTTAGGCATACATCATATAAAAGTATGTATCACTTAGGCATACATCATGTCATAAAAGTATGCATCACTTAGGCATACATCATATTAACATGCATATCATAAAACCATACATATTTTAAGCACATAGCATATCATCAAAGTATGCATATTTCCTTCCACATAGCATATCATAAAAGCATGCATATTTTAAGCACATAATCACTTCATCAAAGCATGCATATTTCTATCCACATGGCATATCACAAAAGCATGCATATTTTAAGCACATAGCATATCATCCAAGCATGCATATTTCTATCTACATAACATATCATAAAAGCATGCATATTTTAAGCACATAACATATCATCAAAGCATGCATATTTCTAAGCACATATCGTTTCATGGAAAGTAGAAATCACAAGCATACATTTTTTAAGCATAAGGGTGTATCATGTAATTATACTATCATAAGAAACATGGTAACATAGTTAGCTTGGATTCTAAGCTTCCTAATCTCTTGGGTTCTTATCATGGCCGAACCCCCTTTGATCTCAATTTAGGTAAAAAAACAACCTCCAAGCATGTGGAACCTAAATTATCATTACATAAATTTCATAGGAAGCATTATAAGTATGATTTACTTGGTTTCTAAGTTCTCCAAGTCTCTAAACTTCATGTGGCCGAACCCTATCAGGTGTGAAACAAGGTCCCAAATGTCATGAAAGCATGGAAACCTTAAACCACATTTATAGCATTTTTTTCCAAGTAACATAGTAAGCATATTGAGCTAGTTCCTAAGTCCTTCAAGCCCTTAACATATGTCATGGTCAAACTTTTAACAAGTGTTCATTAGGGCTAAAAACAAATATACAATCATGTGAACTTGAACTAACATCATGTATAAATTCATAACAAGACATTATACAATATGTATGGCCGAAACTTACCCTAGCCTCAATTAGGTCATTAAACAACATATAGCATAGGAACTTTGTCTTTCTACTTATCATATTTCATGTAGAGTGACATAAGCATATTTAATTTTTGTTCTAGGGTTTCTAGGGCATCTATCCCTTCATGGCCGAAACATACAATGGTCCATTTAGGTCATGGAAAAATTGTACAAGCATGTGACACAATCAACACATTATCATATTTCCATAAGAAGCATTTTTAACACCTTTGGTTTCATTTCTAAGGCCTCTAGGTCTTTTAAACCCTACTTGGCCGAAACTCAACAGTATATAAACTTGCTTCAAATAGCCTAAAAGCATAAGAAATCATACAAGTTTCATAGCATGTATAAAGACAAGCATAATAAACATACATGTGAATTGTGTCTTAGGCTTCCTAGGTTTCTTTCCCTTTTTCTTTTATTTTTCCTCATGGCCGAAACCTACCAATCTTTAAACTAGGTTTTAAGTGGCCTAAAGCATGGAAAACCTAAGTAAGTTTCATGGCAGAAATTACTAAGAACATCATATACAAAGTGGGTTCATAAACAAGCTAGGACCCTTGCGATCTTACATGTCATATATCATGTAACTAATTTTCTATACTCCAATTAAACATGAGAGCATTAAATAACTTTCATATCATAATATCACAGAGGTCTTGAGCATATTAGAATTTTGTTCAAGCTTTTCTAAACTATCCATCTTATCATGGCCGAAAATCTAAAATAAGAGTTCATGAATTTCTAGCAATGTTCAACATGCAATTCTTTAAGAGAACTCTATATTCTATCATACAAACATGGTTACTTAAATTTAAAGGTCTTCCTAACCCTAAGCCCTTTTCTTGGCCGAAACATATAAATGGATTTCTTTTGGTTCCAAGTAACTTTCAAGCAAGAAAACCAATAAAAGACCCTTAGTAGTTCATGAAGGGAATCTTGTACTAGTTTGGTTACACAATGTTTTCCCTAACCTCCTTAAAATATTTTTGACCGAAATTCTAGTGTTAGGCACTCCTCTGATCAAGCATCAATTAGGTATAAAAACATGAAGAAAATCCTTCCTACATAGCATAGAAAACATATCATGAAATAAAGACTTGTTTAAACCTTCCTAGATTTGAAAACCCTTTCTTTAGCCGAATTTTCTAAAATTCTTTCCTAGGTTTTCTAATCCTCATAAAATCCGAAAATCACATAAAAAGCCTTGTACCACAAGTGAGGGGAAGCTTACATCCTTTTCGCTTGTGGATCTAAGGTATGGTGATGGAAGAAGTAGCCTCTTCTTCTAATTCCTTTCCCTTGATTCCCTTGCTAAGTCCTCCTTGTATCTTAGGCTTTCTTAGGGGAAAAACCTTGGCTTTGGGGCCGAAGATGGAGGAGAGGGGACTGATGGTTTTGGTGAGGGAGAGGAAGAATGAGAGAAAATGAGAGAAAAATAAACTTCTCTTTTCTTGCTCTCTTTTATGTTAAGGGGGAAGAGGTAGCAAGATTGATTTTTTGCTTTCCTTCTCCCTTAGCCCTTTTTTTTCTATTTCCTATTTATTTTATTTATTCATTTATTCTTACCATTCATGATGAAATAAGGGGGAATGAATCCCCTTAATTCCTCTTTAAATTTTCGGCAAAAGCAAAGAGGAAGAGGGAGAGAAAGGGAGGAAGGCAAGTTGTCTTTCTCTTGCTCTTTTCTTGTCTTCTTTTGGCTAGCTTTTACTCTCACCCTTATCATGAATTTCCCTCCTTTGCTATCAACATCTTCTCTCTATCCCAATTGGTTTCTACTAATTAATTCTATGAATAATATAAGAGGTTCAAGGTTCAATCTTTGACCTTCACTTCTTTTTATTTCATTTTATTCCTTTTTGCTTCAACTCACTTCCTATTATTTTTCTAAGGCAAAATCCCACGTTCATATATTTATCTTACAAGCTTAGTGGGTATTACATTCATGGTAGCATGTTGTTGCACTCAATCAGGACTTGTTAAATGTTGTTATATGCTTGTTATGTGTTGAGTTTATCCATGTGGTTTTTTAATGTACTATATGTACTCCCGATTTGCTAGCTATATCTGGTGGAGCAGGTCAGTGAAGAGTTACGTTGTTGGTTATAGTTTGTTTAATAGATGGTTTTATGTCGATACTCTTACTTTTATTGTAAGTATTGTTTACCCAAGACTGCATTCTTTGATCTCCTTATATTTAGTATTGATCCTGTCCGGAAACGGTAAAGACAGCTAGCTGGGGGTGTGGCTCCACAGTTGACCGTGTGAAGACTCTGCTCCGCTCTGTAAAACCAAGAACGTTAGTGCCGAGCAGGAGTCCCCTAGGTTGACCCTCCCACACTCAAGTTAGTTACCGAAATAGTAGAAAGGTTGCAAAGAACTGTAGCAGGAATGAGAGCGTAAATACAAATAGTGCATACCTCCACGGGTGCATAAACCCCCTTTATATAGCATTCCAGTAGCAGACATGCATGCTTCTCAATGTGTGTGCACATTTTACTAACTGCCCTATGAAAAGACATATCAGAAAAATTGTCTCTGACACTATTCCTTAATAGGGTGTGCAAATCGCTGACATGACAGTAGAAGCTTTCATCGTACGATTTGTCTGTTGACCATGCCCCCTTGTCGACGACACTGACACCTAGAAGGATATGATGAGCTATACAAGGGGTCCCACTATTTGGCCTAGTGGGGGAGCCGCTCGGCCAGGATTCCCCTCCCGGTCGTTCAAGGTTGTTCTTCTCTTTGGTTGCTTGCCTCAGTAAGTTGTTCCTTGCCCGGTCAGATAGGCGGCCCAGTCGGACTAGCCTTCACTTGGTCACAGTTGTAAGCATCTGATGTTCTCTCTATAGTCGTCCCGGTCGAACGAGCGATCTACTTAAATGAGCCTATGGGCCGATCAGACCCTTCAAGTCCGCTCAGCTTGTTATCACCCGCTTGGCCAACATTGGTGCGTCGGCGGTTTCCTGACTTTGACCGCCTTGACTTTGACCTCCACGTCAGTTGCTATTCCCGCCTTTGACTAATACTTGGTGGGTTGTAAGTCCGACTAACTGGACGAGCAGTGTCTTCAATGACCTCCATGGCTGATCGGACATTATCAGTTTTAGAATAGCCACTCGGCTATGGTGAATACTGCAGGTGCTTTCCGCCATGAGTTAGTGTTGCCGCCTGGCTATCACTTATGGCAATGAGTTTAAAACCGCCGCTCAGCTATCACTTGCTAACATGGGTTTAGAGTCGCTGCTCGGCTATGGTGAATGTTGAAGTTGCTCTCTGTCATGGGTTAAGAGTCGCCGCTTGGCTATCACTTGCTGACATGGGTTTAGAGCCGCCGCTCAGCTATGGTGAATGTTGAAGTTGCTCTCTACTATGGGTTTAGAGTCACCGCTCAGCTGTGAGATGGAATGACTCTTCTCTAGTGAGCCGCTCTATGGCAAGGTCTCTGCTCGGCCACTTCTCAGCCAGAGATTACTACCGATCGGGATGTTTGTCGCTGGCACTTGGCAATTTTTCTAACTTCCCGCCACTTCCTTAGGCAAGTGTCTTTTTGTTAGGACCCTTGGAGGCCCGCTAGAGGGGGGTGAATTAAACCCCTGCACATTTAGCAAATGAACCTTTCTCGAACAAATAACTTAATTAAAATAACACTTGCATAAGAATAATAAAAGAGACTAAAAGGAAAGAGGCACAGCACATTTACTTGGTTACAACCGGGGAGATTGCTAATCCAAGGCAGATGAAGTCGCACTAATTTCTCCTTCAGGAGGAAAAATCTCTTTACAGCGATGAACGCATAGAAACAGAAAGCTAAACAGAAAATTGAACGAGTACAAGTGTTGTTACTCTTTTTCTTGTTATTAGCTTCTGGGAGCAGGACTGCTTATATAGCCCTGCTTGAGGTGTCTGGATGTGTTCCAGGCGCCTGGACTAGGATAGAAATCTATCCCCGACGCAACAGTCAAAATCCACATGGATCTGGATAAAAGTTGGCGTTCTGAGGGTCCTGGACTGGTCCGGGCACCCTGGACTGGTCTGGGCCTCCAGCTTCGGCTCCGCTTGTTTCGGTCCGAGTCTTCCACTCCGGGTCCACTCGCTTGGGTGATTTCGGCCATCCGAAATACAACTCACCCGAACCCAACTTCCAGCCTTCTCGAGCAAGCTTCCGCTCTGGCTTCTCGTCCCTTGGAAACGTCGCGCGCCTCCTTCTCGCCAGCCCGCGTACTCTTCCGCAGCACCTCATCCCTCAAACACACCGTGCCCGTTGACTCTCTCTCATGTCGTCCTTCTCGCTAGCTGTGTCTTTTGCTCGACGCCCTGTGCTCCTAAGTTCCAGTACACTTAGACACAAGGTTAAACACAACAGGACCTAACCTAACTTGTTTAATCACATCAAACCTACCTTGGGGTACCAACACTTTTAATGGTCGCTGACGTCATCCTAATTTCTTAAAGACTGTGAAAATCTCTGACTATTAATGTTGAGCACGCCGTTCATGCCCTTTAATTGAGCCTCATTAATGCTTCCTATCACAGAGCTCCACATATCCCACTTTCTGCCGCCGCATATTTGATGTGATAAGCGGATATCTGCGATCGATGTGACAACCACCATTTCGAATTCAACAGCCAGATTGAGGCCTCGTTTCTGAAAGCCCTCGATCAGACAACCCAACGCAGCTGCACTCAGGGTTTTAAAACTCTTATTCGTCCTCGTTCTTCTTCTTCACCGCATCTTCTCCCTCTCACACGCTCTTTGCTGATTTTCTTCTCCTTCGTTCATCACCGATGATATTTCTCAGTAAGTTTTTTCTTCCTTTGTTCTTTCGCTCCTTGCTTTTCATCTATTCTCCATGGTCGCCTCTTCTCCTCCTCCTCCTCTCCCCATCGTCGGACTGTGGTATACATCCATCATGTTGGATTTTAACCATGATGAAATAATGCAGATGCAAATGTCTTACAATATTCCCTATGATTACCAAATAATCATTCACACTGCATATGCACGCCCATATACGATATCGGACAACTACCTTACTTTTTTCAAAAACTAATTTTTAGTCGATTTACGCTTCCCGATCCACCCTTTCTTCTCCAAAGTCTGTAGATACTTTCATATTCCTTTACTCCTGTTAGTGTCGAATATTAGGGTTCAATCAAAGTCCCACATTGGAAAGATTTGGTAAAAATCATGGGTTTAAAAGGATGTAGGATATCTCCATTGGCATGAGGCATTTTGGGGAGAGCCCAAGAGTAAAGCCATAAGGGTTTAGGCCCAAAGTGGATAATATCATGCCAATGTGGAAATATGTGGGCATCATTTGGGCACAACAAATGGTATCAGAGTCATGGTACAGACCAGATGCTATGTGGGGTGCCCTTGAACAAAGTTGAGGGTAGGCCCGGAGTAGGTTAGGGTGACCGGATGCTCGCAGGGAGGTCCGGAGTAGGTCAGAGTGACCGGAAGCGGATGCTCGCGTGAGGCCTGGAGGGGGTCAGGGTGGTCGGATGCTTACGAGGAAGTCCCGAAGCGGGTTAGGGTGGTCGAATGCTCGCGGGGATGATCCGGAGTGAGTCAGGATGACCGGATGCTCGCGGGAAAGGTTCAGAGCAGGTCAGGGTGACTAGATGCTCGCGAGGATGCTCGAGCGGGTCAGGGTAACCGGATGCTCGCAAGGAGGCCCAAAGTAGGTAAAGAGTGGATGGATGCTCGCGGGGAGGCCCAGACCATGAGAGTAATTGTGGTCCTTCGTTTGAGGGGAGGATTGTTGGGGTTCAATCAAAGTCCTACATTGGAAAGATTTGATAAAGATCATGGTTTTAAAAGGATATAGGATATCTCCATTGGCATGAGGTCTTTTGGGAGAGCATAAGAGTAAAGCCATAAGAGCGTCACATTTTCTATTATTTTTACTATCCTAAACTCTCTGAGGCGGGAACCTTTCTGATACAGGACCGAGTGGGCTCTATATTCTTTGATAAAATGTCTTCCTCTAACAAGCATTGGAAGGAACATTACTTTTATGTTCAACTTCCCAAGCGGCCATCATTCCTGATCGGCTAGCAAATGGAATTGATGAAGTCTCCCGCATTGCACAAGTATCATTGGGAGTCAACCTATCTCAAGGCGGCCGCTTATCTCGCCGATTAGAAGTACCACGTACATAAGTTGTTGCACAAAGACGTTCTATATATTTTTGGATTAAGTCCCTTCCACTCACGGTTGCCCAACTCATTAGATAAATTTTTTCTTCCTATGTCGCTTTAGAATCTAACTGATTTCACTTTCATTGTTACAGCAAAAGTCATGTTGAAGTTCTCGTGGAGTGGCAAGAGTAAACTCTCCGAGGCTGAGATTAATGCTCGTGGTGCGACCGAGTTGGCAAACTGCAGACTTGTGCCAATCGGCAGCTCCGCCGATCATACCGGCGATGCGAGCCGAGTGGCAAGGAGCAATGCAGCCGCTGCCACAGGGGAGCTTCCTTCCGAGCGGCTCACCATGGTCTCGGTGGTCATACCATTTGAGTCGCTGTCGACCGACTCAATGAGTTCTGGCGAGCCACTGCTTCAGCGTCGGTAGAGAAAGAGACTTCGCTTGGAGGGGGCCTCCCACTCGGGAGCCTCAACACCAGCACCTATGGAAGTGCCTACCTCCCTGTTGATGTATACTATAAGTCTAGCTTTTGTATGAACATCTGTTTAGAAATATTTTGAAATGAGAATCACTTTGGTCAAATATCTACATTTTATATTTATATATATATATCGATGTAGTTGTCCATTTAATTTATATTGTAGATAACATGGTGTGTGGTGTCACACAGAAGATCATGTTATCGATTCTTTATAAATTATAAATAGTAGCTCACAACCAAGATGGATAGGGGCAAACCATTGGAACGGTTGTAGTGTAATTTGCTATTAGTTTGTCTTGACTATATAATTATACTAGTACACTATATGTGTATTGAGCAGGACCATTTGAGGTTGTTCGATTTATACTGACTATATAAAAGAACAAAACCTCTATTATTATGGATGTACGTACTCTTAATCCTGATATAATAACAAACACATATACTTAGTATTTATTTCTTTAACTTATCAATGGGTGAGATTTATTCGTTAAATCAATAGGCCCAATAAGTTGGGAGATAGTACCATTTATATGGTGTGTTGTTGATTATAAAGGGAAATTGTGTCCTATTTATTTAGGTTGATGATATCCCCTTGTGGAGCTCATAAGGATTATCATGTAAACCCTACAGGTGGACTTAGTCCGACATGATAATAAAATTGAGTGGTACTACTTTTGGAGTCAGATGTTAATTAAATAAGTTGTCAGTAACTTATTTAATTAACGGGCATATGATATATTAAACACAGGGAGATTAACGCACTCATGATAAGTAGGAGCCCATATTGTAATATGGGATTGGTGCGGTAGTTCAATAATGACCCTTTAGTGGTATGAGTTATTATTAATGGACTTGAGTTGGGTGTTCGGGGTGAACACGGGAAACCCAAGCCCATCGAGAGACCCAAACAATTCCTCCTCTAGGTCCTTGTTGTAGCCTCTATATATAAAGCCTAGCATCCACCCATCCATAACCGGGTTTGGTTTAACTTGGTTTGGTTTAACTTAACTTGGTTTAGTCTAACTTAACTTGGTTTGGTCTAACTTAACTTAGTTTAGTTTAACTTAACTTGGTTTGGTTTAACATAGTTTGTTTAGATTTTTTCTAAATAAAATTTTGTTAATTTTTCTTTCCTTGTAACCAACGGCAAGTCTATAAAAAGGAGTAGAATGTGGCCCCTAAAACCTAACTTTCTAATTTTCCCTTCTCCCTTACTTGTGGTCGGCTCCTCTTCTCCACCTAGGGTCGGCTCCTCTTCTCCACCAAGGGTCGGCGGCACTTCCTTGTTCTCCAAGGGCTAGCAGCACTTCCTTGTTCTCCAAGGGTCGGCGACACTTCTTTGTTCTCCAAGGGTCGGCGGCACTTCTTCTTCTTGGTGGCTGGCGGCTTGAAGAAAATGAAGAAGAGGAATGCAAGGAAGGAGAGAAAGGAGAGGAAGAAGAAGAAGAAGATTAGAAGGTACCACATCATAGAGACTCCTTTTGTGGTCAGCGTTTTGGAAGAGAAGAAAAGAAGGGTGGTGTCGTCTTGATAGATCGTCACCCACACGATGTCCAAGAAGAGGAGAGGAATACAACAGAAGATCCAGAGGTCTTTAGCTATGAAGAGAGGTATAACTAGTTCTTTAATTCCGCTGCATATCTAGTTTTGTTCTCTTCGTATCGATTTTGGATATCGATTTTGAATACCAACACAAGAGGCCAGCGATCTTGTGCTTCGATCAAGGTGCGCTTTGATCAATCAAGAACTTGCTTGATTAATCAAACACATGTCTGATTGAGCATGTGGGTTGCTAGGAAAGGTTTTGTGCTCATACAAATTTTTGTACAGGGGATTTACACAGAACGGAACTCCCAGCGCCTTCAAGTGGTATCAGAGAATGGTTTCTGGTTCTGTATGATTGGTTTTCGATTAAATTATGCACTGCTCGTATATAAATTTAGGTCAGATAATAGTAGGATGTGCAAGATAGATTAACTCTGTGATTGCAGGCGCCCTAAGTCCAACTATTATGGCTTTGTGTGTTTGTATATGATTTGAACCCTCGGGCATATTGAGGTTGTTTTGTATGCATGATTGTAATAATTAAATACGACCGGTTGCCATATTATTTTTTTTACATTCTATTCGATATAGATTACATGTAAATTCCTTTGTGGAATATAGGATCGATAAATGTAAAATTTTATTTTTTTTTTATTGCGGTTTGTATCTTTGCTATGCGTGGTGCTATTTTGAGGACCGGAGGCGCGGCGGAGAAGGAAACGAGATAGACGTGGCGGCTTGATCAATTAGCGGCATATTGGAGGACAACGATCCATTGGCGACATATTGGAGGGCAGCGTTGGATGAGGCCATAATAGTTGGAAATTTTATTTTCATATGTATTGCCTTTATATACTGTTTTATGTGTTGTGATGCTATGTGTTGTGATGTGTGTGCATGCTAAAAAATCCTCAATTTAAATAACTAAGTGGGAGAGGGATTATTTAAATTCCACGGTCTCCATTACTGGTTTGTAGGTGATGCATTCAAACTTGCGTGTTGGCTTTGAGTGTCTTCCTCCATATCGGATGAGTTTGTTTGCCGATCACTAGATCAAACTTCCTCTATGGATGATTATAGGAAATTATTTAGGTATGTGTGATCTTCTCCATCTGAAGCGGCACAATCCTAATTAATGGACTAAGTATCAAATAATGGTATACACTTAGGCGCATTTAATAGTATCCTCCCCATCGGAGTCACTGTTATTATTTGTGTGACCGAAGATGAACCAACTATTAATTTTATTTGTCATAAAATTAGGTTAACAGGATAATAAAATTAATGGGTAAAACCTCCTCTTATAAATATTTGAATTAGTATACGTCCACACTATCGTGGCATACGAAATTCACGGTGTTCTAAGGTGTTGGTGAATTTAAATTATATTGTTTAAGGAATCAATATTATTTTAAATTCTAAAGTTTTGACCAAATATTTTATTTTCTGATTCTCAGGATTTCAAAATGACTTTCAATCCTCTTGTTGTTATTTTAAAAGAAAACAAACTTACTAGTCCAAATTATATTGATTGGAAACAAAACTTGGACATTGTCTTAACTGCTGAAGAATACAAATTCGTACTTCTTGAGGTATGTCCTAGCGTGCCTGATAAGGATTCTAGTGAAGAGGAGATAGAGAGACATAGGAAATGGGTCAAGGCGGATGAGATGGCGCGGTGTTACATTTTGGCTTCTATGTCAAATGTGCTGCAACATCAACATCAGGTCATACCCAGTACCTATGGCATGATGCTCAATCTCAAGGAACTCTTTGGATACCAGAATCGAGCTGTCAGGCAGGAGGTCATGAGAAAGGTGGACTGTCCTCGCAAAAAGGAGAACAATAAATGTATATCTTATTCATTAGTTGTTGAAACATGTTTAGCGGTGTTATCTACCAGTACCTGGTGTATAGATACGGGAGCCACTGATCATGTCTGCAATTCATTGTAGGGGTTCTAGGAAACCCAACAACTACATGAAGGGAAGATCACCGTCTACATGGGCAATGCTACGAGAGTGACAACTGTTGCAGTGGGAGATGTTTATTTATCTTTTGATAGGAATAAAACTTTGATTTTGAAAAATTATCTTTACGTACCATGTTTTAGAAAGAACTTGATTTCAGTTACTAAATTATTTATGGATGGATATTCTGTTTCTTTTGATAACAAAGTGGTTGTCAAGAAAAATAAGGTGGTTATCTATTCTGGTGCGTTGGTTGGCAATTTGTATATTCTAAATCCAATAACTCCCACGATGCAACAAATGGAAATTAATAACACATCTTCTAATTCTAATAAGAGAAAGCAACCTTCGAAAATGAACCAAATATATCTTTGGCATCTAAGATTGGGTCATATTAACTTGAGTAGGATTCAAAGGTTAATAGCTGATGAACCTTTGGGTTCATTGGTAGTGGAAAACTTTACGACCTGCGAGTCTTGCTTGGAAGGGAAAATGACCAAGAGGTATTTTAAGGCAAAGGGATATAGAGCTAAAGAAGTATTGGATTTGATTCATTCTGATTTGTGTGGACCTATGACTATCCAGACAAGAGGGGGTTTCGAATATTTTATCTCTTTTATAGACGACTATTCGAGATATGAGTGCATTTACTTGATGCGTCGCAAGTCTGAGTGCTTTGATAAGTTCAAAGAGTACAAGGCTGATGTGAAGAAACGTCATAGTAAAAGTATCAAGACACTACAATCTGATCGTGGTGGAGAGTACCTCTTAGGAGAGTTTTGGAGTTACTTATCATAGGCTAGGATTCAATCTTAATTGTTTATCATAGGCTAGGATTCAATCCTAATTGTCTGCACCTGGTACACCCCAACAGAATGGTGTGGCGGAACGAATGAATAGGACTCTTATGGAAATGGTTAAATCAATGATGAGTTATTCAGAATTACCAAATTTATTTTGGGGATATGCTTTGGAAACGGCGGCGTACATTCTGAACTTGGTACCTTCAAAGTCAGTACCCTCTATTCCCATAGAATTGTGGAATGGACGTAAGCCTAGTTTGAAACACATTCGGATTTGGGGTAGTCCAGCACATGTACTGAAGGGAGACGCTGATAAGTTGGAATCACGTACAGAAGTTCGTTTGTTCGTGGGATATCCTAAAAGAACGAAAGGTGGTTTGTTTTATAGTCCTAAAGATCAGAAGGTCATTGTTAGCACCAATGCCTGATTTTTAAAAGAGGACTATATAATAAACCACAGGCCCATGAGTAAAATTGTTCTTGAGGAAATAAGAGAGGACACTTCTACTTTAGTACCAACGGTACAAGATGAGATACCACAAGTAAATGCAACACGTGTCATAAATGATGCACAATTACAGGTAGTGCCTCGTCGTAGTGAAAGGGTTATTAGGAAACCTGAAAGATTCATGTTTTAAGAGAGTCTTCGGACTTGATCCCTGGTGAACATGAAGCTGATCCCTGGACATATGATGAAGCACTCCAAGATAAAGATGTAGTATCTTGGCAAAGTGCAATGAACTCTGAAATAGAATCAATGCATTCTAATCAGATCTGGGATCTTGTAGAAGCACCAAATGGTGTAAAAGTCATTGGATGTAAATGGGTCTACAAAAGGAAAAGGGGAACAGACGAGAAAGTTGAAACCTTTAAAGCAAAGCTTGTTGCGAAGGGGTATACTCAGAAAGAGGGAATTGATTATGAGAAAATTTTTTCGCCGGTAGCCATGCTTAAGTCTATCTGGATTCTTTTATCTATTGCCGCCTATATGGATTATGAGCTTTGGTAAATGGATATCAAGACAGCTTTCCTTAACGGAAGTCTTGAAGAAAACATCTATGTGAAGCAACTAGAGGAATTCATTGTGAAGGGCAAAGAGCATCTTGTATGTAAGCACAATCGGTCCATTTATGGACTGAAGCAAGCTTCGAGATCTTGGAACATCCGGTTTGATGAAGTGATCCAGTCTTATGGATTCATTCAGTGTCCGGATGAGTCTTGTGTATACAAGAAAAGTGACGAAAATGTGGTGGTATTTCTTGTACTATACGTAAATGACATTTTGCTCATTGGCAACAATGTCAAAGTGTTGTCAGACATGAGGGTATGGTTATCCAAGCAGTTTGATATGAAGGACTTGGGAGAATGTGGACATATTCTTAGGATCAAAGTAATAAGGGATCGCAAGAAAAAGATGTTGTGCTTATCCCAAGCTTCATACATCGATACTATCCGATCTCGTTTTAGCATGCAAAACTCCAAGAAAGGTTTTCTACCTTTTCGGCATGGAGTACCTTTATCTAAAGAGATGTGTCCTAAAACATCAAAAGAGATAAAGAAGATGAAGTCAGTTCCTTATGCTTCGGTTGTAGGAAGCCTAATGTATGTGATGCTATGTACGAGACCGGATATCTGTTTTACCATAGGCATAGTTAGTAGATATCAAAGTAACCCAGGACAGGGACATTGGACTGTCGTAAAGCATATATTAAAGTACCTGAAATGGACTAAAAATTATATGTTGGTTTACCATGCAGATGATATGCTCCTTGTGGGTTACACGGATTCGGACTTCCAATCAGATAGGGACAGCAGTAAATCGACCTCGGGGTATGTATTTACTTTGGGAGGTGGAGGCATAGCATGGAGGAGTGTTAAGCAGAAATGCGTTTCAGACTCCACCATGGAAGCTGAGTATGTGGCAGCCTCTGAGGCAGACAAAGAAGTTGTATGGCTCAAAAACTTCTTGATGGACTTAGATGTGATTCCTGGTTTGCCCAAAGTTATCACAATTTATTGTGACAGCAGTGGTGCAGTAGCAAACTCGAAGGAATCACGAGCCCATAAGGCAAGTAAACACATTGAGCACAAGTACCACCTGTTACGAGACATTGTAAAACGAGGAGAGATTGTTGTCGCCAAGATTATATCAGCAGATAACCTGGCAGATCCTTTCATTGAGACCCTTCAGGCGGGAGCTTTTGATAGGCATGTTGAAGGGATGGGAATCAGATGTATGGCATCGTAGTCTTTTAGTATAAGTGGGAGATTGTTGTGATGTATACTATAAGCCTAACTTTTGTATGAACATCTGTTTAAAAATATTTTGAAATGAGAATCACTTTGATCAAATGTCTGCATTTTATATTTATATATATGTTGATGCAGTTGTCCATTTAATTTATTTTGTAGATAACATGGTGTGTGGTGCCACACAGAAGATCATGTTATCGGTTCCTTATAAATTATAAATAGTATCTCACAACCAAGATGGATTGGGACAAACCATTGGAACGGTTATAGTATAATTTGGTATTAGTTTGTCTTGACTATATAATTACACTAGTACACTATGTGTGTATTAAACAGGACCGTTTGAGGTTGTTCGATTTATACTGACTATATAAAAGAACAGAACCTCTATTATTATGGATGTGTGTACTCTTAATCCCGATATAATAACAAACACATATAGTTAGTATTTATTTCTTTAACTTATCAATAGGTGAGATTTATTTGTTAAATCAATAGGTCCGATAAGTTGGGAGATAGTATCATTTATATGGTGTGCTGTTGATTATAAAGGGAAACTGTGTCTTATTTATTTAGGTTGATGATGTCCCCTTGAGGAGCTCATAAGGATTATCATGTAAACCCTGCACGTGGACTTAGTCCGACAAGATAATAAAGTTGAGTGGTACTACTTTTAGAGTCAAATGTTAATTAAATGAGTTTTTGGTAACTTATTTAATTAACGGACATACGATATCTTAAACACAGGGAGATTAACGCACTCATGATAAGTAGGAGCGCATATTGTAATATGGGATTGATGTGGTAGTTCAATAATGACCCTTTAGTGGTATGGGCTATTATTAATGGACTTGAGTTGGATGTTCGGGGCGAACACGCAAGCCCATCGGGAGACCTAAATCAATTCCTCCTCTATGTCCCTATTGTAGCCTCTATATATAAAGCCTCGCATCCACCCATCCATAACCGGGTTTTGTTTAACTTAGTTTGGTTTAACTTAACTTGGTTTGGTTTAACTTAATTTGGTTTGGTCTAACTTAACTTGGTTTGGTTTAACATAGTTTGTTTAGATTTTTTCTAAACAAAATTTTGTTAATTTTTCTTTCCTTGTAACCGACGGCAAGTCTATAAAAAAGAGTAGGATGTGGCCCCTAAAACATAACTTTCTAATTTTTCCCTTCTCCCCTGCTTGTGGTCGGCTCCTCTTCTCCACCTAGGGTCGGCTCCTCTTCTCCACCAAGGGTTGGTGGCACTTCCTTGTTCTCCAAGGGTTGGTGGCACTTCCTTGTTCTCCAAGGGTTGGCGGCACTTTCTTTTTCTCCAAGGGTTGGCGGCACTTCTTTGTTCTCCAAGGGCCGGCGGCACTTCTTCTTCTTGGTGGTCGGCGGCTTGAAGAAAAGGAAGAATAGGAACGCAAGAAAGAAGAGGAAGGAGAGGAGGAATAAGAAGAAGAAGAAGAAGAAGAAGAAGAAGAAGATTAGAAGATACCCCATCCTAGAGACTCCTTTTGTGGCCGACGTTTTGGAAGAGAAGAAAAGAAGGGTGGTGTCATCTTGGTAGATCGTCGCCCACACGACGTGAGGAGAGTAATACGACAGAAGATCAAGAGGTTTTTAGCTACGAAGAAAGATACAACTAGTTCTTTAATTCCGATGCGTATCTAGTTTTGTTCTCTTCGTATCGATTTTGGATATCGATTTTGAATACCAACACAAGAGGCCAGCGATCTTGTGCTTCGATCAAGGTGCGCTTTGATCAATCCAGAACTTGCTTGATTGATCAAACACATGTTTGATTGAGCATGTGGGTTGCTAAGAAAGGTTCTATGCTCGTACAAATTTTTGTACAAGGGATTTACACAAAACAGAACTCCCAGCACCAACACTCCCGACCCCCGTTCGAACGGGGTGTGAGCTTGTCTTCTGTCGTCCCCGAGAGGACGTTGTTTTGCTAATGCCCTCGTCCGATCGGACTCCATCACTGCTCAAGCTACCAATCAGTGCACTTCTAGCACAGTCGATTTCCTTCTTTCCCCCGCCTACCGATCTGGGGGCCACAGTTTCCACCATCCGACCTTCGAAGTCCAAATCAAAGGGTCAGGCAACTTCAAAGTCCTCTAATCCGACTGACCATAGACATTTAACCGCTCTAATCCGCCTGCCTACTGATGTATGGCGTTCTCCCGGTGATGACACGCCCTGATCACCTTAGCACATGATCCATATTCACGGTCCTCTAGCTCAGATTTGGGTAGAAGCCAAGAGCAGGGTGATAACTATTTCACCTGAGGAACTAACTGACGACTTCACTTAGAAATTCACCATAGTAAGTTACGTTCCTCAAGAGTTGTTAGTTGTCTTTGTTGCGCCATTTTTACTCATATTTTTTTGCAGTTCTGGGTGGAGAGTCTGACAATGTGTTAGAGGTTAGCCTTTCTCGAGCGCGAGAATAAGCAACTATGGGCCCCGATCAACGAAACAAGTGCCTCCCGCTGCTGCCGAAGCACTCACCACTGAGGTCGCTCAGCTAAAGAATGATCTGGAGAAGACCTCCAAATAGCTGGTGGGCACTGAGCAGGCGCTATCGACGGAAAAGAATAAGAACCAGGAGCAGGCTCAGCAGCTCGAGCGGCTCAACAAGTAAGCCAAGGATTTTGACTCCAAGGTCAAATCAGCGAACACCCGGAAACACCGCGTAATAGAAGACCTAGAGAAGAAAACCTTAAGGCTTGGGCCTTGAACAAGAAGCTCAAGGAAACTGAGATAGCCTTGTCGCAAGAAAAATCGAGCTGATCGGTGGAATAACAGAAAATCGCTGACCAAGATGTCGAACTGAAGTCTCTAAAGGCCGAGCTGGAAGCGTCCAAGGCCCAGTTGGCTAAGCTTCAAGAGGGCGAGCCCGCTCGGCTCGAGGACTTCTGAGTTAAGTATCTTCGCTCGCAGGGCTTCAACCATCTCTTCTCGGATCGGATCCTATGGCTCTTCGATCTGGCATAGACGACATCGTTTAGCAGCTGAAAGAGGGTGACCACTTGTTTGCAGATATCTCTATTTCATCCATTCGGAAGGATGAGCTTGTGGTCTTGCTCCCCGAGGAAGTTGTTGCCGATTTGGAGTAGATTTTCTATTTAAGTTCCTTGTCTGCTTTTCTGGTACTCCTCTAGTTTGTTGTACAAATTTCTAAGTATGAATCAACGCTCTTCCGTCCAGCACGCATAGTACTTTACCCTCAAAGCCCTCTAAATGTGAATCAATATCCTCCTATTCGTCATCATATAGTGCTTCATCCTTGATCCTAAGTGTGAATCCCTGCATCCCCACTCGGTTCTATTAAGTTTTTGGCCATAATGTCCCGCTTAACTTATCGCTCGAGTCAAAAGTTGTCTATACTCAGGTCAAGGGACTTGATCGCTAGTCACACAACTGAGTGAATCATAAGTCGTAGAAACGCCTGATCAGGATACTATCACTATTAATCCTCAGGCACGAGAGCAAAGTTCGCTTATCACCCGTCCGCTCGATCGAGAGTGTTTGACACTTGCGCTTTTATTCGACACTTATTAGAGTTTATGGTGACTTTTGGATTTATAGCCGCCGCTCAGCTTTAGTCATAGATCAAAGGTTTATAATCACCGCTCGAGTTTAGTTCTCGTGGACTCCCGGGTTTATCATCGCCGCTTGGCCCTTGTACTAATTATTGGCCCAGTTTTATAGTCGTCACTCGACTATCGCACTATACTTTAATAATTTCTTATCGAGGATTTATAGTTGTCGCTCGACTTAGATTTTCGTCTGCTCTTGGTTTTATAGTCATCGCTTGGCTTTAGATTTCATCGACTCTCGGGTTTATAGCCGTCACTCGGCTTTAGTGTCATCAACTCCTGAGGTTATAGTCGTCGCTCGACTTTAGATTTCATCGACTCCCGGGTTTATAGTCGTCGCTCAGCTTTAGATTTGTCGATTCTCGGGTTTATAGCCGCCGCTCGGCTTTAGATATTGTCGACTCTCGAATTTATAGCCGCTACTCGATTGTTAATATTTTTATTCTGGTTTATAGTCATCGCTCGACTGTTGATTTTACTTCAATAATTGTAGATCAGGAGTTTATAGCCGCCGCTCGGCTTTTGACTTTCATTGTTTAAAGATTTATAGTCGCCGCTCGACTATTGATTATTTGCTAACCTAGGGTTTATAGCCGTCACTCAACTGTTGTTTTCGAAGACTCTACTCGCTTATAACTTAGTCGGACGACTCAAGGTTCTAGGACACTTGGTAGATTTTCATTCATATTCTCATGCACTCATGGAACAAACATTTCTACAAGGGTATATGAATTTAATCACGCATCTCTCGCCTGGCCCTATAGGGCTAGAGATGGTTAGTGCTCTAGGGTCGCTCGAGATTTCTCTCATTTTCATCTTATAAATAGTAAGCTCCCGAGTGGAGCTTCTGAATGACTTTATATGGTCCTTTCCACGGAGCTTCTAGTTTGGTGACGTCGCCAATTGGCTTCACTTTCTTCCATACCAAGTCGTCGACCTGGAATGACCTCGGGATCATCCTCCGGTTGTAGTTTTGCTTCATGCACTGTCGATACGCTGTGAGCCGGATAGCGGCCTTATCTCGAACTTCATCCACTAAGTCGAGTTCCATGAGTCTCCGATCGACGTTTTCCTCATCGTAGAGCTACACCCGATCAAACTCTACTCCTACTTCTACCAGCACCACTACCTCACCCTCATATATCATATGGAATGAGGTTATGCTGGTCGTCTCTCTAGGCATGGTACGATAAGCCCACAATACACTTGGAAGTTCATCTACCCAGTTGTCTTTGGCATGGTTGAGCCAAGCTCGGAGCCCTCTGGAAATTTCCCTATTAGTGACTTCCACCTGGCCGTTGCTCTGCGAATAAGTCACTGAAGTGAAAGTCTGTAAGATGTCGTAGCCATCATACCACTCTCTGAGCCTCCGCCCTGAGAATTGTCTTCCTTTGTCGAAGATGAGTTTGTGAGGGATGTCGAACCGACATAATATATTTTGTCATATAAATTTGATAATCATGTGCTCAACTATCTTGACGAGTAGCAAGACCTCCATCCATTTTGTTCTGATGTTTTATTTTAGGACAGGAACCTAAGGCAATATGTCTCTTGAGGTGGCTAGTGCCATCTATATTTGAACCACTAATGTAGGCAGAAGTTTGTTTGCACATTTGCAACAAGCTCGCGTACATCCTCTGGACACTTCTTCAATAGCAACGTGCTCCCAAACTGATGACTTTTTTCTCCTGCGTCTTGAAGTTGTTGTCGGCTCCATGTTGATAGGTTCAATTTCATTGCCTTCTGGTAAGGGGAGCATATAAACAGGCTTTTGCTCTGGCCGCTGACTGAACAATAAAATAAGCTTCTGACATGCTGACAATAATAAACCTTCAGAGGCTCCAGGTTTCAGCAAACCAACTATTTTGCTAAATTCGATAGGCTAAAGAGGAAAAAAAACTTTTCTGGGAGTAGGTTTTCATCAAGACTGAACCATCTATATCAATCACATTTTTTTGTCAATTCATAACCATCGTAGTATTCTGAAATTCAATCTCAACCTTATTAGCAACTAATGAGAGATCAAGATCCTCTGGAAATTCATCCCATAGGGCAACAAACACCAACTCAGTGTCAAGACTAAAAGGAGCATCTACTTCCTTCTCCAAGTTGTTATTATCTTCATCATCCTCGTAAATAAGATCACCGAATATTTCAATCTCACTGGTTGACTCAATTTCATCTTTGCCGTAAATTGGATCATTAGTCATCTCGGTCTCGTCTCCAATTTGAGATTGAGATTCCTTTTCAATTTCTTCTAGGTCAAATTCCTCATGAACGGTTAAAGTCTTGGGGCCGTCACTATAAAGTACCTATTCATCAAGGTCTTCTTAGGCGTTGAAGCTATTGTCCTCCATGACAAAACCTAGTGGTCTTTGGGACGAAGTTTGAGTGCAGCCAAAAAGAAGAAATTGATCTTTCATCTTCGTCTTCATCTTCTCCCAATTCTTGATATTGGCCTTGCCTTGTCGGTCTCATGAGTATCGCAATTACTCCCACCATGTCGATGCTAGACCTTTGAGCTTGATGGTAATTAGTTTCACCTTCATCAAATCTAGAATTTGTTTATGGTTGAAGAACCGTTCCACTTTATTAATCCAATAAACAATATTCTCTGTTTGTGACATACCATAAAATTCGGGTAGATCAATTTGAAATCTGATATCTCCATGTTGATCTTCTCGACCACGTACCTCAAGATCTTCAAGCTTTCACGTAGTCGCTGCTACACGCTTAGATGTGTCTTGTGACTGTCAGGCAACATCAGCCGATCGATTCCTGATCTTGCTCTCTGCCTTGAGTTCACTCAGGCGCTCCATAACAGTATAACAGGGAGTGTTGTTGAATTCTTTGAGCAACTATCAAGATGCAGAACAAACAAACCTCTTTCCCTCGACTTGCATTACAATCAGTTTAGTGGTTCCTTTCTGAGTTATTTTGAGAGGCTTCAGAGGTTGAAGTATCTTGGTTGGAGACATCAAAGAAGCCCACTTTGCCAATCTCACAAATTTTATATAGCATGGATATATCTGACAACAACTTGTCAGTCAAAGTAAGCCAAGATTGGCTTCCTCCATTTCAAGCAAGATATATCTTAATGTGCTCTTGTAATTTGGGACCCAGATTTCTTACAGGTTGCAGAACCAAACCAGTTTACAAATGCTAGACGTATCAAATAATGGAATATCATATGCTTTTCCTAATTGGTTTTGGAGCTTGTGCATATCGAACATGGAGTCTATGATTTTGTCCAATAACAAACTGAATGGCAGCATTCCATCTTCCATTTGAACAAATGAAGCATTAGAAAATAGAAATTATGAACCTTGCCTATAATGATTTATCTAGAACAACTCCCAGATTGTTAGGATAATGGACCATGGCTAATCATCATTGACATTTCCAACAAAAAATTATCTTGCAGAATCCCCTGAACATTTGGAATTTTAGCCGGATTGCAATCACTGCACATAAATAATAATAGTTTATCTGGTACATTCCCTCAACTTTACAACACTACAATCAACTTGTAATTATTGACTTGAGATGAAATAAATTGTCCGGAAGCTATACCCAACTAGTTTAGAAGAAGATTATCAACATTGCGAGTTCTTTCTCTAAGCCAAATAATTTCACCGGTATAATTCCACCACAGCTCTCTCTGGTCCCATCCCTCCAAGTGCTAGACCTGGCTCACAATAATCTCTTTGACTCTTTGCCTCCAGGTTTTAGCATGTTTAGTTCCATGATGACAAGACGGAACAAAAAAAAAATCTGCTCCATTTTATGATGTTTCCTCTTAGCACTTGGAGAATGTTATTATAACTGCTAAGGATTCTGAATTTTCATTCACCGCTTCACTTTCAATTGCCACTAGCACTGACCTCTCGAACAATAATTTCTCAGGTGATATTCCTAAAGAGATCACAAATTGATCTCATGGGTCAACTTAAATCACTTGATCTTTCAAAGAACAACTTATCTGATAGAATTCCTTCAAGCATTTCTTCTTTGTATTTTCTGAGCATCTTATATTTATCCTATAACAATCTTATTGGGAAAATACTAACTGGCAGTCAACTGCAAATCTTCAACAACTTGTCCTACATCGACAACCCAGAGCTTTGAGGGGAGCCACTCCAAATGAGGTGGATAGGCGACAACCCAACTAATGATAATGGAGTAACAGAAGAAGATGATACGGATGAAAATGTTCGAGTATGGAAGAATTTGGCATTTCATTGCCTTTGCTCCTGGATTTATGTTTGGCTTATGGGGATTCATAGGTGCAATTATGATCAAGAAGAGAATAAGAATCAAATACATTTTACTCATTGATAGCATAACTGGTTGGTTTATGCATTTGTAATAGAACTAAGCCTTAAATAGGTCTAAATTAATTCTAGAATTTATGTACGTAATACGAGCTTGTACTTTTATGATATAAGATCAAGCTTATTGTAATGAATTTAAGTTGATATTGATATGCAAGTCATGGAGCATATATGATTGATATGAATATGATGAGTGAAATATAAATAATGACTTCAGGGGATATGACCCTAAAAAATCTCTTTTAGCAATAGTTATTCCTGTATTTTTATTGTGAGGCATGTGGGTTTCGCATTGCCTTAAGCGTCAGACATAAAGTTGAAGATTGTATTTACGCTTTCTTTAGAAGGTTACAAACTCGATTTGAAACCATTTGTCTTCACAACGATCGAGCACACTTAAGTGTGTACTCCATGGTTGTAACATAACAAGATTATGTTTAAGGATGACACAAGGAGAACCCCATAAATTCCTAGTATCCATTGGAAAATTAATTGGTTTCGAACCAATAATTCAAGTGGGTTTCCTAGTATGTAATTCTCATCTATGTTTTTTCGGTGGCAAGCTACACGACCCTTGTATTCGTGCAAACTTGATTCACGCTTTGTTCAGCATCTTCAAGTTGCATATCCTTGTCTCATATTGCCGCACTCGGCCACCGATACTAGGTACGAGATCACCGACACAAAACTGATGCCAAACCGATGACCCTTGCTTTTCGATAGTTGTTAACAAGTAGCGACTCTAGCAGCCTCTTAGGTTTACCATAAGAGAAGGCTTCTTTACAAAGACATAACAAGATTGAATTGGATTCCCTTGGTGAAGTTATACAAAGCAAATTGAATTAGAATGCTCTGGTGCTAAAAGAATATAATAACAACATTTGTAAACTTGGTTTCTTCAATCTTTGTTCTCATTTGTGGTCTGCAATTTCAGCATGAATATTTTATAGAATTTAAAAAGAAATAATTAGATTAATAAGAACTTGTTTTATTACAAGATGACAAAACATGACAATGACCACCATCCAAAATATGTATAAGAATCTTGGTGACCTACCAAGACAAATTTTAAAAAAAAAAAAAAATCTCATTGTCTGGATATATAATACAACAACCAAAAGAAAAGTTAAAGGTGTTCATCATCAAATAATGGCTTTACATGATTAATAATACTCACTGTTCTTAGTCCCTACAGGAAGCTAACAAATCCTCTATTTTTTATTTTATTGTTCTTCTTCCTGTTTCTCTCAATTCAGATCTTGATCCAATTAAATCATTCTCTTGTATTTTTTTTTTTTTATTTTTTTTACAATTTTTGGCTGACCTGGCTGTGCAATCTTCTTGGATTATATTTGAGAACCTGATGCCATCCAGAAAATGTTCCTGAGCTGTAGAGATGAATCCAACTATATAATAACATGAAAGCTCAAAGATCCAATCCAGATATCAAATTTGAGAAAACCTGCAACACAATCGAAACCCCTAATAGTATCCATTTAAGTTCTGCTCTTGCTTTATGGAAAAACAGGTGAGGAAAAGAATCTTACAGTTTCAGAATCCAAGTTTCTGAATGTGGAATTTTGCCCTCACGAGACTGTGCTTTCCTTGCCACTCTTCTTCCGAGATTGGAACAGCGAGCACAGACAAAAACATAGGCCACGTCTCTGCCTAACTGGTTCAGTCTGTTGGATGCTGTTAGTCTTCCCCTCGACCAAATCAGCCATGTACTGCACCACAGCCTGCCATAGAGAAAAATACAAAGTTTTGTTTGAGAGTTGCCTTGCAGGCAAATTCACTAGACTGCTATACCTGTGCTCCCAGCTTTACGACATTTCTTGGTGGTATCTCCAGTGGAGTCTCGTCTGCATTGAACACTCTCAGCTTTGACAAAAGCCTGAAGGAGTCGGGCAACACTCTTATCTGGTTGCTGCTTATGTCTAATTCTTCCAGCATCTCTAGGTTCCCAATTGATCTTGGTAATGCCCTCAAATCTGCAAAGTTTCTTCCAACATCCAACTTTACTAGACTAGTGGCAAAGCATAGGCTCTCGGGAATAGACTCGAGCTCATTGAAGCTCACGTCAAGCTCTTTTAGTTTAGTCAGTGAAGCCATAGTCGTAGGCAAGGATTTTACTCTATTGTAGTGTAATGTGAGGATTTCCATGTTTTCGAGCTTTCCGACTGCTTCAGGTAGTGCTTTCAGCTGATTGAAATCCACCCGCAGCTCAACCAGTGCAGTGCATGATCCAATCGTGTAAGGAAGTTCTTCGAGATTATTGGTCTCAACATTCAACCTTTGCAAATTTGTGAGATTGCCTAAAGTGTCTGGAAGACTAGACAACTCATTTGAACTAATATCAAGGTTGGCTAAATTCGTAAGATTTCCAATCGATGACGGTAGAGATTTTAGTCTGTTTGCATGCAAATCAAGATCGACTAAGTTGGATAGTTCTGCAAATGAGTCAGGCAGGCTGCTCAGCTGGTTGGAGTGCACATCAAGCTTTGTCAAAGCCTTTAGGCTGCCAACCGATGGTGGAAGCGTGATGATTCGATTCTCAGACAAGTTTAGCTCAGTGACTTCTTGAAGTTTTCCAAGTGATACTGGAAGCCATTCAATCTGGTCCAACAACTTCCCTTGAAGGTCAATAACTCCAATTCCATTCTTTGCTGAACTCTCAATTATGCTTGCCACTTGGATTAGGCTCAACTTAGATGGGTCACCAGCAGCTATATGCACCATAAGACAGGAAAATGATTACTCGATTCAAATAGACTATCAGCTGAAATATAATAAAGTGTGAAACAACTAACAGTGGGAAACATGTAAAGCGATGTTATTTTCTCAGACGTATATCAAGGTTTCCAAAAGCGTATGCAAGCGGTGGTATATGATCAACTCGTCATCATATGGCATGTGGGATATCTAAAGTATTTATCACTTGCAAAACAACTCACTAAGTTAGCACTAACAACTTATAACCTACTAATTAGGACGGCGATCAAGGTTTTCTAACTGCATATGTAAGTAGAAAAAGAAAAACATGGGTGTGAATTATGCAGAGAAATATAAAAAGAATGGGTCATTGTCTACTTTAAGTGTGACAAACAAGGGTTTAGGAATTTGCTGATTAAGAAAAAAAAAAATTGTCTTTGATCACATCAAAGATTGGCAAGTCAAAGTTGGCCTGAAGAAATACACCAAAGAGGCATTTTAATTATTTTTCTGAGATCCATATGAACCAGAAAACGAATTGTTCAAGCATCATTTAGTCTTCTTGTTCTTCAAGATCCCTAAAATTCAGGTTTCTGATTCTGCTACGCAAGGAAATAAGTAATGTAGAAGAGGAAATCCATATGGTCTTAACCTTTTTTTTTTTTTTTTGTCATACTGATGGACGACCTAGAAATTATCAAATGATGAAATCACAATCCAAGAGTATATGGTTGAATTCATGAATATGATAAGTGAAAAGAGGTGTTGATTATCTATCAATAAGCCTTTTGCCAAATCTGAACTTGATCTTATAGGTTGCAAAATTAGGGTTTTTACTGAGAGCTCTTCACTCCTTAGTAATCGAATAGTCAGATAATCTACTTGAGCACAAAGACGAGACGGATCGAAGGAAAATAAGTAAGAAAAGAGCAGTGAAATTGGGGGAAAAGAGATCTGACCGGAAGGCAGTTCAGAGTTGAAGGGATAAGCCGGCCCATTGGAGAAATCGGTACCCCCCAACTTGCCATCCTTCTCCTTGCCGATCAAGCTCAAACTCCTCCCAAATCTGGGCCCTGCCACATCAAACCCAGGCTTGAATCCCACCTCCTCAGCTCCCCTTTCGCCGCCATCCTCCGGAGACACCACCTTGGAGGCTCTCTGCACCAGCTCATCGAAGACCTGGAACCTCCTGTCCAAGTCCACCACGGCCATGGCGTCCCTCCGCTGCTCCCGACCCTGCAACAGCGCCTGGTTCTTCCTCGCCTCCTGCAGGACGAGGAAGAGCTCGTCGGGGACGTCGGGGGGCTTCTGGATCCGTCCAATCTCCCTCATCCTCGCCTCCTCCTCGGCGTCCGCGGACTTGATGACGGCCACAGCGGCCTCCACTTCCTCGATGGAGGGCCGCGGCGGAAGAGACCGGTAGATCCTCATGATCTCCTCGACGGCTTCAAGGACGCTCGGATTCGCCATTGTTGCTCCTCGAGAAACGAGAGAAGAATGAGCACTTCTCCAGGTTCTCTCCTCTCCCTCCTCCTCCTTCTAGAATTATTTGGCTTTATATTGCCGGCGATTAAATCCCTTCTCTTATTCCATGTCACTGAATCTGGACTCCCGTTGATCGGTCTAGTTGTTAGCGCATAAGGTGTTGTCATCATAAAGTATGAGATTCGAATCTCGATAAAATTAAGATAAATGTTTTTCTTATATACTAGTCATTATTTCAAAGGTTAATAGTCGTTCGTGATTTACCTCCTCCGTGTTAGTCATGGGACGAATTGGTAGGGACATTAGAGACGAACGTATTCATCTTTTGTCACCTTGTCATTGAATTTGGAGGAACATAGAGGGTGTTATTTTCAACTTCTATCATGATTTATTTTGAATTATTTTAAATGCCTTGCTACATTTATTTCTACCAAGGGAAATTTTTTTTAAATGCTCTTAATTTTTACTATCCTTTCTAAAAATTTCCTTCGAGTTTTATTAATATCAAAATTGCCTCTAAATTTTTTTTATTAGATAAGTAATAGTCATAAAGGATAAAATAAGTATTTTAACCGGGAATATAAAATATTTTAATAAAATCTTAAAGTTTTTTAACTTTAATAAAATTTTAAGGGATGTCTCAATTTAAAAATATATTTTATTTTTCATCTTGAAAATCCTATTATTTTAATATTATTATAATAGTTTTGACCAAAATTACTAAATAATAGCAACATTATTCAAAATTATTATAACTAATAATAGTGTCTAGAAAAAGAATTGACTATATTACTTATAACTATTTTGGCCAAAATTGAAATAAATTGTAATAATTTGGAATGAAGTTATATAACAGCTTTGATCAAAACATTTAAGCTATTTGATTAAGTTAAAGTAATTTTGACGAAATTGAGAACTAATATTTTAATATAATAATACTTTACGTGTGATAATTTTAATTAAGTAGGAGTAGTTTTGATTTAAATTTTCCCCATATTTAAAGGTATTTTTTAATAAACTATTTTAAATTATTCTTGAAAATTTAAAATGTAATTTTAAAACACCAACGTTTACACTCTCTATTTATATTTTACTATGAAAATATCTCAGTTGAAATATTTATTTTACTTTCCTAAATTATTGTCCAAATCACCAATCTAATAGACCCAAAATATTTTAATAATACAAAAAAAAAAAAAAAGCACTATAGTCTATAGAGCATTTCAGCATTAATAAAAAATTTTAAACATTTTTAAAAAATATATTAAATCTTAGAGGGCATTTTAAATATAATACTCCATTTAAACTTTAGTAACTCTTGTTTGACTTTCTATAAATTTTTAAGTTTATTCACATATTTATACTTATTTTTTCAATTTTATCAACACTTATCTAGATTTCTCTTTTTTTAAAAAAAAATACACCAAAAAGTCTTACTTCTTATGGCATAATTCACATAGTTGAAAGGAAATAAATAAAAATATATGGAAGGAGAAATAAGTTTGACTTGGAATTTGAATTAATTAACTTTGGATGCAATGAGTTTTTTCAAGTTCACCAAGTCAATATTTGATGGGTTTGACTCGAATTTTTAATGTCGTACAATTATTTGAAAATTAGTACACAAATCACTGTCCTTCAATTGAGTGTCAAATTTTTGTACTAAACTTCCATTTGGATACCTTCGTTCATGTTTATCATTAAGATGAAAAGATGTTTTATTTATTTATTTATTTATTTATGTTGTTGTTTTTTTGTTATGTTAGAAATGAAAATGGTCGACTCAACACTCTAAGTTTATAGAACAAAAGGTATGATTTGAGATATTTGGATTTGAATTTTAGTTTTCAAAGTTAATTATTTTGATGAAAAAATTATTATTATTATGATTTAATAATATAATAGAAAGAAATAAAATTATAATTTCTTATAATATAATATTAAAATGCTTCCTCTAGGAGATTAGACCATGTCAAAATCGAGTTTAGTTGCGTTCAAATATATTTTATTTACTTATCGAAGGATTTAAATCTTATTTATTAAAATTATTAACAACTTTTATTGTTCTTATAAATTAAGTCGAATATTTATTTAATTCATAAAATTTATTTATTTATTATTTTTAATTTAAAATTATAAAAAATTATAAATTACTATCTAATAAAAAATTAAGAAATAAATCTATAATTAAATTTTACACATGCTTGTTCACCAAATTTACTAGTGCTCAAACTAATATATTATTTTTTATATATATAATTCACATGTCCAAATTTTATCCGATTAATTCCGAAGGTAAACTATCGGATAAATCCAAAACACAACTTATTCATATTTAGAAGTGGACTTTTAAAATATTCATCCTCTTTAGTATTGCATCACAACCAAGGGAACTCTGAGGACGCATCACAACCAAGGGAACTCTGATCCTCTTGTTCAATTATATTTTTTATTATGGAATGAACATAAATAAATTTTATCAAATCGCATACTAAACTAAACTTGTTTGAGGCCAACTCATCTCAGACCTAGGAGCAAATATATCTTTAGACTTCAGTAGGCAAATGAAAAAAAAAAATAGATAATGTGGGGGGATTAGAGCAAATATTGTGATTAATAAATATATTTGGCTGAGAGGGTGGGTGGTAGATATAGACAAGGAGTTGGCACATATCTCAGCAACAGTGAATGGAGGAGTCTGCAAGGTTCCTTTTCTTCATTAAGGAAACTTGTGCAATCATTCCAGTGCAGTGTGGGGCCGAGTCATTGGTTGCCAGCAATTCAACTTATTGGACGAGTTTTTTTAAGATCATTCGAGCATCACAAATATTTTACATAATTTATTATGTTTATTTCCACTTGGATGTAATTTATGTTTCTCTTAAATTTTCAGAGGACGCATTTCATCTAAGTTTTATATATCACACATTTAATTTCAATTTTACCTTTTTAACCCGTGGTTTTTCCTTTTCTCTTCTCTTTTTTAAAAATCATCTATAAATCTAGAAAAATTTGATGAAACTCATTCTAATTCATATAAATTTTTATCATACCTAGAGTTCAAGGATGACATCCATTATCATTCTAAAAGATTCTCAATATTACTCAGAATATTTAAAAAAATTTAGACTTTATGCCAATTAAAACTCGCATAGAAGACTCAAATAAGGATTTCTTAGCATATCTCCCTTCTACATATTCATCTCTTCCATTTCATTTCAAGTTTTCATAAATCCAAGTCTTATGGGTCTATCAATTAATTTTGATCAAAATCTTTTGATGGATGTAGATAGTTCTGATCATACTCGTTCTAATTCCTATGTTTTATTAGGTGAACCCAAGTCTAAATATTCTCTTGTTTACTATTTTAGGGTCCTCTCAATAATGATCAAAATAATTTAAAACTTTCATTATATTATGGTACTGGTATTCAGAAATCAATACCACAACGATGTTGATATTTAAGTTTGTGCTAATTTCTAAAGACCATCGCCAAAGTAATTTTTATTTCAATTTTTTTATTACTTTTATTAATAAAATCAATTTTATTTATTTTATTTTATTATTCTTTTATAATTAGATATAAAAAATAGAAAAATATTTTTGATGTTCTATTAATTTTCTTTTAAGTTTTTTAATTTTTTTATTAAAGTTTTAAATAAAATAAAAATAAACATATTTAGATTGCCCATTAAAGTTTAAATAATTTTAAAAGAAAGAGAAAGGAGAAAAATTAGGAGAGAGGAAAGAATAAAAAAGATTAAATGTTGTAGGCAAACGACAGAGGAAAAAGTTGAGGAAAAATTAATAGTTGTCAAGGTAAAATTGGAATCACGTAATCTTTTAAGAAGAATAAAACTCAGGTGCGCAGACAAAACTAAATTTGAAGTGCGCCTACCTCATTAATGATCAATCTTTTGACTATTCTTGTGAATAATATATTACATTAGCAAGGAGCTAATAAACTTCATGTTGTCATCTAAACCCAATCAATCAATTCAATCATGATGTCCTCAGAAAGAACACTACTATCTTATTTTCAAACTTAAAAAATGTCAGGCATCATGATTTCCTATTTGATAAGCTTGTCAAAGGAAAGTCAGATCTTAGAAATTCAACAAGACAATTTCAGAATATTTGAGGTAGTAAATCTGTGAAAATTAACTGGATGAAGTTCTACACTACATCTTATGTCTGGAAAGAGTCAGAGTGCAAAATAAATTTGGTTATAATCTACAAGATAAGACAGGAAGCTGGAAAATTAGTCTGGATCAAAATTTTCTTATCTTGCAGTGCTTTCTTGATGCAGCTTGATTCTGCGAGAGGGAATGCATGCTTGCAATCAGTGTAAAAGGTGATCCAACTCTGCCCCCCAAAAAAAAAAAAAAAAAAATCCAACTAGGTGGAATATGACTTGCTGAAAACATTGCAGGTTATTTCATTCCGAAAAACTTGAATGCATTCCAACTTCAAATTTCTTGATCGTGAACCTCAAACCAAGTGGAAGCAGTTACTAAACATGAAGCTTCCTTTTGCCTCTTTCTAAGCCCAAACCAGCTCTTGTTCAGCACACTGAGACGATATCACAGGCAGAGACATTTGACGTTGCCCTTCAACATGGCTTGTCTCGAGATCATGTTGCAGATAGCCCGACATGTTCTTGGCTTAAGCTTCTGTGAGCATGAATGCACTGTTGCAGAGAGCAGGTGGCGGCATATGGTAAAAGCTATCCAGGCCCTCAGCATTTCACACATTTTCCAGATGACTTCCATATTCTACCATCAACTTCAAGAGATATAACCATTACTGTAACATCATCGTGGTATTTTCTGCGATCTCCCTGAGGTATGTCCAACAGTTCATGGAAGTCCAAACCTGCAAGCAAAACGCGTCACACACAAGTAAATCTAGTTCAGCAGGAAAGCATTCTGCATTAAATTGTTTTTCTTAAATTGGAGAATTTATGGTTTTTTTTCATTATTTGTAGTTCCACTGTTCAAAAAAGCAGCACATAAGCGAATGGGCAGGATTCCATGTATTATAATCAGCATCCTTACTCCGGCCATATTTGGGAGCTGCATAACCATGTAGATGGGATATGAAATCTAAGAAGGTTAAGTCCAAAATCCAAATCTAATCCTTCAATAAGAATATTTAATCAGGTATGTTTCAACAAATAAATCAAACCCATGAGATTTAACCTTACACCATTTCTTTCACAGATCTCCTCTCAACATGCGTTATTTTATGAACTGCTTACAATGATATTTGAAAATCACATGTAACTTTTTGTATATGAGATGATGAATAGCTTAGGTTGAATTATTTAATATATACATTTTTGATAGACACAGTTATGCATCATTATCATTCTAATTAATGTTCCATGTTCTTTTTTAATATGTACATATTTCTGACTTGATAAAATCTTTGCACTTAGTTAATTGACACTTTGACGACTAAGCATTCAATGCACCTAGGTTTTATTTTAGGAAAATAATAATGATGAGTTAATTTTAAATGATCTTCTTTAATAAAGTTTTGGTCTCTTAGTCCCATGATCAAAACGACATCTGAACTAGACCAGAGAACAGCTAATTAAGAATAACAACATTCACTTTGCATAAAAAGAACAAGGTAAATCATATGATGTTTAACTGTGTAAACTAGGATGTAAGTTACATCTGTCATTATGTTTAAAACTAGTGATTCATACAATCAATGCTAATGCATTCAATAGAAGCTGACTAACTGAGACAACATCAAAAATCAATGAGAATTTGTATTAGCAGAAAGGATCTAGTATTGACACTTCTATGAGTGACACTGAGAAAAATAAGAATGGAGACAATTCATTACCAGCTTCTTTGGCAGCACGGAAGAGAAGTTCCTCTATCAAACTTTGGGCAGGATCTCCATCTGGAAACCTTTCCATGAAACTTTGTACATGTAAGACAACCTCTTCATTGCTCAGATATTGGTACAGACCATCAGAAGAGAGAACAAGGAACTGATCATTTGCTCCCAGCTTATAGTGGCAAAGTGAAGGTGTACAAGATATATATGGTGCAGTGCCCACATAGTCATTCCGGAACATTTCCAACAATGCATCATTCCACTTGGGCTGTGAAAAAAGCAGAGTGAAAATGTAAAGAACTTCTGATCAATACAGGAAAGGCTTTTTTTCTAGCAAGAAACTTAGAATATATTTCTTTTTTCATTATTACATGGGAACATCTAGGAAGACAACTTGGCGTGGCCGCGCGGATAACGGATACAGCTTAATGGAAAGAACAGTACCTGTTTGAGAAAACCAGCCCCAAAAGCTCTTGTGACTTTCAGTTTTCCTTTTACTCTGCCATTTACTATGCATTTATTGTCATCTGGATGTTCTTGTCTTATTCTAAGTACTTCCTGTAGAAACAAAAACCCATTTAAGAGAAAAGAGACAACTTCTCAAGAACATGTCACGAGCAAAGATAGATCCAGTAGAGAACTTCTATCCAGTAAAACCAAACTATAAGCAAAGAAAAGCTAGCAAATACACCGTTAGATTAGTTAGTGGAAATCCTCTATATAGATATTCAATAATTCATTTCTCTGTGAAACCTGATATGAAAGAAATAAAATCAGAAGCTAACTTGTTCATGAATTTTCATTACCTAACAGGGAAAAGTAAATAAAGGCCCCACTCAAAACACCTTATTCGCCATATTATAGAATGAAAAAATTTGAGCCAGCCGATTGAGCAAATCCTTAAATTAAATGCACAATTCTTGGATACAAACTTACTTCCTGGATGCTCGTGCTGTGATCAACTGATAGCTGCAATGCTCCCAATACCAATTCTTGATTGGATCCTTCAATTTCCAAACTCTCTCCATTTCCTCCAACCCTCACATTGGCGTTTCCTTTTGGTCTATACTGTGCCACAATTGCTCGGCTGTCTCCTACATTCATCACATAGACATCTTCATCCCTCATCAAGACAACCAGTAGGCAGGATCCCATCAGGGCCAGCTCAGGGTTGCAGTCCATCACCTTATTCGCCATCTCCAAGTACTCGTGCTCTGTGGTGTCCAATGCCCGTGCAAGCGCTGCCAAAACCAATCCATGGTCAGGCACAGGACCCTTCTTCCTCTTCCTGCGTCTACAGGTCGTGGTGACTTCTTTGATCTCTTTGACCTTTTCCTCGGAATCGTATCTCCACTTGGGAAACCACATCCTCCGGCCATCCTTCCGCCAGCTACTGACCCCATACCTCATCTTCGACAAAGTGAAAGCGAACCCACCAGACCCTGCAGAGATGGCAAGTTCACCATCGCCCTCGGCAAGCAACTCCCAGAGCCGCTTTCCAACCCTGGAGTCCTCTTGAAAGGCGACCATTTTCTCGTTCCCTACATCTAAATCTGCATCCTCGTGTGTGCCCTCTCCGACTTCTTCCCAGAAAAGCCCGCGGAGCTCGCTCAAAACCGCAGGGTAAAGATGTCCAACTAGGAATTCTGGAGCTTCTGGTCCATTGAACCCATCGTAGATCCCGACGAAGAGCCACCGCTGCTCCTCGGAGACGACCACGTGGACCCGGTCTTCCCCGGCTTTCCCGTGAGCCCACTGCACGTTCTCCTCGGTGATGGACGCAGAGGGAATGACTTCCTGATCGCCTTGCCGAGCGGGGAAGCTCCGGAGGGGAAAGACCCACGGACGATTCTTCTCCGATATGCTCCGTCGCAGGAGCATCGGATTCCGGAGCCTACCGGCGATGCCGCGACGCTTCTTCTTCTTCCCGAGGGGACCAGAGAAGGCCACAGGCTCAAGGGGGCCAGAGAGCGCCCCCCGCTCGATCGGGCCGGAGAGAAAGAACCCGCGATCGAGCGGCCCGGAGGCCGCCGCAGCGGCGGATATCTGGAGCGGAATGGCCGAGAAGGACGAAGAGCTCCGGAAACCAGCAGCTCTAGGGCGGCCAGCAGGGTCGTACAAAGGAAGAGGCGCGGACGAGTTGGCGGAGACGGACGCACCGGAGATGGTCTTGAAAGCAATCTCCCCTCCACCACCCACCACACATCCGCCTCCATCTCCGGACGAAAGGGAGGAGGATCTGGAGTGGACGGGGGAGGACGAGCGGAGATAGCAGAAGGAGTGGCCCAGGGCCTCATCAAGTGGCCCGAGATCACAGATCGGTTGGCCCCCATCGCCGTCACCGGCTTCATCTCCGGCGCCGGAGGGGCGTAGGCAGCGGAGAAGACGATGACGTGAGGCGCCGCTCCCCATCGCCGCCCAAATCCCTCGCTCTCTCTTTCGAGTTAGCGGAAGTAAAAAAGGAAGGCAAAAACTCAAAACTAACTCGGATACCAAACCCCCTTTTCTACACACTTTCTCACCTCGGCCGACTACGCGTCCGCCGGCCCGCTGCCAATCAGCTAGCTATTCCAAATTGACCAATTATAAGCGAGGTGGGCAGCCGTGTAGAATAGCTCAAACAGTGAGCAGTGGTCCCCGTCTGCTACGACAGGTTCGCTGCGCTGCCTGACGGGCTCTCGCTCTCCCCGCCTTTCGCCTCGGCGACAACGATGACGTGGCACAACTCTCTACGACGTGGCATTCTCACGGAACGAGTCAACCGCGCTTCTCCTGCGCCTGTTGTTGAGCCGCGTGTCGTGTTGGACGGCAGGGATCGATCACCATGACGTCAGTCGTCTCGGAGTCAACCGGCGGCCCGAGCATGCTTTCCCGTATTGGAATTTTATGGATTAGGATTAGGATTATTTGATAAACTATTCGATTAACCAAGTTGTTAAAATAGTTGTTGAAGCTCAATTTATTCGTTTTTAAGCTTTAGGCGCTTTGTTTAATTTGAATTTTATTATTAGAATTAAAGTATTATTTAATATTTAAATTCATTTATCCATTTTGATATTATACTTGTTTATTTTTTTACAGATTGTGATGAGCGTGTGTACGAGTGTAATCATTTTTTAACTATAATTATTTATTTTAATAAAAAAATATTGACAAATATAATTTATAAATATTATTAATGAAGTCCAAGGTGAAAAAAAAATCAAAAGGTACTTTATTTTTCTTATTACCAAAAAAACTACCTATTTTGACTCTCAATAATGCTTATCTTCTAGCGTTATTAGAATTTGTAATATTTTTTTTTGTTAAACCTATTTTAGCATATGTTGGATCGATCGCATGTGAAAGGGGGATAAATTACATAATTTTTAAAATCGCATTTTGTCAATTTTAAAATTATGAGTACACAGCGGAAAAGAATAAAAAAACAGACAAATACCATAGTATACAAGCGATTTTATTTGGTTCGGAGTATTCGGCGACTCCTACTCTAAGACTCAGATCCTGCAGACTTATCGATAGGTAATCCACTAAAAACCTCTTCCTGTATCTCCAGAAGAACGGACCTATCGATGGGTAATACACTAAAACCTCTTCCGGTACCTCCGGAAAAGGGAATCGGGTACAAGAATAGGGATAGTATAACAGTTGACACTTCCCTTTTTAAAGCAGTAATCAAGTACACAAATGAAATGTTACCAACACTTTTAAAAATAGAAGTAGGAGCACTCGTGTGTCGGTGTCGATCTACCGGCTACGATCGGAAGTTCTCAGAGTAATTGTCGTGCGCAGCAGCTTTGCAGCAGAGTCGTAGCAGAAGCCTGAGGCAATAGAAAGCTCAAAAGGATGTGCGGTAACTCGTATCTCAGTATAGTTCTAATGTCTTCTCAAGATAGCCTTATAAAAGGCATGGAAGGTGCCTTCCATAGTCATGGAAGACGCCTCCAATGAGACAAATTCGATCTCGAACAGCTCGACACTTATCCACGACTTCGGCTAAAATTTATCCTGCAGAAGGCGCCTTTCATAGCCATGGAATGCGTCTTTTATAAACAGTACGAAGGTGCCTTCACTGCTTAAGGGCGCCTTCGGCACTGTTCATTCGAAAGTAATTTTTCTCCTTTTGTCTTGCAAAACAACGTTAATCCAAATAACCTGCAACACAAGTATTAGGACAAACAATAATTAATAATAAAGGCTAGTAATTAGTTCCTGCCCTCTCAAGACCAGGAACTAGTAAAGGTCTCAGCTTAGGGATTTCAAATTGACATAAACTGGACCGACATCTATTGTCCCTTAAACCGGGACAAGTCTTCACTTGGTCACTCTCCTCTAGTGACTTACCTTAACTTACCAGTTTGCCAGACATCCGGTTAGCCCGTCGACCTGTCTGGACTTCATTCCAGCTATCTGGTCGGCTCGTTGACCTAACTGGATTTCTTGCTAGATATTCGATTAGTCTGTCGACCTATCTGACCTTCGTATCAGCTATTCGATCGATCCGTCGACCTAGCTGAATTTCTTGCCAGATATCTAGTCAACCCGTCAACCTATCTGAACTTCGTACCAGCTATCTGATCAGCCCGTTGACCTAGCTAGATTTTCTGTCAGATATCCAGTCAGCCCGTTGACCTATCTGGACTTCTCATGCACACTTAATCAAGTGGTTAAATCACACCAACACCTTATTTAACTTACTTGTCATTTATCAAAATCTGAGTTAGACCGTTACTACAAACTACAACAACATTATATTCAAAATTGTACTAAGTAACTATAGTTAAAATTATTTTAATATCAATTAAAATTATTTAAATATTGGCACAAACTATTGCAATTTTGATTAAAAAAAATATCGTTGGTTAAACTACTAGAGTAGGTGGTTAAAATTATTATTTAGGGCACTTTTGCTTAAAGATGGATTTTTTAAAAAATACCGGTATCCTTTTAATGTTTTTTGAAATAGAATACTCTTTTACTATTAATAATAAAAATAAGAGTTTGTTTTTAATAATTCATGATAAAGCCATCACAAGGTCTGAGAGGTTAGGATACGTGGATCTTGTTGTAGGTTAGTTTGATCACGAGCCCATAACTAGGAGGAAGATATGATGCTCAAATGCTTCATAGCGGAAGAAATCAGTGAGTTTTTCCATATCTTCTCCTTATTTTCTATAGTTTCTGCTTAGATTCTACACGTAAAAATCTTGGTATCAGAGCTTGTATTAAAAGATATGACTCTAGCTTAAGTTACTAAGGTCAGGGTATTCAGGGGGGAAAGGTAAGGGGTGACCGTATCTATCTCCTAAAGAAACCCTAATTGGGTTAAAGGCATTCGCACCTGCTTGAAACCTCGTAACTATAAACTTGCATTGGCAAAAGGCAAAGGCACTACATCTGGCAGTAGAAGGTAAGTCTAGTAAACCTCGGAGATGAGCCGAGAAGAGTAATTAACTAATGAAGAATTAAGCAGTAAGGATAAGTCTGAAATCTGGGAAAGGGCTACCCAAGAATGGTATGATCATTCTCGAACCTCAAACCTAGAGTACCTTGACCTTGCTTCCACTGCCAAAGTCAGTCTTAACCATTTAGCTCACAACCTAGTAGTAGTATACGATAGAACCTGCCTATCCTCCCGAGTAAACCTCAAAAATTTTAAAACTATCCTAGAAAGGGGTCAGGTTCTTGAAAGAGAAGTTTTCAAGCTAAGGGATGTTCTGAAAAATCTCACAACTATTTTTTTTTTAAATAAGCCCTTGACAAAGTAGGAAGTAAGAGAACTTGTGGCTGAAATTACTAACCAGCCAAAGCTCGTCGATGAGGAAGCCCTTAAGCTTACTGAAGACCTCAACAAGAAGTTAGAAAGGGTAGAAAGGCTTCTCCATCGAATTAAAAGGTGGACCATTATATGAGCAACTACGTCAACACAAGAAATACACAAACCTATAAACAAGCGGTTCAAGCAATAGAATCCATTGAATCTCCTGCTATTGGCTTTGCGAAGCCAAGCGAATATCAGGGAGCTTTCTCAGACAATTCTGCAGTTATTAAACAAAATAATACATAACTTCAGCTTTTGGTACAGATTACCGAAACCTTGAAGGACATTCAGTGTGATCTAAAGACAGTGATTAAATAAACTAAGAAAGGGAGCAGCAACGCGACAACAGTTATTCCAGACTCACTAATTGAAAAGTTGCAAGGACTAACTCTTGGAGCCCAAGAGAGGCCAAAGGAAGGAAAAGGAAAACTACAAGTTTACAAAGATCCCTTCAAAATCCTCAAGGAAGAACAAAGAAAAGTTAAAAGGGTAATGATGACCTCAAAACCTTCAGTCTCAGAGAGGACAACACACAAGAGCAGGCGCTATTTGAAGATCAAATTAGAGGATATTGTCAAGGACAAAGACGCCTATTTAACGCAAGAAGAATGATGAGAAGATTCACTGAAGGTCGTTATAATCAAACTCTAGAACAGCAGGTAAATCCAGAAACCCAACTTCAGCTTTCAATAAAGGAAAGGGTAAACCTAGTACCGACAGAAGTGCTATACAGATCTATAAGAGATGATATAGACCATAGAGTCTACATACACAGATCAGAAGAAGCTATAAGTTGCATAGATGACCAGCAGATAGACAGAAGTGTAATACAGCCAGAAAGTTTTGAAGAACGATGACGAAGTGGTATGCAGTTTATACATATTGGTCTTATGCAATTAAGGCTGCAAATACTACACAAACGAGAGGAAGGAACCTTAGCCCTGGTGATATTCAGAGATAATCGATGGCAAGGGGACCAAGCTATTTTTCTCACCATGGAGATTGATCTGGCTACTAGCAGTCAGCTTATTTATGTGATTCCTGATATTATTACCATAATAAGGGATTTCTATCAGAATATCCAAATCTCAATACAAATAAGGGGCCATGATAATTGGCAAAATGGGGAGGCCAATTTATTAATTACAAGGGGAATTATGGGGCGACTCTCCAACACACTCAATGTTGGTTTTGTCTATCAAGTCTAGCATGTTACATATTACCTAGCAAGTCGAGGTGTACGAGCCCTCCCTAGAAGATGATATAATTCTAATGAGGCACAAGGATGCAATTGGATTATCCAGCAACCATAAATAGTATTCCCAAAGATACCTACGGAGGTACAATCTCGAAACTTATTAAATTACACTATCAGCATTAGTTTCGATAATTATGTTACAGCACCACCTCAATATAACCAACATGATGAAGAAATGACTAGCGATGAAGAAGAGATCAGGAGTGATTCACAAATTGTAGCGGTACTTATTAAAGATACAAAAATTTGGGATACTTTAGGAGAACCAAGTGGCCAATTTGACTACTATATCAACTATACTCCTCCCGAAGGTAATATCACATGGGAGGAGAGACCCTCTGTTAGGGTCAAAAGACTATCGCATACCGCCATCACGCCACAAAGAAGAACTCATAGAGTTGTTGGTACCTTGCCGCTGACAAAGAATGTATTATAGAGCCCAGAGGGCGATGTCATATACCAACAACTCTCAGCCTAGAACTTCCCTGGGGAACATATGGAAAAATAGCAGCAAGATCCAGTGTTGCATGGACGCAGGACCTAGATGTCAGAGTCAGAGTCATCGATGTCGATTATCGAGGAGAAGTTATGATTCTTATATTTAATCATTCCGACTATCAGGTACGCATCCAACCTGGCGAATGCATTACTCAACTAATAATTGAGCAAATATTATCACCTGATATTTATGAAAAAAAAATTGAACTATCGAAAACTACGCGAGGAGATGGATCTTTCTGGCTCTACCGATGAAGCATTTTTCTATCTCGCAATGGATCAGGAAGAAGAAACTAGCTTTAATCAGCTCCAACCTATTGACCTATCGGGTGGTCAAATGGACTACCCATCCCGACGACCTACTAAGGATAAGCATCTATTGGAAGGACTCAACTCCACAGAAGAATTTATTAACTCCCTTTTCAAGGAAGTAACTTCTTCCTCTGTAAGAATCTTTAACATTATTACAGCAAACTATGAAGAAGAGTCAGAAATAGAGTTGGAGTATCCAGCTATGAGAAAATTGTGCGAGCAACTCTATTCCAACGCTATTACTTCCGCAACCTTGCCTTACAAACCACCTGCATACACATCCATGGGCCCCCCTAGCTATCCACCAGCAACAAATATCAGAGCTACGCCAATGTTTGATGAAGGAAGAAGGCATGGCAAATTTAAAGGAGGATATAACAATGAAATGTAGACCTCGCCATTAACCCAGCAAGATGGAGGTGCAATGTTTGTGATCCCTGACCAATTAGGATTATTCGATGATGCTTTCTCCCGATGGAAATCTATCACAAGGAATCATGTGGCCAGCCAAGGTCTCACTTATACCCGAGACAAATAGAGTACATAGAGAACCTCCTAGGGGAAGTTGAAAAACTAACATAGATCCAGTGGCACATGCAATATGACAATGAATACTAGGCGCTGATTGAATTTGGCGATAGGAGAAAAAGAACACAAAATATGTTGTCTCAAATGAGACGAGTATTTTCCCTAGAAGATCATACACAAGGTTCTACTATCATCCAAGATGCTGCTTATTGTGATCTGGAAAGGTTATCATGTGATAATATTAAAAATATTATCCAATACATGAATGAGTATATGAGGCTAGTTGTAAAGACTGGAAGACTTTACATCGACAGCGAGCTATCTGAAAAATTCTGGCTAAAAATGCTAGGAGATCTTGGCAGAAGATTGAAAGAAACCTTTGAGCAAAAATATCCGGGGGTAGTAATCAGGATAATGCCACGAATATTATTTGCTTATCGATATTTAGAGAATAAATGCAAAGATGTCGCTTTTAAAAGATCTTTAAAGGATTTATTATTCTGCAGCAAGATTCCAATCCCAGGCTATTACAAAGGAGAAAAAAGATATGGAGTCAGAAAATCAAAAGCATACAAAATTAAGCCACATGCTACCCATGTTCGAATAGAAAAGAGAAAACATTTAGTGCGTAATAAGCGTTGTAAATGTTATCTTTGTGGACAAGAGGGATATTTTGCTAGAGAGTGCCCTAATGACAAAAGAAGCATCAAGCGAGTTGCTATTTTTTAGCAACTGGACATTCCTAAAGACAGTGATTGTAAAATACCGAAAATAGGTGAATATTAATAAGGAAATTTTTTTGAAATTTTTAGAAATTTTCTGAAAATTTTTCTGAGCTCGTATGGACGAGTTTACGGGGATGGAAACTAGGCCCCGGGAAAGCCTGTTTGGGCTACCCCGTTTAAGTGAGGAAAAGTTGATTTTTCCTTTTCTTTTTAATTTCTTCTTTTTCTTTTCTCTCTAGCCGAACCCGCGTGCCCAGCCTCACTCGACGACATCTTCCCCGCGCCCTCGCCCGCGCCCCTCTTCTTCCTGCACCTTCTTTTCTCCCTTGCCCTAACTGCAGGCGGCGGTTTTCCTCTTCTCTTGCGACTTTAACCTTCGGCCGAACCCCCCTTCTCTGCCTCCCGAGCCGCACACTCGACGCCACTGCCCTTCCCTTTCCCGATCTCGCCGCGCCTTCTCCACCCAACGGCGTTGCCACCCGCTGTGCCACCGACCGGTCCACCTCCATCGGCCACCAGGACCGACCTACTGCCGGCCACCTCGAGCCCTAGCCGCCGTAGAGAAGGGGGAGCCGACGGATTCCCACCTCTTCTCTTCCCCCTCTGCCCTAGCGGCGGCAGCCGAGCCCTCTCCACTGCTGAGATCAGGAACGCCGACGCGCAAAGATCACGCATGCCCTAGCCAACTCGACACCGACCACTCCTGCCTGTGCCCTAGCACCGTCGGGTGCCACTCCTCTGCCTCAGCGCCGGTTGTTGGTCATCAAAGAGGACCAAGCCGTGCCCTAGTTTTTCCCCATTTCTGCTCTGATCAACGCCGTGGATTGTGGTCACTGGTCGACCACTATAGGTGACGCTGTTGCCAGCAACAGTGGGTTACAACTGGAGGAGGAGGTCAAAGCTTGATACAAGCTTTGATGACCTATCTTAGTTTAGTTTGGGAACCTGATTTGGAAGGGAATTTACTGATTTGGGTTGCTTGTTTTGTTTCTAGCAGCCAACAACCCTAACTGTGCGGCAAAACCCCCCATCCAGCAGTTTTTTTTTTTGCTCAAGAACGACTGAGGATAAGGTAAAGTGTATGCTCATGATACATTTGGGTGAGTTTGTTTGGATAAGTTTGATTCATTATATAGTTGGTGGTTCAAGTGAAGTTAGGTTAAGATTTAAATTAAATTGTATAATTGAATGATCCGGGTTGAGGAAACTAATCCTAGTTGATCAAAGGATTAAATTTAGCTAGGGTTAATGTTTATATCGATTAGGGTTTTTCCCTAAATTGTTCTTAAGGATTTTTATTTAGCTATTTGTTTGAGTTGTAGCTAAATAAATATATATATATATATTGGTGACACAGGACTTTGACGGGAGACGAGCATCTTGACGTCGGATTAGACCGGATACGATCCTCTTATCGGAGGCGGGTACCTTGACTTATCTTTTTGATATGTCATGTTGATATGTCTAGTAGGTTATAGCCTTTAGTAATAATTATATTCGTCCTTGTTTCGGTATGTCACTACCGGATACTTATTACATGCTTGTTTGCTCACCTGATATGCATTTTATGCTAGTACCCACATGATTACATATATATATATGCTCAGAGAGGTAGTGACATACCATGCTTGTTATTTTCAGGACCTAAGTTTTTGATATCCTATCTGACCTGTGTACTTTAGATCTTCGTATTTGACCATCGATATTACGGTACTCATTTTATATATATGGATATGGTTATGCTGATCAGTTTATTACTATGCTTAGTGTCATGCATCATGATTGCATGCTGCGCGATTGTCGGCTCCACTATGGTTGAGCACATCGCCAATTACATGTACTGCACACACTATCACTCATGGATTAGTGGTATATCAGGTAGGTGTGTGGCGGTTCTGCTGTTTGGCTCCGTTGGTCAGGTGACTCAGCGTGGTAGCCGGCAGACAGTTCCGCTCTGTTTGGCTCCGCTGGCATTTAGTGTAGCAGCGTGGTAGCCGACAGACGGTGGACTCTGTTTGGCTCCGTTGGTCAGGTGACTCAGCGTGGTAGAGGCAAAGATACCTCCCCGTCATCGTGTACCGGGAGATGAGAGCATTGAACTCCCCCATTTACGATTTGGGGTCGGAGGACAGGAGTACTCCGATAGCATCCCGTCCACTCAGTCACTCATCAGGTGTAGTGATGGTAGAGTGCACGGTTGTCACAGCCCTACCCACTCAGTCTCACCATTGTGTGTGAGATGACTGACTGACGTCAGGAGTGACCAGGACGCATCATTGGCATCATACGCATTTATGCATTTACTACTTGTGTTTGCTGCACTTATATGCTGCATTTGGATGGATGCATATGTTTGACATGCATACAGGATTTATGACACTTCCGGTCTGACGACTTGATTATTCTGATAGGTGGCCCTGGTGAGTACAGTACTCTTCAACCTTTTCTATTATGCATTACCTTCTTTTGTTCAGGAGACTATACTCCATAGTTATTACTATTTGTTATAGTTTACTATACATGTCAACTAAGTATCTGCTGAGTTGTTGAACTCACCCCGTGGACACTATATTTTTCAGGTACCAGGTTGTTTATGGTGTCGCTTGGAGTATCCTGTCTGCTGGTCCCCACGTCACATCAGAAGACTTATCGATTTCACTTATGTTTTGTTTGTTTATGTATCAGTTTGTTTAGCTCTGTACTCCGGTTTTGTTTTTGGAGTGTTGATGTTGTTATGTTGTATTTTGTATTGGTTGTTGGTTGTGTAAGCCTAGCCGGCTAGCAGTTTTTGTGCTTTGGTTTGTATTGGGTTTCTGTCATTTCCCATTGTGTTGGTTTTGTTCCAGCCGTGTGGGCTGATGATATATATATAACTGCATGGTTGTGTGTATATTCAAGCCGCCTGTGGCTGATGTATATTATGCCTGTAGAAATGCTTCAGATTGTCACCCGTACAGGGGAGGTGCTGCCGAAATTTTTTCGGACAGGGACTTTCCTGGGGTGTGACAATTTAGTGGTATCAGAGCAGGTATACGATACTTGCTATGTGTTCTGGATTTTGAGATTTATCTGATACCAATTTATTTGGTATCAGAGCTCAGATTACGAGTCTTATTTCCGGTGTTTCGGATTTCATGATTTGGTTTTCTCGATGTGACTTTCCGAATTTTGGGACCTGACAGCGGCAGGACATCTCCAAGCTATAGGAGGTATGTTGGTATACTGTTATCCTACCTTTTTGTTAGTATATGCACAGTTGACTATTACAGTTTATGACATGCATTAGCACTCTTTACTAGTACCTGTCTAGTTGAGATAGCATATATTTTATGTATTAGGTAAAACCCTGATGATGATCGACCTTGATAGAGATTAAGGGTTACAGTTTCTAGTGATTTATCATATCATACACCAGTAGTTTTTAGCTTCTGTTATTACTAGTTGGTTACCAGATTGAGGCACATACCAGCCTCTGCTATTATTAGCTGGGTAGTGGATAGTATCTATATCTTTATGTTGACCTAGCTAGTAGTATATCATGTTATCTTAGTTAATTTCATCAGTAAATATTGGTTTACTCTTGTTAGATTGGTCAGTAGAAGTCTGATTTACACTTGTTGATTTGGGTAGTCGTATATTGATATACCTTAGTTGCTTGTGGAGGATTAAGGTATTCTTGATTAGTTAGTAGATGACTGATTTAGTTTTGTTGGTTTGATCAGTAGAGGACAGTCATACTCTATTTTTAGAGGTTCGAATCTTTTGATTATTTGTGCTTAGTTAGATATCTAGAGTACATTTGGGTACATGACTCGTACTGACGTGGAAAAGACTGAATTAGCCGTATACCATTATCGGTTTGGTCAGTCTATAGAGGATCGATGTATCCTATTCCATGTGGACTTTTATTTTAGACTGTATGCGCCTAGTTGGATAACATAGAAGATAACATATGGAATATCAGGTTGATTGGATTAAATATGCTGATTCTGCATATCTATGTGGTGTACATATGATTATTATGTGTTGTAGGAGTGTTATGATCGACGGTTTAAATTGCATGTAGTGGGTGTATATTTGTCCAGATGATGATTATTGTGGGTATACTTTTCCAGTTCTTATTGTTGTGGGTTTCTAGTAGATTTTACTCGTGTCTGATTGTTTCATTGGAGGTATCTTATCGATTTAAATCTGTGTCGTGGTATGTGCACATGGGTGTGAGTGTCTTATTGGAAGTATCTTGTTGATTAGGTTTGATTCGTGAGTGCACCTGAGTTTAGTATGTTTTACTGGAAGTATATGTTGATTATACTCTTGGCATAGGTGTATATATGTCAAGTGAATATTGTTTGAGGTGTATTGTCGATTATACCTATATTGATATGTGCACACGGGTTCGGTATGCATTGTTGGAGGTATCACGATGGTTTATACCTTTGTTGTGAGTATGTTTGGTGTGTACTAATTGGAGGATTATGTTGATCATACATATGTTGTGTGTGCACGTGTGCTAGGTGTATGGTTGGTAGCATCATGATAATTCTACCTATGTTGAATGTAGAATGTTGAGTGGCTACATTATGTTATTGGTTGTATTACCCTGTTAACTAATTCTCCTATTAGTGGGTGACCGACCCACTAGGATGATGATAGAGTTGACTATGGATTTGATTTGCTTACTGGGTGTTATACCCTAGGCTACCTACAGTTATCTGTGGTAGAGAGATCTCGTGCAGTCTCTAGCTGGATAGTTAGGTGCCTTGGGCACTTATGTATTGGTTGTGGTGGAGCGTTGCTCCCACATATGTTATGGATTGTTTGTGGTGGAGCGTTGCTCCCACATATTGCGGATTGTTTGTAGTGGAGCATTGCTCCTATATTTATTACAGATACCTATTTCAGATTATTTGTGATTGAGCGTTGCTCCCACATATGGAGGATTTCTTGTGGTAGAGCGTTGCTCCCATATATGTGGTATTTTATGTGATGGAGCGTTGCTCTCACACTAGAGGATCTATTCTTAGGTGATTTATGTTGTTGGTGATTAGATTTCTGATTTATTATCAAAGATCTTATGGTTAGGAATGTCTGTGATACGGACATTATGTGTCTCGGTTTTACCATTAGGGCTTGCGGAGCCTTAGATGTTTTCAGAGACTTGGTGATTTTGGTATTCCCAGAATGTTTGGATCGGTTTCCATTGTCTTTGTTGACGATGTTGTGATCTATTTCGGATCCGCGGTGAGTCACGCACACTATTTTGCATAGTTCTAGATATGTTTCGATGGGAACATCTATATGCGAAGTTCAGTAGTGCGTTTTGGGATTGTCTTCTGTGAGATTTTTGGAACACATGGTGACCAGTAGGAGTATACCGTGGTTCCACAGGAGATCGAGGTTGTTACTGTTGGGAGTAGACGGAGTCTATAGAAGAGGCTCGCAACTTCCTTTGTTTGACTCGATATTTCCGGAGATACGTTGAGGGTTTCTCACGGATTGCTATGCTATTTACACGCCTGACCAGGAAAGGCGTGAAGTTCACTTGGACTGAGAATTGCAAGACCAGCTTCTAGGAGCTGAAGCGGAGACTAGTGTCGGCTCCGATTTTTTGTTTTTACCTTCTGGAGAGGACGGATTTGTCCTCTATACCGACGCGTCTCTACAGGGTATTGGTGCTGTTCAGATGCAGCACGGTAGAGTATTCTCATATGCTTCTCGATAGTTGAAGGAGCATGAGAAGAAATACCCAGTTCATGATCTGGAGCTATTCGCCATTATTTTTGCCTTGAAGATTTGACGACGTTATTTATATGACGTTACATTTGAGATTCTCATTGACCATAAGAGTCTCAAGTATCTGTTTACTTAGAAGGAACTTAATCTCCGACAGAGGAGATGGATGAAGTTCCTGAAGGCTATGTCTGGACCTTTAGCTATCACCCGAGGAAAAGATAATGTGGTTGTCGATGCACTTAGCAGGAAGTCCAGAGGGACTTTAGCTTGCCACCGAGTTGTGGTCATAGACTTGATTCAAGGCTTCTCCGAGTTGGGCCTTGAGGGGTAAGGACAGACAGAGCAGGGTACTCTGGTTACCATGGTTGCTCAGTCGTCGATCAGGACGAGGATCCGAGAGCCCTAGGCTGCTGAACAGTATTTGCAGTTTATTTGCAGCCAGATTGCTTCCGGGCAGCAGACCGAGTTCACACGAGATGAGGAGGGTATTATACACTTCCGAGGTAGATTATGCGTACTTCAGTCTCATCCGGTCTTATAAGAGTTACTTCCGGAGGCTCATCGCTCATGATTTGCTGTCACCCAGGCGGTACATGTATGTACCGAGATTGGAGGTGTTTCTATTGGTGGAACGACATGAAGGAAGACATCGCGGATTTTGTAGCTAGATGTCTTGTTTGCCAGCAGGCGAAGGCTGAACACCAGAGACCTGCCGGCTTACTTCAGCGAATTCCTATTCCCGAGTGGAAATGAGAACATATTACTATGGACTTTGTGGTGGGTTTGCCGAGGACACGACGAGGCCATGACGCGATTTGGGTAATCGTCGATCGATTAACCAAATCTGCGCACTTCTTAGCGATCCGGAAGACTGATTCTTTGGATCGATTGGCAGATCGGTATTACCGAGAGATCATCGGATTACATGGTGTTCCTTTGAGTATTATTTCGGATAGAGACCCCCGGTTCACGTCTCGTTTCTGGCAGAGTCTGCAGCAGACCTTGGACACTCAGCTCCGATTCAGTACAGTTTTCCATCCGCAGACAGATGGACAGTCAGAGCGGACCATTCAGACTCTAGAGGATTTGCTGAGATCATGTGTATTGGATTTCGGAGGCAGTTGGGAGGACCATCTGCCATTGGTAGAGTTCGCCTACAATGACAGCTTTCTTTCGGCTATCCGGATGACACCGTTTGAAGCGTTGTATAGTAGGTCTTATCGGACACCCACCCTCTGGGATAAGGTTGGGGAGGTCCAGTTGTTGGGACCTTATAGAGCTCGGCATGATGCAGACTTGGTCCGTACTATCAGACGGAGGATGTCAGAGGCGCAGGACCAAAAGAAGAGTTATGCAGATCGGAGACGCAGACCCTTAGAGTTCTCTGCAAGCGACCATATTTTACTGCGAGTTTCACCCATGAAAGGGGTGAAGAGATTCGGCCTCATCGGTGAGCTGGCTCCGCGATACATTGGACCTTTCCAGATCTCGGAAAGGATTGGAGCAGTAGCTTACGGGTTGGCACTATCGCCGTCCTTGGCGGGCGCCCATGATGTATTCCACGTATCGATGCTGAGGAGATACATACCCGACCCGACACATGTGCTATCAGGTATCTTAGTTCCTATTCAGCCTGACGTCGCTTATGAGGAGGTTCCGGTACGGATACTAGATCGGAAAGAGCGTCAATTGCGGAACGAGACTATCCGGCTGGTTAAAGTCGGATGACAACATCATTCGGACGAGGAGGCTACTTGGGAGCTTGAGGTACTATCCGAGCTCGATACCTCCACCTTTTCACTTGAGGTATGTAAGTTATGGTTCCTTTCAGCATTTATACTATCTATTTGTTGTTGGTACTTGCTGATGATCGATAATGAAATTTGGGGACCAAATTTTTATTAGTGGGGGAGAATGTAAAATACCGAAAATAGGTGAATATTAATAAGGAATTTTTTTGGAATTTTTAGAAATTTTCTGGAAATTTTTCTGAGCTCGTATGGACGAGTTTACGGGGATTGAAACTAGGCCCCGAGAAAGTCTGTTTGGGTTACCCCGTTTAAGTGAGAAAAAGTTGATTTTTCCTTTTCTTTTTAATTTCTTCCTTTTCTTTTCTCTCTCGCCGAACCCGCGTGCCCAGCCTCACCCGACGGCATCTTCCCCGTGCCCTCGCCCGCGCCCCTCTTCTTCCCGCGCCTTCTTTTCTCCCTTGCCCTAACCGCAGGCGACGGTTTTCCTCTTCTCTTGCGACTTTAACCTTCGGTCGAACCCCCCTTCTTTGCCTCCCGAGCCGCACACTCGACGCCACTGCCCTTCCCTTTCCCGATCTCGCCGCGCTTTCTCCACCCGACGGCGTTGCCACCCGCTGTGCCGCCGGTCGGTCCACCTCCACCAGCCACCAGGACCGACCTAGTGCCGGCCACCCCGAGCCCTAGCCGCCGCAGTGAAGGGGGAGCCGACAGATTCCCACCTCTTCTCTTCCCCCTCTGCCCTAGCAACGGCAGCCGAGCCCTCTCCACTGCTGAGATCAGGAACACCGACGCGCAAAGATCACGCATGCCCTAGCCAACTCGGCACCGACCACTCCTGCCTGTGCCCTAGCACCGTCGGGTGCCACTCCTATGCCTCAGCGCCGGTTGTTGGTCATCAGAGAGGACCAATCCGTGCCCTAGTTTTTCCCCATTTCTGCTCTGATCAACGTCGTGGATTGTGGTCACTGGCCGACCACTGCAGGTGACGCTGTTGCCAGCAATAGTGGGTTACAACCGGAGGACGAGGTCAATTGGGTAATGAATTCTTGATACAAGCTTTGATGACCTATCTTAGTTTAGTTTGGGAACCTGATTTGGAAGGGAATTTACTGATTTGGGTTGCTTGTTTTATTTCTAGCAGCCAACAACCCTAACTGTGCGGCAAAACCCCCCATCAAGCAGTTTTTTTTTGCTCAAGAACGACTGAGGATAAGGTAAAGTGTATGCTCATGATACATTTGGGTGAGTTTGTTTGGATAAGTTTGATTCATTATATAGTTGGTGGTTCAAGTGAAGTTAGGTTTAGATTTAAATTAAATTGTATAATTTAATAATCCAGGTTGAGGAAACTAATCCTAGTTGATCAAAGGATTAAATTTAGCTAGGGTTAATGTTTATATCGATTAGGGTTTTTTCCTAAATTGTTCTTAAGGATTTTTATTTAGCTATTTGTTTGAGTTGTAGCTAAATAAATATATATATATATATATTGGTGACACAGGACTTTGACGCGAGACGAGCATCTTGACATCGGATTGGATCGGATACGATCCTCTTATCGGAGGCGGGTACCTTGACTTATCTTTTTGATATGTCATGTTGATATGTCTAGTAGGTTATAGCCTTTAGTAATAATTATGTTCGTCCTTGTTTCGGTACGTCACTACCGGATACCTGTTACATGCTTGTTTGCTCACCTGATATGTATTTTATGCTAGTACCAACATGATTATATATATATATGCTCAGAGAGGTAGTAACATACCATGCTTGTTATGTTCAGGACCTAGGTTTTTGATATTCTATCTGACCTGTGTACTTTAGATCTTCGTATTTGACCATCGATATTACGGTACTCGTTTTATATATATGGATATGGTTATGTTGATCAGTTTATTGCTATGCTTAGTGTCATGCATCATGATTGCATGCTGCGCGATTGTCGGCTCCACTATGGTTGAGCACATCGCCAGTTACATGTACTGCACACACCACCTCTCATGGATTAGTGGTATATCAGGCAGGTGTGTGCCGGTTCTGCTGTTTGGCTCCGTTGGTCAGGTGACTCAGCGTGGTAGCCGGCAGACAGTTCCGCTCTGTTTGGCTTCGCTGGCATTTAGTGTAGCAGCGTGGTAGCCGACAGACGGTGAACTCTGTTTGGCTCCGTTGGTTAGGTGACTCAGCGTGGTAACCGGCAGAGATACCTCCTCGTCATCGTGTATCGGGAGATGAGAGCATTGAGCTCCCCCATTTATGATTTGGGGTCGGAGGACAGGAGTACTCCGACAGCATCCCGTCCACTCAGTCACTCATCAGGTATAGTGATGGTAGAGTGCACGGTTGTCACAGCCCTACCCACTCGGTCTCACCATTGTGTGTGAGATGATTGACTGGTGTCAGGGATGACCAGGACGCATCATTGGCATCATACGCATTTATGCATTTACTGCTTGTGTTTGCTGCACTTATATGCTGCATTTGGATGGATGCATATGTTTGACATGCATACAGGATTTATGACACTTTCGGTCTAACGACCTGATTATTCTGATAGGTGGCCCTGGTGAGTACAGTACTCTTTAGCCTTTTCTATTATGCATTACTTTCTTTTGTTCAGAAGACTGTACTCCATAGTTATTACTATTTGTTATAGTTTACTATACATGTCAACTAGGTATCTGCTGAGTTGTTGAACTCACCCCCGTGGATACTATATTTTTCAGGTACAATGTTGTTTATGGTGTCGCTTGGAGTATCCTGTCTACTAGTCCCCACGTCACATCAGAAGACTTATCGGTTTCACTTATGTTTTGTTTGTTTATGTATCAGTTTGTTTAGCTCTGTACTCCGGTTTGTTTTTGGAGTGTTGATGTTGTTATGTGGTATTTTGTATTGGTTGTTGGTTGTGTAAGCCTAGCCGGCTAGCAGTTTTTGTGCTTTGGTTTGTATTGGGTTTCTGTTATTTTCCGTTGTGTTGGTTTTGTTCCAGCCGTATGGGCTGATGATATATATATAACTGCGTGGTTGTGTGTATATTCCAGCCGTCTGTGGCTGATGTATATTATGCCTGTAGAAATGCTTCAGATTGTCACCCGTACAGGGGAGGTGCTGCCGAAATTTCTTCGGACAGGGACTTTCCCGGGGCGTGACAGTGATATTCTTTCAGTACAAGAAGGGGAAGAGCAAAGTGACGCCATTTACAACGTCTCTGAAGATGAAGGCAATGAAGAAATGGGAAAATCTCTCAAGACATGTATCCAGGAGGAATATATCTTCATGCTTGGAGAAAATGATGGAGGATGTCGGCCACAAGTATGGTTACCTGACCATCAAATGAATTGCCTACATGATTGGTAGCATAACATTGTTGTGCCGCCTCAAAATGAGACATGTGTATGCTACAAAAGAAAGTCAATGCAGAGGGCAAAGATTCATTGTTCCAAGTGCTTGGTACAGCCTGTAACCTATGTGGACCTTACTATTTTAAAAGGGAAGTACCAGTTGCACCATCCACTCCAGCACCCTTCTTCCCACAAAAATTGATACAAGAACAACAATACTACATTACTTGGTGTGAAGGGGAAATGGAAAGGCTGAAAAATTAAGGAAGTTGAGCACTATAAAAGATGAGTAGAAGAATTGGAAATGGAGAAGGCCCTAATAGAAGACTTTGCGAGCCTCAACAAAGGCAAAGGGATTCAAATAGAGAATCCCGATCCAACTCCAGTATTGGTAGAGGATGAGTATACAAATGTCCTTTATCAAGAAAGCATACTCAAAGTAGCCGCCGAAGAAACAACGAGACAACAACATAGTCCAAGACTGGTAAAAAATATGCTATAAAACATGAATGTTGAAATTATCATTCCCAATGTGCCCAGGTTCAAGGTGCACGCAATTTTGGATACGAGTGCCACTACATGTTGCATTGATGAAGGCTCGGTACCCGAGGAGGCATTGGAACGAAATAATATTATTGTCCAGTTTAGCAGCATCAACTCTAAACATGCAACTAATAAAAGGATGAAGAACAGAATGATGCATATTGGGGACAATATCTTTCGAATCCCATATACATACAACTCCAAGATGAAACTTGGTGATGAAATCCAAATGATTATAGGATGCAATTGATGATCAAGGTCATGCAAGGAGGTGTTCGAATAGAAGGTAACATTGTATTTTTCTATAAAAATCTAACAACCATCAACACAGCTCCTACAATTTCAGCAACAACCATTGAAGAGATGGAGCTAAAAGAGGATGAATACCTAAGTATCAAGGAAGCAGTATTCTATAATGAAGAAGTAACAAAGCCAGATTTCTTAAGAAAATTTAACCCTTTAATACAGAAGCTGAAGGAAGCAGGGTTCATTGGAAGTGAACCCTTGAAGCACTAGTCAAGAAATAAAGTTGTCTGCCAATTGGACATAAAAAACCCGGACTTTATAGTTTCAGATAAACCCATAAAACATGTTACTCCCCAATTACAATATGCTTTTAAACGACATGTGAAGGCCTTGTTGGATCTTGGAGTAATTAGGCCTAGTAAAAGCAAACATCGTACAATGACAATCATCGTTAACTCAGGAACCAGCATAGATCCAAGAACAGAGCAGAAGTCAAAGGGACAGAAAGGATGGTCTTTAATTATAAGCGTCTTAATGATATCACCAACAAAGATCAGTACAGTCTCCTTGAAATTAACACTATCTTAAAAAGGGGCAGCTCAAGCAAAGTCCACTCCAAGTTCGATTTAAAAAATGGCTTTCACCAAGTAGCCATTCACCCAGACTCTATTGAGTGGACTGCATTCTGGATTCCTGAAGGGTTATACGAATAGATTGTTATGTCATTTGGGCTAAAGAATACACCAGCAATATTTCAGAGAAAGATGGATAACTGCTTCAAAGGTACTGAATAATTTATCGCCATATATATTGATGATATTTTGGTTTTTTTGTAGAATGAAGAGGACCATGCAAAATACTTAAAGGTAATGTTGCAAATTTGTGAAGAAAATTGACTCATCCTGAGTCCTACTAAGATGAAGATTGTTGTTAATGAAGTGGAATTTCTTGGTGCGGTTATTGGTAATCGAAGAATTAAGCTCTAACCCCATATTATTAAAAGATCTCAGAATTTGCGAAGCAAGGGCTTACTACTATTACGGACTCAGGTCATGGCTAGGAATTCTCAACTATGCTAGGAATTATATCCCTAATCTGGGAAAATTACTAGCCCCCTTGTATGCAAAAACAAGCCCTACAGGAGAAAGGATGTGAAATCAACAAGACTGAGATCTAGTCAAGTAGATTAAAACAATTGTCCAGAAACTCCCAGACTTAGAAATCCCTCCAGAACAATGTGTTGGTTAGTCCTAGGAAAATCATACCGGTTTCACTGTACAAAATTTTTTTTTTGAACAAGTGTCGAACCTTTCCTTAAATAACCTATTGTGTTCTTTAGAAGTTAAATTAGGAATCGCAGACATAACTTAACATCATTGATTCCAAATTTAACTTATCTGTTCTTAATGATTTAGATTTGAATCGCAAGCGGAACTTAACACTATTGATTCAAAACTACCTAAGTTATTAATTCCATAAATATTAATTTCCAAAATTGACTTCCAGGACTGCATGGCGAGGCACAGGACCTTCTTGGATATGGGAGCAACCACCACCGCCTAGGCAAAGCCTTTTAAGGAAAGCTAATATTTGTTTCCTTAAATAACTCTAGGTTAACCAAAAACACAATCGAATCACAAATTCAAAAAAGAAGAAAACACAAACTAGAAAAAACTATTTCGAAAACTCTAGAATCATATGCCTCTTGTGTTTGGTATTTTCATAAATAACTATACAAAGAAAACTAGTATGATGCGGAAAATAATTACTAGTTATACCTTTCTTTGTAAGCAAAATAACCTCTTGATCTTCTACCGTATTCCTCTTCTAACCTCGGACATTGTGTGGGCAACGATCTTCCGATATGAGAACCACCAAGCACCTTCTTCTTCCTTCTAGGTTTCGGCCACCAAAAGCTCCTCCAAAGATGAAGAGGTTCGGCCACCACCAAGCTCCATGGGATGCTAGAAATATTGCCTCCTTTTCTCTCCTTCTTCTCCAAGCAAGATCCGGCCACCACAAGGACTCCAAGGATGAGATGAGGTTCGGCCATAAGATGGAGAAGAGAGAAAGAGGAGGGGTCGGCCACACCCAAGGAGAAAAGAGAGGAGAAAATAATAGAGTCGTTCACCATGAAGGCACCTCTACCCCCTCTTTTATAATCCTTAGTCTTGGCAAATAAGAAAATTTAATTAAAAACATCCTTAATTCTTTTGCCATGAAAAGGAAAAATTTATTTAATTAAAAACAATTTTCCTTTTCATTATTATATGGCCGACCACTTATTTCCCCAAAACAAGGAGAGTTTTAATTAAAAAAAATAAAACTTCCTAATTTGTTTCCAGAAATTTATAAAAAATTTCTCCAATAATTTTTCCCTTCATGGTGGATTATAAAAAAAATTTATAAATTAAAATCTTTCTTTTAAACATGTGGATGATATCCAAAAAGGAAAGTTATCTCTAAAAATTTTAAACTCTATTTTAAAAACATGATATCTATATGAGAAATAATTTTAATAAAAATCCTTTTTAATATTCTAGTGGCTGGCCACCTAAGCTTGGGACCCAAGCTTTGGCCGACCACCTATAATTGGCTCCACCAATGCTTTGGCCGGCCCTAGCTTGGGCTCCAAGCTAGCTTGGCCGGCCACCTTAAGGTGGGTAGAAAGGTGGGTATAGGTGGGTATAAATCTCTATATACAAGAGGCTACGATAGGGACTGAGAGGAGGAATTGGTTTTGGTCTCCCGATGAAAATAAGCTTCCCGTGTTCGCCCCGAACACGCAACTTAATTCTATCAATAATAATTCATTCCACTAAAGAACTATTATTGAACTACCGCACCAATCCCAAATTACATTTTGGGCTCCTTCTTATTATGAGTGTGTTAGTCTCCCTGTGTTTAAGATGTCGAATGCCCACTAATTAAATGAGTTACTGACAACTCATTTAATTAATATCTTAGTCCAAGAGTAGTACCACTCAACCTTATCGTCATGTCGGACTAAGTCTACCTGCAGGGTTTAACATAACAATCCTTATGCGCTCCTCTTGGGGACTTTATCAACCTAGATCACTAGGACACAGTTTCCTTCTATAATCAACAACACACACTATAAGTGATATCATTTCCCAACTTATCAGACTTATTGATTTATCGAACTAAATCTCACTCATTGATAAATTAAAGAAATAAATATCAAATATATGTGTTTGTTATTATATTAGGATTAAGAGCACACACTTCCATAATAATTGAGGTCTTTGTTCCTTTATAAAGTCAGTATAAAAAGAAATGACCTCTAATGGTCCTACTCAATACACTCTAAGTGTACTAGTGTAATTATATAGTTAAGATAAACTAATATCTAATTACACTACGACCTTCCAATGGTTTGTTCCTTTCCATCTTGGTCGTGAGCTACTGTTTATAATTTATAAGGTGCTGATAACATGATCCTCTGTGTGTGACACCACACAGTATGTTATCTACAATATAAATTAATTGAACAACTATATTTATCATAAATATAGACATTTGACCAATGTGATTCTTATTTTTAGATAAATGTTTATACCAAAAGCTAGGCTTTTAGTATACACTCTAACAATCTCCCACTTATACTAAAAGACTAAACTGCCATATCTGCTACCATACATCTGATTCCCAACCCTTCAACATGTCCATCAAAATCTCTTGCCTTAAGGGCCTTAGTGAAAGGATCTTCCAGGTTATCACTTGATGCAATCTAAGCAGCAACAACTTCTCCTCGTTATACGATTTCTCGTATTGGGTAGTACTTGCGCTCTATTGTGTTTACTTGCCTTATAGACTTATGGTTTCTTCGAGTTTGCTACTACACCAAATTATTTTGGGCAAACCAGAAATCATATCTAAGTTTATCTTGAAGTATCTGAGCCATACAACTTCTATAACTACCTTAGAGGCTGCCATATACTCAGCTTCTATGGTGGAATCCGAAAAAGCACCTATTCTTATCACTCTTCCATAGTTATGAATTTACCTCCTAAAGTAAACACAAAACCCTGAGGTTGACTTACTATTGTCCCTTTCTGATTGGATGTTAAAATCCATGCAACCCACAGGGAACAATTTATCTGCCTTGTAAGCTAGCATATAATCTCTAGTGCCTCTAAGGTAGTTCAATATATGTTTTACCGCAGACCAATGTCTTTGTCCAGAGTTGCTTTGATATCTGCTAACCATGCCCATGGCAAAACAGATATCCAGTCTCGTACACAGCATTGCACACATTAGACTTCCTACAGCCGAAGCATAAGGAACTGCCTTCATGTCCTTTATTTCCTTTGATGTCTTCTAAGACATCTCTTTAGATAAAGCTACTCCATGTCTAAAAGGTAAGAAACCTTTTCTTGGAGTTCTGCATGCTAAAACGAGCAAGGATTGTTTCAATATATGAAGCTTGGGATAAGTAAAATATATTCTTTTTTTACGATCCCTTTGATCCCAAGAATATATGCATTCTCCTAAGTCCTTCATATCGAATTGTTTGGACAACCATACCCTTACTTCTGACAATACTTTGATATTATTTCCAACTACAAAAAATGTTATCTACGTATAGTACAAGAAATACCACCACGTTTCTATCACATTTCTTGTATACACAAAACTCATTCGGTTATAAAATAAATCCATAAATCTGGATTACTTTATTAAATCGGATGTACCAAGACCTTGAAGCTTTACTTCAGTCCATAGACTGTTTGAGCTTATACACAAGATGCTCTTTGCTCTTTGCAATGAACCCTTCTGGTTGCTTTATATGGATGTTTTCTTCAAGACTTCCATTAAGGAAAGTTGTCTTAACACCCACTTGCTAAATCTCATAGTCCATATGAGCAGCAATAGATAAAAGAATCCGGATAGACTAAAACATGGCTACCGGTAAAAGGTTTCCCTTTTTCAACAAGCCATGCTTTGGAAGTTCACACTTTCCTGTTTATCCTTCTTTTCCTATTGTAGACTTATTTTCATTCAATGGCTTTTACACCATCTGGTGGTTCTTCAAGCTCTCAGACTTTATTAGAATACATATATTCTAATTCTGTATTCATTGCTCTTTGTAAAGATGCTGCATCTTTATCTTAGAGTGCTTCATCATATGTTCGGGGATCAGGTTCATGTTTACTAGGGATCTAGTCTAAAGACTCTTCCAAAACATGAAGTTTTGAGGTTGCCTAACAACCCTCCCATTACGACAAGGCACTTTCTGCAATTGTGTATCATTTGTTATACTTGTTGCAGTATCTTGTGATATTTTATCTTGTACATGTTGGTACTAGATTAGACGTGTCCTATATTATTTTCTTAAGAACAAACTTACTTATGAGCTTGTGGTTTATTACATAGTCCTTTTCTAAAAATGGGACATTGATGCCAACAATGACCTTCTGATTTTTAAAGGACTATAAACCTCCTTTCGTTTCTCTAGGATAACTCATGAACAAGTGAACTCCTATCCAACTTCTCAGTGTCTCCCTTCATCATATGTGCTGGTCTACCCCAAATCCAAATATGCTTCAGACTAGGCTTACGCCTATTTTACACTTCTATGGGAGTAGAGAGTTCTGACTTAGAAGGTACTATGTTCACTTCCGTTTCTAGAGTATATCCTTAAAATGAATTTGATAATAACTTATTATTGATTTAACTATTTTCATAAGAGTCTTTATTCCTTCGTTCTGTAACACCATTCTATTGGGGTGTACCAGGTGCAGACAATTGGGATTGAATCCCGGCTTCTGATAAGTGACTCTTAAACTATCCTAAGAGATACTCACCACTATGATCAGACCATAGTGTCTTGATATTTTTACCTTGATGTTTCTCCACATCAGTCTTGTATTCTTTGAATTAATCAAAACACTTAGACTTGCGACACATTAAGTAAATATACCTTTATCTTGAATAGTCATCTATAGAGACGAAATATTCAAAACTACCTCTTGCCTAAATAGTCATACATAAATCAGAATGAACCAATTCCAACACATCTTTGGCTCTATACCCCTTAGACTTAAAAGCTTCTTGGTTATTTTTCCTTCCAAGTAAGACTCGCAGGTTGGAAAGATTTCCACTACCAATGAACCCAAAAGTTCGTCAGCTATTATCATACTTAAGTTAATATAACCTAGCCTTAGACTGCCAAAGACGTTATTGGTTCATTTGCGAAGGTTGCTTTCTCTTAAAGTTAGAAGATGTGTTATTAATTTCCATTTGTTGCATCGTGGGAGTTATTAGATTTCTAAATTGCCAACCTACGTATCAGAACAGATAACTTCCCTATTTATCTTGATAATAACTTTGTTATCAAAAGAGACAGAATATCTATCCATAAATAGTTTAGAAACTGAAATTAATTTCTTTCTAAACTTGGTACTTAAAGGCAATTTCTTAAAATCCATGTTTTATTCCTATCAGAGGATAAACATCTCCCACTGCAACAACTGCTACTTTTGCAGCAGTGCCCATGTAGACGGTGACTTATATAGTTGTCGGGTTTCCTGGAACCCCTGCAATGAATTGCAGACATTATTAGTGGTTCCTGTATCTACACACCAGGTACCGGTAGATAACACCACTAAATATGTTTTAACAACTAATAAAATACACTGTTATTGTTCTCAGTTCTGAGAGGACAGTCTGCCTTAATGTCCAAGTTTTCCAATCATAACTGGGACTACTAAGTCTATTCTATAGTCTAATAACTAGGGAGTTGACTAATCCTAAGAATCACAAAATATTTGGTCAAGACCAACACCTCAAAAATCCCTGTGAATTTTGTATGCCACGATAGTGTGGACGTATACAAATTCTAAAAGGAGATTTTATCTATTAATTTATTATCTTGTCAACCTATGACAAATAAAATTAATAGTTGGTTTGTCTTTGATCAAATATTTGGTCAAGACTCTAAATTTAAAATAATATTGATTCCTCAAACAATACTATTTAAAATTTGCCAACACCTCAAAATACCATGAGTTTTGCATGTCACGTTAGTGTGGACGTATACAAAATCAACATTTGTAAGAGGAGGGTTTTACCCATTAACTATCTTGTCAATCTAACTTTTTGACAAATAAAATTATCTCAAACACTGTGAATTTTGTATGTCACGTTAGTGTGGACGTATACAAATTCAAACATTTGTAAGAGAGGTTTATTAATTTTATTATCTTGTCAATCTAGTTTTATGATAAATCGATAGTTGGTTTCCCTTTGGTCACACAAGTAATAGCAGTGACTTCATTGGGGAGGATACTATTAGGTGCATCTAAGTGTATACCATTATTTTATACTAAGTCCATTAAATAGAATTGTGCCCCTTCAGTTGGAGAAGATCACACACATCCTAAATAATTTCCTATAACCATCCATTAAGGAAGTTTGATCTAGTGATCCGCAAACAAACTCATCCGTTGTGGAGGGAGGCACTCAGAGCCAACACGCAACCTTGTTGCATCACTTACAAACCAGTAATGAGACCGTGGGATTAATATACTAATCCCTCTCCCACTTAGTTATTTAAGGTGAGGAATTTTAACCTATGCTATCACATGCACGCACACACATCACAGTAAATAAGAGCAATAAATATGGAAATTAATTTTCCAACTATTATGACATTTTTTCCATCACTGTCCTTCGTGTGCTGTCAACTCTAGTTGTTGCCATCTTTAGCCACCGCAATCGGGTCCAATCGCCGCATCCATCTTGCTTCTCATTCCGCTGCATCTCTGGTCCTCCAATAGTACCACGCCTTCACAAGAATACGATCTGCGACAAAAATAGAATTTTACATTTATCGATCCTATATTCCTCAAGGGAATGTACATAAAGTCTAGATCGAACAAAATATAAAATCCTAAATCTAATACAACTCCTGCTATATTTAATAATACAATCATGCACACACAAAAAATATGCCCTTGACATGTCCAAGGGTACAATCACACACAACATCTATAAGCCATAATAGTTGGAGCCTGTAACCACAAAGTTAGCACATCCTACTATTATCCTGCCTAAATTATGTGTGACATGTGCATAACCTATTTGAAAACCAAACACATAGAGGCAAATCCTAGTTCTGATACCAATTGTTGGTTAGTCCTAGGAAAATCATACTGGTTCCACTGTACAAAAAAAAAATTTGTACAAGTGTCGAACCTTTCCTTAAATAACCTATTGTGTTCTTTAGAAGTTAAATTAGGAATCACATACAGAACTTAACATCATTGATTCCAAATTTAACTTATCTGTTCTTAATGGTTTAGATTTGAATCGCAAGCGGAACTTAACACTATTGATTCAAATCTACCTAAGTTATTAATTCCATAAATATTAATTTCCAAAATTAGCTTCCAGGACTGCATGGCGAGGCACATGGCCTTCTTGGATATGGGAGCAACCACCACCGCCTAGGCAAAGCCTTTTAAGGAAAGCTAATATTTATTTCCTTAAATAACTCTAGGTTAACCAAAAAGAACAATCGAATCACAAATTCGAAAAAGAAGAAAACACAAACTCGAAAAAACTATTTTGAAAACTCTAGAATCATATGCCTCTTATGTTTGGTATTTCCATAAATAACTATACAAAGAAAACTAGTATGATGCGGAAAATAATTACTAGTTATACCTTTCTTTGTAAGCAAAATAACCTCTTGATCTTCTATTGTATTCCTCTTTTAACCTCAGACGTTGTGTGGGCAACGATCTTCTGAGATGAGAACCACCAAGCACCTTTTTCTTCCTTCTAGGTTTCGGCCACCAAAAGCTCCTCCAAAGATGAAGAGGTTCGGCCACCACCAAGCTCCAAGGGATGCTAGAAATATCGCCTCATTTTCTCTCCTTCTTCTCCAAGCAAGATCCGGCCACCACAAGGACTCCAAGGATGAGATGAGGTTCGGCCACAAGATGGAGAAGAGAGAAAGAGGAGGGGCCGGCCACAACCAAGGAGAAAAGAGAGGAGAAAATAATAGAGTCGTTCACCATGAAGGCACCTCTACCCCCTCTTTTATAATCCTTGGTCTTGGCAAATAAGAAAATTTAATTAAAAACTTCCTTAATTCTTTTGCCATGAAAAGGAAAAATTTATTTAATTAAAAACAATTTTCCTTTTCATTATTATATGGCCGACCACTTATTTCCCCAAAACAAGGAGAGTTTTAATCAAAAAATTAAAACTTCCTAATTTGTTTCCGGAAATTTATAAAAAAATTTCTCCAATAATTTTTTCCTTCATGGTGGATTATAAAAAGAAAATTTTATAAATTAAAATATTTCTTTTAAACATGTGGATGATTTCAAAAAAAGAAAGTTATCTCTAAAAATTAAAATCTCCTTTCAATTTACAAATAAGGAAAGATATTAAATCTTTTCTTAATCTTTTGTAGAAACTAATAAAAGAGAATATTTAATTTTTAAAACTCTCTTTTAAATTTTGATCATGATTAAAAAGGAAAGTTTTCTCAAAATTAAAATCTCCTTTCAATCTACAAATAAGGAAAGATTTCAAATCTTTTCTTAATCTTTTGTAGAAAGTTATAAAAGGAAAGATTTAAATTTTAAACTCTCTTTTAAAAACATGATATCCACATAAAAAATAATTTTAATAAAAATCCTTTTTAATATTCTAGTGGTCGGCCACCTATAATTGGCTCCACCAATAGCTTTGGCCGGCCCTAGCTTGGGCTCCAAGCTAGCTTGGCCGGCCACCTTAAGGTGGGTAGAAAGGTGGGTATAGGTGGGTATAAATCTCTATATACAAGAGGCTACGATAGGGACCGAGAGGAGGAATTGGTTTTGGTCTCCCGATAAAAATAAGCTTCCCGTGTTCGCCCCGAACACACAACTTAATTCCATCAATAATAATTCATTCCACTAAAGAACTATTATTGAACTACCGCACCAATCCTAAATTACATTTTGGGCTCCTTCTTATTATGAGTGTGCTAGTCTCCCTGTGTTTAAGATGTCGAATGTCCACTAATTAAATGAGTTACTGATAACTCATTTAATTAATATCTTAGTTCAAGAGTAGTACCACTCAACCTTATCGTCATGTCGGACTAAGTCCACCTGCAGGGTTTAACATGACAATCCTTATGAGCTCCTCTTGGGGACTTTATTAACCTAGATCACTAGGACACAGTTTCCTTCTATAATCAACAACACACACTATAAGTAATATTATTTCCCAACTTATCAGGTTTATTGATTTATCGAACTAAATCTCACCCATTGATAAATTAAAGAAATAAATATCAAATATATGTGCTTGTTATTATATTAGGATTAAGAGCACACACTTCCATAATAATTGAGGTCTTTGTTCCTTTATAAAGTCAGTATAAAAAGAAATGACCTCTAATGGTCCTACTCAATACACTCTAAGTATACTAGTGTAATTATATAGTTAAGATAAACTAATATCTAATTACACTACGACCTTCCAATGGTTTGTTCCTTTCCATCTTGGTCATGAGCTACTGTTTATAATTTATAAGGTGCTGATAACATGATCCTCTGTCTGTGACACCAAACACCATGTTATCTACAATATAAATTAATTGAACAACTACATTTATCATAAATGTAGACATTTGACCAATGTGGTTCTTATTTTTAGATAAATGTTTATACCAAAAGCTAGGCTTTTAGTATACACTCTAACACAATGTTATATTGTCTTAGAAATTGATGGATGCATGGAAGGATGAGGAGTATCTGTAAATGGAAAAGGAAAAAATATGATCCAAAGACTACAAAAAGGATTTGTGTATATGCTAGTGGCAAATTCAACTCACCCAAGTCCACTATTGATGCAAAAATTTATGTAGTAATGAATTCCCTTGAAGCATTAAAGATATATTATCTGGACAAAGAAGACTTACTAATCTGAACAGATTGTCAAGCCATTATTAACTTCTTCAATAAATCCCCTAACAACAAGCCATCTAGAGTCCCCTGGCTAGCTTCATTGATTATATTACTAGAATTAGAATTCCTGTTCATTACGAACATATTAATGGGCAAGATCAACCAGCTAGCTGATGCCCTATCACGACTAATTTCCTGTCTAGTTATTACATGATGGCCGACGGAGGGAGATATGAATAAAATCGAGCTGGCAACAATATCACTCCAAGAGGTGTAGAACAAACCCAACAAATATTCTCGACACCAAATGACCCAAATATTCCTCACTCTCCAACAATTATTGAGCAATACAAACACTTCCTGCATCACTCCCAGTAGTTATCCATATCCCTCAACGAACTTGACACGATTTGAGGCCAACGCCACCAAATCCAGCAACATGTAGCAGACCAAACAGCACAAGCCCTGCAACAACTTAGGGCACTCCGCTACTTCAAACTAGAGGCATGTCGAAGGCTTAGCACATCCGATCATTTTTGGAGAGACTGGTATCCAGCTATGCAACAAATTGATACATGGTTGGAAATAGCTGTCAACCTAACCAAAGATGTAGTAACACGGATGGTCACCTTCAAACTTTAGTGCGCAACGGAGCGTCGTGGGAAGGGGGACTACTACTGCCACTACCACTGCTTTATTTCAGTGTGCTTGCTTTATCTCAGTGTGCACTTTATGTCAGCATGCTTGCTTTATGTCAATGTACTTGCTTTATGCTAGTGTGCACTTTATGTCAGTGTGCTTGCTTTATGTCATGTAAAGAATCTGCTTTAGGAAGACAAGAGGTAATGCGATGGGGCCCAATGAGCACCCGGTCCTCTTTGAAACCTTATATAAGTAGGTCATATCTTATTGCAAGACATCAAGCAATCCTTGAGTCTTACTCTGAGCCTTGTAAGGAGTCCTGTAAGAAGTCCTGCAGTGTATAGTTACTAATAGAAATATGTGAGTTTTTTCCATATCTATTCCCTATTTTCTATAGTTTCTGATGGTGCATGTCAATTTAGGCTTGACTATATGGGAGCTTGAGAATGTTTGTGGATGAGCATTTGAAGAGGTCATAACAGGTATGGAAGGATGAATATTAGATCATCCATGTCAAATTTCGTTCACGATTATTACTTGAAGTCGAGAAGGATATATATATCAATATATATAAGAGCTGCTCTCCTACGGAACATTGCATGCGAAACACTGCGAAATGCTGATCTGGACATGCCACGTCAAATGCTGAAAAGCAAAAAATAAAATAAAAATAAAAGCACAAAAAAAAACATGTGACACGCCATTTCTCCCATAAATCTCGGCGAACTAGGGTTTTGTAGCCGCTCCTCCCTCTCTCGCAACGCACTCCTCTCCTCCCCGTGAGCTTTCTCTCTCTGCCCCGCGAGCTCTCTCGTCGCGATGCGCTCCTCCCCTCCCCGCGAGCTCTCTCGCCGTGATGCACTCCTTTGTTAGAGTGTATACTAAAAGTCTAGTTTTTGTAAACATTTATTTTTGAAATAAAAGAATCACATTGGTCAATATCTACATTTATTTGTTAAATGTAATTGTTCAATTAATTTATATAGTAGACAACATGGTGTGTGGAGTCACACACAGAAGATCATGTTGTCGGTTCTTTATAAATTATAAACAGTTGCTCACGACTAAGATGGAAAGGAACAAACCATCGGAATAGTCATAGTGTAATTAAGTATTAGTTTATCTTGATTAATAAATTACACCGATACACTTTGAGTGTATTGAGTAGGACCATTTTAGGTAAGTTCTTTTTGTACTGACTTAATAAAAGAACTAGACCTTAGTTATTATGGAAGTGTGTGCTCTTAATCCTAATATAATAACAAGCACATATATTTAATATTTATTTATTTGACTTATCAAAGGGTGAGGCTTAGCTCAATAAATCAATATGCCCAATAAGTTGGGAAATGATATACTTATAGTGTGTGTTGTTGATTATAGAAGAAATCTATGTCCTAGTTATCTAGGTTGAGAATGTCCCCAAGAGGAGCTCATAAGGATTGTCATGTTAAACCCTGCAAGTGGACTTAGTCCGACATGACAATAAAGTTGAGTGGTACTACTCTTGGAGCTAGATATTAATTAAGTGAGTTGTCAGTAACTTACTTAATTAGTGGCCATTCGTTATCTTAAACACAGGGAGACAAACACACGCATAATAAGATGGAGCCCATAATGTAATTTGGGATTGGTGCGGTAGTGCGATAATAACTCTTTAGTGGAATGAGTTATTATCGATGAACTTGAGTTGTGTGTTCGAGGCGAACACGAGATACTCAAGCTCATTGGAAGGCCAAAACTAATTTCTCCTCTAGGTCCCTGTCATAGCCTCATTATAGCCTTAAGTCCATCCAAATGTAAGGCTCTTCTTGGTGTCCAAGAAGTGGGCCGGTCCAATGCTTGGTGACCAAGCAATGGCCTGCCACATTATCCTCTTAAGGGGTCGGCCCCTTGCTTGGTACCCAAGCGAGAGGGGGCCGACCACATTAATTCAAACAAGGAGGGGTGTTTTGAATTTTTAAAATCTTCTCTTTGTAGAAATCTACAAGTTGTAAAAGAGAGATTTTAAATTTAAAAACTTTTCTTATTTGAATAAGGCCACATGTTTTAAAACTTTCCTTTTTTAACCATCCTCATGGTTTAAGAAAAAAAAAGTAAGAGAAGTTTTAAAATTTAAATTTTCTATCACCATGTTAAAAAGGAAATTTTATAAGAGGAGTTTTAAATTTTAAAACATGGTTTTAATTTTTAAAACTTTCCTTTTTTAACTCTTACTTTAGGAAATTGAAAGAGAGCTTGTAAAATTTTATAAGAAGTTTTCTTCCGGTAAAATTTTATAAAAAAATATATATTTCCTTCCTCTTAAGGGGGTCAACCACCCTTGCTTGGTGCCCAAGCAAGGTGGTCGGCCAAATAGAAATAAAATTAAAATCATCATCCAATGATTTGGTGATTGATTTAATCAAGAGGAAAGAAAAGGAAAATAAAAAGGAAAAAGGAAAAACAAGAAGAAGATTTTAATTTTTGTAAAAATTCTTCCCTTATTTGCCTTGGGCAAGTAATATAAAAGAAGGGGTGAGGAGGTCTCATGAGATACAATTCTTATTCTCTTGCTTGGAGATCTTGGTGTGGCTAGCCCCTTCTCTCTCCCTTTTCCCTTGCTCTCTTTTCCTTGGTGGTGGTGGTGACCGAATATTAGAGGAGGAAGAAGAAAGCTTTTGGGTGATGTTCATCTTGGAAGATCGTCGCCCACACGACGTCCAAGACGAGGCGAGGAATACGACAGAAGATCTCGAGGTCATTAGCATACAAAGAGAAGTTATAATTAGCAATTATTTTCCGCATCATGCTAGTTATTTCTTTTTGTAAGAATTCCAAATACAAGAGGCATTAGATCTAGTATTTCGAATTAGTTTTTCGAGTTTGTGTTTTTTTTATTTTCGAATTTGTGATTCGATTGTTCTTTTTTATTAACCTAGAGTTATTTAAGGAAATTAAATATTAGCTTACCTTAAAAGACTTTGTCTAGGTGGTGGTGGTTGCTCCCATATCCAAGAAGGTCATGTGCCTCGCCATGCAGTCCTGGAAGCCAATTTTGGAAATTAATATTTAATGGAATTAATAACATAAGTGGATTTGAATCAATAGTGTTAAGTTCCGCTTGCGATTCAAATCTAAACAATTAAGAACAGATAAGTTAAATTTGGAATCAATGATGTTAAGTTTCATCTGCGATTCCTAATTTAACTTCTAAAGAACACAATAAGTTATTTAAGGAAAGGTTCGACACTTGTACAAAATTTTTGTACAGTGGAACCGGTACAATTTTCCTAGGACTAACCAACACTCCTCTCCTCCCGTCGCAACACACTCTTCTTCGCACCATAAGTTCTCTCGTCGCAACGCGCTCCTCTCCTCCCCGCAAGCCCCTCGACGTGACGCGCTCCTTTCCTCCCCGCAAGCCCCCTCGCCGCGACGCGCTACATCCTGTCAGGTTAAACAAATTTTCTCCAGTGAAGCCTTGCCCAAAAAACTGCTCATTTTTTCATTTCGCAAATCTGTATTTTTTTTTAGGACAATGTATCCTGTTTTAAATTGTTTGTGTTGTTAAATATTTTTGTGTTTTTGTGGGAGATTGATTGTTACTGTTGTTAAACAGAAACACTTATTAATTGCAAGGAAGCTAATAACCAATAAAATTACCTTTTTGTGTTTCAAATTTATTTCTGTTTAACCAATAAAATTTGCATCTTTATTTTTTTATGTAGGAAATTTTTCATGTCCCTTATAATGCCCTTTTTTTTTTTCCTTTTTTAGATCTTTTTTCTGTTTTATACCGACATAAAAATATATTATTTTGCTTCTATTATTTTGTAAAGTTTCAAATTTGTTTTTATTTAACCATGCAAGTTCATGAAAGTTCATTCCATGTAAAGTTTCTCATATGGAAAAAGAAAATTTTGCAAAAAATACTTAGGAACAAATTATCACTAAATGCTATCCATCACAAGTCCTTGGAACAATTGCTGGCATAGGGAGATGCTAGTAGCATTGTAGTTTAAAACTCTATATGTAGTAGGCATAATTTGTGTTGAAAATTTGTTTCTGTTACATGAGAAAAACATGTTTGAGAATGCTCTATGCAATTGATTTTAGTTTTTACTAATATGTAGATGAGTTACTTGTGAAATTTGTTCGATGTTCTTGAATTGTGAGAGAACTAAAATGTAGATTTATTTGTAAGTGTTTCTTGGGACCTAATTTAATCAAATTAGGTTGAATATCTCTATCCTATATAACTTTATGGTCCATGGAGTAGGTGTTACATGATGGGCAGGTAATGTTGAGTGTCACATTCTTGGACTGAATTGAGGCATATTATGCATGTTGGGGGAGGGGGGATATTGTTAGTTTTTTTTTCGTCGAAAATTACATGCTTTAATCGATTTTATGTCTTTTTCTCATTTTGGTTCTATTCAGGTACAAGGAAAGAAAAATCATGGCAGTCGGCTCTTGATCAGCATCATTGTTCACTTGACGACGTATGAACGACTAGCAATGTGAAGCTCCTCACATATTGTGTTATTGTGGGTTACGAACTACTCTCCAGACATCATGGATGAAATCTAATCCAGGAAGGTGATTTTTTTCATGTTCAAAATATAGAGTAAGTTTCGTTATATCAACACGGTGTTGTGAGTTTTTAAATTATTGAGTTTTAATTAAGTTGATTTGAAATTCAGCAAAGGGGATGTGACTTTTTCTTATGGCATTACCTAAAATTGTCAGAGAGAAGTAAGACAATTATTAATGAGTTGAAAAGAAATAACAAAAAATTAATGTTAGATATTAGTGAATTGAAGAAATGTACTAGTTGTGAGGGTACAGTTAAATACAATGATGTTCTGGATGATGGGAACAACAATCATGTAATTATGCAGTTGAGTGATGAAATATGTTCATTGAATAAGAAATTTAGAGTTGCTATCATTGTAGTTGTATGTACTTGGATTGTGATGATGGAGATGTGGTTGATATAACTTGTGTTTAGATGGAACTTGACATTGTAATGTAACTCTAAGTGATGTAACTTGTTTTCTGATGTAGCTTGTTTTGTTGTGTGCTTATAACTTTAAGATTATCCTATTACCGACAAAATAGAGAGAATAACCACCTTGTTGTATATGGTTATGCATTTAGCAGTTTTTCTTGGCAACATGGTCTCTCTTCTTAGGAATAGGAAATAGGACAGAAATTTGTGAGCAAAATTAAACTTTATGTAGCCAACATATGCAAGTTTTATCCTTCTGCTTACTGACAACCCCCCCCCCCCCCCCACATTATCTACTGAGTAATGGTTAAGTTAGATGATCGGCCTATATTTCTAAACAAATCTAAGATGGAACCTTCAATTGTTGTTTTGGGAAATATTACCAGTCTGAGGCGTAGAAGTTCCAACAACCATTAAAACCTTGGAGATGTAAATTAGAATGAATCATGCAAATTACAGCTAAAACTCAAGTAAATTGTTTAAATAAATGGAAGTAAAGATTTTACCTTGGGAAGGAGGATAGTCAGCTCTGGTTCATCTACTAACTTTTATATTTGAAAGAACTTAAACTTAGTTGTGAGCTTAATTGAGTAAGTACGCTACAAGAAATCAATTAAGGTCTTCGCTTTACGATATGATGTAAATGAAGAAATCAATGAAATTTGTTGTTTCCATAATTCCATCAACAATCATTGAGGCAAATTCCTAGAGGTACTGTTAGTATGCTACAGTATGAAACCATCGCCAAAACTCAATATTTGAAAACAATTAAGTTAAAATAATTTAATATTGAATGAAAAAGGAGAAAAGACACAACAGAAATAAGAAAGAAAGGAAGGAAAATAGGGGAGAGAAATAAGTGAACAATGCAACTCAAGAAATCATATAAAGCTTCGAACGAAAGGTGGAACGGTTCGAACAAAATGATATTAATAATGACCCTGTGAGACCAACTTGAGCCAACGTAAGCTTTTATGATATGATATTAATATAACACCACTGCATTCAAATTTTAATAGCCTACAACACTTAATTCTTATCAAGAACATCAGTATAATATTTTTATACATACACCATTGCATTCTAACTTTCACAAAATGACAAGAATGTTGATCCTTTGAGACAAAAAAAAATCCATATTAACTCTAGTTGTTTCTCCACTTGCACTGCTTGCAAGAACTTCATTTTCAGCTTGCACTGCTATATCCAAGAACCGCATTTTCAGCTTGCACTGCTAAATCCAAAAACTGTATTTCAAGCTTGCACTTATGGTTCCTACAACATTATTTAGACAATTTAAATTAGCAACATGCAAGCAAACAAGAAGCAGTACTAGATGCAAACAAGAAGCAGTAATGTATGTAAGTATACTGTATACACTAACAACTAATCCTAGAGCATATAGAAGTGATCCTTTTGGAGTCTCATCCACTACCCATTCTTTTGCAGTGTGCTAACATACTTGATCAGTAAGTTCTCAGCCAACAAGTCATGAGCCAATATCTCACAATTCAAAATACAATATGCAAGCATCCTGACATCAACAAGCTTGAACTTTAGAATTCAAAATCACAACCGCCTTCTTGTAGAGATAGCAGAGACATATACAATATGCAAGCGTCCTAACATCCTGGAGCATGTTGTTAGAACCTGCAACAATAAAGATAATTTATTAATTTAATTTTCTCAATAAACCATTATAATTTAACAAATTATAACTTTGATAGTAGTATCTATAGATCTCAAATCCGATTCATATGTGTCGACAACACAGTTAATATTATTATCTTCAGTTGATCTGATAATTAACACATCGTCATATTTATAAAATGTAATAAAATAAATTTGTGTTTGCAAGTAAACTTATAATTAAAATGCAGAATGACACATACGTTTGTTGTAAATTTGGACAATTATGCTTGTCATGTGAGACTCCTCGATGTCCGCATCTACGACAAAGCCTAGAATTTGAGATTGATTTCTCCTTTGATGATTTCAATCTCTTTCCACATTCCTTAGTTCTTACTGCAGAAGGATCACTAATACCAAGACCCTCAACAATGGATTTCTTTTTTTACTTCTATCATTGCATGTTGTACTAATGAGCATCTCTTTTATTTTATTGTAGATACAATCGAATTGTTCATCGAAGAAGGTTGCCCTCTCATTACTCATAGATGCATCATCAACTAATACTGAAGTTTTATAGGACAACCTCAAGTGTCTCGACATCAAATACTTTTCTGAATTTGGATCATCAATGACATTTTGCTCCCCTAAAGCATATATTGCTTCAACTTTTGCATCTCGTGTCCATCGTTTGAGTATATACGTATTAGGTAAAAGAAACACTTGATTGATATGAAAAAAAACTAACATATGTCTGCATGGAATGCCTTCAAACTCAAATTTCATGTAGCTACACGATATGTAGTCCCTTTGTTTGGCATACGTCAACACTCTTGATTTTGAGGAAGAAGGACTTTGAAATTTCATCACATGGTAAACGACTGAGGCAACTCCTGGAAATGTCTATTGCACATAATAACTATGACTCTCAGTCATTTCACTTTGAAACTCTAGCCATTTCTTTTTTGTATGCAACTTAACCATTGGTCAGGGTGTCTTAACCTTGGGATGCTCATTCATAATATGGTCCACAGCTAACTCATTATATCTTTGGTGTCTCAGTGCTCTATTAAAACAGGTGATAATATCCATTAATGAGTTCTTATTTGAAATATATTTCTTGAAAAATGCATGTAAACCTTCAGATCTTTGACTACTTGACATTCCTACATAAAATACATGACTAAAATATGCAGGCACCCATCTGTGTCGCAATTCATATATCAAGGGCAACCAATCATTTTTCTCTAAGTTAATACACTTCATAATCTCTTCTCATGACTTCTCAAAATCATTAGGTGTTGTAGAATTTACAATGACATTCTTTATGCTGTGATAGTGATTTCGAAAAGTCAAAGGACCTAATTTATCTGAGAATTTGTTCAATATGTGACACAAACAATATTGATGTACTATTTGAGGGAAAACTTATGCAATGACTTTTGTCATAGCAGGATCCTGATCAGTGATAATAATAATTGGTGCACCTTTATGCATGACTTCTAAGAACTTTGTAAGTAACCAAATAAAAGACTCAGTTTCTCATCAGTTAGAAACTCATAACCAAAAAGAATTATCTGATGATGATGATTAACTCCTACAAATGGTGCAAAAATCAAGTCATATTTGTTGGTGTTATATGTCGTATCAAATACAATTGCATCACCAAATACACTGTACACCCTTCTTGATACATGATCAGTCCAAAAACACCTACTAAATCTATTATCTGAATCAATCTCGTAATCAAAGAAAAAAGCAGAATTCTTCTCTTGCTCAAATGTAAATAACTCAATCAATGTTTTAGCATCAATACCCTTTTGTTCATCCATTAGATTCTTCTCAAAGTTTCTAATATCTTTTTCTGTGCAACCAACCGCCTCAGGGCTTCCATATTCTATCTCCAATAATCACATTTGTTGACAAGTTGGTACATTAGCCTCTGAAAATTGTTTTATCAATGTTTTCTTTACTGCTGAAACATTACGATGCAAGTGTAACAAATGCACTTTTGATGGAGTCAAGAGTGGATGATTATGAGTTTCTATGAACTTATTGACAACCCAATTAGGTCTCATCTGTTTCTTGACAAATGTAATATTTGCCTTACAACTCGTTCTAACTGCACCATGTTCTCTTTCTCTTGTTAGTTGATCAATGTTTGCATGTTTATTGTTCCACATTACATTTGTATGCTCTTCTTTAAAGCATACAATTTGTTTCCACGTCACTTCATTTGTCATCTTGTTTTTCCTGCTCGTGTTATTCCTTGAACTAAATCCGGCTTCTCGTGCATATTGGTTATAGAACGAATATGCATCCTCTAGTGATACGAATTCTATTCCAATTTTTGGCTTTCGATCATCTACAACTTAGGGAATGAATTCTTGATCATCAACTCTATTTTCTTCTATTTCTGGGGGTCATCGCATTATATTTTACAATAGATAAATAAATAAATACTACAGTTTTCTAAAGCAAAATAACAGAAGCAAAAATAATCTATTTTTCTATCGGTATAAAACAGAAAAAAGATTTGAAAAAAGAAAACAAGGGACATTATAAGGGGCATGAAAAATTTCCTGCATAAAAAAATAAATAAGCAAATTTTATTGGTTAAACAGAAACAAATTTGAAACACAAATTTGTAACATAAAAAGGTAATTTTATTGGTTATTAGCTTCCTTGCAATTAATAAGTGTTTCTGTTTAATAACAGTAATAATCAATCTCCCACAAATACACAGAAATGTTTAACAACACAAATAATCTAAAGCAAGACACATTGCCCTCTAAAAAAATGTAGATTTCGAAAATGAAAAACATCAATGAGCTAAGACTGATGTATCAAATATTTGTTGAAATTTACAAACCCATAGCAGATACTAAACAAATTTTATCAAGCTTACCGTCTTAAGGAACAGTTATATTCCAACTTCTGTGAAATCTTTAGCCACTGTTGAGTTTATGTTTGTAGCTGTTGCAAAATGGAAAACATCAATGAGTTGTTTTGTGGGCAAGGCATCACTGGAGAAAATTTATTTAACCTGATAGGATGTAGCGAGATGCGGCGAGAGGGTTTGCGGGGAGGAGAGGAGTGCGTCGCGGCGAGAGAGCTTGTGGGGAGGAGAGGAGCCCGTTGCGGCGAGAGAGCTTGTGGGGAGGAGAGGAGCCCGTTGCGGCGAGAGAGCTTGTGAGGAGGAGAGGAGCACGTCGTAGTGGGAGGAGAGGAGCACGTTGCAACGAGAGAGCTCGCGGGGAGGGGAGGAGCGTGTCACGACGAGAGAGCTCACGGGCGGAGACAAAGCTCGCAGGGAGGAGAGGAGCGCGTCGCGAGAGAGGGAGGAGCGACTGTAAAACCCTAGTTCGGCGAGATTTGTGGCGAGAAATGGTGTGTCACGTGTTTTTTTTGTACTTTAATTTTTATTTTTTTTGTTTGTTTTTCCACATTTGACATGACATGTCTAAATCAGCGTTCCGCATGCAACATTTCTAGGGATGTAAACGAGCTGAACCGAGCCGAACAGTATTAGGCTCGAGCTAGGCTCGTTTAAGTTATATTCGGGCTCGAGCTCGAATCGAGCTTTTATCACAAGGCTCGAGCTCGGCTCATTTTATAATTATCAAGCTCACGAACAGTTAGAGTTCGGCTCATTATTAGCTCGATTATCAAAGTTAATGAGCCTAACTCGTTAAGAGTTTTCGGGCTTATTTTCGGGCTCGCTTAGAGCTCGTTTTTGGCTCGTTTTAGAGCTCATTTTAAAGCTCATTTTTTTTGGCTCGGTTTAAGGCTCATTTTTTTTGGCTCGCGAGCCTATAAACGAACATGTTCGCGAGCTCACGAGCCGAATATCCTTAAGTTCGAGCTCGCCTCGATAAAACTATCAAGCTCGAGCTTGGCTCGATAAGATAAACGAACAAACTCGAACGAGTTTTTTACCAAATCGAGTTTAAATAGTAATAAAAGTAAACAGATAATAGATAGTAAAAAGTTAATAACAGTAAAAAGTAAACAGTAAATAGTAGATAGTAAACAGTAAATAGTAAAAAGAAAATGCAGTAGTAGTGAATTACCATTTTTTTTTTTACTCTGCTTTCTTTTCTTGTTTGTTTTCCAGTGAGCCTCACTTGTTCAGGATCTCACCTTCAATCAGTGCCCCGGCTTATGCGTAAGACTTTGGGTCTATACCCTAGTTACTTAGCCAGCACAAGTTTTATATGATTTTGGTTATTCCTGATACAGTTACTGTTCACCTGTTGGTTACTAAGATAAGGATTGAGGAAAAGAACCAAGACAGAACTCAATTCATTATAAAACTGTAACGCCCCACCCTTCTTACCCAACCAAAGGTGGCGCTACGTTCTTATACTACTTACGTACATGCTTTAGTTATAACAGTGGAAGAATAAAAACTTTAAAGAATTTAATTTATTAAGCATAATATCACATATTCTGATTTGTTCAAATGTGCATATGTTGATTCTATAACTAATCATATTAATTTGTCCGGATCGTTCTTTGCCGAGCCACCACCACACACATCACTATCTGCTCCTCCTGTTGCTCCTCTAGCTCATCCAGCTTCTTTATCTGCGGTACAAGGAAAGTAAGCTATGAGCACTCATGGCTCAGTAAGTTCCTTTCCTACTCACTAAAACCGAATTCATATCATTGCATATCAATATCATGCGAGGTATCATAAGCATACGACATACAAGGGTATCATATTCATAGTCATATCATAATATCACGTGACATAATATCTAATCATCAGATAATTCAAGCACATATGTAGGCAATGCATCATGAATTTGAAAACTTATATTTATAAGTACTTGAAATTCATATCATCATTAGAGGGGATCCCGGTTTGTACCACATACATAATGCGCGCGCTTCTTAAGTAGGTCCAAGGTAGCAAGTCTTGAACCCTACCATACATACATACTAGGTCCGAGTCTTACTCCATCGACCTAGGGCATTCAGAAGCCCATTTCTGACGAGGCCCGAGTCTTATTCCATCGACTCCGGGGCGTTTACGGAGCCCACCCTTGGTACAAACCATACAAAAATAATTTATCATGCATAACTATCATATCATATCCCTAACAATCTTTCATGCATTTCATTTTTCATTTCTTTCCATTATGTATAGCATTTCCTATGCTATCACATATCATGACATTTACATAACATAAATTTTATTCTTTTCTCATTATGTATAGCATTTCCTATGCTAACACATATCATGGCATATACATAACATAAATTTCATGCTTTTCTCATTATGTATAGCATTTCCTATGCTATCACATATCATGACATATACATAACATAAATTTCATTCTTTTCTCATTATGTATAGCATTTCCTATGCTATCACATATCATGGCATATACATAGCATAAATTTCATTCTTTCTCATTATGCATAACACTTCCTAGGTTCCTTTCCCTTTTTTTTTTCCTTTTATTTTCAATTATCTTCTAAACAAGAAAACAAATACATGATCCTTAACATTTCATAGGGAGAACCTCGTACTAGTTGGGTAAAACAATAACTTCCCTAGCCTCTTAAAAATATTTTTGGACAAAATTCTAGGGTTAAGTACTCCTTTGATCAAGCATCATATAGGTGTAAAAACATGAAGAAGATCCCTTTTCTATGGCATAGAAAATCTATCATGTAGTGTAGACTTAGTTAAACCTCACTAGATTTCGAAAGCTCTTCTTAACCGAATTTTCTCAAACTTGTTTCTAGGTTTTAAAATCCTCATAAAATCTGAAAAATATATAAAAAGCCTTGTACCACAGGTGAGGGGAAGCTTACCTTCTTCGCTTAAGTTTCCTAGAGTTGAGAACTTGCTTGGACCTTTCTTCCTTGCTTGCTTTGCTCGGCACCAATGGAGGAGAGGAGTGGCTAGGTCTTTTGGTGGAGAGGAGGAGGAAGAAGAGGCTTCTCTTTCCTCTTGTGTTGCTCGGCAACAACAAGAGAGAAAGAGGGAGAGAGTGAAGAGGAAGAAGAGGTTCTTCCTCTTGTGTTGCTCGGCAACAAGAAGAAGAAGAGAGGGAGAGGTGAGTCTCGGCACAAAAGGGAGGAGAGGAGGAGAATGAGTGGGGGATGAAGTTGAAGTCACCCCTCCATGCCTATTTATACTAAAATGAGGGGAGGAAACTTGACTTGATCCATCCTCCCTATTCATTTCTCCCCTTAAATGACAAGAATATTCTAGAGAAATGCCTTTTGAGTTCTCTCTTTTCTTTCCCTTAATTTCTCTCTTTTCTCTCCTTTAATTAAAATTCCTATCTCTCCTCTTACAATATCCTCTCCTATCCCACTTGGTTAACACATGCATGCATCCACAAGAGAACCAAGGATCAAAACTTGTTTATGTATATTTTTATTTCTTTTTACTTCCTTTTCCTTTTAAGTAGAAAGAATCCTTTCTTATTCTTAACTACTTAATCCTTTCTCTCCTTATCAATAATTCTCCTATCCCTTTGGTATCCTATACATGTTCCTTACAAGAGATCCAAGGTTCAATCTCTCTTCTAACATTTTATTTTCTTTTGTACATAATAATTCGTATATTACTATATTATGCATTATGCATAAATATTTCATACATATATATATTATCTCATATTTCTTCCTTTTGTCCATATTAATTCCATACATTTTAAATCATGCATAGATGATTTATACTCTCAACTTTATTTTTCTTTCATAAAGTTTTAATCATCTAAATCCATCTTAATATTTAACTTAGAATATTTACACCTTCTTTTCATTCGTACTCTCATTATCCTTACTTTCTTATCTAGGCTTTCTAGGGGTGTTACAAAAACAAGCATAGATTTATGTAGTGGAGAAATTTTACAGGGGATTACACTCAGCAAACTAATAATTACATAATTTTTACATACTGAGACCGAAATTTTTAAAAGACATTACATACTGAAATTGACATATTTTACATACTTATAGGGAGAAAAGAAGGGTTTTGAAAGAGAGCTGGAAAGGGAGTTGTAAGAGCTTGAGGAGGTAAAGAGTGAGAGAAGGTTGTGCTTGGGGGGATGCCTTGGGAGGCAGAGGAAGATGGCCTTTTATATGCAAGAGTGGAGAGATGTCTTCGGGAGGAAGGAAACATTTGCTTAGGAGGGAAGGAAAGCATCTTGGAAAGTAAGACAGGTGGAAGGAAGGTGTTGTTTAGGGTGAAAGGAAGGCATCTGCAAAAGAGACAGGTGGAAAGTAGTATTGGTTTTAGTGGAGACATTGGTGAGTGGTGGCACTGTTGAGTAGTGGTGGCACTGTTGAGTACGGTGGTTGTCATTCTTAGCTATCCATCATATAGCTGTTGAGTAGTGGTGACACTGTTGAGTACGGTGGTTGTCATTCTTAGCTGTCCATCATATTATCAATGTTGTCTTCTCCGGTTGAGTCTAAAGATGGTGCTTGTGAGCTGGAAGCTTGATTTGGTACTCTGTGTCTGGCTAAGGCAGCTCGATAGGCTCTAGCTGAAAGGGCAGAACTTGCTAACCTCTTGTTACTCATTCTCTCTGTCTTCTTCTGGTAATGTTGAAACAGGGTAGTATGCTGTGTAGTAAAGTGAAAAGGGAAAAATCTGGTAACCATATCTTTTGGCCAATAAATTTTTTCAGTGAATGATTCGCCAACCAGGAGATAGGTATCAGGATCTTCAAGTCTGTCCCAGCCCCAATGTGTCCCTTGGACTGAAACTCTCCAGTGTTTGAGTTGGTCTAAAAAGGAGGGAGGAGCTTCCCAATCACAGTTTGGGTCTGTAGGATAGTCATGTAACTTGGCTTGGTAACCGCCAACTTCATTTACGTCAATTTTTACTAAATGTCGGGCTGGCTCTATCTTGAGATCCAGCCACTCTGGAGGAGTACTATCAAATGTGCATACTACAAACGTTTCTTCTTCTTCAAAATTAATAGAAATAACAGTACCAAGTTTCTTTGGGAAATCTTTAACTGAATCTGGGTCATGAATCCATAATTTATGTAAGAGGCCGTAGTCAAGAAGAGTAAAAGGGGTAATTTGTCTCCCTTTGTAAGCCGTAGTAATATAGGATTCATAATCCATGTTAGCTCTTCTGAAAGCATAGAGAAGCTGGCATTGACATCCATATTTATCTGATTCTATACAAGGTGGTCCTTTCTTCTAGCATTTAAGTTTTGGGCTGAACTCAGCTTCATATACAATAGTCATTCCTTCAGGAGGTGTTTTGTGAAAAGCTTTTAGGGCTTCACATAATTCTATAAACGTTTGTAAAGTAGATTTTTCAGCCAGACTACGAACATAAGTATGAATATCCTCAGGAATAGTATTTGGGAAACCTGCCAGGCGCATCTCAAATGCTCTTTGTAAAGCTGTAGTCTTATTTTGTTCTTTAAGTTGAGCCAAAGTTAGGTACTCTGGTCTGATAGGAGTATTGGTGTGTTCTGTTGAAGGTTCTGCCAGGCTGTTCTCAGGAGTATGTTGCACAACTTGAGCATAAATAAAAGTATTTGTATCAGTACTAGTAGCTTGTATTGGTGTTGTTTGTAGAGTTGTACTCACAAAGAAATGTGGTCCTAGATGGGCTCTGGCTGCTGTAAAAGCCTCATCAAGTGAATAGTAGCCTTTAAAATATGGATGTTCTAGGTTTTGAATGGCTAAATTGGTTTCTTCCCATGTAGAGTATACCCCTGCCTGGGGTCCTGAAAAGACCACGTAACAGGAAAATTTCTTTCCTGCTGGTTTCTGGATAGTGGTAAGAAAGTAGTTAGAAAGAGCATTTATTACTGTGATTTTATGTCCAGAGCTTCCTGGAAGTGTAAGGATATGCCAAATATTGTCAATAAGACAATTTTGGATGTGGTCAAGTCTGTCTCTGCCAACAAAGCGAAAATGATCTTCTGGTTGTGTGAAAAGTTGTAAATCTTGAGTGCCAAAACACATGGTTTTGGTGGAAAAGGTACGAACTTTCCTTGGTCTGTCCATCCTGTAAGGACTAAAAATGTTAATGTAACAATCTTGATAATGTATCTGCTAAAGAATTATTAACCCCTTTAATATATTCCCATTGTATCTTAAGTCCTTTATTGATTATGGTATCTGTAAATTTTAACTAACGCTTTGTACTGAGGTCTTTTCTGACTGTTTTAGTTTGTTGACCATATTTGACTATGGCTTCACAGTCTATTCTAATAAGGATTTCTGGTTTGTTACAAATAAATAGTCTAAAAGCTTCTAAGCAGTAAATAACAGCTAAAATTTCATAATCTAATAATGTTAAGTGTCCTTTTTCATGGTATTTTCCAGAGGCATAACGACATAAAGCTTCTGTTGATTTAGGTTCATATTTGGAAGTTTTGCGATATAGATATCACCCCAACCAGTCTCACAACCATCTGTTTCAATAATTAAATAATCTGAGTCAAGAGGTAAAGTTAACTTAGGGATAGTTTTAACCAGTTGTTTGATTTGTTGAACTAAAGCAATATCTTGTTAGTTAAAATGTTTTTGTCCTGTCAAAGATGTCTTATTGTATAATGGTCCACTAATTTTTCCTATATCTTTTAGATAGGGTCTTGCATAATTTAGAAGACCTAGAAAAGCTCTTAAAGTCTTAGTATCTTCCATTTTGTCTGGAAAGGCCAGAATCTTAGCTGAAATATGAGGTTGTAAAGTGATTTGTCCTTGGCCTATTTCAGCCCCTAAGAATTCAACATGTGTAATAGCTAGTTTCATTTTCTTTCGTGAAATAATCAAACCATGTTTTTCAAATAGATTGAAGATTGTGTGTAAATGAGCATAGTGTTCTTGTTTAGTTTTGGAAAAAACTAAGATATCGTCTATGTAGACACAGGTGAAGTGAGCAACATTTCTAAAAATATCATCTATTTTTCGTTGAAATATTTGAGGAGCTGTTTTAAGACCAAAAGACATAACAAGCCACTCAAAGTGGCCTTCAGGACAGGAAAAAGTTGTCCATTCTATTGAGTCTGGGTGCATCCATACCTGCCAGAAACCTGATTTCATATCGAACTTTGAGTACCATTTAGAATGTTGTATTTTATTCAGAAGTTGGTCTTTATCTGGTATTTTGTAGCCACCTTCCTGGTAGTTATCATTTAGCCTTTTGTAATTAAATACCATTCGGGATTGACCTCATTTTTGTTCGGCTCCTTTATTTACTATAAAAGCTAGGCTTCTATGTCTAAAGGTAGATCGTTGAATGGCTCCTAAGTGTAGTAATTGTTGAATATGTGTTTTGCATTATTCAGTTTCCCAGTTTGTGTATCTTAAGTCTTGGGCCTTAATAGTTAGGTCAGGGTTAATGATTGCTAATTTACAATAAATTTAATCTCTTTCCCAGTATTTAGTTGGGTTGTCGCCAATAATCTCTAGTTTTTCTAGTCGAGATATAAGAGAGTCTATATCTAGCTGATGGGTGTTAATAGTTTGAAGCAATTGTTTAGGGAGAAGTAGATCATTAAGAATATCCCAGGAGGAAAGATCATTTAGAGGGCTTGTCCAGCCAAGTAAGTCTAGTTTTCCTGATATTCAGAAAAGGTAAGGTCACAAGATGACATCTGTTTACATGTCCCTTTTATAGTACACTGGCAAGTATTGTCCTTAGACTGGGTTCGGGTTTCTGTTGAAGCTGTTAAAGGCTTAACTACCGAGGGGTAGTCTGACACAATAGGTGCAACTATTGGATTAGAGAAGAATAGAGCATAATCTTTTGTAAGTAAAAAGGCCCTGTCTGGTGATATAAGAAAATTTAGTCCTAGGATAAGGTGGATATTTTGATGTAGTAACGGTTTAACCCATAATTTGGAGAGAGTTTGGGGAGTACTATAGGTACCACAGTTATTATAAAATTTTATATGTATGTTTGTGACAAATTGGGTACTAGTAAGTTGCTGGCCATCAAATTGTGTACTAATTAAAGGTTGTGATGAAGTTTTAATCAAATTTTTAGGTAAAATAGGCAGAAGTGTAGCCTCATCTATAGTTGAATTAGTGACTCCACTATCTAAGAAAGCTTGTAATGTAAATTCATGGCCATGTATATTTACTAAGCATTTTACCCTAACATCAAGAGTTTTATTTGTATTACAAATACTAGGGGTTTTTATAAAAACCATATCAGTGTTTGGTGACTCTGTTATTTGTAAACTTTTACATTTGTTAGATGATAACGACTCCTGTGATATTAGTTCTTCTATTTGGTTTGTTATTATATCCACATGAGTTTCTAGTTGGTTTATTCTGGTTTCTAATGTTGATACTCTTGTTTCTAAAAGGATATTTCTAGTACTACTTTTAGTGGGCTGTGTTATTGGGATTAGAACATTAAAATAACTCTGAAGACACAAATTACAGGCCTATTTCTTGCAGGTTATGCAGGTACCTCTTTTATCAATAGCTGGATAATAACTACACAAATAGCAGGGTATATTATCTGTTCCTGTTTTTAATTTCCAATCATGTGTACAATTAGAGTCACCTTAGTTTGTATTTAGTTGTGTGAGCATTAAGTTGGTATCCATGAAAGCAAAGTCATTCCATAATTCTGGTTCTAAGTTTATTGAATTGTAATCAAAGTCTGTATAGTATGAGTGTTGTAGGAAGGAGTTTACTAAGCTATAGTCGGAAGAGGGGGGAATTTCTTCCATATCATCTACAGAAATAATAGAATAGATAGAAGATGTGTCTGAGACATCTGATTGAATTTCTACTAAATCTAAATTTGTACAGGTAACTAATTTATCTTCTCTAGTGTATAAGTTTTTCTTATTTGGGCAGGCAGACGACAAATGTCCTGGTTCATTACAAGCAAAACAAGTAATAGTATTAGCATATGTTTTCTTTGGTTTATATTTTCTGACATGTTTTTCTTTATTTAAATATGGTTTCTTTTCTCTGCTTTTCCTAACATAATATGTTTTTCTTGGCCTGACATTTTTAGTTTTAGCAGGTTGTGTAGTTGCTTTAGTATTTCGATAATGCTTTTGTTTTTGTTTAGGTGTCATTGAACCATACTGTTGGGGGGTATATATTTGACTACAAAACACATATTGCTGGTTTTTAAGTTGTTTTTGAATATGGATATAAGTACATTTTTCTTTTAATACAGAAATTATGTGTTGTATACGTATTCCTATATTGTCATATTGTGGTGTTACTTTCATGTCTGTCCAGGCCTTGTGTATTTCCTTTCCTAATTCCCCTGGAAGTTTACTAAATAGTCGTTCTCCTAATTCCGGATTACAGTAATTTCCTGATACTGCTGTTAAAGCAAGAAAGTCATTGCAAAAAGGTTTAATCCAATTCCAATTAAAAAGTTGTAATTGTTCTAAATCTCTCATAGCATCTTTTTGTCTAATATCTAATCCTGTATTAGCGTCTCTTGCTGTAAAAAATCTGTGGATAGTATAACAAAAATTAAGTATATTATTACCTTGTGAAGCAATCCTAGCTATTTCTTCAGGGTGAGTAGTTTTATAAGATTCTCATGCTGCTCTAGCTACATCACCTAAATAATTTTCTCCTACTCTTATCATGGCTTCACCAGATTCTATATCTAATTCATGTTTTGCCTGGTAGTCTCTTTTGACAGAGACTATCCATTGTTCTAAATAAGTGTCATATATTTATGGGTCGTCACATTCTCCTATATTAAGTAAGACTGAATTCTTTCCAAAGTATGTAATTTCTGGTGATCTTCTTTTCCCTATAGTTAGTTCTTAACAAAGGATTATTGTTGGTATAAGGGTGAATTTGTGTTCTTGGAGGATGCCCTTCTCCATAATCCATAGTTCTCATAGAACTTTCTGGGTATCGTACCTGTAAAGGTTGTGGTGTATTGGTAGCACTAGATTCTGCAGGATTCATTAAAGCAACGTTGGAAAAGTAGTCTTTCTTTTTAGCTATAATATTATGGTCCTCATCAAAATATAACATCCAATCTTCGTCTAGCTTATGATGCAGTATGTCAAAAGTTTCTAATTTTCTAAGATATTCTTGTGTAAAATAATTAGCTATTTCAAATGGAAGGTAGACGTATTCATTTAAATCATCATAAAATAGGAAGTTATCTTTTTCTTTTTGTGAGTGTGTATTAATCTCTATGCTCATTAGATTTAAAGTAGGTTAGTTATTTTCCTGACTATCTTCTTGGGAAGTTGAGGTTTTATAATTATGAAATGTTACTATTGATTTACCATGTCTATCTTTATAGATTATGAATTCTCTTGGTTGTAGTGTTTGCAGGGTAATATTTAGATCTAAGTTAAGATTCCAGTCTAATACAACAAGTAAGTCAGATGAAAAGTCTTTGGGTTTTATGAAATAAATTTCCGTTGTCGTGAGAGTTTCTATTATATTATTAATTTGTACTTTAAAATTGTTATTTATGCTAGTCATTGTTTTTCCGATAAAGATTATGTCTATTTGAATATTATGTTTCTGAAAATCACCATATCCCCTGGCTTGAACAGAAATTTTAATATGGTCAATAAAGTCTGGAATGGTCATATTAAAATTAGGACAAAAATACGTAATTCCTAGATTACTATTCATATCTACTTCTATAAGTCCAATAACCGCTTTGTCATTGTCAGAGAACCTTGAGTCATATAGTACTAAGAAAACTTTAGCTCCTATGCTTTTTCGAGTAAGTCCTCTGAGGCCAAACACAATAAGTCCTAGGTGAATATAGTTATGTTTTCTTTGGAAGAGTAGTCTAGCAGATTCTTCATTCATAAGGTTAAATCTTTCTTCTCCCCCATCGAGTAGGTGTAATAGTTGGGTTCTATGATGTCTATAAAGTAAAGTGGAAAAAGATAACAACCCCTGATGATATAATCGTTTTGGGTTTAGTGTATTTAATTGTTCATTAGAGAAGATGTCTATGTTTTGGTCAATATCTATAAGTTCTTCTAATTGATAGGTAGCTTGAGTGCTTATAGATTTTCTGGATATCATGGAGAGATTCGTTTGAGGTCTTAGTGTATGTGAGGTGCCAGAAAAACTTTCAACTTGTGTTTTTGTTTGTAGAGCCATTAGAAGGTGAATCTTGTATTTTTAAGAATTTATATGTGGTAGGTGGGTGTTTAGTAATAGTTTTTCTTAGGGAAAGTTTACTAAGATCTTTATTTATATTTTCTAATGTTTGCTTTAGATCCTGTGTATGAGTGTTTTTATGTATGTAATTTTCTAAAGTAAGAATTTGATTTTCTAAGACTGTAAGTCTATAATGCAAAGAAGTAAGTAAGGCTAGGATCGTGTTATTCTGTTATACTAGAATTTGGTCTCCTTGGCTTACTAAAACAGAATTGTTATAGCCTATGTATTTGGATTTAGTAAATTATTGGGAATAATCTAAAGCTTCCTCGTAATGAGAATTAGAAAATTGGAGTTTGTTCATAAACTGGTCCGAAGAGAATCTTAAGGTTCTGATATCAATTTTTTTTTTCAGTACATATAGTGGTTTATATATATATATATATATATATTATTTAAATATATTTATTGAATGGATGACAAATTAAAGCACGTGCGAAACACGTGGGAGCCGAATCCACGAACTAGGAATAGTCGGCGGCAGGAGGGTTTGAAAATTATTTATTAAGGCTATGTTTACTCTAGAGTGTGGATGAGGAAAAGAAAGGAATCAACGATAGAAAGTTATTTTTGGAGGAAGAGAAAAGAAAGGGTGAAGAAATCTTTTCTTTTGCACACTTGTTTACCTTGATAGAGGAAAGTAAATACTTGTGATGTAATTTTGTAAATAAAAATGGGTGCATGCGTCATTTTTTTGGTACATAGTGTAATTTTGTGAGTTAAAAAGGCTACATGCGTCATTTTTTTTTTTTGTATATAATGTAATTTTGTGAATGCTAAAGGGGTACATGCGTCATTTTTTTTCCATCTACTGCTTTCCGTCCGATTTTGAGGTGATCAGTTTTGGCTCCAAAATTATCCGCTGATGGATTGCGTTACTTTTCCTTCGAAAAATTTTAATGAAGTAAACGACGGAAACTTTTCCACCGTGAAAATTTTTCCTTAATTTTACTTTTCATTCTCCCAAGTAAACAGAGCCTAAAAGATCGGGTCGGTGGTGGAAGCGACAAGGTGGTGTGGCGTTGACCTAATAGAGAGGGAGGGCCCACCAGCACTTTCTCCGCTAAAGAGAGAGAGAGAGTACGTGAAGTTTGGTGGGATTGACAATAAGAATGGGCCCCACTAAAGAAAAGCCTAGACATGTTTTGTATCCAAATAATGTAATACAAAAATACCAATTGAATTTATTTATGAACGGTCAGGATCTAAAGAATCAAATTTAGTATTTAATTTTAATAGGGATTTCAGAAATTAAATTGTGAGTAAAGAGATGTCTTTCTAACCATATGAATAATTAAGGTAAGTTTCTACTTTTTCCAAGAACGACTTACGCTGTGCGAAGAAAGTGTGATATTTGAGGCACAATCGTCCACCTCTCGTGTAAGTCGTGCTTACATGTGACGGTATCATGGGTGTGCATTGGTAGCTTGGATAAATTTTTATGAATATTTTTTAATTTATTTTGATGGTCCAAACAAAAATTTATATGAAACCCGATTCATCATATACAAAATTAATTGAAATTATTAAAAAAAGATTTTTTTACTAAATCATGTACATAAATTTATAAAATATCCATTTCACGTAGAAAAATTTCAAAATGATCAAATCATGTATCTATTTTCAATTTTATCTTTATAAGTCGACAGATATTATGGAACAATCGAATCGATTTGGTTATGTATCGAAACGTCAAATTTTTAATCAAATTAATTGAATGAGTTTTGAAATCAGTCTAATTGATTTATTTTTTTAACATCAAAATCGATTTTAGATTAAACGGTTAATAGATCGAACGATTTCAGATTGATATGTGATCCGGTGGTAAAAGTCTGGGACCCCCTAACAGGGGTCAACGCCACGTGGAAGTCAAAAGGCCAGGTGGTCCGTCGAAGAACGGTGAGCCGACCGGACTCATGAGAAAAGGGCAAGTCGATCGGTCTGCCAGTAAATATCTGATAGTAAAAGGTGCCCTGATGGGGATCGGGGCTCCGACGCTCAATGAAACAATAGCTAAGAGCCGAGCGGAAGGCCTAAGAGAAGGTGACGTACTGCTAACAGTCCTTACGTAGCACCCGCCTGGAAGTCTCCCCAGCATATCAATGCAAATGACAGGCGAGACGTGATGGGCGTGCCGCCCGGCCGGTGCAGGGGATGAGGGCCGTCCGGACGACGCTTTTCGTCCAGCCGGCCGGACGGACGTCCCGGCCGGCGGTGGGTAAAGAAGGACAGGAACATCTAAGTCTCCCCAGCATATCAATGCAAATGACAGGCGGGACGTGATGGGCGTGCCGCCCGGCCGGCGCAGGGGATGAGGGTCGTCCGGACGACGCTTTTCGTCCAGCCGGCCGGCCAGACGTCCCGGCCGGCGGTGGGTAAAGAAGGACAGGAACATCTTCTGACAGCCGTCAAGTCCTATGGCTAGGCCATACTCCAAGTCTGACAACGAGGTGTTCTGTTGTCCCATCGAAGACATGGTTGGACTGTAGCGGTATGCGTCAGGTAAGCTTTCTGACAAGCACATACCAAGGTATGGGCTGCGGACATGAACGCGCCTCGGTGGGCGTGTAGAGGCTCTTTCACCGCTCTATATAAAGAGCCGCAGATTTCGCCGGAGGTACGCGGTCTACAAGCTTTGAGGTTGCTTTTTCCACCACTTGCTGACCTGACTTGAGCGTCGGAGGGTCGCCGCCGAGAACCCCTTCCCGGCCCGACTTCTGTGCAGGTTCGCCAGAGCTTCGTGAGACTAGCCGGAGATCTACATCGGCAATCCGGAGAGCGCCACGTGCCCAGCGTCCGTTGATTCAACGTTCGGACAGGATCAATTTGGCGCCATCTGTGGGAACGCTCCTGCGTCCGATCGGAAGCGATGGACGAGGCTGGACGACAACACATGGTGACACTTTCGAACGAGGAACTTGACGCTCTGATCGAGATAAGGGCCGCCAAGCTTGTGGAGCAAAAACAGAAAGCCACAGCCGAGCGGCCGGAGCAGCAAGCAACATCAGCGTCTGGTGGTCGAGCGGAAGCACCACCGGCCACCGTTGCATTTCATCGAGCCCTATTCCGCACCCCTGAAGCCGTACCAGCTCATAGAGATAGGGGATCTTCTTCGGATGAGATGCCTAGACGAGATGACAGAAAGGGGAAAGCCCCCCGAGCGGACGCATCACCCGAGAGGATTAATCGCCAATTTTCAGAGGCTATTCTGAGAGATCCTCTGCCGAAGCACTATGTGCCTCCGACGATCGGCGAGTATAATGGGACAACTGACCCAGATGATCATCTGGGTAAGTTTGATAACACAGCTACTCTCCATCAATACACAGATGGAGTAAAGTGCCGAGTTTTTCTTACTACTCTCTCGGGATCGGCTCAACGGTGGTTTCGGAGGCTGCCGGACGGATCCATCACAAGCTTCAAGGACTTCCGAACGGCCTTCCTCCACCATTTTGCGAGCAGCCGACGCTAGCCTGTTCGCCATCAAGCAAGAAGCCTGTGAATCGCTCCGAGCTTACATCCAGCGATTCAACAAAGTGGCGATAGATATTCCAACGGCCACTTCGGAAACCATGATGAATGCCTTCACACAAGGCCTAGTGGACGGGGATTTTTTCCGATCACTCATCCGAAAGCCGCCCCGAGATTACGATCACATGCTACACCGGGCTAACGAATACATCAACGTGGAAGAAGCGCAAGCGGCCAGGAAAGAAGAAACTCCAGCCGAGCGGTCTCCTCCAGCCGAGCGGAAACAGCACGCCGCTCATCAACCGCCTAGAGGACCAAGGGCCGAAGCAATCCGATCCCCCCACGCTATGTCCCATGTGCAAGAGGTAGCTGCCGCCCGGCCCAAGCCAAAGAAGAGATGGACCCCGATGTTCTGCTCCTTCCACCGGACGGATACGTACAACACAAGGGATTGTCGAAGTCTTCCCTTCGTGGCTCATCCTGTGCCCCGGAATGCCGGACGACGATCTCCCTCTGTCGACAGGCAACAGAGAACTCATGAAGCCGATCGGACGCGAGCTGGTAGGCCACGGCAACAGATTCCCGATCGGCATCGTTCTCCAAGGCAGGAGAATCACCGAGCGTCCAGAGAACGGTCTCGACCGTCCGCTCGGGAAGAGGAAAATAGAAGCAATACTTCCCGAGGCGAGATCAACGTTATTGCTGGCGGGCCGACCGGAGGAGACTCCAACCGAGCTAGAAAGGCAAGCGTCCGGCAGCTCCAGATTCATGCGGTCGGCTGTAGCCAAGAACGAGCGGAAGGACCCGAAATTAGTTTCGGGCCCGGGGACTTGGAAGGAGTTGAAGTACCCCACGACGATGCTCTGCTCATCAAAGCGGTAATAGCCAATTACACTATTCACCGCGTATTTGTTGACACAGGGAGCTCAGTCAACATCATATTCAAGAAGGCGTTCGATCAGCTGCAAATTGATCGAGCCGAGCTGTTGCCCATGACAACTCCGCTCTACGGGTTTACGGGTAACGAAGTTCAGCCGGTCGGACAGATCCGGCTGGCTACCTCGCTGGGAGAAGAGCCGCTCAGGAGGACAAGAACAACAAACTTCGTGGTGGTCGACTCTCCCTCGTCCTACAACGTCATTTTGGGACGACCGGCGCTCAGCGAATTCCGAGCGGTCGTCTCAACCTTCCATCAGAAGATCAAGTTCCCCGTAGAGGACAAAGTGGGAGAAGTACGGGGAGATCAGCTAGCAGCTCGGCGATGCTACATCGAGATGGTCCGAGCAGAAGCCAATTCCGCTCGGAAGGCGCCCCGGATCGAGGTAAACGCCATCACAGAAAAGCCTCCCTCTTTAGTTTATGAAGAAAAAGAGGAAGTGCGGATACACCCGACCCGATCGGAAGCTACGACCTTCATCGCGTCCGATCTGGAGGCGAATCAAAAAGAGGAGGTGATCCAATGTCTCCGAAGGAATCATGATGTCTTCGTCTGGTCGACGCATGAGCTGCCTGGAATTTCGCCGAGCATAGCGCAGCATGAGTTACATGTCCGACCGGACGCACGGCCCGTAAAGCAAAGAAAAAGGGACTTCAGCGCCGAGCAGAATTCCATCATCCGAGCGGAGGTGGAAAAACTTCTGGAGGCCGGCCATATACGCGAGGTGCAGTTCCCGAGCTGGTTGGCTAACGTAGTATTAGTCTCCAAGCCAGGCAACAAGTGGAGAGTGTGCATAGATTTTCGGGATCTCAACAAAGCTTGCCCGAAAGATTTTTATCCCCTGCCCCGGATAGATCAGATGGTGGACTCTACGGCCGGCTGTAAATTAATATGTATGATCGACGCCTACCAGGGATATCACCAAGTGTCGCTCGCCCGTGAAGATCAAGAAAAAGTTAGCTTCGTGATGGTCGACGGTACTTATTGCTATAATGTGATGTCGTTCGGATTGAAGAATGCGGGGGCCACATATCAGCGCTTGATGAATAAAGTATTCAGAGAGCAGATCGGGCGAAATCTAGAAGTTTATGTGGACGACATTCTCATTAAGTCTGTCCGAGCGGCCGATCTCTTCAAGGATATGGAAGAAACCTTCCGAACGCTACGCAAATATGGAGTCAAGCTAAATCCCCAGAAGTGCCTGTTCGGAGCAAAAGGAGGGCGTTTCTTGGGGTACATAATGACCGAGCAGGGCATCGAAGCAAATCCCAGTAAGGTGAAAGCCCTACAAGATATGTCGCCTCCAAGAAATACAAGGGAAGTGCAGCGTTTGACCAGTCGGATAATCGCTCTGTCCAGATTCATCTCCAAAACCGCCGACTGGAGCCTTCCTTTTTTCAAGATCTTACGCAAGGCTACAAAATTTCACTGGGACGAAGAATGCGACCGGGCGTTCGAAGATTTAAAGGCATATCTGAATTCGCTCCCGGTATTAGCCAAGCCGACTATTGGGGAGCCACTTTGTATTTATCTATCCTCGATCGAGCAGGCAATCGGCTCAGCACTGGTGAGGGCGAGCGGAGAGGAGCCTGTGTATTTCCTTAGTCACATTTTAAAAGATGCTGAATTTCGCTACACTGGGCTCGAAAAGCTAGCTTTCGCTCTGGTCCTCGCCACTCGGCGCCTTCGTCCATACTTCCTGGCACATACGATCATTGTCAAAACCAATAGCCCGCTCGGACGTGTTCTACTAAATCCAGAGGCATCCGGACGGCTCATCAAATGGACGACGGAGTTAAGTGAATTCGATATCCAATACCAGCCCCGCTCGGCGATCAAAGCACAGTCCTTGGCGGATTTTGTGACTGAAGTTCAGAGTTCAGAGCCGGAAGCTATGTGGAGAATATATGTGGATGAGTCGTCCACTCGGCTCGGAAGCGGGATTGGAATATTGTTGCTCTCCCCTCAAGAAGAAAAGATGCACTTATCCGTCCGGCTGGATTATAAAGCTACCAACAATGAAGCAGAGTATGAAGCCCTCATAGCTGGCTTTCAGGCCGCCCAGCATGTGGGAGCCGGTCGGGTAACACTTCACTCAGATTCGCAATTGGCCGCTCAGCAGCTTTCTGGTACCTTCGAAATCAATAATGCTCGGCTCAAGCTCTACGCTGAAGCCTTCGAGAAGCTCAAAGCCGATTTTAGAGAGGTTGTTGTCCAGAAGATACCCAGAGCAAAAAATCAAGCAGCTGATGAGTTAGCCAAACTCGCGAGCTCAATAACGTCGGTTGCCATTCAGCAGCCAATTGAAAAAGTACTGTTGGTGGCGCACGTCGACCGGATGGAAGGCCTCACATTTCCAAGCGACTGGCGGACACCCATCATAGAGTTCCTCCGTTCGGGCACCACACCATCCAATGAGTATGAAGCCCAGCTACTAAGGAGGAGAGCCGGTCGGTTCACACTCATCGGCGATCAGCTTTACAAAAAGGCTTTCTCACGCCCGTTGTTGAAATGCGTGAGCTCGGAGGACTCGACTTACATCCTCCAAGAAGTACATCAAGGATCGTGCGGAGGACATCCGGGCGGACGATCGTTGGCCAAGAAGATCCTCTTGGCCGGGTACTTTTGGCCAACCTTACAAGCAGACGCCGCTCGGACAGTATCTATCACAACTTCTCCCACCGACCGGCAGAGGAAATGAAGGCATCAACCGTTTCATGTCCGTTCGATCAATGGGGAATGGATATTGTCGGTCCATTTCCGATGGCGACCGGGCAGCGGAAATTTTTGCTAGTGGCGGTTGATTATTTTTCCAAGTGGGTGGAGGCCGAGCCGCTAGCCAAGATCACCGAACAGATGGTCAAAAAATTTATCTGGCAACACATCGTCTGTCGGTTTGGCATCCCTCGCCGATTGGTTTCCGACAATGGGCGGCAATTCACAGGGAAGATGCTAGAGGATTGGTGCAAAAGCTACGGCATCGAGCAACACTTCACGTCCGTGGCTTATCCCCAGAGCAACGGTCAAGCCGAAGTAGCCAATCGGGAAATTCTTCTCATTCTGCGCGCCCGGCTCGACCATTTGGGAGGAAGTTGGCCGGATGAAGTGTCGGGCGTCTTATGGGCCATCCGAACGACGCCGAAGGAAGGGACGGGCGTCACGCCATTCCATTTGGTGTATGGCAGCGAGGCGGTCATTCCGGTCGAAGTCGGCGTCGAGTCCGCGCGGATCCAAAATTAAGATGAGGACAATGCCGAGCGGAGGAAAATGGAGCTGGATCTGGTCGAAGAAGAAAGAGCCAAGGCGTCCGTCCGGCTGATGGCGTACCGGCAACGGATGAAGCAAAATTACAACCGCCGTGTAATCCCCAGATCATTCCAGGTCGGCGATCTTGTCTGGAAGAAAGTCAAGCCGGTCGGCGACGTCGGCAAACTGGAGGCACCGTGGGCGAGCCCCTTCAAGGTTATTGAAAAGCTCCGCTCGGGCGCATATTATTTGGAGGATGAAGACGAGCGGCAGCTGGATCGACCGTGGAGTGCAAATCATCTCCAGCCTTATCGAGCTGGATGAAAGGTGCACGAATGTAACTCATTTTTGTGTATATGCTAGTAGCCCGTGTCCTTGTAATGCAGGAAGCAAAATTAATTCAAAGGATGGCCAAGGGTTCTGCCGATCGGCAGTATCGAAGTTAGTCGTAAAGACCGTCGAGCTCCGACGTTAAATATCGAGAGACGAGCCGGCGTCTATAAACTTTCGAGCGGAAGACCGTCGAGCTCCGACGTTAAATATCGAGAGACGAGCCGGCGTCTATAAATGTCCGAGAGGAAGACCGTCGAGCTCCGACGTTAAATATCGAGAGACGAGCCGACGTCTATAAATGTCCGAGCGGAAGACCGTGGAGCTCCGACATTAAATATCGAGAGACGAGCCGGCGTCTATAAACTTCCGAGCGGAAGACCGTCGAGCTCCGACGTTAAATATCGAGAGACGAGCCGGCGTCTATAAACTTCCGAGCGGAATACCGTCGAGCTCCGACATTAAATATCGAGAGACGAGCCGGCGTCTATAAACGTCCGAGCGGAAGACCGTCGAGCTCCGACGTTAAATATCGAGAGACGAGCCGACGTCTATAAACGTCCGAGCGGAAGACCGTCGAGCTCCGACGTTAAATATCGAGAGACGAGCCGGCGTCTATAAACATCCGAGCGGCTCGCATTGCGAAAATCTAGCGAAAACCCCTTTGAGGTAAGGCGCGAAGCAAAAGATGGTTAATCGGAATTAAAAATGCGAGCAAGTGAATGAGTGACGTTCGCGCGCCGAACGGCTGCTTAGTCGCATGATGAAAGACGTTATTAAAGACAATCGACTGTCTGACAGAGCGTGGTGCCGAGTGGAGGAGTTTTAAAGAACACTTTAGTTATGACGAGAGAAAAATTTCTTGCCAAAACAAAAGTTGAAGGAAAGGAAAAGATTATCTATTAAGCACAGGGCTAACCAAAAAAGTTACAGCAAAAATAAGTTTGGTCGAACGGCGGGGATATAAAAAAGTTCATAAGAAACACTCCTCATGCGTCGAAATCAAAAAGAGCATCAGGGATGGCGCCCATCATGGTCGCGAGGTCCTCGGGAGGGATGGTCAGCTCGGCGGGCAGGTGGCCTTTGGCCTTTAAGTGATCCACAGCCGCTTTGATCGCCTCTTCAAAGGTGAGGGAGATCTTGTCAGTAAATTTCTCCCCAAAGGCATCCGAGCGGACGAATGCCTTCCTCACCTCGTCGGAGCGGGCCGACTCCCCCTCTTGATACTCTTTGAGCTCGGCATGGGCAGCGTCGCTGGCGGCTTGAATATCCTTCAAATCTCCATCAAATCTTTGAAGATCGGTCGAGCGGCCCTCCTTCTCAGTGGCCAGAATGGCATCCAGATCCTTGATGCGTTGCTCTAGCCCTCTGATCTCCACCTTCATTCGGTCCATGTCATCGATGGCCTGGCGCTTCCGGGTGATCGCCGTCTTGATCTCCTTATCTCGTTGTTTGACCATTGCTTCGAGCCGAACGACCTTGCTCGCTAGATCGGAAGCTCGTTTCCATTCGGCTTCCAATAATTTTTTGGCCTTCTCCAGAGCGGCCATCGACTGTTGGCTGTCCCCCACGGCCTTGAGTTTTTTCAATTCATCCTCCAGTTCGTCCAACCGATTGCTAACGGCAATTTGCTCCACCCAATTCTACGAGCAAAAGTGAACGGGTTAAAAACTTAATTCAAATACACGAACAAAGAAAAAGAGCATACCCCGGTGGCCTGTTGAAGGTTGCTGTCGCCGAGCTGCCCGGGAGTCATCGCTTTTATTCGGCGCCGAGCGTCCTCCCAAGCTTTGGCTAGGGGGCCCGTCAAGGTGATCTGCTGCTCGGGGACCACTGGCCGATCAGCAGCAGCCATGTATTCTTCTGAGGGGAGGCGCAGGACGGTTTTAATTAAGTTCTGGCCGCTCGGCTCGCCCTGAGAAGCATCGGTCTTACCGGATGGCCCACCGGTGGACGAGGAAGGAAGATCGCCCAAACGCCTGATACGGCGCAGAGTTCTTGAAGGGCTGGACGGCGGCACCTCGGAGCTTGCCCTCGGAGAGCCATGTGGGGTCGGGGTACTCTCTAGGGAAACCGTCCCGGACAACACCGGAGCATCCGCGCCCCGCTCGGGCTGTGGATCATCAAGTGGAATTGAGGCAAATGCAGATTCCGGTCATCGGCGCTTCCGAGTGACTAGCGGAACATCATCGGCCGAACGACCCTCCACCTCGGCTTGGGTAGAAGGTTCTGTGCCGCCCGATGCCTCGTCGTGAGAGGTAGTAGGTGCTAAGGCTTCGGGGGCATCTTGGGTTCCCTCGCCTAGTTCGCCGGTTGGATCGACTGGATCAAGGCCCCGCTCGGCGACCTCCTTGTTCTTCACCGCCTCAATCTGAGCGGCTTTCAATTTGAACTTCTCGGTCGCCTTAGCACGCCACATAACTTCAGCTGCAGAAATAAAGATTAAATCAATTAGAACAAAAGAAAAAGGAGGGATGAGAATCGCTTACTCATGCTGCAAGGCAGATCGGCTGGGGCGGAAGACAGGCCAAATATATACATTACTCCTGGGAGGAGCAGCTTGTCAATGTGATAGCGTTGACCCACCAACCGCTCGGCCGCATGAAGGTAGGCCGCATCGCCTCTAAATTTGCCGAGCTCCGGTTGCGCCGGCATCGCCGTCTGCCACTTGGTGCGAAAAGTTGGCCGCTCGGGAAAACGCACATAGAAAAAGTGCTCCTTCCAATGTTTGTTGGAGCTCGGCATATTATCAAAGAGGACGAAGCCTATCCTAGATTGGAAAATAAAGGTACCCCACTCGGCTTGCTTGGGATAAAAAAAGTAGTGAAAAATCTTAGGATCGAGGGGGATGTTGTTCAGTTTAAAAAGGACTATCACTCCGCTCAGCAGCCTAATGGAGTTAGGGACTACCTGGCCGAGCGGAATGCGAAAATAATTGTAGATTTGTAAGAAGAACTTGTGGGGTGGAAAGCGTAGCCCGGCCAAAAATTGGTCTCGAAAGAATAAAACGGTGCAGGGCGGCAGTTCATGAGGCCGATCGGTCGGTGTGGCTAACACTATTTGGTGATCGGTCGGCAGATCATAGGTTCGAGTGAGGCGCAAGGCGTCCTCCTCGTCGAACCGGCTTTCCATGGTCGAATACCAAAGACCCGGAGCACCGCCGGTCGGCTGTGATGTATTGGTCATGGTATGAGGCCAGGGATGGAAGTGTGATGGAAGGAGGGAGAAATAAAAACAGGGAAAGAATGCGGGAGGATGAAAGAAATAGCTAATAGAGAGAAAAAAGGAGAGGCGGCAAGGAAAAGGAATCCTTACAGGCAAAGAGGATGATCGAAGGGGGCTGTGGGGTCGCCGGAGAGCCGGAACGCAAGGTCGCCGGAGAAGAAAGGAGCAGCGAAACGTCGGGAGGAGATGAGGCCGAAATGCGGCGGAGAGCTGGGGTCGGGAGCTTTATAAGGGCGGCCACGATCAATTTACACCGTCCGATCCAGGTCGACGATAACGAGGTCATCATCCAGCCGTTCATTTCAAACGGCGGATGTCCCATCGGAAGTGACGTCACCGCCATACTCTGACAAATGCACGATTGCCACGTGTCAGCAGGATACTGGCCGCATTTAATGAGCTCCCCTTACCGTGCGCAGCGCACGTGATGGGTAGTAGGGAAGAGCATCGGACATGAATTCCAAGAGAACACAAGGCATGGACAAGATACCGCCGAACGAATGAGTATCCCTATGCCTGGCCGAACGGCCTAATGCAGTGATCGTTGCTCAGTCAGATCGGCATTCCAGTCAGTCGGACTTCGCCTCCTTCGACTAGACTCGTGGGGAAGGCAAGTGATCCGGTGGTAAAAGCCCGGGACCCCCTAAGAGGGGTCAACGCCACGTGGAGGTCAAAAGGCCAGGTGGTCCGTCGAAGAAGGGTGAGCCGACCGGACTCATGAGAAAAGGGCAAGCCGATCGGTCTGCCAGTAAATATCTGATAGTAAAAGGTGCCCTGACAGGGATCGGAGTTCCGACGCTCAATGAAACAATAGCTAAGAGCCGAGCGGAAGGCCTAAGAGAAGGTGACGTACTGCTAACAGTCCTTACGTAGCACCCGCCCGGAAGTCTCCCCAGCATATCAATGCAAATGACAGGCGGGACGTGATGGGCGTGCCGCCCGGCCGGTGCAGGGGATGAGGGCCGTCCGGACGACACTTTTCGTCCAGCCGGCCGGACGGACGTCCCGGCCGGCGGTGGGTAAAGAAGGACAGGAACATTTAAGTCTCCCCAGCATATCAATGCAAATGACAGGCAGGACGTGATGGGTGTGCCGCCCGGCCGGCGCAGGGGATGAGGGTCGTCCGGACGACGCTTTTCGTCCAGCCGGCCGGACGGACGTCCCGGCCGGCGGTGGGTAAAGAAGGACAGGAACATCTTCTGACAGCCGTCAAGTCCTATGGTTAGGCCATACTCCAAGTCTGACAACGAGGTGTTCTGTTGTCCCATCGAAGACATGGTTGGACTGTAGCGGTATGGCGTCAGGTAAGCTTCCTGACAAGCATATACCAAGGTATGGGCTGCGGACATGTACGCGCCTCGGTGGGCGTGTAGAGGCTCTTTCACCGCTCTATATAAAGAGCCGCAGATTTCGCCGGAGGTACGCGTTCTACAAGCTTTGAGGCTGCTTTTTCCACCACTTGCTGACCTGACTTGAGCGTCAGAGGGTCGCCGCCGGGAACCCCTTCCCGGCACGACTTCTGTGCAGGTTCACCGGAGCTTCGTGAGACTAGCCGGAGATCTACATCGGCGACCCGGAGAGCGCCACGTGCCCAACATCCGTTGATTCAACGTTCGGACAGGATCAATATGAAACTAGTTTTTATGTGTTAGTCTATTTCTCTTGACTATATCTATGCCCTCAAATGTCAATTTGATATTTGGTACATTAACTGGTTTTATCCAAAACCAGCTGATTGACCAAATGATCTCGAATTGACATGCAACACGTTCTTATATATTCGTCTACCTCTCCTGATTATATACATGCCCTCAAACTTTAATTTTACCCAATATATTGAGATCAATAATTTTTTGAACATGAATATGTTCGAAAAATTCAATTTGTATTCAAAAAATATTTTTTAAATATATTCGTATTCAAAAAATCGACTGATAGATTAAATAACCTCGAATTAATATGGAATAAGTTTTTATATGTTATTCTATCTCTCCTAATTATATTCATGTCCTCAAGCATTAATTTGACCTAATATATTGAGAGTAGTGATTTTTTTTAACATGAATTAAAATTTTCAAATATATTCATGTTCAATAAATCATTACTCTCAATATATTGAGTCAAATTGACATGAATATAATAAGGAGAGGTAGAGTAACACATAGAAACTAGTTTCATGTCAATCTGAGATCATTTGGTACATTAGCCGATTTTAAGCGATTGATTTACCAAATGTTAAATTGTCATTTGAGAGCATGAATATAATCATGAGAGATAGACGAACACATAAGAACTAGTTTCATATCAATTCGAGGTCTTTTGGTCTATTAACCGATTTAATCTAAAATCGATTTTGATTTAAAAAATAAAAAACAAATTAGTTCGACTCATTTTAGAACTCATTCGACTTATTTGATTAAAAATTCGGCATTTCGATATATAACCAAATCTATTCGATTGCTCCATAACACTAGTCGACTGATAATGATAAAATTAAAAATAGGTATATGATTTGATATTTTAAAACTTCTTTACATGAAATGGATATTTTACAAACTTATGTTTCAGTAAAAAAGTTGTAAAAAAAATGAAGGTATGAATTGAGAAAAAAAAAACTAAAACAAGAAGGAGAAAACATATTATGTCCCTTATTTCACACAATAAAAATATAGTTTAACATCGAACAATCAAAGATTTATCCATAATTTATAATTTAACTGGTGAAATTTATGATTCCGTCCGTTGTCCAACATTGACATTGTGAGCCATTATAGGGCTATAGAGGCTCCGCGATCCTACGACTATTTCTGTAAGGTCATGGTGAGGACGTAGGATGACAAGCAGGTGTGACCGTGTGAGATAAAAAAAAATTAAACTTAAGTTAGTAAATTTCAATCAACTACTATCTATAAATAGAGATAATTTAAACATATTTAATCACTAATAAAACAATCTCATTAACTATATATATATATTATTTTTTAACTAATGTATTTTTTGGTTAGAAAACATTAAAATTATATCGATATAATATGCAACGGATGAAAATCATACCATTAGGGTGCGTTTAGTTTAAGTTATGATATATAACCTTAGTTATGTGATTACCAAATAATCACATAATATAATTATTGATTGTTTGGTTCAATTTAGGTCATCTAGTAAAATCTCATTTGTTTGAAGGTTTTAGTACATAACCTAATGTGATATATTATCATATTATCCCTTGATTTAATAATGATAATATTATATTATTAATAGTGATATATATATATATATATATATATATATATATATATATATATATATATATATATATATATATATATATATATATATAGATATATATATATATATATATATGTTATATTACTTTTATGCTCTGTCATAATAAGTGGGCCCATTTTTAAAATATAAAAACTATGAGAATTTTAAATATCTCTTACTTAAAAAAAACAAAAAATGCACCTTATTATAAAATACATTATTTTTTTAATCAATTTGATAAAAATATTATATATAAAAAATTACTTAATAACTGGGTCAAATGTTATTTAAATTTGATCAATATCATGTTAAAAAATTAAAATTGTGAAATTGTTATTGCAGCAATAGTTTTAAAATAATTTAATTCATTTTAATTTAATTAATAAATAAATACTGAATTGTTTTTTATTTTTTAAAAAATAAAAGGTATTTTTAAAATAATTTTAATAATTGAAAATATCTTTTGATTTTAATTATAATTGCATTACTCTATTTGGTTAAAGAAGAATAGAAAGAAAATAATTTACACCCAAATAGCTGAGCTGTATTTAGAACTATTACAAATTCATGATGATACTAAAATGTGCAATGACGACAAATATGACAACAGTACAATTCACTCTCTGCCTAAACTTTGACAAACGATTCTATTTAAATAGGGAACTGGAAATGCTTCCAGAATTGGCACTGCAAGTGTAACTTCAAAAGCCACAAAATTAGCCAATCATCGAAACATCCTTCTCAAATATCTTATTTCCTAGTTGTGCAATAACGTCTACAAGATACTGAAACAGTTTGAAAAACATGTTTCATCCAATGTTCCACTTTCTTAATCTGCTCGCAATGCTGTCAATGGCAGGATTTACATCTTCGAGCGATTTGTTTGCCTTCTTAGCCGCAACATTCTTTGCACTGTGCTCATCTGAGCTAATTACCCCAGCTTCAATAGAGAAGTATTCCTGACATCAGTACAATTCTTTCATCAGTTACTTAAAGGAAATAAATAAACACATAGAAATGAATAATACACAAAATGCATAAAGCTATTGAAATACTAAGTCGGAAGGCACAAAGCTATTGAAATACTAAAAACATAACTATAACTAAGTCACTTGAGGTTTAGTAAAATGCCACATGACTTGTATATTTTATCCTGACAAATAAATGGGTTGTATCTGTTGGTGTGGTTAACACTAACGGTCTAACTCAAGTTTTAATGAATGACAAAATAGGTTAAGTTAGTTTTGTTGTTAATCTAACACTCTGACCGAGTGTGTAAGAGAAGCACAGACAGGTCGACGGGCTGACCGGATGTCTGGCATGAGGCCCAGCTAGGTCAACGGGTCGACCAGATAGCTGGCACGAAGTCCAAACGGGTCGACGGGTTGACCGGACGTTTGGCACGAAGTCCAGCTAGGTCAACGGGCTGACCGGATAGCTGGCGAGAAATCCAAACGGGTCGACAGATTGACCGGACGTTTGGCACGAAGTCCAGCTAGGTCGACGGGCTGACCGGATAGCTGGCGAGAAGTCCAGACGAGTCGAAGGGCTGATCGGACGTCTGACAGATAAGTAAAGGTAAGTCACTAGAGGAGAGTGACTGTGAGGACGCGTCCCAGTTAAGGGGCAGTAGGCGTCGGTCCAGCTTAGGTCCATTTTTTATCCCTAAATTGAGACCCTGGTTAGGTTCTGGTCTCGGGAAGACAAGACCTAAATCATAAATCTATATAAACTATTTATGCATATATTTTTATAACTCTATGTTGTAGATACAAATGTAGAGCTTCGAATTCTGCACACGTAGCAACTGACAGAGCTTGATTCTGAGTTCGGAGTCAAAAGTTATGACCCTCGGAAGATTACTGTGTCAAATAAGTAGTTGGACGCGCCTGGGATCAGCCAGATTCGAACTCTCCTCATCTGATCCGAATTTTTGGGATCTAATAAGCTCTGGAGACTCCTCCAAAGGGCTATAAAAGGAGGGGTTGAGCAAGCTTCAAAAATAGAACCCTCATACGTGCTTCAACGTATCCAAACGACTTTCCGACTACTCTGGGCTCCTGCTACGAAGCTGCTGCGCTCGACGATTGCTCCGAGGAGTTCCGATCGCGCCTGGTAGACAGACATCAACACGAAGTGCTTCATCTTTTGATCCTTAAAAGTGTTGGTAAAATTTCCTTTATTGTACTTAATTATTATAAAAGGCAAGTGCAGTGTGTTACACTTGGCTTCTTTCTTATTGTACTCGATTCTCTCTTCCGGGGGTATCGGAAGAAGTTTTTAGTGGATTGCCCATCGATAGGTCCGCGGGACCTGGGCCTTGGAGTAGGAGTCGCTGAAGGCTCCGAACTAAGTAAAAACCGCCTGTGTTATTTTTGGTGTTGCTTTTCGTATTTACTTTCCGCTGCGTACACTCGTGTTTTAAAATTCGAAAAGAAGTATTTTTCAAAACCACGTGATTCACCCCCCCTCTCACGCGCGTCACGATCCAACAAGTGGTATCAGAGCATGTACCGCTCTGATTTGGTGCAACCACCAATCAGATAAGGGGGTGATTTTTCTTATTTTTTTCGGCTTTCAATTTTTTTGTATAATTCCAAACTGGTACTATTACTTTTTGGAAACATTTTTTGTTGTAATTAATCTAATTTCTATTTCCTCTCGCACTACTAATCCAAGACCAAGTCTTGGCACCACTTTTTAGCTTTCTATCTTCAGCATTCAATGACTCTTCTTGAAGGACAGAACTCTCTCACGTGCGTCACGATCCAACAGTATCACTGAAAGGATAAGCAGATAATCTACAAGTTCCAGTAACCAGATCATAATCCTTAGCGCACTAAAGAATGATCATGAACTTAAATGTAACAACTAGGTTATGTAACTTTCAGAATTACCTGCTATTTAATCTGAGCTCCATCATTTGGACAAAGAGATCCACACAAAGGTGACAGACAAGCTGAGAGGCATATATTCCAACCAATTCCTCATGTTGTTTAGAAAATAAAAACATAGAATACCTGTTATTACATGCAAGTTTAGGACGTTTTGGTTAATTGTTTATGCAAAAATCATGAAATGATTAGCCTTTTTCCCTCACTAAGGTCATCAAAAAAATTAGAAGAGGTTCAAATTAGCAACGTCTCTGAAAAGGTGGCACAGGTTAAAATGCGTATATGTATCCAAGCCCAAATTGAAATGCGGCACAGGTCCAATACAACATATGTGTAGAGAACTAGAGATCATCCTACAGTAATTCCATAGGCTGTTTGTGGAGATCATGGTGCTCAATCTAGTGGAGAAGGTGATGGGTTCCATTGAAGCAGCAATAGCAGAATCCTAATTTGTAAAATATGCATAGAAGTAAGAGCATATATAAACTTACATATGAAGTATGAGATCACCAACAACCATCAGCTTCTCCTTGAAGGCTTCCTTCATGTCATCATCAAGTAGATTACGAAGGACCAGAACTAACTGCTGAGTATGCATTTTAACAATCCAATTGGGATTCTTGCTTGTTTCCAGAATATTTTCACCGTATCTAGAAAGGGTAGTGCAACTTAGAACTGATTAGCATATGATATAAATGAGTAACTGTTATGAACTATGGAGGTTAACAGAGAACCATAAACTTATTGGTTCAAAGTAACAAGTTAAATCATTCGAATGTCATAGAACCTACTGCAATAAATACCATATTTGTAGGATACAAACTTTAAAATGATGCCCAAGAAGATTATTAATTCATACAAGATAAAAGAATGAATTGGATAACAGAAACAAATGTTTTGCAAGAAGACCAGATTATAATGTATAAGCACAATCTTATTGATTTCTCCTCCTATCTTTTTGTAGAAAAAAAATTACCTCGTAAACAAACAATTTCCACATAATTGCCCCCGGAGGTACAAATAAATCCAAACAAGAACAAGAACCTAATGTTGGTTGCTACTCGGAAAACCTAATGGTTCCACTGTACAAAAATTTTGTACAAAGATCTGAACCTTTTCCTAGATACCATATGTTCTTTTAAATTAAACTTGGATCGCCTGCGGAACTTAACACGTTTGATCCAAAGTTTAATCTATTTATTCTTTTAGGTTTAGACTTGGATCTCCTGCGGAACTTAACACGTTCGATCCAAATCACCTAGGTTATTAATTCCATTAAATATTAATTTCCAAAATTGGCTTCCAGGACTGCATGACGAGGCACATGGCCTTCTTGGATACGAGAACAACCACCACCGCCTAGACAAAACCTTTTAAGGAAAGCTAATATTTAATTTCCTTAAATAACTTTAGGTCAACCGAAAAGAACAATCGAATCACAAGGAAAAGAAAAACAAAGAACACAATATCGAAAACAAATTCGAAATACTAGAATCGCATGCCTCTTGTATTTGGTATTTTTACATGAAGATAAAACTAGTATGATACGAAAATTAAATACTAGTATACCTTTTCTTTTGCAAGCAAAAACCTCTAGGTCTTCTACCGTATTCCTCTTCTAACCTCGGACGTTGTGTGGGCATCGGTCTTCCGAGATGAGAAACCACCAAAGCACCTTCTTCTCCTCCTTGCAAGATTCGGCCAAATCAAGTGCACCTTCAAGGAAGAAGAGAAACAACCAACCAAGCTCCAAGGGATGAAAGCTTTCTCTCCTTCTTCTCCAAGCTAGTAACCGACCACCACTTGATCTCCTAGAGGAAGAGGAGATTCGGCCACAACAAGGAGAAGAGAGATCTTGAAGGGGCCGGCCACACCAAGGAAGAAAATAGGGAGAAGAATAATAAAAGTTGTGTGTCATGAAGGCACCCCAACCCCCTCTTTTATAATCCTTAGCTTTGGCAAATAAGGAAATTTAATTACAATAAAATTTCCTTAACTTTCCTTGACATGAATTAATTAAGAAAAATTAAACAAAATTTCCTAAACCTTCATGTCATGGCCGGCAACATCAATAAGAGCAAACAAGGCAATTTCAATCAACAATTAAAATTCCTTATTTGTCTTCGAAAATTTTAAAAAATAAAATTTCCCTTTAAAATCCCTTCATGGTTGATAAAAAGAAATTTCTATAATTTTAATTTTTCAACATGTGAAGAATTTACAAAGAAGAAAAATAAAATATCTTTCCAATCTACAAATAAGGAAAGAGATCTAATCTCTTTCTTTAATCTTTTGTAGATCCTTTTAAAAGAGATATTTTAATTTTTAATCTCTCCAATAAATTATATCTTTTAAATAAGAAAAATTTAAAATTAAAATTCTTTTTAATTTAATGGGGGCCGGCCACCTAAGCTTGGGTTCAAGCTAGGGCCGGCCACCCATGAACCAAGGCTTGGCCGGCCCTAGCTTGATCCACAAGCTAGCTTGGCCGGCCCTTACATCATGGGTATGAAGGTGGGTATAGGTGGGTATAGTACTCTATAAATAAGAGGCTATGATAGGGACCGAGAGGAGGAATTAATTTTGGTCTCCCAAAAAAATTAAGCATCTCGTGTTCGCCCTGAACACACAACTTAATTTTATCAATAATAATTCATTCTACTAGAGAACTATTATTGAACTACCGCACCAATCCCAAATTACATTTTTGGGCTCCTTCTTATTATGAGTGTGTTAGTCTCCCTGTGTTTAAGATGTCGAATGTCCACTAATTAAGTGAGTTACTGACAACTCATTTAATTAATATCTTAATCCAAGAATAGTACCACTCAACCTTATCGTCATGTCGGACTGAGTCCACCTGCAGGGTTTAACATGACAATCCTTATGAGCTCTTCTTGGGGACATTATCAACCTAGATCACTAGGACACAGTTTCCTTCTATAATCAACAACACTCACTATAAGTGATATCATTTCCCAACTTATCGGGCTTATTGATTTATCGAACTAAATCTCACCCATTGATAAATTAAAGAAATAAATATCAAATATATGTGTGATCCTGTCCGAATGCTGAACCAACGGACACTGGGCACGTGGCGCTCCCCGGCTGCTGGTGTGGATCTTCGACTGGCTACACGAAGCTCCGGCGAACCTGCACAGAAGTTGGGCCGGGAAGGGGTTCCCGGCGGCGACCCTCCGACGCTCAAGTCAGGCAAGCAAGCAGTGAAATGTGGCTCTCGAAATATTAGAACGCGTACCTCCGGCGAAGGATGAGGGCCTTTATATAGGGCAGCGGAGAAGCGAGTGCACACATATCGATGTGTACACGTGTCCGTGGCCCATAACCCAGTAAGGGCTTGTCAGTGAGCTTACCTAACCCGTGGCCCATACGTGGCGTTGACCCCTTACAACGAGGGTCCCCTGTTCTTATCGCCGGATCACTTGCCTCCCCTTCAAGTCTAGTCGAAGGAGGCGATTAGTCCGACTGACTGGACTGCGAGTCTGTCCGGGCGGCTAGTATCCTCCGATCGGCCATCATCGGATCTCCTCGTAATCTGCGCCAATCTTTGACATTAAGGCTGAGCATGCGTTCATTAAATGCTTCGAATGGTCGAATGCCACGTGGCGCAATGCCATCATCGTACGGCGGCGGTGGCATGGTGCTTTGATGTGATCGAAGCGATTCGAAATGGGCGGCCCGATGCACGCTTTGATTCCCGTGACCTGGATCCGACGGTGGAGACCACCCGGCCTCCACCCTATAAATCCTTCGTTTCCTTCTCTCTCGCATCTGCCTTTGCGATTTCGACCCCTGCCCCCAGCGCTTTGGAGCTCCGGCGATTCCGCTTCTGCTTTCCGACGACCTCCGGCGGCTTCTTTCCGCTCCTTCTCATCGTAAGGCCATCTTTCCTTGTTTACGGTGCTTTCCTTACATTCCTTTTCCATATTTTCATCCTCGGGATATCTTTTCGTTCGCTGTTTTCCTCCTTTTGCCTTTTTGCCTTTTCGATTCCTTTCGATCTGACCATGGCTAGTTCTTCTCATCCGGAAGACCAGTCCCTTGGGCCATGGTACACCACCATGCAGTCACGCTTCGACCGGCGTGACTTTGATATCCTGACTGATAATTTTGATATTCCCGACGATTTTGAACTTCTTTTAGCCGGTCCTTCCGCTCGGCCGCACAGGCCGCCGCGCGGAGCCTTCTGTGTCTTCCGCGACCAATTTACCGCCGGTCTGCGGTTCCCTGTACATCCTTTCATCCTAGATGTTTGTAATTATTTCGGTGTGCCGCTCGGCAGTCTAGTACCCAACACCTTTCGTCTCCTTTGCGGTGTTGTTGTTTTGTTCAAGATTCACAACATCCCCCTCCGACCGGAGGTATTCTTTTATTTCTACTACCCTAAGCAAGTCGAGCCGGGCAACTTCATGTTCCAAGCTCGACCCGGCTTAGTCTTCTTCAACAAGTTACCTACTTCCAATAAACATTGGAAAGATTATTTTTTCTACATCCGTATGCCCGATCGGGCCAACTTCCCGACCCAGTGGCAGGTCAGCCTACCTCCCACTCCCGAGCTGAAGAAATTCAAGACCCGACCGGACTATCTCCACGCTGCAAATATACTAGCCGGTCTGCGACTTGACATCAACAAGCTTCTTCACGAAGGAGTGATGTACATCTTCGGCCTGAGTCCTATACGGACTCCTCTTCCGACCGGATTCGGTAAGAATTTTGCTTGGGCATTTGCTTTAATTGCTAACTGATTTCTTTTCTTTCTCCTGCAGCTGACATCGTCATGGATTCGGTGATGGCCGGCGTTCTGAAGAGAAAGGCGGCGGCGCTAGAGGTCGCGGCGACCAAGGAAATGGAAGCGCTGGGTATTCAGCCGGTCGGCTCCCATGAAGGAGAGAGCGGGACTCAAGCTGAGTCGGCCGCTCAAGCTTCTCAACAGAACATGGCCAGCGGAGCCACCCCCCCCCCGGAGAACCAACTGCACCCGAGGAAGGTTCCGCTCGGGAGGAGGAGCAGCCTCTACAAAAGAGGCGCCGGGTGGAGACTCCGTTGCGCTCTGCTACCTCCGCGGTCCAACCCTCCGACCGGGCCACCGCAATCGCTCGAGGCAAGGCGCCTGAGGCCGAAACCATTTCGTCCGACCGGACGCCTTCTGACTGGGACGAGCCAGCTGCTCCAGTTGAGGCTACTCCGATCAGCACCATCCCGCCCGCTCGTCACTCAGTCCAGCACTCGACCATTCATTCCCAGTTTTCTGCGTCGGCTTCTGATCCCCTTCCGACCGCTAGTCGGACGACCCCCGGTCATGGCCGTACGATTCGGGTCACTCTTCATCTACCGACTGAAGAGCTGCTGCCAGAGGCCGACCGCCCAACCGCGCCCGATTACACCATTACCTTGAAAGGGCCCCTAGCTGAGATGTGGGCCGATGCTCGGGCACGCACAGCGCTGATCCCCCTCCGAAACTTGGCCAATAGCCACATGCGGGAGGCCACGGGGGTAAGTTCGCTCTCTACGAAGTTTTGTATGCATTCTTTCCGATCGGCCGCTAACAACTATAATTTTCTTTTGCCAGAGATGGGTGGAGGAAATTGCGGTTTCCAACCGCTTGGCCTTGGTGGCTAAAGAGCTGTGACAACTGAAGGCCGTAGTTGGTTCGTCCGGCCTTCAGGGCCCTTCCTATTTCGAGCTGCAAAAGGAGCTGAAGAAAACTCAAAATCTGCTGGTGGCCGAGCAGAAGAAGACAGCCGATTAGGCCCACGCCCTAGCCGAGTCCGAGCGATAAGTCAAGTCGCTCGACACAAAAATAACCTTGGCCACCACTCGGAAAAATACAGCTATCTCCGATCTGGAGAAAAAGAACGTGGAGGCTCGGGGCCTAGAGCTGAAGATAAAGGAGTTGACAGAGCAGCTCGACAGGGAGAAGGCGGGCCGCTCGGCCGACGCGGACAAGCTTCAGAGTCTGAATGAGGCCCTTGCTAGCTCCCATGCGACTTCCAAAGAATATCAAGATGCCGAGCCGAGTCGAATCGCTGCCTTAAGACAGAGCTACATCCGTTCGCCCGAATTCTCGGAGAAAATATGCGAGCGGATGTACACAGCCTTCGACTTGGCTATGACCGCCACCACCACTTATCTGAAGTCTAAGGGTCTTCTTCCGGAGTCTACTACTATTCCGGCCAGCGATCAAGTGGAGCTTCTGAATAACATTCCCAGGGACCTCTATGATTATATTGAGTAGTTTTCTGTAATTCTGCCACCCGCCTGGATATCATCCTTTTTTGTAATTGGGCCGCTCGGCCTAAAGCTTTACCTTTAATGCAATGTTTTCCTTGTATTTGCTGTCTCCTTTCATAACCAAAATGTGTGTTTATCCGCTCGCCCATTATTACTTCTCGTGCTCCCCCACAAGGGATTTTAACAAAGTAATCGTCGTGATCTCCCCGCTCGGCGAAATATATCGTGTTCTCTGATGGTAGAGCTCGTTTACCAAATGCCAAGTACTTTTGGATACTGGGCCAATCGGAGCGTAGAGACGATCGAACGGTATCGAAATCGCGTGCCTCGGGACATTAGATGCTTTAATCCGCTCGGATTATTTATAGACGTCGGCTTGTCTCGATTTTTAACGTTGGAGCTCGACGGTATTCCACTCGGAAGATTTATAGACGCCAGCTCGTCTCTCGATTTTTAACGTCGGAGCTCGACGGTATTCCGCTCGGATGGTTTATAGACGCCAGCTCGTCTCTCGATTTTTAACGTCGGAGCTCGACGGTCTTCCGCTCGGAGGGTTTATAGACGCCGGCTCGTCTCTCGATTTTTAACGTCGGAGCTCGACGGTCTTCCGCTCGGAGGGTTTATAGACGCCAGCTCGTCTCTCGATTTTTAACGTCGGAGCTCGACGGTCTTCCGCTCGGAGGGTTTATAGACGCCAGCTCGTCTCTCGATTTTTAATGTCGGAGCTCGACGGTCTTCCGCTCGGAGGGTTTATACGCCTGCCCTCGATTTTTAACGCTGAGCTCGGACGGTCTTCCGCCGAGGGTTTATAGACACCACTGCCTCGATTTTAACGCTTGAGCTCGGCGGTCTTACGCCGGAGGGTTTATAGACGCCGTCGTCACTCGATTTTTAACGTCCGAGCTCGACGGTCTTCCGCCGAGGGTTTATAGACGCCTTGCCTCTCAATTTTAACGCTCGAGCTCGACGGTCTTCCGCCGAGAGTTTATAGACGCCTGCCTCTCAATTTTTAACGCCTGAGCTCGACGGTCTTCCGCCGGAGGGTTTATAGACGGCTCATCTCTCGATTTTAACGCCGGAGCTCGACGGTCTTCCGCCGGAGGGTTTATAGACGCTAGCTCGTCTGGGCTAATCTTTAACACAGCCGCTCGGCGGGCATACTAGCCATCCTTTTAATTCATTTCTGCTTCCTGCATTACAAGGACATGGGCGACTAGAATATACACAAAAATGAATTACATCAGTGCACCTTTCACCCAGCTCGATAAGGCTGAAGATGATTTGCGCTCCAAGGTCGGTCCAGCTGTCATCCGTCTTCATCCTCCAAATAGTAAGCGCCCGAGCGGAGCTTTTCGATGATTTTGAAGGGACCCGCCCACGGAGCTTCAAGCTTGCCGACGTCGCCGATCGGCTTGACTTTCTTCCAGACAAGGTCGCCGACCTGGAACGATCTGGGGATTACGCGGCGGTTGTAGTTCTGCTTCATCCGCTGCCGGTACGCCATCAGCCGAACGGACGCCTTGGCTCGCTCCTCGTCGACCAAATCCAACTCCATGTTTCTCCGTTCGGCGTTGTTAGCATCATAACTCTAGATCCGGACGGACTCGACGCCGACTTCAACAGGAATGACCGCTTCACCGCCATACACCAGGTGGAAAGGCGTGACGCCCGTCCCTTCCTTTGGGGTCGTTCGGATGGCCCATAAGACGCCCGGCACTTCATCCACCCAACTTCCTCCCAAATGGTTGAGCCGAGCGCGCAGAACGCGAAGAATTTCCCGATTGGCTACTTCGGCTTGACCATTGCTTTGGGGATAGGCTACAGATGTGAAGTGTTGCTCGATGCCATAGCTTTTGCACTAATCTTCAAGCAATTTTCCTGTGAACTACCGTCCGTTGTCGGAAATCAGTCGGCGAGGGATGCCGAACCGACAGATGATGTGCTGTCATATGAACTTTTTGACCATTTGTTCAGTGATCCTAGCTAGCGACTCGGCCTCCACCCACTTGGAAAAATAATCGACCGCCACTAGTAGAAATTTCCGCTGTCCGGTCGCCATAGGAAATAGACCAACTATATCCATTCCCCACTGGTCGAACGGACATGAGACTGTTGATGCCTTCATTTCCTCTGCCGGTCGGTGATAGAAGTTGTGGTATTTCTGGCACGAAAGACACGTCGACACGGTCCGAGCGGCGTCTGCTTGTAAGGTTGGCCAGAAGTACCCGGCCAACAGGATCTTCTCCTTGATGTACTTCTTGGAGGATGTAAGCCGAGTCCTCCAAGCTCACACACTTCAACAGCGGTCGTGAGAAAGCCTTCTTGTAAAGCTGATCGCCGATGAGTGGGAACCGACCGGCTCTCCTCCTTAGCAGCTGAGCTTCATTCTGATCGGACGGTGTGGCGCCCGAGCGCAGAAACTCCGTGATGGGTGTCCTCCAGTCGCTCGGAAACATAAGGCCTTCCATACGGTCGACGTGCGCTACCAACAATACTTGTTCAATCGGCTGCTGAATGGCGACCGGCTTTATTGAGCTTGCAAGTTTGGCCAACTCATCGGCCGCTTGGTTCTCCGATCAGGGTATCTTCCGAACAATGACTTCTCTAAAATTGGCTTTGAGCTTCTCAAAGGCTTCAGCGTAAACCTTGAGCCGAGTGCTGTTGATTTCAAAGGTGCTAGAGAGCTGCTGAGCAGCCAACTGGGAATCCGAATGAAGCGTTACCCGACCGGCACCCACATGCCGTGCTGCCTGCAAGCCGGCTATGAGGGCCTCATACTCTGCTTCGTTGTTTGTAGCTTTATAATCCAGCCGGACGGATAAGTGCATCTTTTCTTCTTGTGGGGAGAGCAACAATATTCCAATCCCGCTTCCGAGCCGAGTGGATGATCCGTCCACAAATATTTTCCACATAGCTTCTGGCTCTGAATTCTGCACCTCAGTCACAAAATCTGCCAAGGACTGCGCTTTGATTGCCTAGCGGGGCTGGTACTGGATGTCAAATTCGCTTAACTCCGTCGTCCATTTGATGAGCCGCCCGGACGCTTCTGGATTCAATAATACACGACCGAGCGAGCTATTGGTTTTGACAATGATGGTATGCGCCAGGAAGTAGGGGCGGAGGCGCCGAGCGGCGAGGACCAGAGCGAAAGCCAACTTCTCGAGCTCAGTGTAGCGAGATTCAGCATCTTTTAAAATATGACTAAGAAAATACACAGGTTCCTCTCCGCTCGCCCTCACCAGTGCCGAGCCGATTGCTTGCTCGGTTGAAGACAAGTAAATATAAAGTGGCTCACCTGCAGTCGGCTTGGCTAATACCGGGAGAGAGCTCAGATATGCCTTCAAATCTTCGAACGCCCGATCGCATTCTTAGTCCCAATGAAACTTATTGGCCTTGCGCAAGATTTTGAAAAAAGGAAGGCTCCGGTCGGCGGTTTTGGAGATGAATATGGACAGAGCAGTTATCCGACCGGTCAAACGCTGCACTTCCCTTGTATTTCTTGGAGGCGGCATGTCTTGTAGAGCTTTCACCTTGCTGGGATTTGCTTCGATGCCCCGCTCGGTCACTATGTACCCCAAGAAACGCCCTCCTTTCGCTCCGAACAGGCAATTCTGGGGATTTAGCTTGACTCCATATTTGCATAGCGTTCGGAAGGTTTCCTCCATGTCTTTGAAGAGATCGGCCGCTCGGACGGACTTGATGAGAATGTCGTCCACATAAACTTCCAGATTCCGCCCGATCTGCTCTTTGAACACTTTGTTCATCAAGCGTTGATAAGTGGCTCCCGCGTTCTTCAATCCGAACAGCATCACATTATAGCAGTAGGTGCCGTCGACCGTCACGAAGCTGACTTTTTCTTGATCTTCACGGGCGAGCGACACTTGATGATAGCCTTGGTAAGTGTCGAGCATACATATTAATTCGCAGCCGGCCGTAGAGTCCACTAGCTGATCTATCCGGGGTAGAGGATAAAAATCTTTCGGGCAAGCTTTGTTGAGATTCCGAAAATCTATGCATACTCTCCACTTGTTGCCCGGCTTGGAGACTAATACTACATTCGCCAGCCAGCTCGGGAACTGCACCTCGCGGATATGGCCGGCCTCCAAGAGTTTTTCCACCTCCGCTCGGATGATGGAATTCTGCTCGGCGCTGAAGTCCCTTTTTCGTTGCTTTACTGGCCGTGCGTCCGGTCGGACGTGTAGCTCATGCTGCGCTATACTTGGTGAAATTCCGGGCAGGTCATGTGTCGACCAGACGAAGACATCATGGTTTCTCCGGAGGCATTGGATCACCTCCTCCTTCTGATTCACCTCTAGGTCGGATGCGATGAATGTCGTGGCCTCCGATCGGGTCGGGTGTATCTGTACTTCCTCTTTTTCTTCATAAACTAGAGAGGGAGGTTTTTCAGTTATAGCATTCACCTCGATCCGTGGCGACTTCCGAGCGGAATTTGCTTCGGCTCGGACCATTTCGACATAGCATCGCCGAGCTGCCAGTTGATCTCCCTGTACTTCTCCCACTTTATCTTCGACGGGGAACTTGATCTTCTGGTGGAAGGTAGAGACGGCCGCTCGGAACTCACTGAGCGTCGGTCGTCCCAGAATGACGTTGTATGATAAGGGAGAGTCGACCACCACGAAGTTTGTTGTACGCGTCCTTCTGAGCGGCTCTTCTCCCAATGAGATAACCAGTCGGATCTGTCCGACCGGCAGGACTTCATTGCCCGTAAACCCGTAGAGGGGGTTGTCATGGGCAGCAGCTCGGCTCGGTCAATTTGTAGTTGATCAAACGCTTTTTTGAACATGATGTTGACCGAGCTTCCTGTGTCAATAAAGACGCGGTGAATAGTGTAATTGGCTATTACCGCTTTGATGAGCAGAGCGTCGTCATGGGGTACTTCAACTCCTTCCAAGTCCCCAGGCCCAAAACTGATTTCGGGTCCACTCGCCCGCTCTCGGCTACAGCCGATTGCATGGATCTGGAGCTGCCGGACGCTCGCTTGTTGGAGTCTCCTCCGGTCGGCCCGCCAGCGATAATGTTGATCTCGCCTCGGGAAGTATTACTTCTATTTTCTTCCTCCCGAGCGGATGGTCGAGACCGTTCTCTTGATGTTCGGCGATTCTCCTGCCTTGGAGAGCGAGGCCGATCGGGAGTCTGTTGCTGGCGCCTATCAGCTCGCGTCCGGTCGGCTTCATGAGTTCTTTGTCGCCTGTCGACTGAGGGAGACCGTCGGCCGCCATTCTGGGGAACAGGATGAGCCACGAAGGGAAGACTTCGACAATCCCTTGTGTTGTGCGTATCCGTCCGGTGGAAGGACAAGAACATCGGGGTCCATTTCTTCTTTGGCTTGGGCCGGGCGGCAGCTACCTCTTGCACGTGAGATCTGGCATGGGGGGAGCGGATTACGTGGCTGATGAGCGGCGTGCTGTTTCCGCTCGGCAGGAGGAGCCCGCTCGGTTGGAGTTTCATTTTTCCTGGCCGCTTGCGCTTCCTCCTCGTTGATGTATTCGTTGGCCCAGTGTAGCATGTGATCATAGTCTCGGGGTGGCTTCCGAATGAGCGATCGGAAGAAATCCCCATCCACGAGGCCTTGTGTGAAGGCATTCATCATGGTCTCCGAGGTGGCCATTGGAATATCCATGGCCACTTTGTTGAACCGCTGGATGTAAGCTCGGAGCGATTCACGGGCTTCTTGTTTGATGGCGAACAGACTAACGCTGGTTTTTTGATAGCGCCGACTGCTTGCAAAATGATGGAGGAAGGTCATTCGGAAGTCCTTGAAGCTTGTGATGGATCCGTCCGGCAGCCTCCGAAACCATCGTTGAGCCGATCCGGAAAGGGTGGTGAGGAAAACTCGGCACTTCACCCCATCTGTGTATTGATGCAGAGTTGCAGTGTTATCTAATTTACCTAAATGATCATCCGGGTCGCTGGTTCCATTGTATTCGCCGATCGTCGGAGGCACGTAGTGCTTGGGCAGAGGGTCTCGTAGAATAGCCTCTGAAAATTGGCGATTAATCCGCTCGGGCGATGAGTCCGCTCGAGGGGCTTTTCCTTTTCTGTCATCTCGTCTCGACATTTCATCCGAAGAAGATCCCCGATCTCTATGAGTGGGTGCGGCTTCGGGGGTGCGGAATAGGGCCCGGTGGAATGCAACGGTGGCTTGAGGTGCTTCCGCTCGGCCACCAGAGGCTGAGGTTGCTTGCTGCTCTGGCCGCTCGGCTGTTGCCTTCTGTTTTTGCTCCACAAGCTTGGCGGCCCTCAACTCGATCAGAGCATCGAGTTCCTCAGTGGAGAGCGTTACCGTGTGTTGTCGTCCAGTCTCGTCCATTGTTTCCGTTCGGATACAGGAGCGTTCCTACAGACGGCGCCAATTTGATCCTGTCCGAATGCTGAACCAACGGACGCTGGGCAGGTGGCGCTCCCCGGCTGCTGGTGTGGATCTTCGACTGGCTGCACGAAGCTCCAGCGAACCTACACAGAAGTCGGGCCGGGAAGGGGTTCCCGGCGGCGAGCCTCCGACGCTCAAGTCAGGCAAGCAAGCAGTGAAATGTGGCTCTCGAAATATTAGAACGCGTACCTCCGGCGAAGGATGAGGGCCTTTATATAGGGCAGCGGAGAAGCGAGTGCACACATATCGAGGTGTACACGTGTCCGTGGCCCATACCCCAGTAAGGGCTTGTCAGTGAGCTTACTTGACCCATATTGCTACAGTCCAAGCATATCCTCGATGGGACAGCGGAACCCCACGTCGCGTGATTTGGAGTATGCCCATATCACGAAGCATGCCAGCTGTCAGAAGATGTCCCTTGCCAGCTGTCAGAAGATGTCCCTTGTCTTTTTCCCCGAACTCCTGCCGTGCGTCCGACCGGCCCACGTCCGCCTTCGGTCCGACCGGTTATGTATGATGGTCCACTTGGGAAATTATCGGTAATGTGTTTTGTGGCGACTGTTAGCAGTATGCTTTATGTCTTCGGCCGAGCGTGCTGTCCGCTCGGCCTTACGATCTTGCCCAATGAGCGCCGGAACCCCGACTTCCATAGGGGTGCCTTTTGCCCTCGGCTAAACACCGGGCGGCCGCCCGGTCGGTCAGCCCCCTTTCTCCGGTCGGCCTAGCTGGTCCGACCTTCTTCGATGGACCGCCCGGCTCTTTGACTTCCACGTGGCGTTGACCCCTTACAACGAGGGTCCCCTGTTCTTATCGCCGGATCAATGTGCTTGTTATTATATTAGGATTAAGAGCACACACTTCCATAATAACTGAGGTATTTGTTCCTTTATAAAGTCAGTATAAAAGAAATGACCTCTAATGGTCCTACTCAATACACTCCAAGTGTACTAGTGTAATTATATAGTTAAGATAAATTAATTCCTAATTACACTACGACCTTCCAATGGTTTATTTCTTTCCATTTTGGTCGTGAGCTACTGTTTATAATTTATAAGGTACTGATAATATCATCTTCTGCATGTGACACCACATACTATGTTATCTACAATATAAATTAATTGAACAAATGTAGACAATTTGACCAAATGTGATTCTTTATTCAAAATAAATGTTTACAAAAGCTTAGGCTTTCAGTATACACTCTAACACCTAATTCATCCAAGTTCAATCCAAACAAAAAGATACATCCAAGTTCAATCCAAACAAAAAGATACATTCAAGTTCAATCCAATGTATATCAAAACATAAGTACCAAGAACCTAATTCAAATATTTAATTCATTTTGGATGGATCTCATTGAGCTGTTTTATCACATAATTTATCCTAAATGTCTTTGGCAATGCAAAGAAATTGTCAATCTTGTGTTCATCCTTGAGAATATGCTCTTCGACATCCATAATTTCTTGCTTAGAGAATTCAAAAAGTTCTATTAGCTCATCATATATCTTCATTTTCCTATCACCACTCTCGGTTTGTTTCTTGAAGTATGTGGAAATTCTCTTCATCTCCTCATTAGCCTCAGTAACAACAATAACATACTTGTGAATCTCTCCCACCAAGTCATCTAAAGCATCATCAGCCTTTCCTTTTCTCTTTTTAGTGGTTGGCTTCTTGTTTGATGGATAAATTGATGAATCCAGAGTCTCAGATTTCCTTATTGCTTGGTTGGCATCATTAGATTCTTCACCTTTGTAACATTCAACAAATATTTCTGCATTAGACGTGTCGACCTCTTCATCGCATAAATTTATCTCTTCTACTACATTAGCAAGGGTTTCTGCATTAGCTCCTGTGGCATGATCTTTCCCTCACACAAACATCAAGTCATCAAGGTGGGGGAACTCTTTGTTCCTTAACCCAATAGCAGCTGGATGACTCTAAATTAAAAACATATCATTAGCAAAAAAAAACTCACAGTTATCAAAGAAATGGAAATACACAAAGTAGAAAAAGTTACCTTAACCCAATCATCAAAGACATCTTTTGTTGTAATAATACACTTCTCAACATCGTTCCATCCAAATCCACTACTATGATTCAACATCTCAGTTATAGCATGAAACTGTCTCTTTAGTAGCTTGTATCTTGACTCAATATGAGGAGTAGCCTTCAAACTACTTGATGACAATTTAGCAGCCATGAGTTTCTCCAAATGCACAAAGTACCCAGTTCGAAAAGCATTCTCGCTCTTCCAAGCTGAATCTTTACTCAACTCAACAAAGCAATCAACCAATGCAACATCCTCTTGTTTTGTCCATAAGCGTTTGGTACTTTGAGTTTTTCTTTTGATCTTCGGTGGCATTGAACTTTCTACGTTTTCAACTATATTTGGCATCTTTTGGCTCTTTCCTTCCATTGAAAACTGGAATTAAACCATTCAAATAACAAATTGTTCTTGCACAAATTATAATCAAATTGTTCAAATGAATAATACACAAAATGCATAAACAATCATATTGTTCAAATGATTCAAATGGATAATAAACCCAAATACAACATAATTAAAAAGTTCAGTACATGGAAATGAAACCTAAATTTCAAGAAAGAACATTAAATTTAATTAATTGATGACTACCAGCTCGTGAACATATCATCTGCAAGCTTGTCTCTCCATTCAGTCCAAGCAGAACTGGTCTCACAATGCCTAATCAGATTATCATCATCATCATCATCATCATCATCAGCACCACCACCACCACCACTTTCATTTGAATCAAGGACATCAAGCTCAGTCTCTATCGGATCAATTGTCATTTCATACCTTATGAAATTATGGAGAATACAACAAGCAGAAATAATCATACATTGAGACTTAACAGAATAAAATGACTTATCTCTCAATATAGCCCATCTAGCTTTCAAAATGCCAAAACACCTCTCAATGCAATTTCTTACTTGGGAATGCTTCATGTTAAAGTATTTTTTGGCTGTCGTTGGTTGGTAACCTTGCCTCCATTCAGTCAAGTGGTACCTTTGACCTCTATATGGTGACAAAAAACCTTCCCCATTTGTGTATCCAGCATCACACAAATAATAACAACCTATATATATATTACGAGTGAACAAGTATTAATATATATATATATGTATATATAAACCAAATATTTGTTAAATATATTACAAGTGACTATGATTTTACAATAATTATAACTTAATTACCTTGAGGAATCTTCAAGCCATTCCTCCTACTAATAGCATCCCTTAAGACTCTATCATCTGCCACAGATCCTTCCCAACCCGGTAGGACATAGCTAAATTGCATGTTCGGTATGCATACACCCAAAACATTGGTTGCAATTTCACCTTTTCTGGTTCGATACCTAGGTTTATCATTTGCTGGCACATTGACATTAATATAAGTCCCATCTAATGCTCCCAAACAACCCTACACTCAAAGAAGTATTATAAAATCAATTTATTTTATTATGTACATTAAATTGATTAATAAAAAAATGTATAGAAATCATATACTTGTACTTTGAACCATTTCCACCTGTCATCCGTGTAATTTTCTGAGATTGGTTCTGGCTTCTTAAGTAAAATGTTGTGTAACCACAGAATAGAGTTCAAAACTAAATGAAATTGCCTACTAATTGTCTCGCCGAATCTAGCTGTTTGCCGTTTTAGGACCCTATTCTTCACATTATGTGCAATAATGTGAAGAAAAGATATTACAAGTTCATTAATTGACATATTTCTTTTTTCCTTTCAATTTCCCACGCATTGTTAGCAAATAACAAAGTTTGCTTAAAGACCTTTTATCCATCCTACAGTTATCAACACATTGTCGATCACTATGAAAAGCCATCTCATTTATGTTTATAGACCTAATATTATATCTAGACAATGCATGATAAGCATATGATATGCTCCTCCTCAATCTAGCACTCCTCCTCTTAATAGCTACGACCATTGCCAACGATAAGAGCATAAATAACTTGCTTTCCATCATCTTCATGCGCATAATAAGTACAACAATCATTTTCATCTCCTGTCGTACTGCTAACTGAGTTATATCAACCTATCATGTAATTAGGGCAATAAACCAAATAATAAATTAGCATGGTAGAAAATTTCAAATTGTAAACAACAAGTTACAACAAAAACTAAATAGTTGAAAGAGAGTTTATAGGTTCAACTTACAAGTTGCAAGAACCAAACAAAAACTAAACAAGAACTAAACAACACAAAACAAGTACTAAATAACAACTAAACAAGAAATTTTAGTTGTTGTTTAAAAATCAGAGAAGTCTCAAGATAGTCTGCAGCTAACAAGTGGGGGTTACATATAACTAGAATAGACTTCAAACAACATCCGTAGGATAATTGATGCTAACTGGAATGAACATATGAAAACTTATGTTGAAGTAGGGTGCAAACAATGAACTTGATTGCCTAAAGGAAGATGCAATTGCTGTCACAGAAGCAACAACCAAGAGTGCTACGGCTTTGGATGACTCTTTTTGTGAAGAAATGTGCTTACTACAATACCTAACCAAGACCTAACCGACAAGACCTAACTGACAAGATCTAAACAAGAGCTAAATAAAAACTAAACAACAACTAAATATCAAGAACAAACCCAAAACTAAACATAACCTAAAACAAAAGGGCAACCCATAGATGACAAACTATGGGACGACAAATTGACTAAATCAAAGTTGATCAGTTCTAGTAATGTATAAGATCGGTTCAAATTGACCAAATCATGATGCAACAATCGCTAACAGTGTGTAAGATCATACATTTTCCAAGAAGATGAGTCGGGATCGTCACATAGAAACGCCGCTAGAAGGCCTGAGCTTCGTGTGCGCGAGGGGGAGGATCGTCGCGAAGAACCGGCGCTAGGTCGCCGTGAGAGGGAAAAGCTCGTGCGTGTTCGCGAGAGGAGGAGCGGCGAAAGGCTAGGGTTTTGGTGCTGTTCGCGAGAGGAGGAGCGACGAAAGGCTAGGGTTTCTGTGCGTGTTCGTGAGAGGGAGGAGCGGCGGGTTTCTGTGCGTGTTCGCGAGAGGAGAATTGGGAGGGTTTGATTATACTCGAGGGTAGATTGAAATTTGATAAATCTATAAGGTTATTTTTGTCACAAAGGGTAAATAGTGAAGGGTAATATTGTCTTAAATTTTTGGTTAACCAGAGAATCAAGGAAAACCCTAGGTTTATGGGGTTTTCTGATTCCGGGCTATATGCCCAAATTGCTGATGTGTCAGGCATCTATCATAACTTAGGAATCATCAATTACCAAAACCAAACAAGGTTTTGGTTGATAACCTTGGATGGATAACCAAGGTTATCAAAGATAACCCCGAACCAAACACACCAAAACTTTAATAAAGGTCACCAAAAGTAAGACGATAATAACCATAATAATTTTTTTCACTATTATTACATAATAAATAAACATTTTTAGTATCATTTAGTTGATAATTTATAAACATAAACAAAATAAAATGAGAAATTAAATGCTTAAATAGGTAAACAAAATACTTAAATTTCAATAGATTTTATTTTGGAGGGGCATGGCTTCTCACTTCCACCTCTTCAAGTAAATCAATTATATAATCTTGATTAGGTGGATACCTAACACTTCCTTCTTTACCTAATTCTAGTAATAATGACAATTATAGAGTAATTAAGTCCATCATTATTGACATAGATTATGTCACTAGCCGTGTCATTTAGTGGAATATGCCTGTTTTGGGCTTAAGGATGTATGGAAGACAACAAATCTAATGAGTTTTAGGGTTTACAAGTGGATGTGGAAACCAAAACCACCTTGTCCTTCACCTAATTTGTTACAATCTGAAAAGTAAATAAAATAAAATAAATATTTTTTAAAAAATAAATTAAACATAAAGCCCAACTATTTAGGACTATTATCATCGAAAAGTTTTACTTTTTAAAATAATATCAAATAGATATTGATGAGGTTATAATTTTTTTTAAAACTATTTAAACTATTTATTTAGTTATTGTTATATATATATATATATATATATATATATATATATATATATATATATATATATATATATATATATATATATATATATAAAATTTTAAATTAAGTTTATTCGATTGAGTCTAAAAGACGACGTATTTGCATTTGATGATTTTTTAATATATTCTTTGAAATTCCGTTGTCAAAAAGAGCTTAATAATTATGGGCTACTAATTAACTAATTAACATTATTAAAAGCGAGATTAGTGTGTTAATGAGGCAATAATTAAACAAGTGACAACTTGATCCCGTCCAAGTTTGCATTTAAGAATGCTTTCTTCCAATTCCCCTCCTCTTCTTCGGCATCTCGCTTCAAGCCGAAGCACCATCCCTAGCTACTGGTTTCAGTGTACTTCTTCTTCCTCATCCTCCCATCGATCGCTTGCTTCGGGAGAGCGAGCGAGATCAGCACAGATAGTGATTGGCGCAGGCGGCCGTGGTGGAGGAAAGATGGCGGGGGGAGACGATCACTCCTGCTGTGGTGCGAAGTTCTGGGTGTACCTGATAGCTTCCGCGGGATTGGTCATGTTCGCAGGCCTCATGTCCGGCCTCACCCTCGGTCTAATGTCCCTCAGCCTCGTCGACCTCGAGGTCCTCGTCAAGGCAGGACAGCCCAAGGATCGCCGAAACGCCGGTCGGTTCCCGATCCCCCTTTTCCTCCTCCTGATCCTCTCTAGATTCCGCTTCTCTTGCTGCGTTTCAATTTTCGATAATTATTCTCCCCAGCTAAGATACTTCCCGTAGTCAAGAACCAGCACCTCCTGCTCTGCACGTTGCTCATCGGCAACTCCCTCGCTATGGAGGTCCCTGATAGTGATTTCCCTCTTCCGCTGTCTTATTATGCATTAAAAATTGTTTTTTTTTGTTTTCCAAAATCTTTCGTTTTAAAGAAAGTCTCGCTGAATGCTTGCTGTTCAATTCTTATCCAGGCGCTGCCCATATTTCTTGATGCACTCGTTCCGGCATGGGGGGCCATCCTGATCTCGGTTACACTTATCCTGGCTTTTGGCGAGGTAATTGGTCGGGGTTCTTCAATCCAACAATCCCGCTCTGTCTTTTTTGTGCAGTCAATGCCAAAGTTTGCAGTTTTAGATTGATTTTGTAAGTAGATTATTGGAGAGAAAGAGTTCATGCTGGCTTGTGCATGGTGGTTTTTGCTCAGATAATTCCTCAAGCTGTGTGCTCGCGTTATGGCTTGAGCGTGGGAGCTAAAACTGCGGGACTTGTCCGCGTGCTTCTTTTGATATTCTTTCCTGTGGCTTATCCCATCAGCAAGGTAATCATTTGTTGCATTTTCATAATTCTGATTAAATCAAACTCTTAAACATTAGTAAAAGCCTTTTTTTTTTTCGCTTTCCTTAGTATTTCTCCTTTAATATCATATTGTGTGCGTGTAAACCCTGCATTATGTTAATGGAAGGAGATTATTTAATATTTCCCCACTGTTTCCTTTGGATTCATTTCCAACTTTATAGCTTATATTTCATAGTAAAATGTATGATAGCTTTAAAATATTGAATAATAATTGATCCTGTTCGAGATAAGGATGAGGGAACCACTAGTGAGAGGGCTGGTGACGGGTTGGAGGTCTTCGAGGAGAATCTACGCAACAGTCAAGGAGAGTTAGAATGGAGGCCAAGTCGAACCTTGGCGCAGCCATTATGACGCTCAAGTCAGCTCCGGTGATTGGAGAAGGAAGGAAGTGTAGGAAGATGTCCTTCAGAGAGGCTTTGGAAGATACCCGAAGCTGAGATCCGAAGCCGAGATGCTGAACTCGAGGCAATCTAAGGCGTGTAATCACTTTCCTTAAAGAGTTTATTGCTCCCACTATCTTGCTAGACTAGATTATAATGGGCAATTTCTTCTAAGATACAATAGATTCTCAAACAATAAAATAGCAAGTTCTTTGGTTGTTTGCATAAGAATAGAGAATGATTATAATGTTTAATTTGGCCAAGAGCACTTATTTATAGAGTTCTTTCAATTAGCCACAAAAAGGACACGACCATTCATTAGCCATGTTGGTTCACAAAAGGACACAACCATTCACAATGAAATTGTTGGTCACAAAGGGATGTAATTGTTCACATTTTAAATATTATTTACAATGAAAATCATTGATCACAAAAGGGATGCAACTTTTCAAAATGCAAACACTGTTCACAATGCAAACTAAACCTCAACATTCCCCCACTTAGTTTGCAATGTAACTCTAAACTAACACTTATTGATATCATACATAAAAGAAAGTGATTTTCATTTTAAACTCTCTTATAGGATAAATAAGTCACAAGTCCATGGCAAATGATTGGTGGCTCATTGCTTAAACCAATATTCAACCTACCTTAAACTTATAACACATATGAACCATCAAACACATTCTCTTATTCACACACTTTTAAGCACATTTACGGGCCATGTGCTTATCCTAGTTTCATAATCATTTAAAAAACTTTACCCCAAAAGTTGTTAGACACGACATCACTTCTTATGATTATATAGGTGGATATTATCTCAAGTCTTATTAATTAACCTAATAAAACATTTATGAGATAATTCCATTAAGAACCTAGAAGAGTAACAAAGTATGCACCTTGAACTTGGAATGGTATACACGAACTAGGTGCTCACAATCATTTATGTTCAAAGTAAAACCTAGAATCTCATCTTCGTTAAACCCCCATGAGTTAGGCCTTTATATAGGAAACGAAATAGGACCAAAAGACTCAAATACCCTTTTACTTATTCTAACACTCCCCCTCAAGCTTGAGAATATAGATCATATATACCAAGCTTGTTACATATGTAGTCAATCCGGGGACCTCTAAGTGATTTAGTAAATATATCTGCTAGCTGATCATTTGAGTTGACAAAACTAGTAGATATTTCTCCGGATATGACTTTCTCTCTGACAAAGTGACAGTCAACTTCAATATGCTTTGTTCTCTCATGGAAGACTGGATTTGAGGCAATATGCATAGCAGCTTGGTTGTCACATATGAGTGACATTTGTGTAACCTCTCCAAACCTTAGTTCCTGAAGCAACTGTTTTAACCATATAAGCTCTTGACTAGCAATAGCCATAGCTCGATATTCTGCCTCTGCACTGGATCTTGCCACAACATTTTGTTTCTTGCTTTTCCAAGAAATAAGATTACCTCCGACAAATATACAAAATCCAGAAGTGGACCTTCTATCAGAGGGAGATCTTGCCCAATCTGCATCAGAATATTCTACGACTTTAGTATGTCCTTTGTCTTCATATAAAAGACCCTTTCCTGGTGCTCCCTTGATATATCGAACAATGCGAGTCACTGCATCCCAATGTTCTTTGCATGGAGAGCTAAGAAACTGACTTACTACACTCACTGCAAATGAGATATCCGGACGAGTAACAGTAAGGTAGCTTAGTTTCCCTACCAATCGCTTGTACCGTTCAAGATCTGAAAGAGGCTCCCCCTGATTTGGTAGGAGCTTGACATTAGGATCCATGGGATTGTCGACTGTCTTTGAGTTTAACATTCCTGTTTCTTCCAGAATATCCATTGCATACTTCCTTTGGGATATAATAATCCCATTTTTAGACTGTGCCACTTCTATCCCTAGAAAGTATTTGAGTTTGCCAAGATCTTTTGTCTGGAAATGTTTAAAAAGATGTTGTTTTACTTGTGAAATTCCAAGATGATCATTACCTGTGATGACAATATCATCAACATAAACCACTACATAAATGCAACCAGTAGATGAATGACGATAAAAAACAGAATGATCAGCCTCGCTTCGAGTCATGTCAAACTGTTGAATTATGGTACTAAATCTACTGAACCATGCCCTGGGTGACTGCTTGAGACCATATAAAGATTTCCGTAAGCGACATACAAGACCAGAAGACTCCCCCTGAGCAACAAAATACGGAGGTTGCTCCATGTAGACTTCCTCGAGCAGGTCACCATGTAAGAATGCATTTTTGATGTCCAACTGATGAAGGGGCCAATGGCGAATTGCAGCAATAGACAGAAAAAGACGCACAGAAGACATCTTAGCAACAGGAGAAAAGGTGTCGCCATAATCCAATCCAAATACCTGAGTATAGCCTTTAGCGACAAGACGAGCCTTAAGCCGATCAACCGTGCCGTCTACACCAACTTTCACCGTAAACACCCATCGACAACCAACCACTGACTTCCCAGGAGGTAGAGGAACGAGGTCCCAAGTCCCACTGCTCTGTAGGGCACTCATTTCATCAAGCATAGCCTGTTTCCATCCTGGATGGGCAAAGGCATCACCTGCAGTCTTTGGAACAGAAACAGACGACAGGGAAGACAGACAATAATAATAGGATGGGGAAAGACGATGATAGCTTAAAGAAATATAGTGAGGAGAAGGATTACGAGTGGAACGCATACCCTTTCGAAGTGCAATAGGAACATCAGAGTCAGGAGACGAGACCGGAGTAAACGACGAAGGACTAGGCTCTACAGATGTGCCCACAGCAGTGTCAGTGTTGGTCGGCGGCAAAGCAAAACGAGGACGGCGCTGATAAACCTGCAAAGGAGGGGACGAGGCAGGAGGTGATAGAGGCGCCTCCGGAGGATAAAAGATAGTCATTGGTGCAGGTGGAGAGGGAGAAACCTCGGTCTGTGAAGCAGAAGGACCAAAAAAAAAAAGGAACCGACTCAAAGAATGTGACGTCAGCAGAGATGAAGTACCGACGAAGAGTAGGGGAAACGAAGCCGATAGAGGGGAGCACCAGGATGCCTCTGTGCCCTAGCCGCCCGAGCAGAGGAAACGCGAACAGAAGGGCGTACCAGGATGCCTCTGTGCCCTAGCCGCCCGAGCAGAGGAAACGCGAACAGAAGGGCGTCAAGCGTCGGGCGTCGGGCGTCGGGCGTCGGGTGTCTGGTGTCCACGAAACAGCAGGCCGGCGTCGGGCGTCCACGAGGCGGAGCTCAGCGTCCACGAACCAGCAGGCGTCGGGCGTCCACCGATTGGAGAAGCTCGATGCTGGAGAAGAACTCGCGCGTCGCTGGAGAAGAACACGCGCGCGCGTCGCTGGAGAGGAAGGCTCGGCAGAAAGAGACGGCGCGGATAGAGAAAAGAAATTAGGGTTTTAACTTTGCTCTGATACCATGTTCAAAGTAAAACCTAGAATCTCATCTTCGTTAAACCCCCATGAGTTAGGCCTTTATATAGGAAACGAAATAGGACCAAAAGACTCAAATACCCTTTTACTTATTCTAACAATTTAAGAACTTGTTTTTACCCTTTAAACCTCTCAATCTAGGAGGTACTAGAAGGAGGTTGGGTTCCCATCATTAAATAACTTTAGATTAAGGGTTTCAATCCCATTCCGGATGTTGTCAAAGTCACCAAATCTCTTTCTAGAGGTTTGGTGAATAGATCCGCTAAATTCTTATGTGTTCTAACAAACATGATAGAGACAACATCATTATTAAGCATTTCTCTAATAAATGCACGCCTTAGACTAATATGTCTAGATTTTCCATTGTACATTTTGTTCAATGCTCTAGATAGCTTCGCTGTCACAATACATGGTTATAGGCGGCATTGTCTTAGGCCAAAAATCTATATCAAGTAATAGATCTCTCAACCACTCGGCTTCCTCACAAGCCAAGGCTAATGCCACAAACTCAGATTCCATTGTGAAATGAGTTATTAGTGTTTGTTTCTTTGAGACCCAAGAAACAGCTCCATCACCAAGTAAAAAGAGAAAACCATTGGTAGGTTTTTGATCACTTATGCTAGTGATCCAACTAGCATCCAAAAATCCCTCTAGAACACAAGGAAAATTATTGTAGAAAAGGTTTAAATCTCTTGCCTGTTTGAGATAACCAAACACTCTAGTTATTGCTTTCCAATGTTCTTTTCTTGGATTCTTTGTATATCTAGCTAGTCTACACACCGCATAAGAGATATCAGGTCTTGTACAACCCATAGCATATATGAGACTTCCAATGACACTAGCATGCTCAAGTTGTACTACTGGATTACTATCATTATCACAAACTTTGAGGTTTGGATTAAAAGGTGTACTTGCTTCTTTCACATTCAAATGTTGATATTTCTTTAAAATCTTATCAACATAGTGAGTTTGAGAAAGAGCAAAACCCCACTATGTCTCTTAACTTTTCTTCCTTAGAGAGTTTCAACTTCACCAAGATCTTTCATTTAAAACTTAGAAGATACATACTCCTTAGTTTCAACTATGCCCTTTGTAGTGTCACTTACAATTAGCATATCATCAACATAGAGACAAATTACAACTTTACTTTTACTAGTGAATTTAGAGTAAATGCACTTATCCACATTATTATATCTAAAACCATTGGAAAGTAAAATACCCTCAAACTTTTCATGCCATTATTTTGGGGTTTGTTTTAGACCATATAGAGACTTTACTAGTTTACACACTGTAGTCTCTTTTCCGGGAAGCACAAAGCCTTCCGGTTGATCCATATACACCTCTTCATCTAAATCACCATTTAGAAATATTGTTTTCACATTCATTTGGCGAACATGAAGTTTCAAGATGGAAACTAAAGCTAAAATTGCTCTTATTGAGGTTATTCTAGCTACAGGTGCATATGTATTAAAGTAATCAATTCCTTCCTTTTGTCTAAATCCTTTAGCTATTAACTTAGCTTTGTATGTGAGATTGATTCCATTGGTAGCTAGTTTCTTTCGAAACACCCACTTGACCAATAGGCTTGGAGCCTTGTGGTAGATTAACTAGAAACCATGTGCCATTAGATAGTATTGAGTCCATTTCATCATTTATAGCCTCTTTCCAAAAAAACCAACATCCTAGAGTCTATGGCTTCTTTATAGGTCTTAGGATCTTCCTCTACACTAAACAAAAATGGAATTTTGTTTAGTAGAGAATCCCTAGTACCTTCCACAAGAAACATACTATTTTTGTGACTATATTAAATCTGAAGAAAGATGTCATTCTTTCTTTGTCTTTGACTTCTTCTAGGTTCACTAGAGGTGTCAATTTCATTGGTTCTTGACTCTCTAGAAGTTTTTTCATGGAAAGAACTTGATACACTAGCCGGGGTCATTCCCACTTTTAAGTCCTTAAGGAATTGACTTTTTGAAAATTGCACATCTCTTGATTTCACTATGATATTGTTCTCAATGTCAAGTAATCTATGTGCCTTAATTTTCAGCATAGCCTACTAGCACACTTTTAAGTACTCTAGGTCCAATTTTGTTCTTTTGTTGTCCAGAACTCTATAGTAAGCCACACATCCCCAAACCCTTAAGTATGATAGGTTTGGTTTTCTTCCTTTCCATGACTCATAAGGACACATTTTAGTCCTTAAGGAAGGAACTCTATTTTGGACATGACAAGCAGCCAACAAGGTCTCACCCCACAAATTAGTTGGCAATCTTGAACTTAATAACATGGTATTAACCATATCAGTTAAAGTTCTATTCTTTCTTTTAGCCAAGCCATTTTATTGTGGTGTGTATGACACACTAGTTTGGTGCACTATGTCACTTTTTTCACAAAATTTTGAGAATTCATTTGAGAGATATTCACCTCCTCTATCACTTCTCAAAATTTTAATCTTTTGGTTTATTTGGTTTTCTACCATAGCTTTATAGGTCTTAGAAAGGTTAAATGTTTCATCCTTTGATTTCATCAAGTACACATACGTAAATCTTGAAAATTTGTCTATGAATGTAATGAAGTATTTATTACCCCCTCTTGTTAGTAAACCATTAAGTTCACACACATTTGAATGAATTAACTCCGGAACTTGATTTGTTTTTTCAACTTTAGGAAAAGACAATCTAGTTATTTTTGCTTGTATATATGTTTTACGCTTATTTGGTGTTCTATGATCACTAGTTAATTAGTCCATTTTTAGACATAAATTTTAACACTTTATGACTAACATGTCCTAATCTACCATGCCATAAACAATAAGAAGAATCAAGCATATAAATAGAAAGATTGTTTATTTCATTAATACTCAACTTAAACATACCATTACAAGCATATGCCTTTCCTTAAAAATTGTCATTCTTTGACAAGATTGCATTGTTAGACTCTATTACAACCTTCAATCCTTTCTTGTTAAGGATATCTACATAGAAAAGATTCTTGATTACACTAGGGACATGAAGCACATTGGTAAGGACCAATTTCTTGTCGGATGTGAATTGAAGATGCACATCACCCTTGCCAAGCACCTTGGCTCTTGCACCATTTGCCATAATCACTTCATGTCTTTCAAGCACTTCATATGTCTTGAATTGATCTTTGTCACTGCACACATGTATGGCTGCACTCGAGTCATACCACCAATCCTTTGATAAGGAAGGTGTTACCATGTGGAGTTCGATTGACACACCAAGTGTAAACATTGCTATAATTATTTCTGCACTTTCAATAGCATTAGCACTAGGAGCATTACTAATTTTTTGTTTCATTTTGGTCCTACATTCATTCCTTGTAATGCCCCTTTTTGCCACACTTGTAACAAACTCTGCTCTTCTTCTTCTTGTCACTAGAAAAGACATTTTCAAGTTTCTTTCTTTTATTAAATCTATTCTCCTCAACCAAATTCACTCTAGGACCACTTTCCTTTTCTTTCTTATGCAAGATCCTAGCACCTTCTTCAATTCTAAGATGTTTCAACACACTAGATATGGTCAAAATTTCAGAAGTATGAAGAAATTTCTTTTGATAATCATTCCATGAAGATGGCAACTTAGCAATTATAGCACCTACTTCCATAGATTCTGAAATTTCTACTCCATAGTCTTTAAGTTTTGAAATTTTGAAACTATCACTTGCAGGTTATGAATTTGATCCATTAGGGGAGAATTATCATCTAGCTTAAACTCAAAATATTTTTTAACAAGAAACTTATCTGATTCTTGTTTTTGAGTGGCATATTTATGCTCCAAAGTTGTCCAGATCTCTCTTGGATTCTTCACCGCCGTGAACAGATCATAGAGCGTGTTCGAAAGTGTGTTGAGGATGTGACCACTGCACAACACTTCGTTCTCCTCCCACTTGGCCTATTGCTTCCTTAATTCTTCTGAATCATCATTAGTGGGTGGTGGAATTGCACGAAGATCAAGGTTGAACACGTAAGAGACCTTCAATCAGTGAGAAAGAATGTCAACTTGTTTTTCCACCGGTTGAAGTTTGTTCCCGTCCCATCAAACCTATCAAACCTATCTAGTTTGACAAAGTCTTGATTCATAACCTTGATAGCAAATTCTTGAGTGGACTCCATGGTTATGAAGAAATAAACTCTTTAAGATTGTAGGAAGATGTCCTTCAGAGAGGCTTTGGAATAGACCCGAGGCTGAGACCTGAAGTCGAGATGCTGAGCCTGAGGCAATCTAAGGCGTGTAATCACTTTCCTTAAAGAGTTTATTACCCCACTATCTTGCTAGACTGGATTATAATGGGCAATCTCTTCTAGGATACAATAGATTCTCAAACAACAAAGTAGCAAGTTCTTTGGTTATTTGCATAAGAATAGAGAATGATTATAATGTTTAATTTGGCCAAGAGCACTTATTTATAGAGTTCTTTCAATTAGCCATAAAAGGATACAACCATCCATTAGCCATGTTGGACCGACTAACGTGGAAGATAAAGTTTAGCGGGGTATCCTAGTTCGTCGAGCGGACCGTGCAGTGCTGAGTGGACCAGGTATTGCCGAATGGGCCTATTACGGTCGAGCGGATGGTGATAGCTACATGGATAAGTAAGCCGGGCTCTGCCCCTGGCCGGGTTAAATGACCCTCCAATAACGAAGAGAAATAAGCAGCAGCTGGTCTCACTGACCGGGCTTGGTGTCTGGCCTGAGCGGGATAACCGTGGACAGTCAGGAAACAAGGAAAGTGACAAAGTCGGCAGGTCTTGAGAACACCATTGTGCGGAGGCAGCCTAGTCGAGTGGACCTCAAACGGCTGTGCATGACCCATCAAGTATCTTGTCATATTCTTTTGGGAGTTTGTACCGCTGACAGTTGAGCATGTCCAGCAGGCAATTGTACGTTAGAAGCTTCCAGGCTGTCACGTCAGAAGATTGCATGACTGCTTAAGGTATGGCGGTAGAGACACTTTTTGACCTATCTATTCCTAGGACATGTGCCTACGCCTTGAGATGCTTGCACGAGCACCATGTTAACACTATAAAAGAGGGTTCCTTGCTACAGGGAAAAGTATGCGCAACTTCGTCTTCTACATCTACTTGTTACAGTTCCCATTTCTTGAGATCACCGGACACTAACTTGAGTGTCGGAGGGCCAATGCCGGAACCTCTTCCCGGCCTGACACTGATGTTTGTTGTCTTGCAGAGCTACGTGGAGTCTTCGCCGCATCAACCGTATAGCTACATCCCCAGCTGACCATCTTAGTTGGTTTTGGACAGGATTATATTTGGCGTCGTCGGTGGGAAGCTCACCTGAATTTGAAGTGTTGAGATGGAGGATGTTGGACGACTCGCCACGGTGATGTTGACGCAAGAGGAGCTCGACATGCTAGTGCAAGCGCGAGTAGTGAAAATGTTGGAGCAGCAGCAGACATTAGTCGGTCGCCAAGTAAATGAACCCGCAGCATCGATAATAGGCCAATAGGCCGATTATAGAGACCGAGTGGGAAACGCCGCCCCTCGTCTACCGGATCAAAACCGTTGGTCACAAAGGGATCCAATTGTTCACATTTTAAACATTGTTTACAATGAAAACCATTGATCACAAAAGGGATACAACTTTTCAAAATGCAAACACCGTTCACAATGCAAACTAAACCTCAATAGGAAGAGAAAGTATGATGAAAGTACAAAACAAGTGATTGGAATTATGTGTGCATACCTGTGCCCGCGGGAGCAGGCTCTCTTTTATACCTTTTTCCTTGCGGAGAAGGAGGAAGCCACATCCTATAGTTCCCCCATGTTCAGGTCAAGGGAAACCACCTTATGGTCGTGGTGATACCATGTCTCTCCATGTTCGCCACTTGCTTGAGTAACCACCTCCTCCATATGTAGGCTATGGGTGATCAGGAGCTCTGAGTCGGGCGTCGAGTAGCCTTGGTCTTGGGGCCAGGAGTGGGGGGCCGAGTAGCTAGCCTTGGTCCCGGAGTCGGGAGTCGTGCGCCGAGTAGCCTTGATCTTGGAGTCAGGTCAAGTCTAACCCGGCGTGGGTGCGATTCGAAGGGTCTGAACTCGGGTCTTGCTTTGATTAGACTAGGCTTTGTATGACCTCTGACTTACCGCGCAGCTTGACCTTTGACTTCCCTGTGCCCCGTGGGGCCAAACTATCTCTCCCATATCAATAATTATTCCCTGATTCTCTAATTTTACACAATAATTTGACTTCTTTCTCAATGGTTGGTTATCCCATTTGTTATTTTGAATTGTACAATTTAGCAACTAATCATTGGTATGGACAGTTGTGGTTTATATCAAGAAGACAACACCTGCGTTTTCTGATAAATTCACCCTGTAATTTCTTTTCAGGGTTAAAATTTGTTCTGTTTCAGAGGTAAAACAGGTCTGTTCCAGAGTTAAAATAGGTCCAACCTATCTGTGAATAAACAAAATGATTGCATTGATATTCTGAAAGTCTTAGCTGCAAATGGTATTGCATTAATAAATAGTGAATAGAAGCTGAAAACAAAAGAAAAGTAATAAAAAATGAATAGATATTTTTCCATAGTGTCCTTAGTATTAGGCAGCGAACTGTATGATCAATAAATTTGGAATGTTGTACATGTACAAAGGATGCTACTGTAGGCTAGAATTTAGAAACTGGTGAAAAGACCACATTACTTATTGCAGTTCAGCAGTTGTGAAATCGTTTATTTATTGCAATTCTTACATTCTATATTGTGAAGGGGAGCCTTGGCGCAATAGTAAAGTTGTTGCCGTGTGACATTCTTGTCACGGGTTCGAATTGCAGAAACAACCTCTTGTAATACAAGGTAAGGCTGCATACAATAGATTTAATGTGGTCTGACCTTTTCTTGGGATTTCGCATTGACAGGAGTTTCGTGCATCGGACTACCCTTACATTCTATACTGTATATTCCCTATATTAGCAATTCTATACATTCTATACAATTAATCACCTATATTGGTACAAAACTGATTCTTTTCCATTGGGATACTCATGCTTTGCTATGACTTTCTTATTTCAACCCAGTTGTTAGATTGTGGGCTGGAATAATCTACAAGAATAACCAATCTTTACCAGACATGCAGACATTGTAAAATTATATTATATTAGTAAACTAGTATAATGCAATTCAAGCTAAAATATATTGCATGTCTTAATCTTTTTGATATTTTCTTGGCCTTGTCTTCTATCTGGTTGATTTGTTTTGTTTTTACTGTGTTTTATGTAGTTATTAGATTGGATATTGGGTAAGGGGCATTTTGCACTTATGAGAAGGGCTGAACTGAAGACACTAGTTGATATGCATGGAAATGAGGTAAGCTTTGAGTTATTGGTTATCACTGTTTAGATGGTTGTTTGTTAAAAATATGAAGATCTTTGCTCACATTCTGAACCACATATGATTTCTACAATCACATATGGCTCGGGTTGGCTGTCCTACTGTATAATATAACTGTGTCAAATCTTTGAATTCTCAAAGAGTTGTCTCATACACAGCATTACCATTTAAATTGGTGAGCACATCCTGGCATTCTGCATATGCGCGCGCGCACACACACAAAGAAAAGAAAAAAAGAGAGTAATGAAACTAAGAAGATGTTGAAAACAAGTAGGTATTATGTCATTGTTAATTGCAGTAGTCCTCCAAGTATAAAAAAGATCCATTCATGAGAGTTACATTTACTATCTCAGTGTCGTGAAAAAAGAATTTGCTTCCATTTTGAAGTATTTAGGCTTCTTGACTTTGGTTTACTTGCTTTTGTAGTTTAGCAGATGGATATGTCATTTTAATGGGTCTAAATTCTGGACTAATGATTGCACAAAAGTTGTAGAAAGACTTATTATTTTCTTCTTGGTTCTTAGGCAGGTAAGGGTGGTGAATTAACTCATGATGAAACAACTATTATCACTGGTGCTTTGGAGTTGACTCAAAAGACTGCTAAAGATGCCATGACACCAATATCAGATACCTTTTCACTTGACATAAATTATAAACTCGACATGTATGTTGCATTAGTTATTGAAGTCCCTTGACATTCCCCAGTGTTAATCTTTATCTATTTTCAGGCACACTCTAGGTTTAATCATGACCAAAGGGCATAGTCGTGTACCAATTTACTCTGGTAGCCCAACAAACATTATTGGCCTCATCTTGGTAATTTTATTAGACATCTTTTATGTTCTTGTGTTTTTTTTGGTTTGGGATATATCCATCATCGCTTCTGAATTTTAATGGCAAATAGCAAAGCATAATAAATAATCATTCATCTGAAGAAACTTTATTTATTAACCAATATATCACACAGTTGTGTTCTAATAAAAAACATTGTTTGTACAAGGAAAGGCAAATATTATAATTTGTTTATTTTTCTGTCTTCAGAATTTTGTCCATATTAAAAGAGTTTAATTGTTATATTTCTCCAAAAACTAGTTGAATCTGCAATGGGGCACATACTCACTACTAAAATTTTATGTACAATAAAGCAGAAGTTCCTATAAAGGGAACTAATTAAACTTTAAAGATTAGGAGTTTCATAATTCTTACTTTCTTATGCACGCTGAACTTAAAAGGGCAAAACAGTCATTATTCCTGGGCTCTTGGGAATATTATATACTTAGGTGTTACATGAATATTTCCTGCATTTGTATAAAAACCATGTATCTGTTTAAACAAATGGAAAGTGGGTTTGGAGGGAACAGAAGATGGCTTAGTTTGGCCCAGGAAGTAGACAAATGAGAAACAAGACAATATAATGAAAATCATAAAATGAACCACAAAGTTTTCCTCTCTTTTGCAAGTTTGAGCTATTATCCAAATCAGAATTGTGGGTCTCTTTTCTCTGTTAATCTGCTCAAGATCCTCCAATTTACATATATCTAGTTGTTCTCAGGTTAAAAATTTGATTACTTGCCGACCTGAAGATGAAGTTCCTATAAGAAATGTTACTATACGATGGATTCCCAGGTATGATCTGACCTTTGTATGCAGATGTATTATGAAGATAAAGATATCTTCTGATCCAATATATGCTTGAATACTCAAAGTCATTAAAGTACTAAAGCATAGATTCATCAATGGTTTGCTTTCTTACACTCATCTACACAAAAAACAATGCAAAGAGTTGGGCTAACAATACAGATGAACATAATAAAGATAAAAAAATGCAAGCTAACAGAGACTAAAAGGTTGATTCTCTTAATCATGTGTCCAAACAGAGAAATTATGAGCTGTGAACTACAAAGAACCATGTTATGTATGAGATAAGGAGATGTTGCATATCAATCGGGAGCAATTATTTGGTCTCTTGTTATTTTGACTTTTGAGATACACATGGATCATTTTTTTTAATCTGGTTCCTTTTTTAATGACTCATGGTGCTTTCTGATCTGTGTGTGTTACAACAACCAAGTCTTATCCTACTCTTTGTATATGCTAAAAGTTTTTTTTAGTAAATTTTGTAGTCATGTAAGATCAAAGTGCTATAATTTACTATAGTAGGCTCACATAAAACGGTTGGCGTTCATCATATTAGAACGTATTCTCACATAAAAATAATATTTGATATTTCATGTTATTTACCTGTAGTGTCTGTACATGGAGCAGTCCTGCTACTGAAAGCAAAGCAAGCAGTGAGCACAAATGTTTAATATAGTGTAAAGTGAGAAGCAAGAAATCTCAAACAAAAAAAGGAAAAGAAATCAAAACACATTAAATTTCATTCTAATCTACATTTTACATGTACTTGATGTTATCCTCTACTCTACAGTCCCAGACTGCTGAAGATGGCTGCATCTTCTGCTAGGAGATGTGCAATATGAATTGAGCCTTCAGCTTTAGATATGCTTAGAGATGGTGAAGGGTGAAGAATGAAGAGGAAAGTGGCGAAGAGAGGGAAAATATACTTTTAACTAGATTAGAACTAGAGTAGGTTTAGAGGGGAAGAGATGTTTGTTGGGACCAATTATGTAGCTAGAAGGGGGTGAATAGATCGGCGCGATCTCGTGCTCGTCGTTGCTTGCTTCTTGTGATGAAATGCAGCGGAAAATACAAAGAAACAAACACACAACGCTAACTCTAAGATTTACTTGGTATCCACCTCAACAAGAGGTGACTAATCCAAAGATCCACACACTCACGCACCCTCCACTATGAAAACACTCCTTTACGGTAACTACCGAAGGCGGAGAAGCCTTACAACACTCTCAATACAAGAAGTAAGGAAAGGAAAAACAAAATACAAGCAAAAGCTTACAAGATATGCACTGAAAACCCTAACCCTAACTTCTTGTTGTAGCCCGCCTCTTGATCTTGGATCACCAGCAAACCTTGCTCCAAGAACCCCTCAAGAACTGGCGGTAGAGTGGAGAAGAAACTGTGGAGAGCTGTTGTGTCGCTGGAGAAGAATTGAGGAAGCAGAAAGCAGAAAAACGCTTGCCAACGGCTTTATCCGCGCCAACGGTCGAATCCCAATCGATTGGATTGCTCCCAATCGATTGGGGAGACTTTGGATCGATCGGTTGATCGATCCAGAGCGCCTCTGTGCTCTCGGGAATTGCCTGGATCGATCAGCCGATCGATCTAGAGCTTATTGCGCGAAATCGCACCTCCCAATCGATCGCTCGATCGATCGGCTGATCGATTGGGAGGCTTTCTGTTCGCGCGACACTTCTCCCCAATCGATCCACTGATCGATTGGGAGGAGGCTTGTCGCGGGGACTCTCCCAATCGATCGACCGATCAATTGGGCATGAGCCAATCGATCGGCTGATCGATCCAGCCTTTGTTTTTGCCCAAAAACAAGTCCAAAGTCCCCTAAATCAACATCCGGTCAACCGTGACCTGTTGGTACATCATGCCTAGCATCCGGTCACCCTCGACCTGCTAGGACTCCCTCACCAAGTGTCCGGTCAATCCCTTTGACCCACTCGGCCTTATCTCCACCAGGTGTCCGATCAACCTTGATCCACCTGGATTTCCCGTGCCAAGTATCCGGTTAATCCCTTTGACCTACTTGGACTTCCCAATACCAGATGTCTGATCAAACTTGATCCATCTGGATTTCCTGTGCCTGACTTCACTCACCAGGACTTTCACCTAACTTCACTCACTAGGATTTTCCTTCTGCCTAGCTTCACTCACTAGGACTTCTTGTTGCACGGCCGCTCACGGGACTTTCCATCTTGCCTTAACCACTCAGTCTTTCGCTGGCCGCTCGGGACTTTCACCAGCTTCACTCACTAGGATTTTCCTTACTGCCTAGCTTCACTCACCTTCCGACTTCACTCACCGGGATTTTCACTAGCTTCACTCACTAGGATTTTCACTCATTCACCAGATTTTCATACGCTAGCTTTTAGGATTTCACAGCCGCTCACCAGGATTTTCACCTAGCTTCACTCACTAGGATTTTCCTTCTGCCTAGCTTCACTCACTAGGACTTTCACCTGGCTTCACTCACTAGGATTTTCACCTAGCTTCACTCACTAGGATTTTCACCTAGCTTCACTCACTAGGATTTTCCTTCTGCCTAACCTCCCAGTTAGGACTTTCACCTGGCTTCACTCACTAGGATTTTCCAATCAAGTATCCAGTCAACTTTGACCTACTTGACTCTCCTTCACAATCTCACCACATGAACAATTTCACCTGCAATCTCCATGTCTTGTCTCCATGTATTGTCAAACATCGAAACCCAAACATCAAGACTCGAGATTGAACTAATTCAAGCTTAGTCAACCAGGTCAACCTTGACCTAGGGAATATTGCACCAACAATGTTAACAGGGAAAAATATTGTACTGGCCTTGTAAGTTTTAGAATGACATATTATAGAGTACATATATCTAAAAGAACTGGTTGGACTGGTCAAATGGGAGAATAGCAAGATTGTCGGTGCAATATTTCCTAGGTCAAGGTTGACCTGGTTGACTAAGCTTGAGATGACTCAAACTTGAGTCTTGATGTTTGAGTTTCGATGTTTGATAATACATGGAGATTGTAGGTGCAATCGTTCATTTGGGAAGATTGTTGGTACAATTCTCCTCTGGTCAAAGTTGGCTAGTTAGATGTGAAGAAGAGTCAAGTAGATCAAGACTGACTGGATAATTGACTGAGAAGTCCTGGTGAGTGAAGCCAGACAGTTGGAAAATCCTGGTGAGTGAAGCCAGGTGAAAGACCTAGTAAATGAAGCTAGGCAGAGGAGAAGTCCTGATGAGTGAAGCCAGGTAGTTGGAAAATCCTTATGAGTGAAGCCAGGTGAAAGACCTAGTGGGTGAAGCTAGGTGAAAGTTCTGGTGAGTGAAGCCAGGCAGATGTGAAAGACCTAGTGAGTGAAGCTAGGCAGTATGAAAATCCTAGTGAGTAAAGCTAGGTGAAAGTCCTGATGAGTGAAGCCAGACAAATGGGAAACCCTAGTGAGTGAAGCTAGGTGAAAGTCCTAGTGAGTGAAGCCAGGCAGATGGGAAACCTTAGTGAGTGAAGCCAGACACGTGGAAATCCAGGTGGGTGAAGGTTGACCAGACACCTGGTATTGAGAAGTCCAAGTAGGTCAAAGGGTTGACCGGATATTTGGCATGAGGAGAAAAGTCCAAGTGGGTCAAAGGGATTGATCGGACACTTGGTGAGGAAGTCCTAGCAGGTCGAGGGTGATCGGATGCTAGGCATGATGTCCCAACATGTCATGGTTGATCGAATGTTGGTTTTAGGGATTTTGGACGTGATTTGGCAAGTCACATGTGAGTCCAATCGATCAACCAATCGATTGACTCATGCTCAATCGATCGGTTGATCAATTGGGTGAGTCCCGCGACAAAGGCTTCTCTCAATCGATTGGTTGATCGATTGGGGAAGAATCGACGTTGCACAGAATGCCTCCCAATCGATTGGGCGATCGATTGGAGCGCTGGAAATCGCACGATAGCCTTGAATCAATCGGTTGATCGATTCAGGCGATTTCCAGAGAGCACAGAGGTGCTCTGGATCGATCGACTGATCGATCCAAAGCCTCCCCAATCGATTGTGAGCAATCCAATCGATTGGGATCCGACCGTTGGTGCTGAATAAAGCCGTTGCGAGCTCTTTTCATACCTTCACCCGATTCATCTCCGACCTTCACAGTACCTTCTCCACCACTCACTACCAGATCTTGAAGCTTCTTGGAGCAAGGTATTTTTGCACTTCCAAGGTCAAGAGGTGTTCCAAACAAAAAGGAGAAGCTAGCTAGGGTTTTATGCTGTAAAATCTTGTAAGATTTACTTGTATTTGCTTCTTCTTTTCTTCTTGTTGTTGAGTGAGTTTGTACGAGGTTTCTCCACCTCCGGCTGCGACCGAGAAGGAGTGTTTTATAGTGGAGAGTGCGTGTCGTGTGTGGATCCTTGGATTAGTCACCTCTTCTTGAGGTGGATACCAAGTAAATCTTTGTGTTAGCGTTATATTTGTGTTTCTTGTACTTTTCGCTGCATATCATCACCAAGAAATAAGCAACGACAAGCGCGACGAACTATTCACCCCCCCTCTAGCACATTTCGACCCTAACAAGTGGTATCAGAGCGAGGTCGCTCTTCACCGGAATTATCGCCGGAAGGGCAACAAAGCTAGAGTTCAAAGAAGTTGAAGCAAATTCAAAGTCGAAGACTTCATCAAAAGGCTTAACTTCAAGATGGAATTCCGAGATGGACTCGGATTTGACACGAGGGCGCCTCCACCATTTACTATGACGAGCTTCGATTTTTGAAAATCAAGAATAAAAAATTTCTTAATGATAGAGATAGAGCAATGGTTTGCTCTAATGGAAGGCTTCGAAACTCTAAGAAATTCAAAAGGCAAGATCCTCAAGAAAAGCAAATGGAGCCAAGAGCAAATTCAAAGGAGCGAGACAAATGACAAAGTGATCAAGCTATTGGTCAATTTATTTCCAAGCAATATTTTGGCTCAAATTGGAGAATTCGAGGATGCCAAGGAACTTTGGAGCAAATTGCCAAAGATTCATGAGATCCCCTCCACTGTACCAAATCAAGAAGAATCCAAAGAGGGCGGCTCAGTGGATCAAGGTCAAGAACAAGAGGACTCCGAAGTTGAGAGATGCTCAACTTCCGAAGAGGAAGTCAAAGAAGCCTCATCTTCAAAAGAATGCAATGAAAAGAGCAAGGAAGGAGCATATTCATTGTTCCATGTACAAGATGAAGATGAAGAAGCCTCCACCTCTAGGATTGAGGGGGAGAGACCTTTATTGATACCGGATCAAGAAGGAGAAATTTCTACATCCGGGTCAAGTGGAGGATCAAGTGTCATCCCTACATGTGAAGGTAAAAATGTTTCAATTAAAAATAAAAATCATATTATATGTTTTGAGTGTAAGGAACATGGGCACTACAAAAGTAAGTGCCCTAAATTGGCCAAGAAGAAGGGTCAAGTGGCACATAAGGGCAATGAGAAGCCCAAGGAGATCGTCCCCACAACAAAGAAGAGCAAGGAGCACATTGTGTACTTCTTGTGTCAACAAAAAGGACATTATCGGAGTCAATGTCCAAAGGGGAAGAAGGCGGTCAAAGTCAAGGGAGGAAGCACAAGTCAAGGAGGAACTTCCAAGGTAAAACCCAAGGTATCATTTATTGAGCCTATCCTCTTGAATTATGGTAAAAAGCATGTTAATTCTAGTTTATATCATTTTAATGCTATTTATCATAAAAATAGGAAGCATGATAGAATTAAGGAGAATTATATAGCCTATTATGCTAAAACCACTCAACCTAAGGTTAGAAGGGTAGAAAATAACTTAGGCAATAACTCTAAGAATTCTAGTTATTTGCCTAAGAAAAAGAAAAATCAAGGTGTTAGTGAAAAATCAAAGGTTGAGGTGTTACGGAAAGAAAATCAAGTCTTGAGGTCAATACTTGATAAATTGGAGAGGACCCTTAGAAAAATTACAAATGAAATACAAGGGTCCAAGAATCAAAACCTAGGTCTAGGAGTACAAAAGTCATTCAAGGGTTATAGAGGTTTGGGATACAAACCTAAAATCAAAAAGGATGTGCCTTCTTACCATAGGGTTCTATATAGCTATGAAACCAAGTTTAGGTCTAGTGGTCAAGTCAAAAATACTAGGGCAGTTATCTCTAAGAGTATTTTTGCGACAAATGTGACTAAGACTTCAAAAAAGTCTAAGAAAGTCACTAACAAGGTCACAAGGGAAGAAATCTCTAGAGTTGACCTAGAAAAGGTGACCAAGACTTCTAAGAAGCCTAACAAGGTCATTAGGAAGGTATCTAGGGAAGTTATCCCTAGTGAGTATCTAGAGCATCCAAGGAGCACCAATAGGTTTTGGGTTCCTAGGAGCATTTTCTCTACCCCTTAGATGAGTTAGAGAGTGTCAACTCTAATTGGAAGGGTAGTTAATCCAACCTTGATGAAGTTGACACTCGAAGAGCATTTTCAAGGTAATTATTAACCTTTGAAAATGAAGTGGATTGTCATTTACTCTTTAAAAGAGTAAAATGTGCCATAATTTAAAAATTTTGATTTTCTTTTAAATTGACACAAATTGGGAAAGCATAAGAAATACCAAGTTGGGATTTTGATATTTTATTAGGGATTTAAAGGCAAATCTAAGCTTAAATTTAAAATCATTACTCTTTGAAAGAGTAAAGTGTGCCAAACATGGAGGAATATACTTAATTTTAATTGACACAATTTAATCATGGGTTAAAGAAATGCCAATTTGGATTTTGGCATTTTCATGAGTAGATAAGGGGCAATCTAGGTTAATCTTAGGTTTAGCTAAGGATTTAAGGACACTTAGATAGATAATCTAGGTATTCTGTTTAAGCTAAACTATCATGCTTTGCTTGTCCATCATATGTCATGACATTATTTTTACATTCATGCTTTATTATGAAAAACACAAAAATATCATATCATGTCATACATACATCATGTAGTTATAGCAAATTTTTTTTTTTTGAAAATTATTCATTTTGATATATGCCATAACTCATCATGCATCACTTTTAATTCCTTGCAATTATGGACAAATGACATTTATTAACAAGTAACATCCTTGGTGGATGTTCAAAATTCTTAAAATGCCTATGATCCGGTGGTAAGGACGGGGGGATCAGTCGTTGGCGGGAGGTCAATGACACGTGGAGGTCAAAGGTCAAGAGGGTCAACACCAAGGTCGCGCCGAGCGGACTGGCGGACCATCCCCGGACATTCGGCTGCCCGGGCACCCGACCCGGATCTCCCAGGCGATCGGACAAAAGACAACCCGACCATGGGGCGGGTTACCAATGCTCAAGGTAAAAGAGTCTTTAAGCCGAGCGGCCAGGACACTCGGCCGAGCTGCAGGACAGTAATCCACAATCCCAACCGAGCACGTGAATAAGGCTTCTTGGAGGACATGAGCGCCGAGCGGCCGTTCCGCTCGGCTCAGGAACAGATAGGAGAGCTAGGAGACAAAAACGACAGCTGGTAGCTTCATCCTCGAAACACCTGTCGCCGACAAACAGCACGGTCGGCGGCCGAAGCGGACAGAATATCGTACGGTAGAATCTTCCACCGTCACATCTGGGATATGCTCGGACGATTGCGGATTGGCGTCAGACGCATTTTTCTAACACAACCTTACTGAGGTATGTTTGGGGAAGCGTGCACGCATCGAGAAGCGTGCCCGCGCCTCCCCAGGGTTCTATATAAGGACCCCCAGACTTCGACGGAGGTATGCACTCTTGATCACTGTAGCCACAGTAACGTTACTCTGCTTCTTCGCTGCCTGACTTGAGCGTCGGAGGGTCGTCGCCGGGAAACCCCTCCCGGCTCGGCTTCTTTGCAGGTTCGCCGGAGATCTACACCACCAGTCGGAGACAGCGGAGAGTGCCACGTCCCCAGCGTCCGTCGACTCAGCGCTCAGACAGGATCAAATTGGCACCGTTTGTGGGAACGCACCTGAATCCGAGTAGAGACGAGGGAAGAAGCTGGACGCCAATTCATGGTGACGCTCTCCCCCGAAGAATTAGACGCGCTCATCCAAGCGCGGGCGGCCAAGATAGTCGAGCAGCAGCAAAAGGCTCAAGCCGATCGGCTAGAGCAACAGGCAACGTTGGCATCAGGCGGTCGGGCAGCACCAGACGACCGGCCAGAGCAGCTCTCAATATGGGCCAGAACAAAGGTCCGACCGGCACTCAGGTGGAAGCTCCGCCCGCCCCGATACCGTTCCATCGGGCTGTATTCCAAACGCCGTCAGAGGTCGCGCAAGCCAACCTCGACCGAGGATATTCGTCAAACGAAGCCCCCGAGCGGGACAATAGAAAAGGCAAGGAGCCAAAGACAGACTCGTCCCCCGAGCGGATCAATAGGCAGTTCTCCGAGGCCATCCTACGTGATCCGCTGCCAAGGCATTACGCGCCCTCGGCGATCGGGGAATACAATGGAACCACCGACCCGGACGACTATCTGGGTAAGTTCGACAATATAGCCACTTTGCATCAATATACAGAAGACGGACGACCCGGAATGTTCCACCCTACTCATGACTTTGATGGATTTCGACGAGTATATTGTATCCTCCTCACTCCACGGGTATTCGGGAGTCGAGAAATTGAGTCAGATTTTATGCTGGTCGGCAAGTCAGTTTTTTATTTTTATTCTTTTTCAGTCATAGAATTTATCATAGTTTTTCGAGCAAGGACTCCTGTGCCGATCGGCCTCGTTTCCATCATATCCGAGCCACACGCTCGATTCGATCCGAGCCACGGGCTCGATGTCGAAGACCCCGTGCCATTCGTCCGGGCGTATATTATCCGAGCCATCGGCTCGATGTCGAAGACCCCGAGCCAATCGGCCGGGCGTATATTATCCGAGCCACGGGGTCGATGTCGAAGACCCCGAGCCAATCGGCCGGGCGTATATTATCCGAGCCATCGGCTCGATGTCGAAGACCCTGTGCCGTTCGGCCGGGCGTATATTATCCGAGCCATCAACTCGATGTCGAAGACCCCGAGCCAATCGGCCGGGCATATATTATCCGAGCCATCGGCTCGATGTCGAAGACCCCGTGCCGTTCGGCCGGGTGTATATTATCCGAGTCACAGGCTCGATGTCGAAGACCCCGAGGCAATCGGCCGGGCGTATATTATCCGAGCCATCGGCTTGATGTCGAACACCCTGAGCCAATCGACCGGGCGTATTGTTGGTTGCTACTCGGAAAACCTAATGGTTCCACTGTACAAAAATTTTGTACAAAGGTCTGAACCTTTTCCTAGCTACCATGTGTTCTTTTAAATTAAACTCGGATCGCCTGCGGAACTTAACACGTTTGATCCTAAGTTTAATTTATTTGTTCTTTTAGGTTTAGACTTGGATCTCTTGCGGAACTTAACACGTTCAATCCAAATCACCTAGGTTATTAATTCCATTAAATATTAATTTCCAAAATTGGCTTCCAGGACTGCATGGCGAGGCACATGACCTTTTTGGATATGGGAACAACCACCACCGCCTAGACAAAACCTTTTAAGGAAAGCTAATATTCAATTTCCTTAAATAACTTTAGGTCAACCAAAAGGAACAATCAAATCACAAGGAAAAGAAAAATAAAAGAACACAACATCGAAAACTAATTCGAAATACTAGAATCGTATGCCTCTTGTATTTGGTATTTTACATGAAGATAAAACTAACATGATGCGGAAAACTATATTAGTTATACCTTTTCTTTTGCAAACAAAAAACCTCTAGGTCTTCTACCGTATTCCTCTTCTAATCCCGGACGTTGTGTGGGCAACGATCTTCCGAGACGAGAACCACCAAGGCACCTTCTTCTTCTTTGCAAGGTTCGGCCACCACATGACTCCAAGAAAGGATGAGGTTCGGCCACCACCACCAAGCTCCAAGGGATGCAAGAACAAAGCCTCCTTTCTCTCTTTTTCTCCAAGCTAGATCCGGCCACCACAAGGACTCCAAGAGAACAAGATGGTTCAGCCACAGGAAGGAGAAGAGAGAAGAGGAAGAGGCCGGCCACCAAGGAAGAGAGGGAGGAAAAGAATTATAGAGTCATTCACCCATGAAGGCACCTCTACCCCCTCTTTTATAATCCTTGATCTTGGCAAATAAGGAAACTTCCTTAATTCTTTTGCCATGAAAAGGAAAAATTTATTTAATTAAAAATAAATTTTCTTTTCATTATAACATGGCCGGCCACTTATTTCCCCAAATCAAGGAGAGTTTTAATTAAACAAGAATTAAAACTTCCTAATTTGTTTCCGGAAATTTATAAAAATTTCTTCAATAATTTTTATCCCTTCATGATTGGTTTATAAAAAGGAAATTTAATAAATTAAAAATTTTCTTTTAAACATGTGGATAAAAAGAAAGTTATCTCTAAAAATTAAAATCTCTTTTAATTTACAAATGAGGAAAGATATCAAATCTTTTCTTAATCTCTTGTAGAAACTTATAAAAGAGAATATTTAATTTTTAAACTCTCTTTTAAATCATGAACATGGTTAAAAAGGAAAGTTTTCTTAAAATTTAAAATTCACATTTTAATCAACAAATAAGGAAAGATTTCAAATTTTAAACTCTCTTTTAAACATGTAGATGATTTACAAATAAGGAAAGTTTTTACCAAAAAATTAAAACCATCATTTTAATCTACAAATAAGGAAAGAGATTAATCTTTTCTCTTAATCTTTTGTAGAAAGATATAAAAGGAAATTTTTAATTTTTAAATTCTCTTTTAAAACCATGATATCCACATAAGAAATAATTTTAATAAAAATCCTTTTTAATATTCTAGTGGCCGGCCACCTAAGCTTGGGACCCAAGCTTTGGCCGGCCACTTATAATTGGCTCCACCAATAGCTTGGGTTCCAAGCTAGCTTGGCCGACCTCATTGGATGGGTAAGAAGGTGGGTATGTGGTGGGTATAAATCTCTATACACAAGAGGCTACGATAGGACCGAGAGGAGGAATTGGTTTGGTCTCCTGATAAGCATCCCGTGTTCGCCCGAACACACAACTTAATTTCATCAATAATAATTCATTCTACTAAAGAACTATTATTGAACTACCGCACCAATCCCAAATTACATTTTGGGCTCCTTCTTATTATGAATGTGTTAGTCTCCCTGTGTTTAAGATGTCGAATGTCCACTAATTAAGTGAGTTACTAACAACTCATTTAATTAATATCTTAGTCCAAGAGTAGTACCACTCAACTTTATCGTCACGTCGTAAGTCCACCTGCAGGGTTTAACATGACAATCCTTATGAGCTCCTCTTGGGGACATTATCAACCTAGATCACTAGGACACAGTTTCCTTCTATAATCAACAACACACACTATAAGTGATATCATTTCCCAACTTATCGGGCTTATTGATTTATCGAACTAAATCTCACCCATTGATAAATTAAAGAAATAAATATCAAATATATGTGCTTGTTATTATATTAGGATTAAGAGCACACACTTCCATAATAACTGAGATCTTTGTTCCTTCATAAGGTCAGTATAAAAGGAACGACCTCTAATGGTCCTACTCAATACACTCTAAGTGTACTAGTGTAATTATATAGTTAAGATAAAATAATACCTAATTACACTACGACCTTCCAATGGTTTGTTCCTTTCCATCTTGGTCGTGAGCTACTGTTTATAATTTATAAGGTACTGATAACATGATCCTCTGTGTGTGACACCACACATCATGTTATCTACAATATAAATTAATTGAATAACTACATGTAGACATTTGACCAATGTGATTCTTATTTCTAGAAAAATGTTTATACTAAAAGCTAGGCTTTTAGTATATATCCTAACACGTATATTATCCGAGCCACGGGCTCGATGTCGAAGACCCCGAGCCAATCGGCCGGGCGTATATTATCCGAGCCATCGGCTCGATGTCGAAGACCCCGTGCCGTTCGGCCGGGTGTATATTATCCGAGCCATCGGCTCGATTTCGAAGACCCCGAGCCAATCGGCCGAGCGTATATTATCCGAGTCATCGGCTCGATGTCGAAGACCCCGTGCCGTTCGTCCGGGTTTATATTATCCGAGTTACAGGCTCGGTGTCGAAGACCCGTGCCGTTCGGTCGGGTGTATATTATCCGAGTCATAGGCTCGATGTCGAAGACCCCGTGCCGTTCGGCAGGGTGTATATTATCCGAGTTGTAAGCTCATTGTTGAAGATCGTCGAGCGGCGACGTTAAACTCTAGAGTCGGACCGGCGACTATAAACCCCCCGGCTTAAAGACCGTCGAGCGGCGACGTTAAACTCTAGAGTCGGATCGGCGACTATAAACCCTCCGGCTTGAAGACCGTCGAGCGGCGACGTTAAACTCTAAAGTCGGACCGGCGATTATAAACCCCCCGGCTTGAAGACCGTCGAGCGACGACGTTAAACTCTAGAGTCGGACCGGCGACTATAAACCCCCCGACTTGAAGACCGTCGAGCGGCGACGTTAAACTCTAGAGTCGGACCAGCGACTATATACCCCCCGGTCCGAAGACCGTCGAGCGGCGACGTTAAACTCTAGAGTCGGGTCGGCGACTATAAACCGCTCGAACGTGATAGCATCGCGCCGATCAACGAAAATCTAACGGAAGGTCGAGAGACCGGTCGACATAGTTATGAGGAGCACTTGAAACGAAAGACTAACAGAGCAAAAGTTGACATTCTAAAATTACATTTAAAATCTCGCCGACCAAGGGCAAAGTTACAGATGCCATTCATTAAATTAAGGTCGTTTAAGCCGACCGGGAGAATTACAGAAAATACTTTTCACTCAAGAACGTCAAAAATAGGCTCGGGAATGTGCTCCAGCAGCCTAGCCAGATCCTTGGGGGGGATAGAAGCCGCCTCCGGAAGCAGACCCTTAGCCTTCAAGTACGTAGTGGTGGCTTGGATGGCCTCTTCAAAGGCAAGGACCAGCCGATCGCTGAACTTGTTACCAAAGTCATACAATCGGAAGTAGTTGTGCCTCATCGCCGCGAAGCGCCCTGGTTCGCCATCTTGGTATTCTTTGAAAGCGGCTCGGGCGGCTTCTAAGGCGTTTTGGAGATCTTTATTGTCTCCTTGAAGTTTAGCCTCAGTAATCGATCGACCCTTTTGCTCAGCAGAAAGCAGATCGGCTAACTCCTGGACATGCTGCTTCAGCGCTCGGGCCTGCAGATTCTTGGCCTCTAAATCGGAGATGGTTGTATTTTTCCTGTTGGTCGCCAGTTTCATCTCCCGGTCGTGAGACTTGACTTGGGCCTCAAGGCCATCTACCCTGGTCTCCAAGCCAGAGGACTTGTGCCGTTCGACCTCCAATAATTTCTCCGATTTGCTCAGTTCGGCTCGAAGCGTGGCGTATGATGGCCCCTGAGCTGGCGCTCCTCCGGAAATTTGAAGTTTTTTTAATTCTTCCTCCAGGGCGGCCAGGCGATTACTGACCGCAATGTTCTCCACCCAGTACTGTTCAGACGGAATAATGTCAAGAACCAAGGTTAAGCATACAGTAGGTTAAAGAGCATACCCCGGTTGCTTGTTGTAGATGGCTGTCGCCGAGCTGCCCGGGGGTTATGATGGCAACGCGAGCCCTCGCATCTTCCCATACTTTGGCGAGCGGTCCTCGGATGGTGATCTGATGCTCCGGAGTAGTTGGCCGATCAACGGCCAAAAGGAACTCTTCAGTGGGAAGATGGAGGACGGCCTTGATCGTTCGACGGCCGCTCGGATCTGATTGTGAAGAGATGGATCGACCGGATGACTCGCCGAGCGGAGCAGAAACTATTCCTGAGCGCCTGAGCCGAAGACGAACCCGGGGCACAGAACTAACGGGTCGTGCTTCGAGGGAGGCCGCTGGTTGGTCGAGCTGGGAAGGAGTTCGGTCCGAAGAGATGACCTCGGTTAAAGCAGGGACTTGGTTGACCATTTCAGAGGGGGCGTCAACTGGCTCGGTCACCGGTTCTACAAATGTGAGATCCGTTCGGCGCCGTTTACGTGTTATCAAGGGGGAGTCGTCGGCCGACTGCCCCACGTCTTCAGAGGTAGGCTGACCGGCTGACAAGATAGCATCACCGATCGCTCCGGTTGCAGGGATCCGACCGGTAGACTCTCTGGCCTTTGTTGGAGCTTCTTCGCTCTCGCCCTCATGTGAGCCGATCGGTGCGATCCCCAGATCGGCCATCTCCTTAGCCGCTGTTGCTTCTATTTCGGCGACCTTCAATTTCATCCGCTCGGTGGCCTTGGCGCGCCACATGATGTTAGCTACATAAAAGAAGAATAAATCAGTTAGACCAAAAGGAGCGGGGACAGGGAGAGCGCTTACCCATGGTGCTCGGAAGCTTCGTTCGGATCGGGCTCAATCCGAATATGTACAACACACCCTCGTGAAGTAGCTTATTGATATTGAACCTCTGACCGGCTAATAGATTGGCTGCATGAAGATAATCCGGTTGGCTCTTGTATTTACCGAGGTCCGGCGGGCTTGGCACAGTGGTCTGCCATTTGGTGCGAAAGGATGGCCGTTCGGGAAAGCGAAGGTAAAAATAATTTTCCTTTCAATGCTTGTTCGAGGTCGGCATCTTGTCGAAAAAGACAAGACCGATCCGCGATTGGAAGAGAAAAGGACCCCACTCAGACTGTTTGGGATAGTAAAAATAATGGAATACTCTGGGGACTAAGGGAATGTCGTGCAGCTTGAAAATGATCACTACACCGCACAGCAACCTAAAAGAGTTCGGGACAAGTTGGCCGAGCGGGAGGCGGAAATAATTACAAACCTCAAGGATAAAAGGATGTATAGGGAAGCGTAGGCCGGCCACAAATTGGTCGCGAAAGAAACAAACAGTGCCGGTCGGCGGATTGTGGGTCCGATCGGAAGAGGTGGCCAAAACTAATCTATGGTCAGGAGGAAGTTCGAATTCGCGAAGGAAGCGTCCCACGTCATCCTCGTCAAACCGACTTACCATGGTCATATACCATAGGCCAGGGGAAGGGTCAGAAGGTTGCGAGGTGCTAGCCATCGCCGGGACAATACCGAGGAAGAAAGGACTGAGGGAAGAACAAAAGGGTTGACGGAGGAGGTTGGAACTGTATTGAACGGGTGCAAAGGCCACCGGAATGGAGAACACAGAAAAAGGTAAAGATAGGAGAAGGCTTACTAGGAGGCGAAGCGTGAAGAAGAGGGAGGTCGAAAGTTCGTCGGGTCGCCGAGGCAAGCGAACGTCGAGAAACTGGACACGAGAGGAATCACCAAAAGCACGAAGGCAAGAATGATAGAAGGAAGATCAGCGTCGGCATTTCATAAACCCGGGGCTTAGTCCACAGCAACCGTTCGATCCAGGTCATCGAAAGGAACGTCGGCATCGGACCGTCGGATTTGAACCGACGTCTGTCCCATCAAAGATGACGCCCTCGCCGTATGATGACGGCGGACTTGCCAAGTGGCGATCAGTGATGGGGCAACATTTAATGAACATCATTACTCGCGCGTGGGCAACTTAAAGAGGATTGACACGAATTCCGAGGAGACCCGACGACTCCGACCGTCCTTAGAAGCGGTAGCGCGACAAGCGGCAAATAGAAATCAAAACTACCAAGGCATAGCCATCAACTCGCCGGTCGGCCGAATGGACCTCCCTAGAGCCGAGTGGAGGTACACTTTCAGGAGCGGCAGAGTGGATGTCGCTCGATCAAACTTATAATCCAGTTAGTCGGACTTAATGCCTCCTTCGACTAGACTTGAGGGGGAGGCATGTGATCCGGTGGTAAAGGCGGGGGGATCACTCGTTGGCGGGAGGTTAATGACACGTGGAGGTCAAAGGTCGAGAGGGTCAACACCAAGGTCGCGTCGAGCGGACTGGCGGACCATCCTCGGACATTCTGCTGCCCGGGCACCTGATTCGGGTCTCCCAGGCGACCGGACAAAAGACAACCCGACCATGGGGCGGGTTTCCGATGCTCAAGGTAAAAGAGTCTTTAAGCCGAGCGGCCAGGACGCTCGGCCGAGCTGCAGGACAGTAATCCACAATCCTAGCCGAGCACGTGAATAAGGCTTCTTGGAGGACATGAGCGCCGAGCGGCCGTTCCGCTCGGCCCGGGAACAGATAGGAGAGCTAGGAGACAAAAACGACAGCTGGTAGCTTCATCCTCGAGACACCTGCCGCCGACAAACAGCACGGTCGGCGGCCGGAGCGGACAGAATATCGTACGGTAGAAGCTTCCACCGTCACATCCGGGATATGCTCGGACGATTGCAGAATGGCGTCAGACGCACTTTTCTGACACAACCTTACTGAGGTATGTTTGGGGAAGCATGCATGCATCGAGAAAGCGTGCCTGCGCCTCCCCGGGGTCCTATATAAGGACCCCCAGACTTCGATGGAGGTATGCACTCTTGATCACTGTAGCCATAGTAACGTTACTCTGCTTCTTCGCTGCCTGACTTGAGCGTCGGAGGGTCGTCGCCGGGAAACCCCTCCCGGCTCGGCTTCTTTGCAGGTTCGCCGGAGATCTACACCACCAGTCGGAGACAGCGGAGAGTGCCACGTCTCCAGTGTCCGTCGACTCAGCGCTCGGACATGATCAGCCTAGATAGAAATGCATGATCCCTAGTTTAGGGCAAAATCCAAACTTTACATCTCACAAAGACTTATAAGATGACTTGTATGTGTTTTAGTGCACATTAGATACAAGTGAGATGTTAGGACGATGAACGAAACTCAAGATGTTGATTTAGTGCATCTAGTTGAGTTTTAGGTTCATCAAAACACATAGTTATGTGTTTTCCACTCATTGGGAAAGCTAATGTATAAGTCATGTGCATTGAGCCCAAAGAACATGGTTGGATATTGGTTTTGAAAATCATTTTAAAATGCTTTTGGAAAACCTTGGTGAAGACTATCTTTTGATAGTAATCATCATTGAAAAGTTAGGCACAAACTTGAAGAAAACACTAAAGTTTTTAAGTTTTTGTCAATTTTTGAAAATAGGAAGTATTTTCATAGAAAACTATTTTTCCTTGATAGTATATACCCTAAGTAATGTCTATACAAATTTTCATGATTTTTAGAATTTTGTAGAATTTTTGAAAAGTTTCTAAAGTTCATTGAAATTAACCTTCAGAAAATCAGGGCTTCAATCGATCACCCGATCGATTGGAATGCCTCAATCGATCGGGTGATCGATTGAGAAGGCAGGTATCACAAACAGAAACTCAGTGGATCAATCCACCGATCGATCCACTCTGCTTTAATCGATCCATTGATCGATTGAAGTGCTGAATTTGGCTGGGAAAGTCTGTTTTCAGTATTTTAGACCATGTTGAGTCTAGGTAATCATTCCTAATCCCTCAAAACACATTTGTTTAGATTTAGGGGGAGTTTTTATGATGAAAACAAGATTGGATTGGTTAAGGAAGACTAAATAGAAGTTTAGGTTGAGGTTTAGTTTCATTATTGGATTTTTAAACCTCAAAGCTTCTAAATTTGAGTTTCCTAAAGATTTAGGGATTCCAAGTCATTGTTGTTGCAATGACAGAAGTTACATGCATGTCTTTAGGGGGAGTTACTCTTTAAGGACATGAAAATTTATTTTCCGACACCATTGAAGGTGGTTAAACCTTTATTTTGAAAAACAATGCTCAAGGTTAAGCGTTGAAAAACAATGGAGAGTGGATATTTTCATTATGGGGTTATGGATGCTCTAGGATGAGCATCATAACGTGGAATAATGCTCCAGGGTGAGCAGTTAATACAGTGAAGGGTATGAGACCTTCATTGTTGGATAGGTTAACGCTCAAGGGTGAGCGTTGAAGATAATGAAGGGTATGAGACTTTCATTATGGTGTTGTGACCAACGAGTGAAGTTGTGAACAACGGTGAGTAACTCTTCAGGGGGAGAGTTCTTTTTGATGTGTGCCAATAGGGGGAGAATATAGAGTTTAAAGACCTTCATTACCTAAAGAGGGAGTTTGCCCTCCAGGAAAGGGGGAGAATGAAAGAAACTCTCATTCATGCCTTGGCATGAAGGAAGTTGAGCCTATGAGATTAACCTAACTTAAAGGTATTGTCAAACATAAAAAAGGGGGAGATCGTTGATGCAATATTCCCAAGATAAAGGTTGACCAGGTTGACTAAGCTTGACATGACTCAAGCTTAAGTATTGATGTTTGAGTTTCGATGTTTGACAATACATGGAGACTCATAATACATGGAGATTGCATGTGCAATCATTCATTTGGGGAGATTGTTGGTACAATTCTCCTCTGGTCAAGGTTGACCAGTTAGATGTGAAGAAGAGTCAAGTAGGTCAAGATTGACTGGATACTCGACTGAGAAGTCCTGGTGAGTGAAGCCAAGCAGTTGGAAAATCTTGGTGAGTGAAGCCAGGTGAAAGACCTAGTGAGTGAAGCTAGGCAGAGGAGAAGTTCTGGTGAGTGAAGTCAGGCAGTTGGAAAATCCTGGTGAGTGAAGCTAGGTGAAAGACCTAGTGAGTGAAGTTAGGTGAAAGTCCTGGTGAGTGAAGCCAGGCAGATGTGAAAGACCTAGTGAGTGAAGCTAGGTAGTATGAAAATCCTAGTGAGTGAAGCTAGGTGAAAGTCCTGGTGAGTGAAGCCAGGTAGATGGGAAACCCTAGTGAGTGAAGCTAGGTGAAAGTCCTGGTGAGTGAAGCCAGGCAGATGGGAAACCCTAGTGAGTGAAGCCAGACACGTGGAAATCCAGGTGGGTCAAGGTTGACCGGACACCTGGTATTAAGAAGTCCAAGTAGGTCAAAGGGATTGACCGGACACTTGGTGAGGAAGTCCTAGGAGGTCAAGGGTGACCGGATGCTAGACATGATGTCCCAACAGGTCATGGTTGATCGGATGTTGGTTTTAGGGATTTTGGACGTGATTTGGCAAGTCACATGTGAGTCCAATCGATCAACCGATCGATTAACTCATGCTCAATCGATCGGTTGATCAATTGGGTGAGTCCCGCGACAAAGGCTTCTCTCAATCGATTGGTTGATCGATTGGGGAAGAATCGGCGTCGCACAGAATGCCTCCCAATCGATCACCCGATCGATCGGGAGCCTCCAATCGATCGGGCGATCGATTGGAGCGTTGGAAATCACATGATAGCCTTGAATCGATTGGTTGATCGATTCAAGCGATTTCCAGAGCACAGAGGCGCTCTGGATCGATCGACCGATCGATCCAAAGCATCCCCAATCGATTAGGATCCGATCGTTGGCGCTGGATAAAGCCGTTGCGAGCTCTTTTCAGACCTTCACCCGATTCATCTCTGACCTTCACAGTGCCTTCTCCACCACTCACTACCAGATCTTGAAGTTTCTTGGAGCAAGGTGTTTTTGCACTTCCAAGGTCAAGAGACGTTTCAAACAAGAAGGAGAAGCTAGCTAGGGTTTTATGCTGTAAAATCTTGTAAGATCACCATTTTTTGACTTGTTTGGGCTTTTTAAAACCTTGTCAGGTGACACTGCATCTCGAGCTTTGATCAAGGTATGTGCCTTGCCGCCTTCTTCTATTATGCACCTAGGTGAACTCTTGTCCCTCAAATTTTAATGGCACACAAGGGGTGGAGCCTACTGCCCTAGCACCTAGGTGCCTCTTTTCAAAACACTGTTTTATGAGGTCATCAGATTGCATTTTCATAGACAAAATTTGATATTAATTTTTAGAAACAGCTATGGTTGACCTAGCAAGGTTTTAAAGATTAGTTAGACAACTGTGAGAACCTTACTGTGTTGGCTTTAAGAGTATAGCAGGTTAGGGGGCTTATTTTTGGTTACATTAGATGCAAAATAGCAATTAGATCTAGAAATATAACTATATTACGTGTAGTAACAAAACCTTTGTACAATAACTAACTAAATTTTCTTTGCATTTCCTGTCAAATGCATTACATGATATAGGATCACATGTTTCAAACTGGCGTTCACAGTAATTCGTGTAGATAATTCTTATGTGCATTGCTGCCACTCTTTCTTTTTCTGTTCCTGGATTCTTTCTTCTACTGTGATGCTTCAGAATTTGTAAAACTAAATTGGCTTTGCCAGGGTGTTCGAGGATGATCCTCTCTATGACATACTGAATCAATTCCAGCAAGGACATAGTCACATGGCTGTGGTTGTTAAGCGTATAAAAGATAATGGTATGCCAACAGAGAAGAACAAAACAACTATGCAAGAGAACATAATGGATCAGAACAGGAATCACAATGATGTCCATGGTATCCCCACAAACTATAGCGCTGTCTTATTTTTTGTTAATGCGATGAATTTACACCAGAAAATTGTCCATCAAATTACTTGAATGTAATGGGAACTTGTAATTTGTATACTTTGAGGTAGCGATTTCTCATTTTACAGGCAACGAATCCCAATCAGTTATTTCTGATCCTTTGAATAGCACTGTCAATGCATCCCCTGTGAATAATAATATTCAGCAATCTCATAGTCCTGTTAAGAGAAGCAACATGGAGAAACGTGGGGATGCACGCTTACAGGGCAAGAAATCTGAACGAGGACGGCATGCCAATATTCTTGATGTCAATGCAGACACTCTTCCAAGCTATTCATTAGATGAAGAAGTAGTTGGAATTATAACAATGGAAGATGTTATGGAGGAATTGCTACAGGTGGATAATCTTATGGTCGAAATACTTGTCCAACAATTTTCTGAGTTAACCCCTTTTCTTATTCACTAAATATATTTTCCATTTTCTAAACTGCATAGTTCTTGTACTTATTTGTCTGCAAGATTTCCTGAAAACTGAGTGTTTTTATTTTCCTTGGAGTCGTGAATAATTTGTCCTCGTCTTGAATCAGTATGTCAAATTCTCAATGGTTCTCTGGAATGCTTGCTCCAGTATTTGCAGTTAGTTTTATATTTTTTCTGTTAATGTCTCTAATGAATGATTGATTACTTTGACAGTAATGCTTAACTTACCATTTTATAATGTTGAAGTACACATTACTTTGCTCTAAAACTGATTATCATGCCAATCTCTTCCAGGGTATGTAGAGATCCATCCATGTCATACTCACCACATCATTTGTGTTATATAATTGTACTTCATACACATAAATTTGAAGTCTTTAATGTATAGATATAAAGCCTTAAGAAAGTATTATTTACCGTGTTTATGAAAATATCAGAAAAGTTACTTGTACCTGATCAGCTATCCTTCATTATTCAGATCTGTTCATTGCCATAATTTACTTCCTCTTTGATGATACAAGTACTTTAATCATTGTGTTTATAGTTTCTGATGAGTAGATCATTAAATGCCAGATAAGTAAGGTATCACTCTTTGATCAAGCCGACAATCCAGCATTAGCTAATCATTGACATATCAACGAATGTAGTTTGTTATGAACAATTTATTGCTTTTCTTTTGTTCTTTGAGAAAAATAAGTTTGATTTTCAAGATGCTGCATCCTGAAGCACTTGATGCCTGTAGTGAATGTCAAAAGTGACAATTGAAAGCAAGTTTTATGGCTCAATGAGCGAGTTCTACACTACTTGCTATTACTTGACAAATAATACATAACTTTTAACTAAAAAAAGTAGAAAAAATCTCCTTTGTTCGACAATATTTCATTTATATTTTTTTCTGCCTTTATTGCTTACCAATTTCTATGCTATTGATTTGCAATATGATCGTGCAGACCTGTTTTTATGCCATACTTATTTGATATCAACAAAATCCACCAGTAACAATTGGCATCCAGTCTTATTTTGATTTTGCAAAATTCTTTATACTTGGATAATTTTGGCATATCCTTCAAATCATACGTCACATCTGACATCTGCCTTTGTTTTCTAGGAAGAAATATTGGATGAGACCGATGAGTATGTTGATGTTCACAACAAGTACGCCCATGAGTCCATGCATTCTGTATGTTATTGTTTTTCAGGTAGCCATAAGTAGATTTATTTAATCAAATATCTTGCAGGATTAAGATAAATATGCTGCCAACAAGAAGGTCTTCACCAAGATCATCTGGAATCGTATCCATTTCTCAGTTCCCCCGTCGAACTCCAACAGCATCTCCTCTATCTCCATGTCATGAATCTTCTGTGCTACGTTCATCTGTTCCTCAGCATGCTCAAGCATCCATTCCATCACCAACCACACTGACTTCGGGAAAATCGTTACCAAGTTCACCTTTTCATCATACAAGTCCTGGCCAGAGCTCACCTGCTGCATATCGAGTAAGTAAATAAAAAGATTTCCCTTCTGAACCAAAGACCATTTATCATGTATCAAACTATCTTTGGATAGCATTCTCAATGGTATGCACTCTTCATAGTTCTTGTGTTCAGTTGAGGTCTCTTGGCGCAGTGATAAAGTTAACCCATATTATGGTATTAGTATCTCTTCTATTTTAGCGATGGTTTAGTTGGATCTAATTATTAGCCTTTTCTGGAATCTGCTTTCTCCTTGCCATTGATGCTTTATTGGCAAGTATCTGTAGAAAAATCTACTAACTGTTTGTGTTTTGCATTTAGCAAAGTTTATACAACTCTATGCCTTCATTTCATATATTGGAATCATATTATGCCTAAATGAAATAATTAGACTGCCAGCTTGTGTAGCAACCTGTACCTCCTAACTCGGATGATTCTAATGTGTATCGAAATTCACATTAGAATTTCGAGATATGGAATTACGAAGTAGAGCTTATCCTTTCATTTTCTGAGAAAATCTCACAGTTGAGCCTGATTCATTATTGTTTCTTTTCTGAAATATACGATAGGTATCACAATCCCTCACATTGTATAACTATCTCAAACTTTCTTTTACTGGCCTTCGACGGAGACACCTTTGCCTTCAAAATCGTTTCCTCAACTTTATCATTTACCAACGATGTTTTTTACACTATTAGTTCTGCTCATTGCCTAACCGTTATCTTGTCAGGTATCAAGAAAGTCTTACGAGAAGCTTGACAAAAATGGAGAGAGCAATGTGTGATAGTCCATTTGGGCAAACCACAAGGTAAATCAGCATACTACTCTGCTGAAACTACTATCTCGTACCACAAAATTCTAAATTTTTGTTCATGAACCCAACTGTTTAATCACTTGTATCTTGTATATTAGTTGGAAAAGTTACTATTTTTCATAGGTATTCTGCGGTATGTGTTTTAAAGCTGCATCAATAAGTCGTATTTCTAAAGAGATTTGTCTTACTACAACTGACAGTTGATTCTCTCTCTTTTATTGTACAAATTTCCTTGAAATCTATAGTGCCTTATTTTGTTGTGAGCAGTACCTTGGCTTTTGTCCATGAATGTCGATTTAACGACAATCTAAATGTGAAGTATGGTAGGATTTATCAAAGTGTTCTTTCGGGTACTTATTTCTATGGTAGGATTTAGGATGGCACACCTCTAACTGTGAAGTATGATCGCATCGATGGAGACTTGTATCTTTAATTTCACTCTATTGGCATGCGATAGATAGTCAAGTTTGGCTAAATTGTTAGTGAGTATGTATTTGACTCGTATGACAATCCATTGTATTCGCTCTACTCCAACTATGAGACTATTTTTTCTAAAGGCTCTGAGTTGGAGTTAAGAGGTTTGAAAGATCAAGCTATGTTGTGTTAGTGCAAGGAAAGTGTCTTCTTTTTTTTTAAAAAAAACTCTTATCTTTTAACCACTTACTGTCGGTTATAAGTTGATTTTATGATTTATTTTTCTTCATATAATATAATATAAGGACAGACTGTGAGGGACATCTGAAATGAGTATAATCACTTTTTCACTATAACAGAGAAATATCTTCTTAGTTTCTCAAACATCTAATGATCAAGTCCTAATTTTTGTAAATTAATAGATGAATTTGTTTATAAGCGAGTGTTTCTTATTTTATCTTGGTGGTAAGTAGAAAATTTTTATGGGTTAGGTCGGTAATATTCATGATTAGTATGTATAAATTGAATATCAAGTGTCAATTAAAAAAACAAAGACAATTTAAACTATCAATAAATATAAAAATTTAGGAAAGTTATAAATTTTAAAATATTAATATAAAAAATATATATTTTTAAAAAATATAGAGATTAATGTGATATAAAATCTATATATCTAAGAGTAAATTATTTTTTAAAAGTAAAATACTAAAAAAAATGAAAATTTTGGTTAAAATGACAATGTAGCATGTTGGATGGTATTCTTTTCTAGGAAGTCATTAAAATTTAATATATTTTGAAATGAGTAAATAATTTAAAATAATTACTACGAGCTATTTTTGATTTAAATTTTGAATTCAAATACATTAATGCACTCTACAAGTCATAAGACTCCACTTGTATATTTAATAGTTTTAGTCAAATGACTCAAAAACAATTATTTGAAAACGATTATAATTATTTTGATTTTGAATATATATATATATATATATAAAACTATTTAAATACTACAAATCATTGAAACATAACAAGTGCTAAAACTATTAAAGCTCACAATTTAACGCAAATTCTTTTTCTGAATAATTACAATGACAGGATATTTTCCTCTATTTTCTCAATTGATTATTGTTTTAAAAGGGCAAAAAAATAAAATAAAATAAAAATAAAAATAAAAATAAGAGGAATAGGCGCAACATGGAGCCACAAAAGGGGAGTCGTTTTGCGTTGCAAGAGAGAGCTCAACGGCTCAACCCCGCCCACTCCCGCTTCCTCTCCTCGCCAGCAGAGCCATCCCCTTCGCCGTCCGCCGCCGGACCTCCTCCATCCTCCTCCGGAAGCTCCGGTTCACCTCCCTCTTCTCATCAGGTTTGCCTCCCTCTCCTCATCTCCGTAGCCTCGCGACAGTGGCGCTGCGCTCGCTTTCGCTGTCCGATAATCAGGCATTTAGTCGCCCTCTCGTCGACCCCTAGCCCCCTTAGCTTTTCGACCGGGTGATTGGCTTGGCTGCCGATGGTTGCCTGAGCGATCGACGGTTTCGGCTTCTGGGGACGGTCGGGGACGAGTGGTGATTTTGATGTGGAAAGGGGCGTGTTTGGTCGAGCGTTGATGGAAGGTGAGAATACGTGTGATGATGTTTCTCCCGGTGGTCGTGGTTTGGTAGAGTCGGGCCACTCGGAATCGAGGTCCGCGAGTTCCAGGATGGAGAGGAAGGGGCGGAAGAGGAAGTCCTTGCCCTCGGGTGAGGTAGAGGTTGGTGGGTTCGATGAGGATGAGCGGCCGATTGGTTCCCTGTTCAATTTAAAAAAGAGTAGGGTTGCAAAAAAGGGTAAGCCCCCTTCAGGTGGAGCTAGGGTCGAAAACCCTAGGTGTGATGAACAGGTACATTTGGGTGAGATGGATGATACATTGGCTAGCTTTAGGAAGAGGATGAAGGTTCCAAAGAAGGGTAAAGTTGCTGGTGGCCTTGTATCTGAAGGTGTCAAGGATTCCCTTCCACTGGATGGGGCGAATTTGGACAAGATGGAGGATACAGCCAGTTGCCATGGGCAGACAAGAACTTCAGGAAATCCTGGACGTAGAAAATCAAGACATGCTTTAACTGATAAAGATGAGACAAAAAAGGTACCCCCGAAGCATGACAACAATTATTCAGATGTGGGATTGGGAGATTCACTGTCTTCCTTTGTCAAGAGTGTTCAACCAGCCAAGAGGGTGAAGGGAACAACAACAACCTCATGCACTGATGATGGGATGAAGTTCAAAACCAACATGGTTTCTGCTGATGTTCTTCTGAGTTCTCCTTCTGTGAAACATGGTTTATCCTTAACTTCAGATGGTACCCAAGAAAAAGTTATTAAGAGGGGTCATTTATCCTTAATTTCAGATGGATCCCAAGAAAAAGCTAGTAAGAGAAGGGGTCGTTTATCCTTAATTTCAGATGGATCCCAAGAAAAAGCTAGTAAGAGAAGGAGTCGTTTATCCTTAACTTCAGATGGATCCCAAGAAAAAGTTATAAAGAGAAAGAGCTGTCGAAAGTCTGAATGTAGAACTCTTCCAGACTTGAAGATCAAAAACTTGTCCGAGGAGCTTTTGTGTGGGAACTCTGATTCTGGAATGTTGGTTAAAGAACAGTCTTTTTCCTCGAGGAAAAGTATGTCTGGCTCATCTTTGCTTGATGAAGATATGGTGCCTACTCCACTGGCATCTAATGTGCCAGACTCAGGTAGAGCTTTCAAACAATCACTTTGCTGCTTGACTCGGGAAGCATCTTTTGTTTCAGTCCCGGCAATTGAGGGAGGTGCACATATTGATAATCATGGTGGTTCTGATGGACAGGAACTATCTTTAGATGACTCAGCACCTTCTCTAAGTCAGGCCCAAACTCCTCACCAATCCTCCAATGAGAAGCTACCTGACCCGGAAAATGACAAGATAACCTCACAGGAGGGTAATGCTACCTCCCCCGTGTGCCTATCAAATTCTATCAATGTTTTATCTGAGATTTGCAATGGGGCGAGGATTGTACAATGCCAGACCACAATTGAGTTTCCTTCAAACAATAACTTGTCTGAAAAAGTCGAAGAACCCAGCATTTTCCCTGGCGAATCTATTCCTGTAGGTCCCGAAGAAATTTGTTCTCTTGGAAAGCCAAAGAAGGATCTTGTGAAGCCCTTACAGAGTGATATGTATTTCCACCGTTGCACTGGTAAATTATCCAGGGATGAAACACCGACACCAAATTCTGGCAATGGAAGATCCTTCTTTCATGGTTATAAAACATCTTCTGTGGCAAACTCTGGAGCTAATGTTGAACTTTTGTCTCCTCAAATTTCACTGAGAAGTCAACATCAAGAGCCCCAATTAAGGTTGCAAGAAGCTCCGATCTTACATGATGCCTCCAAAGAACCATCTTCCATCATTAATAAAGTTCCCCTAACCATTGAGGATCCTGAAGCAGTGAATTTTGATGCTAAACTCAATCAGAGAGAAACCCATCAAAATGAACTACCAGTAATATCCAACAGAAGAACTCTAGACAACCAATCTACAATTTCCCATACAAAAATGCATAGGCATGGTGACATGGCATGTGAGGGTGATGTTGATTGGGACATCGTAATGCATGAACAAGGCTTTTTCACAAATATTCCCGCAGCTGATGAAAATCAACCTTTTAGACCAAAAGCTAAGTCATCTTTTTCAGTGGATGATGCTACTAATTTTGATTTGGTAGTGGTAGCTGCTGGCCTAAAGCCTCACGCTGTTAATCATATTGAGAAGATTAAATTCAGGGATGTCCTTAAGCGTAGAGGTGGTCTTCAAGAATATTTGGATTGCAGGTAAACTACCTTTTCTCTGAACCTGTAGAATGTAATTTTATATACTTGTTGACAAGGAGCTATCTACTTTTGCACTTTTAGCTTTTCTGCATATCCAATGTTCTTCTTTCTTCAATTTTCCAGAATCCCTAAAATCATTTATTTTAATGAAGGCATTTTTGCATTTTCCAATTTGAAATAGATAGTGTGTTTTACTATGTTTTGCTTTTACTGCACTATTAAAATTTTCACTTATATTTGGTACTACGAAAATATAAAAGATGATTCATGATCTTTACAAGGTGTGCTTAACTTTTCTGTTGATTACTTTGTTAACTGAACAAGTACTTTTTACTTTGAATGGCAGGAATTTCATTTTAGGATGTTGGAGTAAAGATGTCAAGCACATACTCCCTCTTACGAGCTGTGGCATAAGTTATATTCCTTCAAAGGATGAACTGCCACGTCAAACCCTCATTCGTGAAATCTACATGTTTCTTGACCGTAATGTAAGTTACTTCATAGAAAGCATGTTGTTTTTTCCCTCATGGAAGCCATATGGGTCTTTTAAATCTTAGTTTTGATAGCTATCTTTCTGGTATTTTGCATCACCATTCAATACCTGCAATGAGATCTTATTTATTTTCTGTCAATTTGCATAGCAAAGTCTAAGTGCATATCTGTGTATGTAAGGCTTTATGTTCCTGAACTTTTCACTTTCCTGGAGAGTAATTTTACTCCCTTATTTTGGACATCTTTTAAAATTACATGCACTTCTGGTGTTCTTTAGCTTCCTCGATATTCAACTTGTGAAGATCTGTTTTGATACTCTTCGATGTGTTTTTCTTGTCTTGATTGAAACCATGCCTCTAGCACCATGAGTTTAGAAATCCAGCTGCTAATAACCTTTTTGCAGGGTTACATTAATGCAGGAATTGCTTCAGAGCAAGGCGAAGTGAAGCTTGGTAGTCTATCTTATCATGGAGTTACACAGGGGCTGCAAGAAGAGGGAGATTATACGGTGACAGATGGCTTGGACAAAGTTGCTAACAACTCGTATCAGGTTAAACTTCCAGAGAATACTACGGCGATGCCAAATAACAATCTCACTGAAGTTCAGAAAAACATGACCTTGGTCACAGGAAATAATGAAGGTAAGAGTTTCCTGCCACCTTGTGGCAGATTGGAACATTCTCTAAATGTTCAAGTGAACAGGCAGACTAAGATAGAGCAAGATGCAGTGCCAGCGGTTACTGCATGTGATACAGAATGCTTCACGACTTCTATGGGAGGGAACATAGGGTGCTCAGAGTCAGAATGCAACTTAAGGAAAGTGATTGACAAATATACTTCACATGATGAAGGGACTAGGCATGGTGATGCTCGTAAAGAACACAATGCAGAAACTTGTAATGCTCCAATAGCTTGTCAACAAATTGACACCATTGATTGTGGATCAATAATTGATGTTTCCTCAAAGCACGAACTGGCTTTCTCTGATATAGATAGCATAGAAAAAATTAAGAATGGACATACTAATATTCATTTGACATCTATACATTCTTCAGATGCAGATGCTCGTGCTAAATCCCATCTAAATATTGGGAATAGGATAATTATTGTTGGAGCAGGGCCTTCTGGCATAACTGCAGCACGCCATTTGCATCGGCAGGGCTTTTGTGTGACAGTGCTTGAGGCTCGAGATAGAATTGGCGGTCGTGTATACACAGATTGCTCGTCACTTTCAGTTCCTGTTGATCTTGGTGCCAGCATCATCACTGGTGTAGAGGCTGATATTGCTACTGAAAGAAGGCCAGATCCATCATCTTTAATTTGTAGTCAGTTGGGTCTTGAGTTGACTGTTTTAAACAGTGATTGCCCACTCTATGATATAGTCACGGGGGATAAAGTCCCAAGTGATTTAGATGAAGCATTGGAAACTGAATATAATAGTCTTCTTGATGACATGGAACTTCTTGTGGCACAACATCATGAGAGTGCAATGAACATGTCTCTTGAAGATGGACTGGAATATGCCATTATGTACCGGCGCATATCCAAGACAATATCTGATGTAGTCACAGAGTTTGATAAACCAAGTTTAGTTAGTAATTCTACAAAGGTAGCTGCCCTTGTGAATTCTTCATCTTCTAGATCAACAGATTGTGTTGACAATGAACTTAAAATGAATATTTTGAGCCCCTTGGAGCGCAGAGTGATGAATTGGCACTTTGCACATTTGGAATATGGTTGTGCTGCACCACTCACGGATGTATCTCTGCCTCACTGGAATCAAGATGATGTGTACGGAGGATTTGGTGGCCCTCACTGTATGATTAAAGGAGGATACAACACAGTTGTAGAAAGTCTATGCATGGGACTTGATATTCAACTGAACCAAAATGTTTCAGAGATAATCTATGACACTAATGAAACAGATAGGGGCCTTCAAGATGAAAAAAAGGTTAAAGTAATTACCTCAAGTGGAAAGGAATTTGTAGGGGATGCAGCCTTGATCACTGTGCCACTTGGTTGCCTAAAGGCAGAGACTATAAAATTTTCTCCTGCCTTACCAGATTGGAAGCAAGCTTCTATACAGAGGCTTGGCTTTGGTGTGCTGAATAAAGTCATCTTGGAGTTCTCTACAGTTTTTTGGGATGATAATGTTGATTACTTTGGGGCCACTGCTGAAGAAACTAATCAAAGGGGGCAATGTTTTATGTTTTGGAATGTAAAGAAGACAGTTGGTGCACCTGTTCTTATAGCACTTGTTGTTGGAAAGTCAGCTAAGGATGGACAAACTTTTGGCAGCTCTGATCATGTTAACCATGCTTTGCTTGTTCTTCGTAAGCTTTTTGGTGAAGCAGCTGTACCAGATCCAGTTGCATCTGTTGTGACAAATTGGGGTATGGATCCATACAGTAGGGGTGCTTACTCTTATGTTGCTGTTGGAGCTTCCGGTGAGGACTATGATATTTTGGGAAGACCAGTTGCAAACTGTTTATTTTTTGCAGGTGAAGCAACCTGTAAAGAGCACCCTGATACTGTTGGTGGTGCTATGATGAGTGGTCTCCGAGAAGCAGTACGTATTATGGACATCTTAACCACTGGCAAAGATTACCTAGCAGAGGTAGAATTGATGGAAGCTATTCAAAGACAGTCTGACAGTGAATGGAATGAAGTAAAAGACTTATCAATGCAACTTGATGCATGCAAACTAGGTGCAATATGCAAAAGCTCTTCAGACGGCAAGCATACAATGTCCACAAAGGATTCTGTATTACAGGACTTATTCTTTAGTGCAAAGACTACATCTGGACGGCTTCATCTGGCTAAAGAACTATTGCGTCTTCCTGTTGCATGTCTAAAATCTTTCACTGGGACTAAAGAAGGACTTGACACACTGAACACTTGGATCCTTGTAATTTTTTTTTTTTGGATAAATTTTTATGAGCAACCTTCATGATTAATAAGTAAATGAACTCATTGCCCTCCTCTTCATGAAAACAGGATTCTTTGGGAAAAAATTCAGCTCAACTCTTGCGACACTGTGTTCGCTTGCTTGTACTTGTATCAACTGATTTAGTTGCTGTTCGTTTATCAGGTATTCTATTTTTCAAATGATATTTTGTTTCAGAACTGTGTCCTCCATGTTATTATTCATCCTCTTTCTTTTAGATTGAACTATCACTTATATTACATTCGGTTCCAACTTCTGAAGCTTTATTTGTTACATTAGTTTTGTATCTTTCTAGAGCACATTTTATTCTTAGCTATTGCAGATTCAGATATATAATTTTTGTATGACATATTTCATATGACAATTCAGTGGGGTGTCAATAGGTCACGCCATGGCCAGGCAAGGCCTGGTGGGAACCATGCTAAGCTCTAATGCTACCCACAATATCGCCCCAGGTCCACCATGGACTCAGGATGTGTGCTTGTGCTAGCTCATGGGCCATGAATTTAGTAGTAAATATCATAAGATAAATATTTTTAAAAATAATGTTTCTAAATCTGAAATGTTAAACTTATAATGTTTCTATTAGATATATATATTTAAAAGATATGACTAATTTGATAGATTTTAAATTTTTAAAAAATATTTTAGGGATAAAAATTGGTAACTTATAAATTCTTATTGGCCATGATAGGCTTGTGTCCAGGCTTATGAGAGCTGCTCCTTACATAACCCACACTCAGCCTGGCTTAGCTAGTTTGACACCTGTAGCATTGTATAATGATGATATATATGGCCAATTTATGCAAGTCTGTATTTTCCTTCTTTTTCCTCTGTTTTTTAATACTTGAAGGCAATATTCTCTGTTGGCATAACATTATGTGAGATTTACAAATCAGTGACATGAGCTAAGTTTGACGGAGACAAAATCTTTGTAAGATTTTTAGGTATCTTGGATCATTATTGAACAAGAAGGGGATATCGATGTTGATGTATTTTAATACCCTTTTATCATGAATTTATTTTGATATTTAACTGCAGTTATGTTCAATGAGCACTTATCTCTAATTAAGCATTGTTTAGCTAAAATGTTCTTTCTTTTATAGGAATAGGAAGAACCATTAAGGAGAAGGTTTGTGTGCATACTAGTCGTGATATTCGTTCTGTTGCAAGCCAACTTGTCAGGATGTGGATAGAAGTTTTCCGCAAGGAAAAGGCTATTAATGGCCTGAAGTTACTAAGGCAAGCAGCAGGATCGGAACTCTCCAAAGTAAGATCTAAGGATGGAAAGCCTCATCTGCGTGCAACTACTGAGACATCAGAAAGTAGATGCAATATGCAAGTTCGTTCATCTTCTGAAAGTCATTCACCATCTAAAGCAAACAATAGAAAGGCTGACATTGCTGCTACAAAGTTAGAACCATCATTGTGCATAAAATCTGATGTCAAATTATTGCATTCTGAGAGAATGGTGCCTGCAAAGAATAGTTTAGCTGTTTCTGAAGAAATTGCAACTTTTTCTGCCATAGAATCTGCACGAGCTGCTGCTCTGAAAGCTGCAAAGGTTTTCTGCTAAATTTTCAAGTCCAATAATTAAATTTTTATTTATGCGAGTTAATACTTCTTTGTGATGGAATGTGCTAAATTCAAAATTTGGTGTTTATTGTAGGCATATGCCTCTTCAGAAGCAGAGGTCACCACACTGCGTGAGCTGCCAAAGATACCATCTTTCCATAAATTTGCAAGGCGTGAACACTCTGTGCAAATTGATGAATTGGATGTTAGAAGGAGGCAGTCTGATGGCAATTTTATAAGGCAAGATTGTGTGTCAGAAATAGATTCAAGAAACTGCAGAGTTAGGGATTGGTCTGTTGATTTTAATGGTGCATGTGGTAATATGGATAGCTCAAAATTGTCTGGTGATAACTACACTCATTCTAGCTATTCAAATGAATTAGCATATGCATCAAATGCAAGGGAACATTCTGGAGAAAGTGTAGCAATAGATAGCAGAATGACTAGAGCATGGGTTGATACGGATACGGCTGGTAGTGGAGGCGTCAAGGATTCTGTTGCCATAGAGAGATGGCAGTCACAGGCAATGGATGCAGATGTGGATTTTTACAACAGTATGCATATAAGAGATGAGGAAGAGTTCGACAAGGTAGTGTTACCAGATGTAAGAAACCAGTGTCACAGTGGGGATGGTGCTGCCCTAGAATATGAAGAAAACAAATCATTGTTTGAAAAAAAAGTAAGAGGAGCCCACTATATTAAACAGGGGGTTGTGGACTTTGTGGCTTCCTTATTGATGCCTTTATACAGAACTAGGAAGATTGACAGAGAAGGATACAAAGTCATAATGAAGAAAGCTGCAACCAAGGCAAATCCTTATTCTTTCTTTTAAGTTGCAAACACAGTACAATTCACTTGTTTTTGGCTTCCTGCATGTTTATCTGGAGATAAATGAAGAGTTTTTTTTTTTTTATCTTCTCAATTATTTTGATTTGTCTGTGTTCCAGAACATCTCTCTCTCTTGCTTATTTTCCATGATCCAAATATTGGATCCAGGGTATATTTGATATGATAAGATACCAATCTCATTTTAATTTCATCTTGATAGTTTGATATATGAATTAGCTTTTATAAATTTATAGTTTATAAAAATTAATTCTTATATTCCTTTGCTTTGACTTTGCCAGGTAATGGAACAATGTACAGAGAGAGAAAAAACTATGGCTATGTATGATTTTCTTGATTTTAGACGGAAGAACAAGGTTGGTTCCATTTCTCATATAATAACTATATCCACCTACTCATGCAAAAAATCTTTGTAAAATGCTAAAAATTTGACATATATTTAGCAACTTTGGGAGTTTGATCGATTGCTTTACCTAGTCATGCTCTTATCTTTTTGATTTGTTATCTTTAGTGTACTCTCGTGTTTTGCATCATATATGTATCTGCCAATGTGTCAGTAACATTTCATCTCCAGATGGAGTACTTTTATTTTTTTAGGATTTACCATTTTTGTGTTTTCACTATCTACTGTTTTTGTTGTTGTTGCAGATTAGATCTTTTGTGGACAAATTGATTGAAAGACACTTGACTATGAATCATAGTGGAAAGTTGTGATGTGGCCAGGGAATGCCTCAGAATTTGGACATACTCAAAGTGCCGTTGTGTAATTGATGCAAGTCATACATGATTTATGGATTTGACTGCAGTGTGGATATAATCAGAAATGAAGACAACATCAGTTTGGGTCAGCTATGTTGAATGCTTGTGATGTTCAATATCAAGCTAAATGAAGATATCTAGACTGGTTTTATGGGCCACCTGCTGCCATATGAATGCACCTTCAAGACTTGTCCTTGAGGACTCTAATGCAATTTCTTCCTTCAAGTTTGGCTTCTCAGAATGAAATGCGAAGGTGATAGATAGGTCATAGTGTTTGAGAGCATGGATAATCATGGTATTTTGTGCAGTATGTTAGGAAACTGAGTTCTGACAAATATTTTGTAGTATTATGTCTACATGATGTAGTTTTTACTGCTATCGTCCCATTCAACAAATTACAGTCTCAAGTCACAGAGTTTCCTTATTCTTTTGATCAAGGATTCATAGATGAGTGCAGACTTTTACTGTTTTTTCTTGCTGTACAGTTATGAATTCATATTGCTGATACCCTTTGTAACCTTTCACCAAGAAAATTAACACTTTATTTTGATGACAGTATTTCTCAATTTTTGTTGGTGTTTCCTTAAACAGCATGTTTACTTGTAGAACCTTGTCTTCTGTTTGTTAGGTGGTTGTGATAATATTGTCAGTTGCATGTAGTGAGGATTCCACCCCGAACGCTCATGGTCCACATGCACTATAATTAATGGTCTCTGAATGAGTCACCTTATCATTGATTTGGCATGTCACCATAACATCCTACACTGCATAAACTTAATCAACAATACTCTATAGTTGCGCCAACGTGCTATCACATCTGTCTTGTGATCATAGTTGGAAGATATTATTGATTATTATTTAGTTTTTGCATAATTGCTAATTGATGCAGTTGGATAGTTGATCGTAGAGCTTTGATTAGTCATCTAAACTTATATTCAACAGCCTATTAATCAATAAATCCTCAAGGCCCGGGTAAATCATAGTCAAGTACCATGATTAGGTTCAATTTCATTTTCTCCCATGTCACTTATAAAAGAAAAATGCAGTCTTCCAGTCTATTGTGATTGTATCCATTTTTCTTTCTCATGTGTTGATCCTGCAAGGCTGCAACACATATCAATGAAACCATATCAGTTAGCTCGTGTATAGCTGATTTGAATTGTCATGAGTACCACAATTAGGTCCAATTTCATTTTCTTGTCATTCATAAAAGAAAAACACAATCCTTGCAATATATTGCCTTTGTATCCATTCTTCTGTACCATGCATTGATCCTACAACACATATCTTGAAAAACCGTATCAGTGAGCTCATACATTGCTGATTTGAAATTTCATGACTTAAGATTGTGATGATCTGTTGCTGTATATTGCATGAGAATCGAAGCAGATTTGGTGCAATTGAAGCACTCTGTTGGTTAACGAGACTAACATGTCTTATGTGACATTGATTTTTATGTGCCACGCATCAATATTCATGGAGCACTAGCAATGATCTATACAACATTTGATGTGTTTTTTAGTTTCTGAGAAAATCTTCGTGATATGCTATAAAACATGAAAAACAAGAGAATTCCTGTCATATTTCTTCTATTTGGACAATCTTTGTGAATCATTTTCCGTTGTACTTATAAAGGTTTGATTTTGTGGCGTTGACAGTTTCTCATTTACCTTCTTAATTTGGTATCAATTCCTCTTTTAAAAGTTCTTGATAATAGAAACATACATCCCCTCGGGGCGGTGCGGTGGTTGAGGCATGGGGTGTTGCCACATGAGGTTTTGGGGTCAAAACTTGACGCATCTGAGCATGCCTTCCCTCATGCCTTGGCCACTTGTATTAATAACTAGTAGCTACTCGTGATTTACCTCCTCCGTGTTGGCCTAAGGATGGGTTGGCGGGGGCGCTGGGGGCAAGCGAATCGCCTTTTGCCACTTGATAATTGAAACATACATCTTCCAAGATCATGCTTTTGAGAGCAACTTCTCAGTCTATACTATATTTGTTTCAGTTTCATTGCTTCAGTTGTCCAAAGTTAGCGATTCTTCAACATATTTGTAATAGACGTATTTGACATGTGTGTTGATGTGAGGTTAATTTCATTATAATTTTCCTGTCATCTAAACCTTTGTAAATGATTTTTCATTTGACTAAATTATTGGTTTTAAGTGCATCATCATCATATTTTTACTTCTGTTTTATTATATTTTATCATTGCTCTAGGATAATATATGGTTACAAGAAAGTTTTTTGATTTGTCTAATAGAATAAGTTGTATTAGTTGATACTGACTTAAACTTCTTGAAGTTGTTTTGTCATAAGCATTTTGTAATTCGACTTCTTTACACAGTTTAACTAATACTGTCACATGCACATGTATCAGTGTTAGGCTGCCATTGTGTGCTTGTGTGAATGTTGAAAGAACTCAAAACTTCACAGTTACATCTATCTGTTGGTTTTTGTAGGCACTAAAGTAAGCATTTTTATAAGCTACGAATGTGAATCACACTTTTGATTGTTTGTTACTAGAAAAATCCAGGTTTTGTAAATTATATTTTTCATCTGGGTTGCATGTGACATGTTAATATATATCATCTTTTTTTTATAAGATGTCTATGTTACACCATGTAATTTCACTTTTTTTTTAAAAAAAATTGCTTCATAGTGTATAATATTGTGAACTATGAGTCTCCAATATCTTCCTTCTAGAAACTCCCTTTGTACATATTTTGCTATTTTTTATGGCTGAGAGCCTGCCATTGTGTTTTAGTTCATATTACTGGACATTTATTCCATATGGCCTTCGTCTGCTCAGTAACTGGTGAAATAGTATATTTTTTGAAACAATGAGGCAACTAAACCTGTGTACCACAGATATGGACTCCATAGAGCAATTGTTAGTACGACAAGAAGTGAGTATACAAAGCATTGGGCTGCGATTAATGATATATACTGTATCATAACTGTTTTGGTATGACAATGGAGTGTCTCAGTCACTCAGGATACTTGGTGCTTATATATCAGAGTAAACTACAGAGGCTGCTCCCTGATTGGAGTACAGGAATCAGTAAGTCTTCCTCTCCTTGCCTGTTGTGATTACTTCTGAATCCTCATTTTGATGCTTATTTATACCATTACTTTCTCCACTATGGATGGTTGTTGCATTGCTCAAATTAGAGGTCTGGTATTTGGGTGATCACAACTTTGAAATCCTTAAAGTTGGAAATCAATCAGCACTTTATGGGAGTTTGCCTTAAATATATACCTGACTTAGGATTTTATCTGCATCATCTCATTTCCAACAAATGCCTCGGGCATTGTCATCATGGACATTGTAAGGTTTGATATACTTTAGAGAATACTTCATATACACTAATGGTGCTGTGAGTTATGTGCATTTTTTTTTTCTTTGACACCTTTGATATAGATGTGAGAGGCTCTGGATGATGTATTTGCTTGGCTTTTTTTGGTTCTAGACAGAAGCTTAACTTTATTTCTAAGGCTATTAACTAATCATGTTGTTCATCCATGATGTATTGAGTCAAAATTTAACCTATCTCTCTAGGCTATTAAATATATAGGTCAGAGCAATGCATTACAGAGTATATTTTAGCTGAAGCATTTGGGATATTGGATATGTTAGTTTCTCTAGTGGAAGAAATCAATGGAAGATACATTTGTTTCTTTGAGTAGAAAACTTGGTTGGAGGGAAGGCAAAGTTTTGGTTCCAGGTTTGTTTCACTAAATGCTAGTACAGGAAGTCTTAACTAGTTACATTCTGACTATGGGAAGCTCAGGAGCCTTTTTTTCTTCCTATGTTCTCAATGAACATAGTATATTTGTCCATGTACTTCGACGTATTTATAACAAAAGCACCGATATCTTTTAGAATCCAACATGCTGGGAAAAGGTGTACTTTCTTGGTCTGGTTCACACAAACTTAATATCGCACCTTGCTTGGACCTTATTAATCACATAACCTTTGTTGTGATTATAAAACTTGAAGAAATAGTTGATACCTTGTGACACTTATGGTCTACCATTTGCAGCGCTGTGTACGCTCCATGTTCTTGTTTTCTACCTGTTATTAGGTTAAGGTAATTGAACTAATCTTGGCAAAAGCTTAAATCTATCAAATGTGGAGATCAGCTGCTATAAATTCTCTATGCCTCTCATATGCAACACTAGAGACAAATGACCAAAGCTTGGGTAATTTAATTTCCGAACAATGTCTTGGTCTTTGTTGTTTGCGTTGAGTTGCTGTTCAATCATTATATAAAGCAAGTAATCTTTTGTTTTTGACATCAAATATCAGCTTCAAGTAGCAATATGCCTGTGGAATGACATGATAAGTGGACATATGGATAGAATAGACAGGAAGTGAACATTTTATGTATCTTGATTTTATGGTTAATCTTTATTACATGCCTAGTAATTAGTGAAATCCATTATTTAAATCAAGATGCAGTTCTAAAGAAAAAAAATCAAAATTTCAATGTGCCCTATATGACAAGAAAAATTATGTTAATCTTTTTTTTCATTTCTTTACTATTTAACTATCAGTGCAGGCGGTATGGTACAGTACAACAAAGAATATGTATTGGTTCGTCAAATCCTGCTAGTTTGATCTCTGATATGACTTTCTATTACTTTCTTATTGAAGTGAACAGCAAATTAAGTTTCAGTCTGTTTAATTAATTTTTAATTTTTATTCATATATAGCAATGGTTTACAATTTGAAGTTACAAATATTGATTTTGGTTTAAATAGAACTGAAGGGCCTTGGTTTGTAAAGAATGTAAAATATGTTTTGTTTTATTTTGTTTGGTTCAGTTTTTGTTTTTTTGCTTGGTGGATATTCATTCTTGTTATAATGATTTGAAGTTAGCAAAGCAAGCAACACGATCAGAACTATTCAAAGTCAGATCTAAGGATGGAAAGCCCTATCTTCATTCCACTACAGAAAAAAAAAGTCAGCCCGCTGCACGAAACTCCCGTCATACGGGGTCCCGGGAAAGGATCCATTGTACGCAGTCTTATCTTTTTTTTGCAAGAGGCTGTTTCCAGGATTCGAACTCATGATCTTTTGGTCATTCCACTATAAAGACATCAGAAAATAGATACAAAATACAAGTTTATTTGGAAGTCATTTGCCATCTAAATCAAACAGAATGGCTGACATTGCAACCGCAAAATTAGAACCGACAGTGGGTCAAGTTCTGATGTCCATTCATTGCATTCCTATAGAATAGTGCCTGCAAAAAATACTTAACTTAAGCTGCATCTGACGAATGAGCTCCGATTTTGCTGATCTGTAGTAGCTGCACGAGTTGCTACTCTGAAAGTTGCAAAGATTTCCAGCTAAATTTTCTTTACTCCACTAATTCAAATTTTGAGTATGCTTGTTAATACTTCTTTGCTCGATGCAATGTGCTAAATTCAGGTTTTGATGGTTTGCTGTAGGCAAAGCAACTAGGCCACCTCTTTTTGGGAGCTTCCAAAGATCCATCTTTTCATAAATTTTGAAGTTGAGAATACTGCAATTCTATGAATTGGATGCAAAAGAAGGCAGGCAAGAATGTGTATCAGAAATAGATCCAAGAAACTGCATGGTAAGAGATAGGTCTATCGATACTAGCATTTCTTGTGAAGATTTATATGATTCAAAAGTGCTCAGTGCAGAAATACAAATGAAGTAGCATAGGGTTCAAGTGCAAGTGGCAGTCACTGGCCATGGATACTAATATGCTAATTTCTACAGAAGTATTCATATAGAGATGAGGAAGAGTGTCACACTGGTTTGAAGATTAAATTATGTTTTTGAAAGATCAAGGAGGGTCAAATATACAATAATGCCCGTTTTGAAGGTAGGGCTCCGACGTGCATGATGATGCGGAGCAAAAGTAGTGGTGGTGCTCGTGTGTATGCCATCGTGTAGGCTCATGAGTGTTGTGTGAACTATGATTTTAATCACAATTTTTTAGTTAATCATAATCTCTTCTTATACTTAGTTGTCATGCCAATTAATTATGTTAAGGTCACTTATTTTTTTCTTATTTAATAATAATAATAATAATAATAATAATAATAATAATAATAATAAGTTATTGTGTATTCATAGTCAATTTTGTTTATTTAGTGGGAGAATTACTTCTCTCAATCCTTCATCTTCTCCATTCAATTGATTTGGAATTGTCAATGTCATTATGCATGGCCAATGAGAAAGTTTATATGTATTGAGAAAAAATTTTAAGAGACATGTTTAAGATGGTATGGATATGTACTTAGACATCAATAAATGTTTCAGTTAGGCGATGTGAAATTATGTTAAATATATATATCAAACGAGAAATAAGAAGATAAGAAAAAATTTAGTTAATAATAATAAAATAAGATAAAATTTATTTAAGTATCGATGATATAATAAACTCCGTCCATGATGACCGGTCATAGTCGGTCTTAAGCCCGGATAAAGGAGGAGGGTTGCGTTAGGTTGTCAGCCAGTCTTAAACTATGACAAATATTCAATGAATGAATCTATTAAACTATTGTGCTAATGTTAGGTTGTTCCCCGGAAGGAACGTGTTACAGGGTCCGACTGTAACGTCTCGGCAAGGACCGCTACATCTCCATAACTCGAGTGTAGTGATAAATATGCAAGAGTTCGCGTTACATGGTCCGACTGTAACGTCTCAGCAAGGACCGCTGCATCTCCATGAGAACTTGAGTGTAGTGTTAAATAGACAAAAGTTCTCACACCATAGGTTAGATAAGAACAAATATGATAGAAAAACTAATAATCTAAGATTTGGAACATAGAATATAGGAACTCTCACTGGTAAATCAATGGAGGTAGTAGATATGATGATTAGGAGAAAAATTAGTATTTTGTGTGTACAAGAGACAAAATAGATAGGCGAGAAGGCAAAGATGATAGAGAACTCGGGTTTAAGTTATGGTACACTGGAAAGAGGAAAGCAAGAAATGGAGTGGGTATCATTGTAGATAATTTGTTAAAAGATGAAGTTGTAGGAGTAGTTAGAAAAGGGGATAGAATTATAGCCCTTAAGATAATAGTGGCGAAAGAAACTATGAACATAATTAGCGTATATTCACCACAAGTAGGATTAGATGAAGCTACCAAATCAAGGTTTTGGGAGGACTTAGATGAAATATTACAAAATATTCCACCAAATGAAATGATTTTAATAGGAGGTGATCTAAATGGACATGTCGGAGTGAAAAATGAGAAATATGAGAGAGTACATGGGAGTTTTGGGTTTAGAACGAGGAATGAGGAAGGGAAAACTATATTAGATTTTGCGATAGCATATGACCTTATATTAGCTAATACATTTTTTAAGAAAAGAGAAGAACACTTAGTCACATTCAAAAGTGGGAAAATAAATCCCAAATTGACTTTCTTATGGTTAGGAAGAAAGATAGAAAGATTTGTAAAGATTGCAAAGTAATCCCAGGAGAAAGCTTAACTACCCAACATAGGGTAGTAGTGTTGGATATACGCCTCAAACATAGTATCAATAGAAAGAAAATATATACAATTCCTAGAATTAAGTGGTGGAAGTTAAAGGATGAGAAATAAAATATATTTAAGGAGAAGGTAGAAGTACAAGCATTAGGTGAAATATACGATGACTCTAATACTGTAGGATCGAAAAGAATTTAGATATCTCCACAATAGCATGATATTGTCCACTTTGGGCCTAAGCCCTCATGGTTTTGCTCTTGGGCTCTCCCCAAAAGGCCTCATACCAATGGAAATATCTTTTCTCTTATAAACCCATGATCTTTCCCATGTGTTTCCAATATGGGACTATGTTTGCAACCTTGCAACCCCAACAATCCCCCCCTCAAACAAAGGACCATAGGCTTCCCACGTCCGATCATCGACCCACTAGGTCTTCCTGCCCCTCGGTCCACCTAACCTACTAGGACTTCCTTGCCTAGTCGCAACTAGGACTTCCTGCCTGGTGTCTGGTCCTCTTGATCCGAACATAGGAGCCCCCACTTTCTTTGTTCGAGGTCAATATTGTACCCACATGGCTCAATCAGACCATAGCTCTTGTGCACAATCGGCGGTTAAACCTTCTGGCAGTCCGGGCTCTGATACCAATTGTAGGATCGAAAAGAATTTAGATATCTCCACAATAGCATGATATTGTCCACTTTGGGCCTAAGCCCTCATGGTTTTGCTCTTGGGCTCTCCCCAAAAGGCCTCATACCAATGGAAATATCTTTTCTCTTATAAACCCATGATCTTTCCCATGTGTTTCCAATATGGGACTATGTTTGCAACCTTGCAACCCCAACAAATACAACATGGGTTAAGATGGTATCAAAGTTGAAAATAGTAGCTAAGAGTGTACTCGGTGAGTCAAAGGAACATGCACCACTAAGTAAAGAATCTTGGTGGTGGAATGAGAAAGTACAAGAGAAAGTGAAGGAAAAACGAATAGCTTATAAGGAATTATATATTTGTAAGAACGAGGAAAACTTAAAAAAATATATAATAGCCAAGAAAGAAGCTAAGAAAGTAGTGAGTGAAGCAAAAAATGAAACTTTTGAACGGTTATATCAAAAATTGGATACAAAAGAAGGAGAAAGAGATATTTATAGAATAGCTAAAGTGAGAGAAAGGAAAACAAGAGATCTTAGTCAAATAAAATGTATTAAAGATGAATGTAATAGGGTATTAGTAAATGATGGAGAAATAAAAGAGCGGTGGAAGAGGTATTTTCATCAACTTTTTAATGAAGGTTTAGGTGACCAACTTAACTTAGGTAATTTAATTAGGTCAAATGATCATAGAAATTTTAATTTTTATCGTAGAATTCAAACTTTTGAAGTAAAACAAACTTTAAATGAAATGCACAATGGAAAAGCCGTTGGACCATATGATATTCCGATAGAGGTATGGAAGTGCTTAGGGAAATAAGGTATTGAATGACTTACAAAATTATTTAACATCATATTGAAAACGAAAAGAATGTCTGATCAATGGAGGATAAGTACTCTAGTTCCCTTATATAAGAACAAGGGGGACATACAAAATTGTGCAAACTATAGGGGTATTAAACTAATGAGTCATACTATGAAATTTTGAGAAAAAGTAATAGAAAAAAGATTAAGGAGACCATAGTGACAGAAAATCAATTTGGGTTCATGCCTGGAAGGTCGACAATAGAAGCTATACATCTCCTTAGACAATTAATTGAAAAATATCGGGAGCAAAAACAAGATCTACACATGGTATTCATTGACTTAGAAAAAGCTTATGATAGAGTTCCAAGAGAAATTATATGGAGAATTTTAGAAAAGAGAGGTGTTAGCGTAACATGTATTGAACTAATTAAGGATATGTATGAGGATGTAACGACCAGAGTAAAGACTTCAAGCGGAGTAACTGAAGCATTTCCAATAAAAATAAGGTTACATCAGGGATCGGCCCTAAGTCCCTATCTTTTTACACTAATTATGGACGAACTCACTGCACACATTCAAGACACAGTACCATGGTGCATGTTGTTTGCAGATGATATTATTTTGGTAGATGAGACACGTGAAGGAGTAAATGCTAAGCTAGAATCTTGGAGGGAAACATTAGAAGGGAAATGTTTCAAGCTTAGTAGATTAAAGACAGAATATATGAAATTTAAATTTAGCAATATTAGAAGTAATGAAACAATTGTTAAGATAGGAGAGGACGAGTTGCCCGGAACCGAGAGATCTAAATATTTAGGATCATTTTTATAAAATGATGGAGGGATTGAGAGAGACGTCTTACATAGAATACAAGCAGGATGAGTGAAATGGAGGGGAGCGTCGGGTGTTTTATGTGACCATAAAGTACCTCTTAAACTTAAAAGTAAGTTCTATAAAACCGTTGTTAGACTTGCTATGTTATATGGAGCTGAATGTTGGGCTATGACTCGACACATGAGCATAAGATGAGAGTTGCAGAGATGAGGATGTTAAGGTGGATGTGTGGACATACGAAGATGGACAAAATAAGGAATGAGAGCATTAGAGAGAAAGTCGGAGTTGCATCTATTGAAGATGAACTCCGAGAGACACGTTTAAGATGGTACAGATATGTACTTAGATGACTAATAAATGCTCCAGTTAGGCGATGTGAAACTATGATAAACATGCATATCAAACGAGGAAGAGGAAGACCAAAAAAGATTTGGTTAGCAACAATAAAATAAGATAAAATTTATTTAAATATAGATGATGATATAATAGGAGATAGAGCTCAATGACGTAAAAAGATTTATACAGCTGACCCCACCTAGTGGGAAAAGGCTTGGTTGTTGTATCGATGATATAATAGGAGATAGAGCTCTGATCTTGTCTGAAAGTGCGAAGTTGGAAAGTTGGGAGGTGGCGACTTCACTGATTGGACGTGGACTTCGCTCCACTTTGCAAAATAGAAGATGTCATGAGTGTTGGGTCAGGGAAGAGGTCTCCGGCATTGACCCTTCGACACTCAAGTCAGTTACTGGAATGTGGAGAAAAGCGGAGCAACAGTAGTAACAGTAGAACTCAAGAATAATGTGTACCTCTGTCGGTGATAGACTTCCCTTTATATCGAGCCCTAGTGGGTAGTGCGCGTGCTTCTCGAGGTATGGGTACATTCTCCCATGTGTTCCATGAAAGAGTCTTGTCAGGAAATTACCTTTGACACTATACATTAACAGGACATGCATATCCTTGACGAGAAAGTAGAAGCTTTTGCCGCACGATCCGCTTGTCGACCATGCCTCGTGTCAGCGACACTATCTCCCAAAAGGATGTCGAAAGATACTACAATGGTCCCGTTGCTTGGCTTGACCGGGACTCCACTCCGTCTATGGCTAGGCCCGTTACTTGGCCGAGCGAGGTAGCCGCTCGACCGGGACTCCTCCGCTCTATCGGTCTCCGTGGTTCTTTTATACGGTGACTGTGTAGTAACATTTCCTCCCCTGTTCAGACCAGCTATGCGGTCTCCCCCGACGTCCTGCTACTCCGTATTGAGCGTCAGTTGTCTTGTGTATCATCCCGAGCCGGAATGGGGGTCGCGACTTGGACCCATCTCCTGCCGGTCGGGGCTCGACCGCCCAACCGGTCATTGCAATTCTCCTCCGTTTAGCCCTTTGACACTCAGGAGTTGACCACCTTGACTTTCACCTCCATCCTGACAGTTGACCTCGTGCCAGGTAGGCCTCCCTCCATTATCACATCACACAGGCCTCCCCCCTCAAGTCTAGTCGAAGGAGGTTGCAAGCCCGACTGACTGGACTAGTAGTCTTCGATGTCTTCCACGCCTTTGTCGTTCGGCTTCGCGTTGACAGACCGGGTATACAACCATCGCTTGACCCAAACTTTCGAAGCAAACTGCACCTCGGTCGTTCGACTATATGATAATCGCTTATCCGTGCCGCTCAGGGCAATGGGCGGCAACACTTGGTGAAACAATTCCTTTTCCTTTTCTCGCGCTCTTCGGTCAAGCATCCTGACGTCATCCAGATTTTTTGAAGACCGTACAAATCTGTGATCATTATGGTCGAGCACGCGACCACACCTTTTAATTAAGCCTCATTAATGCCACCCGATGATTGAGAGCCACGTGTCCTCCTTTCTGCCGTTGCATGTTTGACGTGACAGGTAGATATCCCTGGCGACGTGACAGACGCCTTTTCGAATTCGACGGCCAGATCTTCACCTAGTTTTTCGCAACCCTGGATCGGATGGTCCAGGACGGTCGACCGCGAGGTTTATAAACCTCGCATGCTTCGCCGTCTTCCTCACATCGTGTGCCTTCATCTTCGAGCTTCCCGACGACGTTTAGCTTCTCCTGCTTCTCTAGCGATCCTTCCTGTAAGACTCCTCATCTTTTCACTCAAATCTCCTCGTTGTTCTTCGTCGTCGTCCTTGTTTTCGATGGCAAGCTCCTCCCAGCCCCCCGCCTTCGTCCCTGGGTTCTGGTACACCTCCACCGAGTCCAGGTTCGACAAGGATGACGTTGAGAGTTTAAAATCTGCATATGAGTTTCCCCTCGGCTACTAAATTGCTCTTCCTTTGCCTTCTGACCAGCCACATGAACCACCCCCTCCCGAGTTTTTATGCTTCTTTAGGGACTAATTCACCGTCGGTCTGCGGTTCCCGATCCATGATAACTAGCATTTTTTGTGTATTATTTTGGTTCTTATTCTTGGAATTTTTACCTTCTCGCATTGCTTAATTTTGAATTTATATTATGTTTTGTGAGTATGATATGTTTTGAACTTAATTGTAAATTTTCTATAAATTGTGCTATTTAATCTCATGTTTTTATTGTGGATTTGTAGGAAATCAAAAGAGTCATCGATTATGGTCGAGTCGGATCAACTTTGACTTGATTTGGAGGTCAAATAATGGAGATCTAGCAGAATTAATATGAGTCGTTGATCTAGATCAAGAGAGATCTTCCTCCTTTATTCAGATCTAAGCCATCCAGTCCTCCATCCAAATTTGAAGCTATATGGACCATTGGATCCAAGCAAGAAAGCAACTAAATCCGCACCACTCATCTCTTCATCAGCTAGATCTGCATCCATCTTCCTTACAAGGATGGACGACTCAGATTTGAGGGAGAAAACTCTCTCCCTATACTCTTTACACGCACGACACAGTACCAGGGAGGGGATCCATTCATTTTTTTCTTCCTCGCGACAGAGCTTGGGCACGCCTTCGCCACTGCCTTTCTTCTCCACTAACGGTCGACGGTCCACCTCCACTCCACCGCCGTCGGCCGGTCATCTCCTATCCACTTATCTTCTCTTCTCTTCGTGATTCTCTGTTCGCAACACCTCTTCTTCGCGTTTCTTCCGCGCGGCTAGGGCACGCGACACGCACCGACGCCAACACCGCCACTTCTTCTTCCTCCTTCACCAACGGCCGACGACCACCTCTGCCCACACACCGCCGTCGACCGACCATTCCTAACCTCCATCTCCTCTCCCATCCACAACCTTTATTTCATTAGCATCACTCAACTCACGGACAAAGCCTCCTTCATCCCAATCTTCATTCGGCAGTTCTTCCGGTGCCATTTCAATCCGATCCTGCTTCTCCGCCATTTCCACCATCGAAAAGAAGTCAAGGGGGTTCCTGTCTTCGTTCCACTGATATTCCATCTTCATCCTCCTAGCTCTGGTTGTCTCTTTTGGAGCTTGGTGTTTCACATCGTTGGAAGATAGTTGGAGAGGATTCCACATCAGATTCGACCCACACCCATTTCACTTCATCTGGACAGTAGCTCCATCCTATCTTCATCTGCGGCGATCAATTGAAGAGAAGCTTGGTTGTGCCCTTTTATTATGTTGGGTTGTTTTCTTTCGTATATTGGTGTTAATTAATGACTGCTTGTATTTGATGGATTTCCCTATGTTTCAATTTGCACGTACTTTGCTTAGTTTACTTAATGCTTACCAAATGTTTGTTAAAATGCCCCAACCATCTTTGTCATCCTAGTTTTGCATTTTCTTAGCTTAGATTCTTACAATGCTTTGGTAATTGAATGTTGCATGGTTCGCTTATGTTATGTCTTCATTTAATTGTAATTAGATAAGGTTAGATTACGTTCTATGCTTAATTTCTTTAGTTACTTACTTTATGTTATCTTTAATTTCCTTGCAGTCATAGTTTAAGTTAGACTAGGTTTTTTTATTTGTATCGTCTTTCATTTACTAGGTTAGGTTCATTTAATGTTTTGCTATTTCATTCCTTAGTTTAATTCCGTTAATGGTGAAATCGTAGCGTAGAGTGACAATACGCTATGAGATTGTTAGGACCTTGACGCCCGCTAGAGGGGGGGGTGAATAGCGTCTCACCCAAATCGATGGCTTCCTACGTCTTCGTTAGTGCGCAAACGGAATAATACAATACAAATTACGAATACGAAAGCTAAAGATAAAGAAAAGAACAAGCAAACCAATGCACGTCGATGTAACGTGGTTCGGAGATGATGCTCCTACTCCACGACTGTCCGTAAGGTGGACGATCCCTCAATCCGTCGATGGATTAGTCCCCGGAAACTCCGGCTAGCTTAAACCGCTCCTTGTGGGTGGAGAAACCTCACCGCAACTTCAACCAAGAACACTTGGACACAAGAGATCCTTGAGCACTTTAGTGACTACTAATTAGGCTTTAACCAAGTCTAATTTCGTCATCTTGGCCGACCATCCCAAGCTCCTTCTTATAGAGCTTGAAACAAATCAGTAAGCTGATTTGCCCGTTACCAGTCGACTGGTCTTTGCACCAGTCGACTGGTGTCATCCCAACGGCTCTCTCAACGGCTCTCTACAGTGCACCAGTCGACTGCTACAGTCATCAGTCGACGGCTACAGTAGCGCTACAGTACTGGTACATTAGCGCTACAGTAGTGCTACAGTAAACCCTAATTTTAGGATTTTACCTCAAGTACATTCACTCATCACTCGTTCTCGCCCGACCAACCTAGACCTAGCCTCCTCCATCAGCCTTGCGTCCCTCGGATGCCTCCCCATCCTTCACGTCTTGCCTTCTAGAGCTTCCATCGGCCTTGTCATTGTTGTCGGGTCTTCCTTTGCCAAGAGGTCGCGCCTCCGGAACTTCATCCATTGCCAAGTCACACTTGGACTTACGTTGCCAAGACTATATACTTGGACTTACACCGCCAAGACTCATCCTTGGACTTCCTCCTTTGCCAAGATCACACTTGGACTTACGTTGCCAAGACTACATGCTTGGACTTACACCGCCAAGACTCACCCTTGGACTTTTCTTGTTGTACCTGTATCCTGCACACTCACAATGCATATCAAATACAACAATAAACCTAACTTAAACCTTTGTCCAAACATCAAAACCTAGGGCACCTAGATTGCTCCAACAATTTCCCCCTTTTTGATGTTTGGCAACATGTTTAAGTTAGGGAAACATAAATGCAATACATATGCAAATAAATATGCAAATCAACTCATACATAAATAATGGAACCTAAATCCCTAGGCTCCCCCTTCACCTAAGCTCTCCCTTGAGCTAGGATTTCTCGCAAAGGTAAACTTCTCCCCCTTTGCCTAAACAATCGCTCCCCCTTCACCTAAGCTCTCCCTCGAGTTAGAATTTCTCGCAAAGGTGTATAGGTTTCTCACTTAAACCTAAACTTCTCCCCCTTTGCCATACATCAAAAAGAGCTCCAACAATATCCCAATTGTTGAAAACATGTCATCCAAATTGACCATAAACTCATGTATTTATCCCCCATAGATCTCATACATTTAAACGAGTTGACACAGTCAAGAACAACGTTGAAAAACACTTTTAGGCTGGTATCAGTCGACTGAACTAGGTACCAGTCGACTGCCCCCTTCGACAGAATCTTACAAAAGCATTCTGTGGTCGAAATCTACTGTTACCAGTCAACTAGTATCATCACCAGTCGACTGGTATCGAAAAAATGAGCTTACAGAGACATTCTGTGCTCAAAAACACTGTTATCAGTCGACTGGTATCTGCACCAGTCGACTGACACCCTATTTCTGCAAAAATCAACCTTTTCAAGCCAACTTCAGAAATGCACCAGAAATTCCCTAGACCTCCAAAAATCCCCAAATTTTGTGGAGAGGTCTATTGTACCCTTGTATACTTGGGAAAAATATATATAAAAATATATTTATCACAGATCCTAAGATTGACACAAAATTCAAAACTAGCTAAATAGTTCAATTGAACCTTGACCTAAAGTCCTAGTTTTGGCTTCCTCTTGATGTATCTGCCCATACTAAACTACAATACTTTCCTAGCATGGGTTTATATGGCATCTATACATCAACAACTAATTTTCATGTAATATGAACCCAATTCATATTTCTATGCACGAAACACATCCCAATTGTGCCAACCAAGTATAATAGAGACTCAAATCCATCTCTAATCCTTTTGGCACATCTTGGTTCACTTAAGATCATTTACCATATGTCCCAAAGACTCTTTGGGCTTCCCCTTGAGCTCTTAATCTTAGCCACCTCCCTAGGTGACTCATTTACTATGACTATGCCACTTCGGTGCACCTCAGGTGACACTTGGCCTACAAAACCCTCCTTCATAACCTTAGACACCTTGTTTTTGGTTAATTTGTCTTTAATCTTGGACACCTCATCCTTGATATAATTATATGTTACCCTAGCATATTCCTTCTTATTGGCCTTGGATGACTCTCCCTTGTCCTTGGTAACACCTCTCATACCAATGTCATGTGCTACCTTAACACTTGACCTCCTTTTGGTCTTGGAAAAGATTTTTATGTTTTAAAGGAGTAACTCCCCCTAAAAACATGGTTAAATTTCTATCATTGCACCAACAATGACTTGGGGTTCCTAAATAATTAGGAAAACCAAAACTTGAAGTTTTGAGGTTAAAAATTCAATAATGAAACTAACCTCAACCGAAACTTCACTTTGGTTTTTCTTAACCAAACCATACTTGTTTTCATCATGAAAACTCATGTAGACATTATTTAGAGTACTTTATTAAGGAAAAATAGTTTTCTATGAAAATACTTCCTATTTTCAAATATTGACACAAATTTGAAAACTCTTGAAAATTTCAATATTTTCTCCTAGTTTGTGTCTAACTTTCCAATGATGATTACTATCAAAAGATAGTATTCACCAAGATTTTTCAAAAGTATTTTGAAATCATTTTTAAAACCAATATCCAACCACGTTCTTTGGGCTCAATGCACATGACTTGTACATTAGCTTTCCCAATGATTGGAAGACACATAACTATGTGTTTTGATGAACCTTAAACTCAACAAGATGCACTAGATCAACATCTTGAGTTTAGTTCACCATCTTAACATCTCACTTGTATCTAACGTGTATTTAAAACACATACAAGTCACCTTATAGTTCTTTGTGAGATGTATATTTGGTCTTGCCCTAAACTAAGGGATCATGCATCTCTATCTAGGCATTGTAAAAATCATGATCATCCATCTAGGATGCCACTTGATATAATCCCTCTTGTTGGGATATTTACCATTTATAATAGATTCCATTTGTCCTTAAATAACAAGGGAATTAAAGTAATGCATGATGTTACATGGCATACATCAAAATAAGCAATTTTCAAAATGAAAAGCAAGCTATAGCTACATGATGTATGTATGACATGACATGGTAATAAAATATGAATGCTAAATATAAATATGATGTCATGACATATGATAGGCAAACCAAACATGGCAAGTTAGCATAAATAAAATTTACCTAGATTACCTATCTAAGTATTCTTAACCCTAGCTAACTCAAAATTTAACCCTAAATTGCCCATGATTTTCCATGAAAATGCCAAAACCCAATTTTGACATTTATTTTTCCTTTCTAAATTTGTGTCATTTTAACTTAAACAAATTTCTCAAAGTATGGCACATTTTACTCTTTCCAAGAGTAAATGAAATCAAATTAAAACTTAGATTTGCCTTTTACCTTTTAAGAAAATATCAAAACCCCAACTTGACATTTCTTATCCTTTTCTAAATGTGTCAATTTAAATTAAGTTCAAAACCTCAAAGTTTGACACATTTCACTCTTCCAAAGAGTGAACATCTTACATTATGACCTAGATTTTTCTTTAATTACTCTAAGAAGATACCAAAATCTCAATTTGGTATTTCTTATGTTTTTCCACATTGCGCCAATTTAATTCAAACATAATTCCTTAAGATTTGCCACATGTTACTCTTTTCCAAGAGTGACAATTTGGATTAAGGTTTACATTTCCCTTAATTCCATAAGAAAATGTCAAATTCCAAATTTGGCATTACTTTTGCTTCTCTCTAGTGTGTCAATTTAAATTAGATTTAACTCCTCAAATTTTGACACATTTTACTCTTTCAAAGAGTAACACTTATCATCCTTTTCATTTTCAAAGGTTAACAATCACCTTGAAAATGCTCTCAAGTGTCAACTTTCCCAAGGTTGGGTTAACTACCTTTCCAATTGGAGTTGACACTCTCTAAACCCATCTAGGGTGTAGAGAATATGCTCCTAGGAACCCAAAACCTATTGGTGCTCCTTGGATACTTTAGGTACTCACTAGGGATGACTTCCATAGATACCTTCCTAAGGACCTTTCTAGGCTTCTTAGAAACCTTGGTCACTTCCACTAGGTCACTTCTAGGGCTAACTCCCCTTGTAACCTTATTTGTGACTTTGTTTAGCCTTTTTGGAGCCTTAGTCACCTTTATTAAGTCAACTCTAGGGATGACCTCCCTTGTGACCTTCTTTGTGACATTATTAGACTTCTTAGAAGTCTTAGTCACATTGGTCTTTGCAAAAGTACTCTTAGGGACAACTTCCCTTGTACTTTTAGCTTGACCACTAAACCTAGGGTTAGTCCCATAACTATATGGAACCCTATGAAAGGAAGTCACATCCTTCTTGGCTTTAGGTTTGTATCCCAAACCTATATAGCCATTGGATGGCTCTTGTCTAGCTTTTCCTAGGTTATGCTCATTTTGACCCCTAAGAATATTTTCCATTCTTGCTAGGGTTCTTTCTAAATTATCAAGTCTTGACCTCAAGACTTGGTTTTCCGTCATTGAATCCATAGACTTGGATTTTTCTTGACCCCTATGAGTATTTCTATATCTAGGCATATATCTATAATCCTTAGAGTTATTGCCTAAATTATTATTTACCTTCCTAGCCTTAGGTGTGATAAATCTAGCATGAGGAGGGATATATTTATCCTTAGATTTATCATGCATTCTATTTTCATGATAAATAGCATTATAACGATTTAAATTTGAACTAGCATTCAAGTTAGGGTTTACCTCCCTTACCCTTGAAGCTCTCTTCTTCTCCCACTTCTTCAAGTGCACCAATTTCTTGAGCTCTCCTCTCCTTGGGCACTTTGTGTGGTAGTGACCCCACTCACCACATGTAAAGCACCTAATGTGCTTCTTCTCCTCCTTCTTCTTCTTCCTACAACTCACATTAGTTTCTAAATTAACTTTAGTGAGTTTAGGGTTTACCTCCTTTATCTTCTTGAGTGAAAGACACCTACTCTTGTAGTGCCCCATCTTACCACACTCAAAGCATTTGATGTGGTCCTTTGTGCTCTTCTTGGTAGTTGAGGTGGAGGGTTGAGCTTCCAAGATCTCCTCTTCCTTGGATTGCTCTTCTTCCTCTTCACTTGAAGATGTCGATGATTCCACTTCTTCCTCCCTTGAAGATGTGGATGATACCTCCTCATCTTCCTTCTCCTCCTCGGATGTTGACCTTATGTCAACATCGGATTGGTCATTCTCTTCTTGGACCAATGAACCCTTCTCCTTGGACTCCTCTACTCCTTGGAATTGTGACGGGTCTTCATGATAGGCAATGATCTTTTTCTAAAGATCACATGCACTTGTGCATTCACCTACACTCACAATGATATTAGAAGGTAGTAAATTATGCAAAATTCTCGTTACCTCCTTGTCCGCCTCCGATTGCTCTCGTTGCTCTTCGGTCCAATGCCGAGGTCGGAGGCGTTTACCCTTCTTGTCTGTAGGAGCTTCAAATGGGTCACTCAAGACAACCCATTGATTCCAATCCATTTGGAACCATGTCTCCAACCGCTTCCTCCAATAATTGAAGTCTTCTTTGTCATACGGAGGTGGAATTCGGATATCCCATCCGAGCGGTCCTTCGGACTCCATCTTCTTCTTCCTCTAGCTTCTTGCTCTCTTGGCGGTTAGTCCGTAGAAGAGCGACCTCGCTCTGATACCACTTGTTAGGACCTTAACGCCCGCTAGAGGGGGGGGGGGGTGAATAGCGTCTCACCCAAATCGATGGCTTCCTACGTATTCGTTAGTGCGTAAGCGGAATAATACAATACAAATTATGAATACGAAAGCTAAAGATAAAGAAAAGAACAAGCAAACCAATGCACGTCGATGTAACGTGGTTCAGAGATGATGCTCCTACTCCACGGCTGTCCGTAAGGTGGACGATCCCTCAATCCGTCGGTGGATTAGTCCCCGGAAACTCCGGCTAGCTTAAACCGCTCCTTGTGGGTGGAGAAACCTCACCACAACTTCAACCAAGAACACTTGGACACAAGAGATCCTTGAGCACTTTAGTGACTACTAATTAGGCTTTAACCAAGTCTAATTTCGTCATCTTGGCCGACCATCCCAAGCTCCTTCTTATAGAGCTTGAAACAAATCAGTAAGCTGATTTGCCCGTTACCAGTCGACTGGTCTTTGCACCAGTCGACTGGTGTCATCCCAACGGCTCTCTACAGTGCACCAGTCGACTACTACAGTCATCAGTCGACTGCTACAGTAGCGCTACAGTACTGGTACATTAGCGCTACAGTAGTGCTACAGTAAACCCTAATTTTAGGATTTTACCTCAAGTACATTCACTCATCACTCGTTCTCACCCGACCAACCTAGACCTAGCCTCCTCCATCAGCCTTGCGTCCCTCGGATGCCTCCCCATCCTTCACGTCTTGCCTTCTAGAGCTTCCATCGGCCTTGTCATTGTTGTTGGGTCTTCCTTTGCCAAGAGGTCGCGCCTCCGGAACTTCATCCATTGCCAAGTCACACTTGGACTTACGTTGCCAAGACTATATACTTGGACTTACACCGCCAAGACTCATCCTTGGACTTTCCTCCTTTGCCAAGATCACACTTGGACTTACGTTGCCAAGACTACATGCTTGGACTTACACCGCCAAGACTCACCCTTGGACTTTCCTTGTTGTACCTGTATCCTGCACACTCACAATGCATATCAAATACAACAATAAACCTAACTTAAACCTTTGTCCAAGCATCAAAACCTAGGGCACCTAGATTGCTCCAACAGAGATCACTACTAATGGATAGATAGGATGTCTTTCATTAATTAGGATTAGATTTCATACTTGCATTGCTCTTTTGTTCCTTAGATTTAATTTCATACTTGTTTTTTTATTTCATATCGTAGGCTCAGAATTCAAAACCCAAACCCCCAGTCTCATATAAAAAAAAAATCCAAAAGTCATAACCAATCCTGAAGTTATCATTCTATCGTTACATTTTTTGGGAGACGACTCGAGTCATTTCTATGCTACTTTAGTATAGAGGGGTTCGGTAACTTTAATTGTAATTTGATAAGCTCCCGTAGCACGACACTCGAGTCTACATCAAATTTTGGCGCCGTTGCCGGGGAACTTATAGTGGTGTTTGATAATTTTAGGATTGCTTTCTTATTTTTCTACAAAATTTTGTTAAAAAAAAATTTGTCAAATGCTTTCATGTTTATAGATTCATGTGTTGATCTCATATACTCCTGTGTCTTCTAATCTTGTCTGCTAGTGTTTCAATGTAAGACCAGGACAATTCTTTCAGTTCAACATGGATCTTTATTCTCAGCAATTTGGAAGCTTCAATGAATATCACAATTTGGATACTGGGCAAGTGAAGCACATATGTACTAATTGTGGCAGTCCTTCTCATCAGTTGCTATATGCCATCTCATTCAAAAGACTGCCAGATTTCCTATGCAACCCCAGTATTTCCAACATCAATATCAACAGGCATATGATCTAGCTCCTAGTACCTATAGTCATGACTGGGGCAATTATTCGACTCAGTACTTTCAACCCCAGATTCGATAGCAGCATGGATACTTCCAATCCCAAGGCTATCAACCCCAACAAATTCTTGAGCAGTATGGGAATACACAGCAACAGCCTATTGAGCATCCTCAGTGTTACAATTCAGACTGGATGGACCATAAAAATTTCATGTATGGGAATGAGCAACAATAATTGGATCAATCTTGTCCATCATATCAGAGGCCACAAGGATTTCAGGATGATCCTATGCCCACATGATCACATTCGGTCCAGCAGATCGAACCAGCTCCTTGGGGGACATTTCAAGAAAGCACTGAAGAAGTTCATGCCCCTAGTCTATCAGAATTTCAAGATCTGCAGGATGTTATACAACAAATGCAATAACAACAAGAGGCATATATCCAGTCTCAACAAAGAAATGAAGCATCACTACAAAATTACCAAATGTATCTAGATCAAATTGCAGCATCCATCAACCAACGATAAGCCCAATTATCTAGTGAGGAGATGGATTCTAGAGATTGTCATAGCCCTGACCTTGATTCTACTACTACACAGGACTCCTCTAGCCTTTTGTGTGATAATGTTGCAATTGTAGATTATTTTAATTCTGATGATATTGTTGTTGTAGATATTGTTGATGCAATTGTTGTTGGTGATGTTGAGGAGCTAGTTGAGCCTGATTATACGTCTATCGATAAAGAAAGTGTAGGGACTTGCATGGTGGAAGCAATGTCTCAAGAATCACCTAGTTTTGTTACATGACCACCTGATGATAAGAGTGTAGGGACTTGTGCTGTGGAGGCAGAGCCCCAAGAATCACTTTTTTTTGATACACCACTAGAGTTTGAGCTATTACTTGATGAAGAGAAAGTCACATCCATTATTCTAGAACCTCTAGGTACATTTTAGTACAACAAGGTTAGTATTTCTTGTGATCTTTTAGAGAATTCCATAGAGGTTCCTAATATTGATTTTATTGGATGTGACTTATATTTGGATTCATGCTTGTCTAAGTTTGATATTGTTTCATCTCTTCCTTACCCCACATGCATGTGGAAGGTGCATTCCGTCCTTGGCCTTGTAGGTTTTTACAGGCCCCTGGATTGGATACTTTTACTAAACCACCTCAAGCTGCCAGGAACTAAAGAGAAAATGGTGGAAGAAGCAATTCTCTCCTTAGCTCGGATCACTCCATTTCCGGGTTGGATACTCAAATTGAATCTTCTTCAACCACCAGGATAGATTGTTTATCGAGTTGTTCCCTTTCCTACATGGATACTACTTCTAAATTGTCTTCAGTCACCAGGAATAAAGGGGAGTTTGTTCCTTTCCTTTCCTTTTCTTGCTTTCCTTTATCTTTATACTTGCATGTTTGTTTGCTTCCGTGCTTTGTTTTCATACTTTGCTTTCTTGTTTTGCATTTTGTTTGGTCTTTTTTATACCTTGTTTGATTTTGAGTCATATCTCCCTAGATGTCCCTTTATAATGCTTTGAGAATCGAAAAAGACAGTTAAGTTTGACTATCAAGTTTTGGTTTCCTTGGTATTGTTGGGTACATTAATTGCATTAGTCATTTGTTGTGGTGATGGACTCTATCTTGTTAGATTATGCATGATATTTTGTTATTCACCTAGTGAGGTTATTTCCACGCTTATCCTTAATCCTCTTGTGTGTGATAGCACTTGTGATACTTGACACTCTAGAACTTGCTTTGATTCTTTTTGAAATTATGGTAACATAAGCTTGCATTAATATGATAGAGGCAAATTTTCTTATTGTTCTCTTATGAACCTATTGCTTTCATGTTTCATTGTACTTCCCTTGTCATATCTTCTCATTGTCGTTATATTTTCACTATCATATCTTTATCGATTCATTCTTTCTTTGATCATGTGATGAGAGCATTGGGTGATTGCATGAAGAGTTACATTTTCTTTATCACATCTTTATTAGTTTATTTTTAGCCCCCTATTGTTGTGAGTTTTATCATGATTTGTTATATTATCCGAGACGAACAAGTTTAAGTGTGAGGGGAGGCAAATTTGTATGGACGAATGCTTGTTGAAAAAAAAAGGAAAAAAATTTGCAAACATTTGTTGTTTTGTTAGTGATGAACAAGAAGGAACGTCTCCATGGAAAGATTGATGTATACTCATTTAACATTGTTATTGAGAGATTCTCATGAGTTAAGTTGTTAATACATACATGTATTTTGGAGATGTAATAGTGATTGCTGTATATCGCATTGAGAATGTGCAAGGAGAGTTGAGTGTTGGATGTTTGAGTGAGTTTTTTTTAGCATATTATTTGATTGTATTCTTCATGTTGATTACTCCAATGCTCTCATATTCTCTTTGAATTCCTATATTGTCTATCCTTCTTGTTCTATTGTTTACCTGTATGGTTTCATAATTATTCACGATAAGTCCTCTTGATTAATGTGTACTTATGTTTACATTAGAGGAGAATTAGAAAATAAGCAAGCATATGGTAGTGCAATGTCATGAGTTACTTTAGAGAGAGCTCCACTTTCATATTTATTATTTATGTGAGCATTAGTGCATATATCCACCTTGTGAGGTTCTGTCATGCTTAGTCTATTCAAGTTGATTGAAATTTCCATGCTTGTTGACTTATGTGAGAATTAGAACCATAAATACTTTGATTCTTAAAACTTGATCATCCTAAATAACTTTCTTTTACTGTTTTCAAAATATTGATAGGGAATTGATAGGGAGATAAGTTTTTGGTCGCTTCATAGTTTTATTTTATTTGCTCGAGACGAGCAAGAATAAGTGTGTGGGAGTTGATAACTAGCAATTTTTGTGCATTATTTTGGTTCTTATTCTTGGATTTTTTACCTTCTCGCATTGCTTATTTTGAATTTATATTATGTTTTGTGAGTATGATATGTTTTGAACTTAGTTGTAAATTTTCTACAAATTGTGCTATTTAATTTCATGTTTTTATTGTGGATTTATAGGAAATCAAAAGAGCCATCGATTAGGGTCGAGTCAGATCAAATTTGACTTGATTTGGAGATCAAATGATGGAGATCAAGCAGAATTAATATGAGTCGTTGATCCAGATCAAGAGAGATCTTCCTCCTTTATTCAGATCTAAGCCATCCAGCCCTCCATCCAAATTTGAAGTTATATGGACCATTGGATCCAAGCAAGAAGGTAACTAGATCTGCACCACTCATCTCTTCATCAGCTAGATCAAATGGCCAGATCTGCATCCATCTTCCTTACAAGGATGGACGACTCAGATTTGACGGAGAAAACTCTCTCCCTATACTCTTTACACGCACGACACAGTACCAGGGATGGGGATCCGTTCGTTTTTTTCTTCCTCGTAACAGAGCTAGGGCACGCCTTCGCCACTGCCTTTCTTCTCCACTAACGACCGGCGGTCCACCTCCACTCCACCGCCGCCGGCCGGTCATCTCCTATCCACTTATCTTCTCTTCGTGATTCTCTGTTCACGACACCTCTTCTTCGCGTTTCTTCCGCGCGGCTAGGGCACGCGACACGCACCGACACCAACACCAACACCGCCACTTCTTCTTCCTCCTTCACCAACGATCGGCGGCCACCTCTGCCCACACACTGCCGTCGGCCGACCATTCATAACCTCCATCTCCTCTCCCATCCACAACCTTCATTTCATTAGCATCACTCAACTCACGGACAGAGCCTCCTTCATCCCGATCTGCATCCGGCAGTTCTTCCAGTGCCATTTCAGTCCGATCCTGCTTCTCCACCATTTCCACCATCGAAAAGAAGTCAAGGGTGTTCCTGTCTTCGTTCCACTAATATTCCATCTTCATCCTCCTAGCTCTAGTTGTCTCTTTTGGAACTTGGTGTTTCCCATCGTTGGAAGATAGCTGGAGAGGATTCCACATCAGATTCGGCCCGCACCCATTTCACTTCATCTGGATAGCAGCTCCATCCTATCTTCATCTACGACGATCAGTCGAAGAGAAGCTTGCTTGTGCCCTTTTATTATGTTGGGTTGTTTTCTTTCGTATATTGGTGTTAATTAATGACTGCTTGTATTTGATGGATTTCCCTATGTTTCAATTTGCACGTACTTTGCTTAGTTTACTTAATGCTTACCAAATGTTTGTTGAAATGCCCCAACCACCTTTGTCATCCTAGTTTTGCATTTTCTTAGCTTAGATTCTTGCAATGCTTTGGTAATTGAATGTTGCATGGTTCTCTTATGTTATGTCTTCATTTAATTGCAATTAGATAAGGTTAGATTACGTTCTATGCTTAATTTCTCTAGTTGTTTCTTTATGTTGTCTTTAATTTCCTTGCAATCATAGTTTAAGTTAGACTAGGTTTTTTTATTTGCATCGTCTTTCATTTACTAGGTTAGGTTCATTTAATGTTTTTCTATTTCATTCCTTAATTTAATTCTGTTAATGGTGAAATCGTAGCGTAGAGTGACAATGAGCTATGAGATCACCACTAATGGATAGATAGGATGTCTTTCATTAATTAGGATTAGATTTCATACTTGCATTGCTCTTTTGTTCCTTAAGTTTAATTGCATACTTGTTTTGTTATTTCATATCGTAGGCTCAGAATTCAAAACCCAAACCCCCAGTCTCATATAAAAAAATAATCCAAAAGTCATAACCAATCCTGAAGTTATCATTCAATCGTTACATTATTTGGGAGACGACCCGAGTTATTTCTATGCTACTTTAGTGTAGAGGGGTTCGGAAACTTTAATTGTAATTTGATAAGCTCCCGTAGCATGACACTTGAGTCTACATCAGTCCACCCTTTTTTTTCCGCAATTTGTAAATATTTTCGCATTTCTCTCCATCAATTAGTGCTAAACTCCTTTCGGATGCTGTGCGGGATCGTTGTCCTATTCCGCCTGCATGACATTCCTCTGACTCCTCAGCTCTTCCATTATTTCTATCATCCGAAATTGTCCGAGATGGGACTTTTCTCTTCTAAGCCTGAGTGGGCTTAGTTTTCTTTAATAAGATGTCGTCCTCTAACAAGCATTGGGGAGACCACTTCTTCGTACGTTTTTCTGAGCGGTCAGATTTCCCGACCAGCTGGCAGCTAGAATTGCCAAACCCTCCGAAGCTCAAGAAGTACAAGAGCCGATCGGAAAACTCCATGCAACTTCGAGCTTGGTCGGTTAGAAGTACCACATCCACAAGTTGCTGCTGGAGGGTGTCCTCTACATGTTCAGCTTGAGCCTGATCCGCATGAAGCTTCCGCCCAACCTAGGTATGCTCTTTCTTCTCTCAACCTTTGAATCTAACTGATTTTTCCTCCCTTTCTGTAGCTCGAATTATGTTGCGAGCGCGTCAGGTCGGCAAGTGCAAGCTTGCGGACGCAAAGATCAACGCTGCGGCCATGGCCGAGCTGGAGAGTCGTGGCTTGCAGCTGGTTGGCTCCAACGAGGATCTGCTCGGCGCCGAGGAGGGAACACATGTGCTGGGGAGTGGAGGTGGAGACAACCAGACGACAGCCAATGGAGCGGCAGGTACTGTTAACCTCCCGCCCATGCGACCGTCGACGATTCCGATTGCAGTCGCTTCAGAGTCAACTACTTCCGGCGAACCCCTACGATTATGGAAGAGACACCGAGCAAAGGGGTTATCCCGATCTACAACCTTTGCCTTGCATACCCCAACAATGGCTGTCTCCCGACCCTCCTCCTAACGTGGTGAGACCTCACTTCAGCCTTTTGAGCAGGGAATCGTGGAACTCCCTACATCCATATCATCCGATCAGACACCATCACTGTCCAAGCTGCCTCAAGGGACGATTTGTGTGCCGCTGATCACATTCATGCCATCGCCTTTGCCAGCGACGTAGGTGTCCCGCATCTGACCAGTTCTAGCGTCCCGGTCTTCTGGCAGGACGACTTCAGACTCGTCTGGTCCGAGCAGCCAGAGGCAAATAATGACAATTATCTATCTGCCAACGGACGAGTATCGCAGCACGGATGACCCAACGTCCCTCACCCCCGAGCATCAGATCAAGATTCAAGGGCCACTCGCATAAATATGGGTTGGGTGGGGGGGGGGGCTGCGGGGCGCTCGTCAACAGTCACAGCCAGATGTCCACTGGGGTATGCACGTTGCTTCTATATTTACTTTTCATCGGTTCGGCTCTTACACATTTCTTGTTGCTGTAGTTTTGGGTTGAGAGTCTGGCCATGTGCCACAGGCTCACTTATTTGGAGCACAAAGTCCAACAGCTACGTGCTCTGAGCCGCCAATCAGCTGCTTCACAGGTGTAAGTGGAGTAGATAAGCACCGAACTAGCCCAATTAAGGATCGATCTAAATAAGAGCTCTGAGCTGCTAGAAGCGGAGAGGGGAAAAAGTGCCAAGCATGCTACACAATTGGCTTGACTTAATAAGCAGGCCACCTCATTCGAGGTGAAGATCCACTCGGCCAACACCAGGAAGCTGTTGGTTGCTACTGAGAATATCGTACCGGTTCTCCTGTATAAAAATTTTGTACAAGTCTTGAACCATTCCTAACAACCTATTGTGTTCTTTAGAAATTAAATTTGGAATTACAAACAGAACTTAACATTATTGATTTCAAATTTAACTTATCTGTTCTTAGTGGTTAAGACTTGGATCGCAAACGATGCTTAACATTATTGATCCAAATCCACCCATGTTACAAATTCAATTAAATATTAATTTCATAGATCGGCTTCTAGGTTAAATAGGGTGAGGCACTAGGCCTTCTTGGGTATGAGAGCATCTACCACTTCCTACACAAAGCCTTTCAATGAAATTTAATATTTAATTTCCTTATAGTAACCCTAGGTTTAACAAAATAAACAATCGAATCATAAGTTCGTAAAACAAAAGAAATACAAAATGGAAAACATAAATTCGATAATCCTAGATTCATTAGCCTCTTGTATTTGGTATTTCAAGATCTAAATAAAAGGATGAACTAGTTATGATGCGGAAACTAATAACTAGTTATACCTTTTATAGCTTATAGACCTCACGATCTTCTGTCGTATTCCTCTTCTTATCTCGGACGTCATGTGAGCGACGATCTACCGAGACGAGAATCCACTCAAGCCTCCTTCTCCTTGCAAGTTTCGGCCACCAAGAATCTCCTAGAGATGAAGGTCTTCGGCCACCAACCAAACTCCAAGGGATGCAAAGAAACAAAGCCTCCTTTCTCTACTTCTTCTCCAAGCAAAATCCGGCCACCAAGGGTCTCCTAGAGAGTTGATGCCACCGGCCAAGGAAGAAGAAAAGGAGCAGAGGAAGAAGAGAGGGAGGGTCGGCCACTACAAGGAAGAGAAGAGAGGAATACTAGATGTATATTGTTATGAGGTGAGACACCTCTACCCTCTCTTTTATATTCCTTGGTCTTGGCAAATAAGGAAAGTTTTAATAAAAACTTCATTATTTTCTTTGCCATAGAAAGGAAAATTTAATTGATTAAAAAAGATTTCCTTTTCTCTATTAATGTGGCCGACCACCTCAATTCCTCCAAATAAGAAAAGTTTTAAACACAAAATTAAAACTTCCTAATTTGTTTCCAGAATTAAAAATTTTTCTTTAAAAATTCCCTTCATGGTTGATTATAAAAGAAAACTTTTATAAATTAAAATCTCTCTATTAACACATATGGATGATTAAAATCTTCCTTTTAACTACAAATAAGGAAAGATATCAAATCTTTCTCTTAATCTTTTGTAGAAACTATAAAAAGAAAGATTTAATTTTAAAACTCTCTTTTAAATTATGAGAATGGTTACATAAAAGGAAAATTTTATCAAAAATTGAAATATTCCTTTTAACTACAAATAAGGAAAGATATCAAACATTTCTCTTAATCTTTTGTAGAAAGCTATAAAAGGAAAGATTTAAATTTTAAACTCTATTTTAAAACCATGGCTTCCACATAAGGAAAGATTTTAAATAAACTCATTTTATTTAATTGTGGTCGGCCACCTAAGCTTGGGTTCAAGCTAGGGCCGACCACCTACTTGACCCATCCAACCTTGGTTTGGCCGACCCTAGCTTGGGCTCCAAGCTGAGCTTGGTCGACCACCTTAAGGTGGGTAAGAAGGTGGGTATAAGTGGGTATAAGACTTTATAAATAAGAGGCTGCGACAGGGACCGAGAGGAGGAATTGGTTTTGGTCTCCCGATGAACTTGAGCTTCCCGTGTTCACCCCGAACACCCAACTTGAGTTCATCAATAATATTCCATTCCACTAAAGAGTTATTATTGAACTACCACACCAATCCCATATTACTATATGAGCTCCTTCTTATTATGAGTGTGTTAATCTCCCTGTGTTTAAGATATAGAATGCCCACTAATTAAATGAGTTACTGACAACTCACTTAATTAATATCTAGCTCCAAGAGTAGTACCACTTAACCTCATTATCATGTCAGACTAAGTCCACCTGTAGGGTTTACATGACAATCCTTATGAGCTCGACTTGGGGACATCATCAACCTAGATTACTAGTACACAGTTTCATTTTATAATCAACAACATACCATATAAATAATATCATTTCCCAACTTATCGGGCCTATTGATTTATCGAACTAAATCACACCCTTTGATAAATTAAAGAAATGAATATTGAGTATATGTGTTTGTTATTATATCATGATTAAGAGCACACACTTTCATAATAACAGAGGTCTTGTTCTTTTATGCAGTCAGTATAAAAAGAACTTACCTTAAATGGTCTTGCTCAATACACTCAGAGTGTACTAGTGTAATTTTATAGTTAAGATAAACTAATACCAAATTATACTACAACTATTCCAATGGTTTGTTCCTTTCCATCTTAGTCGTGAGCTTATGTTTATAATTTATAAGGAATTGATAACATGATTTTCTGTATGTGACATCACACACCATGTTATCTATAATATAAATTAATTGAACAACTACACTTAGCATATAAATGTAGGCATCTGACTAATGTGATTCTTTATTTCAAAAAATAAATGTTTATAAAAAGCTAGACTTTTAGTATACACTCTAACAGAAGCTTCGAGCCATCGAAGACCTGGAAATCAAGAATAAAGAGTTTTGGGCGTTGGCACAAAGCCTAAAGGAGGCAGAGGCCTCACTGAACGCCGAGTGAGAAGGCAGGTCGATCGATTGGTTTGCAGCGAAAGCCCTGCTTGACGCCAAGGATGAGGAGATGGCCAAATTGAAAGTGGAGCTAGAGGCATCCCGAGCGGCCCTCGAGACTTATCTGGGTGGTGAGTCCAACCGGTTTGAGCTCATGAAGCGGGTCTACCTCTACTCGGACACCTTCAATGACAAGGTCACTGATCAGGCACTCCACATTTTCAGCCTTGCGATTGATGGGACGCTCGACCAACTGAAGGACGGCGGCTACATTCCAACCGCTCTAATAAACAAGGTCATCATTCGGGACAAGATGACTGAATCGTTGCCCTACGATGTTTTGGATTATCTTGAATAAGCCTGGTCGTGCTTGTTTTGCCTCATTTTGTATTGCCCTTCCAAAACTTGTAAAAATTACAAGTGTTAATGAATGATTGCCCATTTGGCACACATTATTATTTAATGTTACTCTTTCGTGTTGTGCCATTTGGCGCTTCTTTATTTTATTTTTTGACTTGTTTGTCCTTGTGCTGTTGCTCAAGATTGAGTAGGAGTATGAACCGCTTACCATTTTATGAAAAACTTCCAAGTGTGGGTTTGTGACCCATCGGTTGGTGTCGTACTACTCGCTTGGATAAGCCGTTTTTCATTGGTCTCGGGTTTATAGCCGTCGCTCGGCTGTTGAAGATGCGGACTTGGATTTAAGGTCACTGTTCGGTCGTTGACACGCGTAGATAAGGATTTAAGGTCGTCGCACGACCGCTGACGTAGATCAAGGTTTAAGGTCGCCGCTCAACCGTTAACGAAGATAAGGGTTTAAGGTTGCCGCTCGATCTCGATCGCTGAGGTAGATCATGGTTTAAGGTCACAGCTCGACCGTCGGTAAAGACCAGGGTTTAACGTCACTGCTCGACTGTCGGTGAAGACCAGGGTTTAACATCACTGCTCGACGGTCGGTGAAGACTAGGGTTTAACGTCACCGCTTGATGATCGGTGAATACTGGGTTTAACGTCGTCGCTCGACGGTCAGTGAAGACTGGGGTTTAACATCGCCGCTCGCCGCTCGACGATCGATGAAGATTGGAGTTTAACATCGTCGCTCGATGGTTGGTGAAAACTTGGGTTTAACGTTACCTCTCGATAGTTGGTGAAGACTGGGGTTTAATATCGCCGCTCAACGGTCAGTGAAGACAAGGGTTTATAGTCGCCGCTCGACTTTTAACTTGGCCGATTGACTCAAGAGTCTGGAACACTTGTAATTTTATTCATATTTTCCCTACATCTAAAAGACATACATGCACTTATACAGGTACATTTATATTTACTCACGCACCTCGCTGCAGCCAACAATGTGGATCCCGAGTCACCGGGCGTGCGCCTTCCTTGCTCGTTTGGAATCACCGTCAGTCAACCCACCGACAATCATGCTATGTCTCCCCGAGCGAAGTTGCTCCTATTCTCCTTCTCTCGATTTAAAGGTTTGCTCCGTTCGACAGAGGCTTGGGCATGACCTTGATCGTCCCTTCTATGAGATTGATGATGGTGTGGCTCGGTTATCGTCCTTTCTTCCTCCCTTCTCTTTACTAATCAACGCCTATGTCGTCGATCAGGAGATGGTTATCGACGACGATGTTCTCCCTGGGAAGGCCAACTATCTACTGGTGTCTGGTCGTAGCAATCCCGGTTATTGTGTTGGTGACTGATGAATGGAGCAAAACATTGGTGTCCACATCCTGCCTCTTGCAGCCTTTGGGTGATCGACTACCAGATGTTGCACGACATGTGTTCTAGGCTTGTGGTCTGGTTGTGATCCCCCCAATTGGGGATCCTTGGGTGGCTGATGGCTGCTCGACGGTCACCTCTCAGGCTCTGCTGTAGCTTCGATCGACACTTCCCTTCTTCTGGCCGCTTGAGCTTCCTCTAGTTTTATGTATTCTGTTGCCTTCCTTTGCAAGTGGTCAAAGTCCCTCGACGGCTTTCGAATAAGTGATCAGAAGAAATCCCCTTCGATGAGCCTCTGGGTGAAGGCATTCACCAATACATTTGAGGAGTCCGCTAGGATCCATGACCACCTGATTGAAGCGTTGGATGTAGGCCATCAGTGCCTCTCTGGGCCCTTGATTCAATGAAAACAAGTTTATGCTCGTATTCTGGTGGCGACGGCTGCTGGCAAAATGGTGTAGGAATGCTGCTCAGAAGTTCTTGAAGTGGTGGATTGAGTTGATCGACAATCTCTTGAACCAACATTGTGCTGATCTGAAGAGAGTGGTGAGGAAGACCCGACATTTAACTCCATCGATGTATTAATAAGTATGACCGTATTGTCAAATTTAGCCAAGTGATCGTCTAGGTCGGTTGTTCCGTTATACTCTCCGATCGTCAGCGGCGTGTAGTGCTTTGGCAAAGGGTCGTTCAGAATCCCCTCCGAAAACTACTGGTTGATCTGCTCGGGTGAATCATCATTCCTCAGTGCCTTCCTTTTCCTTGCATCCCAAACAGGCGCATCGTTTGAGGAAGACCCCTGGTCTTTGTCCGCTTAGCCTCGTTCCTCCGATAGGGTCTTGAACAACGCTTGGTTGAAGGGGATAAACGCATTGGGTGTCTCCCCATATGTACCAGTCGGCTTCTTGCTGTTACCCTGATAACTATGATTTTGCTACAATCTTTTGATTTATAATGCATGTTTTTAATGATCTTTTCATAGATTGAACTTATATTTACATCATATTTCATTAATTGCATTTAATCTTGGACTTAATTGTAAATTGACTTATAATCATGGTATTAGATGCTAATATTTGATATATTCTTTATAGACATCAAAAGGGTTATGGATTCGATCAGATCAGACCACATTTGAGCTCAAATCTAGGGCTAAACAAGACGATCAAGCCTTGGAGCGATTTGGACCGTTCATCCACGATCGGAGCAGATCTAAGTCATCTACTGAAGATCCAGACCATCTAACCTAATGAGGAACATATCTCAGTCGTTGATTAAGTTCCAGAGGTTTTGATCCTAGATCTGAGATGTTCTCACCGTTGATCAAGACTCGAAGCAATCTGGATCGTCCAATCAGATGTGAGAAAGATTTAAAAGAGGAGAAGCTATAGTGGAATCGGTGAGCTCGGGCGTTTTCGCACTGTTCATCCTTCTTCTTCAGCGACGCCCGATGCCTCCTTCCATAAACCAGATCCGTGAGCAAGTTTTCTTCACCGCTGGCGATTACTGAGCTATCGACGTTCGTCATCTGAGGTCAGAAAGCGGCAAAGGGCGTTCCCAAGTCCGTGAGTTGGATTTCTATTTTCCCATTCACAATCTAGATCAGAGGGCGTTCCCCAGATTTGCGATTTCCATCAGTCAATCGTGAGCTCGAAGGGCGTTCCCAGAAGCTTCTGATTTCAATCCGAATTCCACTTCATCCGCTACACTTGAATCGATCTGATCAATCGATGGAGTTAAGCAAATTCCAGAATTCAGCATATGTTCTTCGTGCGATGAGAGTGTTAGCCAAACGTGAGCTCGAAGGGCATTCCCAGAAGCTGTGGCCGTATGTTGCACTAGCTGGGAGCTTGATTCTTCGCCAGTGATTGCCCGAAGGATGTTTTGCAGAGGCTGTTGGATCAAGATGCGCTAGAGGAGGGTGAATAATGCTAGTGTCTTTCACACGATTCAGATTTGGAAATCGTTCGAGTAAATGTAGCGGAAATAGAAAGAAAAACAACACACGAACACAAGCTATTTACTTGGTTCGGAGCCTAGGGTGACTCCTACTCCAAGACCGCGATCGTTGATTGCTTTCTGTGGGCAACAACTATATCGCGCAAATTCAATTACAAAAGTATTACAATTTAACAGTATTACACGTTGTACTGACAACTAAAATTGAAGATTTGAAGCTCTGGGTCATCAGACACTTGTAGCAGCACTTCTGGGTCGTCTTGTTCGCAGCACACAAGAGAATATTACTTTTGAATTCATTGTTTCAACTTGTTGCTCAAATACCCCTTTTAAACAGTGCTGGAGGCGCCTCAAAGCCCTTCCGAGGCGCCTTAAAGCAGCCGAGTCAGCCGCGTAGATCAGCGCTGAAATCTTCTCCTCTGATCTACTTGAAGGCGCCTCCAAGCTGGTCTAAGGCGCCTCCAAGCTGCGGTCCAAGGTGCCTCCAGCTCAGTCCGAGGCGCCTCCAGCTCTGCTGCACAAACTTCAACTCCTTTGCACCCGAGGCACCTCCAAGCTCCATGGAGGCACCTCGGACACTGTTCATCCGAGGCTGGCCTTGCTCATTTGTACCTGCAAAGCATGTTAGCTCATAAAACACACACAAACCCTGCAAGACAAAGTTAGCACATATAAAATATAGTAAAAGCAGTATTTGACAGTCGTCGGACTGTCCGGATCTGACTTCGGATCTCCGACAAACCCTAGGTCGACCCGACGCCTACTGTTCCCTCTACGGGGAACGCGTCCTCACCTACTCCCCTCAGGAGAGATTACCTAATGTTAGTCTAGTCCTCCTGATCGACTGAACTTTCTGCCTAGGGTTACCACCACCTACGACCTATGGTTACCGCCCTCTAGGATTTTTCTCCACCTAGAGTTACCACCCCCTAGGACCTAAGGTTACCTCCCCCCTTAGGATTTTCCTCCACCTAGGGTTACCACCCCCTAGAACCTAAGGTTACTGCCCCTTAGGGTTTTCCTCTACCTAGGGTTACCACCCCCTAGGACCTAAGGTTGCCACCCCTTAGGATTTTCCTTCACTTAAGGTTACCACCCCATAGGGCTTAGGGTTATTGTAAGATATAGCAAAATTTAAATAATAAATATTATTGGATGAAAAGTCTATTGGATTTTTCTAGAATTTTTAGAATTTTTTCAGGATTTAAACGGAGTTTGTATGACCTGTTTTGAGGGGATGGATTCGGGGTACAATGGAGGCCTGTTTTGGATACCCATTTAAATGGGAGTTGATTTAGGATTTAAGTTAAGGTTTAATTAACTTAAACCTAAGTTTTAATTCTTCTTTTTATTTTCTTTATTTTCTCTTCCGATTCTTTCTCCCCTCCTTACAACCTCTCTGCCCGAAACCCCTCCCTCTCCGGCAATTTCTCTCCCTGCGATGTCGAGCGCGCCACTGTCCGTCGGTGTAACCTCGACCGAGCCTCCTCTCCCTCTTCCTCCCGAAGCATGGAGTCTCTTTTCCTCTCCTCTCCCGGTCTTTTTCTTTGCCTCTTCGCATCGATGCCCTTCTCATGCGATCTCACCCGATCGCCGATTAATGTTCCGTTGACTCATCGAGAGCTAGCACCGGTCGATCGTCAATGTCGCCATCACCATGGGGAGGAGGGAGTTGCCGGCCTCTTCATCGCCACTTCACTCCATCTCTCTGTGCAGATTCGGAGTGACACCCTAGGTTTGGTTTCGTCCGATTGTTACCCTCTTCGAGTCATTGCAGGTATATATGTATTTAATTGTGGATACTTAATATTATTTGCAATAATGAGTCCATCAATGTGTGACATGATTGATTGTCTTCTAGGGTATGCCAGTTGTACTGTCACTGGAATCAAAGTCCAATATTGTGGCCTATGGTACAGTTATTCATGCTAATGGGGATGGAAAATTACTTCATGGTGTCCCGTTACCTATGAATTGCATGCGCGTCTCGATTGATGAGGTTGTGGAGAATTCAACAAGGTTGCCCTTTCCCATTCCAAATGAATGTGACACCATTGGTGGCGCAATTGGGACCCATGTTGCTTGGCATGCACGTTGGGTAGTGATGAAAAATGAGGTAAATTTCTGACTCATTCGGCCACCACACTGTGAGTACAAATTTAATTCTTCATTGGGAATTTTTGAGGAATCGTTTCAGCAACCACAAATTTCCAGCTTCTGATTTGGTCAGTGTATGGTTTTCTGGTTTTTTTTCTCATTTGCTTGGCATAGTTGTTTAGCTGGATTTTTCCAACCAAACCTTCTTAGATTTTGATTGAAGGTTGTACGTATTTGTTGGATACAATTTAGTAATACAAGATATATAAGAGCTAGCACACACATGTAATCTGTACATTGAGGTTACATGCATGAACAAGAACATTGATGGTAATTGAAACTCAATTAAAGGGTTGTTCAGAAAGATGCTGAACATAAGAGATAAAACTTTCTACTAACATATTTACATTTGCAATTTGTAGAAGCTTCAAAGGAAGAAAAGTGTTGAAAAAAGAAGTAATCCTGTCTTGCCATCAAATGTGCCACGGTCACTACATTTATTGTATTGTTACTCTATGCGTGTTTTGGACAGCCCCGAAAAAATTATATTAATTGGTTTTGATCATGATTTCTTTGACCATGAGTACGAACTGCTAGTGAACATTGAAGACATCACACCTACTGCTAATTGTCTGGTTGCTTACATGTGGTAAGTTTTCACATCACTCATTTTTTCATTTTATTTGTATTAACAGACTAACATTTTTTTGCTTGAATGGAAGGTTTCTCTTCAAAAAGATGAAAAAAGAAAACAAGGTCGATAAGTTCAGATTTGTGGATCCACAAACACTTCCAGTAATGCCATATGTATCCAAACTTGACAAAAATGAAAAGACTGAATACTTGAATAACTGGGCAAGTGTGTTGGCTGATAGGCTGAGTGGTGCAACAAAAAATCAGCTAGTTTTGGCACCTCACAATGTTTGGTAAATAAATATTATGATTTCATTTTTAATAGATTTATTTCAACAATTTTGTTGAATTTATGCATTGATTATCTGTTTTGTGCATAGTTGTCATTGGATTTTGACTATCATCGACCCTTATGTGGAGATAGTTTATTTGTTCGATTCACTTAATCATCGCAATCGTTATGAGGACTGGAAATATGTAGTGGATATGTGAGTACATATTTTTTTTTTAATTAAGCATTTAATTTAATTTATTACTCATTTGTCAACTCTTGTTGTACAAAGGAGCTTGAAATTGTTCAATTCGAACAAGTAAAGGAAAGGGAAAAAGAAGTCTATGTGGGAAGTCGTAAAGGTTTGTATATTTTATATACACGCATATGTTTACTTGTGATTAATTTAAAACTATTTAATTGTGCATTATTCGTTGATAATTTTTTGTTAATATAGGGTCCTCGACAACCTGATGCTAAACAATGTGGGTTTTATGTGATGAAATTTATGAGAGAAATTATTGAAGGAAATGCTACCGGCGAGATGGATTCACTTAGCTCAATGGTAATATTTGATATATTCTCAATTTTCTCAAATAATTTCTTTTATTTGACTTTGCTTCTTCATTACTATTTTTTTTTACTAAATTAATCTGGGTTTGTTAACAGTTCAAGAAAACAATTTACTCCAACGAAGAAATTGACGAAGTGCGATCCGAATGGGCGGATTGCGTACTAGACTATATTCATTACTAGGTATAAATTACTAGACTTTAAAAGATGGTTGAACACTTTATTTGTGACTCCATGACTTATTGATTTTGATTCCTTACTGCCAATAATTCTGCATTTCTACCATGAGCAGAATTAGTTGACATTTCCCTTATTTATTGCCTCTCTTTGTGGTCCAAAATTAATATGGTTGGTTTGTGTGAGTAGCTTATTTAGTTGTTTCCAAATTATGCAAGGACTGACAATATGGAAGTTATCTCTTTGTGAATTGTTAGATGATGACCTTTTGTATCTTATGAGTTGCTCTACAAATTTCTTGTTTGTACTCTCCTTATGGTTTTTGTCTATATGCCATGACTTCATCTTGTTTTTCCTCCTATAATTTATTATTTTTGCTTTTTACAATCGCGAATGACAATTATGATGCTTCATCAAGCACAACTATGTTAATCTATATGCATGTTAGTGATTCCTTGAGAATAATGAAATGAAGAGCTTGTAAAGGCATTTCGTGTATGATCCATAGTATATTGATATACAAAGTTTGATTTCTTAATAGTTTGCTCTATATACTTTTGCTTGGACGAGTAGTGTAAATTACCCGTGAATTGCACGTGCATTGCAGCTATTTTTCCAGTTAGATTTTCTTGTTTTGCTCTATATACTGTAGTTGCAGTTTGATTTTCTCTTTGTATTGATGAAATGGGAATGAAAAATCTATTTTTTCCAGCTGGAATGTAGTGAATATTATAGCTCTTAATCTACACTTATTTGATTGACACTTTGGTTCTTTTAGGTGCCCTATGTAATTATTAAAGCTGTGCGTATGCGATTTTTATTTTGAGGAATTTGTGGAATTGTTTTAGCTCTACAAACAATTCACCCTACCATAACTCATCATGATGATCCAATTCTTTTGGTTCAAGTTTTAATTGGATAGGCTTTGAACCCATGTTTTTTACTTTCACTTATGCTTTTGTGATGGGTATGTTTATTGCAGATCAATTTGCAGCTCCTGGCAACTTGTTACTTGCAAAATGGAAAAGCATATTATGCCTACCAAGTCTCAAAGGTAATGTAGTTTGGAAAATGGCACAGAAAATTGCATGAATATTTTGTTTCAAGATGTTAATGGATGTAATGCGCTTTGCATGGATTCTATTGATCTTGCATGATAGTTCACTTAAATAATGTTAGCTGCATGTAGTGCTAATTATTTAGTAAACTATGCTAAGCTAGGTATCACTGCTCCTAGTAGATTCCATGTACTATTATTCTCTAATAAACACCTCTTTTTGTTTCCTTCATTTGGTTTGTTTTTGCCTTCATTTGATTATTGTTTTTGTTTTTGTTTCCTTCATTTGGTTAATTACATTCTCCTTTTGGAATTCTGGAATTTGATAAGTTTTGTTAAACTTTTCTCTTGCAGGTCTGCCAATTCGTGAGGCGGCTTGAGTTTTTTTTGATGCAAGAAGTGAGCTTTGTTAGATGTAGCTTGCCTTGCTATTTTGTAAATTAAAAGCCATATGGAGAACAACAAATGGAAAACATGTGATTTAGTGTATATATGGAGAGTAATGGAAAACATGTGTATTTTGATGAGTAACAACTCATTTTGTATATTTTTGTATATGTGGCTACAAGATGAATTATATATGGATGTTTATTTTGGATTTAATGTAGTAAATATTTAGTTTTGTATTGGTGGTTTGCTTATAGTAAAATAAGATTGGTTGCTTGGTATTAATGAACATTAAAGACAACAGTTAAAAATGTTGTAAAAACTAGGTAAACCACAATGAAATTTTTTTGTAAAAAGTGATAAAAGACAACGGTTTTATCCGTTGTAAAATATATTAAAACTGTTGTTAAAAAAAAACAAAACATGTCAAATATTATCTACCACAACAGTTTATATCCATTGTAAAATATATCTACCACAATGGTTTATTTTTGTTGTTGAAATTATCTACCACAACGGTTTTAAAACGTCGTCGTATCCTTCGTAGCCAAATTTTGGGCATATAAACAACAACGGATAAAAATCGTTGTCAAATGTCTACAAAGACAACGGATTCAAAACTGTTGTCGTAGGGCAATACATTCTACAACACCCTCAGTTACAACGGTTTTTTTACCCTACGACAACAGATAATATCCGTTGTCGTTTGCAGTTTTTGTTGTAGTGGCTCCTAGCCATAGTCTTGGCCTCCCTGTTGCTGCACGTTTGCACAGGGTGAAGATTTTGGTCAGAATCCCCTAAATCGCAGCCATTAGAGGAGTTTCTTGGTTCACAAAGGGTACAGTGAGTTTCTTTATTCCTACCTTTCCTTTTGTTAAATTATGGGCCGCTGATGTGCTATATGACCATCAAAGATTGGTAGCAGAATCCATAGCTGAGGAAATTGGGTGTTCTACCAGATTCCCGACCAAAATTGTTCAATGGGTGGCTGCTGGAATGGTGGGGGATTGTTAGAAAAGATTGGCTATAGGGTCAGTATGTAGATTTAGATTGATACTAGGAGGAATTCTCTGTTGGTTATCCTATTTGGTTGATACTATTGCCTGTAATTTCAGTGGCAGATTTAGGATGCTTGATTTGTTGTGGTGATCTTTCTTCAGCTGAGGATTGAAAGAAGAAGGCTATTAAGGTTAGTTTTCATGGTAAACCTTGATCCGATCAATGAATATATTGATACTAGTTTAAGTATGTGATATTATGTGGTGGTATGGTTAGTTGTTGATGGAGATGTTAGGTTGATGTGGGTTTATGATGGAGATTTGATTTTGTGATAGATTGTTGTGGGTTGACATCATTATGTAGTGGATTGGTAATTAAGGAATGAATTTAGAAGGGTTTATAATGGGATTTGATTAATTATCAATTGATGAAATTAAACTTGATCGGATTAATTGGTGATTCAAGTGTAAACCTAATTTAATTAGGTTGTAGTATGACTAGGGGTAATTGGGGGATTACTCAACCATCGTGTTTGATTAGGAGTTCTCTAATTAGATTGGGGAGTTTATTTAGCTATTTGCTACCTATGTAATTAGCTAAATATATTATGTGATCGCAAGACTTTGTTTCGAGGCGAGTGTCTCGACGTGGGATTGGTTTATCTGACACGATCGACAGATAAAGGCGGGTATTTCTTCCTTGGCCTCTTTATAGTTTCTTTGAAACTTAGTGCATGGTTATTATTGGATGAATTAGGCTGCTTTATCTTATATCATGATCGGTTGTTGTTTTTCCAGCACGATAATTATGCTTGACCCTTGTGATGATCTATTTAATTCATACACAGTCTCCACTCTTGATATCTATTCTGTTGTGATTACACGTGAAGAGTATGTCTTGTAGGGATTATCGAGTTGTTGGTATTACCATGCTGATTGGGTATATGATGTGGACTGTACGTAAGTTGGTATGCGTGATAGGAGTCATCATGTTGACTATACATTTGCATGTCATATGTACACACATATTTGTCATGTACTTTTGGAGGAGTTTTGTTGATTATAGGTTTGTGGTATATACACATGTCTATTGTGTTTTTACTGGAGGATATATATTGATTGTACTTATGTTTTATGTACCTATGTTTAGAGGGATTATTGGAGATTTTTGGTTGATTATACATGTGTAGTGGTGTACATGTGTTTGGTGGGATTTATGGAGGTATCATGACGATTATACTCATGTTATAGGTATTTATGTGGATTTGGAGGCTGCATTGATAATGACGGTAGTTGTAGCATGATTATGTATATTATGTTCATCATTCATTGCATGCTGACGACCCTTGTCTACCTTGTGGTGTGAGAGAGTCGTGAGTCATAGCTAGCGTCGCACACTCGACCACTCATGGGTAGTGGTAGTTGGAGCAATTGCCGCTGTCCTTTTCTGCTCACTAGGCTACTCAGTGTGTACTCTGTCCGCCTCGACCACTCTTGAGTAGTGGGTCTGGAGGGTTCAGTGGTTAGGGGGCTTGTGATGTGAGTAGACAGGGACCCTGATACTATGTAGTTAGATAACTACTTAGTGTACCGAACTCCTCAGCCGCTCTATAGCGGTTACGTGCGTTGAGGTTAATATGGTTTGTCACAGACCCAAACCTCTCGGCCATACAGGGGTCGTGGTGTCTGGAGAGGTGGCGGGGGTGACCATGGAGCATGCATGCACTTTTGCATATGATACGCGGTGCATCTATGGTGTTATATTTGCATACATGCCTAGTAGATACTAGTTGCATGTAATTGTGATATGTTGCACTTGTTTGAGATGTGATTGTTGCATATGGTTGTCATGCTGCATACATGTCATTTATTTTACATGTATACGCAGTCGTATCTATATTGCACAGGTGTCACGGGTATGTCTGTTAAAGATCCAGTGAGTGTACTGATCTTTGTACCTTGCGTCGATTTCAGATTGGGTATGTATTTGTCATTATGTTAGTTGTGGTTTGTACAGTTTATATGTCAGGTTATTATGTCAGATATGTTTAGGTGCATTGATTATGATAGTATGATCATGTTCTTTATTCCCTACTGAGACTGTATACTTTTTGATCTCCATGTTTTATTTATAGGCCATGCACTATCTTGTCTATTACCCGCTGAGTTATCTATACTCACCACCACATTTATATCTTTATGTTTTCAGGTAGATGGTAGAGTGTCGCTCGGAGTATCCTTGTATGTCGGGTCCTACGTCACATCCGAAGATGGTTTCATCTAGTGTTTGTTTTCTTTTTGTATATCCTTTGATTATTTTTGGCGTTGTGTTTGTGTGTAGCCATGTGGCTATCTTATGGTTTTGGTGTTGTATTTGTGTTTAAGTCGTGCCGGCATGCATTGTATTTATTTAGTTTGTATGAGCTTTTCTTCATTTTTTCGCTGTGTTTCTAGTACAACCGTGTGTGCTGCTTTATATATAACTGCGTGGTTGTGATTGTTTCATTCCAGTCGAGTGGGCTGTGATTATAACTGCGTGGTAGCGTATATATTCCAGCCGTATGTGGCTGATGTATATTTTGTATGTATTGATGTTTCAGATTGTCACCGGTACAGGGGAGATGCTGTTGAATTTTTGTCTAACAGAGACTCCTCTAGGGGCGTGATAGTTATCACCCCCTAGGGTTTTCACCTGCCTAACCGCAATTAGGACTTTCCTGAAACCTCATTTAAGCACGTTAGATAATCTTAACTTTGAATCCCTTTGCCATTATCAAAACCTAGGTTCGATCGTCGGATGCTTCCCGCACCAACAATCTCCCCCTTTTTGATTATGACAACAAAAATTCAAAGTTAAGAAAATAATGACATAAAAAGATAAGCATGAAAAGACAAGCATAAAATTAAGTGCAGAGCTAAATTAAGTGCAGAGCTCCCCCTTAGTAAAAAAACTTAAGTATAAAGACTCCCTTTAACAAAAGCTCCCCTTGAATTAAAAAAAATTCAAAAATTTCTGTTCTTAAATTTTCTTAACCTTTCTTTGAATTTTCTTATACTCTCCCCCTTTGCCATATACCAAAAATAAACAAAAGAGTAAAGGATAAGTTGAGTATAAGCCTTAGCTTGTTGTGAGAAATAATAATTTTTGTCCATAACAACTTTAAGAAGATAGATGAAAAGTTTATCTTGAAAAAAAAGCTTTTAAATAGAGAGAAAAATTTTGATAAACACTTAGCTTTTTAGAACTGATTTTCTTGTAAAACTTTTTAGCTAAGTGAAATTAGAAGATTCATTACATGTGTAAAGGGAAAAATTGCTGAGAAGGATTAAGTTTGAAACATACTTTAGCTAAGAAAAACTATTTTTGACTTTAAAGAGTAACTTAGCTAATTTTGAAATAGTTTTGAACAATTACTTAGTAAGTTTTGAAAAAGTTTTTGAAGAGAAACTTAGCTAAATTTTGAAAAGGTCTTTTTGAAATACTTAGTTAAATTTGAAAAACAACTTGGCTTTAAAAAGATATTAATAAAAGCTTAGTTAGGATAATAAACAGTTTAAAGTTTAATTAAAAATCTTATTTTTATGGATAAAAATAATTGGATTTGCTTTGACTTTTCAAAGAGTTTAACTGTTAAATAAAAACTTGACTTGACTCCACTCACACCCCCTTAATTAATGTCAAAATAAATTTCTAGGGCCCTAGAGTCCAAGCATGTAATATATAAAAACATAATAGGTATTTTATAGTTTCCTAATTTTCCATCTCACCCATTTTAGGTTATCAAGCATGTTTAACTTATGAGTGAGTGTGAGATGGAATTATCTTTATTTTAAATTAATATTTAAAATAAGTTTGAGCGTGACTTTCAAATGAGTAAAGCATTTAAAATTTTGAAAATTGAGTTTGAAATTATAATTTGAATGTATGGTTTGAAAATTAGTTATGATTTAAACATTAATAATCATTAGTTTTTTTTTTTTGAAACTAATTATGATAACAAATCAGATTTTGAGATAATTTTTAAATTGATTTTCAAATGGATTATCTTTAAATGATTTTCAAAGGGATTTTTCAAATTATTTTTAAATGATTTTCAAAGGGATTTTTAAAATAATTTTTCAAAATGATTTTCAAAGGGATTTTTACAATAATTTGTCAATGATTTTCAAAGGGTTTTTTAAAATAATTTTTCAAATGATTTTCAAAGGGATATTTTTTTAAAAAATAATTTTTAAATGATTTTCAAAGGGATTTTTTAAAAATAATTTTTAAATGATTTTCAAATGGACTTTTTAAAATAATTTTTAAAATTATTTTCAATGGGACTTTTTAAAATAATTTTTAAAATGATTTTCAAAGGATTTTAAAATAATTTTTAAAATGATTTTCAAAGGTTATTTTTAAAATAATTTTTAAATGATTTTCAAATGGATTTTTTAAAATAAATTTTAAATGATTTTCAAAGGGGGACTTTTAAAATAATTTTTAAATGATTTTCAAAATGATTTTTAAAATAATTTTTAAATGATTTTCAATGGATTTTTAAAATAATTTTTAAAATTATTTTCAAAGTATTTTTAAAATAAGTTTTAAAAGGATTTTTAAAATAATTTTTAAATGAATTTTTTAAATAAGTTTTAAAAGAATTTTAAAGTAAGTTTTTAAAAGAATTTTAAAATAAGTTTTTAAAGGAATTTGATTTTGAATTATTAATTTAATTTAATTTTGAATTATTAATTTAATTTAATTTGATTTTGATCCTTAGTCATCTCACCCGATCTAAATTTTAAATTAGGGAATCCTATAATTTTGTGTTATGAATTGGGTTTAATTATAGGGTTTGGTTTAACTTTGTGTTAGATTTAGGTTTAACTTTGGGCTCAACAAATGAGCATTCTCTGGATAAACTTCTGGATTATGGTGAGTCACTTGGACATCATTAAAATAACCATGCTTTCGAGGTTTTTCAAATAATCCTATCCACTGAACTTAATACAAAATCTTGATCTAACTGGTTAGGATCCATAAATGATAGCTTTGGTTAGTTCCACTTAGCCAAATGCACCGGGTCGAAGTCATATCTTCCTAGACATGCATAGACTAAATTTCCCTAACGTACTATCATCCAAAATTTTACCAGTACCATAGGTCAAGTTAAACTTGTTCCCTTTCTAATTAGTTATAATTACCCTGTCGGGTTAGTTTTGGAGGTGCCAACTATTCTGGAGCCTCCCCCTACATTGTTGATAATTTTATTTAAATTTATAAATTAGGTTTGAGTTATATTTAAATTAAGTTTAGTAAATAAAAGGTACTTGATTATAGCTTGGTTTGTAGTGTTTAAGTTTTACTTTAGACTTATAACCCAAGTCTAGATTTTGTTGATTAGTTAAATTATTAATAATCTTTTCTAACTTATCTATTTTTATCTTTTAAGATATTACTTTGTTTCTCTAATTTTCTCAACATTACTTTCTTATGTTTATTAAATAATTTTGAGTTATTCTTATTTAGATTTGAATTAACTCTATTTATTGTATTGTTAGCATGCATATCCAATTTTGAAGAAAAATCCATATTAGAGCAAGCATGATTATTTAGAGTACCGACATGTGTTGAAAAGATTGGATTTTCATATAATGTAAATTTATTTACCTTGATTTCTCTCCCTGGATTATTGGGTCTTCTTTCTGGGTATTGTCTTTTGCAGGGACCCATTCGTTTGCACTTAGAGCATTCAATGTGCTTCTTCCCTTTCCTAGTCGTTTTCTCCTTCTCCTCCAATTGAGCCGACCGAATCTTATGAGTAGGGCACTCGTTTCTATAGTGCCCTCTCTCCCTACACTTAAAACAAGTTATGTGAAATTTAAAATTTGAATTTATAATTTTATCTTTAGGATCCATGATAGGATTCTCCCCCTTAACTGTTGTCATTTCAAATTCTGACTCAGATTCAGATATCTCATCTTTGGCCATCAGTGCTATGAAATCGATATGCTCTAATTCTTCTGAGTCTGGTTCGGAGGTTGACTCTGGGGATTCAAATTCAGATTCGGACTTAGGTTCTATTTGATCTTCTGGCTCTGAAGGGATCTCATAAAGCTTGAGCAATTTCTCCCAAAGCTCCTTAGCATTGTTGAACTTTCCAACTCGATCAAGATCTGAATTTGTTAGACCGCATAGGATAATACAAGTTGCTTTTGCATTTGCCTCGAATGTCCTTATTGTTTGTGCATCCCACTTGTCACACATGATGGGTACACCTTCTTCAGTGGGGAGAACAAATCCAATATGGACTATGGTCCATATTTCCGCTTCGGTCTTCAGTTGGTGCTCCACCTGGTCTTTCCAGTATCTGAAATTCTCGTCGGACAGAAGTGGTAGGCATGTGGAGTTGTACCCATCTTCGTAGGACATTAAGAAGGAATCTCGCAAAATAAAAATAATAAAACTTATTCCAAGACTTGGTCTTGGATTAGTAGTGGGGGGAAAAGATAAAAATAGGAATTCACGAATTTTGAGAAAAATAATAAAATATTATAAAAATATTAAAAAAAATATTATATCAAATTTTGCTAAATGTGATATTTTATCAATACTAATGAGCGGTGAAGAGATGAGAATGAATTTTTCGAAAATAATTTTGGAGGGAAAAAATGAAAGACGTAAGATTTTATTTTTACCCTAAACGAACGAGAAAGCGACGAAAAAATGCTCGAACGGTAGTTGTACCAATTCAAAGCAACCCTGCTCTGATACCAATTGTTGGATCGAGATGCGCTAGAGGGGGTGAATAGTGCTCGTGGCTTTCACACGATTCAGATTCGGAAATCGTTCGAGTAAATGCAGCGGAAATAGAAAGAAAAACAACACACAAACACAAGCTATTTACTTGGTTCAGAGCCTAGGGCGACTCCTACTCCAATGTCTGCGATCGTTGATCACTTTTTGTGGGCAACAACCATATCGCGCAAAATCAGTTACAAAAGTATTACAGTTTAACAGTATTAAACGTTGTACCGACAACTAAAATTGAAGATTTGAAGCTCTGGGTCGTCGAGCACTTGTCTCAACACTTCTGGGTCATCTTGTTCGCAGCACACAGGAGAAGATTGCTTTTGAATTCGTTGTTTCGACCTGCTGCTCGAATACCCCTTTTAAATAGTGCTGGAGGCACCTCAAAGCCCTTCCGAGGCGCCTCAAAGCAGCCGAGTCAGCCGCGTGGATCAGCGTTGAAATCTTCTCCTCTGATCCACTTGAAGGCGCCTCCAAGCTGGTCCAAGGCGCCTCCAAGCTGTAGTCCAAGGCGCCTCCAGCTTTGCCGAGAAGACTTCAGCTCCTTTGCACCCGATGCGCCTCCAAGCTCCATGGAAGCGCCTCGGACACTGTTCATCCGAGGCTGGCCTTGCTCATTTGTCCCTACAAAGCATGTTAGCTCACAAAACACACACATACCCTGCAAGACAAAGTTAGCACACATAAAATATAGTAAAAGCAGTATTTGACAGTCGTCGGACTGTCCGGGTCTGACTTCGGATCTTCGACCGGAAACCCTAGGTAGACCCGACACCTACTGTTCCCCCAACGGGGAACGCGTCTTCACCTACTCCCCTCAGGAGAGATTACCTGATGCCAGTCTGGTCCTCCAGATCGACTGGACTTTCTGCCTAGGGTTACCACCCCCTACGACCTAGGGTTACCGTCCCCCTAGGGTTTTTCTCCACCTAGGGTTACCACCCCCTAGAACCTACCCCCTTAGGATTTTCCTCCACCTAGGGTTACCACCCCCTAGTACCTAAGGTTGTCGCCCCTTAGGGTTTTCCTCGACCTAGGGTTACCACCCCTAGGACCTAGGGTTGCCACCCCCTAGGGTTTTCCTTCACCTAGAGTTACCGCCCCCTAGGACCTAGGGTTGCCACCCCCTAGGGTTTTCCTTCACCTAGAGTTACCACCCCTAGGACCTAAGGTTACAACCCCTTAGGATTTTCCTTCACTTAGGGTTACCACCCCCTAGGACCTAGGGTTACCACCCCCTAGGACCTAGGGTTACCACCCCCTAGGGTTTTCACCTGCCTAACCGCAGTTAGGACTTTCCTGAAACCTCATTTAAGCACGTTAGATAACAAGAAATCTTAACTTTGAATCTTTTTGCCATTATCAAAACCTAGGTTCGATCGTCGGATGCTTCCGCACCAACAGAGGCAACTCTGTTTCACAGCAGAGAGAAGAGGTTTGGTTCCGGATTAGGGTTGTGGAATGTAATTTATTCTTATTTTCTTTCCATTTATCATACCTTTGCTCAAATCTTCAGATCTGATAGCTTAGATTGCAATTTATTTTCCATTTGAATTCTCTATTTCGATTTCTTCAAACTAGTGTTAAGTTTCAATTCAAGAATTTAGAAAACTTCTTTGTTTGATTCATTGGATTTGCTGTGACTTTGTTCATGCTTGAGTTTTGAGTGAATCTCTTGAGCTTTTCATTGTTTACCTCTATTAAACATTTTTGAATGAGGTTGAGAGTTGGAGACTTGTTGTTGGAGCTTGATTGTTGAAGTTAATTGTGATTATGACTTGGATGTTGCTTCGATGTCTATAAGTGTGTGCGGGCTAAAGAGTTTAGTATTTACTGCTATTGTAAATTGAAGATGTGGTAATTGATTATGAATTGAATGCTATTTTGATTTCTACAAGTTTGTTTGGTGATTGAGTTTAATGGTTACTGGATTGTGAATGGAAGATATAGTAGTTGACTCATTTGATTCGATGTTGCATTATAATCGAAACTTAATTGATGTTAATTTGATGAAAAGAAAGTGGATCATGTTTAGATGAGAACAATATTTCTTTGCCCCCATTTTTAATTGTTCTAGTGCACTTTTGAGAATCAGATTTATTCAAGATGAAATGAGAATTGAATAGAAATGCATAATAGACCTTGTTAATGTAAAAATTAAATTTGAATCAATTCTAGAATTCCTAGACATTTATTAGTTATCCTTGGAAAAATACGACTTGAGACTCCTTACTACAACACTTATCTTTAGTTCAGTTGAGTTCTCAATCTTTATTAATTTGAAGCGCCTTGTGACATGCAAAATGACGACTATCATACCCCGAGCGGATACTCAGTCCGCTCGGTCACCATATTCAATTGGTCAACCAGTGGCTGATGCTGCGGGCTCCTGCGCTTGGCGCTCGGCCTTCTCTTGTTGGCGCTTGGCCAACTCCTGTTGTTGCTGTTACTCCACTATCTTCGCCGCTCGAGCTTGTATTAGAATGTCGAGCTTCTCTTGCGTTAGCGTCACCGTTGTGAATCGTCTAGCGTATGCCATCTTCTCGTTCGGATGTAGGTTGCATTCCCACAGACAACGCCAAAATGATCCTGTTCGAAAACCTGAAGCTGGAAAGATGGGAGGTGGCAGCTTCACTGAATGGACGTGGACTTCGCTCCGCTATGCAAAACAGATGACGTTAGTGCCGGGCCAGGGAAGGGGTCCTCGGTGTTGACCTTCTGACGCTTAAGTCAGTCATCAAAATTTGGAGAAAAGCGGAGCAACAGTAGCAATAGTAGAACTCAAGAATAATGCGTACCTCCACCGGTGATGACCCCCCTTTATATAGAGCCTTCATGGACTGCGTGCGTGCTTCTCGAGGCATGAGCACACTCTCCAATGTGTCACATGATAGGGTCTTGTCAGGAAAGTACCTCTGACACAATACCTTCACAGAGTATGCATATCCCTGATGCGACAGTAGAAGCTTCTGCCGTACGATCCGCCTATCGACCATGCCTCGTGTCAGCGATACTATCTCCCAAAAGGATATCGATAGATATTACAGTGGTCATGTTGCTTGGCCGAGTGAAGTAGCCGCTTGACTGGGACTCCGCTCCGTCCATGTCCATGTCCTGTTACTTGGCCGAGTGGGGTAGCCGCTCGACCGAGACTCCTCCGCTCTTCGGCCTTCGTGGTTCTTTTATGCGGTGACCGTGCAGTAACATATCTTCCCCCGTTTAGACCAGCTATGAGGTCTCTTTCGGCGTCTTGCTGCTCCGTATTGAGCGTTAGTTGTCTTGTGTATCATCCTGAGCTGGAATGGTGGTCGGCTTGGATCCATCTCCTGCCGGTCGGGGCCCGACCGCTCGATCGACCATTGCAAGTCTTCTCCGTTCGACTCTTTGACACCCGTGTATTGATCACCTTGACTTTGATCTCCATCCTGACAGTTAGACTTCATGTTAGGCAGGGGCGTAGCCAGAATTCAAATTTAGGTGGGGCTAACTATCGACAAGACATAACCTCTATTTGCAGACCTAGACTTATGTCGCTCATTGCCTGACAAGACAGCGACCTCCTCACGTGCGACCGCTAGTGAAGAGGTTACACATCACCTGGTGAGGCAGTGTCTGCCTCGTGTGCGGTTGCTTCGCGGGTGGTCGCACATGAATTGGTTGCTGGTCACTTGGCGAGGTAGCGTCCGACTCACGAGCGATCATCGCTCGTTGCCTCATCGACCACCACTCGAGCGGCTGATGCTCGTTGGCTCTTGCTCAGTGATGTAATTTTATTTTATTGAATAAGAAATAAAAAATTTAGGTTAACTTTGAATAGTGAATTCCTCGTTTGCTACGGAGAGTAAAAGAGACAGTGCTGCGAGTAAGTTTAGGGTAAAACACATAAAAAAAAGTTAGAATTAATATGTTTATTAACATAAATATATTTATAATGACTTTTATAAAATTTATCATTCTAATTTGATATTTTAAAATATTATTTTTGAATTTGATATTTTAAAATTTGTCAGCGCATGAGAATGATCAATTAATGGATTTATATGAGGCTGATACATAAAAAATCAAAATTATTCATGATGTTTTTTAGAAAGGAGGTGGGGCTGGAGCCCACTCTAATCCAAGGGTGTCTCCACCCCTAATGTTAGGTAAGCCTCTTTCTATTGTCACATCAAATTTAATGATGTAAAATGATTTATATAGTCGATTTTATCTAGTAGGATAAAATTTAATTATTATTATTATTATTATTATTATTATTATTATTATTATTATTATTATTATTATTATGTTTCGTTACCAATGTCGTTGTAATTTTTAAAAAATACTTTTTACCCATATTATTCCAACTCCTACATTTTAACGAAGTTATTGTATGTAATAAATTTATGTTTTTTTAATTTTTTTTGCATTTTATTTTTGGTTGGATCTTAGTGAAATAGTAGAATCGTCCTGCATATTTAACTCTTCTAGTTAAGATTGTTGATAATGAGCTTATATATAGTGCAAAAGAGCCGAGTTGGAGTTGGCGACTAAAATGGTTAGAAAGATTTTTGGCGGTGTGGACGAGAGGACATAGGCGATTTTGGGTGGGCAAGCGTCTTGTATTCTTTACTTGCACGGTGTGTTTGGTACGTGTGTTTTTCATTTTCATTTTTTGAAAAACACACGTTTTATGAAAAATGATGTTTGATTTACATTTTTTGTGCCTGTATTCTAACAAAATAGATAGTGTTTTTTAGAAAAACAGAGAATGACAAAAAGTTATTTTCTATTTTATAGAAAAAACGTATTTTTCAGAAAATAAAAATTAAAAATATGCATACCAAACACATCCTTAATTTTTTATCGGAAAAATAAACGACCCATATGCTCAAGCCAAGGGGAAGGGGTAGTTATGACTTTTCATATGGAAATGGTTGGACTGTAAATTTTCTAATGTCATTTAGTGTCATTTAAATATGTTGGATAAGATAACTAATAATTACATGAGATCAAGTCAAACTTAAAATAATGAATTAAATCATTAAAATAATTATTCAAATTTGATTTAATTTTTTAATAAGTTTGTACTCAGTTAAGTTGGTTGGATTATTTGAAATGTTTATATTTTAAATTTATTTGATTGATTATTGAGTTTGATAATTAAATTTTTAAAATTTATTTTAAATTTTATATTATTTATTTAATATATTGATAAAAATTGTATGGATGAAATATTATTTAATAATGTTATTCACAAATATGTTTATAAATATTAACCAACTGAGTACGTACGTTTAAAATTATTTATTTTGTTTGATGTGTTATTTAAATTTATCTAGTTAATTGATCTGATGTATTAAATAAACATAAATAATTATAGCAAAATTGAACATCTTCATGAATATTTGATTAATATAAGGTCTTAAACGGTTTGGATAAAGTCCGTTAGAAATAAATAAATAACAAGAGAGGTGCTTTTTGGAATTTTGCCATCTTCGTTTGGGGGTTTAAGATGCACGCATGGGGAACAGAGACGGACCCAGTGACAATCGATAAATCAGGGCTCAGGGCTCAGGCCTCAGGCCTCAGGCCTCAGGGCTCGGTAGACGGCTGAGAAGAGACTCGAGCGAGCACGAGGGCAGTGAAGAAGAAGTGGCTGGCGTGGTGGAAGAGCGGCAGGAGGAGGAAATGTGACTTATCCAAGTTATCCGTTCGCTGCTCCTCGTTTGGAGGCCAAAAAGGGTAGAAATCAAGCTGAGTTTGCATTGTTTCTTCTTCCGCTTCTTATACTTATCATTTTAGGTTTTGTGCACTACCTTTACCCTTTTTAAAGTATTATTTTGTGATTTTTAGGTGCATTGTTTTCTTTAGCCCCTTCTACAATCGTTTAATAGAACTTCTGGTCATTTATTTTTGTGAAAGATCTGATTTTTTACATCCTGTTGTCCTGATTTTCGGGCGTTCGCATCAAAAAAAAAAAAAACTCTACTTTGGTCTGCTCTTATGATTTTCTTACCACGTGTTTTCTTCTGATAAGGTTTGGAACACCTTGAGGGAGGACGAATGGGGTTGGCTTATATTAATCCACCGGAACTCTTTGTTTTCGAGTACAGAGTGAAGGTAACTTCTTTAATTGCATGCTTTGAGAAGGAGATGGGCTTATCTAATTCAACTTATGCTAATTAATTAGATATCTGTGTTGCATGTTTGAGGAAGTTCAAATTCCTTTATAAGCCCTGAGTATTTACCACAAGAGAAGATATACTGCTTTTTACCATGGATTCAATATCAATATAAGAGTGTATATGGAAGATTTGATCCACAAAACTTAAACCGGTCATACTTGAGACTTGACACTAGTCGCTAACATGGCTAGAAAAATTGTCCTTTTTTTCCTTTGCTTCCATAAATAACTATTATTATCGTGGCATTCATTATCTGATGGCCTTACCATGAATTGGTATATTCATTTTGCTGCACTTTGAAAGGAACTAGGCAAAACTAGGCTAGTTCATATATTAATTGATGGAATTCTACTTTTGGCTATGTGCCTCAATTATAGAGAAAATATTAGGAGCTTGATATAATGTAAGAATAGTGTCACAGGTATAGTTGTGTCCAAAATTAGATTCATCCATCTCATACCCTTACTTTAAAGAAGCTTTTTACATTAGAGTTTCCCTGTTATTCTATTGTCAAATTCCTTTGTTGATTGAGCATCTTTGCTCATCTTTGGATAGGAAAACAAATACTTATCTTCAAGAGTTGAAGTAACAAACTGTCAAGTCTATGTGATCCAAACCTATGTCATAAATATTTCTAGAACATTTTTATTTTTTTGGTCCATGAACACTGGCAATTATTAGATTATTTAGTGTTTTTTCTTCCCTTCTATGTAGTCCGCTATTTTCTTGATCCCTATAAACCTTTCAGATAGTTGCAGATTTTTTTTTTCCAACTCATATTTGATCTTTGAATCACCAATGTGGAATAGTTCCTAGCTTTTCAGATAATCATGTAAAGTCTATGCTGCATTTTACATTGTCTAAAATTTTTTGCACAATTCCACAATACGGAGCCACATAACCTAGTCTTTCAAATTTTCATCTTAGGTTATTACACGATTATAATACTTGTCAGAGAAAAGGCTATCTGAAGATGTCTTATATTAGTCAGCATCAAGACAATTGACCTTTACCTATTCAAGAAATAAAGTATACATAGCCAAAATGGGATATAGAAGAATGTTCCTCGTTTTATTGATATTGAGAGCTCTACTCACATTTGGAGGATAGATAGAGCATGTGCTTCTCCCTCATTATCAAATGCGGGCCACAGATATTCCTACCACCCTGTAATGAATAGGATATACTACTTAAGTTCATATGTATTACTGATTTTTTCACTTCAACTTGGCAAAAAGTACCATCAATGGCTAAAAAATTATTATTTACTTTTCTCCAGATTAAATTTTATCTAGGGGAATACTGTCAAATTCCAGAATTTTCATGCCTGCTCTATTTATCCTTCTTGATTCAACTGTTTCACTGCTGGCAACTGTAATCAGGTTTATGCATAACTAAAAATTACGCATTCAACATGCCTTCTGTGTTTATGAAATAATACTAGTACAATTGCTTGTGTAAATGGTATATAATAAATCTCGATGTTTTCTGTACCCTTGTCTATTTGCATTTGTTTGTTAGTATATATTGAACTTCAATGAAGTTAATGCCTATTGTAGTAGCAAACACCAAGACTTTTCTGATTTTTGTTGTGCTAAAAGTTTATTTTGCTCTTCCTTCATTAGTGGCAAGGAGGATATTAGTCAAGCCCTTTCTGTGCATTGACCATGCTAGCAGTCTCCCATTTCCTTGTTTACCTCGATAATTGGCCAGCCACATCAAGTCTGTGAATGTAGGGATGGCTAGAATTTGTGTTGTTGGCAGTCAAGTTAGATTCCTGTTAGGGCGAAGAGACTTTATTGATTAAACATTGCCGTTTCTATCTTTCTATCCTGCTTATCTATTTGTCTTGAATTCTTTATGCAGTTGCAGATGTTTTCTTGTTGAAATGGCATGGCTAAGTGTTCTACAGATCATTTCTAGATTAATCATGTTGCACCTCGTACAGTTAATTTAAGACTTTGCTTTTAGTTACAAATAAAATTGTCTTGTTACACTTTCCTGCTTACGAAAAATGCATTTATTTCAAGCAGATATAGAAACTTTCTGCTTGTGATTTAATTTCGGTAATGGATGAAGGTGGGCAAAGAGAGAATGGAAGGTACAAGTCTGACCACTATAAACCTTCTCATGCTCAGGTACATGACACGCCTACAGATTTGCTTTTCTAACTTTTTTCAGAAGCCCAATTGCAAATAGTTTACTAAACAACATTATGGATCATTTTGTTGTCCTATTTTGATTTTTCTGATCATCTAACATCATGGTTGAAGGACTTATCGTCCAAAAAGTATATATTTTGGCACATAAAGTATGACATGTTACAAAGCAGAAATACTTTGGATCGTCTGTTGTGTCTCGATCATATATTAGATATACTTTTCACAAGATGCTTCTCATAATATACTAGAAATATTGTATTTTAAATAGTTATGACAATGTTTCAATTCTTTATACAATACTGCATTGACATGCACCACTTGACCAGTGACAATGAACGCAAAACTGCCTTAAACCCCTTTGTTCCCTTATACTTGATCTTGTTTCATATGAAGTATACAAACCCATTGTTTTACGATAAGGTGTTGTTGGGAGCAAGAGCTCAATTTGAGAACTAGCAAGATGTTCTGAGGCAAGGACAAAGTTCAAACTATTCTTTTTTTTTTAGTTGGCACCAAGTATCCGATTTACGCCGACTAATGCTAGGGGTGACCTGCTCTATCCCATAGAAGTTTTCCACCGGCCAAAGGGTAAATTGGAAAACGTTTGCAGCGAGCGACTCTCAACGTTCTTAAGTCAACCGTCCTTAAGAAATTCATCCGTTAATTCGCTGAAGCTAGGACTCGATCCTTAGATGCTTGGGAAACTGAGAAAATGCCCTGCAGCTGCACCATTGCCTCGAGGCAAGTTCAAACTATTCATACACACCATTGGTGGATCTAGGAAGACAATAGTAGGGGTAATTGTGCCCATTGTGCTTTAAGATATTATTTGAGGTAGTATATATTTTACATTAATTGACCTAGCAAAATAGTTATTGATCACAAAATAAAGTTAGAGTAGTCTTTCATTTATCTCGTTGCACCCATCCAACTTGGATATTTGAAGGAATTTCATTTTCTTTAGTAATTGGCATCAATATTTATTTTTCATAATTATTTTTCTCATCATTGTTCAAGTCCAATGTGTTTAAATTATTCAACTCATAGCACATCTTCAGAATTGTTAAAAAAATTATTGTGTGAGCAATTATTTTAGTCAATTTTGCCTCCACTGTTTTATGGGTCTTGGATTCACCACTGACTTGTTGGTTGAAAGAGAAGTGATAACTAGAACTGAAAGGATTATACAAGAAGATGCTTGACAGTTACCGATGGAGTTGGTTTCAGTCAGCACTGGATGATATGGAGGCTGTTATCTAGCAATGAAGATGTTATAGACTATACGGAGGATGGTACTGAAACAATCAATTCCTCATTTGAAACTCATGGGGTAGGAACATATTGGACCAAGCCTTGGTTCCATGGTTACCAAAATTTTAAAGTACGAACGTTTGGCAGAATTGATAAAATGAGGTTTTAACTCGAATAGTTAATATGATTTTCATCTAAAGAAGGCGAATTAAGTCACAATTCATTTTTCACCTTATTGTATTCAGTCATGTTATAGATTTTTATGACAAGCATGATGGACACATAAATGATTGCAGTTTGTCTAATACTTCTTATGTGTGTAATTTCTAAGCCTTAAATTATTTCGCAGTGGATGGTGCCTCAACATCACCAGAAGGAGAATCAAACCATAAAACTTATCATGGCTGAACGAGACAAAGCTCTACGAGAACGCGATCTTGCCATTTCTGAGAAGAAAACTGCTTTGGCTGAGCGAGACATGGCGTACCTCCAGCGTGATGCCGCAATTGCTGAGCGGGACAGTGCCATTGCGGAACGTGACAACACAATTGCTGCCCTTGAATATGCAAGAAGCAACGGTATGGGCGGTAATTGTGGACTTGGCTGTGGTAATAAACATATGTACCCGCAGCAACGCCACCATGTTCAACTTGTCCAACCCCTTTCACAGCACATGCCGGATGCTCCCTACAACCTTAAGGACGAGGCTCCGAGAGAGGTATTGCCCATGTCGACCGCTTTGAACACAGATGCCAAAGCCTGGAATGTCAACAAGCCGAGGCAAGGAATTAAAGTTGGATCTTCCCCATTGAAGAAGTTGAAGACGCCCAGGAAGAGCAAAACCAGTGGAGCTAACAGGCAGGTCACTATCGCAAAGACATCTGATGATTGGAAGGTGGATATTGGAGGGGGTAATATGGCTAAGCAGGTTTTATTGCATAAGCATGACGAATGGGAGAGTCGAGACCTTGGTCTGAATCAGGTCACATTTGACGAATCAATGATGCCAGCACCTGTCTGTTCATGCACTGGAAAATACCATCAATGTTACAAATGGGGTAATGGTGGATGGCAGTCTTCCTGTTGCACGACTACTCTTTCCATGTACCCACTTCCGGTGATGCCGAACAAACGCCATGCCCGTGTCGGAGGGCGAAAGATGAGCGGTAACGTGTTCAGGAGGCTTCTCAGCAGGCTTGCAGCAGAAGGCCATGATCTATCTCTGCCAGTGGACCTCCGGGAACACTGGGCTAAGCACGGGACTAATCGATACATCACCATCAGGTGAAACAAATCCATGCAAAATTGTCATTGATGAGTAGGAAAGGAGTCTATAGTGTATGTCTGTCTCTATTCCCTCGATAGGGGAACTAGAGCTTTAGGATTTTGCGTCTAGTTCTATAACTATGTAGTCTTTTTGGATGATCAAGAGCTTAGTTGTATGTTTAAACTCTGGGTAGTAGTGATTCTATAGCTTGAACATGAAGGAATTCATCTTGTTTATATAATGTTTACGATGCATGTTTCAAATATGGTAGTTGGTGTTTCAGTCGATTAGTTGACGCTAGATCGAGCCATTTTGTTATAGATCTCATTTTATATAATGTTTACGATGCATGTTTCAAATATGGTAGTTGGTGTTTCACTCTTCAGGTTTACAACTCCATTTTGTTATAGATCTAATTTTCATTCCAGAACAATATTGTATGATTGGCAACTTGTACCGAGGGTTTTAAATCTCCATCAATATTGTATGATTGACAACTTGTATCGATCGACACATCAGTGTTTTAGATCTTGGTCTTGTCATTGATCTCAGTTTCATTGTATGATTGGCATCTTGTATCGATAGACACATCAGGTTTTTAAATCACCATTTAGTTATTGATCTCAGTTTCGGTATTGCCAACTCGTATTGATTGACGCACTACACGCGGTATAATAGGTCGACACATGAAGAATGTGATGCCCATGAGGAAGAGTAAAAATAGAACATGAATTTTGGAAGAATTTAAGCTGCCTCAGTACAATAAATTTGTCTCTATTTCCACCTGATTTGAACACACGCACACACAAAACAAAACTTAAGAGAACAATTCAAATAAACATGAGAAATTAATAGCTTTATTTCCTTTCTTTTTCTCTTTTACTTCTCTCCAAGTAAACATATTATGAACATTCAACATCAAAATCGAGTTTCTATCACTGAAATACACATATAAAGTCAAGAATTTATTTCCCAAGTCTGTTAACTCAAATTTCATTGTTGCATTTTTATCTAAATGACAGTAATTCGTCAAAAAAGAATATTCTTAACCGAGAACAAGAGCTCAAATTAACAGCTGAGGCGGTCACGTCGAGCGATCATCTGATCCTTCTTTCTTTGAGCAACAGCTGCTACAAGCATCGATACTGATGTACCCTGCAGAATATTTGTGGATGTTTCTACATTCCTAACATGTTCCATATACCATCTCTTCCTTTCGACAATCTTCTAAAATAAATCAACGACTATCGAAGATTCTCTTGAAGCGTTCCATAATCACAGGTACATCTTTCTCAGTCAATGTTGTAAAACAGAAACGAAACCACCCAGGTTCGATGCAGTGGCATGCTGTTCCAGGGGTTGCATTGATCTTTGCCAAATCAAGCATCTCCTTCCACAGCTCAAACTCACCTTTTTCGCTGTATGATTTCATAAATTGACTCACATCTGCCCAACAATAAAATCCGCCACCACTTTTTACACACTTGATTCCCAATTGTTTAAGTCCATCAACGAACAATGCATGCATCGCCCTGAGCCTACTTCTGTTTACCTTGATGTACCTTGTAATGAAGTCGGAATCAGTTAGCATCGAGATGAGCAAGCGCTGTGTTGGAGCCGAAATAGAAGAGAACCTTGTCAACTTTGAGGCAACTGAAAGAACTTGGTCGTTGAAGGAATAGATCAGACCGGTCCTAAAGCCTGGGACAGAGAGATCCTTGGATAGACTGTATATTATGTGAACCCTGCTTCTATCAAATTCATCATCCGAGTTCAAAATCTCTGCCATGCTCACAAACTCTTCATTGCCGTAGGTCGAACCTGCAAATACTTCATCGGCAATGACATGGATGTTCTTCTCTGTAGCAAAGTCAAGAAGGTCATGTAGCAATTTTCTTTGCAGCAGATTCCCAACTGGGTTGGAGGGATTCGAGAAAAGAACAGCCCTCACTTTTACACCTCGCTTTTTTGCTTGATCGTATGCTCTTTCCAAAGCAGCAATGCTGAAACTAAAATTATCAGTGCTTCGGCATGGAACAGGTATCACCTCTATGCCAGCTGTCCACTTAGTATTCCTGTCGTACCTGCAAGTTGAGATGGCCATGTAAGATTTGTGTCTCGGTACAAGGTGAAGGTAAAGGTTATTTCTGGTGGAACGAGAAAATCAACCCGGGGTAATATGGTGAAGGAACAAGAAATCCATTTCCATGATCTCCCAGGCAGAAGCTGAGAATCTCGATTGCTGAAGTTGCACCTGCTGTCAATATAATTCGTGATGGATTGAAGGAGACTGATCCTTGCACCACTTGCCCCATAAATCCCGCAATAGCCTGTTAAATACAAATAATAGGCTGTAAGCAAACTTGCAACGCAAACCATAGACTTATACAAGCTTACACCCGAAACATGTGTCCCAATTTCAAAGAGGCTTTCATCTCAAAAACAAATCGAACTCATCGAGACTCGTGTCTTGATATGCAAACACATGAAGTTGGTCATGCTTAGCGGATTGATCATCGACCCTTGGTGTCACACGAAGAGGTTGTGCTCAAAGAGGAGCAAGCCCGATAAGAGAGGAAGAATGCCTAGTGAATAGAGCAGTCACTTAGTTGAGCTTGAAGGTAAACAAGCTTGTTTGTTTATCTCGAGCGAAGCTTGAGCTTTTACTGAGCTCAATTAGCAACATATTAATGTAGAATGCTATTTTAGTCAATAAATAATGAATGTATTACATATTATAGTAATACTAAATTGTCTTAAATCACAAACTCTGGCAATTCAACAATTCCACGGATCCTCATCCTAGTACACATAGGAGACGAGTACCACCTTTGATTATAGATTAATTGGACAAAATATACTATATGTGTCTCCCTCCACATATCCACAAAACACAGACAATGTAATTGTCCATCTATTTAAAATGATAAATGCTAACACTTCCAAGAAATTTTACTTTTGCTGATTGTTGCTTCAATATAAAGAATGACATCTGGCACCAAAAACCACACCGTTTGAAATGCGAACAAGAGAAAGAATGCATGGTTACAATGCATAACAAAGACTGGATTCTATAGTAAGATGATTACAAATTTCAGAAGGCACATCTATTTGCAAAGGAATGTTGCATAATGCACATCATGCACGCTCCTAATTAATGCATATCCATTTTTGATATGTTACCTCCATTATTTGTGATTATTATAGTCAAGGGTCTGGTAATCCAAATAAAATGCATACAATAACAATCACATGCACCATGAGAAAGACCAAATAATAACAGAAATCCACCTTCACAAGGACATGTGTTTTGTTTCTTCAATTATCCTAATACTTCAAGTAAATACTATAAAAATATTATAATTTCATAGTCTAATTAGACTACCTACTATAACTAAAACCATAGTAAGTTTCTTCTAAATAAAATAAATAAGTATTTGAACCTTGAATTGCCCTATGATTCATATTCCATAATGTATCCTTTAATGGTTCAAACAAAAAAAGACAATTCACTGTTTTTTTAAGTCTCTAAGGAAATTTATGTTATTTTGTTCTCTCTAAAAACTTTATCCATTAAGTATTATAGCCTTCTATCTAGTTTCAATACACGTTTTACGTAGTAGCTTTGTGTACAAAAAAAAAAAAAAAAATCTTTAGTATTCCGTCCTAACAATAATTAATTGTAAGAACTATAGCGATTCCTGAACTGCAAAGCAATTAAAACATCTTGAATAAGCCGATGCATTCATCCATGAAACCATTTAGAAAGAAGCAAAGCAAATAAAAAACTGTTGCTTCTAACACACCAGAAGTTTGGCAGCTTAGAAGCTGAACCAAAAAAGGAACATGGTCAATCAATGGAAATGGCAAGAAAATTAATGTCAGAATTTATTAGACTAAGTTCTGAGAAAGAAGACCATCTACTCACCATCTTCAGTTCCATCAAGCCATCGGAAGGCTGGTAAGTCGCTAATCCATTAATGTTCAACCCACCCTGTCGTTCATCGAACCACGAATTCTTCGAATTTGTAGCAAACCAGCCCTCGATCAGATCGAAGGATAACTGCATTAAATGAACAAAAGATTTTAAAACACCGGAAAAGAGGAAAAAGGTTTTTTTTTTTTAAAAAAAAAAAAAAAAAAAAAGGGGGAAAAGGACTCTGTTTGAGAAGGGAGGATGAGGAGTCTACATGGTTCTCCGCGAGGCCGAGTTGTATGACGCCATCGGGGTTGTCGAGGGGATGGTAAGGGTCCTCGGAGCACTTCTTGTACCCCACGAAGTAGGCCGCGCTGTCGGAGGATTTGGCGATGGATACAGCGCGGGAGGAAACAGCGGCGGGGCTGCGAGCGGAGCCGAGGGAGGCGCGGGATAAGGTGCGTACGATTCCAGGGAGCTCGCCCTCGTCCGCGGGAGGAGAAGAGGAGGAGGGCGAGGGGGAGGAGCGGTTGCGCTTGAGGTAGATCTGGAGGAAGTAGAAGAGGGCGCAGGGAATGAGTGAGCCGAGAACGAGGCCGCCGCGGCCCTGGACGATGCCCTGGAGGGGCACGATGAGGCGCATGGCGGCAGCGCCTCCTCCGCGGGCGGCGACCGGAGGGAAGGCGAGGGGGCCGGCTGAGGTCGCCTCCTCGTCGGCGGGGGGTGCCTTGGCCTCAGCCTCTGGGTTCATCGGAGGAGGATAATCATTTTATATTTTATTTTTGTTTTTTTCGCTTTTATTTTTGTTTTTTTTCTAGAAGCTTCTCCTTCACAATTTGATTGCTTCGAAGGCCTTCCTTACTATTTTATATCTTTTTTGGATTATAAATATAATAATAATAATAATAATAACAATAAATGAAATTTTATGTTTAAATCCTTTCCGAGATGGTGGATTTTCCACTCCACTACATTGACGTTAACGTTCAAAGTACGATATAGTTAATTTTATAATTTTTTAGAATTAAATCATAAACTATTGAATCATCGTAAAAAGATTTCTATCATAAAAAATATACTATTTAAAAAAATATCTCATCTAAAATATTTTATCCAACACTATTATATTTAATTATAATTATTTGATAATTTTGAATTTATTAGAGTAACTTTGGTAAAGAGCCCGATCTCCTAGACCATTATAGATTATACTAAATGCATGATAGACGAATTAATTAAATGCGATAAAAATTTACAGCGATCTCCCGCAGATCTGCAGTCGGCAGTGGCGAAAACTCGCTGTCGGAAGAGCGATCACAAGATCGGAAAGCCCTCCGCAATTCCACAAACCAAATCCCGTCGCCTTGGATGTTCTCCTCTTACTCTCGTCTCCAACGCACACTCGTAATCACACCCCTGAGCCTTGGACGGACCCCCTTTATATAGGGAAATACACTAGGGGCATAATGGACTTTTCCATTATGTGTAGTAGGGAACATGGGTCACGTTCCCCACTATCCCCATTTCCAACATCTCCCACTCGTCCAAGGTAAGTCACTAAGACTAGTTCATTCAGGTAAGTTACAAAGACTTAATAAGTCACATAGACTATTAGAGAGTTTGGTCACATAGACCGTATGAGAACATCCAATCCATACTTAGAGAAAATGGTTCGTGCGACAGCAAGCACACTGAGCGATAGTTGCTAATAAGATTGTTACACCTTGACTTAGCCGCTCTTTGAGCAATCAATGCTAATAAAGTTGTTACACTTTACTTAGCTGCTCAAATAAATTAGAGACACATTCTTTATGACACATAGTCACTTTCCTGGTGGCACATAGCCTTTATCCAGGATCCATCCAATCTTCAAGTGACACACAACCATTATCTTGAAGATATCCATGTCTTGCTATTTACCCAGATTAAATAATTTTCATTTACATCGATATGAACATCTCTAATCCCTTATAATGACCATTATGTCAAGAGCATGTTCATATCCAATATTCACATTCATTTCTATACATAACAGAAATGGGTCGACCAGTGAATAACAACAAAAGATGTAAATATATTTAATCTTCCTTTTTAGCTAGAATCAATTCATTTTAATCAGTCGCTTTCCTAGTTATGCTCCATAGACCGAATCATCCATAGCCATAGGATACACGCTAAAGTAGCAGACACTGATTAAAACTTCAAGTAGACAGCTAAATAGTCACTAAGGCAAAAATTGAGATTAACATATAATCTCAAAGGTCTCACATAGTAGAGAAACAGGGATTCATTCTCCTACTACCTTTATTGTCGCAATAGCACATGTGGTATGAATCACATGCTACGATGTTATTCTCTTTACTAAAAAGAGTGCATGTTGTCTTCAAATTTAACATCGTACAGATTTCGATCTAGACATACCTAACGTCTAATCCTGAATTCAACATATGAATTCTAATATGGCTTTCAACAGGTTTAGTAAATGGTGGGTTCATTTACTTCGATCATTATTTACATAGAAATGATCTCATCTTGACACAATTATCAATGCGACCTCAACTTATGAATCTGTCTCTAATTTCATAATTTCAGCTACTTAAGCTGTTTCATAAGTAACGGTCTTACCCCTATTTGTACTTAACAAACAGAGATGATTGTCCATGTGAGTGGACCAATCTCCACCTGCCAACATGCTCACCGAGATCTTACATGAATGTAACAAATACAACATATACACTGAATAAATTATGGCAAATGACACAATCATAACACAAAGTCTGATTGTTATTTCAATATTGTTACATTCTACGAAGTCCCAAAGACTTTACATGTTCTTTAAATGACTCTTTAGTCATTGGCTTAGTAAAAGGATCTGCAAGCATAACACGTGTAGGGACATATTCAAGAATGACTTTTCTTTTAGCCACAATATCCCTTACAAAATTATATTTAATTTCTATATGTTTGCCTTTGCTATGATATTTGGGATCCTTGGAAAAAGCTATTGCAGCTTGACTGTCACAGTAGATAGTTACTGGACTCCCACTATCTTCAGCAATTTTCAGATGCTTCAGAAACCTTCTCAACCAGACTGCTTCTTGCACAGCTGCTGAACATGCCACATATTCAGCTTCCATAGTCGACAAAGCTACACAAGTTTGTTTCTTACTGTTCCAGGAGATGACACCACCATTCAGCAAGAATGCATAGCCTGATGTGGATTTTCTATCATCCAGGTCTCCAACCCAATCTGCATCTGAATAACCTTTCAGACTCATATCTGATCCTTGAAAATAGAGACAATAATCTGTTGTCGCCTTCAGATATCTGAATATCATTTTTACTGCCTTCCAGTGTCTCGGTCCTGGGTTTGACTGAAAGCGACTGACCAAGCCCACAACATAGCTGATATCGGGACGTGTACACAACATAGTGTACATCAAACTACCAATAGCACTGACATATGATTTTTTATTCATCTCAGCTATTTCCTCTGGAGTTTTAGGACACATACTCTTGCTCAACACAGTACCTTTCACAATAGGTGTATGTTCTATGTTGCAATTAGACATGCTGAAATGATGTAACATCTTATTTATATAAGACTCTTGTGACAGGCCCAAAAGTCTTTTAGGACGATCTCTTATGATCTTCACCCCTAAGATGTATTCAGCTTCTCCCATATCTGTTGTATCAAATTGTGATGACAGTCATTTCTTGACTTCATTCACATATCCTATGTCATTTCCAGCTATCAGCATATCATCAACATATAATGATAAAATGGCATACTTTCCTTTTTCCTGTTTCAGGAAAACACAATGATCCTCATTGATCATTCCAAAACCATAAGATAAAACGACTTCATTAAATCTTATGTTCCATTGTCTTGACGCTTGCTTTAGCCCATATATAGACTTTTCAAGTCTACATACTTTTTGCTCTTGGCCTTCAGCAATGAAACCTTCTGGTTGAACCATATAGATTTCTTCGTCAAGATCACCGTTAAGGAAAGCGGTTTTTACATCCATTTGATGTAATTCTAAGTCATAATGTGCCACAAAGGCCAAAATAACTCTTATTGATACAAATTTCACTACGGGAGAAAATGTCTCTTCAAAGTCAATACCCTCCATTTGGGTATATCCTTTTGCAACTAAACGAGCTTTGTATCTGTTGATCGATCCATCCGCTTTCCTCTTTATTTTGAGAATCCATTTATTCCCAATAGCCCTTCGGCCCGGAGGAAGATCGACTAAGTCCCAAACATGATTTTGAATCATGGACTCCATCTCTTCAACCATTGCAGCTTTCCATTTTTCTCTAACTCTACATCCCAATGCTTCCTCAATGGATTGAGGCTCGTCGTCGTCAATTGGAAGTGTAACCAATGCCTCATTCTCAATATCAAACCTCTTCTTAGGTTTGATCTTACGAACACTTCTCCGTAAGTTGGGCTGTTGAGAAGTCAATTCATGACTCGACATATCACTCCCACTCGGTTGACTAGACTCAGGTATCCCTTTTGACACCTCTCTTGTTGATAATATCTCATCCTCCTCAAATAGAGGAACATTGTTATCAACATCACCTCTGATTGGGAACTCTGTTTCGAGAAAAGTCGCATCTCTCGAGTCTATTTAGGAGATGGTTCCATCTAGTTGCTCACCTATGAAAACATAACCTTTGGAGGTCTCATGATATCTTATAAAGATACATTTCTTACCTCTAGGCCCTAGTTTTCCATACTTGTGAGAACTATCATGAACATAAGCAGTTGACCCCCAAGGTCTGAGATTACTCAAATCTGGTTTTCTGCCTGTCCAACGTTCATATGGGGTAGATGGAACTGACTTTGAAGGCACTTTGTTAAGTATATAGGCTGCAGTTAATAGTGTATCTCCCCAATAGGAGATTGACAAATTAGCTTGCGCCATCATAGGATTGTTAACTGTCTAATAATCCCTCTATCATTACATATTGTCTTGAACATATCAGACAAATACTCTCCTCCACGGTAAGTGCGTAAAGCCTTAACTTTACGTTCTGTTTGATTCTCAACTTCGTTCATATAACGAATGAAGCAATCTAATGCTTCAGATTTGTGAGAAATCAAATACACATGACCGAACCTAGAGAAATCATCAATAAATGTAATGAAATAGGAAGCTCTATGTCTAGCCTTCACATTCATTGGACCACAAATGTCCGAATGAATTAACTGCAATGTCGATTCAGATCTAATAGCCTTACCAAATGGTTTCCTAGTTGCTTTTCCAGCAAGACAATGCTCACATATAGACAATTGAATCTTAGCTCGAGTGCCCAGCAGACCCTCTCTAGCTAATCGATTCATACGTTCTTGTCCTATGTGTCCTAATCTAGCATGTCAAACTTCATCAGTTATATCTGCATCACTAGTTAAAGCAATGTTTGAAAAACAACCATCAATATCATAATTGACATCTGGTTCTACATCAAGAACCATAAAATCATTTGTTAAAAAACTATATCCGATTGACACTGAGTCAATCTTAAGTTCAACAGACCGACTGTAAAATTAATACAATACCCTAAATCAAGAAAACACGTAACGGAAACAAGATTCCGTCGAATTTCAGGAGCATACAGGACATCATGTAGAAATAAAACTCTACCACCACGTAGGTTGAGTTTGCAAGTGCCGACTCCTTTGACTTCAACTCTTGCATTATTTCCCACATAGATCCACTTGTTGCCAGCTGGTACCTGACGGTACTCAACAAATGTAACTCGTTCCCGAGCTACATGGTTGGTTGCTCCCGAATCTATAATCCACAAAGGATAAGAATCAGCTAACAACACTGAACTAGCAACAAAATGCTCTTGAAAAGAAGACACACTTGGATTTACCTTTTTCGGCTCAGTGCACTCCCGAGTAAAGTGGCCATTTTTGCCACAATTAAAACAAGTCAACTTGTTTTTAGGTTTATTTCCAGTCTTCTTGACTATCTTCTTGATTGGGCCTTGTCCCACAACAGCAGCTTCCCTCTTCTTTCCCTTCCCTTTCTTGAACCATTTCTTTTTCTTGGATCCATATGATCCAGCAGAACTTACAGTCACATAGGCTTGTCCAGTAATCCTTGCGGATTCAACTCTCTCCGCCTCCAATTCTACATGGCGTGAGACATCAATGAAAGTCTTGATACTCTAACTGTGAGTTAAGGTCTGCTTCATGCTCTCCCAAGAATCTGGAAGTGAACGAATAACTGCTTGAACCTGTTGTTCATTAGTCAACTCATGACCAGCAGTTTTAAGCTCCCGAATCATGTTTGACATCTCCCTGAGGTGTTGAACCATTGACATATTCGGACGCTTTTTGTAGCTGTCAAATTTAATTGTCAGCTGTCGAAGCTTGCTCAGACTTACTCCACTGTATTTTTCTTTAAGGGCAACCCAGACTTCATGAGCCGTAAGATATGACTCATATTCAAAAGCTAGGTCGTCTACCATTGAACTAATCAATATACCCTTTGCAGTGGAGTCCTTTTTCTTCCATGTCTTATAGGCATCAAGATCTCGTCTGTGTTGTGCAGTGGGACCTTCTACAGGTACTTCCATAACCTGATTTACAGCCTCTAGAACTTCTTGTTCCTCAAGTACATATTGTATCTTAAGGTGCCAGATCTTGTAGTTATCCCCATTAAGTTTTTCACCTTTGTTGAGTTCAGCTATTATGTTTTTGGTTGCCATAATCTATCATAAATAAACAAATTATTTAATATTCAGTGTATATCATATGTATGCAATTTATGATTGACTTAATATTACTTTGAGTTGATTTACAAAATCAAGTGACAACTATGTTTTCACTCATCATCCGTATGACCAATCAAATTAATATTAATCAATTCTATTACATACATCCCAACAAATGAACTAATCATTTATAATATCATGAAATTTTTTTAATTAAATGAACTAATCATTTAATACATCATGAACTAATCATACATCATGTCAAGCAAACAGCATAAATAAATGAACATATCATTAATATAAAATTATGCTGCAAATTGTTAATATATAACCAACTGATATGAATGAAATGGACTAACTATTGTTCATACAAAACGACAATAAAAATAACAGAACTCTAATAAACTAGATAGGCAACTACCACTCCCACTAGGACAGACACTAGTGCAGTGGTCAAAATAATCCCTCTCAGCCTGGACTCATTTGGGGTAATCCCAGGCAGGACAGCTTCAAGATTTTCAATTGGTTCCCACACACACTCTCCCAGATCCTCTGGATCTTCCTCTGGATCTTCAGGCTCTTCTGAATGCTCTTCAGATTCTTCTGGATCCTCCTCTGGAGGATCTTCAGGCTCTTCTGAATCCTCTTCAGATTCATCTGGATCCTCCTCTGGATCTTCAGGACCCCAATAGAGATGAAGCAACTGTCTGCACATCTCTGAATACGAGATGTGTCCATCATAATCATCCCAAAGTTGGAATGCTATCTGCCTAAGGTTTTCTGGCAATGAATAGACTAGAGCAAATCTTCTGTGTGTGTCTTCTACTGGAAATTCTTCTCGCTCGAGTTTCCAGAACAACCGATCGAGCCGACCAATAAGCCATCCGAGTCCTTGAACAGGGTCGAAATCAAGCTCCTTAATCTCCTCCCAAAGCTCATGTTGTCGTTGTTGATACAGTCTGACCTGGCTGTTGTTTTGATGTTGACACTGATTTAAGTTTGTATCAGATATTAATTTAACTCAGAATGACTACTGATCGAGGTTGATCAGTTGGGAGGGAAAGTCCTGGTGAGTGAAGCCAGGCAAGGGAAATCCAGATGGGTCAAGGTTGACCAGACATCTGGTAAAAAGTCCAAGCAGGGAGCTTGGCACGGGAAAAGTCCAAGTATGGTGACTTGGCACGGAATGGTCAGAGAGGGCTCGGTAGCTCGTTCTCTGGACCGGATGAGGTCGGAGAGGGCTCGGTAGCTCGTTCTTCGGACTAGGTCAGAGAGGGCTCGGTAGCTCGGTCTCGGGACCAGGAAGACCTCAGGGTTTCAGGCTGGAAAGCTGCAAAACTCACTCGGTAGCATTGGATCGGTCTGCATCGATCCGTGTCTGTCGTCTGGATCGGGCCGATCGGTGATCTCAAGATCACCGATCGGTCGGGTGACCGATCGGTAACCTACAATTTACATGGGCTATCGTCGATGCGGTGACCGATCGGGATCCGTAAACATTACGTGGGTTAACCGATGCGTGGACGATCGGTAACTACAGTATTACGTGGGTTAACCGATCGATGCGTGGACCGATCGGTAACCACGAAGCATTACGTGGGTTATCGATCGGTCTACCGATCGAAAGAAGTGATCGAACGCCGAGAAAGGGTGGAAGCGGTGCGTGGACCGATCCACACATAGTCTGATCGGTCCACGCACCGATCAGATCTTCTCGGACCGATCTCGATCGGTCCAGAACAATGGATCGTCTGCGGACCGATCCACGCGATGTCGCATGTCTCCTGCTACTTCTCTGTGATTTCTGACTCGTTTCTGATGCATCTGATCTAACATCTGCTTGTGAGCTTTTTGAGTTACAGGCTGCAGGTACCATGGTGATGTTTGAATTCAAATCAATGACTATCAAAGGAATAAAACAAAATGATTTTTCTACTGGTTATCGCTGCAAATTGTGCAAAAGAAGCGTCAACGTTCACTGGCTTGTTCAGTTGGTTCACTGGCTGCGATCAGCTTGACTCTTCCTTATTGGTTCGAGCTCAGAGACACCAGTGAAGACCAAGGATGGTATTGGTGTGAGTTCAGATGAGGAAGAAGCGTGATTGGCGACGCCTGGTTTGGCGACAGTGATACGCTACTGGTTTGCAGTGATTCGATGCAGGCAAACGCAGTGAAGAAAGCAGAGAAATAAGAAGGAGGAAGAGGAGAGGATGAAAAACACTCTGGAAAAACTCTCTCTGTCGTTCAAGCAAGAGGCTGTGCGTTTTCGTTGAGCTCTTGGCTGATTCCTCCTGTAGTTGTTTTTCTGCTTCGTGGCTGTAAGTTAAACTGTTCAATCCTTTAGCCACACTCTGTAAGTAATTGTGCTTCACTTTCAAATCTACTCTTGTGATCTTTGTGGAGAGGTTACTCCACCGAGAAGGAGGATCTTTAGCCGGAATTTATCCGGGGTGCGATCTACCGAAGATCAAGGAGTCGTCCACCTTACGGACACGCCGAGGAGTAGGGGCAAGTTATCCCCGAACCTCGTAAATTCTAGTGTTAGTGTGCTTATGTTTTTCTCTCTTTTAGTTGTCTAATTCCGCTGTGCTAACGATTATCTGTGTAGAAGTTTTCGTTTAAGTTTTTAAAGGAGCTATTCACCCCCCCTCTAGCCATCTAAGATCCCAACAAGTGGTATCAGAGCCTGGTGCTCTTCATTTCGGCTTAACAACCCAAAGAGCTAAATAATGGCCATGAAGGAGGGACTCAGCACCAACCGTCCACCCTATTTCGATGGAGCAGATTTTCAATACTGGAAAAGCCGCATGGAGTATTACCTCAAGACCGATATCTCCATGTGGTTCTCCGTCAAGGAGGGATTCTCACCTCCAAAGGACGAAGAAGGTAAGGAACTTGACTCATCGAGATGGTCAACCGAGCAAACTCGCAAGGGACAAGCCGATGCCAAGGCGGTTGTCACTTTGCAATGTGGGATAGCCAAGGATCAACTTGTCAAGGTTGGTCCTTTCACAAGTGCGAAGGATCTATGGAACAAGCTCATCGAGCTCCAAGAAGGGACTCGAGACTCTCGGATCGCCAAGAGGGATTTGTTCCTAAACCAACTACAGAACCTTGTCATGAAGGAAAATGAAACTGTAAGTGAGATACATGGAAGGTTCAAGGAGATCATCAATGGTCTCCATTCGGTGGATGAACGAGTAGAAAACCGTGACCTCGTAAGGTATGCTCTAAAAGCTTTTCCTAGGAATGCCTTGTGGTCATCTATGGTGGATGCCTACAAGGTATCCAAGGATCTTTCCATTGTTAAGTTAGATGAATTTTTTTGTGAAATGGAATTACATGAACTTGCTAACAAAGGGCAAAAAGAGAAAGGTATTGCTTTGGTTGCAGAAGAAAAGAGCAAGGAGGGAAGAAGAAAGAAAGAAAAGAAGAAGGAGAAAGAAATTGTTTCATCTTCATCCTCCTCCGAGTCCGATGATGAAGGTGAATCATCATCAAGCGAGATGGCCAACTTCGTGAGAAGAATCATGAGAAGGAGCAGAAGATACAAAGGGAAAGGTAAACCTAGCGAACAAAATATTGACAAAACTAATGTTACATGTTATGAGTGCAGTAAAAAGGGACACTATCGGAGCGAGTGTCCGAAATTAAAAAGGAAGGAGGAACGAGCCAAAAAGAAGGAGGAAAGAGTCAAGAAGAAGAAGGCTCTAAAAGCTACATGGGATGAGTCTTCTTCAAGTTCATCTGAGGAAGAGAAGAGGGAGAAGAGTACACGGCAGTTAGCCCTCATGGCAAGAGAGGAGTCCGAGTCCGAGAGTGAGGACTCAAGCTCTTCAGCCGCGACTTCATCATCTTCGGATGATGAAGAGGTAACCTCTCCCCATTTAGAAAAATGTTATAAAACAATTGCACATTTGTCTACTTCCCTTAAAAAATCAAAAACAGAAACTAAACTGCTAAAAGATGAAATAGAGAAATTAAGGGCCCTTAGGGAAGATGAGGTCGATGACCTTTATCAAGAGGCCCTAGAGGATGAAAACAAAACCTTGAAGGGTGAAATTGAGAAGCTCAAGAAAATGCTTGAGAAATTCTCAACCAGCTCTAAGACCTTAGACATGATTCTAAATGCCCAAAGGGCGGTTTACAACAAGGCTGGATTAGGATACCAACCTAAGGAGTCTAGTTTTATTTCTTTAGTGTCAAGAACCCAATTTCATAGAACACATGTTTCTAGGGTTCATGAGACTAGGAAGAAGGTGACTAAGGCATGGGTGCCTAAGTCTCTCATTGTAGATGCATTAGGTCCCAGAATTTGGGTACCTAAAACATCCGTCTTTCGTGTCTTGTAGGCATTGGTCGAGGGGGAGCGTCTATCAACTTGGTTTATTGATAGTGGATGCTCCAAGCACATGACAGGGGACAAGTCACTATTCTCTACCATACAAAATAAAAATAGAGGTAATGTGTCTTTTGACAATAATGGTAGTCTTAAGGTTATAGGGGTTGGAGACATTCATATATCCGAATGTCTCCACATCAAGAATGTTCTTCTAGTCAAGGGGATGACTTTTAATCTCCTAAGTGTCAGTCAATTGTGTGATACGGGTTACACAATTGAATTTCATTCAAGTCAATGTTTGGTTAAACACATTGACACACTTGACACGGTACTAGTAGGCACAAGGGTTGATAATATTTATCAAGTATCGTTTAAAAGTGCTACTAATGCTTTGATTAAGTGTTTCATGTCAAAAGAAGAAGAGTCTTGGCTTTGGCATAGAAGGTTGGCACATGTAAACATGAAGAACATTCGGAAGTTGGCCAACAAAGGACTAGTACGAGGCTTACCAAGCATCAAGTACCAAAAGAACAAACTATGTGATGCATGTCAAATGGGTAAGCAAACAAAAGCATCTCATAAAGGTAAAAGCATTGTGAGTACATCTACTGCCTTAGACTTATTACATATGGACTTGTTTGATTGTAACAATGTTATTTCGTTGAATGGTAGTAGATATTGTTTAGTAATTATTGATGATTTTACTAGATATACATGGACCTTCTTTTTGAAAACTAAGGATCAAACCATAGATATTTTTATTTCCTTTTCTAGAAGAACTGAAAATGAAAAATCAACAACAATTAAAACCATTAGAAGTGATCATGGTGGTGAATTTCAAAACCATAGGTTCTTAGAATTTTGTCAAGCAAAAGGGTATAGACATGAGTTCTCAACTCCAAGGACCCCACAGCAAAATGGGGTTGTGGAGAGAAAGAACCGAGTCTTACAAGAGGCTGCACGAAGCATGCTCAATGAGTACTCACTACCGAGTTACTTGTGGGCTGAAGCTGTGAATACAGCTTGCTATGTGCAAAACCGAATCCTGATACATAGGTTTTTAGGAAAGACTCCTCATGAACTTTGGTTTGGGAAACCACCTACAATTAAACATCTTAGGGTGTTTGGTTGTAAGGTGTTTATTTTGAACACCAAGGACCATCTTGGAAAATTTTCGGCCAAGGCTGATGAAGGGATACTGGTCGGGTACTCGCTCACCAGCAAAGCCTATCGAGTCTACAACAATCGGACTAAATTGATTGAAGAGTCCTCTGATGTAGCTTTTGAAGAAATCCCTAAATCAAATGATCAATCAAGGGATGTAGGAGAAATTCAACTTGAACTTAGAAGTCTAAGTTTGAATGATCAAAATGAAGAAAGAGTCGAGGTTGACTCTGATGACGATGAGCAAAGGCAACAAAGGGCTCCGGTTGATCCCTTGCCTGATATTGAGTCCTTGCCTGTGCCTAGTGAGACCATTCATGAGGCACCACCAACATCAAGACAATCTAGGATAACCACTAGTCATCCCCAAGACCAAATTGTGGGAGATATCCAACAAGGGGTTAGGACTAGGTCATTCTTTAGAAATGAGTCTAATGAAGTCGCATTGATTTCAGAGATTGAACCAAAATTAGTTGATGAGGCATTGCATGATCCTGATTGGATCATAGCTATGCAAGATGAGTTAGATCAATTTGAAAGGAGCCAAGTGTGGGACTTAGTTCCTAGACCTAAGAAGACCACCATTATTGGAACTAAATGGGTCTTCAAAAATAAGTTAAATCAAAAGGGAGAAGTTGTAAGAAACAAGGCAAGACTTGTAGCCAAGGGCTATAGTCAAGTCGAAGGTCTCGATTATGATGAGACTTATGCTCCCGTGGCCCGATTAGAATCCATTCGTTTGATGCTAGCTTTTGTTGCACATAGAGGTTTCAAGCTCTATCAAATGGATGTTAAATCTGCCTTCTTAAATGACTTCATTAAAGAAGAGGTCTATGTTGAACAACCCCCGGGGTTTGTGAGTACCGAAGCTCCAAACCACGTATACAAGCTCAAGAAAGCTCTTTATGGGCTTAAACAAGCACCTCGAGCTTGGTACGAAAGGCTGCCAACTTATTTACTAGAAAAGGGCTTTGTAAGAGGCCAAATAGACCCAACACTATTTCTGCGTAGAGATGGTGAAAACATTTTCGTAGCCCAAGTGTATGTCGATGACATAATTTGTGGCTCAAATAACAAGGTCTATTTAAATGAATTCATTTCTCACATGGAAAGTGAGTTTGAGATGAGTCTAGTAGGAGAGTTGACATTCTTCCTCGGACTTGAAATCAAACAAACTCGAGATGGCATTTATGTCCATCAGACGAAATACACTCAAGAGATGCTTAGAAAATTCAATATGAGTGACTCTAAGGAAATGTCCACTCCAATGGCGACAAGCACTCGCCTTGACAATGATGAGAGTGGAAAACCAATTGATCTAACGCAATATAGAAGCATGATTGATAGTCTTCTATATCTCACAGCTAGTCGACCAGACATACTTTTTCCTGTGGGCATGTGTGCTAGATATTAAGTCTGTGCCAAGGAATCTCATTTAATTGTAGTTAAGAGAATATTGAGATACCTTAAGGGCACAATTCGAGTAGGTCTATGGTACCCTCGTACAGAGTCTTTTGACTTGATAGGCTATACCGATTCCGATTATGCTGGGTGCAAACTGGATCGGAAAAGTACTAGTGGGGGTTGCCAATTTTTAGGTTCATCATTAGTTAGTTGGTCAAGTCGGAAGCAACATTGTGTGGCTCTCTCCACGACCGAGGCTGAATACATTGCCATGGGAGAGAGTGTATCACAATTGTTGTGGATGATTCACACTCTAGAGGATTATGGACTTTCCTATAAGGGTGTACAAGTGCTATGTGACAACATTAGCACGATCAACCTAACTAAAAATCCAGTCCATCATTCGAGGACCAAACACATTGAGGTGCGTCATCACTTCATAAGAGATCACGTAGCTAGGGGAGACATTGTGCTCACATATGTGGAGTCAAAGTCAAACCTAGCCGACATTTTCACCAAACCCCTTCCGGAGAATGAATTTAGTCATTTAAGGAGGGAGTTGGGAATGTGTTTGGCTCCTTAGGTCATTAGAACTTCACCATGATCAATAAGGACTATTAAAATGACAAGAGTAATTGGGACAATAATTTGGGCAACTTGGGAACATCTCACACAAACTATAAGGTTTAACAAAATATTTTTGTTTGCTAGAAATGGGGTGAGATGGTAGGATCAACCCAATTATTCAAAATGTATCATGCATCCCTTGAATAATTAGGTTGAAGAGACATTAATTGAGTATGGGGAAGGCCATTACATAATTCATGTGTATTTGGCTCCTAGATCTTACTCATATATTCCAACCAAGGAATCTTGGTTGGACTTTTGCCTAGAAATTTTCTAATCATGGTTGATGGTTGATGTGTTGATTGGTATTATTGCTTGGTTCAAGTCATGACTTTGATTGATAAAACGATAGGGTATTAAAGGAAATAATAACAACTTGGATATATTTTGACAAACTTGAAACTAAACATAACAAGGATCAAGAATTTCAGCTTTCGTGCCTTGCTTGAAAATTAGGACAAGTTGTTTATATTTTGACAAACTTGAACCTGATCATAGAAATGAGTTTTGAACTCTTAAGGACCAAGAAGACAGAACCCCATATGGTTGGAGTTAGTGTGAGGTTTTTGTTTGATAAGAATCTGAAACCTTAAGACTATAAACAAGTTCAGACCATAACTTTTAGGTAAGAGTTATGCTTGTAGGTTCTAGGCTCTGAACATGGAAGCTTTCCTAGAGAAACTTCCACGAATTATCGAACACAAGTTACTGAAATTACAGCTTTCAGTTACCGGAATTACAACTTTCAGTTACTGAAATTACGGGAGAAATCAGACACTGATCGGTCTACGGACCGATCAAGTCAGTCTAGCACGCTACTGATCCCTTTCTGATCGGTCTACAGACCGATCAGAGAGATCACTGATAGGTCCGGAGACCGATCAGATCAATTCGGCACAAAAGCCACTGATCAATCTCGATCGGTCTACCGATCGATCAGGAAGCTCTCTGATCGGTCCGTGGACCGATCAGGATGTTCCTGGATCGGTCCAGGGACCGATCAGGAGGCTTCTGACACCTTCTGATCGGACAACCGTCCGATCATTTCTTCACTGTACACCCATCTAAACCCTTAAAACCTCCCGATCCCTTCTTTTCTTCGTTCACGCGAACCCTAGCCGACTCTCCCCACCAGTTCACCCTTTTTCTCTTCTCCTTGCACGCCAAACCCTACCCGAAGCTCTAACCCTCGGAAGCCCTAGTCTAAAGTTCAAATGGCACCAAGGTAACTTCTTACCTCTCTAGAACTTGGCATTATGTTTCTCACTGAATCTGTTGTTCTGTTGTTTCGGTTCTTAATTGTTGGTGGCTCCTGTGCTTTTCATTTTTCCCATTGTGTCCCCTTAGGAAGAAACGCACTGATGGTGAGGGAACCTCTAAGGAACCAACCAAGACATCCAAATCCAAAACTTCTCCTGCTCCCTCTCGACCCCAACCAGCTAGTTCCAGTAGATTCCCAAACTGCCAATCTGAGCAAGCTTTTCAACAAAGGACATTCAAATTACTCCCTTGTAGGTCCGTGGATAGAAAATTCATGGACGAATTTTGCCCACAAGTGTCCGAAATCATAGCATACTACAGACTCGATTCACTAGTCTACTTGGAACGGGATATCAACTATGACTTGGTCTCTGAGTTCTATAATAACCTTCATGAGACTAATGATCAAGGTTTTAAAACAAGAGTTGCTAAGCGGACTCTTGATTTCAGTATCTCATCTTTCTTTGAGTATCTCAATTGTCGGAGGTGTTCCGGTGATGTCTTTTCGATATTTCCTGACTTACCAGATCGGTTACCTCCACCGTTTGATATCTCACCTGACGATATATATGAGTACTTCTTCAGACAACCTAGACAAGGGCTAGATGAGCTAGATGTTGACTTCCCTACTTTTGCAGCCTTGAGATTATCTCCTCAAGATTACATTCTTTTTAAAATTGTCACGAACTGCCTTCTACCTATCACATCTAAACCATTATCTGAGATCCGATCATATCATTGTCTTATGCTTTATGGTTTGCGTCGGCGTCTCGATTTTGATATCATGTCGAGCATCTACTCCTCGATCATATCATATTCTCAGCCTAGCGGCTTCACTATTTATATGCCTTATGGGCATATAATTACTGATTGGCTTGAGACCCTTCAAGTTGATGTCTCTAAGGGTAGAATAATCAAAATGGTCAGGCAGGATTGCCGACTTGGGAAACGGGCATTTTCCAAGTCTGGAATCATAGGGCAAAATGGGGATGTTCAGTGGAAGGATGGGAGAGCTTTAGGTGAGTTACCACGGGGACCTCCACGACAGGTTGCAGCTGCTCCTGCTGACATTGGCGAGGCGGATCCAGACCTGCGCTGGCAGATCGCTGAGTTGGAGAGCCGATTTGATCGTCACGAGGAGATGGTGACTGCTGAGTTCGATGGACTACGCATACGGATTGACCAGCGCTACGATGACCTGCGCGGGCATATTGACCAGCGCTTCGATGATATGCGCAGTCATCAGGTGGTGACACAGCAGTTGCTACTCGGATGGATGGCACGCTACCCGCCTCCGCAGTCTTACCCAGGCTATTCATCCTCCGGCATGCCGCCTCAGGATTTCACCCCTCCTGCCGATGATGGTGATATTCCTCAGTGTGAGGATGTTGATTGATACAGTTTGTTTGTTGGTTGTCTGTATTTTGGATGTTATTTGTTAGTCTTTATGACTGACCTGGATGTTTGCACTTCTGATGCTACTCCTGTATTTATGCTACTCCGTTTTCTTTTTGCTTGCTCTTTATTATGCTTCATTTTCTATTGGATATTAATATGTTGTTCACTTGCATGTCCTGTTTGTCCTTTATCTCTTTATCACTGTCTCGTAATACACTTAGAGGCATTTTGGGGGATTAAGAAAGAAAACAGTATGGGTTAAGGGGGAGTCTTTTAACATTTTCTTACTTGGTTCGCACCTTTTCGGTGTTTGACAAAGGGGGAGAAGGTAACTAAGTTTAGAATTAAATGAAAGTTTGTCTTAGGGGGAGGATCTTGATTCCCCTAAAATCATGAGTCTCCTATTCTTACATGGTACTGTATCTGTCTTAGGGGGAGGATCTTGATTCCCCTAAAATCATGAGTCTCCTATTCTTACATGGTACTGTATCTGTCTTAGGGGGAGGATCTTGATTCCCCTAAAATTATGAAAATTTGAACAATTCTGATCTAAACTTAAATCGTGTTGTCAAACAACAAAAAGGGGGAGATTGTTGATACAGTCTGACCTGGCTGTTGTTTTGATGTTGACACTGATTTAAGTTTGTATCAGATATTAATTTAACTCAGAATGACTACTGATCGAGGTTGATCAGTTGGGAGGGAAAGTTCTGGTGAGTGAAGCCAGGCAAGGGAAATCCAGATGGGTCAAGGTTGACCAGACATCTGGTAAAAAGTCCAAGCAGGGAGCTTGGCACGGGAAAAGTCCAAGTATGGTGACTTGGCACGGAATGGTCAGAGAGGGCTCGGTAGCTCGTTCTCTGGACCGGATGAGGTCGGAGAGGGCTCGGTAGCTCGTTCTCTGGACTAGGTCAGAGAGGGCTCGGTAGCTCGTTCTCCGGACTAGGTCAGAGAGGGCTCGGTAGCTCGGTCTCGGGACCAGGAAGACCTCAGGGTTTCGGGCTGGAAAGCTGCAAAACTCACTCGGTAGCATTGGATCGGTCTACAGACCGATCCAGTGATACCTTGGTCGTCTGGATCGGTCTGCAGACCGATCCAGTGATACTCCAAGATCACTGATCGGTCGGGTGACCGATCAGTAACCACACAGACTTTCTGTGGGCTATCTGATCGGTCTGGTGACCGATCAGGATCCACACAGAAACATTCTGTGGGTTAACTGATCGGTCTGTGGACCGATCAGTAACCACACAGAAGTATTCTGTGGGTTAACTGATCGGTCTGTGGACCGATCAGTAACCACACAGAAGCATTCTGTGGGTTATCTGATCGGTCTACAGACCGATCAGAAAGAAGTGATCAGAAACGCTGAGAAAGGGTGGAACGGTCTGTGGACCGATCCACACATAGTCTGATCGGTCCACAGACCGATCAGGATCTTCCCGGACCGATCTCCTGATCGGTCCAGAAACCAATGGATCGGTCTGCTGACCGATCCACAGTGATGTCGCATGTCTCCTGCTACTTCTCTGTGATTTCTGACTCGTTTCTGATGCATCTGATCTAACATCTGCTTGTGAGCTTTTTGAGTTACAGGCTGCAGGTACCATGGTGATGTTTGAATTCAAATCAATGACTATCAAAGGAATAAAACAAAATGATTTTTCTACTGGTTATCGCTGCAAATTGTGCAAAAGAAGCGTCAACGTTCACTGGCTTATTCAGTTGGTTCACTGGCTGCGATCAGCTTGACTCTTCCTTATTGGTTCGAGTTCAGAGACACCAGTGAAGACCAAGGATGGTATTGGTGTGAGTTCAGATGAGGAAGAAGCGTGATTGGCGACGCCTGGTTTGGCGACAGTGATACGCTACTGGTTTGCAGTGATTCGATGCAGGCAAACGCAGTGAAGAAAGCAGAGAAATAAGAAGGAGGAAGAGGAGAGGATGGAAAACACTCTCTAAAAAAACTCTCTCTGTCGTTCAAGCAAGAGGCTGTGCGTTTTCGTTGAGCTCTTGGCTGATTCCTCCTGTAGTTGTTTTTCTGCTTCGTGGCTGTAAGTTAAACTGTTCAATCCTTTAGCCACACTCTGTAAGTAATTGTGCTTCACTTTCAAATCTACTCTTGTGATCTTTGTGGAGAGGTTACTCCACCGAGAAGGAGGATCTTTAGCCGGAATTTATCCGGGGTGCGATCTACCGAAGATCAAGGAGTCGTCCACCTTACGAACACGCCGAGGAGTAGGGGCAAGTTATCCCCGAACCTCGTAAATTCTAGTGTTAGTGTGCTTATGTTTTTCTCTCTTTTAGTTGTCTAATTCCGCTGTGCTAACGATTATCTGTGTAGAAGTTTTCGTTTAAGTTTTTAAAGGAGCTATTCACCCCCCTCTAGCCATCTAAGATCCCAACAGTCGTAAATCACGACTAGCCATCTGAAAAATTGAAAATAAATAAGTCAGTACAAAACCGACTAATCAGTACAAAACCGGCTTATTTCAATTTATACAGGCATAGTACCAACATAATAAATCAAGAAAAACAAATCTTCTCGATTTTCAGGAGTTAAGTCGACAATTAGAACTAATCTAATTGGTCAGATCCATCGGATCGGTTGATTAGGGATCCAGATCCTAAGCTCAGTCCATTGCCCTTAATTAGAACTAATCTAATTGGATAGGGATTTTGTGCCTATGTTCTGTTACTTTTTCTCTAAGTCCATTTCTACCAATTTCAGACTTATTGATCAAACTCAGGTCCGTTTGATCAAACCAATGTCCATTGGTTTAAGTCCGACCAATTAGAACAAATCTAATTATTTTGATTAAATCTAACCCATTAGAACAAATCTGGTCATTTGATCATATTTGGTCCAAGTCTAATTAATTAACCCAAATTAATTTGGAATTGAATCAAATTGGTTTAATTAAACCCAATGGTTTAATCTAAACCGGATCTAATTGGACCAACCAGTTTAAATCCACCTAATTAATTAAAATTAGACCAACAATCATAATTTTAATTAATTTTAACATGCATAATTTTTTTTTAAATACAGAAGCTTAAAAAAAATTTTACAGGAATTACTACACAGAAGCTTAAAAAAAATTTTACAGGAAGAGCAATTCGAAACCAAAAGGTTTCGTTTTTTTTTAAAATTGCATGCAACACTCTTTTTATATATATATATAAATTTGATTTATTTAAATCAAACTTTTCCTCATGAAATGTTTCCTCACGAAGCACGTTCTTCCTTTTTTTTTTAGCATCGCGTTTTCTCCGCCGCCCGCTGGCCACGTTCGCACACCGCACATCGTGCACGTTGTGCGCGCCGTCTCAGCCGCACACCAGCGACAAACACGGTACAGAAACTGCAAGAGGCCGAGGCCGCCTCGAGCACGCTGCCGGCATTTTCTTCACCACAATCTATTCGCCGCCCACCACTTCAGTGCCTCACCCACGACGAACGCAGGTAGCAAGTCTCTGCTTGCGCAGAAATTGTGAGAGGCAGCAGCCATGAGCACTCCGTCGACCAACCAAGACGCCATCATAGGCCACAGAATACCTTCACCGGTATTTCATTGCGGCCTGAGCCCTGCTCTGATGGAAATCGCTATACTGTCGTGGTTTTTTTTTTAAACTTGGTACAGTACGCTGTTGAGCAACGACTTTAACGCCGATGGTGACTCTTACCAGCGACCCTGTCGCCGGTGAGCGACGTTGTATGCTACGACACATTAGTCGTGCAAAAAACAGTGATGAGAAATGGCAAATCGAGAAAACATCCGAACAACGATTTTATAATTCGTCTCTAAGCATTTAGAAATAACTACGCGCTCTGATACCAATGTAGATTATACTAAATGCATGATAGACGAATTAATTAAATGCGATAAAAACTTACAGCGATCTCCCGCAGATCTGCAATCGGCAGTGGCGAAAACTCGCTGTCGGAAGAGCGATCACAAGATCGGAAAGCCCTCCGCAATTCCACAAACCAAATCCCGCCGCCTTGGATGTTCTCCTCTTACTCTCGTCTCCAACGCACACTCGCAATCACACCCCTGAGCCTTGGACGGACCCCCTTTATATAGGGAAATACACTAGGGACATAATGGACTTTTCCATTATGTGTAGTGGGGAACATGGGTCACGTTCCCCACTATCCCCATTTCCAACAACCATTTTTTGTAATCTAGGAGATAGACCATTCATATTTGTGATCGGATCGTTGTCACGATCCAATTATAATTGGTTACGATTCCTTTTTGAGTTCACCGTCCCCATTAGATTATAGTTTGGTTCGGAGCAGGCGGTCGAAAGTCGCTCGGTGCACAGTAACCTGACCACTTATTTACCACTGGTATCCTCCGGACGACCTCCGGCCGTCCGCTTCGAACCAAATTATAATTTGATGGGGACGGTGAATCCAAGAAAAGATCACAACCAATTACAATCGGATCGTGATCATAATCCGATAATAAATATAAGTAGTTCATCCTTTAGACCCAAAAAGTAGTCTAGAAAATCTACTCTCCTTGACAAAAAGAGTCGGAACGGCGGAACATTAGAATATTCTATTGATGATCGGAAGATCCCTTCATCTTTTGAATCATTCATCGAAAGAAACTCTAACACGTTCAGTACCATAATCACTACAATGTTCTTATATCACTCGGATCTAACACGTTCAGTAGGTCGGTGTTCCATTTTTCCACTAAAAAATTTTCGCGTCGAAGAAGAAATTTCCCTTTTCACAACATCTTTCAGACTGCGTTAAATGTAAAAATCTTAAATTGGCGTCTTCAATGTGAAGCATATGGTCAACTCGTTGACTGGCGTAGATTCGGTAACTAAATTTCAATTAAAACGTTTGTAATTCTTCCATATAAAACAGAAACCTACTACATGTGTTTCTTATTTTTGTTTTGACTTCCATTATATTTTATCCCAAAAATATATATATATATTTACTACGTGCGCTGCACACCGTCCACGTTTCCCTACCCCCGTCTTATTCTCCAATTAATTGGAAGGAAGTATAGATCCACGTATTCGTCAACCCTCATAATAAGAACGCCCGCATTACATCAGGAACGTACGCGTGGCCGAGTCAACGTAAGAAGATCCCGCGTCCGGTCACCGGAACGTCGATCCAATCTTCTAAATTCTAAACCACCGAGTCAAAATTAAACCCGTCTGGGTCCCACAGCACTTAATCATGATTAATAAAGTAATTAGGATTCAACTAATCCGAAGATTAATTTGGTTCGGATTTGACTCTGTATTTTTCCGTCTATAAATAGCCAACCGCATCCAGTTTCATGTCGGCGAGGAATCAATTAATCCAACCAAGATGCAGAGGGAAACGGCTCCGGCGAAGGGCACGGTGACGGTGAAGGTGGGGGAGGAGCAGCGCCGGTTCGCGGTGCCGGTGAAGCACCTGAGCCACCCTTTGTTCGCGGAGCTCCTGGAGAAGGCCGCGGCCGAGTACGGCTTCCACCACTCCGGAGCCGTCGTCATCCCCTGCACCGTCGAACACTTCTGCCATGTCCGCCACGAGATCGAGCGAGACCTCGCCGCACTCCGTCGCCACCACCATCACCACCACCACCACTCCCAGTTCATTGTGCCCATTTGGAAGTAAAGCCGGCGACCAGTTTTTATGTTGTTGGCTTCTTTAATTTCTTCTTCTTTTCTTCTTTTCATCTTGATATCTGTAATAGATCTGGAAGAGTTTGATCATGAATTACGTTTTTTTTTAAAAAAAATAATTAGCTAAATAATAAGAAATCTAAAATCATTGGTCATCTTTGATCTGCTATTTGTTGATGCATAAATCTTCTTATTTAGAGCCCCCGCGGGCTGGATCAACCGGTTAAGGCGTGGCATCCTTGCACAATGAGTCATAGGGTCGAAGGTCCACGGACGCGCACTGGATGAATAATCTGGATTGACTGTGTTAAATTCCGGAGACACCACGCTTTACCCGGGCCAGCATTCACCGCTGATTTACCTCCTCCTAGGATTCCTGTGGGACCAGGCCTAGGGGGCCGCTGGGCGGCGGGACCCACCTTTGCACAATAAATCTTCTTATTCAGATTCAATTATTTCGTAATTTTTTGGAAAATTAAGAAAATTTCAGAGGAAGGAATCAAATTGATTCGGCTAGCTAGACCGAAGTGAATTCGGGTGGATACTAAAACTAATTTCTTTTGCTGCACAACCTTCGTATATGTGTTCTAAAGGAAAGGCACAACGCATAACATAATTCACAATCTATTCCCATTATAATATTCATCATCTTATAAAAAAAAATGAGATCTACTGTCACATATTCACTATAACAATATATATCTTTCACTTATATTTCTTTTAACATTAACATTTATGATGATATTTCTTTTAACAATAACATTTATTATTTATGGATCTCACAGTCACTCAATTATCTTAAAATTATATCATATTAAATAAATAAAATATATTTCAAAATATTTAAATTATTATTATTATTATTATTAATAATATTACTTTTAATAAAAAAATTACTTTTTAAAAAATAATATACTACTAAAAAAAAGAAAAATAATAATAATAAAAAAGGATGAACAACGTTCAAAGGGATGAATGGTGTTCATCCCCCTCTCTCTCTCCTCTGAGTGAACATTATAATACTCATTTAATACCTCATTATGGATGCCCTAAGAGGTAGGATTCTCTCGTGAGGCATGTCAAACACATGTAGTGTTTGAATTACTAGTGATACTAGATCACCACGTCAGGACTCGATTGTGCTAACAAGATCGTGAGGTTACAATAACAAGTGAGGGGATTAAAATGAGAAGACATAGAAACACGAATAAGTGAATACTATCATATTAAGCCCGGGAGCAAATCTTCTGGTCCACAAAAAAGTGGATCAGGAGATGGACCATTCCTAATTGTGGTCGGATTGTAACCGTGATCTGGCCGTAATTAGTTATGATCCCTCTATGGGTTCATCATCCCCACCAGATTATAGTTTGGGTCGAAGTGGGTGGCCAGAGGTCGCTCGAAGGCTGGTAGAAGTGGGCAAGTGTCCAGGTTACCGGGCGCTGAGCAGGGGACGGACTCCGGTCAACCTCCGACCACCCGCTCCAACCCAAACTATAATCTAGTAAGGATGGTGAATTCAGATAGAGATCACAACCAATTGCAGCTAGATCACAGTCATGATCTGACTGTAATTGAGAGTAGTTCATCTCCTAATCCATTTTTTTTTAGACCAAGAAATCTGATTTCATTGAGCTCGATAATATATTCGGTCTAATAGACTTGACTATATAACTAAAGTGTCAAATAAATTCTCTCCGTAGGACACATTGATACCTTCATGTGCTTATGTTGTTTTAACCAGAGATGATTCTTCTAAGTTCATGTGAACCAATACATTATTCAATAACATATTGAAGAAGAAAACTTAGATCCGTGAGGCTTTCAATCGAAAGTAGAAAGTTCAAAAACACTATCGAAAGAGGCTTAACTTTGTTGTTTGGGTTTGGAACAACAATGCAACCCCTAGTTTAGTCAAAGATGCTCTCTTCTTATGCCCTTTTAAGTTTTTGAAACTATCTAAATACTACAAAAATAAATAGCTTTACCAACGAAAATTTCTATTGTAATTCTGTCATTATAGGTGTTATGGAATTATGACGAAATTATTTTGTCGAGAGATAATTCCTTAAGAAATACTGTACTGAAGTAAAATTAATTTTCGTAGCAAATTAATATCACAGATAGAAATTTATTTCCGTTGGTAAGCATCAATGGAAGAATATATTCTGTCAGCAGCCTTAAAAGAGTTTACTGAAGGATTCCGATAAACCCTTTATGGAATACCGACGGAATCACAGATTCTGTCGGTAAATTGTTTCGATATTTACCAACGGAATCTTGGTATTCCGTCGACATTTTAAAAAAAAAAATACAAACAACCAACTTGAATTAAACCTTACCTTGTTTACAATTTTCATAGATAAATAAAATCATCATAAACGATGACATTTACAATTTACACAATCACATTTCACATTTATCCATATATTCATATGATTACATTTCACAATCCACACATACAAATACATTTTATAATCCATAATAGAAATAATCACAATCCTATAGTGGAACATACAAACAAAATCTTAGACAAAAACTAAACATAATTCATACAATAATAGAACATCCATACAAACAAACAAATAGAAAATATCTATACTATCTATCCATATCCATAATCCAAATAATACATCTATATATAAAATAGTAATAAAAAATCTTGCAGAAAGTCAAATATGATAGATTTATATCATATTTATATATAAATAAAAATATTACATATATGTATAACCAAATTTTACCTGAATAAAAGAAATAAACAAATGATGATCATTAATAGATATTAACTCCTGAAATATATAGTAATATAATATTTAGAAATTAGCTAATTTCTGCATGATAAATATATTTTTCATAATTCATGTATGGTAAAAAAAATTGAGTTTTAGTTGAATAAACCTCAGAAAAAATTAATCAATAAGATCTAATAGATTCTGAGTCTCCTGTGAATTAAAATAAAATGGAACTATTGGTGGGGGCTATGAACTGTCGCATATGAGCCACGAGAGTATTATGATCCTCATGCCGCTTTCGCTCCTCATCGGCTCACCTCCGATCCTCCTCACCTCTCCTTTGCATCTCAACTGTCATCCACTATTCTATCTTCTTATCTATTGAGGCAATTTGAGTGTGCATTTCTTGATTTTCCTATCTTAAAGATTGCACCTCAGAAGAAGAAGAGGAAGAGGAACCATCACGATCCTTAGGAGTCTTCAAACGATCAAATGCGACTTTGGCCTAGGAGCTAATGTCGTAAAAGGTGGAGTTTTTTATCCGTCCATCGAAAACATCATAATAAATCTCATTTAGTATCTTGGTGGATAGAGGCTGTAGCCCCCCTGTTAGAGTGTATACTAAAAGTCTAGCTTTTGTATAAACATTTATTTAGAAATAAAAATCACATTGGTCAAGTATCTACATTTATATATACTGAGTGTAGTCGTTCAATTAATTTATATTGTAGATAACACGGTGTGTGGTGTCACACACAGGCGATCGTGTTATCGGTACTTTATAAATTATAAACAGTTACTCACGACTAAGATGGAAAGGAACAAACCATTGGAATAGTCGTAGTGTAATTAGATATTAGTTTATCTTAACTAATAAATTACACTAGTACACTCTAAGTGTATTGAGTAAGACCATTTTAAGTAAGTTCTTTTTATACTGACTTGATAAACGAACTAGACCTTAGTTATTATGGAAGTGTGTGCTCTTAATCCTAATATAATAATAAACACATATATTTAGTATTTATTTCTTTGACTTATCAATGGGTGAAATTTAGCTCGATAAATTAATAAGCCCGATAAGTTGGGAAATGATATTATTTATAGTGTGTGTTGTTGATTATAGAAGGAAACTGTATCCTAGTAATCTAGGTTGATAATACTCCCAAGAGGAGCTCATAAGGATTGTCATATTAAACCCTGCAGGTGGACTTAGTCTAACATGACGATAAGGTTGAGTGGTACTACTCTTGGACTGAGATATTAATTAAAATGAGTTGTCAGTAACTCAATTAATTAGTGGACATCTGACATCTTAAACACAGGAAGACTAACACACTCATAATAAGAAGGATCCCAAAATGTAATTTGGGATTGGTGTGGTAGTTCAATAATAATTCTTTAGTGGTATGAATTATTATTGATGAAGTTAAGTTGTGTGTTCGGGGCGAATATGGGAAGCTTAATTTCATCGGGAGACTAAAACTAATTCCTCCTCTCTGTCCCTATCGTAGCCTCTTGTATATAGAGATTTATACCCACCACATACCCACTTCTTACCCAACCCAAGGGGGTCGGCCAAGCTAGCTTGGAACCCAAGCTAGGGTCGGCCAAGACCCAAGGATAGAGCCAAGATTAGTGGTCGTCCCTAGCTTGGAGTCCAAGCTAGGTGTGGCCGGCCACATAGAAAATAAAAAGGGATTTTTATTAAAATTATTTCTTATGTGGATATCATGGTTTTAAAAGAGAGTTTGAAATTTAAATCTTTCCTTTTATAGCTTTCTACAAAAGATTAAGAAAAGATTTGAAATCTTTCCTTATTTATAGATTGAAAGGTGGATTTTAATTTTAAGAAAACTTTCCTTTTTTAACCATGTTCATGATTTAAAAGAGAGTTTAAAAATTAAATATTTCTTTTATAAGTTTCTACAAAAGATTAAGAAAAGATTTGATATCTTTCCTTATTTGTAAATTGAAAGGAGATTTTAATATTTAGAGATAACTTTCCTTTTTGGAAATCATCCACATGTTTAAAAGAAAGATTTTAATTTATAAAATTTTCTTTTATAACTCACCATGAAGGGAAATATTATTAGAGAAATTTTATTTTTAAAATTTCCGGAAACAAATAAGGGAGTTTTAATTTTGTTTAAAACTTACCTAGTTTTGGAAGCTCTTAGGGTGGCCAACCACTTTAATAAAAGAAAATAAAATTGATTTTTATCAATTAATTTTTCCTTTTTCATGGGAAAGAAAATAAGAAAGTTTTATTAAACTTTCCTTATTTGTCAAGGCCAAGGATTATAAAAGAGGGGGTAGAGGTGCCTTCATGGGGGCTAACTCTATTCTATTTCTTCTTCTCTTTTTCTTCCTTGGAGTGGCCGGCCCTAGAACCTCTTCTCCTTCTCTTCTCTTCCTCCTTTGTGGCCGGCGGCATCAACACAAGAGAAGTCCATGGTGGCCGGTTTAGCTAGGAGAAGAAGGAGAGAAAGGAGGCTTTGTTTCTAGCATCCCTTGAAGCTTGGTGGTGGTGGCCGAACCTCACATCTCTTGGAGTTTTTGTGGTGGCTGAAACTTGCTTGGAGAAGAAGGGCTTGGGTGATTCTCATCTCGGAAGATCGTTTCCCACACAACGCACGAGATTAGAAGAGGAATACGGTAGAAGTTCAAGAGGTTATTTTTGCTTACAAAAGAAAGGTATAACTAGTAATTGTTTTCCGCATCATACTAGTTTTCTTTGTATAGTTATTTTTGGAAATACCAAACATATGAGGCATATGATTCTAGAGTTTCGAATTTGTGTTTTGTTTTATTTTTTAAATTTGTGATTCAATTGTTCTTTTTGGTTAAACCTAATGTTATTTTAGGAAATTAAATATTGAATTTCTATTAAAGGCTTTGTCGAGGCAGTGGTGGATGATCTCATACCCAAGAAGGCCTAGTGCCTCACCATGTTTGACCTGGGAGCTAATTTTAGAAATAAATATTTAATTAACTTTGTAAGATAGGTTGGACTTGGATCAATAGTGTTAAGTTCCGCTTGCGATCTAAGTCTAAACCATTAAGAACAGATAAGTTAAATTTGGAATCAATAATGTTAAGTTTTGTTTGTGATTCCTAATTTAACTTCTAAAGAACACAATAGGTTATTTAGGAAAGGTTCGACACTTGTACAAAATTTTTGTACAGTGGAACCGGTACAATCTTTCTAGTACTAACTAACAATTGGTATCAGAGCTAGGGTTTGCCTCTGTGTGTTTGGTTTTCAAATAGATTATGCACATGTCATACATAGTTTAGGCAGGATAATAGTAGGATATGCTAACTTTGTGGTTTCAGGCTCCAACTATTATGGCATATAAATATTGTGTGTGATTGGACCCTTGGACATGCCAAGGGAATTTATTGTGTGTGCATGATTGTAATATCGAATACAGCAGAAGTTGTATTAGTTATTAGGATTTTATATTTTTGTTTCGATCTAGATTACATGTACATTCCTTTGTGGAATATAGGATCAATTATGTAAAATTCTATTTTTGTCCCGAATCATATCCTTGCGAAGCGTGGTGCTGTTGGAGGACCAGAGGCGCAGCAGAAAAGGAAGCTCGATGGACCTGACGACATGGACCCGATGACGATGGTTAAAGATGGCAGCAGCTAGGGTTGGAACACAAGAAGAACAGTGATGGAAGAAGCCATAATAGTTGAAAAATTAATTTCCATATTTATTGCTTTTATTTACTGTAATATGCATGTGATGTATGCTAGGATAGGTTAAAATTCTTCACTTTAAAAAACTAAGTGGGAAAGGAATTTTTAAATAAATTCCACGGTTTCCATTACTGGTTTGTAAGTGATGCAACAAGCTTGCGTGTTGGCTCTGAGTGCCTCCCTCCACAACGGATGTGTTTATTGCGGATCACTAGATCAAACTTCCTTTATAGATGGTTATAGGAAATTATTTAGGAGTGTGTGATCTTCTCCAACTGAAGGGGCATAATCCTATTTAATAGACTAAGTATCAAGTAATGGTATACACTTAGACGCATTCAATAGTATTCTACCTAACGGAGTCACTGCTATTGTTTTGCGGGACCAAAGGAATACCAACTATTAATTTTCCATAAAGCTAGGTGAAACCCTCCTCTTACAAATGTTTGAATTTGTATATGTCCACACTAACGTGACATGCAAAATTCACGGTGTTTGAGGTAATTTTGTCAAAAAGTTAGGTTGACAAAATAAATTGGGTAAAACCTCCTCTTACAAGCAAATGAATTTGTATACGTCCATACTAACGTGACATACAAAATTCATGGCGTTTGAGGTAATTTAAGGATGACAAGATAATTAATGGGTAAGACCCTCCTCTTACAAATGTTTGATTTTGTATACGTCCACACTAACGTGGTATACAAAATTCACGGTGTTAGAGGTGTTGGTGAATTTAAATGATATTATTTTGAGGAATCAATATTATTTTAAATTCAAAGTTTTGACCAAATATTTAACCAAAGACAAGACCAACTATTAATTTTATTCATCATAAAGTAAGGTTGACGAGATAATAAAATTAATGGATAAAATCTCCTCTTTGAATTTGTATACGTCCACACTAACGTGACATACAAAATTCATGGGGATTTTTTAAGGAGTTGGTCTTGACCAAATATTTTTGTGATTCTTAGGATTTAAAATGTTAGTTAATCCCCTAGCTGTTATACTATAGGATAGACTTAGTGGTCCAAATTACAATGATTGGAAATAAGACTTGGACATTAAGGTGGGCTGTCTTCTTAGAACTAAGAACAATAAAGGTGCATTTTATTCATTAGTTGTTACATGTTTAGTGGAGTTATCTACCGGTACCTGGTGTGTAGATACGGGAACCACTGATTATGTCTGCAATTTATTACATGGGTTCCAGGAAACACGACAACTATATGAAAGGAAAATCACCGTTTACATGGGCACTGCTGCAAAAGTAGTAACTGTTGCAGTGGGAGGTGTTTATCCTCCGAGAGGAATAAAACTTGAATTTTGAGAAATTTTCTTTACGCACTAAGTTTAGAAAGAACTAGATTTTAGTTTCTAAACTTGATATTCTGTCTCTTTTGATACAAAGTTGTTATCAAGGAAAAGAGGGAAAATATCTGTTCTAGTACGTTGGTTGGAAATTTATAAATCCAACAAATTCCACGATGCAACAAATGAAAATTAATAACATATCTTCTAACTTTTAAAAGAGAAAGTAACCTTCAGAGATGAACCAATCTTATCTTTGGCATCTAAAGCTAGGTTATATTAACTTGAGTAGGATTCAAAGGATAATAACCAATGAACTCTTGGGTTCATTGGTAGTGAAAATCTTTCCAACCTGTGAGTCTTACTTGGAAGGAAAAATAACCAAGAAACTTTTAAGTCTAAGGGGTAAAGAGCCAAAGATGTGTTGGAATTAGTTCATTCTGATTTGTGTGGATCTATGACTATTCAGGAAAGAGATAGTTTTGAATATTTTGTCAATTTTATGGACAACTATTCAAAATACGGGTACATTTACTTGATGCGCTGCAAGTCTAAGTGCTTTGATAAATTTAAAGAGTATTAGCTTGATGTGGAGTAACGTCAAGGTAAAAGTATCAAGACACTACGCTGAGATCGTAGTGGCAAGAACCTCTTGGGAGAGTTTAGGAGTCACATATCAGAAGACGGGATTCAATCCCAACTAACTACATCTGGTACACCCCAACAGAATGGTGTAGTAAGAAGGTATAGGACTCTTATAGAAATAGTTAGATCAATGATGAGTTATTCAGAATTATCAAAATTTATTTTGAGGATATACACTGAAAACAGAAGTGAACATAGTACCTTCTAAGTCAAAACTCTCTACTCCCATAGAATTACAGAATGGACGTAAGCCTAGTCTGAAGTATATTCAGATTTGGGTGGTCTAGCACATGAGAGACACTGATAAGTTGGACAGGAGTTCACTTGTTTGTAGGTTATCCTAGAGAAACGAAAGAAGGTTTATAGTCCTAAAAATCAGAAGGTCATTGTTAGCACCAATGCAGGATTTTTAGAAGAGGACTATGTAATAAACCAAAAACCCATAAGTAAATTTGTTCTTAAGGAAATAATAAAGGACACGTCTAATCTAGTACCAACTGTACAAGATGAAATATCACAAGAAACTGCAACACGTATCACAGATAATACACAATTGAAGAAAGTGGCTCGTCGTAGTGGGAGGGTTGCTAGGCAACCTAAAATATTCATGTTTTGGGAGAGTCTTTGGACTTGATCCCTGATGAACATGAACCTAATTCCCAAACATATGACGAAGCACTCCAAGATTAAGATGCAGTATCTTTACAAAGAGTAATGAATACAGAATTAGAATATATGTATTCTAATAAATTCTGGGAGCTTGTAGAATCACCAAATGGTGTAAAAACCATTAGGTCCACAATAGAGAAAGGACAGACGAGAAGGTGAAAACTTTCAAAGCAAGGCTTGTTGAAAAAGGGAAATTTTTACCGGTAGCCATGCTTAAGTCTATCCGGATTCTTTTGTCTATTGCTCATATGAATTATGAGATTTGGCAAGTGGATGTCAAGACATTTTTCCTTAAAGGAAGTCTTGAAGAAAGCATCTATATGAAGCAACCAGAGGGGTTCATTGCAAAAGGCAAAGAACATCATGTATGTAAGCTCAATCGGTCTATGGACTGAAGTAAAGCTTCAAGGTCTTGGAAACATTTGGTTTAATAAAATAGTCCAGACCTATGGATTTATTCAGTGACCAGATGAGAATTGTGTATACCATAAGTGTGATAGGAAACGTGGTGGTATTTCTTGTACTATACGTAGATAATATTTTTAGTAGTTGGAAACAATATCAAAGTTAAAAATAGTAGCTAAGAGTGTCCTCGATGAGTCAAAGGGGCATGCACCGCTAAGTAAAGAATCTTGGTGGTGGAATGAGAAAGTACAAGAGAAAGTGAAGGAAAAACGAATAGCTTATAAGGAATTATATATTTGTAAGAACGAGGAAAATTTAAAAAAATATACAATAGCCAAGAAAGAAGCTAAGAAAGTAGTGAGTGAAGCAAAAAATGAAACTTTTGAACGGTTATATCAAAAATTGGATACAAAAGAAGGGGAAAAAGACATCTATAGAATAGCTAAAGTGAGAGAAAGAAAAACAAGAGATCTTAGCCAAATAAAATGTATTAAAGATGAATGTAATAGGGTATTAGTAAGAGATGGAGAAATAAAAGAGCGGTGGAAGAGGTATTTTCATCAACTTTTTAATGAAGGTTTAGGAGACCAACTTAACTTAGGTAATTTAATTAGGTCAAATGAGCATCGAAATTTTAATTTTTATCATAGAATTCAAACTTCAGAAGTAAAAAAAGCTTTAAATGAGATGCACAATGGAAAAACCGTTGGATTAGATGATATTTCGATAGAGGTATGGAAGTGCTTAGGGAAACAAGGTATTAAATGACTTACAAAATTATTTAACATGATATTGAAAACAAAAAAAATGTCTGATCAATGGAGGATAAGTACTCTAGTTCCCTTATATAAGAATAAAGGAGACGTACAAAATTGTGCAAACTATAGGGGTATTAAACTAATGAGTCATACTATGAAACTTTGGGAAAAAGTAATAGAAAAAAGATTAAGGAAGGAGACCATAGTGACAGAAAATCAATTTGGGTTCATGCCTGGAAGGTCGATAATAGAAGCTATACATCTTCTTAGACAATTAATTAAAAAATATCGGGAGCAAAAAAAAGATCTACACATGTTATTCATTGACTTAGAAAAGACATATGATAGAGTCCCAAGAGAAATTATATGGAGAATTTTAGAAAAGAGAGGTGTTAGCGTAACATATATTGAACTAATTAAGGATATGTATGAGGATGTAACGACCAGAGTAAAGACTTCAGGTGGAGTAACTGAAGCATTTCCAATAAAGATAGGGTTACATCAAGGATCAACTCTAAGTCCCTATCTTTTTACATTAATTATGGATGAACTCACTGCACACATTCAAGACACAGTACCGTGGTGCATGTTGTTTGCAGATGATATTATTTTGGTAGATGAGACACGTGAAGGAGTAAATGCTAAGCTAGAATCTTGGAGAGAAACACTAGAAGGGAAAGGTTTTAAGCTTAGTAGATTAAAGACAGAATATATGAAATTTAAGTTTAGCAATATTAGAAGTAATGAAACAATTGTTAAGATAGGAGAGGACGAGTTGCCTGGAACCGAGAGATTTAAATATTTAGGATCATTTTTACAAAATGATGGAGGGATTGAGAGAGATGTCTTACATAGAATACAAGCAGGATGGGTGAAATGGAGGGGAGCGTCGAGTGTTTTATGTGACCGTAAAGTAACTCTTAAACTTAAAGGTAAGTTTTATAAAACCGCAGTTAGACCTGCTATGTTATATGGAGCTGAATGTTGGGCTATGCCTCGAGCACATGAGCAGAAGATGAGAGTTGCAGAGATGAGGATGTTAAGGTGGATGTGTGGACATACGAGGATGGACAAAATAAGAAATGAGAGTATTAGAGAGAAAGTAGGAGTTGCATCTATTGAGGAAAAACTCAGAGAGACACGTTTAAGATGGTATGGACATGTACTTAGACGACCAATAAATGCTCCAGTTAGGCGATGTGAAACTATGATAAACATGCATATAAAACGAGGAAGATGAAGACCAAAAAAGACTTGGTTAGCAACAATAAAACAAGATAAAATTTATTTAAATATAGATGATGATATAATAGGAGATAGAGCTCAATGGCGTAAAAGGATTCATACAGCCGACCCCACCTAGTGAGAAAAGGCTTGGTTGTTGTTGTTGTTGTTGGAAACAATATCAAAGTGTTGTCGGAAGTAAGGGTATGGTTGTCCAAGTAATTCGATATGAAGGACTTGGGAGAATGTGCACATATTCTTGGGATCATGAGATCACAAGAAAAGAATGTTGTGATTATCCCAAAGCTTCATACATAGATATGATCCTAGCTCGTTTTAGCATGCAAAACTTCATGAAAGGCTTTTCTACCTTTTGGACATGGAGAATCTTTATCTAAAGAGATGTCTCCGAAGACATCAAAATAGATAAAGGACATGAAGTCAGTTCCTTATGCTTCGGCTGTCGAAAGCCTAATGTATGTTATGAACGAGACCGGATATCTGTTTTGTCGTGGGCATGGTTAGCAGATATCGAAGTAACCCAGGACTGGGACACTAGACTGTCGTAAAACATATATTAAAGTGCCTTAGAGGGACTAGAGATTATATGCTAGTTTATAAGGCAGATAATTTGATCCCTGTGGGTTACACGGATTTTGACTTCCAATCAGATAGGGACAATAGTAAATCGACCTCGAGGTTTTGTGTTTACTTTAGGAGGTGAAGCCATAACTATGGAGGAGTGTTAAGCATAGATACTTTTCCAGACTCCACCATAGAAGCTGACTATGTGGCAGCCTCTGAGGCAGCCATAGAAGTTATATGGCTCAGAAACTTCATGATGGACTTAGACATAATTTCTGGTTTGTCCAAAGATTATTATGATTTATTGTAATAATAGTGGTGCAGTAGCAAACTCGAAGAAACCATAAGTCCATAAGGCAAGTAAACACAATAGCGCACAAGTACCACCCAATACGAGACATCGTATAACGAGGAGAAATTGTTGCCACCTAGATTGCATCAGATGATAACCTGAGAGATCCTTTCACTAAGGCCCTTCCGACGAAAACTTTTGATCGACATGTGGAGGCAATGGGAATCAGATGTATGGCAGCAGATATGACAACATAGTCTTTTAGTATAAGTGGGAGATTGTTAGAGTGTACATTAAAAGCCTAGCTTTTGTATAAACATTTATTTAGAAATAAAGAATCACAATGGTCAAATACCTAGATTTATTTGTTAAGTGTAGTTGTTCAATTAATTTATATTGTAGATAACATGATGTGTGGTGCCACACATAGAAAATCATGTTATCAGTTCTTTATAAATTATAAACAGTTGCTCACGACTAAGATGGAAAGGAACAAACCATTGGAATAGTCGTAATGTAATTAGGTATTAGTTTATCTTGACTAATAAATTACACTAGTACACTCTAAGTGTATTGAATAGGACCATTTGAGGTAAGTTCTTTTTATACTGACTTGATAAAAGAACTAGACCTTAATTATTATGGAAGTGTGTGCTCTTAATCCTAATATAATAACAAACACATAAATTTAGTATTTATTTCTTTGACTTATCAATGGTGAAATTTAGCTCGATAAATCAATAAGCCCGATAAGTTAGGAAATGATATTACTTATAGTGTGTGTTGTTGATTATAGAAGGAAACTGTGTCCTAGTAATCTATGTTGATAATGTCCCCAAGAGGAGCTCATAGGGATTGTCATGTTAAACCCTGCAGGTGGACTTAGTCTGACATGACGATAAGGTTGAGTGGTACTACTTTGGACTAAGATATTAATTAAAATGAGTTGTCAGTAACTCAATTAATTAGTAGACATCCGACATCTTAAACACAGGGAGACTAACACACTCATAATAAGAAGGAGCCCAAAATGTAATTTGGGATTGGTGTGGTAGTTCAATAATAATTCTTTAGTGGTATGAATTATTATTGATGAAGTTAAGTTGTGTGTTCGGGGCGAACATGGAAAGCTTAATTTCATCGGGAGATCAAAACCAATTCCTCCTCTTGGTCCCTATCGTAGCCTCTTGTATATAGAGATTTATACCCACCACATACCCACTTCTTACCCAACCCAAGGGGGCTGGCCAAGCTAGCTTGGAACCCAAGCTAGGGTCGGCCAAGACCCAAGGATATAGCCAAGATTAGTGGTCGACCCTAGCTTGGAGTCCAAGCTAGGTGTGGCCGGCCACATAGAAAATAAAAAGGGATTTTTATTAAAATTATTTCTTATATGGATATCATGGTTTTAAAAGAGAGTTTGAAATTTAAATATTTCCTTTTATAGCTTTCTACAAAAGATTTAGAAAAGATTCGAAATCTTTCCTTATTTGTAGATTGAAAGGTGGATTTTAATTTTAAGAAAACTTTCATTTTTTAACCATGTTCATGATTTAAAAGAGAGTTTAAAAATTAAATATTTCTTTTATAAGTTTCTACAAAAGATTAAGAAAAGATTTGATATCTTTCCGTATTTGTAGATTGAAAGGAGATTTTAATTTTTAGAGATAACTTTCCTTTTTGGAAATCATCCACATGTTTAAAAGAAAGATTTTAATTTATAAAATTTTCTTTTATAACTCACCATGAAGGGAAATATTATTAGAGAAATTTTATTTTTAAAATTTATGGAAATAAATAAGGGAGTTTTAATTTTGTTTAAAACTTACCTAGTTTTGGAAGCTCTTAGGGTGGCCAGCCACTTTAATAAAAGAAAATAAAATTGATTTTTATCAATTAATTTTTCCTTTTTCATGTGAAAGAAAATAAGAAAGTTTTATTAAACTTTCCTTATTTTCCAAGGCCGAGGATTATAAAAGAGGGGGTAGAGGTGCCTTCATGGGGGCTAACTCTATTCTATTTCTTCCTCTCTTTTTCTTCCTTGGTATGGCCGGCCCTAGAGCCTCTTCTCCTTCTCCTTCTCCTTCTCTTCCTCCTTTGTGGCCGGCAGCATCAACACAAGAGAAGTCCATGGTGGCCGGTTCTAGCTAGGAGAAGAAGGAGAGAAAGGAGGCTTTGTTTCTAGCATCCCTTGAAGTCTGGTGGTGGTGGCCGAACCTCACATCTCTTGGAGTTTTTGTGGTGGCTGAAACTTGCTTGGAGAAGAAGGGCTTGGGTGGTTCTCATCTCGGAAGATCGTTTCCCACACAACGTACGAGATTAGAAGAGGAATACGGTAGAAGATCAAGAGGTTATTTTTGCTTACAAAGAAAGGTAATTGTTTTCCACATCATACTAGTTTTCTTTATATAGTTATTTTTGGAAATACCAAACATAAGAGGCATAAGATTTTAGAGTTTCGAATTTGTTTCGAATTTGTGTTTTGTTTTATTTTTCGAATTTGTGATTCGATTGTTCTTTTTGGTTAAACCTAATGTTATTTCAGGAAATTAAATATTGAATTTCTATTAAAGGCTTTGTCGAGACAATGGTGGATGATCCCATACTTAAGAAGGCCTAGTGCCTCACCATGTTTGACCTGGGAGCCAATTTTAGTAATAAATATTTAATTAACTTTGTAACATAGGTTGGACTTGGATCAATAGTGTTAAGTTCTGCTTGCGATGTAAGTCTAAACCATTAAGAACAGATAAGTTAAATTTGGAATCAATAATGTTAAGTTCCGTTTGTGATTCCTAATTTAACTTCTAAAGAACACAATAGGTTATTTAGGAAAGGTTTGACACTTGTACAAAATTTTTGTACAGTGGAACCGGTACGATCTTCCTAGGACTAACCAACAGGGAGACCCTAAGCAGGTCAAAAGTGACTCGATGTTTGAGGGGGACCCTATGGTCCTTTGTTTGAGGGGGGGATTGTTGGGGTTGTAAGGTTACAAACATAGTTTCATATTGAAAACACATGGGAAAGATCATGGGTTTATAAAAAAAAGATATCTCCATTGACATAAGGCCTCTTGGGTAGAGCCCAAGTGCAAAATCATAAGGGCTTAGGCCCAAAGTGGATAATATCATACCATTGTGGAGATATCTAATATTCCTACTGATAATACCATCAATTGACAATTGACATATGTCATCGTAATATCTTTTTGAAAAATGATATTATATTTTCATATTCAATAACCTTGTAGTAGCTGATAGTTAGAAATGATTAGAGGGAATATCTTCCCACACTTCTCTTTCACTAGCCTTTAACATTTCATATAGTTGCTGATATTCAGGTGTTGATATTTCATCTATATTGGAATAATCAATTGTAACATTCATTTCATCATAAATCATTGATTATATTGCAATATCATTATTTGATGATTCAAGTGCAGTTAAAGTTGTGTCAGATGATGAACCACTAGAAGGCCTAATTAGTTCATACAAATAAGACTCTCTATAATAGTACTAATTGTAGTAACTTGGCACAAAACTATTTCTCTCTCTCTCTCTCTCTCTCACAGAAGACTCTATTTCTATATTTTAAATGATTACACGAACACTATAACTCGTCACCATTCATATATTCTAGCTGACTCTTAGCAAAGTTCATAAATTCTTCAACTTCAACAATAAAATCATCTCTAATAAATCTATTTTCTAATCGATTGTACATCAAAGCTTTGTTCATAGACATTGTCACCTGTTGAGAATACAATTTTATACAATTTGTTACAAAGTATATGGGTTGTTAAAACTATTTAATTGAGAAGTAAAAATATAATTTGTGAAACCACACATTGAACTTATAATATGTGTCAGCCTAAATCACAAAATAACAAAGAAACTATTGGTGCAATTGACCTCTAGAGTTTCGATGTTTGACAATGCACCTAAGTCTGGTTAGTTTTACCAAGGGTTAATCCAAATAGGACTTGATGTTTAGAAGAGAGTAGTCTAGTCAGGACTAGATGACTAGCAAGTGAGAAGTCATAACTAGAAGTTAGGTGGTGGAAGTCCTGGTGAGTGAAGCCGGACCCTAGTGAGTGAAGCTAGGTAGTGGAAGTCCTGGTGAGTGAAGTCGGGCTCTAGTGAGTGAAGTTAGATGGTGAAAGTCCTGGTAAGTGAAACCGGGCCCTAGTGAGTGAAGCTAGGTGGAGGAAGTCCTAGTGAGTGAAGCCAGGCAATGGAAGTCCTAGTGAGTGAAGCTAGGCAACCCTAGGGAGCTAACCCTAGGTAATGTGTGACCGACTATTTTTCAATCGACCGCGTGCGGTCGACCGGACCAGCAAATCCTGAAATATGTTGACACTATTTTACTTTACTATTTTATCTATTGTACTAATCCAGTGTGCAGGAGTTAACATGTATGAGGAAGTCCAGCTAGGTCAATGGGCCAAGCAGATAGCTAACATGAAGTTCAGACAGGTCGACGGGCTGACCGGATGTCTGGCAAACTGGTAAGTTAAGATAAGTCACTGGAGGAGAGTAACCAAGTGAGGACGCGTCTCGGTTGAAGGAACAGTAGGCGTCGGTCCAGTTTATGTCCATTTGGACGCATCCCGGTTGATACAAGCAATTCTTGTTTAAAGGCAAGATGACAAAGTTATTTTTTTTCTAGAAAGGGTGAACGAGTTGATGAGTTGCTTAGGCTCGTACATACCGATGTATATGGACCAATGTCAACTCATACATTAGGAGGTTATAGCTACTTCATTACTTTCATTGATGATCACTCTCGTTATGGGTATGTGTATCTAATGAAACATAAGTCTGAAGCCTTTGAAAAGTTTAGAGAATTCAGAAATGAAGTAGAGAAATAACTTGGTAAAAATATAAAGATACTTCAATCCGATCGAAGTGGTGAATATTTAAGCCAAGAGTTTTAAGATTATCTAAGGCGTAACTAAATCTTATTAGACATGGTTAGGTCAATGATGGATCATGCAAATCTTTCCAAAACCTTTTAGGGTTATACACTCATGACAGCTGTTTACTTGCTAAACAAATACCGACAATGGAAATCTAACCTATTTCATATAAGGTATGGACTAGTAAGAAACTTCTCATATCTTATTTGAAGATATGGGGATGTCTTGCTTATGTGAAGAGAAATATATTAGACAAGTTGGACATTAAGTCTGATAAGTATTTGTTTATTGGATACCCTAAGGAAACTATGAGTTACTAATTTTATCACCCCTTGGAATAAAAAGTGTTTGTTTCAAGGCATACTACTTTCCTAGAGAAAGAATTTCTCTTACAGGAAGCAAGTGGAAGTATGGTTGAACTTGATGAAATTCAAGAGACTCCAATAAATACTAACGAGATGTCTAGTCAAGAACCACAACCAATTATGACACAACCATCTCGTAGATCAGGTAGGATATGCAATATTCTTGAGAGATATGGATCTCTTGTAAGAGAATCGAATGGTGTGTTATTCATTGAGGATGAGGAACCTGCTGATTACAAAGAGACTATGAATAGTTCAGAAAATGACAAGTGACTTACAGCCATGAAGTCGAACATGGATTCCATGTATGAAAACTAAGTTTGGAATTTGGTTGACCCACCTGAAGGCATTATGCCTATAGGGTGCAAGTGAGTTTTCAAGAAGAAAACTGATATTTATGGTAATATAATTACCTACAAGGTAAGGTTGGTAGCGAAAGGCTATCGTCAATGGCAAGACATTGACTATGACGAGACTTTCTCACCTGTAGCCATGCTTAAATCTATTCAGATACTTCTGGCCATATCAACTCATCATGATTATGAGATATGGTAAATGGATATGAAAATATCTTTCCTTAACGAAAATATGCTCGAGGATGTGTATATGACACAACCCGAAAGTTTCACATATGTTAACAAGAATAAAGTATGCAAGCTTCAATTGTCCATTTATAGACTGAAGCAAGCATCTAGGAGTTGGAATATCCGTTTTGATGAGGCGATCAAAGAATTTGATTTCTCACAAAATCTAGATGAACCTTGTCTGTATCAAAAGGTTAGTGGGAGTGTGATCATATTCCTAATATTATATGTTGATGACATATTACTCATAGGAAATGATGTGCCAATTTGTTAAGTCAGTTAAAGTTTGGTTGTCCAAAACATTCTCCATGAAAGACATGGGAGAAGCAGCTTACATCCTCGGGATGAAAATCTATACAGATAGATCGAAAAAGTTGTTTGGTCTTTCACAGTCGACATATATAGACAGAGTGTTAAAATGGTTTAGCATGTTTGAATTCAAGAAAAGTTTCATACCTATGAGCCATGGAATTTACCTTTCGAAGTCTATGCGCTCATGCACAGAAGATGAAAGAATTTGCATGGATAAGTTACCTTATGTGTCCGCAATAGGATCTATCAAGTATGCTATATTATGTACTTGGCCCGATGTATCGTATGCTTTGAGTGTTACGATTAAATACTAATTTGATCTAGAAATGGATCACTGGATGACTGTCAAGATAATCCTTAAGTACTTAAGAAGAACTAAGGATATGTTCTTAGTTTATGGAGATGGTGATACGATCATACACGAATATACAGATGCAAGTTTCCAGACAAACAAGGATAACTCCAAGTCCTAGTATGGATTCATATTCATATTAAATAGAGACACAATTAGTTGAAAAAAGTTCCAAGCAAGATACTGTTGCAGATTCTACCTGTGAGGCGGAATACATTGTAGTTTCGGAAGTAGAAAAGGAAACATTTTGGATCAAGAAGTTCGTTATTGAACTTAGAGTGGTTCCATTAATTGTTGAAGCATTACCTATTTACTGCCGCAACACTGGATCCATTGCATAAGCAAAGGAACCGAGGTCTCATTAGTGATCAAAACACATGCTTTGCCGCTATCATCTGATCAGGGAGATCATTAGTAGGAAAGAAATACAACTCGAAGAAATTTTCACTAAAAGGAACCTAGCAGATCCTTTGACAAAGACTCTACCACAAAGCAAGTTTGAGAGTCATGCCCAAGCTTACGGTTTAGGACACCGTGGTGATTGACATTAGGCCAAGTGAGAGTGTTAGATTTTGAGGGATGTCCTAAGGCAATCGCCTTATGATTTTTACTAAATATAGATTCACTATTTGTGTGCATATTATATGTTTCATTATCTTAGACTCATTTGCTAAATATCCGTAATATAATTCATAGTATGAGAGAAATTATGATTGGATCACAACTATTGATTATCTTTATATGTACAATTATGAACGTATTAAAATTTTCCTAGTCGTTGAATTGATGCATTCAGACATCATTAATTCTATAAGACTAGCACAGGTTATACTTCTTGGTTCACCAAGCAGTTATTTTCTCACTAGCTAGAGACATTGGGATGTTGAGAGTTAAACGTGGATGCTAGTTATGGTAACTAGTTCATTAGAGTGACTCATTGTAAGACTTCATATGGTTATTTATATATATGGATGTGTCTGTGAAGCTCTTACTGCAACTTGAGTGTAAGTTTCCTTCGACTTGAGGTATACAAGTCATCTTGGTTATGAAGACTTATACTTTGACATCTTAAGCAAATACCTCATTGAGATGTGGACTCGGGATGATTAGGTATAAGTTGAAATGCCCGAAGATATTTGGATAGCCCACAAAGGATTCATCGCTCTTTATGAGGAGACATATACCCTATTGTCACTTGTTAGGATTATTACTCAAAGTCTTTAGTCAAAGCATCACATGTTAAGAGTGCGAGACTCTTAGACACATATACGAGTAATTTGAATCCATAGAACGAGGAAGTATTACTTGGGCTAGGTGTGACGTAGTCAGTATAGTAGAGATAGACACAGAGACCATTGTCCTGAACCAAGTAGGTATAAGATGAGTGAAAGGAACAAGACATGACTCACTGTAGCTACTGAAGGATTTAGAATTAGTTCTAAGATTAACTATGATTTTTCAGCTAATTGGAGATCATGATGTACTACTAGGTGTCACTTATGATCGTTCTATAATTAAGTAGTTAATTATAGACAACCAAGATAAACCGGACACCTATTGGATCACATGCACTAACGAGTCTCTAAAAGACGTAAAACAAGTTAAAGAATAAGATTCTTAGATCAAGAGATAAATATTTAGTTAAACTATATATAAGATAAATATAGAAATATTTGTTATAATGGAAGTGCGGATTGGCTACATCTCTTATGGTAGAGTTGAATCATATTTGGTTTAATCATGAATTAGTCATGAACCAACTTGGTTTAGTTGTGAACCAAATTAAGAGGTTAATGGGCTAATTTATGATTAAGGGATAATGGGTTGGATTTGAGCTTTCTAATCAAACTCATTAAAGAGGATTATATATAGATGTAATTAGGAGAGAATTAGTAACGAATTTCATTATTTGGTTGATTGACTTTTGAAAATCTAATTCTCCTCTCCCTCTCCCCTCTCTTTGCTGCCACCCACAACAAGGAGAAATCCTTCTCCTTGTTGCTGTGACCACCAAGCAAGGAAGAGACATCTTCCTTATTTGCTTCTTCTTCCTCTTGATCCCTCTCTTCGCTCGTGAATAATAACTTCTGAATGAGAGGCTTGTACTCATAGAGTTGTCTTAAGGAGCTCGGCGTGGATACGAATAGAGACGAGATTCGACAATGTGACTACAGTTGATGCCCTTCTCGTTACAAGTCATCCGTAAGGTATACCTAACATATATTTACTTTCTATAAAATTTTAATTATGTGATCATGTTCGACATGTATCTTTGTATGCGTGTGGTGTGTATGATGTAATAATTAGAAATTATTATTATTTTATTTTCCGCTACGTATGTTTATGAAATGTGTTCTAGCACGTACTCGCATTGAGCATATCTCAACAAAGCTTAAGCGATTAAGCTCTATCTTAATCGTCTAAGGCTTAAAATCATGACAATAGAAAGCTACTGAATCGATTAGGGTAAGTGACTCAACATGCCTTAAGTGATCAGGGTGATCACTTAAGATCCTTTCTATAGAGAAATAGAAGGTGTTGAAGCGATTACCTTAATCTCTACAGATGTGGTAAGTGATTAAGTAAAGTTGCTTAATCCCTTAGGATCGTTCTCACAATCAAACAAAAGAGTGTCTAATCACATAGTGTAAGTGATTAAGCATGACATAAGTAATTAGGCTAATCACTTAAGGTTGGAAATATAGCTATTTTGTAGATTCTGACTAGGTTGCTGACGTGGTAATCGCTTAAAATTTGCTTAAGCAATTAAGGCGCTCACGGTAATCCTAGAAAAGGGTTTTTCGTGATCGTTTTCCATAATAACACTCAATGTCAGTTCTTGGGAGTTCTTAGAACTTAATGTTGTTACATTTTCCATCTACTAAGAGGCAATTTCGAGCAACAAGAAGAGAGTAAGCTAAGATTTTATTGTTGTAATCTTGTGTAAGATTTCATTATATTTGTTCGTGTTCTTCTTGGTGTATTTTGTATTGTGAGCTTGCACAAGGCTTCTCCACCTCTAGATTGTTTTCGATAAAGAGTTCTTTCATAGTGTATGTATGAGAGAGGACCAGATCCTTGGATTAGTCACATTAAGGAAGTTGATACCAAGTAAATCCTCTTATTAGTATTGGAGAGTTCTTTGCTCCAAGTATTCTGTTGTAAATCATCTTCATTGAAGCGAGCGAGCTATTCACGCTCTCTCACCCCCCCCCCCCTCGCGCGACCCTCCTTGCTCCCAACAATCTCAACTTAGAAACTTCTGTCGGTTTCTTTGGTTAGATCAGCTCTTAAGATTTGTCCCTACCGGAACACGACCTTACTGCACTCTCTCTAGAAACTTACCTCACTCACCTATCAAATATTTGATTCTTCAGATCTATTTAGACTTTCTCTAATCAGTGTCTGATCACCTGATCTATAGCGCCTAAGATCCCCTAACGTAAACCACTTTCATGTAAATAGTTAAATTACTAGATTAATTTAAGTAGATGATTTATTCATGTTAATTTAAATAAATGAGGAAAAAATAAAAACAAAAAAACAAAACAAAACAAAAGTTAACGAATTTGAAAGAAAAAAATGATGGAGCCTAGATATCTACACGTTACCTAAAGCATATATATATATATGCACATTGCCTTAGGAGACGAGGGAGCTAGGGCAAAAAAAAAATACAAAAAGGAAACAGCAGCCGTCGTGGTCATCCTCGCCAAAGCAAAACAAGAAAAAAACCATGAGGTTCTTGAGAGAGGAGGCGTGGAAAACCAGTAGCTTATGATGTTTCTTCGGATCTTTTTACACGATCTAATCAAGCTCTTCCCGGTTCTTGCAGGGTGTATGACAAAAATGATTTTTTTTTTTACAATTATGGAATTCTATGAATTTTATTTTTATGATATATTTTAAGAATATGTTGCACGCATGGTTTAAAAAAAAGGGGCATGATATAATTGCACCCTTCAAATTATATTATGCATGTTTACATTGTGGTGCAGGGCATACCAGTAGCTTAGGTATTTATTCACGTTTGTATGGTTTCTACATGATTTAATCAAGTTCTACCAGATTGGATACCTGATAAAAGGACTATTTTAAATAATCATGGAATTTTATGAAATTAGAATGATATATTTTAAGGTTAAATTGCATGCGTGGTTTAAAAGAAAAGATATGATATTAATTTGATAATGATAATGATAATGATAATGATGATGATTTAATAGGAGTGCCGTGAGAAAAAAGGTCGTAGAGGAAGTTTATACATGAAAAAAGGTCTCAGAGGGAGTCTAATATCGAATTTCCTTAATAGGTCATGGTCCAATAACGAGAATTGTTGATGCCCCACCGCCAGGTATCATAATTTTACAGTTGAGATTTATCAATTGACCTGATAATTAAACACTTTCAATAATTACACCTTATCTTAAAGGGATTTTTTGATATATGATGATGATGATAAAAGTGATGATATGGTGATTACTGATGAGCTCTTGAAATTCTTCTTTTTAACATCACCTTATTTACACTATTATCATTTCTAGATATCTTTTCTTACTCTATACTTTGTAATTTTATTACTCTCATACTACATGCTATCTTTCTATTACATATACACTTATCTCCTTCACGCTAGTCTTATAACATCTCTCATTTAATATATTCAGTATATATTATCTACTTGCATAAATAGCTGTCATCTTCCCTTTTATACCTAATGCTAAATTTGCTTATCTTTTTCTTAACGAAGTGTGTAACTAAATTCTTTGCATAAAGAGCTGCTATCTTCTACTGATATCTCTTATCTTTTTCTTAAACTTAGGATCTTTAACCTAATCATGTTATATACATAATATTTGTTATTACTGATTAGGAAGGGCTGAGTCTTAGACTCACTGATTTGTATGGTTGCAAGTTGATACGGTGTGTATTTTGTGGGGTTAATAGGATGATGTGGCTCAGAATCAAGGCCGCAAGAGGGTCAAAAGTCAAGTTGACCTGTAGGATAGGAAGGTCAGAAGTCAAGCCTTCGTGGTCAGTCAACAATCCAGCTGACGAGGAGGTCAGGAAGGTCAGAAGTCAAGCCAACGTGGTCAGTCAACAGTCCAGCTGACGGGGAGGTCAGGGAGGTCAAAATTTCAGCTTACGTGGCCAAAGTCAAAAAAGAGAATTATAAGACCCAGCTCTGATAGTAAGTAGTAAATGGGCTCATGGGCCAAGTATAGCTAAGGATGGAAACTACTAGCAGGTTTGCTTACAGACCCAGCGTGCAGGTCGGGACGTACACGCCTTGGATAGTCAGACAGATGAGGGTCGGGAAGCCGACCCAGCGTGCAGGTCGGGACGTACACGCCTTGGATAGTCAGACAGATGAGGGTCGGGAAGCTGACCCAGCGTGCAGGTCGGGACGTACATGCCTTGGATAGTCAGATAGATGAGGGTCGGGAAGCCGACCCAGCGTGCAGGTCGGGACGTACACGCCTTGGATAGTCAGACAGATGAGGGTCGGGAAGCTGACCCAGCGTGCAGGTCGGGATGTACACGCCTTGGATAGTCAGACAGATGAGGGTCGGGAAGCAGACCCAGCGTGCAGGTCGGGACGTTCACGCCTTGGATAGTCAGACAGATGAGGGTCGGGAAGCCGACCCAACGTGCAGGTCGGGACGTACATGCCTTGGATAGTCAGATAGATGAGGGTCGGGAAGCCGACCCAGCGTGCAGGTCGAGACGTATATGCCTTGGATAATCAGACAAATGAGGGTCGGGAACCAGACCCAGCTTGCAAGTCGGGACGTACATACTTTGGATAATAGCAGGCAGCAACAGATAGGCGGGCCATGAACCAGACCCAGGGTGCAGGTCGGGACACCCAAGCCAAAGATCACCGGTCTGGCCACAGACCCGGAAGGCAGATCGAGATAACAGACGATAAAGGCAGATCCGAACATGAGTTTAACACAGATCGGGACATACAAGTCGAAGACAACAGCAAGTCCAGATCCCGGATCGGTCAGGGTCTACAGGACAAATCAGCCAAGGAATCGCAACCGCTTGTCAGAGGGAATAATCAAGGTGTCAGGGAATATGCTAACAGTCGGGACTCAATACACCTTTGGTTTTGCCGCCAGTCTATTAGGGAAAGCCACGTGTCAACCACCGCCAGACAAAGTCTGACAGCCGACATTCCCTGACACCCGTCAGACCCAGGAATCTTCGTTGCAGTATAAAAAGGGATGCCTTATCCCTTATGCAGGTACGCTCACTCGTCATTTCTCACTAATTTTTTACTTTTCGTCCTTTCTCTGCGATTTCTGGGGAAAAAGTACCTGACTTGAGCGTCGGAAGGCCTGACCCGGGGACTTTTTCCCTGGTTTTTGGTCTCTAACGACCGGTGTACTCGTCTGCGTGTGTGCAGAGCAGTAGCATCATCATCCTGATCGTTTCTCTCCGTAGGCCGCCCGTGTGAACCTTTCCAGGGGGTACCTCGCAGATTCAGCATTTCAACGACTCTCCGTCAACTTTTCGCATAACAAGGCCCGCCTTCATCCGACTTAGCTTCCGGACGGGATCAAATTTGGCGCCGTCTGTAGGAACACAACAACCTATTCCGGAACATGACGATGGAGGAGTCTGGCCATATTTATGTCACTATGACCGCCAGAGAGTACGAGCTCTTCAAGGAGGCCAAAAGGTTGGCAGCCTCCGAGAGACAGACAACTGTTTCACAACCACGACAAGCCCCTGCTGAAGGTTCCAAGGAGCCCCTCCCTGTTTCAGATCGGGGTTCTAAAAGAAAGCAGCCTGAGGTATTTCCTCAAATTCCTTATCGTGAGCCTGGCGTGGGATATTATCAGCCAGAGCCTCAAGGACAAAGCCTCAAGAAGGAACAACCTCAAGCCTCCATGGCTGAAAGTTCCTTGCCACGAGACTCGAAGAAGGGAAAGGCCCTTATCGTACCTGAGGTGTTTCCCGAAGATCCGGACGATAAAGTACCTTTCTTGGCCAGGATTCTAAATGAAAGACTGCCTAAAGGTTACAGAGCCCCGTCGATCGGGGAGTATGACGGGAGCAAGGACCCGGAGGAGCAATTGTAAAAATTCAAAAATGCAGCCCTGCTGCACCAATATAGCGATGCTGTCAAATGCAGAGTTTTCTTGAACACTTTACCTGGCTCAGCCTTAAAGTGGTTCGATGGGCTACCTCAAGGGTCCATTACTTGTTTTCTGGACTTCAAAATGACTTTTCTGTGCCGATTTGCTAGCAGCAAGAAGTATCAGAAGACAGATCATTGTCTCTTCGCTCTGAAGGAGGGGTCGACTGAGCCCCTGAGAAGTTATATCAACTGCTTTAATCAAGTGGCTCAAGATGTCCCCACTGTCACTTCAGAGATTCTGATGAGCGCCTTCTCTCATGGATTTGGAGAGGGAGAATTCTTCAGAGATCTCATCAAAAATCCCATTCGGAATTTTGATGAGATGGTGGAAAAAGTTGCTTCCTACATTAAAGTGGAAGAAGCACAAGCAGCTCGGAGGAAAACTGAAAGACCACCTCCTTCCACCAATAAGCAAGAAAGAAGGGCGCCTCAACCACCTCCTCAATCTCTACCGCGAGCCTGGGAGGCCAGACCCGCATTTCACCTGGGGCCAGAAGTCAGACCTGCGCCTCGAGTTGTTGCTGTACATGTTCCCCGATCAGGGCCATGGAATAATCGGTATTGTACTTACCATCGGTCACGTACGCATGATACTAACCGTTGTTTTCAGTTCGCTCGAGACTCCAAGCGGGCTGCCGAGATGGGTTTACCTCCGCCCGAGCTAGCTCCTCAGTTGATCAAGATGATGGAGGAACAAAGGGGGGCAGGACAGGCCGGGCAATCTCGTCCCGACCTTGCCGGACCTAGGACTCATCAGTCTGGCAGGGGAAAAGAGCCAGAAGGATCACGGAAGGTTGAGAACGGAGGTAATGCAACTATCAGAGAGATCGGCATGATCTCTGGAGGGCCGACTGATGGAGATTCAGGGAGAGCACACAAGTCTCATGTTCGGCGCTTGGAGGTTCATGCCATCGGATGCAGCCGGGAGCAAGCTGATGGCCCTGTTATTAGCTTCGGGCTAGCAGACCTGGAGTTACCTCATGACGATGCTCTCATCATCAAAGCCATCATTGCCAATAGCCGAGTGGCTCAAGTTTTCATTGATACCGGGAGCTCAGTCAACATTCTATTCAGGACATCATTCGAAGAAATGCAAATTGATGCTGCTGAACTCCAGCCGGTGGCCACATCTTTATACGGATTTACAGGCAATGAAGTGAAGCCTATGGGTCAGATTAAGCTGGCCATATCTTTGGGCACCGAGCCGTTAGTGCGTACAAGGAGGAGCACTTTTATAGTAGTGGACTCCCCCTCTTCTTACAATGTTATTCTAGGAAGGTCCGCCCTGCATGAATTTCGGGCTACTGTTTCGACCTTCCATCAAAAAATCAAATTTCCTGTGGGTGAGCAGGTCGGGGAAGTCAAAGGAGAACAGAGGGTTTCTCGTCGGTGTTACATCGATATGGTCCGAGTAGAGGCTCGGAAAAATCAAAGAATACAAGATGGAGGTGTTCATGCGGTGCAGGAGGAACCTCTTCCTATAGTTGAAGGACCCATCCCTTGGGAGGAAGTACAACTACACACCGAGCGACCTGAAAGCCTGACCCGGGTGGCGAGCGACCTTCCTTCTCCCCTCAAAGAAGAATTAATTCAGTATTTGATCCGCAACCGGGATGTCTTTGCCTGGTCTACTGAAGAGCTACTCGGGGTTAAGCCAGAAGTGGCTGAGCACAAGCTACATTTATTACCAGATTCCCGACCTGTAAAGCAAAAGAAAAGGAATTTCTCAGCCGACCAGAATAAAATAATAAGAGTTGAGGTGGATCAGCTCAAGAAGGCTGGACATGTTCAGGAGGTTCAGTTCCCATCCTGTCTCTCCAATGTAGTCTTGGTAAAGAAGCCCAACAATAAGTGGAGAGTATGTATAGACTTCCGGGATCTTAACCGGGCCAGCCCTAAAGACTGCTATCCTCTGCCCCGGATTGATCAAATGGTGGACTCCACGGCTGGCTGCGAGAGAATATGCATGCTGGACGCCTACCAGGGGTATCATCAGATACCTCTAGCAAGGGAAGATCAAGAAAATGTTAGCTTTATTACGGCTGACGGTACTTTCTATTACACTGTCATGCCCTTTGGTCTCAGGAATGCTGGAGCCACATACCAACGAATGATGGATAAAATCTTCCGGAAGCAGATCGGGCGAAGTGTGGAGGTCTATGTAGATGATATACTCATCAAATCCCCGCTGGTCGTGGACTTGATTAATGATGTGGAAGAAACATGCAGGACTCTCCGGCAATATGGGCTGAAGCTGAATCCCTTAAAATGCTTATTTGGAGCTAAAGGAGAAAAATTCCTGAGTTACCTGGTAACTGAGCGAGGAATAGAAGCCAATCCTGAAAAAATTCAAGTGCTCAAGGATATGCAGCCTCCTCAGAATTTAAAAGAAACCCAGAAGCTGTTCGGCAGAATAACAGCCCTGTCAAGATTCATTTCCAGATCTGCGGACCGAGCTGCTCCTTTTTTCAAGGTACTCAGGAAGGCTTCCAAATTTCAATGGGATGAAGAATGCACTAGAGCTTTTGAAGAACTGAAGAAGTATTTGGAAACTCTCCCATCCCTATTTAAGCCAGTTGTAGGAGAGCCCTTGTGGGTCTATTTGTCGGCTACCCTTGAGGCTGTAGGGGCCGTGCTCGTAAAAGAACATGATAATGTACAATGGTCAGTGTATTTCTTCAGCTATTTATTGAAAGGAGTCGAGTCTCGATACACGACCCTCGAGAAGTTGGTTTACGGATTGGTCCTTATGGCTCGACGGTTAAGACCCTATTTCTTGTCGCATCTTATCACCATCCTAACCAACAACACTATGGGAAGAGTGTTAACTAATGTAGAAGTTGCAGGTCGGCTTATCAAATGAGACACAGAGTTGGGAGAATATGACATACAGTATCAGCCGCGCACCGCTATTAAGGCACAGGCCTTAGCAGATTTCCTAACCGAGGTGCATCAAACCAACTCTGAAGAAACATGGAAGATCTATGTGGAAGGGTCTGCTAATCATCAGGGAAGCGAGGTTGGGGTCCTGATAATATCTCCTCAAGGAGATATACTCCAACTGGCGGTTCGATTAAATTTCCGAGCCACGAACAATGAAGAAGAGTATGAGGCTTTGTTGGCCAGACTGTAGGTAGCCCGACATGTAGGGGCCGCCAGGGTGATCATTTATTCAGATTCGCAGCTGGTAACTCAGCAGGTGAATGGTAACTTTATGATAAATTGTGACAAATTACAAGTATATCAGGAAGCATATGAAAAGATGAAAGGGGAATTCACAGAAGTCACCGTGCCCAAAATTCCCAGGTCAGATAATGAAAGAGCAGATGAGCTATCAAAGATGGCTAGTTCCCTAACCACTTGGGTGCTGAATCGGTCAACGACACAAACTTTTCTGATAGCCCAGATAGATCCGCAAAACAATGCAGAAGCCACTATTGATTGACGGGCACCCATGATCAGTTATCTCAGGCAGGGTATCTTACCAACTGATCCAGAAGAGTCATGGCTGATTAGGAAGCAAGCGCATGCTTATGTAATGATTGAAGATCAGCTCTACAAGAGGTCCTTTTCTCGACCTTTACTCAAATGCTTGGGGGTAGAGGAAGCAGATCAAGCCTTGCGAGAAATACACCTGGGATGCTGTGGCAATCATGTAGGCGGTCGGACGTTATCCCGCAAGGTGCTCCTGGCCGGGTATTTCTGGCCTACTTTACAGAGGGATGCTCACAAGTTGGTGAACACATGCTTGTCCTGCCAGAAACATCAAAACTTGACACATCGACCTACGACCCTGTTGAGAACGTCTATAGTTTCCTGTCCTTTTGATCAATGGGGCATGGATATCGTGGGACCATTTCCGATGGCACCAAGTCAGAGGCGTTTCTTATTAGTGGTAGTGGACTATTTCTCTAAATAGGTAGAAGCAGAAGCCCTGGCTCGAATCACAGAAGATGCCGTCATTCAATTCCTATGGAAGAACATTCTTTGCAGATTTGGCATTCCTCACAAGCTGGTGTCAGACAATGGAAGGTAATTTCAAGGACAAAGAATCCAGGCCTGGTGCAAGGGATTTGGCATAACGCAAGCCTTCACTTCAGTAGCTTATCCGTAAAGCAATGGTCAAATCGAAGTAATTAACAGAGAAATAGTACGGGGTCTGAAGGTCAAGCTAGATCATGTCGGAGGCAATTGGGTGGAAGAGCTGCCAAGCATTCTGTCGGCCTATCGTACAACACCTCGGGAAAGCACAGGTCTGACACCATTCCACTTGGTTTATGGCAATGAAGCAGTGGTACCCATAGAAATTGGAGTGTCGTCATCAGAAGGACATTATATGATGAAGAAAACACAGAACGAAGGTTGGCTGAGCTAGATCTTATTAGCGAGACCCGGGACCGAACGGTGGCTCGGCTGGAGGCCTATCGACAAAGAATGAGATAAAACTATAACAGGAGAGTGATTCCTCAGTTCTTTGGAGAAGGAGATCTGGTCTGGAAGCAAATCAAGCCAGTGGGGGATGTGACTAAGCTAGCACCTCAATGGGGCGTGCCTTATAAAGTCGTTAAAAAGTTAGCATCCGGAGCTTATTATCTATAAGATGAACGAGGCAAGAGGCTAGATCGACCATGGAGTGCTAATTACCTGCGACCTTATCGAGTTTGAAGAAGCAGGTCGAGAAGTGTAAGTTGGGTGATAAGTCGGTCTGTCCCTTATCCAACAAATTATGATAACAGACCAGGGAAGAGTAGATCAGGGAAAGCAGAAAAAGATGTGAAAGCAGAAATTATATGTCCTAATACTTTTTGTGACAAAAGCTAAGCAATCTTAGTAAAAGCAAGCCTTAAAATGCAAATGAGGAAACAGCAAAGTACTTTACAAAAAATTCTCAAGTCATTATGTACAAGAAGCCAAAAAATATTATTCAAAAGGAGCAAATATTTCATCCGGTATCTCTTTAAGGATCCGGTCATGGTCTAAAAATTCAGGAGGTGGAAGGGACTTTAAATAGTATTGCTCGTAAAGTTGTCGCAGAGCCCCGCCCGCCCCATAGATGACAGATGTGGAGAAACGATGTCCCACCTGTGCATAGAATTCCGGAGAACACAGATACAAATCGCGGTTCTGTAAGCAACGATCGTCCTCTCCTTCTCTGTAAATATCAAGGGCTGTGGATACGCCTTCTGTGGTGGCTCTAGCCTGAGCTAGTTCATTCTGGGCGGTGGCTAGTTCTGTGGCTTGAGAGGTCAACTGGGCTTCCTGAGATTTCAAAAGGGCCTCTTGTGATTTTACCTTCTGATCTTGATCTTGCGACAAAGTCTCGGCGGCACGCAGCTTCTGAGTTAATTGTTCCATAGCCCATTGATGCTCTAAAGCTTGCTGATCTATACTCTGCTGGTGCTTAATATCGACTTGGCTCTGCTTTTCTTGGAAGTCTTTAAGTTCCTGCTTGGCCTGCTCTAGGGATACTTCTAGACTGTTCTTCTTTCTGGTTAAATCTTTTATCTCGGTTCGCAAAGCGTGGCTAGCTTGGGCAGGATCATTCAATTGCAGTTCCAGTTCAGTAACGTGGTCCCGCAGAGCCTTATTATGATAATGAGTAGCATGGAAGGAATGGTTCACTATCAGGGACTCCGCACAAGCCTGGGACATACAGGAAATGTCTGATAAGGGTGGGAAAAACAACAGTTGGGAAATCTGTAAAGTTTACCTTGATATACAACTCTGCGAATCTGTCCATCTGAGCCGGGGGAGGCAAGGAATTCATGTGCTGCATGCTTTCTTCCCATAAAGTGGCTAGACGGCCTTTTATCTTGAGGGAGCTGGTGGGAACATCTGTTTGAGACTATAACCTCTCCTCAGAAGGGACAGTAGTACAGTAATTGTGATAAGTAAGTGGGGGTGGTCCTGAAGGACCCGCGGTCGAGCCCGGAGGAGCTGAGGGCTCAGCAGTCGAGCCAGAAGGAGCTGAAGAATGACCCTGAGAAGGTGCGGTAGGAGGGGTAACTGAAGGGCATTCTGAGGGGCCAGCTTCATCTCCTTGAGGTTGCTATGACGTGGAAGGTTGAGCCAACGGGGGCTCGGCCTGATTATCGGACGAAATAGGGGGATCAGTTACACGGCTCGGGATTGGAGGCGGAGTCACATGGGGAGGTGGAGGAGAGGCAGCTGCATTTGGAGGAGGAGAAGGAACAGACGACGGGCCTGAGTTGGGCACTGGACGAGGGGCCCGGTGCCGACGTCTCTGAGCCAGCAGTTGGTCATCTGAATCAGAATCATCGCAGGGCGACTGAGCCCTGCGTCTAGAGGGAGAAGGCGCATCCTGGCTCAGGCGGTCATTGGTGGCGCGGGCTCGGTGAGCAGCTTGAGTAGCCTCTCTGAAAGCGGGGCTCGCTAAGAAAATGTTGCCCGTTCCTCCACCAAGGCCCATACGTCTTTCACCAAGGCCTAGACTAGGGATGTAAGTGGCTCGGGGAGGACTAGTCGATTGGAGGGGTGTTGAGGTAGTAGGTCGAGCTGCACGAGGGGCCCGGGGGCGAGCAGGAGTGGCCGACCGTGGTGGACGAGCAGCGCGAGGACGAGCAGGGGCGGCTGGCCTAGGGGAACGCATAGTGCATAGTCGAGTGGGGCGAGCCAAAGGAGTAGTCCGGACACCAGCAGAGCCTCGTCGAGTAGGTCGGGGTGGAGGATGGGCTGGGGTTGTCCCATCGACTGAAGTCAAAGACGAGTGGGGGAGGGCTCTCCTCTGTAAGATAATTCGACCACGCCTTATTATTTCCATATCGCTCAGAGGAAGGGGCTGAACCTCTGAAACATGGGTTAAGACTTCAGCTGCACAAAATAAAGTGGGAGATTAGTTGCCATAAAAAAAACAAAGTACCTACAAATTGATATCAGAAAGGAAAAAGAGGCTTACCCAGGGAGCGAGGCATATCCAGGGTCACATAACTCAGGCGAAAGTAGGACAACAATTCCTCCGAGGATAATAAACGTGTCAAGTTTAGCTGTCAGCCGGACAAGCAAGAGGAGACTTCTGTGTAAGAAGAGTCAAGATGAAATTTCCCTAGTTCAGGAGGGGAAGGAAGTGACTGTTGCCATCACAAGGGCCACTCCACCTCGTGGGGAAAAGTAATGAAGAAAAATTTGTTCCTCCATCTCAGAACAGAAGGAGGCAGAGGTGAGAAAAAAGTAGTTCAGAGACGGGGCTGAAAACGGAATGTGCCCTCTTCCTGGTGCCAAAGGGTGAAGAAGTAGTGGAATAAGTGGGCGGACCAGGATAACACACACACATCGCATAGTACTACAAAGCCATAGAGGATCCTGATGGAGTTGGGTGTTAATTGCCCCAGGGGAATTCGAAAGTAGCGGCAAACGTCCGAGAAGAAAGGGTGAATAGGAAGACGGAGACCCGCCACGAATTGCTCTTTAAAGAAGGTGCTGGAGCCAGCGGGGGGATTGAAGAATTGATGTATTCCAGTAGGGATAATCACTTGCGCATCATCCTCAACTCCATAGGTGTAGCATAGGTCATCTCGGTCTAATTCATCAAAGGTGGATGAGCCAGGATAGAATACCGCCGCCAAGGAAGGAAGAAAAGAGGGAGAGGCCATGAGAAAAAGAAACAAGAAGAAGGAAGATCAAGTGGAAAGATATCAACGCAAAAGTAGGAGGATCAGAAGTAAGAAGGGATTCAAGCGAAGAGGCAAAAGACAAGGGTATGAGGCGCGTAAAGTCGAAAGCAAGGAGAATATTTATAGTTGCAGAGCAAAGGGGCAATTTCGTCATACTATCATCCGTCGAAGCAAAATAATAGGTGGGAACAATGAGAGCTGCAAGATTTTCCTCGGAAATAACGCCCAGGGGCATATTCGGAAAAGTACCGGCACGGAACACGAAGAGGCGAAACTCGGGAAAAGATACGAACAGTTGTCTTAGAAAAGGGATAACACTTTCCCTAGTCTGGGATTAACTCTTAAATAACCCGTCCTTCGTTTGTGCAGACCTGGATCATGAAGGGCCCTGGTCTGGGCTTAACTCTTAATTTCCCGGTCTTCGGTTATCCAGACCTGTAATACGCGGTAAAAGACAGCAAGTAGCAAGCCCGAGGCGGGGGATCGGCCGAGAAGGACAAGGGAAGCAGGTCAGGGAGATAAAGGGATCCCTAGCCCAGGATAAATGTGACCTACGATGGGCGGCCAAATTAGAAACAATGCCTTGGGGTCATTTCAGAAAGGAAGTATGCAAGATTATCAACAATAGAGCCAAATTACAAACAAGGCTAAGGGACGAACGAAAGACCGTGGTCAAGTGACATCACGAGGGAGATAAACACGTTAAAATAAAGAAAAATCAGTGAATAAGGTGAAAAGAAGTTGATCAGTACATCAAAAAAGGGCATAAGAAGTGCAATACATATAGCCAGCTTAGGGCTTATCGTCAACAGGGGGAGGATTTTCTTCAACAGGGCCAGTCGGATGTTCAGTAGGGCCAGATGAAGAATCAACTGGGGGATCAGGAAGAAGGAAGAGGTCGTCATCATCTTTAAAGGAAGGGAACGACCCATCAGGAATCTCGTCCATGATGCGACCTATATCTAGGAAATCTTCCGAAGGGGCACCCTTAAGCAAATCCTGTTCAAACATTTGGCGAGCTCCTCCGCCCGCACTGCGGCATACCAGGAAATTTATCAGATCTCCCATTTTCTTCATGAAAAAGGGAGAGGTAACATAGGCTTGCCTGTAAGCCCTCAGACGATCCACTTCACCTGCCTGATAATCTGCCAGCTTGGTCTCCACTTTCTCCTTGTCAGCACGGGCCTGCGTCAAGGCTTGTTGACTTTGAGAAATATCCTCTTGAATTTTCAGAAGGTCGGCCTGCACAGATCTAAGAGTCGCTTGGCTGGCCTCCCACTAGCTTTGAAGGGTTTTCTCCCGGTCGGCGCTAGCAACCAATTGACCCTGGACTTCTGCTATGGTCTTCTAAAGATTCTCCCGGGTTTCTTGCAGGCTAGCCAATTGGGCATCCTTCTTATCTAGCTCAGTTGCTAGCTCCTGGCGCTTTTCTACCTTGGAGGTCAACTCCGACTCACTTGTCTGCAAAGCTGCTTCCAAGGCCCTTATCTTGTCGAAAGCTGCATGAGAAATATTGCGGGCAGATTCGGCAGACTCTCCAATTAAGCGAAGATAGTGCGCCAGATCTCCAGGAGTTGGGTTGAGTGGATCGCGGGGAGTTAGGGGCAGCTCTATTTCTTCAAGAGGAGCCTTCAGCACTTCATTTTCCCTCTGCAAGCCGCAGGCGTACTGAAGGGCACTTAGGTTGGCGGAGCAGGCTTGTGTTAGATATAAGGAAAAAGATTATAAAAGATCTCAGCAGATGAACATGGAGGTATGAAGACTTACCGTAATCATCTGACAAGCCGCTTGATCTAACCCCCCCAGCGGGAGATTCTTCCAAAACTTGCAATTGCCTGAGCGCCAGGAGGCTACTAAGTCTCCCTCCAAAGTAACCAGAGCCACGAGGGGAGGGTCCCCCTCAACAGTTTCTGCAGCGGCCCCTGAGCCTGCGGAGGAAGGCAAGGACCAAAAATCAGTAAAGAAGTATTTTTTTTGTGAGTTTTCCTCCGAGATCTAGAAGTAGACGCGGGAGCATCTAAAGGAAGGGAGGTAGATGGGGTTGCAGAGCTCCCGGGTTGGTCCACTAAAGGTACGGGTAGTTGACCGGGAGAAGAAGCCTGAGCTGGAAGAGGAGTCTGCTCGGGAGTTATAACTTGATCGGGAACCAGGACTGATATGTGGGGTGACGCGACGGGAACCTCAGGCCCTAAACTAATCTCCTGGGCGGGAGTAGCAGTCTTAGTTTTCGAAGGGAGAAGGGTAGCAGATGAGCGACGGCTGGAAGGAAGAGGTGGCGGTGATGCCTGGATAGCTGGAGTAACCTTCTACCTCTTGCGCTGAAGCTTCGGGCGTTTGGTTGGTCGGGAAGATGCAGCCCACTTTTCTCCAACCTGCTCCACAGTGGCCCCCTCGACCTGCTCTTCGGTAGCCGGGTTGATCTGCCCTACAGTAGCCAGGTCTTTTGTGGAAGCCACATCTAGGGGTATGGCCGAAGAAGCTTCCTCCTGGGTTGGCGCCGGCAGGATAGGTAGGGAGGCGGAGGGAGCAGACTGGGAAGCAGAAGGGCCAGGTCGGGAGGAAGCTGCCACACCTTGTTTAAGCTCCTCGCTTAGATTTTTCAAATAAGAGGCAGACTGATGCTTAACCTCGGAGGCGTATGCTCGGAACATGGCTGCCTCTGCGATGAAAAAGAAAGATACCTCAGTTAGAGAATAGTAGCTGAGAGGAAAACGGGGTCTTACCAAACGGAGCCCCGATGTCCTTCTGAATAGGGCTGAGTCCAAAAAATATTGAAAGCCTTCCAATAATAAGATAGAAAAGTTAACGAGCACGCCTTGAAGTGCTTCTGAAGCAGGGATACAAGAAGGCTGGTGTTGATGTACAGGGAGGTCGGAAGGGCGGTCGGGGCGCCACTGTGTGAGCCCGATCAGCGGCTTAGGTAGTCTGATAAAGAAGAAACGGGATTTCCACCCCTTATGCGAAGAAGACATGTCCGAAAAAACTTGTAGCCAGGCCTAGCCTATACCATAAACACTCCTGTGTTGGTTGCTACTCGGAAAACCTAGAGGTTCCACTGTACAAAAATTTTGTACAAAGGTCTGAACCTTTTCCTAGCTACCATGTGTTCTTTTAAATTAAATTTTGGATCGCCTGCGGAACTTAACACGTTTGATCCAAAACTTAATCTATTTATTCTTTTAGGTTTTGACTTGGATCTCCTGCGGAACTTAACACGTTCGACCCAAGTCTCCTTAAGTTATTAATTCCATTAAATATTAATTTCCATAAAAGGTTTCCAGTACTGACTTGGCGAGGCACATGGCCTTCTTGGATATGGGAACAACAACCACCGACTAGACAAAACCTTTAATAGAAAGCTAATATTTAATTTCCTAAAATAACTTTAGGTTAACCAAAGTGAACAATCAAATCACAAGGAAAAGAAAGAAAACAAAAGAACACAACATCGAAAAACATATTCGAAATACTAGAACGTAAGCCTCTTGTATTTGGTATTATTTCCATAAATAACTAGCATGATGCGGAAATAAAAATTACTAGTTATACCTTGTAGAAAAACCTCTTGATCTTCTACCGTATTCCTCTTCTAACCTCGGACGTTGTGTGGGCAACGATCTACCGAGATGAGAAACCACCAACCACCTTCTTCTCCTCCAAGCAAGGTTCGGCCACAAAGGAAGAACTTCACCAAAGAAGAAAACCAAAATACTAACCAAGCTCCAAGAGATGCTAGCTTTCTCTCCTTCTTCTTCTTCTTCTCCAAGTAGTATCCGGCCACCACAAGAGCTCCAAGGAAGGGAGAGAGGTTCGGCCACCACAAGAGGAAGAGAGGGAGAGGATGGCCGGCCACACCAAGGAACAAAAGAGGGAGAGAAAATAATAGAGGTTGTATCTCATGAAGGCACCCTCACCCCTTCTTTTATATTCCTTGGCCTAGGCAAATTAGGAAATTTAATTACAATAAAATTTCCTCAATTTCCTTGACATGATTTAATTTAGAAAAATAAAATAAATTTTTCAAATCAATCTTCAATGGCCGGCCACATCATTGGAGAACAAATTGGACAAGTTTTAATCAACAATTAAAACTTCCTAATTTGTTTCCGGAAATTTTAAAAAATAAAATTTCTCTTTAAAATTTCTTCATGGTTGATAAAAGGAAATTTCTATAATTTTAATTTTATCAACATGTGAATAATTTTTAAAGAAAAAATAAAACATCTCTCCAATCTACAAATAAGGAAAGAGATCTAATCTCTTTCTTTAATCTTTTGTAGATCTTTTACAAGAGAGATATTTTAATTTTAATTCTCTTTAAATTATATCTTCCACATAATAATAAAAATTAAAATTAAAATCCCTTTTTAATTTAATTTGGCCGGCCCCCACTAGCTTGGGTTCAAGCTAGGGCCGGCCACCCAATAATATACCTAGGCCGGCCCTAGCTTGGTTCCCAAGCTAGCTTGGCCGGCCCCTTATTGGTGGGTATAGAAGGTGGGTATAGGTGGGTATAGAACTCTATAAATAAGAGGCTACGATAGGGACCGAGAGGAGGAATTGGTTTTGGTCTCCCGATAAAATTAAGCATCCCGTGTTCGCCCCGAACACACAACTTAATTTTATCAATGATAATTCATTCCACTAGAGAACTATCATTGAACTACCGCACCAATCCCAAATTACATTTTTTGGGCTCCTTCTCATTATGAGTGTGTTAGTCTCTCTGTGTTTAAGATATCGAATGTCCACTAATTAAGTGAGTTACTGACAACTCATTTAATTAATATCTAAGTCCAAGAGTAGTACCACTCAACCTTATTGTCATGTCGGACTAAGTCCACCTACAGGGTTTAACATGACAATCTTTATGAGCTCCTCTTGAGGACATTATCAACCTAGTATCTCTAGGTCACAGTTTCCTTCTATAATCAATAACACACACTATAAGTGATACCATTTCCCAACTTATCGGGTTTATTGATTCAACGAACTAAATCTCACCCATTGATAAATTAAAGAAATAAATATCAAATATATGTGCTTGTTATTATATTAGGATTAAGAGCACACACTTCCATAATAACTGAGGTCTTTGTTCCTTTATAAAGTCAGTATAAAAGAAACGACCTCAAATGGTCCTACTCAATACACTCTGAGTGTACTAGTGTAATTATATAGTCAAGATAAACTAATACCTAATTACACTACGACCTTCTAATGGTTTGTTCCTTTTCCATTTTGGTCATGAGCTACTGTTTATAATTTATAAGGTACTGATAACATCATCTTCTGTATGTGACACCACATACTATGTTATCTACAATATAAATTAAATGAACAACTACAAACAAATGTAGACAATTAGACCAAACGTGATTCTTTATTCATAATAAATGTTTACAAAGCTTAGGCTTTCAGTATACACTCCAACAATCTCCCACTTATACTAATGATTAAGCTGCCATATCTTCTACCATACATCTGATTCCCATTCCCTCCACATGCCGATCGAAAGCTTTCGCCTGAAGGGCCTTAGTGAAAGGATCTGCCAGGTTATCCGCTGATGCAATCTTGGCGATGACAACTTCTCCTCGCTTCACAATATCTCGTATCAGGTGGTACTTGCGCTCTATATGTTTACTTACCTTATGAGCTCGTGGTTCCTTCGAGTTTGCAACTGCACCACTATTATCACAATAAATTGTGATGATTTTGAGCAAACCAGGAATCACATCTAAGTCCATTAGAAAGTTCCTGAGCCATACTGCTTCTTTAGCCGCCGCCACATATTTAGCTTCCATGGTTGAGTCGAAACGCATTTACTTAACACTCCTCCATGAAATGGCTCCACCTCCTAAAGTAAACACATAGCCTGATGTAGACTTCATGTTATCCCTATCGATTGGAAATCAATCAGTGTAACCCACAGGGAGCAGATCGTCCGCTTGGTAAACTAGCATATAATCTCTAGTCCTTCTCGGTACTTTAATATATGTTTCTGCGGTCAATGTCCTTGTCGAGGTTACTCGATGTCTGTGACCATGCCCATGGCAAAAGCAGATATCGGTCTCGTCATAACATTGCATACATTAGGCTTCCTACGGTGAAGCAGGAACCGCTTTCATGTCCTCTATCTCTTTTGATGTCTTTGGAGACATCTCTTTAGATAGAGCTACTCCATGTCTAAAGGTAAGAAACCTTTCTTGGAATCCTGCATGCTAAAGCGAGCAAGGATTGTATCTATATATGAAGCTTGGGATAGACACAACATTCTTTTCTTACGATCCCTTATAACTTTGATCCCAAGAATGTGTGCACATTCTCCTAAGTCCTTCATATCAAATTGTTTGGACAACCATACCCTTACGTCGATAATACCTTGACATTGTTGCCAATTAACAAAATATCATCTCGTATAGTACAAGAAATACTACCACGTTTCCGTTACACTTCACAAGACTCATCCGGACTTTGAATAAATCCATATGGTGGATTACTTCATTAACGGATGTTCCAAGATCTTGAAGCTTGCTTGAGTCCATAAATGGATCGATTGAGCTTGCACTAGATGCTCTTTGCCTTTTCAATGAACCCTTCCGGTTGCTTCATATGGATGCTCTCTTCAAGACTTCCATTAAGGAAAATCTTGACATCCATTTGCCAAATCTCATAATCCATATGAGCAATGGATAAGAGTATCGGATAGACTTAAGCATGGCTACGGTGAAAAGGTCTCCTCATAATCGATTCCCTCTTTTTGAGTGTACCCTTTTGCAACAAGCCTAGCTTTGAAGGTTTCTACCTTCCGTCATCCCTCTTTTCCTTTTGTAGATCCACTTGCATCCAACGGCTTTTACACCATCAGGTGGTTCTACAAGCTCCCAAACCTTATTAGAGTACATGGACTCTATTTGAGAATTCATTGCCTTTTGCCAAGATCTTGCATCTATATCTTGGAGTGCTTAGTCATATGACTGGGATCAGGTTCATGTTTACCGGGATCAAGTCAGAAGACTCTCCCAAAACATGAATCTTCAGTTGCCTCACAACCCTCCCACTCTGACGAGGCATCTGTGGTTGTGTATCATGTGTGACACGTGTTGCAGTCTCTTGTGGTACTTCATCTTGTACTGTTGGTACTGAGGTAGACATGTCCTCTCTAAGTTCTTCTAAAACAACTTTACTACTGGGCTTGTGATCCATTATATAGTCTTCTTCTAAAAACTGGGCATTGGTGCTAACAATGACCTTCTGGTCTTTAGGACTATAAAATAAACCACCTTTAGTTCCTTTGGGATATCCTACAAACACGCGAACTTCTGTACGAGATTCTAACTTATCAGCATCTGGTTTCAGCACATGTGCTGGACTACCCTAAATCCGAATATGTCTTAGACTGGGTTTTCGCTCATTCCACAATTCTATGGGAGTAGAAGAAACTGATTTAGAAGGTACTAAGTTCGGAATGTTCTTGTTTCCGAGCATATCCCAAAATGAATTTGGTAATTTCGAATAACTCATCATCGATCTAACCATCTCCATAAGAGTCCTATTCCTTGGTTACGCTACACCATTACATTGGGGTGTTCGGTGCGGAACAATTGGGATTGAATCGACCTCGATAAGTAATTCCTAAACTCTCCTAAGAGGTATTAGCCACCGCGATCAGATCGTAGTGTCTTGATACTTTACCTAATCGTTTCTCCACATCGACCTTGTATTCTTTGAACTTGTCAAAGCACTCGAACTTCCGGCGCATTAGGTAAATGTATCCATATCTTGAATAATCGTCTATGAAAGAGACAAAATATTCAAAACCTCCTCTTGCACGGACAGACATAGGACCACACAAATCGGAGTGAACCAACTCGACACTTCTTTGGCTCTATACCCCTTGGCCTTGAACGGCCTCTTGGTCATTTTACCTTCTAAGCAAGATTCACAAGTTGGAAAATTTTCCAACTCTAATGAACTCAAAAGTCCATCGGCTATAAGCCTCTGAATCCTACTTAAATTAACATGACCAAGTCTAAGATGCCAAAGATATGCTTGGTTCATTTCTGAAGGTTCTTTTCTCTTATTAGAATTAGAAGATGAGTTATAAATTTCCATGTTTTGCTTTGTGGAAGAAATTGGATTTAAAATATACAAATTGCCAACTAATGCACCAGAACAGATAATCACTTTATTTCTTTTAATAACTACATCGTTACTGAAAGAAACTGAATATCCATCTAAAAACAGTTTAGAAACTGAAATTAAATTCTTTCTAAAACTGGGTACATAAAGACAATTTCTTAAAACCAAATTTCTATTTCTACTAAAAGACAAGTAGACGTCTCCCACTGCAACAGCTGCCACCTTAGTAGCATTGCCCATGTAGACGGTAATCTCCCCTTCAGATAGTCGTCGGGTTTCCTGGAACCCCTGCAAGGAATTGCAGACATGATCAGTGGCTCCCGTATCTACACACCAGGTGCTGGTAGATAACACCGCTAAACATGTTTCAACAACTAGAGCATGAGATATACCTTTGTTTTGGTTCCTACGAGGACAGTCCGCCTTCCAATGTCCTGCCTGCTTGCAGATGAAGCACTTGCCCTTGGGCTTCTTCACTCCAGCTTTAAATCCCGTACTCTGAGACTTATTCACTTTCTTTGCTGAACCGGCTTGTTTCTTCTTCTTCTTTCCTTTCGGTTTAGAAGTAGAACCATTTTCAGCAAAGTGAATTTGAGAATTGTGACGAAATAATCCTTCTGCTGCTTGAAGTTCTGTCAGTAGTTCCCCTAATGAATAAATCCTTTTATTCATATTATAGTTCAGGCGGAACTGCTCAAAACTTCTAGGTAGCGTTTGGAGGATCATATCGATCTGGGTTTCCCCATCAATTTCTCCTCCAAGGATCTGTATCTCGTTCAGATAAGCCATCATCTTTAGGATATGATCCCTTACAGGAGTACCCTCTTGCATGGTGGCTATCATTATCTTTCTCATAGCTTCTTGTCTAGAAGCCCTATCCTGATGACCAAAGAGCTCCTTGAGATTGTTCATAATATCATAAGTTGTTGGTAAATCTTGATGCTGATGTTGCAATACATTTGACATTGAAGCCAAAATGTAACACCGCGCCATCTCATCTGCCTTTACCCATCTCTTATGATATTCAATCTCCTCTTGGGTAGATTCACCAGTGGGTGCATCAGGACAAGGTTCAGTCAGTACAAATTTATAGCTTTCAGCAGTCAGAACAATGTCCAGGTTCCTTTTCCAATCTATGTAATTAGGTCCAGTAAGTCTATTTTGTTGAAGTATGATGGACAGTGGGTTGAAAGTCATCCTAAGAATCACAAATAACTTTTGGTCAGAACTCTAAATTTAGAATAATATTGATTCCTCAAATAATACTATTTTAAATTAACCAACACCTCATCACAGTGAATTTTGTATGCCACGTTAGTGTGGACGTATACAAATTCAACATTTGTAAAGGAGGGTTTTAACCCATTAATTTTATTATCTTGTCAACCTAACTTTTTGACAAATAAAATTAATAGTTGGTATTATTTGGTCACACAAATAATAGTAGTGACTCCGTTGGGGAGGATACTATTAGATGTGTCTAAGTGTATACCATTACTTGACACTAAGTCCATTAATAAGATTATGCCCCTTCCGTTGGGGAAGATCACACGCTCTTAATTAATTTCCTATAGTCATCCAAAAATGGAAGTCTGTTCTAGTGATCCACAAACAAGCTCATCCGTTATGGAGGAAGGCACTCAGAGCCAACGCGCAAGCTTGTTTGTATCACTTACAAACCAGTAATGGAGACCATGGGATTTATTTAAAATCCCTCTCCCACTTAGTTATTTATAAATGAGGAATTTTAACTATGCTAGCCTACTAAACTTGTAAACTAACATGCACACACAGCACAATATAAAAGCAATAAATAGAAAATTTAATTTTCAACTATTATGACTTTTATCTCTTAATTGTCCTCCGTGTGTTGTCATCCCAAGCTGCTGCCATATTTGGCCACCGCCTCCGGGTCTAGCTGTCGCATCCATCTTGCTCCTAGTTCCGCTGCGCCTTTGGTCCTTAGAAGGTTCCACGCTTTGCAAAATTTGATCCGCGACATAAATAGAATTTTACATTTTGATCCTATATTCCATAAAAGGAATGTACATGTATCTAGATCAAAAATAAAATCCTAATAAAACTAAATACAGCTCCTGCTGTATTTTAATACAATCATGCACACACATATAAATTGCCCTTGACATGTCCAAGGGTCCAATCACACACATAATTAACTAAAAGCCATAATAGTTGGATCCTGCATCCACAAAGTTAGCACATCCTACTATTAACCTGCCTAAATTATGTATGTCATGTGCATAATTAAACTAAATACCAAATACACAGAGGCAAAACCCTAGCTCTGATACCAATTGTTGGTTGCTACTCAGAAAACCTATAGGTTCTACTGTACAAAAATTTTATACAAAGGTCTGAACCTTTTCCTAGCTACCATGTGTTCTTTTAAATTAAATTTTGGATCGCCTGCGGAACTTAACACGTTTGATCCAAAACTTAATCTATTTGTTCTTTTAGGTTTTGACTTGGATCTCCTGCGGAACTTAACACGTTCGACCCAAGTCTCCTTAAGTTATTAATTCCATTAAATATTAATTTCCATAAAAGGTTCCCAGTACTGACGTGGCGAGGCACATGGCCTTCTTGGATATGGGAACAACCACTACCGACTAGACAAAACCTTTAATAGAAAGCTAATATTTAATTTCCTAAAATAACTTTAGGTTAACCAAAGAGAACAATCAAATCACAAGGAAAAGAAAGAAAACAAAAGAACACAACATCGAAAAACATATTCGAAATACTAGAACGTAAGCCTCTTGTATTTGGTATTATTTCCATAAATAACTAGCATGATGCGGAAATAAAAATTACTAGTTATACCTTGTAGAAAAACCTCTTGATCTTCTACCGTATTCCTCTTCTAACCTCGGACGTTGTGTGGGCAATGATCTACCGAGATGAGAAACCACCAACCACCTTCTTCTCCTCCAAGCAAGGTTCGGCCACAAAGGAAGAACTTCACCAAAGAAGAAAACCAAAATATTAACCAAGCTCCAAGAGATGCTAGCTTTCTCTCCTTCTTCTTCTTCTTCTCCAAGTAGTATCCGGCCACCACAAGAGCTCCAAGAAAGGGAGAGAGGTTCGGCCACCACAAGAGGGAGAGGATGGCCGGCCACACCAAGGAACAAAAGAGGGAGAGAAAATAATAGAGGTTGTATCTCATGAAGGCACCTTCACCCCTTCTTTTATATTCCTTGGCCTAGGCAAATTAGGAAATTTAATTACAATAAAATTTCCTCAATTTCCTTGACATGATTTAATTTAGAAAAATAAAATAAATTTTCCAAATCAATCTTCAATGGTCGGCCACATCATTGGAGAACAAATTGGACAAGTTTTAATCAACAATTAAAACTTCCTAATTTGTTTCAGGAAATTTTAAAAAATAAAATTTCTCTTTAAAATCTCTTCATGGTTGATAAAAGGAAATTTCTATAATTTTAATTTTATCAACATGTGAATAATTTTAAAGAAAAATAAAACATCTCTCAATCTACAAATAAGGAAAGAGATCTAATCTCTTTCTTTAATCTTTATAGATCTTTTACAAGAGATATTTTAATTTTAATTCTCTTTAAATTATATCTTCCACATAATAATAAAATTAAAATTAAAATCTCTTTTTAATTTAATTTGGTGACCCCACTAGCTTGGGTTCAAGCTAGGGCCGGCCACCAATAATACCTAGGCCGGCCTAGCTTGGTTCCCAAGCTAGCTTGGCCGGCCCTTTATTAGTGGGTATAGAAGGTGGGTATAGGTGGGTATAGAACTCTATAAATAAGAGGCTATGATAGGGACCGAGAGGAGGAATTGGTTTTGGTCTCCGATAAAGCATCCCGTGTTCGCCCCGAACACACAACTTAATTTTATCAATGATAATTCATTCCACTAGAGAACTATCATTGAACTACCGCACCAATCCCAAATTACATTTTTTGGGCTCCTTCTCATTATGAGTGTGTTAGTCTCCCTGTGTTTAAGATATCGAATGTCCACTAATTAAGTGAGTTACTGACAACTCATTTAATTAATATCTAAGTCCAAGAGTAGTACCACTCAACCTTATTGTCATGTCGGACTAAGTCCACCTACAGGGTTTAACATGACAATCTTTATGAGCTCCTCTTGAGGACATTATCAACCTAGTATCTCTAGGTCACAGTTTCCTTCTATAATCAATAACACACACTATAAGTGATACCATTTCCCAACTTATCGGGTTTATTGATTCAACGAACTAAATCTCACCCATTGATAAATTAAAGAAATAAATATCAAATATATGTGCTTGTTATTATATTAGGATTAAGAGCACACACTTCCATAATAACTGAGGTCTTTGTTCCTTTATAAAGTCAGTATAAAAGAAACGACCTCAAATGGTCCTACTCAATACACTCTGAGTGTACTAGTGTAATTATATAGTCAAGATAAACTAATACCTAATTACACTACGACCTTCTAATGGTTTGTTCCTTTTCCATTTTGGTCGTGAGCTACTGTTTATAATTTATAAGGTACTGATAACATCATCTTCTGTATGTAACACCACATGCTATGTTATCTACAATATAAATTAAATGAACAACTACAAACAAATGTAGACAATTTGACCAAATGTGATTCTTTATTCATAATAAATGTTTACAAAGCTTAGGCTTTCAGTATACACTCCAACATCCTGGCTCTGAGCGTTTGAAGGAATAGAAGTGGTGAAAAAGATGAACAGTCGCGGGAAGTTGGTATACGCGACAAAGAATAACGGTGCCGCAAACCGCCCTAAAGAAGTTGGGAGCAAACTGAGAGATGCAAATGCCAAAGTATTCACTCAAGGAAGAAATGAATGGATGGATGGGAAAATGGAGGCCTCCTAAAATCTGGTCTCTAAAAATGGTCATGAAACCTTCTGGAGGGTTAGCAGGATGCTCATGTGGTGTAGGAACTCTGAGTTCATAATCAGCACCAAGTTGTAGGTCCGAGCGAATCATGGATAAGTCATGATCATCTATGTCCGAAATGAAACATGAGTACCAAAGAGTGGTCTTACCGTCAGCCATTATCAAGATAGAGAAGGTTGCAGAAGAGATCAGTCGGGAGGAGGGGATGAAGAGGAGCACCGGACGAGAAAAGTTTAAAAGAAGAAGGGCGGAGGCGCTGGAGTAATCGAAGCGAAGCAACAGAAAGAGGAAGGCAGTCGAAAAGCGCTAGGCGATGACTGCAGACTGCCTTTAGGGTTTATAAAGGGAGTTCTCCTAAGGAATATCGAAAAGAGATTGTGAGTATCTTTTTGGGTGAAGTGACTGAAGCCGTTCGATTGCTAAGAGACATGTTCTTATGGGAAAGCGTGTACAAAAAGGAGTGGCATGGGCGGCATCATCCGGCATAAGCAATAAAGGCATGCAATTTTCTCGAGAACCGTCGAAGAAAAGTAGCGGGAAAAGAATTCAAATGCAGTGAGGCAAAGGATGAGCAAGACTTTAATATGGTTATCCTCACAGCATCACTAACGATATATTTCTTGATGACAGACGAAGTCGAAGCGCTTCAAGCAATTCCTAGTCGGGAGATCAACCCCCAGGGCGACAACACATATCCTGGTCGGGAGATCGACCCCTAGGTCGGCAGCATATATCCAGATCGGCAACATCCATTTTGGCCTGGAGGTCACCTTCCAGGTCGGCTGTCCCAGACTCTCGCCCAAGTGCGAGTTATAAGTGATCCAGGCTCTCACGCCCAACGACCGAGCTACTCGGTTGGCTGTCCCAGACTCTCGCCCCAGTGCGAGTTATAAGTGAGCAAGGCTCTCACGCCCAACAACCGAGCTGCTCGGTCGGCTGCCCCAGACTCTCGCCCCAGAGCGAGTTATAAGTGAGTCAGGCTCTCACGCCCAACGACCAAGTTGCTCAGTCGGTTGTCCCAGACTCTCGCCCCAGTGCGAGTTATAAGTGAGCAAGGCTCTCACGCCCAACGATCGAGCTGCTCGGTCGGCTGTCCCAGACTCTCGCCCCAGTACGAGTTATAAGTGAGCCAGGCTCTCACGCCCAACGACCGAGCTGCTCGGTCGGCTGTCCCAGACTCTCGCCCCAGTGCGAGTTATAAGTGAGCAAGGCTCTCATGCCCAACGACCAAGCTGCTCGGTCGGCTGTCCCAGACTCTTGCAACAGTGCAAGTTATAAGTGAGCATGACTCTCACGCCTAACGACCTTCTAGGTCGGTTGTCCCAAACTCTCACCCCAGTGCGAGTTATAAGTGAGCAAGGCTCTCACGCCCAACGACCTTCCAGGTCGGATGTCCCAGACTCTCGCCCCAGTGCGAATTATAAGTGAGCAAGGCTCTCACACCCAGCGACCTTCCAGGTCGGCTGTCCCAGACTCTCATCCCAGTGCGAGTTATAAGTGAGCAAGGCTCTCACGACCAACGACCTTCCGGGTCGGCTCAACAACTTTCTCGAGCGGTATTTCTTCACATGCATATGGGCAAGATATAGCCTGACGTATTCTCATGCATCACTGCTTGCTAGTAGGCCGGCGAAGGGTAAGGAGAAAGTGAGGTACGCAAGTTGTTTTTGCTATCTTTGCTAGAAATGTTAAAAGAATGCAGGTGTTTCATAACAATAAAGACACAAAGACATGAGAACAAAGGAATACATTCACAAAACAGAAAATATGTTGCATTTCATTCAAAAAAGGAACATATAACAGCAGCCTCAATTGCTACCAGACCCAGACATTTGATGTCCTCTCTCTAAACAAGTTCTCGCCTGAACCAGCTCTATCTGGACATGGTCAAGGGTGGCCCGTAGTTGATCAATGGTGGCACCTTGTAGTCAATTCTCCTCTTTCAGAGAAGACACCTCATCCTCATGCTTCAGCTTCAAGTAGAGGATATGATAGAGTTGAGCGTGAAAGTCTGCCTGCGCTTTCATCTACAGAGCCACTTCCGCCCGAGTTCTGCATTTAGCCGCTTGCCATAGTTCTTCTAGCTCCCTACGAAGGGAGATCTGTAGATCCCGGCTCAGAGTCATGTCATGTAAGGCTTTCTCGGCAATAGCCAACCGGTGACGTAGAGTAGACCACTCGGGGGATTCCATGAGCAAGTTAAGGAGCCAGTACGAAGAGAAAGTGCATATAAAGGAGTGAAGTGACTAAACCTTTTATAAAGAAGAGGAAGGTGAAAGGACTCCCTCGGAACCTGAGGAGTCGCTTGGGAACCAGTGTGGCAGTTAAAGACTAACCGGACTCAGAAGTCGAGGAGTCAACAGAAGCAGGAAGTGAGCCCGACTACCTCCCAGGACAGCTGGACATCCTATAGAATTCAGAGGGACGATGGGTCGGCAAAGGAGTTAAGAGTCAGATCGGGTATTCAGGACATTGGGGTCTAGTCAGTCGGACTAGAGCCTCCTTCGACTAGACTTGAGGGGGAGGCTTGTGATACGGTGTGTGTTTTGTGGGGTTAATAGGACGATGTGGCTCAGAGTCAAGGCCGCAAGAGGGTCAGAAGTCAAGCTGACCTGTAGGATAGGAAGGTCAGAAGTCAAGCTTCCGTGGCCAGTCAACAGTCCAGCTGACGAGGAGGTCAGGAAGGTCAGAAGTCAAGCTTCCGTGGCCAGTCAACAGTCCAGCTGACGAGGAGGTCAGGAAGGTCAGAAGTCAAGCCAACGTGGTCAGTCAACAATCTAGTTGACGGGGAGGTCAAAAGTTCAGCTTACGTGGCCAAAGTCAAAAGAGAGAATTATAAGACTCAACCCTGATAGTAAGTAGTAAATGGGCTTGTGGGCCAAGTATAGTTAAGGATGGAAACTACTAGCAGGTTTGCTTACATGCCCAGCGTGCAGGTCGGGACGTACACGCCTTGGATAGTCAGACAGATGAGGGTCAGGAAGCCGACCCAGCGTGTAGGTCGGGACGTACACACCTTGGATAGTCAGACAGATAAGGGTCGGGAAGCCGACCCAGCGTGCAGGTCGGGGCGTACATGCCTTGGATAGTCAGATAGATGAGGGTCGGGAAGCCGACCCAGCGTGCAGGTCAGGACGTACACGCCTTGGATAGACAGACAGATGAGGGTCGGGAAGCTGACCCAGCGTGCAGGTCAGGACGTACACGCCTTGGATAGTCAGACAGATGAGGATCGGGAAGCCGACCCAGCGTGCAGGTCGGGACGTTCACGCCTTGGATAGTCAGACAGATGAGGGTCGGGAAGCTGACCCAGCGTGCATGTCGGGACGTACATGCCTTGGATAGTCAGATAGATGAGGGTCGGGAAGACGACCCAGCGTGCAGGTCTGGATGTATATGCCTTGGATAATCAGACAGATGAGGGTCGGGAACCAGACCCAGCTTGCAGGTCGGGATGTACATACTTTGGATAATAGCAGGCAGCAGCAGACAGGCGGGTCATGAACCAGACCCAAGGTGCAGGTCGGGACACCCAAGCCAAAGATCACCGATCTGGCCATAGACCCGGAAGGCAGATCGAGATAGCAGACGACAAAGGCAGATCCGGACACGAGTTTAACATAGATCGGGACATACAAGTCGATCAGTATATATATATATATATAAATAGGGCAAGTCCAGATCCCGGATCGGTCAGGGGCTATAGGACAAATCAGCCAAGGAATCGCAACCGCTTGTCAGAGGGAATAATCAAGGTGTCAGGGAATATGCCAACAGTCGGGACTCAATACACCTTTGGTTTTGCCTCCAGCCTATTAGGGAGAGCCACGTGTCAACCACCGCCAGATAAAGCCTGACAGCCGACATTCCCTGACACCCGTCAGACCCAGGAATCTTCGTTGCAGTATAAAAAGGGATGTCTTGTCCCTTATGCAGGTACGCTCACTCATCATTTCTCACTAGTTTTTTTTACTTTTCGTCCTTTCTGTACGATTTCTGGGGAAAAAGTACCTGACTTTAGCGTCGGAGGGTCTGACCCGGGGACTTTTTCCCTAGTTTTTGGTCTCTAACGACCGGTGTACTCGTCTGCGTGTGTGTAGAGCAATAGCGTCATCATTCTGATCGTTTCTCGCCGTAGGCCGCCCATGTGAACCTTTCCAGGGGGTACCCCGTAGATTCAGCATTTCAACGACTCTCCATCAACTTTTCACACAACAAGGCCCGCCTTCATCTGACTCAGCTTCCGGACGGGATCACAAGTGATAATAGTTATGAGGTTGAAGGTTCTAACCTCTTTATGATAGGATAGTATGTTTTTAGGATTTCTGAGGGGTTTTGGAAATGAAAAAAATGAGTATGCTTAAATATTATTCCTAAATTTTTAGGATGTTTAGACTAGGTTTTGTAAATTTTATTCGGACGAGGTCGGTCGACATGATGAATATTAATTGCAATTGAATTTATTTCATTGGTAAATTAGTTTAAAATGGTGTTGGTATTATTTCATTGGTAAATTAGTTTAAAATGGTGTTGGCATGATGAATATTAATTGCAATTGATTTTATTTTATTGGTAAACTAGTTTTGATATGGTGTATGGTAGATATTCTACGATATGACTCTTATGATTAAAGAAAAGAAAAGAAAATCTAGTTTTGTTTAAATAAAGTAGGAGCTAGAGTCGTTTCATGATCTATTAAGACTTTTTTTATAATAATAAATTACCACAATAGTAAATAATACTAATACAAGACAATATTTTTAAAACTATACTTAGGTTTATCAAAATTCACTAGTCCAATCGACCGCGCGTTCGGTCACACATGGTTGGAGTTCACTCCTCCAAGGTTTTTCATTACCTAGGGTTATCTCCCCTTATAATTTTTCATTGTCTGACTTCACTCACCAGGACTTTCACCACCTAGTTTCACTCACTAGGACTTTTACTTGAAGTAGGGGTACCTCTCCCTAGGGTTTTCCTTTTACTAAGCATCAGGTCACCTTGACCTACTTGGACTTGCTGGTCACACGGTAGACTACTCACCCTTGTAGTCACTTAGTAGACTACTCACCACTTGCAGTCACTTAGTAGATTACTCACTACTTATAATCACTCGATAGACTACTCACCCTTGCAGTCACTGATAGTTCTTGTAAAACCTAAACCACATGAATTCTAAAACATAAAGAACTCACAAATAGGAAATACAAGAACAAGAAGATCTAGTTTCATCAATTAAATATGACATAAGAAAAATAAATACATAAATATAATGACAAAGAACTTGATTGAAGAGTCATATCTTTGTCCTTCAGTGTCGTCTAGAAGACCCTGAGGAAGAAGAAGCGGAAGCAAACTGGGAGGATCTTCATGGGACTTAGGAGATGATAGAGCTGTAAAGCTTCTTATTAATGGGGAATAAGAAACTATGTCAAGATTCTTCCTTAAACCCTTTGGGACCAACCCTATATATAGTGGGCATCTATTATCAGCCCATAGACAATAATAGATGTGGGTTATAGGTTTCTATATATAGTGAACATCTATTATTAGCATATAAATGATAATAGATATGAGACTATAGGTTCTACTCATTCAAAGTCTACATCCAGCAACCCAACCCAATAAGCCTAAGTTATATCACTTTAATGGATTTAGTTTGTACTCATATGCACAAGTTACAATAACCAACAATCTCCCACTTGGGCTACTTGTGAGTTGTATATGGAATACAAGTAAAACTTTAGTTGATATCAAACTTTATTGGTACAGAATATCCCTGTAAATAATCTGGTACATTAACTTTATTGGTACAAGACTAAAGGGGGCATAACTATTGTATATGATAGTAACAAACTCTAACAGTAATCATAGTACCAATGTCATTAATAACATAGATCAAGATGTAGATATGTAGAGTGAAAATTACATGAAATATGATCAGTACACGTCAATTTTTAACCGGTCCTAAGATGACCTTAGATCATATTTGCAAAAAACTTTATGCTAGACTGCAATAGAAAATCATGATTCAAATTGTATGATTCCAAAAGGAATCTATATCTTATTTATAAATACTAAATGCTAAACAACAACAATAAATAATGATATCATAGTTAGAGTGTTAAACAAACATATAAATTCCCATTAACGTTTTAAATTTTAAGTACGTAGAATAATCAAAACAAATGTTTGTCTTTATTAATCAACATAGAGCAATAAATACAGACTCATACTAGATGAGTTCTTCTTCCATAAGAAGGATTCCCATTGATCCTGTTCGAATTAAGAGTCAACGAACGCTGGGGATGCGGCGCTCCCTGCTGGATCCTCGAGTGCTCCGGTGAACCTGCAACAAAACCGAGCAGGGAGGGGTGTCCCGGCGACGGCCCTTCGACGCTCAAGTCAGGTAAGCTACGATGAACAGAGTGGCTTCCAAAATCTCAGAATACGTACCTCTCCGGCGAAACCTGAGGTTCTTTATATAGAGCTCTGAAGGGTCTAGGCACACGTACCTAGGTGCATAAGTGTCTTCTGTCTTTTCCTAGGTATGCGGCTGTCAGAAAGCTTACCTGTCCTTTCCTAGGTATGTGGCTGTCAGAAAACTTACCTGACCCATATCGCTACAGTCAAAGCATGCCCTCGATGGGACAACAGAATCCCCTGTCACGAGATTTGGAGCATGACACACACGTGAAACCTACCGGTTGTCAGAGGAGAAATCCTCGGGTCTTTTTCCTTGCTCCAAAACTTGTCGTCCGAGCGGACATCTCCCTAAACATCCGACCGGACATACGCAATGGTTTACTTGTGCTTGGTGGAGGCGAATAAACAGGGGCGCTTTATGACTGTGACCGGTCAAAAGGTCAGCTCGGTCCGTGACCTTTTTAACTGAGCGTCGGAACCCCGATTTGACAGGGTCTTCCAACTATAAGTGCGAGCCGGCCGGACCCATCCGGGTATTCGATTCCATCGGCCGGCCGGCAGTCCGGCCGGGCCGGCCGTCTACAGTCGTTCGTCCGGTCGGACCACACTCTCCTCGGATGGGCGGCTGCTCCGGTGACTTTCACTTGGCGTTGACTTTGCAAGAAGGGGGGGCCCGCTCTTACTACCGGATCACTTGCCTCCCCTTCAAGTCTAGTCGAAGGAGGTGAATAGTCCGACTGACTGGACTGTGAGTCTAGCCGAACGGCTCCTCAATGCTAATACTCTCCGCTCGGTCAGCCGTAGAAATATCCTCGCATGAATCAACGATGGCCTTCACCGGATCTCCTCGCGTTCTGCGCCAATCTTCGCCATCAAGGCCGATCATACCTTCATTAAATGCTCCGAATGATTGACTGCCACGTGGAGCAAGGCCACCAGAGTACGGAGGCGGTTGCATGATATTGTGATGTGATCGAAGCAATTCGAAATAAACGGCTAGATGTGTGCTTTGATTCCCGTGACCTGGATCCGACGGTGGAGGCCGCCCGGCCCTCACCCTATAAATTCGTCGTTTCCTTTTCACCTTCACACGCCTCCATTACCTCTACTGCTGCTCTCTGCGCTTTGGAGCTCCGGCGGTCTTGTTGCTGCCCTCTGACGCTCTCCGGCGCCTCTCCTCGATCCATCTTCCTTCAGTAAGGTTTTAGAGCTTTCCTCCTTCCTTTTCGGTATCGAATTCGCCTTTCTTCCCCTAGCTCCAGTTTTTGAAATTCCATTTCTTCGTCTTTGGAACTTCCTTTTTGCTTTCTTCTGTCTGGATCATGGCCAGTTCTTCTCACCCCGAAGAACAATCCCTGGGCCCATGGTATACCACCATGCGGTCCCGTTTCGAACAACGGGATTTTGATATTTTGGCTGACAATTTCGAAATTCCCGAGGATTTCGAAGTTCGCCTAGCTGGTCCCGCCGCTCGGCCACACCGACCGCCGCGCGGCGGTTTCTGTGTCTTCCGCGACCAATTTACCGCCGGTCTGCGGTTCCCCGTGCATCCTTTTATAGTAGACGTTTGTAATTATTTTGGCGTGCCGCTCGGAAGTTTAGTACCAAATACCTTCCGTCTCCTCTGCGGTGTTGTCGTTTTGTTTAAGATTCATAACATTCCCCTCCGACCGGAGGTCTTCTTTTACTTCTATTACCCTAAGCAAGCCGAGCCGGGCACCTTTATGTTCCAAGCTCGGCCCGGTCTGGTCTTCTTCAATAAACTACCCACTTCCAATAAACATTGGAAGGACTATTATTTCTACATCCGCATGCCCAGTCAGCCAAACTTCCCGACCCAGTGGCAGGTCAGTCTACCTCCTACTCCCGAGTTGAAGAAATTCAAGACCCGACCGGATTATCTTCACGCCGCAAATGTACTAGCTGGTCTGCTGCTTGACATCAACAAACTTCTCCACGAGGGAGTGATGTACATTTTTGGGCTGAGTCCTATACGGACCCCACTTCCGACCGGCTTCGGTAAGAATTTTGCTTGGGCACTTGCTTTAATTGCTAACTGATTTCTTCTTCTTTTCATGCAGCTGAAATCGTCATGGACTCGGTGATGGCCGGCGTTCTAAAGAGAAAGGCAGCGGCGCTGGAGGCCGCGATGGCCAAGGAAATGGAGGCGCGGGGTATTCAGCCGGTCGGTTCTCACGAAGGAGAGAGCGGCACCCAGGCTGAATCGGCCGCTCCGACCTCTCAACAGCAGGCGGCCAGCGGAGCTGCCCCCTCCAGGGAACCAACGGCCACCGAGGAAGGATCCGTTCGGGAGGAGGAACAACCACTGCAAAAGAGGCACCGGGTGGAGACTCCGCTGCGCTCGGCTACCTCCGCGGTCCAACCCCCCGACCGGGCCGCTACGACTGCTAAAGGCAAGGCGCCAGTGCCCTAGACCATCTCGTCCGATCGGACGCCTTCTGACTGGGACGAGCTGCCTACTCCGGTTGAGGCCATTCCGGTCGACACTCTCCCCCCCTGCTCGCCGTTCAGTCCAACGCTCGACCATCCATTCGCGATTTTCTGCGCCAGCTTCTGATCCCGGTCGGGCGATCCCTGGTCACGGCCGCACAATACGAGTTACTCTTCATCTGCGCCCGAGCACACCATTACTTTGAAAGGGCCCCTCGCCGAGATGTGGGCCGACGCTCGGGCGCGAGTAGCAATGATCCCTCTCCAGAACTTAGCCAACAGCCATATGCAAGCGGCTACGGGGGTAAGTTTGTTGCTTTTTGAAGTTTTGTCTGAATATTTCCGCCCGGCTTTCAACAAATGCGTCTTGCTTCAGAGATGGGTGGAAGAGATAGCAGTTTCCAGCCGCCTGGCTATGGCGGACGAGGAGATAAGACAACTAAGGGCGGCAGGCGGTCCGAGCGACTCCCAAGGCCCTTCCTACTCCGAGCTGCAAAAAGAGCTGAAGAAAGCTCAAACTCTGCTGGCTGCTGAGCAGAAGAAAACAGCTGACCAGGCCCACGCCCTAGCCGGGTCCGAGCGACAAGTCAAGTCGCTTGACACGAAGATAACTCTGGCCACCACTCGGAAGAACACAGCCATCTCCGATCTGGAGAAGAAAAACGTGGAGGCCCGGGGCCTGGAGTTGAAGATAAAGGAGCTGACGGAGCAGCTCGACCGGGAGAAGGCAGGCCGCTCGGCCGATGCGGAGAAGATTGAAAGTCTGAATGAGGCCCTCACAAGCTCCTAGGCGACCTTCAAAGAATACCAGGATGCTGAGCCGAGCCGAGTCGCCGCTCTCCAACAAAGCCACATCCGATCGCCCGAGTTCTCGGAGAAAATTTGTGAGCGGATGTACTCGGCTTTCGACTTGGCCATGACGGCTACTATGACCTATCTGAAGTCGAAGGGCCTTCTTCCGGCGTCCACCAATATTCCGGCCGGCGATCAAGTGGAGCTCTTGAGCAACATTCCGAGGGACCTCTACGACTACATCGAGTAATTCTTGTAATTTCGCCGCTCGGCTGAACATGAATCTTTTTGTACTTAGGCCACTCAGCCTAAGGTTTTTAATTTTAATGAAATGTTTTCCTTTCGTGTACTCTATCTTATTGCAATGTCCACTTGCTAATACCCGTGCTGTCCGCTCGTCCGCTATCACCCCTTTGGCATTCGAGGTGCATTCTTGCAAGTGTTTTCCCCAGCCCTTCCGTGCGGCCGAATATCATTCTGTGTTGCTAGCAAGACTCGCTCGTTATAGGCCGACTAGAACCTTTCATACCTCGAGTCTGAGCGGAACTTAGCGTCGGTCTAACTATCGGCTGCGGGTAATTGCCGTGTCGACGATATTCCTCTCGGATTATTTTTAGACGCCGACGCGTCTCTTGATGTTTAACATCGGAGCTCGTCGGCACAGATATTTATAGCCGGTCGGCGAGGCTTTCGATCTTTAACGACGGAGCTCGTCGGCCTTCCGCTCGGATGGTTTATAGACGCCGGCTCGTCTCTTGATCTTTAATGACGGAGCTCGTCGGCGCGGATATTTATAGCCGGTCGGCACGGCTCTCGATCTTTAACGACGGAGCTCGTCGGTCTTCCGCTCGGAGGGTTTATAGACGTCGGCTCGTCTCTTGATCTTTAACGACGGAGCTCGTCGGCGCGGATATTTATAGCCGGTCGGCGCGGCTCTCGATCTTTAACGACGGAGCTCGTCGGTCTTCCGCTCGGAGGGTTTATAGACGCCGGCTCGTCTCTTGATCTTTAACGACGGAGCTCGTCGGCGCTGATATTTATAGCCGGTCGGCGCGGCTCTCGATCGGAGCTCGTCGGTCTTCCGCTCGGAGGGTTTATAGACGCCGGCTCGTCTCTTGATCTTTAACGACGGAGCTCGTCGGCGCTGATATTTATAGCCGGTCGGCGCGGCTCTCGATCTTTAACGACGGAGCTCGTCGGTCTTCCGCTCGGAGGGTTTATAGACGCCGGCTCGTCTCTTGATCTTTAACGACGGAGCTCGTCGGCGCGGATATTTATAGCCGGTCGGCGCGGCTCTCGATCTTTAACGACGGAGCTCGTCGGTCTTCCGCTCGGAGGGTTTATAGACGCCGGCTCGTCTCTTGATCTTTAACGACGGAGCTCGTCGGCGCGGATATTTATAGCCGGTCGGCGCGGCTCTACGGTTTAACGTCTGGGCTAGACGGCTTTAAGGCTAACTCCTTGCCAGGTCGAGCGACCTTGGCCTTCCTTTCAGCAGAGAATACTCAATGTGCTTTCCTCTTTCTACTTCCTGCATCGCAAGTACATAGGCGACCAAAAAGTATATAAATTTGTATTTAGCGCACCTTTCGCCCGACTTGGAGAACGTACGCTTAGCCGAACGGCTCAGGATCTGCTTCGTCGAGCACTTTGGCTCGGATAATTTCCCTCCGTCCAGACGGTACGGGGCCTTCGATACTCGCGCGCTCGGTTCGACCCTTTTACCTCCGGCCGAGCGGCGCGGGGCCTTCTTTCCTTGATGACGATGCCTTATATTCGTTCTTTTGACTTTTCATTTCTGCATTTCAAGTATTCAGTCGAAAGACGTACACAGGATGATTTACATAGGCACACCTTTCACCCCGCCCGGTAAGGCTGGAGGTGGTTTGCGCTCCACGGCCTATCTAGCTGCCGACCGTCCTCATCTTCCAAATAATACGCGCCCGAGCGGAAGGGACCCGCCCACGGAGCTTCAAGCTTGCCGACGTCGCCTACCGGCTTGACTTTCTTCCAGACAAGGTCGCCGACCTGGAATGATCGGGGAATGACGCGCCGGTTGTAGTTTTGCTTCATCCGTTGACGGTACGCCATCAGCCGAACGAATGCTTTGGCACGCTCTTCGTCAACCATATCCAGCTCCATATTCCTCCGCTCGGCGTTGACTTTATCATAACACTGGACCCGGACGGACTCTACGCCGACTTTAACTGGAATGACCGCTTCACCGCCGTACACCAGATGAAAAGGTGTAACGCCCGTTCCTTCCTTGGGAGTCGTTCGGATGGCCCATAAAACACCCGGCACTTCATCCGGCCAACTTCCTCCCACGCGGTCGAGCCGAGCACGGAGAATACGGAGAATTTCCCGATTGGCTACTTCGGCTTGGCCGTTGCTTTGGGGATAAGCCACGGACGTGAAGTGTTGCTCGATGCCGTAGCTTTTGCACCAATCTTCCAGCACCTTCCCTGTGAATTGCCGCCCATTGTCGGAAACCAATCGGCGAGGGATACCGAACCTACAGATGATGTGTTGCCATATGAATTTTTTGACCATCTATTCGGTGATCCTGGCTAGTGGCTCGGCTTCTACCCATTTGGAGAAATAATCGACCGCTACCAGCAAAAATTTCCTCTGCCCGGTCGCCATTGGAAATGGACCCACAATATCCATTCCCCATTGATCGAACGGACATGAAACGGTTGATGCTTTCATCTCCTCTGCCGGTCAGTGAGAGAAGTTGTGATACTTCTGGCATGAAAGGCACGTAGATACTGTCCGAGCGGCGTCCATTTGTAAGGTCGGCCAAAAGTATCCAGCTAGCAAAATCTTCTTGGCTAGTGATCGTCCGCCCGGATGTCCTCCGCACGATCCTTGATGTACCTCCTGGAGGATGTAAGCCGAATCTTCCGAGCTCACACATTTCAACAATGGGCGAGAGAAAGCCTTCTTGTAGAGCTGATCGCCGATAAGTGTGAACCGACCGGCCCTCCTCCTGAGCAGCTGGGCTTCATCCCGATCGGCCGGTGTGACTCCCGAGCGAAGGAACTCTATGATGGGTGTCCTCCAGTCGTTGGGAAACGTAAGGCTCTCCATCCGGTCGACGTGTGCTACCAGCAGTACTTTTTCAATAGGTTGCTGAATGGTGACCGGCACTATAGAACTTGCTAGCTTGGCCAAGTCATCTGCTGCCTGGTTCTCCGTTCGGGGAATTTTTTGAATAAGGACCTCTCGGAAAGTGGCTTTGAGTTTTTCAAAGGCTTCAGCGTAGAGCTTAAGCCAAAAGCTGTTAATTTCAAAGGTACCAGAAAGTTGCTGAGCGGCCAACTGTGAATCCGAATAGAGAGTCACCCGACCGGCACCCACATGCCGGGCTGCCTGCAATCCGGCTATGAGGGCCTCATACTCTGCTTCGTTGTTGGTAGCTTTGTAATCCAGCCGGACGGATAGGTGCATCTTCTCTTCTTGAGGTGAGAGCAGCAATATTCCAATCCCACTTCCGAGCCGAGTGGAGGACCCATCCACATATATTCTCCACATAGCTTCCGGCTCTGGCCTTTGCACTTCGGTCACAAAATCAGCCAAGGATTGGGCTTTGATCGCCGAGCGGGGCTGATATTGGATGTCAAATTCACTTAATTCTGTCGTCCACTTGATGAGCCGTCCGGACGCTTCTGGATTCAACAGTACTCTTCCGAGTGGACTGTTCGTCCGGACAATGATGGTGTGAGCCAAGAAATACGGTCGAAGGCGCCGAGCGGCTAGAACCAAAGCAAAGGCCAACTTCTCATAGAGCCCGGTGTAACGAGATTCAGCATCTTTTAAAATGTGACTTAAAAAATACACCGGCTGCTCTTCGCCGCTTGCCCTCACAAGTGCTGAGCCTACAGCATGCTCAGTTGACGACAAATAAATATAAAGTGACTCACCCCCGATCGGCTTGGCTAACACTGGCAGAGAATTAAGATATGTCTTCAATTCTCCGAACGCTCGATCACATTCTTCATCCCACTGGAACTTAGTAGCCTTGCGCAGAATCTTGAAGAATGGAAGGCTCCGGTCGGCGATTTTGGAGATGAATCTGGACAAAGCAGTTATCCGACCGGTCAACCTTTGCACTTCTCTTGTATTTCTTGGGGGCGGCATGTCTTGCAGAGCCTTCACCTTGCTGGGATTTGCTTCGATTCCCCGCTCGGTCACTATGTACCCCAAGAAACGCCCTCCTTTGGCTCCGAACAGGCACTTCTGGGGATTTAGCTTGATTCCATATTTGCGCAGCGTTCGGAAGGTTTCTTCCATATCCTTGAAAAGATCGGCCGCTCGGGCGGATTTAATAAGAATGTCGTCCACATAGACTTCCAGATTCCGCCCGATTTGCTCCCTGAACACTTTGTTCATCAAGCGTTGATAGGTGGCCCCAGCATTCTTTAATCCGAACGGCATCACATTGTAGCAATACGTGCCGTCGGCAGTCACAAAGCTAACCTTTTCTTGATCTTCGCGAGCGAGCGGCACCTGATGATAGCCTTGGTATGCGTCGAGCATGCAAATCAATTCACAACCGGCTGTAGAGTCCACCAGCTGATCTATCCGGGGCAAGGGATAAAAATCCTTGGGGCATGCTTTGTTTAAGTCCCGAAAGTCGATGCAGACTCTCCACTTGCCGCCCGGCTTGGAGACCAATACCACGTTGGCCAGCCAGCTCGGGAACTGCACCTCGCGTATGTGGCCGGCCTCCAGAAGTTTTTCTACTTCCGCCCGGATGATGGTATTCTGCTCGGCGCTGAAGTCCCTTTTTCTCTGCTTCACTGGCCGAGCGTCCGGTCGGACATGCAACTCATGCTGCGCTAGGCTCGGCGAAATTCCGGGCAACTCATGTGTCGACCAGACGAAAACATCATGATTTCGTTGGAGGCATTGGATCAACTCCTCCTTCTGCTCCTCCTCCAGATCAGAAGCGATAAAAGTCGTGGCCTCCGATCGGGTCGGATGGATCTGAACTTCCTCCTTTTCATCGTAAATTAAAGCAGGAGGTTTCTCGGTTATGGTGTGTACCTCAATTCGGGGCGCCTTCCGAGCGGAGCAAGCCTCTGCTCGGACCATCTCTATATAGCACCGCCGAGCTGCTAGCTGATCTCCACGTAGTTCTCCTACTTTGTCCTCCACGGGGAACTTTATCTTCTGGTGGAAAGTTGAGACAACTGCTCGGAATTCCCCAAGCGCCGGTCGTCCCAAAATAACGTTGTAGGACGAGGGAGAGTCGACCACCACGAAGTTTATTGTCCTAGTTCTCCTGAGCGGCTCCTCTCCCAGTGAGGTAGCCAGCCGGATCTGTCCGACCGGCTGAACTTCGTTGCCCGTAAACCCGTAGAGCGGGGTCGTCATTGGCAGCAATTGCAGCTGATCGAACGCCTTCTTGAATATGATGTTGACCGAGCTCCCTGTGTCAACAAATATGCGGTGAATAGTATAATTTGCTATTACTGCTTTAATGAGCAGAGCGTCGTCGTGGGGCACTTCTACTCCTTCCAAGTCTTCGGGACCGAAAGTGATTTCCGGTCCACTTGCCCACTCTTGGCTACAGCCGACTGCGTGGATCTGTAACTGCCGAACGCCCGCCTTTCTGGCTCGGTTGGAGTCTCCTCCGGTCGGCCCTCCAGCAATAACGTTGATCTCGCCCCGGGAAGTATTGCTCCTGTTTTCCTCTTCCCGAGTGGACGGTCGCGACCGTTCTCTGGACGCCCGGCGATTCTCCTGTCTCGGAGATCTGTGCCGATCAGGTGTCTGTTGATGTCGCCTTTCAGTGCGGGTCCGGTCGGCTTCATGGGTCCTTTGTCTCTTGTCGATGGGAGGAGACCGTCGCTCGGCTTTCCTGGGAAAGGGATTGACCACGAAGGGAAGACTTCGACAATCCCTCGTGTTGTGCGTATCCGTCTGGTGGAAGGTGCAGAACATAGGGGTCCACCTCTTCTTTGGCTTGGGCCGAGCGGCCGCCACTTCTTGTACGTGCGACCTGGCGTGGGGGGATCGGATTGCTTCAGCTCTCGGTCCTCTAGGTGGCTGCTGAGCGGCGTGTTGTTTCCGCTCGGCATGAATAGGTGCCCGCTCGGTGGGAGTTTCCTTTTTCCGGGCGGCTTGTGCTTCTTCCACGTTTATGTATTCGTTGGCCCGATGTAGCATATGATCATAATCTCGGGGCGGCTTTCGGATGAACGACCGGAAGAAGTCCCCATCCACAAGGCCCTGAGTGAAGGCATTCATCATCGTCTCCGATGTGGCTGTTGGGATATCCATCGCCACTTGGTTGAATCGCTGGATGTAGGCTCGAAGCGATTCTCTTGACTCTTGCTTGATGGCAAACAAGCTGACACTTGTCTTCTGATAACGCCGACTGCTAGCGAAGTGGTGGAGGAAGGCCGTTCGGAAGTCCTTGAAGCTAGTGATGGACCCGTCCGGCAGCCTCCGAAACCACCGTTGAGCCGATCCCGAGAGAGTTGTAAGGAAGACGCGGCATTTTACTCCAACTGTATATTGATGGAGTGTAGCTGTGTTATCAAACTTACCCAGATGATCATCCGGGTCCATTGTTCCGTTGTACTCGCCGATCGTCGAAGCCACGTAGTGCTTGGGCAGAGGGTCTTGTAGAATAGCCTCCGAAAATTGGCGATTGATCCGCTCGGGAGATGAGTCCGCCCGGGGGGCTTTCCCTTTTCTGTCATCCCGCTTTGGCATTTCGTCTGAAGAAGAGCCTCTATCTCTTCGAGCTGGTGCCGCTTCAGGGGTGCGAAATAAGGCCCGGTGGAATGCGACGGTGGCTTGAGGTGCGTCCGTTCGGCCACCCGACGCAGATGTTGCTTGTTGCTCCGGTCGTTCGGCTGATGCTTTTTGTTTTTGCTCCATAAGTTTGGCGGCCCTCATCTCGACCAGAGCATCGAGTTCTTCTGTTGAAAGCGCCACCGTGTGTTGTCGTCCAGCCTCGTCCATTGTTCTTGTTCGAATGCAGGTGCCTTCCCACAGACGGCGCCAATTTGATCCTGTTTGAATTAAGAGTCAACGAACGCTGGGGATGCGGCGCTCCCTGCTGGATCCTCGAGTGCTCCGGTGAACCTGCAGCAAAACCGAGCCGGGAGGGGTGTCCCGGCGACGGCCCTCCGACGCTCAAGTCAGGTAAGCTACGATGAACAGAGTGGCTTCCAAAATCTCAGAATACGTACCTCTCCGGCGAAACCTGAGGTTCTTTATATAGAGCTCTGAAGGGTCTGGGTACACGTACCTAGGTGCATAAGTGTCTTCTGTCTTTTCCTAGGTATGCGGCTGTCAGAAAGCTTACCTGTCCTTTCCTAGGTATGTGGCTGTCAGAAAACTTACCTGACCCATATCGCTACAGTCAAAGCATGCCCTCGATGGGACAACAGAATCCCCTGTCACGAGATTTGGAGCATGACACACACTTGAAACCTACCGGTTGTCAGAGGAGAAATCCTCGGGTCTTTTTCCTTGCTCCAAAACTTGTCGTCCGAGCGGACATCTCCCTAAACATCCGACCGGACATACGCAATGGTTTACTTGTGCTTGGTGGAGGCGAATAAACAGGGGCGCTTTATGACTGTGATCGGTCAAAAGGTCAGCTCGGTCCGTGACCTTTTTAACTGAGCGTCGGAACCCCGATTTGACAGGGTCTTCCAACTATAAGTGCGAGCCGGCCGGACCCATCCGGGTATTCGATTCCATTGGCCGGCCGGCAGTCCGGTCGGGCCCGCCGTCTACGGTCGTCCGTCCGGTCGGACCACACTCTCCTCGGATGGGCGGCTGCTCCGGTGACTTTCACTTGGCGTTGACTTTGCAAGAAGGGGGGCCCGCTCTTACTACCGGATCACCCATATCCACAACATGCGCATGAAACACCTAAGACACCAAGCCTTTGGTGAGTGAATTGGATAACATGGAATCTGTGATGATGTGTTTTACCATAATCTGACAACTCTAAACTTTTTATTTAACTGCTAGAAACTTGATGTCGATGTATTTAGACTTCGATGAACTGTGATTGTTATTGGCATAAAGTTTTGCGACTTTATTATCATAGTAGATTCTTAATGGCTTGTCAATGTCATCAACGATCTGTAATGCTGTGATGAAGTTTCGCAGCCAAATCCAGTAATTGGATGCTTCATAGCATGCTACCAACTCTACCTCCATAGTAGAAGTGGCTACTAGCATTTGATTGACACTCTTCCAAGATATTGCCCCTTCAGCAAGTATGAAAATATAGCCTGAAGTAGATCTCCTGCTATCCAAGCATCCAGCAAAATCTGAGTCTGAATATCTAATCACCTCTAAATGATTTGATCTCCGATACGTAAGCATATGTCATTTAGTTCTTTACAAATACTGCATCACTCTCTTTACTGCTTTCCAGTGCGATGGTCCTAGGTTATTTACATATCTTCCTAACATCCCCACTATAAATACTATATCTGGTCGAGTACAAACTTGTGCATACATGAGACTTCCCACTGCTGATGCATATGAGAATTGTTTCATCTCCTTTATTTCAAGTTCAAGCCATGGACACTGCTGCAAGCTGAACTTGTCACCTCTTGATATAGGTGTGCCACCAAGCATACAGTCTTGAATATCATACCTTATAAGCACCTTTTCAATATAAGCCTATTATGAAAGTCCAAAAATGTCTCTTGAATGATCACGATAGATCTGTATGTCTAAAATAAAAGATGTTTTGCCAAGATCTTTCATTCTAAAATTATCAGATATAAATGACTTGGTTTGATGTAGCATACCCTTATTATTGCTCGCAAACAATATATCGTCCGCATACAAAATAAGTATAACAAACTTACTCCCACTGAACTTGACCTATATGCACTGATCAACGAGGTTCTTTTTAAATCCAAATGAGGTAATCACTTGATTAAATTTCTGATACCACTGATGGGATGTCTGCTTTAAACTATAAATGAACTTCTTTAATCTATATACTAGGTGCTTTGAGTCTTTAGACTCAAAGTTCTCTAGTTGCACCATATAGATAGGCTCCTCTATGTTTCCATTGAGGAATGCAGTCTTTACATCCATTTGATATAGCTCTAAATCATAATGAGCTACAAGTGTCATGATTACCCTAAGGGAGTTTTTCGTTGACACAGGTGAGAAAGTCTCCTTGTAATCAATATCTTCTTTTTGAGTGAATCCCTTGGCAACAAGATGAGCCTTATACTTTTCGACATTGCCCCATGAATCTTGTTTGGTTTTAAATATCCATTTACAACCAATGGGCTTCTTTCCTTCAGGTAATTCGACAAGTTCCCAAATTTCATTTTCTGTCATAGACTTCAACTCTTCTTCCATAACATTAATCCACCTTTCAGAGTTAGAGCATTGTTTACTTCTTGGAAAGATACAGGATCACCTTCCAACCCTATGTCAAAATCATGCTATTGGAGATAAATATAATTATGAGAATTTGTGGTTCTCCGTTCCCTTGTGGATTGTCTTAAAGGCACTTGCGTTTGAGGTGGTTGAGGTACTTGCTCATCAATATGAGGCAATACTTCAATTTTAGTGGCAGGTTTCTCCAATTGTATTGGAGATATCATGGAAATATCTTGGTTTACTACTTTCACTGGATATGTGATACCCATAATGTGTGGTATGGTAATCATATCGCTACTGATTGCACTAGTAGTGACCACAGGAGGATCGCCAATATTTTTCTCAAAAGATAATTCCCTGGTTTTATTACTTCCACTGTTCTCACTGAACTTGATATTTTCCATTTCGAAGAAGGATCTATTAGAGGGATCATAAAATTTATACCCTCTTGACTTTTCAGAATAACCTATAAAATTACAGCTAACTGTTCTTGAGTTTAGTTTCCTTTCATTAGGCTTGTAAGGCCTAGCTTCAGCTGGACAACCTCAAACGTGTAAATATCTAACACTAGGTTTTCTACCCGTCCACATCTCGAATGAGATTTTAGTTACTATCTTACTAGGTACTCTATTAAGTAGGTAAACTGCAGTCTTGAGTGCTTCACCCGACAAAAACTTTGGTAGAGAAGTGAAAGCCATCAACCTTGTTACCATATCTTTTAGGGTTCGATTACGACGCTCAATTATATCATTCTGACTGGGTGTATTAGGCATGGTATATTGAGGCACAATCTCACACTCAGCAAGGTAGTTTGCAAAAGGTTCTGGACGTTATTCACCTGATCCATCATATCAACCGTAATATTCACCTCCATGGTCTAATCGGATGACTTTAATTTTCTTACCTAGTTGAAGTTCAACTTCGGTTTTAAAAATTTTGAACATGTCCAAAGATTACGATTTCTCATGAATAAGGTACAGATAGTTAAATCTGAAATAGTCATCTATGAAGCTAATGAAATATGTGTGTGCATTTCAAGATGCCTTAGGGAATGGTCCATAAATGTCCGTATATACTAGCTCCAAAACGTCACTATAATGGCTAGCCCCCTTACTCCTTTTGTTAATGGTGTTCCCCTTAACACACTCTATACAGATATCAAAGTCTGACATGTCAAGGGAATCGAGAATTCCAAGTGACATTAATCTTTCTAGGCGTTGTTTGGATATATATATCCTAAATGTCTATGCCACAACATGGAAGAATTTTCGTTGGTCAATTTACGTTTCGTACCTATACTATGTATTATTATGTTGTCAACCATAGGAGTAAAGGTGTTCAATTTATAAAATTTGTCAACCAAGGAACCATTGCCAACCAACACTGAATTAAAGAAAATACTAAAAATTCTATTTCTAAATGAATAAGAATAACTTGATTTGTCTAAACAACAAATTGAAATTAAATTTCGTCAAAAAGACAGTACAATAAATGTATTTTCTAAATCTAAAAAAACATTGGTTCCTAAACAAAGCCTAAAAACACCAATCGACTTGACTTTAGCTTTCTTTCCATTTCCTGTATATATGTATCTTTCACCATCAAACGGAAGTCGACTCCTGAGATAACTCTGCATTGTGACACTTATGTGAGTAGTAGCACCGGTATCTATCCACAAAGTGTCAGTGGGTATAATAGCTAGATTGACTTTTGAACTAACAAAGTTGAGAAGTTTACCTTTCTTTACACGTTAGTTGGCGTACTTAAGGTAGTCTTTCTTCATATGCTCTTTCTTCTTGTAAAAGAAATAAGTGGATTCCTTATCCTGCTTCTTGTGCTCCTTATAGCCATTGCCTCCAGAATCTGCAATTTATTTTTCTTTTCCTTTGTTATTGATCCTCTTTCATTTCTTGCTCGTACTATGAGAATCAGATGCTAAGTGAGCACTCCCAGATGTCTCAATCTTTAGTTCCCCTTACTCTTGCACACATTAAGCAATGAGCTCTTTTAATGTCTAATTTTCTTTTTGAGTATTATACGATATCCTAAAAGGAGTGAACTAGGCTGGCAAAGACATCAAAACGAAATGCACTAATATACCCTCAGACATATCGAGTTTTAGTTCTTTCAGACTTGTCACCATATTGGACATTTTCATAATGTACTCTCTTATGTTTCCTTTACCATTGTACCACATGGTTACCAACTTCATAAGAAGTGTGGTAGTCTTCACCTTTTCATTTAAGGTGAATCGTTCTACTAATTTGTCCATGAAACTCCTAGCATCTCCTCTCTCTGTTATTAAGCCCTTTATTAGTGCCGGTATGAAAAGCTTCATGATACTCAGATATATGCGATTTGATTTCTCCCACAGCTGAAATTCAGCTCTCTGCTCAATAGTGCTAGCATTGTTCAGAGGTGCGGGACAATCATTCATTAATATATAGTCTAAGTCTATACAGCTTAAGACTACGGTCACATATTCTTTCCATTCAGCAAAATTTGAACCAGCTAATGTTAGGATGTTATTAAAGTTGATAGTTACAGATTACACTGAAATTTAAAGAGAGAAATTTATTTAAACTCGCAATTTAATTAAAGCCAAGAACATATAAGTAATATAAAATTATACAAATAAAATAAAATTTTAAATGCATATAAATGGACTCTTTATGAGATACTAAGTACAACGTAATGTGTCTTCCGTTGGGCAAACACATTATTTGTTAGTGATACTCTTTAATATAACTCAAATTTTAATTGACCACACAATGTGTCTTCTTTTGGATCGACCCATTGTGCGCATAATATGATATTTTATATGAGTTATATTTTAGTTCATAGCTCACAGCAACCTTAATCAGCCACATAATGTGTCTTTCTTTGGGCCGACATATTTTGTCCATAATCTGAATAAAATAATATTTTATTCCATAGTTGTAAGCTACCTTGTGTATATATCTGACATAAAAGTAATCTACCTTTGGGTCAATTCCTTTTAATATGGATATACATCTACCAATACAAAATGCACTAAACCTACCATAGGTATATATCTTCCTTTGGGCCAACACATGAGTTCAACTTAGTAGCACGTAGACCCAAGAAAATTTTAGGAACTTAATTCGAACAGAAATTACTTAATCAGTCTTCACAACTCCAAATTAAACTTATTAATCAATTGATAGCATATGATAGTAGATTGGTTTTATCTAATCGATTATCACAATCGATTTGAAAGTCTATTATATGTGACTATATGACCATATATAGAACCCTCCTTTAAAAATTAAAATTCCTTTTGAATTATATAATTAAATAGTATTATTTAATATTAGTTAATCCCTTAATTATTCATGCATTAAAAAAATTATTTAATGCATTTTTTCTTTGAAACGGTACTTTTTTCGTTATAGTATTGACGTTAAAACAATATAGATATATATTCATTAAAAAAATTATAAAATACTATTTCAATTGAAACAGAATTCACAAAACGTTTTTTTAACGAAGCAGTAAATATACTATGGATATGGTTCAGGGCAGAGGAGAGATTAGTGGAAAAGTGTGGGACAATTTGATAAAAACATGAGGTAAGGTTTTAAGAGGACACTGTAGCATGCAAAGAGAGGGGGCTTCGTTCGGGTTTTGGCCCGCCGCCCACCTTGCTTCCTCCTTCTCCCCCTCTCTGGCGTCGGCTATCACCTCTCTTCCTCTCCCTCTTCTTCTTGAGAAGCTAGTCACGGCTTTCTTCTTCCTCTTTTCTCCCGCTAGACACACCGCCGCCAGGAGGAATGGTGGGGGAGATCATCTTCTTCCTCCCTCTCGTACTCTCTACCGGAGCCGACGCCGACCGTCGGTCGCTCCCCTCCCCTTCTCCTTTTCCTCTTGTCCTCCGGCCTTCTTCACGCAAACTCCGCAGAGGAGACACCAGAGACGAAGACACACCCCTATACCCCGCGCTTAGCTCCTCTCCGGCGCCGACGTCGGCCGTCAGCTGCCACCTCTTCTCCTCTCTCTCTTTCTTCTTCCGCGGCCAGACCGCGTCTCAAGCTCAAAGGGGGGATGAGGCTGGAGCCTTCTCCATCGCCTCCACAGCGCAAGATATGTACGCCGCCACCTTCGTCCGGTGCTGCCTCACCGGAGGTGCTCGCATTCACCTCGCCGGAAGCTCATACGCTGCTCCTGTCTCCCTCGCTTCTTTGTTTGGGGCTCTGCCACCTCAGGCAAAGGGTCTTCTTCTTTGCCACGATGACGAGTCGAGGGGTGCTCTACTATTGCGTGGGATTCTCCGCCGCTAGCGCTGTCGCTCGATGCCATGTTCATTTCTCCCTCATAGTCCAACCACCAGATCAGTTGTCGGTGTCTGTAGCCATTTCCAGTGGCCGCCGGTGTCCACAGCCACTTCCGGTAGCCGTGGGAAGCCCTGTTTCGCCTCCCTCTCTCTCCTTACTGGTGCCCTTCTCTCCGTCGACCATGACAGCCTAGAATCTGCCCCGAGCCACAGCCGGGTCCCACCGTCGAAAATGGCCTCTGAGCCGTAGCCGTCCTCCACCGTCACGCTCCCGATCCGCATTGTCGTAGGCCTTCGATGTCGATCGGGCCCCTGAGCCCTCGCTGTCATTATGTTCCGACCCAACGCGTGTAATGTTTTTATGTTATGGTCATTGTGTCTATCATATCCCTGTCTGTGTTATATCTCAGTCTGCGTGCCGATGTCTTATCCCGCCCTACGTGCCGCTGTCATATCCCTGTCTGTGTTGTATCTCGCCCTGCGTGCCGATATCTTATCCCGGTCTGCATGTTGCTATTATTTCCCGACCTGCAGCTTGTCTTCCGGATCCAGACCGCGTTCGGCTCCATGCCTCCAGACCCGGCTCCACATCCGACTCCCGTTTACCTGCTCTTTCAGGTCACGACAACTCGAGCAGCGTCCCATCCGAGGGCGCCCCTTGGGCCAGGGTACGTTTGTTGGTTGCTACTCGGAAAACCTAGAGGTTCCACTGTACAAAAATTTTGTACAAAGGTCTGAACCTTTTCCTATCTACCATGTGTTCTTTTAAATTAAATTTTGGATCGCCTGCGGAACTTAACACGTTTGATCCAAAACTTAATCTATTCGTTCTTTTAGGTTTTGACTTGGGTCTCCTGCGGAACTTAACACGTTCGACCCAAATCACCTTAAGTTATTAATTCCATTAAATATTAATTTCTATAATTGGTTCCTAGTACTGACGTGGCAAGGCACACTACCTTCTTGGATATGGGAGCAACCACCACCGACTAGACAAAACCTTTTATGGAAAGCTAATATTTAATTTCCTAAAATAACTTTAGGTTAACCGAAAAGAACAATCAAATCACAAGGATAAATAAAACAAAAGAACATAATATCGAAAAACATATTCAAAATACTAGAATCGTAAGCCTCTTGTATTTGGTATTATTTCCATAAATAACTAGTATGATGCGGAAAGGAAAAATTACTAGTTATACCTTCTAGAAAGACCTCTTGATCTTCTACTGTATTCCTCTTCTAACCTTGGACGTTGTGTGGGCAACGATCTTCCGAGATGAGAAAACACCAACCACCTTCTTCTCCTCCTAGCTAGGTTCGGCCACAATAAGGAAGCTTTACCAAGGATGAAGAACAAAACATCAACCAAGCTCCAAGAGATGCAAGCTTTCTCTCCTTCTTCTTCTTCTTCTCCAAGTAGTATCCGGCCACCACAAGAGCTCCAAGGGAGATGAAGGATTCGGCCACCACAAGAGGAAGAGAGGGAGAGGATGATGGCCGACCACAACACCAAGGAAAAGAGGGAGAGAAATAATAGAGGTTGTGTCTCATGAAGGCACCCCCACCCCTTCTTTTATATTCCTTAGCCTTGGTAAATTAGGAAATTTAATTACAATAAAATTTCCTTAATTTCCTTGACATGATTTAATTGAGAAAAATAAAATAAAATTTTCCAATTAAACTATAATGGCCGGCCACATCATGGAGGAATAAATTAGACAAGTTTTAATCAACAAATTAAAACTTCCTAATTTGTTTCTGTAAATTTTAAAAATAAAATTTCTCTTCAAAAATCTCTTCATGGTTGATAAAAAGAAATTTCTATAATTTTAATTTTTCAACATGTGAATAATTTTTTTAAAGAGAAAATAAAATATCTCACCAATCTACAAATAAGGAAAGAGATTTAATCTCTTTCTTTAATCTTTTGTAGATCCTTTACAAGAGAGATATTTTAATTTTAATTCTCTTTAATAAATTATATCTTCCACATAATAAAAATTAAAATTAAAATTCTTTTAAATTTAATATGGCCGGCCCCCTCTAGCTTGGGTTCAAGCTAGGGTCGGCCACCTTAAACCATGCTTAGGCCAGCCCTAGCTTGATTCCAAGCTAGCTTGGTCAACCCCCTTTAGGTGGGTATAGAAGGTGGGTATAGGTGGGTATAGTACTCTATAAATAAGAGGCTACGATAGGGACCGAGAGGAGGAATTGATTTTGGTCTCCCGATAAAATTAAGCATCCCGTGTTCGCCCCGAACACACAACTTATTTTTATCAATAATAATTCATTCCACTAGAGAACTATTATTGAACTACCGCACTAATCCCAAATTACATTTTTGGGCTCCTTCTTATTATGAGTGTGTTAGTCTCCCTGTGTTTAAGATATCGAATGTCCACTAATTAAGTGATTTACTGGCAACTCATTTAATTAATATCTTAGTCCAAGAGTAGTACCACTCAACCTTATCGTCATGTCGGACTAAGTCCACCTGCAGGGTTTAACATGACAATCCTTATGAGCTCCTCTTGGGGACATTATCAACTTAGTATCTCTATGACACAGTTTCCTTCTATAATCAACAACACACGCTATAAGTGATATCATTTCCCAACTTATCGGGTTTATTGATTCATCGAACTAAATCTCACCCATTGATAAATTAAAGAAATAAATATCAAATATATGTGCTTGTTATTATATTAGGATTAAGAGCACACACTTCCATAATAACTGAGATATATGTTCCTTTATAAAGTCAGTATAAAAGAAACGACCTCTAATGGTCCTACTCAATACACTCTTAGTGTACTAGTGTAATTATATAGTTAAGATAAACTAACACCTAATTACACTACGACCTTCCAATGGTTTGTTCCTTTCCATCATGGTCATGAGCTACTGTTTATAATTTATAAGGTACTGATAACATGGTCTTCTGTGTGTGACACCACACACCATGTTATCTACAATATAAATTAATTGAACAACTACATTTATCACAAATATAGACATTTGACCAATGTGATTCTTATTTCTAGATAAATGTTTTATACCAAAAGCTAGGCTTTTAGTATACATTCTAACAACGTTCTCCGTACTCACTCCATTATTTATTTCATTATTATATTATTAGCATGTTACTCATATGTTCGTTGGATCCGCCTCGAGCCTAGGGGTACCAGGGATCGGGGGGACCCGGTCGCTTGCTACAGGTAGCGTTGACCAGAGGACTTTTGAAGACTTGGTCAACACAGAAACCAGCTCAGCACACCTCCCTCCGTGACACCGTGACTCGGTCGACATTCTCGCCACCTCACCCGACGGTCCGTCTGACTCAGCTTCCGGACGGGATCATATACTATTACAGAAAAAATCCTGTTTCATATTTTTTTGATTCGAAGAAATAATCGAATAAAAAGTAATCTCAATCGATTAAAAATGAACTTAATCGGTTAAAATTAACATAGTAGCAAGTTTAAGATTATTAATTGATTAAATTTTAATTATTTCTATTCAAATTTTTAGATTCGGTAATCGATTGCTCGACCAAAGCAATTGATTGGACCATAATTTTACCTAAAGTTAGGTTAAATAAGTGTATCCTAGTTTTCTCTTATATAAGTTTTGATGATCAAAAATTTATATTAACTAGTAAAACTTGATCTAGCATACAAACAATTAATTGACGAAAAATTTAGACTTTGTTGCTAATGAAAATGATGAAACATAACCTTGTGTAGGATCAAAAGCGCTAGAGGGGAGGGGAGGGGGGGGGGTGAATAGCATGTTGGGACTTTCGAGCCGCAAAAATCACTTTTTGCGTTGCGGAAACCCCGAAGTCACATGCCACCGGATCCGTGCGAAGATAAAATATTCATGTACTTGTTTTTTATCCTAGATCTACATTAGATCTATATAGTTAAGAGATTACCCTTGTAGCGAAGCCCTTCGCGAATCCCGCTCGTCCAAATTTCGCCGGATCTCAAGGGTGTCAAGTGAACACCCCTCTATGTGTATCCACACGAACAAAAAGGATGGAGAAGAAACCCTAGAGTGCGCTAGCACTCATGGAGGTTTCGGCCAAGAAGAAGGAGAGGGAGAAAGATGAGAGGAGGAAGAAGATGGAGTTTTGAATGAGTTTTCACAATTGTAACTCATATAGTAATGTGGTCGGCCACTTTAGAGGTTTTTAAACTTCTGTGGGATACCAAGAGTCACAACTCTTGATCTCCCTCATGAGGTGACACACACATAAGCCAATCTTGATGATGTGGAACATCATCATTGGCCCACCTTATGCCAACTCACAAATGAGGTGGAAAATGGTCAAGTCAAGGTCAAGTCAAACTTGACCTTTCATCTTCCCTCTCAAGTCAAGTCAAACTTGACCTCTTCTCTCCCATGGTTGATCAAATCTAACCATTTGATTCAAATCAATTTAATTTAATGAATCTATATTCATTGAATTAAATTGATTCAATGAATCCAAGTCCAAATTAGACTCATTGAATACATGAATCAAATTGAGTCCAACTCAATTAGTTTAATTTGGATTACTCTTAATCCAATTTGGTTCATCACATGAACCTAATCCTCTTAGTTCATCATATGAACCTAATCATCTTGGTGTTAGCTAGAGCCCTAGAGCCAATCATTTGATGATTGTATTTTGGACTTGTTGTATCATATTCTATATAAATAAAGGCATTTGGTTTTTTGTTATTATACTTACTTGTATTGGTGCCAAATAAACTAAGTATAATAACGTCCTTGAGTAGAAGGTTCTTACCTATATCAATCGATTGGTTGAATCGATAGTGAGATGACATAGGGAACACTACTCTTAATCATTCCTAGTCGAGTATTAACATTCAGGGACAATGTTAATGCAATAAGACTAGCATGTAGGTCAATTCGATGACTCGATCTCACAAGTAATGGATATGGAGATATCAAGTTGACACATGGGTATGCATTGGAGAATGTATACTGAATGACCCGCCATGAGAAAGTATCATGGATCGTTATATGAGTGTCATATACTTTCTCATGTGGCTATTAGTGTGACTACTAGTCCTTAGACCTGAAGTCACCATGGTTCCCTACATAAGGAGTTATGTACTTTGGTTTTGTCAAATGTCACCCGTAACTGGGTGGACTATAAAGGCGATTACTAGGTATGTAACAAATTATGCGGAGGGATGTGAGAGATGTAGATGGGATCTATCCCTCCTATATGACGGGAGAGACATCGATATTCTTGATAGAGTGAGACCACGAAGTGCATGGCCATGCCCAAATGAGTCAATATAAGATATTGAGCTCATTTGATTTAGTGAGTCTACTTGGAATTCAAGATTTAGATTGATCAGAGGATGACACGGTCTATGCCTCACATTGATCAATCTAGATGTCTAGGATAGAAGGACACTTGTCATATATTGTGAGGAGTCACAATTAGTAGTCACAAGGTGATGTTGGATCTCAACATTCTTGTAACTTGGGTAGTAATGATGTATTGTTAGATACCACTCATTACTTATGCTTCTAAATGAATTTAGGGGCATTGCCAACGTTACAAGAACCTATTGGGTCACACACAAAGAACAAGTGGATGGAGATTAGGTTCATATGATGAACCAAGAGGATTAGATTCATGTGATGAATAAAATTGGATTAAGAGTAATCTTAATTGGGCTAATTGAGTTGGACTCAAGTTGATTCTTGTGTTCAATGAGTCTAATTTAGATTATGACTCATTGAATCAATTTAATTAAATGAATTAGATTCATTATATTAAATTGGCTTGAATTAAATGGTTGGATTAGATCAACCATGAGAGAGATTAAGTCAAGTTTGACTTGACTTGAGAGGAAGAGGAAGAGTCAAGTTTGACTTGACTATTTGCCACATCATTAGTGATTTGGCATTAGGAGGACTAATGATGATGTGCCACATCATCAAAGTGTTCCACCTCATGGGGGATACAAATCTATTCTTTTTAATGGCCACATTTAATGAGAATGGGGGGGGGTTACCTTTTTGGTTTTGAATGAGAATGAATTTTTCATTCACTCACATTCACATCATCTTCTTCCTCAAGCTCTCTTTTTGCTCCTTCTCTTCTCTTGGTCATGGGTTTCAAGCAAGGGAGAAGAAAGGAGAGTGAGTTTAATCCAAGAAGAAAGGTTAGTGAAAGTCACATAGAGATTTTTTAGAGGAGTGTGTTCTCTTCTTTTCTTTCTTCTTCTTCCAATCCCATCCGAGAGCATCAAGAAGTGCTAGCACACTTGTGGTGTTCTCTTCTCCATCCTTCTGTGTTAGAGAACACATCTTGTTCGTGTGGATACTTCTAGAGGATTGTCTACATTGACAATCTTGAGATCCGGCACTTCCTTGGACGAGCGGGATTCGAAAAGGGCACGCATCAAGGGTAATTTTCTAAACATATAGATCTAAGAGTAGATCTAAGTTAGTAAACTCGTACATGTAAAATTTTGTTCTATACTCTTCGCACGGATCCGTTGGCTAGGGAGTTTCGGGGTTTCCGCGACACGAAAAAGCGGTTTTCGCGACCCGAAAAATCCAACACTTGGTTCATCATATGAACCTATTCTCCATCTAATTGCCCTTTGTGTGTGACCCTATAGGATCTTGTAACGTTGGCAATGCTCCTAAACCCATTTAGAAGCATAAGTAATGAGCGATATCTAGCAACACATCATTACTACCCAAGTTACAAGAATGCTGAGATCCAACATCACCTTGTGACTACTAATTGTGACTCTTCACAATATATAACAAGTGTCCTTCTATCCTTGACATCTAGATTGATCAATTTGAGGCATAGACGGTGTCATCCTCTGATCAATCTAAATCTTGAACTCCAAGTAAACTCACTCTAATCAAATGAGCTCAATATCTCATATTGACTCACTTGGGTATGGCCATGTACTTAGTGGTCTCACTCTATCAAGAATAATGATGTCACTCCCGTTAAATAGGAGGGATAGATCCCATCTACATCACTCACATCCCTCCGCATAATTTGTTACATACCCAGTAATCGCCTTTATAGTCCACCCAGTTACGGGTGACGTTTGACGAAGCCAAAGTATACAACTCCTTATGTAGGGAACCATGGTGACTTCAGGTCTAAGGACTAATAGTCATACTAATAGCCACATGAGAAAATATATGACACTCATATAACGATCCATGATACTTTCTCATGGCGGGTCATTCAGTATACATTCTCCAATGCATACCCATGTGTCAACTTGATATCTCTATATCCATGACTTGTGAGATCAAGTCATCGAGTTGACCTACATGCTAGTCTCATCGCATTAACATTGTCCTTGAATGTTAATACTTGACTATGAATGATTAAGAGTAGTATTCTCTATATCATCTCACTATCGATTCAACCAATCGATTGATATAGATAAGAACCTTCTACTCAAGAACGCTATTATACTTAGTTATTTAGCACCAATACAAGTAAGTATAATAACCAAAACAAATGCCTTTATATACATAGGAATATGATACAATGAGTCCATACAACAATCATCATATGATTGACTCTAGGGCTCTAACTAACAATGTCCCACTAGCACTAGTGTCAATCAGTGTAGGCTCTAAGGCCCAATGACCTAGTGTGACCATCATGCTTTCTCTGTGTCAAAGCCTTGGTCAAGGGATCAGCGATGTTAGCCTCTGTGGGTACTCTGTAAATCTTCACATCTCCTCTATCGATGATCTCTCGAATGAGATGGAAGCGCCGTAGTATGTGTTTGGTTCGCTGGTGTGAGCGAGGTTCCTTAGCCTATGCAATTGCTCCATTGTTGTCACAATAGAGCTTTATCGAATCGGCTATGCTAGGAATCACCCTAAGCTCAGTAATGAACTTGCGGATCCAAATTGTCTCCTTTGTTGCTTCTGATGCAGCAATATACTCAGCCTCTGTTGTAGAATCAGCAACTGTGTCCTGCTTCGAACTCTTCCAGCTCACAGCACCACCATTCAAGCAAAACACGAACTCAGACTGCGATCTATAATCATCTTGGTCAGTTTGGAAGCTGACATCACTGTAACCCTTTACAGCTAGCTCATCATTGCCTCCATATATCAAGAAATATTCTTTAGTCCTTCTTAAGTACTTAAGAATATTCTTGATTGCTATCAAGTGACTTTCACCTGGATCTGACTGGTATCTGCTCGTCATACTCAAAGCATACGAAACATCAGGACGAGTACATAGCATGGCGTACATGATAGATCCTATGGCTGAGGCATAAGGAATCATATCCATGCGGTCTCTCTCCTCTCTAGAAGAGGGACTTTGAGTCTTCGAAAGACTCACACCATGTGACATCAGCAGAAATCCCTTCTTGGAGTTCTGCATGGCAAACCGTAGTAATACCTTGTTAATATATGTACTCTGACTTAGGCCAAGCAATCTCTTAGATCTATCTCTATAGATCTGTATGCATAGAATACGGACTGCTTCACCTAAGTCCTTCATTGAGAAACAATTCCCTAGCCAAGTCTTTACAGATTACAGTAGAGGGATGTCCTTCCCAATGAGTTGTATGTCATCCACATACAATACAAGGAAGACAACTTTGCTCCCTACAACCTTCTTGTAGACACAAGGTCCATCTTCATTCTTGATGAAACCAAACTGTTTGATCATTTCATCAAATCGAAGATTCCAACTCTGAGAAGCTTGCTTTAGTCCATAAATGGACTTATGCAGCTTGCATACTCTGCCAGTATGTTGTGAATCTACAAAACCCTCAGGTTGTGTCATGTACACATCCTCAAGCAAGTTTCCATTCAGAAACGCGGTTTTAACATCCATCTGCCAGATCTTATAATCGTGGTATGCTGCAATAGCAAGCATAATCCGAATGGACTTAAACATCGCTACTGGAGAAAAAGTTTCATCATAGTCAATACCATGAATTTGCTTGAAACCTTTAGCTACTAGACGACCCTTATATATAAGTTCATCCATGTGAGTCTTTCTTTTAAAGACCCGCTTATACCCAATGAGTTTTATCCCTTCAGGTGGATCAACCAAAGTCCATACTTGGTTGGTGTACATGGATTCCATTTCTGATCTCATGGCCTCTAGCCATTTCTCAAAATCTGGTCTCATCACAGCTTCCTAATAAGAGGTAGGCTCATTCTCAATGAGCATAACGTCATCATGGTCAGACAAGAGAAATGAGTATCTCTCAAGCTGACGACGTACCCTATCAAACCTGCGAAGAGGTAGGTCTACTTGAACTGGTTGTTGTTCCTCAACTCCTTGTGGAACAATCTCATCATCTACAACACTTTGTGGTTCCAGTTCTGTTAGCTAGAGCCAATCATTTGATGATTGTATATTGGACTTATTGTATCATATTCTATATATAAATAAAGGCATTTGGATTTTGGTTATTATACTTACTTGTATTGGTGTCAAATAAACTAAGTATAATAACGTCCTTGAGTAGAAGGTTCTTACCTATATCAATCGGTTAGCTGAACCGATAGTGAGATGATATAGGGAACACTACTCTTAATCATTCCTAGTCAAGTATTAACATTCAGGGATAATGCTAATGCAATAAGACTAGCATGTAGGTCAACTCGATGACTTGATCTCACAAGTCATGGATATAGAGATATCAAGTTGACACATGGGTATGCATTAGAGAATGTATACTGAATGACCCGCCATGAGAAAGTATCATGGATCGTTATATGAGTGTCATATACTTTCTCATGTGACTATTAGTATGACTACTAGTCCTTAGACCTGAAGTCACCATGGATCCCTACATAAGGAGTTATGTATTTTAGTTTCGTCAAACGTCACCCGTAACTGGGTGAACTATAAAGGCGATTACTGGGTATGTAACGAATTATGCAGAGGGATGTGAGTGATGTAGATGGGATCTATCCCTCCTATATGACGGGAGAGACATCAGTATTCTTGATAGAGTGAGACCACGAAGTGCATGGCCATGCCCAAATGAGTCAATATTGGATATTGAGCTCATTTGATTTAGTGAGTCTACTTGGAGTTCAAGATTTAGATTGGTCAGAGGATGACACGGTCTATGCCTCACATTGACCAATCTAGATGTCTAGGATAGAAGGACACTTGTCATATATTGTGAGGAGTCATAATTAGTAGTCACAAGGTGATGTCGGATCTCGACATTCTTGTAACTTGGGTAGTAATGATGTATTGCTAGATACCGCTCATTACTTATGCTTCTAAATGAGTTTAGGGGCATTGCCAACGTTACAAGAACCTATTGGGTCACACACAAAGAACAAGTGGATGGAGATTAGGTTCATATGATGAACCAAAAAGGATTAGATTCATTTGATGAATCAAATTGGATTAAGAGTAATCCTAATTGGGCTAATTGAGTTGGACTCAATTTGATTCATGTGTTTAATGAGTCTAATTTAGATTATGACTCATTAAATCAATTTAATTAAATGAATTAGATTCATTATATTAAATTGATTTGAATCAAATGGTTGTATTAGATCAATCATTAGAGAGATTAAGTCAAGTTTGACTTGACTTGAGAGGAAGAGTAAGAGTCAAGTTTGACTTGACCCTTTTGCCACATCATTAGTGAGTTGGTAAGATGTGGACCAATCATAAAGTGCCACATCATCAAGAGAATGCCACCTAATGGAAGTTACATTCTCTCCTTTGCTTTAATGTGGCCGGCCACATTAATGAAGGGAGTTACACTTGGTGTGGCCGGCCACTAAGGGAGTAAAGAAAATTGATTTTCATTCAAGGTGAGAATTTGATTCCATCTTCTCCAAGCTCTCTTCCTCAAGCTCTCCCTCTCCTCTTCTCTTGACCGAAAGTTTTCAAGCAAGAAAGAAGGAGAATGTGTTTGAGTTTCATGAAGAAAAGGTAGAGTGATTGTCACATAGAATTCTCTTATCTATCTTTTCTTTTCCCAAATCCTACCCGAGAGCCCTAGAAAGTGCTAGCACACTTGGGGTACTCTTTTCTCCATCCTTGAGTGTTAGAGAACACCTCTTGTTCGTGTGGATATCACTAGAGAGTTGTCTACGTTGACAACTTCGAGATCCGGCGTACCGTTGGACGAGCGGGATTTGCGAGGGCAGGCTTCAAAGGTATAAATATTTTTCCTTTGTAGATCTACTGTAGATCGTAGTTTGAAACTCGTATTCGTGTTTTCGAAATTTTTCTTCGCACGAGATCCAATGGCTAGGGTGATTCGGGGTTTCCGCGACGCGAAAACGCAGTTTTCGCGGCCCGAAAAACCCAACAAGTTCAACTTCCATCAAGGCTTCAGTGCTATGGTCCATATCTTGAACTTCTTCAAGATTGAACGTACTCCCACTAGTTTTTCTAGAAACAAAGTCTCTTTTTAGAAATACCCCAGTCTTAGCCACAACTACTTTGTGTTGACTGGGAATGTAGAAGTAATATCCCTTCGTTTCCTTGGGATATCAGATTTGGGTCCCAATTTGTCCAAGACTTGACGTCGAACGTAAGCCTCACAACCCTAAATCCTCATAAAAGACACCTGGGCATCTCTCCCAGTCCATATCCTATATGGTGGCTTTATCACAGCCTTGGATGGAACACGGTTGAGTATGAAGGCTATTGTGTCCAGAGCATAGCCCCAAAGTGAGATAGGAAGATCGATGTGACTCATCATAGATTGTACCATATCTAATAGGGTACGATTCCTCCTTTTGAATAAACTATTCCACTGTGGTGTTCCAGGAGAAGTGAGTTGGGATAAAATCCCACACTCAGCTAGATAGTCACGAAACTCATGGCTAAGGTATTCACCACCTCGATCTGATCGAAATATCTTAATACGTTTGCCAAGCTGGTTTTGTACTTCATTCTTGAATGCTTTGAACTTTTCAAAGGATTCAGACTTATGTGTCATCAAATACACATAACCATATCTACTGAAGTCATCAGTAAATGTAATGAAGTACTTCTAACCACCTCTGGCTGCGACATTGAAAGGGCCACATACATCACTATGTATTAGTCCTAGCAAGTCAGTCGCTCTCTCGCTGTGTCCACTAAAGGGAGTCTTGGTCATCTTGCCCAGTAGGCATGACTCGCATGTCTCATATGATTCAAAATCAAATGAGTCCAGCAAACCATCTTTATGGAGCTGGGATAAGCGTTTGTCATTTATATGACCTAAGCGGCAATGTTAGAGATAGGTTTGGTTTATTTCATTTTATTTGAACCTTTTGGTATTTATGTAATAGATGGGGTTCTCTAAGTCTAGAATATAGAGTCTGTTCATAAGAGGTCCACTACAATAGAACATATCATTTAAATAAACTGAACAACATTTGTTCTTTATTATAAACGAAAAACCTTTCTTGTCCAAACAAGAAACTGATATAATGTTTTTAGTAAGAACAGACACATAACAACATTCATCTAATTCTAATACAAGCCCAGAAGGCAGAGATAGATAGTAAGTCCCTACAGCAATAGCAGCAACCCGTGCTCCAATGCCTACTCGTAGGTCTATCTCGCCCTTCATCAATGCCCTGCTATTTCTCAGCGCCTATACATTAGTACAAATGTGAGAAGCACATCCGGTATCTAATACCCACGATGAAAAAAATAGAGAGATTGACTTCTATAACATGTATACCTGAAGTAGAAATCTTATTTCTCTTCTTCTTAAGATCTTCCAGGTATCCTTTGCAGTTTCTCTTCCAGTGTCCTACTTGTCCTTGATATAGTTGACGAAGATGTTCAACCATATCATAAGCAGTCATCAACTCGTGTTGCTTCTGAAGCTCAGAGTTCATGGTTGCGAGCATGAGGCATGACACATCTAATGCGTCATCTTGATGCTTCTTGTAAGCATCTCGGTCAGCTCGCGTGGCAGTGGCAGAATGTGCCTCGGGAATGGGCTTCTCCAGGACGTACAGTTTTCTTTCTTGAGTGAGAACTATTCTCAGATTCCTGTACCAGTCCAGGAAATTAGCTCCATTGATCTTATCCTTATCAAGGACATAACGTAGAGAGAAGGTATTCGTGTTTGTCGACATGGCAATCTACAATAGAAATAATGCAGAAAATAAATATCATATTCCACTAATCATTTAATTAGGTTTTTAATTAAATGATGCTTCCACTGAATTATAGAACTTTTGTAGAATCGAGTCATGGATGTGGTCAAACCACACTCACTAGATTCTAACCAACTAGCTATAATTCTTGCGGGACAAGATCCACATCATACTACGTCTTGAGTTAACTTTGGCTAAATCGCCCAAGACTTAGTATGATCGGTAGGTAACTAATTACCAATTACATCTCTATGCAACTCTAGTTTACAAGATCAAGATCCGCATGTATATTAAAACTTGAGTTAGCTTTAGCTAAATCACCTAAGAGTTAATATAAATGTGATTTTGACCTATCTACCAACCAATGGAAAATACCTATAGTTAAACCCGATCCAATTGAGTTTAACTAGTTTTACTCAATCTGATTGAGTTTGTACTCACCTAAACGTTGATAGATGGGACCAAGATTGTCCCTCCGCACCCTACCAAGATAATATGCGTTGCTCTGCTTTGGCAGATTCAACAACAACATGTGATCAAGGTAGTGATGGGTATCACGGCATGGTAGACATTTTGAGTTGACGCGATTAAGATCTAATCTAATCGTTGATGTGTATTGGTGTCAGTCTTTTTGCATGTCACGAGGCGCTCCAAATTAATTATAATTGAAACTCATTAAAATTAAGACAACACGTGTAGTAAGGAGTCCCAAGTCATATTTTTTCCAAGGGCAACTAATAAATGTGTGAGTGTTTTAGAATTGATTCAAATGAAGTTATTAGGTCAGCGATGTCTATTAAGCTTTTCCACTTGATTCACAACACAAATTAAATTCTTCTATAATCAAAAATAAGATCAAAGAAGATTCATTGTCATCAAACTAATTTCAGTTAAGTTTCATTGAACACAATCTCACTAAACCCAATCAATCAAACCAAAGGGTTTATAAATCTTTGAATTGAGCCTAAGCACTAACTTATAAAAATCAAAGTATCATCCGATTCACATTTACAATGAAATGTAACATTTAAACTCAAGAAACTCAATCACAGTACCATTGAGCAGAGGTATACAACCAATAACCTCCAATTAAGCATTCATAAGTTAAACCTCATTACAGCAATATTAGATTCAATACAAAGAGCAAGATTAGCTAATTAAATGACCAAAACTAAACAACTAATGTGAGTCAGAACTCTAATTCAAAACCCAAACTGGTTAGCAAACGAATTAAGAAGTTTAACAAGATTCAACTAAACAATATCAGAATCGAGGTTTCAAGTAAGGAAAACAAAATAGAATTGCATTAGAAAAACTCAAACAAAACAAAATGGCAAAGTAATGAATCAGATCTTAGGATTTGAGCAGAAACATCAGCAATTCAGATACAAAACAAATAAATCTAAACCCTAAACATTCCACAAACCCAAATCCTTGTGGCAAACCTTCTTCTGGATCGGGAATGAAGAATGGGAACTCGGCGCTATGGAGGAGAAGACGAAGCTACTGTAGCAAAAATCGCGACCAAGCCCAAGTGTTCCTGTAGCTTCTCGCGGGATTTAAACCCCTTCTCATCTGATCGGACGGTCCAGAACAATCTGGGCCTTGATCAACGGCTGGATGAGGTCAGATCTGGATCAAAACTTCTGGATATTCATCAATGGACGAGATCTGCTCCATATTAGGTCAGATGGACCAGATGCTTGACGGATGGCTCAGATCTCTCCAATCTTCAATGAAATGCTCCAAGGTTTGATCGCCTCATTAAGCCTTTGATTTGAGCCCAAACGCGGTCTGATTTGATCGGGTCCATGACCCTTTTGATGCCTACAAAATAATAATCCAATATTAGTATCAAATACCACGATAATTTGCTAATTTGCAATAAAGTCCAAAATCATATGTAATTATGAAATACAATGTAAAATGTGAGATAAGGCTATGAAAAGACCAATAAAAATATGCATTATGATTCAAAATAATATAACAAAATCACGGTTATCATGTATCATATACACGATTTAGATCTAATCTAATCGTGGTGCATCATATACGCGATTTAGATCTAGTCTAATCGTTAAGGTACTAATTAATTACTCTACTCTAGCATGCATCACATACACACACACAAGAAATTAATTAAATTGTGATTAATCATGACCCTACTACGATCTTCTCAAGCCCATGAGAAGATCGGATGGTCAAACTAGGGTCAACAGCTTCTCCAAGCTCCTCCCTTTGACCGCCATGTGTTGCTCGCACCCTCCTCGTAACTCCTCCTCGAGTGGACCTTCCACCGCTCCAATTTTGTACATTACAAATTTGAAACTCGAGTTACATTCGAGTCTAAAACTATTTTACATCAGGAATATTAAAATAGAGAAAGGCGTCGAGGCACGACGCATAGGTCGCATAGCAAATACAACACGCACATCACACAAAATGGCGCGCAGGCTATATTATGAATTACAACACATGTAACCAATCCAATTGGGGTTTTTTGGGCCATGACCATCACAAATCATACATAATTCTAAATTATGTATTTTATATAAATTTCTGTAATTTTATTACTGTTTTTACGATTTTATGAGTCGCAACTTCCCGGCGGTCCCATTTAGCGATTTTCGGGCGCGATCGCAGGACAATGCCCCTTGCGGGATTAGGGGCAGCACCCCTTCTCGCAAAATGAGTCTCACGAGTGTCCCACGACGATCTTACAGTGCCTTTAGCTGCTGTCCCAAAACATTTTGGGCGAGACCTTACCGTTACGAAAAGTGTTTCTCGGTAGTCGAAGCCAACAAGTGTTCAAACACTTGTTGCTTCGCTTCTACGAGAAAAATACTCTTAAAAATCATAAAATTAATAAAATAACAGAAACTTATAGAACTTTAATTTTTCATAAAAATTAAAATAAAAATAAGTACATGTTCGCACGTGGCTCTAATACCACTGTTGGGACTTTCGAGCCGCAAAAACCGGTTTTTGCGTTGCGGAAACCCCGAAGTCCCATGCCACTGGATCCGTGCGAAGATAAAATTTTCATGTACTAGTTTTCTATCCTAGATCTACATTAGATCTACATGGTTAAGAGATTACCCTTGTAGCAAAGCCCTTCGCGAATTTCGCTCATCCAAAGTTCGTCGGATCTCAAGGGTGTCAAGTGAACACCCCTCTATGTGTATCCACACGAAGAAACCTTAGAGTGTGCTAGCACTCATGGAGGTTTCGGCCAAGAAGGAGGAGAGGGAGAAAGATGAGAGGAGGAAGAAGATGGAGTTTTGAATGAGTTTTCACAATTGTAACTCATAGAGTAATGTGGCCGGCCACTTTAGAGGTTTTTAAACCTCCATGGGATACCAAGAGTCACAACTCTTGATCTCCCTCATGAGGTGGCACACACATAAGCCAATCTTGATGATGTGGAACATCATCATTGGCCCACCTTATGCCAACTCACAAATGAGGTGGCAAATGGTCAAATCAAGGTCAAGTCAAACTTGACCTTTCATCTTCCCTCTCAAGTCAAGTCAAACTTGACATCTTCTCTCCCATGGTTGATCAAATCTAACCATTTGATTCAAACCAATTTAATTTAATGAATCTATATTCATTGAATTAAATTGATTCAATGAATCCAAGTCCAAATTAGACTCATTGAACACATGAATCAAATTCAGTCCAACTCAATTAGTTTAATTTGGATTACTCTTAATCCAATTTGGTTCATCACATGAACCTAATCCTCTTGGTTCATCATATGAATCTATTCTCTATCTAATTGCCCTTTGTGTGTGACCCTATAGGTTCTTGTAACATTGGCAATGCTCCTAAACCCATTTAGAAGCATAAGTAATGAGCGATATCTAGCAACACATCATTACTACCCAAGTTACAAGAATGTTGAGATCCAACATCACCTTGTGACTACTAATTGTGACTCTTCACAATATATGACAAGTGTCCTTCTATCCTTGACATCTAGATTGATCAATTTGAGGCATAGACGGTGTCATCCTCTGATCAATCTAAATCTTGAACTCCAAGTAGACTCACTCTAATCAAATGAGCTCAATATCTCATATTGACTCACTTGGACATCGCCATGCACTTAGTGGTCTCACTCTATCAAGAATAACGATGTCACTCCCATTATATAGGAGGGATAGATCCCATCTACATTACTCACATCCTTCCGCATAATTTGTTACATACCCAGTAATCGCCTTTATAGTCCACCCAGTTACGTGTGACGTTTGACGAAGCCAAAGTATGCAACTCCTTATGTAGGGAACCATGGTGACTTCAGGTCCAAGGACTAATAGTCATACTAGTAGCCACATGAGAAAGTATATGACACTCATATAACGATCCATGATACTTTCTCATGGCGGGTCATTCAGTATATATTCTCCAATACATACCCATGTGTCAACTTGATATCTCTATATCATGACTTGTGAGATCAAGTCATCGAGTTGACCTACATACTAGTCGCGTTGCATTAACATTATCCCTGAATGTTAATACTTGACTAGGAATGATTAAGAGTAATGTTCTCTATATTATCTCACTATCGATTCAAATAATCGATTGATATAGATAAGAACCTTCTACTCAAGGACGCTATTATACTTAGTTATTTGGCACCAATACAAGTATAATAACCAAAACAAATGCCTTTATATACATAGGAATATGATACAATGAGTCCATACAACAATCATCATATGATTGGCTCTAGGGCTCTAACTAACATAGCGCTCGTGGCTTTCACATTCGTTTTAAAACAATCAAGTAATACATAGCGGAGAAATAAAAATAATACTAACACCAAGGTTTTTACTTGGTTCGGAACCTGTGGCGACTCCTACTCCAAGGCCCACACTCGTTGAGTGTTTACTTTGGGCAATCACTATCAATTCGAAAAATTACAACTTTGAAGTACAATATAAAGCAATAATGAAAATTATACCGACAACGAAAAATAGGGAATTTTAAGGCTTCTGGTCGTCGGAGTCGAGTTGCAGCTTTGTCGGATCGTTCTTTGAGTAGCACACGGAAGAAGGGTTACGATTTCAAGTGTTGTATTAGCTGCTGCTCGAACCAAGTTTAAATAGCCAGTTGAGGGAGCCTCCAACCGCATGGAGGGCACCTCCAAGCCCACCAAAATCGCAACGTTGATAAGCTCCTGCATCTTCGCTGCTTATTCGTCTAAGGGCACCTCCAAGCTCCATCTAGGGCGCCCTCCATCCAGCGTCCAAGGTGCCTCCAAGCTCCATGGAAGGCGCCTTCGCGCCTTGCTACGGGGCTGTCGATCAAGTCACCCGAGGCACCTCCAAGCTCCATGGAGGGTGCCTCGGGACTGTTCATCCGAGACTTTTCTTGTGTAATTTTCGTCCAACAAGGCATGTTAGTTTAGAAATAAAGTATACCCTGCAAAACAAGGTTAGTACAATAAAATAAGATAAATAGAGAGTTATTTTGACAGTCTCTAAACTGTCCGGTTCTGACTTCAGATTTCACCTCTAGAAACCCTAGGTCGAACCGGCGTCTACTGTTCCCTCATCGGGGAACACGTTCTCACCTACTCCTCTTAGGAGAGTTTACCTGTTTCCAGATCGGTCCTCCAGACGGGCTGGACTTTCTTCCTTGGGTTACCACCCCTAGGACTTAGGGTTACCACCCCTAGGATTTTCCTCAGCCTAGTAGGACATAGGGTTACCACCCCCTAAGGTTTTCCTCAACCTAGGGTTACCACTCCTTAGAATTTTCCTCAACCTAGGGTTACCACCTTCTAGGACCTAGGGTTACCACCCCCTAGGGTTTTCCACCTGTCTAACCATAGCTAGGACTTTCCACCATCTAGGGTTACCGCCTCCTAGGACCTAAGGTTACCACCCCCTAGGGTTTTCCACCTACCTAGAATTCATTAGAACTTTTACCTAAGACAACTTAGGAATGTCCTGTAAACTCAACAAATCTTGTTAGATAACAAGACAACTTAACTTTGGACCCTTTGACATAATCAAAACACAAGTTCGATCGTCGGATGCTTCCCGTACCAACACCTTGGCTCTAATACTAATTGATAGTTCTTGTAAAAACCTAAATTGCATGGATTTTAAAACATAAAGAACTCACATATAGGAAATACAAGAACAAGAAGATCTATCTTCATCAATTAAACATGACGTAAGAAAAATAAATACATAAACATAATGACAAAGAACCTGATTGAAGAGTTATGTCTTCGTCCTTTAGCGTCGTCTAGAAGACCCTGAGGAAGAAGAAGCGAAAGCAAATAGGGAGGATCTTCATGGTACTTAGGGGATGACAGCGCCGTAAAGCTTCTTGTCAATAGGGAACAAGAAACAATGTCAAGATTCTTTCATAAACCCTTAGGGACAAACCCTATATATAGTGGGCATCTATTATCAACCCGTAGATAATAATAAATGCATGACTATAGGTCCATATATATAGTGAATATCTATTATCAGCATATAGATGATAATAGATGCGTAACTATAGGTTCTACACATACAAGGTCTACATCTAACAACCGAACCCAATAAGCCTAAGTTAGATCATTTTAATGGGTTCGGTTTGTACTCATATGCACAACTTACAATTAAGCCCACTAATTAGAGACAATAACCAACAGTCACTCGGTAGACTACTCACCACTTGTAGTTATTCGGTAAACTACTCACCACTTGTAGTCACTCGGTAAACTACTCACCACTTGCCAGTCATCTAGTCAATATTGTGTTAGGATGTATACTAAAAGTCTAGCTTTTGGTATAAACATTTATCTAGAAATAAGAATCACATTGGTCAAATGTCTACATTTATGATAAATGTAGTTGTTCAATTAATTTATATTGTACATAACATGGTGTGTGGTGTCACACACAGAGGATCATGTTATCAGTACCTTATAAATTATAAACAATAGCTCACGACCAAAATGGAAAGGAACAAACCATTGGAAGGTCGTAGTGTAATTAGGTATTAGTTTATCTTAACTATATAATTACACTAGTACACTTAGAGTGTATTGAGTAGGACCATTAGAGGTCGTTTCTTTTATACTGACTTTATAAAAGAACAAAGACCTCAGTTATTATGGAAGTGTGTGCTCTTAATCCTAATATAATAACAAGCACATATATTTGATATTTATTTCTTTAATTTATCAATGGGTGAGATTTAGTTCGATAAATCAATAAGCCCGATAAGTTGAGAAATGATATCACTTATAGTGTGTATTGTTGATTATAGAAGGAAATTGTGTCCTAGTAATCTAGGTTGAGAATGTCCCCAAGAGGAGCTCATAAGGATTGTCATGTTAAACCCTGCAGGTGGACTTAGTCCGACATGACGATAAGATTGAGTGGTACTACTTTTGGACTAAGATATTAATTAAATGAGTTGTCAGTAACTCACTTAATTGGTGGACATTCGACATCTTAAACACAGGGAGACTAACACACTCATAATAAGAAGGAGCCCAAAATGTAATTTGGGATTGGTGCGGTAGTTCAATAATAGTTCTTTAGTGGAATGAATTATTATTGATGAAATTAAGTTGTGTGTTCGGGGCGAACACGGGAAGCTTAACTTCATCAGGAGACCAAAACCAATTCCTCCTCTCGGTCCCTATCGTAGCCTCTTGTATATAGAAATTTATACCCACCACATACCCACCTTCTTACCCATCCAATGGGGCCGGCCAAGCTAGCTTGGAACCCAAGCTGGGGCCGGCCAAGACCAAATGGATGAGCCAAGTTGGTGGCCGGACAAAGCTTGGGTCCCAAGCTTAGGTGGCCGGCCACTAAAATATTAAAAATAATTTTTATTAAAATTATTTCTTATGTGGATATCATGGTTTTAAAAGAGAGTTTAAAAATTAAAAATTTCCTTTTATAACTTTCTACAAAAGATTAAGAGAAGAGATTAATCTCTTTCCTTATTTGTAGATTAAAAGGATGGTTTTAATTTTTGGTAAAAACTTTCCTTATTTGTAAATCATCTACAATTTAAAAGAGAGTTTAAAATTTGAAATCTTTCCTTATTTGTTGATTAAAAGGTGGATTTTAAATTTTAAGAAAACTTTCCTTTTTAACCATGTTCATGATTTAAAAGAGAGTTTAAAAAATTAAATATTCTCTTTTATAAGTTTCTACAAAAGATTAAGAAAAGATTTGATATCTTTTTTTATTTGTAGATTAAAAGATATTTTAATTTTTAGAGATAACTTTCTTTTTATCCACATGTTTAAAAGAAAGATTTTAATTTATAAAATTTCCTTTTTACCAATCATGAAGGGATAAAAATTATTGGAGAAATTTTTTAAAAATTTCTGGAGACAAATTAGGAAGTTTTAATTAATTAAAACTTTCCTTGTTTTGGGGAGAAGAGTGGCCGGCCAAATAAATTGGAGAAGAAAAAATTATTTTTAATTAAATAAATTTTCCTTTTCATGGCAAAAGAATTAAGGAAGTTTTTATTTAAATTTCCTTATTTGCCAAGACCAAGGATTATAAAAGAGGGGGTAGAGGTGTCTTCATGGTGAACGACTCTATTATTCTTTTCCTCCCTCTCTTCCTTGGTGGTTGGCCTCTTCCTCTTCTCTCTTCTCCTTCTTGTGGCCGAACCATCTTGTTCTCTTGGAGTCCTTGTGGTGGCCGGATCTAGCTTGGAGAAAAGGAGAGAAAGGAGGCTTCGTTCTTGCATCCCTTGGAGCTTGATGGTGGTGGCCGAACCTCATCCTTTCTTGGAGTCATGTGGTGGCCGAACCTTGCAAAAAAGAAGAAGGTGCCTTGGTGGTTCTCGTCTCGGAAGATCGTTGCCCACACAACGTCCGGGATTAGAAGAGGAATACGGTAGAAGATCAAGAGGTCATTATCTACTAAGTAAGGTATAACTAATATAGTTTTCTGCATCATGTTAGTTTTATCTCCATGTAAAAATACCAAATACAAGAGACATGCGATTCTAGTATTTCGAATTAGTTTTCGATGTTGTGTTCTTTTATTTTTATTTTCCTTGTGATTTGATTGTTCCTTTTGGTTGACCTAAAGTTATTTAAGGAAATTAAATATTAGCTTTCCTTAAAAGGCTTTGTCTAGGCGGTGGTGGTTGTTCCCATATCCAAGAAGGCCATGTGTCTCGCCATGCAGTCCTGGAAGCCAATTTTGGAAATTAATATTTAATGAAATTAATAACCTAGGTGATTTGGATCGAACGTGTTAAGTTCCGCAGGAGATCCAAGTCTAAACCTAAAAGAACAAATAAATTAAACTTAGGATCAAATGTGTTAAGTTCCGCAGGCGATCCGAGTTTAATTTAAAAGAACACATGGTAGCTAGGAAAAGGTTCATACCTTTGTACAAAATTTTTGTACAGTGGAACCATTAGGTTTTCCGAGTAGCAACCAACAATTGGTATCAGAGCTAGGGTTTTGCCTCTGTGTATTTGGTATTAGTTTAATTATGCACATATCATACATAATTTAGGCAGGATAATAGTAGGATGTGCTAACTTTGTGGATGCAGGATCCAACTATTATGGCTTATAGATATTGTGTGTGTGATTGGACCCTTGGACATGTCAAGGGCATTATATTGTGTGTGCATGATTGTATTATAAAATATAGCAGGAGTTGTATTTAGTTTTATTAGGATTTTATTTTTTGATCTAGATACATGTACATTCCTTCGAGGAATATAGGATCGAAAAATGTAAAATTCTATTTATGTCGCGGATCGAATCTTGCAAGGCGTGGAACCTTTTAAGGATCAGAGGCGAAGCGGAACAAGGAGCAAGATGGATGCGACAACTAGACCCGGTGGCGGTGGCCAAAGATGGCAGCAGCTAGGGTTGGCGACACACGGAGGACAGCAATAGATAAAAACCATAATAGTTGAAAATTAGTTTTTCTATTTATTGCTTTTTATACTGTGCTGTGTGTGCTTGTTAGTATGCATGTTAAGTAGGCTAGATAGTCAAAATTCCTCACTTTAAATAACTAAGTGGGAGAGGGATTTATTTTTAAATAAATTCCACGGTCTCCATTACTGGTTTATAAGTGATGCAACAAGCTTGCGCGTTGGCTCTGAGTGCCTTCCTCCATATCGGATGAGCTTGTTTGCGGATCACTAGATTAAACTTCCATTTTGGATGACTATAGGAAGTTAATTAAGAGCGTGTGATCTTCCCCATCGGAAGGGGCGCAATCTTATTAATGTACTTAGTGTCAAGTAATGGTATACACTTAGGCACGTCTAATAGTATCCTCCCCATCGGAGTCACTACTATTATTTGTGTGACCGAAGAAAACCAACTATTAATTTGTCAAATAAATAGGTTGACAAGATAATAAAATTAAAAATCTCTCTTACAAATGTTTGATTTTGTATACGTCCACACTATCGTGACATACAAAATTCACGGTGTTTGAGGTAATTTTATTTGTCATAAAGATTTATTGATAAGATAATTAATGGGTAAAACCCTCCTCTTACAAATGTTTAAAATTTTGTATACGTCCACACTATCGTGGCGTGCAAAATTCACGGTGTTTGAGGTGTTGGTAAATTTAAATAATATTGTTTGAGGAATCAATGTTATTTTAAATTCAAAAGTTTTGACCAAATATTTGATCAAAGACAGATCAACTATTAATTTTATTTGTCATAAAGTAAAGTTGATGAGATAATAAAATTAATGGATAAAATCTCCTCTTTGATTTTGTATACGTCCACACTATCGTGGCATACAAAATTCATGGGAATTTTAAGGAGTTGATCTTGACCAAATATTTTTGTGACTCTTAGGATTTAAAATGTTTGTCAATCCCCTAGTTGTTATACTATAGAAAAGACTTAGTAGTCCTAATTGTAATGATTGGAAATAGGACTTGGACATTAAGGTAGACTGTCTTCTTAGAACTAAGAACAATATAGGTGTATTTAATTCATTAGTTGAAACATGTCTAGTGGTGTTATCTACCAGAACCTGGAGTGTAGATACAGATGCCATTAATCATGTCTGCAATTCATTGCAGGGTTCCAGGAAACCTGACAACTAAATGAAAATAAAAACACCATCCACATGGGCACTACTACAAAAGTAGCAGCTGTTGCAGTGGGAGAGGTTTATTCTCTAATAGAAATAAAATATGGATTATTAGAAATTGTTTTTACATACTAAATTTAGAAAGAACCTGATTTCAGTTTCTAAACTATTATAGAATAGATATTGTGTCTATTTTGATAACAAAGTTGTTATCAAGAAAAATAGGGAAGTTATCTATTCTGGTATGTTGGTTGACAATTTATAATCCAATAACTCCCACGATGCAACAAATGGAAATTAGTAACACATCTTCTAACTTTATGAGAAAGCAACCTTCGGAAATGAACCAATTATATATTTGGCATCTAAGGCTAGGTTATATTAACTTGAGTAGGATTCATTGGTAGCTGATGAACTTTTGGGTTCATTAGTAGTGGAAATTTTTCCAACCTGCAAGTCTTACTTGGAAGGAAAAATAACCAAGAAACTTTTAAGTCTAAGGGGTATGGAGCCAAAGATATGTTGGAATTGGTTCATTCTGATTTGTGTGATCCTATGGCTATCCAGGCAAGAGGTAGTATCGAATATTTCGTCTATTTTATAGACAACTATTCAAGATACAAATACATTTACTTAATGTGCCGCAAGACTAAGTACTTTGATTAGTTCAAAGAGTACAAAGCTGATGCGGATAAACGTTAAAGTAAAAGTATCAAGTCACTATGGTAAGATCGTAGTGGCGAGTACCTCTTGGGACAATTTAGGAGTTATTTATCAAAAGTAGGGATTCAATCCCAACTAACTACACCTGGTACACCCCAACAGAATGGTGTAGTAGAAAGAAGGTATAGGACTCTTATGGAAATAAGTAGATTGATGATAAATTAATTATCAAATTCGTTTTAAGGATATACACTAGAAACAGAAGTGAACATAATACCTTCTAAAGTCAGAACTCTCTACTCCCATAGAATTGCAAAATGGGCGTAAGCCTAATCTGAAGCATATTCGGATTTGGGTGGTCTAGCACATGAGAGACACTGATAAGTTGGGCAGGAGTTCACTTGTTTGTGAGTTATCCTAAAGAAACGAAAGTAGGTTTATAGTCTTAAAAAATCAGAAGGTCATTGTTAGAATCAATGACCGATATTTAGAAAAGGACTATGTAATAAATCACAAACCCATAAGTAAATTTGTTCTTAAAGAAATTATAAAGGGCATGTCTAATCTAGTACCAACTGTACAAGATGAAATATCACAAGAAACTGCAACACGTATCATAAATGATACACAGACAGTGGCTCATCGTAGTGGGAGGGTTGTCAAGCAAACCTAAAAGATTCATGTTTTGGGAGAGTTTTTGGACTTGATCCCAAATGAACATGAGTCTGATCCCGGACATATGATGAAGCACTCCAAGATAAAGATGCAGCATCTGGGCAAAAAGCAATGAATACAGAATTAGAATATATGTATTCTAATAAAAATATGGAAGCTTGTAGAACCACCAAATGGTGTAAAAGCCATTGGATAAAAATAGGTCTGCAATAGGAAAGAATGGATAGACAGGAAGGTGGAAACTTTCAAAGCAAGGCTTGATGAAAAAGGAAACTTTTTCACTGGTAGCAATGCTTAAGTCTATCTGGATTCTTTTATCTATTTGGCAAGTGGATGTCAAGACAGCATTCCTTAATGGAAGTCTTGAAGAAAGCATCCATATAAAGTAACTAGAAGAGTTCATTGCAAAGGGCAAAGAGCATCTTGTGTGCAAGCTCAATCAGTCTATGGACTGAGGTAAAGCTTCAAGGTCTTGGAACATCCGGTTTATCAAAATAATCCAGACCTATGGATAAGTCTTGTGTATACAAAAAGTGTGATGGAAACGTGGTGGTATTTCTTGTACTATACGTAGATAACATTTTTGGTAGTTGGAAACAATATCAAAATGTTGTCAGAAGTAAGGGTATGGTTGTCCAAACAATTCGATATGAAGGACTTGGGAGAATGTATATATTCTTGGGATCAAAGTAATAAGGGATCGCAAGAAAAGAATATTTTATTTATCCTAAGCTTCATATATCGAAAAAATCCTTGCTCGTTTTAAGCATGCAAAACTCCAAGAAAGGTTTCTTACCTTTTTAGCATGGAGTAACTTTATCTAAAGAAATGTCTCCGTAGACATCAAAGGAGATAGAGGAAATGAAGGCAGTTCTTTATGCTTCGACTGTCGGAAGCCTAATGTATGCTATGCACGAGATCAGAAATCTGTTTTGCCAAAGGCATAGTTAGTAGATATCAAAGTAATCCTGGACAAGGACATTGGACTGCAGTAAAGCATATATTGAAGTACCTTAGAGGCACTAGAGATTATATGCTAGCTTACAAGGCAGTTAATTTGGTCCCTGTGGGTTGCACGGATTTTGACTTCTAGTCGGATAGGGACAATAGTAAGACAACCTCGGGGTTTTGTGTTTACTTTAGGAGGTAAAGTCATAACCATGGAAGAGTGATAAGCATAGGTGTTTTTCTGGACTCCACCATAGAAGTTGAGTATATGGCAAACCTCTGAGGTAGTCATAAAAGCTGAATGACTCAATAACCTCAAGATAGACTTAGATATGATTTTTGGTTTGTCCAAAGATTATTACAATTTATTGTAATAATAGTGGTGCAGTAGCAAACTCGAAGAAACCATGAGTCTATAAGGCAAGTAAACACAATAGAGTGCAAGTACCACCCAATACGAGAAATCATAAAAACGAGGAGCAGTTGTTGCTGCCTAGATTGCATCAGATGATGACCTATAGATCTTTTCACTAAGGCCATTAAGACAAGAGCTTTTTGATGGGCATGTTGAAGGGTTGGGAATCAGATGTATGGCAGCAGATATAGCAGCTTAGTCTTTTAGTATAAGTGGGAGATTGTTAGGATGTATACTAAAAGTCTAGCTTTAGGTATAAACATTTATCTAGAAATAAGAATCACATTGGTCAAATGTCTACATTTATGATAAATGTAGTTGTTCAATTAATTTATATTGTAGATAACATGGTGTGTGGTGTCACACACAGAGGATCATATTATCAGTACCTTATAAATTATAAACAGTAGCTCACGACCAAAATGGAAAGGAACAAACCATTGGAAGGTTGTAGTGTAATTAGGTATTAGTTTATCTTAACTATATAATTACACTAGTACACTTAGAGTGTATTGAGTAGGATCATTAGAGGTCGTTTCTTTTATACTGACTTTATAAAAGAACAAAGACCTCAGTTATTATGGAAGTGTGTGCTCTTAATCCTAATATAATAACAAGCACATATATTTGATATTTATTTCTTTAATTTATCAATGGGTGCGATTTAGTTCGATAAATCAATAAGCCCGATAAGTTGGGAAATGATATCACTTATAGTGTGTGTTGTTGATTATAGAAGGAAACAGTGTCCTAGTAATCTAGGTTGAGAATGTCCCCAAGAGGAGCTCATAAGGATTGTCATGTTAAACCCTGCAGGTGGACTTAGTCCGACATGACGATAAGGTTGAGTGATACTACTTTTGGACTAAGATATTAATTAAATGAGTTGTCAGTAACTCACTTAATTAGTGGGCATTCGACATCTTAAACACAGGGAGACTAACATACTCATAATAAGAAGGAGCCCAAAATGTAATTTGGGATTGGTGCGGTAGTTCAATAATAGTTCTTTAGTGGAATGAATTATTATTGATGAAATTAAGTTGTGTGTTCGGGGTGAACACGGGAAGCTTAATTTCATCGGGAGACCAAAACCAATTCCTCCTCTCGGTCCATATCGTAGCCTCTTGTATATAGAGATTTATACCCACTACATACCCACCTTCTTACCCATCCAATGGGGCCGGCCAAGCTAGCTTGGAACCCAAGCTAGGGCCGGCCAAGACCAAGTGGATGAGCCAAGTTGGTGGTCGGCCAAAGCTTGGGTCCCAAGCTTAGGTGGTCGGCCACTAAAATATTAAAAAGAATTTTTATTAAAATTATTTCTTATGTAGATATCATGGTTTTAAAAGAGAGTTTAAAAATTAAAAATTTCCTTTTATAACTTTCTACAAAAGATTAAGAGAAGAGATTAATCTCTTTCCTTATTTGTAGATTAAAAGGATGGTTTTAATTTTTGATAAAAACTTTCCTTATTTGTAAATCATCTACATGTTTAAAAGAGAGTTTAAAATTTGAAATCTTTCCTTATTTGTTGATTAAAAGGTGGATTTTAAATTTTAAAAAAAAATTCCTTTTTAACTATGTTCATGATTTAAAAGAGAGTTTAAAAAATTATATATTCTCTTTTATAAGTTTCTACAAAAGATTAAGAAAAGATTTGATATCTTTCCTTATTTGTAGATTAAAAGAGATTTTAATTTTTATAGATAACTTTCTTTTAATCCACATGTTTAAAAGAAAGCTTTTAATTTATAAAATTTCCTTTTTACCAATCATGAAGGGATAAAAATTATTGGAGAAATTTTTTAAAAATTTTTGGAGACAAATTAGGAAGTTTTAATTAATTAAAACTTTCCTTGTTTTGGGGAGAAGAGTGGCCGGCCAAATAAATTGGAGAAGAGAAAATTATTTTTAATTAAATAAATTTTCTTTTTCATGGTAAAAGAATTAAGGAAGTTTTTATTTAAATTTCCTTATTTGCCAAGACCAAGGATTATAAAAGAGGGGGGTAGAGGTGCCTTCATGGTGAACGACTCTATTATTCTTTTCCTCCCTCTCTTCCTTGGTGGTCGGCCTCTTCCTCTTCTCTCTTCTCCTTCTTGTGGCCGAACCATCTTGTTCTCTTGGAGTCCTTGTGGTGGCCGGATCTAGCTTGGAGAAAAGGAGAGAAAGGAGGCTTCGTTCTTGCATCCCTTGGAGCTTGATGGTGGTGGTCGAACCTCATCCTTTCTTGGAGTCATATGGTGGTCGAACCTTGCAAAGAAGAAGAAGGTGCCTTGGTGGTTCTCGTCTCGGAAGATCGTTGCCCACACAACGTCCGGGATTAGAAGAGGAATACGGTAGAAGATCAAGAGGTCATTATCTACTAAGTAAGGTATAACTAATATAGTTTTCCGCATCATGTTAGTTTTATCTCTATGTAAAAATACCAAATACAAGAGGCATGCGATTCTAGTATTTCGAATTAGTTTTCGATGTTGTGTTCTTTTATTTTTCTTTTCCTTATGATTTGATTGTTCCTTTTAGTTGACCTAAAGTTATTTAAGGAAATTAAATATTAGCTTTCCTTAAAAGGTTTTATCTAGGCGGTGGTGGTTGTTCTCATATCCAAGAAGGTCATGTGTCTCGCCATGCAGACCTGGAAGTCAATTTTGGAAATTAATATTTAATGGAATTAATAACCTAGGTGATTTGGATCGAACGTGTTAAGTTCCGCAAGAGATCCAAGTCTAAATCTAAAAGAACAAATAAATTAAACTTAGGATTAAACGTGTTAAGTTCCGCAGGCGATCCGAGTTTAATTTAAAAGAACACATGGTAGCTAGGAAAAGGTTCAGACCTTTGTACAAAATTTTTGTACAGTGGAACCATTAGGTTTTTCGAGTAGCAACCAACATATTGATCTGACTAGACTTCTCACTTGACTAGGTCAACCTTGACCCAGCTTCATTAAATATATTATTAAACATCAAAGTCCTGGAGGTCTATTATACAAATAATAAGAAGTTACTATGTCCTCAAGCTTCATATGACTCTTTTCTTTATCAGTCTCACCTTGAGATATGGAAGGGGCATCTTCACATAAGAACCTAGCAAGGTTCAACGTGGTTAGGTAAAATAGCATTTTTTTGTTGTCGCCTCTTGATATCAATACCTATAAATTTCTTTAATTTTTCACCATACATCAGTGGAACAGGAGCCGTTGATAATGAATCCATCAAGATTGCATAAAAAATTCATCTTAAAATTGTTGGGATCTAGTGGTGGTGCAATATGAGTGCAGGTAAAATGATGGTATAACACAACTTTGGTGAAGTCGAGGCTAGAGTTGGATTTTATCTCTCTAAGACTAATTTGCTCCGCACACGATGCTCATGGAACACTAAAATCGTCTCCCAAAATACAACGACTTTATCTTGTAATAGCAGTACTATAAATCGCAAGACTTCCTAACCAAAGAAGCTTCTCGAATTTTTCAAATGCAAGTATGGAATGCATGTTTGCTTTGAATTGGAATGAATTAAGTGAGTGAAATGAGAAGTAAAGAAATCTTATTTAGAATAAATGAAAATGTATAAGAATCTGTTGGTTCATTTAGATCTCAATCATCTAACTTGAAATAGATAATTTAAATTATATCACTTCTCAAAAGATACAATATCTCTTCATTTAGATATCAATTAATGGATAAACTTTAGTCATCCAAAAATATTTATTCCTTATCAAATCGATGATCGAAATTTATAGATTTATCAATCTTAATACATCGATTTAAATTAAATTTATCATTTTCTAACAATATTTTCCTCTTTTGTCCGATGATTCCATCGGATCTAAGCCGTTCACTAGTTCGGTGTTTGACTGATCACATTTTCCATTTTTCCACTCAAAAATTTTCGCGTCGATGAAGGAATTACCCTTTTTCACAACATCTCTGACTGCGTTAAATGTGACAAATCTTAAATTGGCGTATTCAATGTGAATCATTTAGTCAACTCGTTGAAAGGAATAGATCCAGTAACTAAACTTCAATTAAAACGTTTGTAATTCTCCACTACATGTGTTTCTTACTTTGTTTGACTTTCATTAAATTTTATTAGATTTTGTCTAAAAAAACTTACCGCGTGTGCGCTGCACACCCGTTCAAAAAGATTTTCCGTATCCTTCATTGTCCACTTGGTCTACAATTTCGGTACCTTTCATCTAAAAATATTATCATCTAAATTATCTCAATTATATACATAAATTATATATTTTTTATATTTTTGAACCTTATCAATGTGTTTAATTAATTTTTTTTCTAACTTTCATCCCTAAAAAAGAATAACTAAATATATTAATAAGATAAAAAATATGAAAAAATTAAATTGTCTCAATTATATACATAAATTTTATATTTTTTATATTTTTGAACCTTATCAATGTGTTTAATTAATTTTTTTTCTAACTTTCATCCTTAAAAAAGAATAACTAAATATATTAATAAGATAAAAAATATGAAAAAATTATAATTTAGGTATGGAATTAAGGTAATTTAGATGATAATATTTTTTGGATAAATTTATTAGATGAAAGATATCAAAATTAGATAGTGGATACTATATCCTTTGTTCTAACTTTTTTAATAAGGTGATGATCCACAATGTAATTAATTTTCAACGATTTGATTATAATTTATTACAATTCCTCCTTAAATTTGTTTTTTCATACAGATTATAATTTAAGTCAAGGTAGGTTGTCAAAAGCCGTTGAAGGCTATCCCCATTTAGTACCCACTATCAGCAAGCTCCGGACGATCTTAGATGGTTCATCCTAATTTAAATTATAATTTAACTAAAAAAATAAATTTAAAAAGGAATTATAATTAATTATGATTAAATTATGATTATTATTTACTTGTAATTATATTATACATCATTTTTTTCACATAAAAATATAGGAAAAAAAATGAGGATAAAGATAAAGGATCGGATAATCTGAATTGACTGCACACCGTCCACGTTTCCCTACTCCCGTCTTATTCTCCAATTAATTTGGAAGTATAGATCAACGTATACGTCAACCCTCATAATAAGAAAGCCCGCATTACATCAGGAACGTACGCGTGGCCGAGTCAACGTAAGAGATCCCGCGTCCGGTCAGCGGAACGTCGATCCAATCTTCTAAATTCTAAACCACCGACTCAAAATTAAATCCGTCTGGGTCCCACAGCACTTAATCATGATTAATAAAGTAATTAGGATTTAACTAATCCGAAGATTACTTTGGTTCGGATTTGACTCTGTTTTTTTCCGTCTATAAATAGCCAACCGCATCCAGTTTCATGTCGGCGAGGAATCAATTAATCCGACCAAGATGCAGAGGGAAACGGCTCCGGCGAAGGGCACGGTGACGGTGAAGGTGGGGGAGGAGCAGCGGCGGTTGCGGTGCCGGTGAAGCACCTGAGCCACCCTCTGTTCGCGGAGCTCCTGGAGAAGGCCGCGGCCGAGTACGGCTTCCACCACTCCGGAGCCGTCGTCATCCCCTGCACCATCGAACACTTCTGCCATGTCCGCCACGAGATCGAGCGAGACCTCGCCGCACTCCGCCGCCACCACCATCACCACCACCACCACTCCCAGTTCATTGTGCCCATTTGGAAGTAAAGCCGGCGACTAGTTTTTATGTTGTTGGCTTCTTTAATTTCTTTTTCGTTTCTTCTTTTCATCTTGATATCTGTAATAGATCTGGAAGAGTTTGATCATGAATTACGTTTTTTTTTTTAAATAATAATAATTAGCTAAATATTAAGAAATCTAAAATCATTGGTCATCTTTGATCTGCTATTTGTTAATGCATAAATCTTCTTATTCAGATTCAATTATTTCGTAATTTTTTGGAAAATTAAGAAACTTTCAAAGGAAGGAATCTAATCGATTCTGCTAGCTAGACGGCTAGATCGGAGTGGATTCGGGTAGGAAACTAAAACTAATCTATTTGGCCTTACAACCTTCATATATGTGTTCTAAAGGAATACAATTAAAAGATATTGGACTCTCTCGGTTGTCCACTGTGAGCGCTTCTCGATTTAATCTGGTGACCAGTGAGAAATTTTTGTAGGACCGGACTGGTCACCCCAGATTCGACGTTACCCTTCTTGATTAATCAATTTTTTAAAGGAAAGGAGAGGAGTTATTTTGACCCCTCCGACACAACGCAACGATAGGAGGGAAGGCGGTTAACACATATAACGAGAGTTCGATCTATGTAAGGCATATCAAACGCATGTAGTGTTTGAATTACTACTGTGCATGACTCGCTTGTGCTAACAAGATCATGGGGTTACGAACTTACGATAACAAGTGAGGAGATTAAAATGAGAAGGCATAGGAATACGAATACAATCATATTGAGCCTGACAATATATTCGATCTAATAGACTTGACAATAACTCAAACGTCAAATAAAGTATATAAAATGTTATTATTATGAAATTTAAAATTTGAATCTCAATAAAATCAAGATAAATATCTCCCTTATATATATACTAATCATTATTTCAAAAATGAATAAATTCACCTTTTTATCATCATGTGAACCAATACATTGTCCGATGAAGAGGCTTGACTTTGTTGCATTGGTTCGGAACAAGAATGCAACCCCTAGCGCCCTTTTAAGTCTCTGAAACTGTCTAAATAAATGGTTCTATACATTTCAAACTCTAAATTCTGGAGGGTATTTTGGTAATTGTAAAAAGTGCCAAAGTGTAATGTTTAGGAGTTATTTGTTTAGGAGTTATTTTGGAGCATATCTGATATTTTAAAATCCCGATGGTCTATTTGAAAAAGTGCCAAAGTGTAATGTTTATCTCTTTATTTTAATCGAATTTAAAAAAAAATCCAAAATTTATTCGATTAAATCGACCTAATCGCGTCTCGGTTCGTGCCTTGGTCTCCGTCTTCCTCTTCCTGATGACCTTCTCCGGCAGCTGCTTCCCGCGGCCGACCTGCTCTCCGCCGGCCGAGATCTGATCCCGTAACCATGGCGTCCCCCTCCGATACCGATCGCACGGAGCAGATCATCATCCACTTCCTCCACAAGACTCTCCACGTGGTGCTGGCCTCGCGCATCCCCCATATCCGCCCGGCACCACGCCCCTCCTCCGGAAAGCGCGACCGCTGGTTCCACCTCGACCTCGGTGACCTCCCGGCCCCGATCGCGCACCATGGCGCCTTCATGGATCCATTGGTCATCGACATCCTCCTCACCCCGCGACGCGACGCAGCCGAATCCGAAGCCGGAGAGGCTGTCGTGGAGCGGTGGACCGCCCAGTGCGTCCCCTGGCCCGCCACTTCGCACCACCCCCATGATGTTGGCTCCCTCCAATCCAGGACCTACAAGAAATCAGCGATTCTACTCAGATCTCTCCATTCGCTGCTCCGGATCCTCCCGTCTCACCGGATCTTCCGGATGCTTTGCTCCTCTGCCCAGTCTTACAACTACGAGCTTGGCTACCGGGCTTCCTCATTCGCGGCGCCGTTTTCTAGGGCGGAAGAGGCGGATTTGAAGAAATACAGCTTCGCCCCAGTGGAGACCCTATTCGGCCAGTTAGTCGTTTCGGTGCAGTACCGCCCAAGCCTCGCTGCTTTCCACCTCGAAATCTCCTCCCCGATTGCGCCGATGATCATAACCAATTACATCGGTAGCCCTGCGGCTGAGCGCAGTAGGCCTTTCCCTTCTTCGATGCCTAATTGGACATCTCGCCCGACCACATCTCAGAATCCACCCAAGGACTTCCGGCCATCGGCCGCGGCAGCTCCTCAATTCAATCGCCCGCACAGCTGGAATGTTGCACCCATGGCGCACCACCCGCTCAGTTCGCCGCAGGATCGTGTCTGCAAGTTAGGATCCTCGCCTCCTGAGCATTATGGCCGTCTGGGGCCTAACCAGCTGTCGCTGAGCGATAGGAAAGGAAATTTAAATTTTGATGATTTTCGGCTCTCCCCGCCGTTCTCGACTTCGACGTCCTCTTCGCCTCCGACACTGGGTAGCCATTCCCTTCGATCCAGGTTACACATGGAGACGGCACCAATGAGCATACCTGTGTTAGAGACAAGGAAGAACCAGACGAACCGCAGTCCAAACCTTTCGGATCCTTTCAAGAGCCTTTTACCACCGCTATCTCCTAGAAGTACAAGGCCTGATCCTTCAAGCCAGGAGTCTCCTTCCAAGAGCAGATCTTTCAGAAAGTCAGAAGGTTTGAGTGGAGGCGATATCTACTTAAACTTGCATATGCACACTGCATATAAGGTTTGCGTTTTTGCCTACTATCTTGTGACACGTTCATGTATGAAAAGATTATTTCTTTAGTTTGATCCTAGATGCTTGGCTTTATCAATTCTTCTCATTCATTAGCATACAGATGTAGACGTTTAAAATACTTAAAATCATTGTAGGGGCTCTTGACTTCTTCTTGTGTTTGATATAGGAACATAATGTAGCATGAGAACTATCCTGTTTCCTTCACTGCTTGCTTAACTATCATACACTATGATATATCTCTATGAAGTGCACATGCTGCCCATTTTGTTTTTCTGCCTACCACAACAACCCTTTTTCCTGGATCCCTATATTTACTTAGGATTCATGAAAATTTAAAGTTCCATTGCCAAAATTTCACATGCTCTTTGTTTGAGAATGTTAAATAAGATGAATATCACCTTTGAAGCATTGGAAACAATATGCAATTCATGGAAACAAGAGAAAATATTACGAGGAATATATTGGTACTATGGGAGTGAAAGGTTATTAGAACATATTAGTTAGCACTTAACTTTTGGGGGAAAGGATTTGGTTTGGAAATGATATGCAAATGATCTTCTTTCGTATTAATTTGTTCTACCACAAAATGTCATAGGTCAGAGACCTCCGGTGCTAAAAGGGGCATATATAGACAGTTTTACGTTGGTTTAATAGCCAAATTTCAGATGGTAGAGCATGTGCTCATTTATACAAAACAAATACTATGGTGATGTAATTTCAAACAAGATCATCAACATATGTAGAATTCTTCTTTGAGAAGGATTGTTAAGAACATGTATATTTTAGGCATACATCCCAATTGCTAGTTAGCCGCCTCGATATTAAAGTTCATTGGCTAACCACTTGTCACAAAATGTTGAGATTATGCAGAATTATTCCTCACAAACCCTAGGGAACCTGGTGGAAATAATCCTCACAATCTCAGCAGTCAATATATTAAGAGGTAGGATCAATGTTGATAGCAAACTTTGGCTAATCTTTCTGTTAAAACTATCATTTGTGGGTATTGTGAACATTATAGGCAATTCAGTGTAGGTTTCAAAGTACTCATGGATTTATTATCAAATATAAGAACATTTGAGATATATGATAGACTAAAATTACAAGCCGAGAACAGTGGGGTCCTAGTGTATCTAAAATGCCTCTTAATAAATTCACTCTTACCCAGCTTCTTCAGTTCAATTGAAAGCTAACAAACCTTCATTTATATTATTTAACTAAAATGTCTTCTTGTTAGCATTTATGTTTTTCATTTTAGTATTGCACCAGAATGATGAATTCATAATTATTAAATTTGATAGAAAATTAAAAAATTGTTTCACCCTGAAGATTTTTATGCACATTCTTCATCTACTCTGTAATCTTATATGTTCAGTCTAGAAATAACCATGCTAATAAGGTGCAAGGTTCGACTAATAAACTTGTTTGTTTCCCTTATCTCCTTTAGGGTCTCAAGGATGGTCGGGATGATTCTGGAAGATTCTCTGCTTTGTCTTCTGGTGGTTCACCTAGGTATGCCTTTTCAAGAAGCTCCAGTCGTTTCTCAATGCAGGATGATCTTGACGATACAGATTTCTCTTACCCATTTGCTGTGGATGATGTTGACACATCAGATTCCCATACGAGGTGATTATTTTGATTATGAGATATTATGTTTATGCCTATTTGAGTTGTCTGAGATGGAGACTAGTTTATGAATCTTATTGTTCACCTTTTTTACCTATCTGTTGGAACTGTTTAATTGTAAATACATTGATTGTTTAAGTTATTGGGAATAAAGTATGCATTTGGCCTATTCTGATCAAGAGATATCATCTTACACTGTATAAACTAAATCAACGTGATAATTCAAATCAAGCATATAAATAAAAGAGAGAAAATGAATGTATATGCAAACCAAGCTAATTATTCTACAACGATGTTTTGATCCTCATGCAGGTTAAAATTCTCAACCTCAAGAATATAACCGGTGGGGCCACTCTTGCCATGCAGTATAGAGATGTGTTTAGGCCATTTCAATGTATATACATACACTAAAAATTATCAAATAGGAGGAAAAGAGATAGGGGAAGGTTGCTAGAGCACTTCATTCTCGTGATTCTTTTAGTACATAGAGTAATAGGTTGGCTCTTATTTTATAGTCTCTTTAATGCACCTATTCAAATTAAAGTTGGGTCCTTCCTATGAGTGTGCCTTTAAATAATAAAAAATCAGAATTAAACTTATGAAATTTAAAAATTAAAATGTAAATTTTGTCTTAAAAATCAAGGCTCAAACACTTCAACTATTATTCAAGTTTTATCCGCGATACTTTAGAGGATACAGTCTCAATCTCAGTGTCCTCTTAATTTTTTTGCTTCAAATTTGCTTTATTTCTTGATTGAATTCAAGTTTTATCCATGATACTTTAGAGGATACAGTCTCAATCTCAGTGTTCTCTTATTTTTTTCCTTCAAATTTGCTTTATTTCTTCATTGAACAGTTTCCCTCTTATCTTTCGTTTCTCTTACTATGCTTAAGTGATAACCAGACAGTTGACTTCTATTGGATTTAGCATCTGATTGGTTTAATATGCTATCTACTGCCTGAACCTAAACTTTGAGGTTCAAACAGTGTGTCGCAAGGTAGATGGATAACCCATTACCAGATTTAATTGATTGCAATATGGATGATTTTTCATTAGCAGAATAGCATATTTTAAAAATAACAAATTACTTACTGTGCTGAGAAGTGGTTTTGATTTTTGATTGCCCAGAAAGATTTTGTCAAGAGATTCAAAAACTGAAACTAGAATTGATTGAGAACAATTCTTCCATTTCTAAATGTAAAATTCAAGAAATTGGTCTACTCTTTCTTATTCTGAGTTCAATGCTATTTTTAAAGACTAACTAAAAACCAAGGAAACAAGGATTTCCCTGTTAGATTGATGTGATTCATGAGTACTTTTTCTACAATTTGCGGTTATGAGTTTTTTTGTGCTACTATTTGATTGTGCATCATAGAGAAAATCACTACTATGGCCTGTAATTTTTAATCAGATCTAGATCATGAAGTTTGGCTTCAAGAAGCAACAAGAGATGAGTTTTGATATACTTATTGTGTTGTTTTCATCGAAGTATCCATGAATTTATTAAGTTATTCTATACTTAGTCTAGGATCCTATTTATGCCAGAAGATTTAGGAATTTAGACAAATTGACGTGCTTGTCTGTGGTGCTGTTAGGAAATATGCCTCACTGTATTCAATTTTTTTCACTCTTCTTCTCTAGTTAAATTTCCACTTGACAATTATTTATTTGCTTAGATTTAACTTTGAATTACATGAGGAGCCCGTATTTTGATGGAATGTAGTTGAAGTATGGAGCTTCCAGTGAAGAAAAAATTATTCAAATTTCACTTCTTTTCATTAGCTTATCCATTTTGACATAGCAGGCTTGTTCCTTTATGTATTAGGATATTTTAGACCAGCAATTCTGCCTGTAGCAACATTTAGCATAATTTCAGAAGCGAGGACATGAATATCACTGAATACAGAATTGCTACTCATTAGCGCATTAACATCATGGGCATTACACGTAGATGCTCTCACATAATTAAGAGTACTAGATTTCAGTACTTACTCTGCAACCCTAGTATTGATGGGGATGAATCACAGAGCAGTGAGAGTAGGCTATGCAAGAGAACCTTTAACATCCGGCAGGGATTAGGGAGCTAAGTTTTATAAACATACAAGGCAAATGACGAGTATCCGTACATGCCATCGTAATTAGTCATCACGTGTTAGATTGCAATGCTCTAATTAGTGTCACTTTACGAATCAAACAAAACCCTCGTAGCAGATTGGTGAACTTGTTGTCCAGGCAGATTTAAGGTATATAAGTATATATGCTGTTGATCATATGTTATATGTGTGTGTTTGTACATATAACCATAGATATTTATTACAACAACAATGATAAAAGAAGCCATAGAATCCCCACTTGGACCATCTGCATGGACTATTTCTGGCCGTTCTGCTGCAAGGCAGTTATAACTCAGCACACCCAAATCATTTAGTAGGTTTTGATTTGAGTATTGCTTAATTTGGTTTGTTAAGTTTCATAAAAATTAAGCCTAATGGTTTTGATGGTGTTATTCTTTCTAGTTATAATTTTGACGATTATTATTACATCAATTATGAGTTTGTATTGGGCCTAGCTATTTGGATAACCATAATGACCACTGGAGCAATGAATCTGTTGCCACCCTCAGTGGATATCGGTATGCTCCTGGATCCGAGTGGAAACTGATGCAACTATGCAATAGTTAGTTTTGTTGTTGGATTGGGTTTGGGGAGGGATTTCTAGTTGGTCATGTATTTAATCCATTATATTATCTTAACATGTCAAGTAGATGCGATTGGAAGCCTTAATTGAGTGAAAAATTTTCTTCTTTTTTTAGTTGCAAGGGGATTGTTTGCAAGGCAGTTTGAGTCATCACAAGCACAAATTCAAGCTGTTTGTGATTAACAAAGCCATGCTTAAACTTTATTGAAAACAATATATAATCAATTATAGTTAAATGTTAAGTACTTTGTTTGTCTTATATTATATATATATCAATCAACCTCTCGTTGAGATAAAATTATCAAACCTGGTTGTTTTGTGTCTTGTTAAAGTGAACCCTTTTTTAGGTTTGCTTCAGTGCTATCTCCAATTATCCAACCGCAAGTTCCTGTTCTGTTTAAAATTCCTTACCCACATTGTCTATTTGATCTAATACGCATAAAATGACTATTTAATCAACAGGAGCCCTGATGTCAAGGATGCAGAGTATTCTTCCTCTCATAAATCACAACAGGCAGCTGTTGGAAATCTTGTCCACATGTTAAAGACCGCGCCGCCTCTTCGCCAAGATCAGAGCTGTTCATCGCAGTCTTCTGACCTAAATGGAGAAATTAGCACGAGCAGTTCCATCTTGTCTAGGAAAACAAGTGATGCTCTGGAGGAACTCCAGACGTACCAAGAGATGAAGAACCTTCTTCTTTCCAAGAGTGGGGCTGGGACTAAGTTACAAGAATCTCTTCAAGAAAAGAGAAACAAAGAGTGACGATACTTAGACCGAAAATGAAATGCTAATGAAACTGTCAAAGTGCTAACTCAAAAGGCCAGCAACTCCGATGATTCCCATAGATTTTGTTGTACATATAGCAAGATTGTTGTTTGGAACTCTTAAAACTTCCTCCTAGGAAATCTCTTGTTTCAAAAACTGATCATTTACCTAGTCTCATCTGTAAATAACTATTATCTTACCAACTTTATGTGCCCATTTATTCATGGTGAATTTATATCTTGTGAAAATTGAGTGCTAAAAGGATTTGTTATCTCAATGATCATCTGTTAAAGTGTTTTGTGAGATTACAATTAATGGATTGACTTCTTGTGACTTTTTATTTCATTGAGTTACTTTTAAGCACAAAAGAACAAAACCAAATCACATGACTGTTCTTAATAATGCAGATCTCCAGCACATGCTGTTCATAAGGAGATTCCTGTAAAGTTATCATATTTTCTAAGGCATCTAGATCTATATCTTTATCTGTTGTGACATGTTTTCTGATTCTGAAACATGCAGGAAGCTTCAAATCCACGGTACAGTTTCAAGCAATCATCGGTCTCCGATTTTCCTAAACTAACACAATGAACTGAAAGATACAAGAGAAGGTAAACATCAGTTCTGAAAACCATTATCAGTTTTTGTTTTCAGAGTGTTTCAGTCTGTGGCTTTCACTACTTGATGAATAGTCATCTACCGATGTCTTCGAGCCGCTTGATAACCACTTTGATGTCGGGCCGGAGATTAGGCGAAGGCGAACAACATGCCATCGCAAGTTGAAACAGCATCAGTAAACCTTCCTCATTGGTAGAATTCTGATGCACACTTTCCTTCTGAAGCTTGGAGCTGAAAACATCAGAGAGTTTATGTTCAAGAACCAGAATCCTAAGCGAGGACGGCAAATGAAGATCCTTCTGCAAGAACTTGTTGTCAAGGGGGTCCTTTCGAGTGATCATCTCGAGCAAGACCACCCCGAAGCTGTAGATATCAGTCGCAGGGCTCGAGTCACTGATCTTGCTCAGCTCAGGGGCTGTGTACCCCTGGGCTGCTGATGCATCCAGCATTGCTTGTGCTGTGGCTGTATTCATGATGGTGTGCAAACCGAAATCAGAAAGCCGGGGCTGGAGACCGACATCGAGCAGGACATTGTTCGACTTGAGGTTACCATGGATGACGGGCTTACCGTGCCCATTGTGCAGGTGGTCAAGGCCCCTGGCAATGCCACAGGACAGTTTGAAGATGATAATCCAACTGTGAGCTTCTGAAACACCTTCTGCTTATGATAAACTCAATTAAACTTCTAAATATATAGAATTTAGTCATTTTTAATTCGATCTCTACTTGTTAAAAAAAAAATGGAATTTGGATAAATTTTGGATTGATTATCAGATTTTGTTAGGGTTTATGAGTTGATCGGTACCTCTGATGAACTGTGCGAGATTTCCTGCGGCATAAAAAGGATGCACAAGGAGCTTCTCTCCTCGCGGCCCGAGGTACATGGCGGTCAAGGGGACCAGATTCGGGTGGCGGCGGACGGCGCCGAGCCGCCGCACCGCCGGCAGCACGTCCTCGGTGCGCGCCGCGGAGTCCGGCTGGACGAACCGGAGCAACGCCGGGGTGTCGCCACGCCGGAGGACGGCCCGGTAGAGGGTAGCGTGGCTCGACTTGGCGACCACCTCCCCGGGCGCGTCTAAGATGTCGCGCGCCGTCAGATCCTCTCCTCCGGCGAACCTGATCAGCGCCTCCTCCGCCTCCGCTCCGGAGGCGGCGTCCTCCAAGGAGCGACCTTTCGGCGCCGCCCTCCGCCGGAAGTAGAAGCAGAAGACGTAGAAGAGGAGGAGCCCCAGGAACGCGCAGGCGAAGGCCATGAGAAGCTGCAGTCCATGGCCATGGTGCTTCCCCATGCGCTTTCTTCCTCGCTAAGCTCGGTCTCGCCGCTAGAACCTGAAAATGGTTGCCCTTTTAGGCCATTTTTTTTTGTTAAAAAAACAACTTTTGGCAGGTGGACGTGAAAATTACGCGAGGAATGGCAGAGATCGGAAGGTTTTGGAGGATCAGAAGAATGATACCTTGCCGTTTTGGAAGAAAAGCTGAAGCGAAAGGAGACACCTTTAGAAGCAGGCCATTGCTGAGATTCTTCCTTCTTTTCAGAGAGCGGCGGAGGAGGGAAAGAGAGAGAGAGGAGGGAAAAGATGACGCTAGTCGAGTACACGTGGGGCACTTTGGTTGAATGATTTGGCTGCTCGGTGCGGCCGTAATGGAGTGGAAGGGCCCACCTCGTGTGCTGTATTAAATGGAGAGAGGAAAAAAGAAGACTCACTCGAGTACACGTGGAAGACTGTGGTTGGAGAGCGTGGCTGCGCTGTGTCGGCGTAGGGTCGGTGGGTACCGCCTTATTTTTCTATTTTTAGCAGAAGTAGGCAGGCAGCATTGCAAGCAAGCGGGATCCTTTGTGGTGGTGGTGGTGGTGGTGGTGGTGTTGTTGGTGGTGAAGAGAAATTTTTTTTTACCTGCATTAATAAGGAAGGATGATGACCATCTATTTCATTTATTTTATAAAATAAGTGAGGATGATTTATTCTCATCAATAGAGAATATTTATTAAACTGTAAAAAATGATTAAGAAGATTTTCTTTGCATTGTAAGGTATGCAAAATGTGAAGGCTACGGTGGGATTTTTGGTTAGGATTTTAAATTTCAAATCAATCTGAACCATCTAATGGGTTCAGGATTTTGGTCGAATCGTTCAATCAATCATTCTCTTCCTAAAAGAGACATTAAGATTAATAAGCAAAAGATAATACTTCCATGAGTACTAGTTCAGTTACTACAAACAATGCGTTGGCGTAGTACAATTAAAGGTACATGATTTCATGTCGAGAAATTCAAAGTTCGATCCTCGAGATGTGATTATCTAGGGTTAATGTTCTGACCATGCACTTTGTATTTATTTCTCTTTATACCTATTGAACCGACTCAAAGGGAGTCGTTGATGTGATGATTCTAATTTTTTTCTTTTTTACAAGCAAATGCATTTTGAGTTGAACATCATAACTCTATTTATTTATCGATAAGTATAGTTTAAGAACTCACAAATAAGCTACATCTATGACATGTAAGTATTTCTATTATTATATTATATTTTAGGATAATTTAGTATTTCTTTTATTATATTATATTTTAGGAGTTTAAATTATTGGTGGCATTAGACTATCGCTATCCATCTGTATTTTTATTTATGAAATCGAATCAATTATCTCTAAATTAATTGGATTATAAAAACTGAATAATTAAAAAAATATATTTCCATTAATACAATCGAATTGATTATAAATTTGATTATCAAATTATCTTTTTGATAATGCAAATCGATGGAAGAACGAACCAGTTGATAAGGGGGCAAAGGATGAACCATCATCTAAATGTGTAGTTGTAGGACCCATTCCATCTTTAATTAACTTGCTCGAGTGGAGTTCCTTGTTATCATCACGATGTTTCCTAAGCATATATCCCTTCATTTATTTTCTTTTTTCTTACTTTTTTATTTAATTCTTCTTTTTTTCGTTATTTTATTTGTAATAGTAGATTAGCGTGCAATAAGATTATTCTTAACCCATAAAAGTTCCACATGTTCAACTTAAATTGTGTCAAGGTTTAAAATGATATACATTAATGAAAATTAGTTGTGTAGGTTGATTTTCAAATAACCAAAATTAGGACAAAAATATTTGATATGTATCGATCAAATTGGTGTAATTTTTTGTTTTTTTTTTATAAAATTAACCTCATTTCTAAAAATTAACCAGGAGTGATTTCAAACCGATTTTGACAGACAAGTTTTGAGTTATATTTACATTTGACATGGCTCATTACAACATGGTGCATACAACAAACTGACTCATCTTGGCGCCGGGTTCTTGCCCAGCCAGGCAAAAAACATGACGACACAGTAGACATGACTCGGTGATGGCGGTATCGATACAGACACTCTGCTGGAACAACGTTACATGTGTAAAGATAAAAGAAGCACCCGAAATCGAAATTTGGTTCAGGAGTCGCAAGGTTCGTTTCCAGTTTCAGCATACGGGGATGGACGTCCGAGAGCTGCCCCCCTGCGCATCATCGCTTTTGAACCAGAAATATGATATCCTTGCGATGGCTGCTTGCCGAGCAATTTGCACCCTGCACACAAACCTCAGCTCTGCCCATACGGTATTGCCTGCGTCGCATGTTTTGATGTATCGGTCGTATCCATCAAGGTCTGACTGGGACACTACCTCGTAAGAGCTCTCATCAAAGGGTAGCTTCTTTTCGGTGACGAGGAGCATCGGCTTTGAGTAAACCAGCCTTTCCATTTTTTGCACTCTGAGATGGTAGAAGTCTTTAACAGCCTGCGTAGGAAGTATTACTAAAAAATTGTGAATCTTTGCCATGTTTCAATTATTCATGGAGCTTATGATGATAGTGAAGCATAGATTTTCAAACAATTTCCAGGCGCCAACGCAAGTTCTTGAGTAAATTCTGCATTCCCATAGTAATTAGTAACTTCTACTAATTACTAATCAAAGTTAAACAACATGTTATCTCCCCGACGAATTCGAGAATTATATACACAGACAGAGAAAAAGAAAAAATTTTGGGCCAAAAAAATTGTTAATTACATGATGAATAATAAACTAACCTTCCACTGTGAAGAAGCTAAATGTACTCTTGGCCTGTTTGTTTTGACGTATTGGTATGCTGCAGTTGGAGTCATTTGCTTATGTTGCACCTGTGAAGCAGAATTCCACTTATATGTCCCTCGCATCGAATATTAGGTGATTAGTCTTCTTAAGCTAGATTTAAGCATACCAAATAGCATAGAACGATGGTTGTGCTGCGCCCACGGCCGGCTTTGCAGTGAACATATGTTATTTTCCCATTGCTGCTGTTTCCTTTCATAAATTTGTCATGACAAGAGAAGATTAGCCAACCATGAAATGTAAAGATGATATTTTTATCACATATATAATGATCCAAGGACAAGATATATTAGATGGCAGAATTAATGTTTTGTTGTTTTTAAGAGAATTAAACAAGTGATGTTCATAACGAGCATAAGATGATGGGTACTTACTATGGATGAAGTCCACAGCTAGACATATATCTCCAAGTGATGGAGCAAAGAGGTAATCTCTTGTCGGAATCAGCAAATGTTCAATCCCGTGGGCCTACTCAGAAGAACCAAAATAAATAGATAACAAACGGCCAATACTTGAGCTCATCACTTTATTGATAGTAAGATTGGAGTTTTGTCCACCCCTAGTTGCTAAGGTAGCAATTAGAACTTCTTTACCATTGACTAGGCGTGGGCAAAAAAAAGTCAGAAATTTGAGATACTTGTCGCTCATAAAAGTCAAATTGTGTTCTTTGCCCAGAAAGAGCGAACTAATACAAAGTAGGAAGAGTTAAGCCAATTTGACAGCCAAGCTTATAGGTTGTTTTAAAAGATAAGAGAAAGCTAGAGCTAGACAAGATAGTGAATTGGCATGAACCGACATTTTTATACTCATTGTAATTGAAATAATATGAATGGCATTCAATTATAAAGATTTAATGCAATTGAAAGCTGGATTGCAATAAAATCTTAGAATTCACAATGATGGCTAACCATTATGGTTTGACAATAGATGATGAAAACGAAGAATCAGATAGCATAGGAAGTGTCCCATGTGTTAACAGAATAAAGTAGAACAAATAGAAAATGGTTGGAAATACAGCATATAAACATAGATGTACCACGAGCCATGGTAGTTTAGGATGTTTTTCTCATTTCCAACTTAAATAATTAAACTAGTGACACTGTAGTTAGATGAACCTTATAAGGACGATATGTATTATGGTTAGAACAATGAACTATACCTCATATTAAGGTACAATGGAATAATCAAAGTGTGAAGCCACTTGGAATTCTATGAGACAAAATCCCTAACAATTCTTTATTCAAGTTTGCTATGTTCATTGGACTAAATTTTCTATTTTGTAGAAGGTCCATACAAATATAGACATACATCTATATAGTTTACTCAAAAACTAGGATTTATAAAGTCTACAAAGAACTTTATGGCAGAATTAGTCTAGGTCATCCATGGACTTCATATAATTCACAACTAAGTTTTTGCACACTCGGACATATGTTGGATGCTGTTAATTGCTGTAATAAAGCACTAGACACAAGACAACCAGAAGAAGATGTCAAGATATTAGTAATTAATTTCAAAACACAACGCAACAAATATCTAATTATTCTATCATAAACTTTCTACACAAAATAATCAAATACATTGTAAGGGTGTTTGGATGGAAAAAAAATGCTCACATAATATAAGGAATTAGGCACCAGTGTCTCATACGGCTCATTCAATGTAATTACACCACCAACGCCAAGTTTCTTCAAGCGAGGAACATCACTAGGGAATGGAACAGCGCCTAAGAGTAAAAACTGAAACAGAAAATGTCTACAAAACATGTAACAGGCATGTCAAAGTGCTTCTGTTAAATCAGTTGGAACCAAAAGGATGGAAAGACAACCGGCAAAGAAAAACTGACACAAGAAAATCATTGAAACTAGTGCACAAGAAATCATGAAACATTACTCAAATACTCGAGGCTAGAAATCATCAAGTAAAAGTCAAAACTTCATAACAATTTCCTGAAAATGCATCAAACACGGGCACAAGAAGGTATGAAACATAATATTTGAGTAGAAATTATTATCCAAAAGTCAAATCTTCAGAATAATTTTTGCTAGCAGCTTGATGATTCTTACAGTTCAATTATCAAATTAAAGTGGCCCAAGGAACTCCATTTAAACATAGAACGCCTCTGTTACAAATCATATGAATACAAAGAGAAGTAGATGTTGGACAACCAACTGGCGATCAAATATTGTTTTAACAATCGAACTATTTATAAATGCGCAAAGAAACCTCCTAGAAATGAATATTTACAATTTAATAGACGGGAAAACAAACCTCGTCGATTTGATCCCACCAATGGAACTGGGGTTCGATCATATTGCGCAGAACATTATACACCAGCGTCGGGTAAAAAAGAATCCGAGCCCCGACACCCACGGCCGCCCTCTTCACATCGACAAAAACAACCCTTTCGCCACCGGTCCCTGAAATGGACCTTTCCCCATCTCCTCCGCCCGCGCACTCCTCCCCTAACTCCTCAATATGCATGGTTCCCAATCCAATTCCTTTAAAACATAACCGGAATCAACCGATCAGGCGTCTAATTTCTCCGCCCTCGTCGAGAACAAGCCGATCGATCACAAACCAACAGAAAAAACGGAAAGAGGATCGAAGAAACGACCTGCTAGGGTTTCCAGAGGAGATTTCAACCGTTCGCTGCCTGCGCGGTGAAGAAATCGATCGTCTCCTTAGATTCCGTGCTCCCTCTCTCCGATCTCTCGATCCTTCCTCAATTCGCCACTCCCGTTTCGAGAACCACGGAGCCGCTCCTGCCAACCACCTCTCCGCCGGCGACGTTGATATAGAAGGTCCGGTAAATGCGCGTCAAGATTCGTGAAAACGGCAAACGTGGACGGCCATGATGATCATTCGCGTCGGGATGCGGGCACACGTGACGAAGGAGTGGGTTCGAAGTTTGAGGCCTCGTGCAGCCCGTGCCGTCGGATCCAAGCGACCCCGCCAATCAACCGTATGCGTAGATCGCCTGTCGGATCCAAGTCACCAAACACGGATTCGACCTTTTCCGTGGTACCCACTTTGTCGTTATCGACGGGTGTCCTCGATTGGACACGCGACCGGTGCTGGCGCTACGTCTTGCGACAGCGACACCAAGTGTTCGGTAGGTGTGGGTCGGTGGTGGATATGCTCCAGCGACTGGGACCACACACGTGTGGGCCCTGGTGGGGCCGGGACCGTTACCTTATTATTGGACAGACGGGATTTTTTATCCACAATTTACGAAATAAAAAATGATCCATTTATCATGATTAATAAAATATGATGGACCCTATTTATTTAGATAATAAAATTTATTTAAATAAATCAATTTATAAAATGAATCATCTTCTAATCTATAAATTACGGACCAAAAATCCATTGGGGGCGGAGCGACCACTCGAATTGTATAGATTTTCTTTTGATCACTTGCTTAATTTTTTCGATATCTAAGTAAAATGATCTAATCAGGACCCTATGTCCATTTAATCCTATCTTATCTATACAATTCAGTAGCGGTCAATTAGTATAATTTTTTTAAAAAAAAATATTTTTAAAAAACCTAATCATATTTAAAAATTCATTATTGTGTCAAATCTAATTCATCTTAAAAATTACTATTCGGTCAAATTTATAGTTAAGAGTATAAATATAATCAAAAGAACTAGACGAACACATAAGAGTTGATTTCATACAATTCCAAACTCTTTAGATTCATCAATCGATTTTGATTGAAATTGACTGATAGATTTAGAGAGTTCGTAATTGAATAAAATCAGATCTTATGTATTCATCGAGATCTCCTAATTATATCCATATACTCAAATATCCATAAGCACAGTAATTTTTTGAACACAAATATATCCGAAAAATCTAATTCGCATTAAAAAATTATTGCTTCCAATATATTGAGTCAAATTGATATTTGAGAACATGAACATAATTAAGATAACTAAATGAATATATAAAACCTTATTTCATATCATTCTAAGTTCTTTAGGTTTACTAGTCGATTTTGACAGAAAATATATCTTTATTTAAAAAAATGCACCAGTCAATTATTATACTGTAACAGTCGATTGGTTGATTGGTGTAAATGAGGAGTAAAATGAGTATATGATACATGATTTGGTCATTTTAGAAGTTGGGTATGTGATTTGAATATTTAGGAAACTTAGCTAAATGGTTATGTAAAAAACTATTTTCTTTTTGGCAAAAATTAAAAAAGCATGCTTAACTTGATTTATTATCATCAAAAGAGATCTCATTCTTTGTATGTTTGTTCTTCTACTCTACTACTCATCGGTATAACTTCTTACATATACATACATTTGATAGACACTCTCGTCTATACTTTCATCTAAATCTTGATTTAGGATTATGTTGTAGTAGCTACATCATTGTAGTTGTTGCATAATTGTAATAGTTACGATTTCGTAGATATTACAACTACAATAGTTATAGATAAAGTAGCTACGTAATCATATTTACTATAATTATAATACTTGTAGCACTTGCGAAAATTATAACTACTATAACATTTAAAAATTTTTACTAAAGCACTAAGTTCTTTTGTGACCTTTGAAAAAAATGTTTGTTGAATTTAAGACGGCTGCGAATCGAGAAACTAATCCAATATGTGCATCTTTGAGTTCATATATGATAAACTAATCCAAATCTAGGTTGATAAACTAATTCATTGTATGTATATTTGAGTTCGTTTAGGATAAACTAAAATTATCAAAAATAGAAAAAAATATTTGAAGCCTATGAAAAGGCTTTAAATAATATTTTTCATCTGACAACAAATATAAATATCTGAATGAATTTTGATTTAAAAAATATCTAATTTTAATGTATGAGTCAAAAGTTATAATTTTTGAAAGCTTGTTTTAATACCGAAACTACTATAATATTATAGGTTTTATAACTATTATAAATATGTGGTAGTGAGTTGCATAGCTATTACATGGTCATAATTAAGATAAGAAAACAGTATAATTGAGATAAGAAAACAGTATAAGAAAAAGAATAATGTGAGAGAAATAATAATTAATATAAATTGCTATTTTTTAATGGATAACAGATGAATCATTTTATCAGAGGTAGGCATCCTTTTCTAATAAATCATTATAAACTATTTAAGCAGTAATTTATCAAAAAGGCATTAGATTTTTGAATTTATTAAAGGATGTGTGCTACTTTATTAATTATCAAAAGGTGTATCTTTTTACCGTGCTTTTCTTATTCTACTCTCCTGATAAATTTGATTATTTTTTTATTTTCTTTATCATTTTTCTCTCTCTTCTCTTTCCTCATATGCATATAATATCTCTTTTTTTTCCTCTTTTTATAGTGCTTTTCCTATGAATGCATGCATGATAACATAAACTTTAAACGCCTCTTGAGAAGTTTGTTTAACTCCTTGCAATCCTAGAAATTCACAGGAACTGAAATGAGTACAATCGGAGCACTATAGATTTATCAATAGTTTTGGTCAAAATCCACTAATAAACATAGAGAACTCCAATTATACTCATTTTAATTTCTGTAGATTTTAGGGTTGCAAGGAGTTCAAATATACTATATATTGTTTATTTAGACTTCTCGGGAGTATTAAAATGTAAAAAGAAAGAATCGTCAAAATTCTCCACATTGGGCCAAATAACCATGGAGAATTTTAGCAATTTTTTCTTATTATATTTTAATATCCCGAGAAGTCAAAATAAATAATGGATAACATATTTGAACTCCTTCTAACTTCAGAAATCTACAGGGGATGCGATCGGAGCTTTCTAGATCTATTAATAGATTTTAACTAAAATAAATTGATAGACCTAGAGAACTCCGATTGCACACATTTAAGTTCTTATGGATTTCTAGGGTTGCAAGGAGTTAAACGGTGCTATCTATTATTTATTTCAACTTCTCGGGGGTGTTAAAATATAATAAGAAAGAATCACCAAAAATCTCCACGTTAAGCCAAATGTGATTCTATATCAAGCCCAACATGGAGAATTTTGACGATTCTTCCTTATTACATTTTAACACCTCTGCAAAGCCAAAATAAAGAATGGATAGCATATTTAAACTCCTTGGGTTGAAACTGACTAATAGACCTAGAGAGCTCCGATTGCATCCATTTCAATTTTTATGGATTTCTAAGGTCACAAGGAGTTTAAATATGTTATCCATTTTTTATTTTGGCTTCGTAGAGATATTAAAATGTAATAAGAAAGAATAGTCAACATTCTCCACATTGGGCCTGATATGGTACATATCAGGCCCAACGTGGAGATTTTTTGTAATTCTTCCTTATTATATTTTGATACCCCCGATAAGTTAAAATAAACAATGGATATCATATGAACTCTTTGCAATCTCAGAAATTCACAAGAACTGAAATATGTGCAATCGGAACTCTCTAGTTCCATCAGTAGATTTTGGTCGAAATCCACTGATGGACCTAAAGAGGCCTGATTATACTCATTTCAGTTTCTGTGGATTTCTGAATTGCAAGGAGTTCAAATATGTTATCCATTATTTATTTTAACTTTTTGGGAATGTTAAAATATCTTTAGAAGAATCGGTGTGCAAAAGAGAGGAACGAAAAAAGAAGAGAGGAAAGAGAAGAGATGTTCCATGCATAGGAGGAAAGAGAAGAGATAGAAATGACACAGTAAATTTTAAAAAAAGTTAAATTTGTCACGAGGATAAAATAGAAAAAGTGTTATATAAAAAAATATTGTTCTTTGATAAATAATAAGATAATATATGTTTTTTTTTTGATAAATTTAAAAATCTAAATACGTTTCCGTTAAATTGCCATAAAATATTCCTTTGACGAATCGTTAAAACAGACGTGCATTTTTTATTTTCACTTCTTGATTTTTTTTTCTTCGTAATTGATTACATATTTATTTATTTAAAATGCTTTTCGTTGAACAACAATGGCCAAACAATGGCATGAGAAGTGAATACATTTCGAAATATGGTGCATGGGTAGAGTTAATTGTTTTTCTTAACTAGATTATTTTAAGAATAAATGAAGAAATCTACAGGGATAAATAATAAATTTAATCGAAAATTAATAGATAATATATAAAAAACTTGATTAAATAATCATACTCTTATCTTTAGTGTCATCAAAAGACGTAGTAGAAAGGAACCAAGTTTTCCTATTAATTATTATGTTCGCAAACTTAATTAGACTTCGACCAACTGTCAAGTCTCATGGATTTTACTAGACTATCTGGTAGATATCAAATCATCCCTTGATTTATCTGAACTTCCCCACCAACTATTAGGTCCAACATATCTACCTGAATTTCTGCCTGGTGTTAGGTCTTCTAGACTCGTCAAGTCCTTCACACTTGGTAACAAGGTTAGATTACACCACACCTAACTTTAATTTATTTATCATTCATCAAAACTTAGGTTTGAGTATTTGTACTAATTATACCAACATATATATCTGACATAAAAGTAATTTTTCTTTGAGTTGATTACTATTAGAATAGATATACATCTACAAACATAAAATGCACTAATCCTACCTAAGGTGTTTTCTTTTGGGTCGACATATTAGTTCAACTTAGTAACACCTTGTGTAGATAGACCCAAAAAAATCATACGAATTTTATTCGAACAGAAATTACTTAAAAATAGTTCATTGATCATGATTATTAAATTACGATGGACCCTATTTATTTACGTAATAATGTAATAAAGTCTATTAAAATAAATTAATTCATAAAATGGACCATCTTCTAATTCACAAATCACGGACCAAAGATCCGCGCTCCTTATTGGGGGCAGGGCATCCACTTGAATTGTATACATTTTCTTTTGATCACATGCTTAGTTTTTCTGATATCTAAATGAGGTACTCAACTTTTAAAATGATCTAATCAGAGCCCTATGTCCATTTAACCCCCTCTTATCTATACAATCGGTAGCAGTCAATTGGTATAAACTTTTTTAAAAAAATATTTTTTTTAAAAAAAAACTAATCATATTTAAAAATTCATTAATGTGTCAAATCTAATTCACCTTAAAAATTACTATTCTTAATATATTCGATCAAATTTATAGTTAAAAGCATGAATACAATCAAAAGAACTAAACAAACACATAAGAGTTAATTTCATATAATTCCAAACTCTTTAGATCCATCAACCAATTTTGACTGAAATTGATTGATAGATTTAGAGAGCTTGGAATTTAATAAAATCAAGTCTTATGTATTCATCGAGGTCTCCCAATTATATCTATATACTCAAATATTAATTTGATATAATATATTGATAGTAGTAATTTTTTGAACACAAATGTGTCTGAAAAATCTAATTTGTATTAAAAAATTATTGCTTCTAATATATTGAGTCAAATTGATATTTGAGAACATGAACATAATCAAGATAACTAAATGAACATATAAAACCTTATTTCATATCATTTTAAGCTCTTTAGGTTCATCAGTCGATTTTGACAAAAAATATATCTTTATTTAAAAAATACACCAATCAATTATACTGTAACAGTCGATTGGTGTAAATGAGGAGTAAAATGAGTATATGATACATGATTTGGTCATTTTGAAAGTTGGGTACGTGATTTGAATATTTAGAAAAAAATGATAATCCGAGTTAGCCTCATTGACTATCCCTGGGGGTGACTGGCCCAACCCCACGGAAATTTCCCACCGGCCACCAGGGGTAAATCGGGAAGCGCACGCGACAACCAGCCCAGACGCCCAACATCCTTTGATTGCACTCCCCATTTGGAGGAAAATTCCTGTAAATACGTCGTAACTCGGGATCGAACCGCAGGTACTTGGGTGATAACCTGGATGCTCTACCGCGACATCATGCCCCGGGGACACGTGATTTGAATATTTAGGAAACTTAGCTAAGTGGTTATGTAAAAAACTATTTTAGTTTTGGCAAAAATTTAAAAAGCACGCTTAACTTGATTTATTATCATCAAAAGAGATCTCATTCCTTTGTATGTTTGTTCTTCTACTCATCTACTCATCGGTATAATAATTACTTCCAACATATACATACATTTGATAGACATACTCTCGTCTATACTTTCATCTAAATCTTGATTCAGGATCATGTTGTAGTAGCTACATTATTGTAGTTGTGACATAATTGTAATTGTTAAGATTTCGATATTACAACTACAATAGTTGTAGTTAAAGTAGCTATGTAATCATATTTACTATAATTACAATAGTTGTAGTAGTTACAAAAATCATAACTACTGCAACAAAAAAAACTTTACTAAAAGTACTAAGTTCTTTTGTAACCTTTGAAAATGATGTTTGTTGACGGTTATGAATCGAGAAACTAATCCAATATGTGCATCTTTGAGTTCGTATATGATAAACTAATCCAAATCGGGGTTGATAAACTAATTCATTGTGTGCATCTTTGAGTTCGTTTAGGATAACATCTCGAAAATTATCAAAAATAGTAAAAAAAATATTTGAAGCCTCTAAAAAGGCTTTAAATAATATTTTTTGGATCTAAAATTTGATCGGTTACAGGTTTCATCCAACAATAAATATAAATATTTGAATGAATTTGATTTAAAAAATATCTAATTTTAATATATGAATCAAAAGCTATACTTTTCGAAAGCTTACTTTATGGATCCCGCATCATTAACTAACCATTCTCTGACTTTATCGTTCTCGCATCATTAACTAACCACTCTCGGTTGTAGTTGTAATAGCTATGGAGCTATTAGAATTGCGTGACAATTTAATTGCAATAATTATGATATCGAAACTATTATAATACTATGAGTTTTATAACTATTATAATTATGTGATAGTTATGAGTTGCCTAGCTATTACAGTACAAGAAAAAGAAAAATAGGAGAGATAAAATAATAAAAATAAATTACTATTTTTTTTAATGGATAATAGATAAATCATTTGGTGAGATATCTTTTCTAATAAATCATTATAAAATATTTAAGCAGTAATTTATCGAAAAGGCGTCTTTAAATTTTTGAATTTACTAAAGGGTGTATGTTGTTTTATTAATTACTAAAAGGTGTGTTTTTTATAGTATTTTTCTCATTCTAACCTCCTAATAAATTTAATTTTTTTTATTTTCTCTGTCATTTCTCTCTCTCTTCTTTTTCCTCTATGCATGCAATATATCTTCTCGTTCCTCTCTTTATAGTGCTCTTCCTATGAATGCATGCATGATAACATAAACTTAAAACGTCTCCTGAGAAGCCGATTCTTCTAAGATATTTTAACACCCCCGATAAGTCAAAATAAACAATGGATAGTACTATTTAACTTCTTGCAGCCCTAGAAATTCACAAGAACTTAAATGAGTACAATCGGAGCTCTCTAGGTTTATCAATGAGTTTTGATTAAAATTACTAATAAACCTAGAGAGTTCTGATTATAGTCATTTCAGTTCCTATGGATTTTAGGGTTGCAAGAAGTTTAAATATACTATACATTGTTTATTTAGGCTTCTCGGGGTATTAAAATGTAAAAAAGAAAGAATCGTCAAAATTCTCCATATTGGGTCTGATATGGAATCATATCAGACCAACCAAGGAGAATTTTAGCAATTTTTTCTTATTATATTTTAATACCCCCGAGAAGTCAAAATAAACAATGGATAATATATTTGAACTCCTTGCAACCTCAGAAATCCACAGGGGTGTAATTAGAGCTCTCTAGATCCATTAGCGGATTTTAATTAAAATCCACTGATAGACATAGAGAGCTCCGATTACACCAATTTCAGCTCCTATAGATTTCTAGGGTTGCAAGGAGTTAAACGGTGCTATCCATTATTTATTTCGACTTATTGGGAGTGTTAAAATATAATAAGAAAGAATCACTAAAAATCTCCACGTTAAGTCTGATACGATTCCATATCAGGCCCAACGTGAAGAATTTTGACGATTCTTCCTTATTACATTTTAACACTTTTGCAAACCCAAAATAAATAATGGATAGAATATTTAAACTCCTTGGGTCGAAACCGACTAATGGACATAGAGAGCTCTGATTGCATCCATTTCAGTTCTTGTGGATTTCTAGGGTTACAAGAAGTTTAAATATATTATCCATTATTTATTTTGGTTTCGCAGAGGTATTAAAATGTAATAAGAAAGAATAATAAAAAAAATTCACGTTGGGCCTGATATGATACATATCAGGTCCAACGTGGAGATTTTTTATGATTCTTGCTTGTTACATTTTAATACCCCTGATAAGTTGAAATAAACAATGGATATCATATTTGAAGTCCTTGCAACCCCAGAAATCCACAGGAATTGAAATGGGTGCAATCGAAGCTCTCTAGTTCTATCAGTGGATTTTGGTCGAAATTCATTGATGGACCTAGAGAATTCTGATTGCACTTATTTCAATTCTTGTGGATTTCTAGGGTTGCAAGGAGTTCAAATATGCTATCCATTATTTATTTTGACTTCCTGGGGGTGTTAAAATATCTTTAAAAGAATTGGTATGTAAAAGAGAGGAACGAAAAAAGAAGAAAAGAAAGAGAAGAGATGTTCCATGCATAAGAGGCACTACAAAAAATAAAGGATTTCGGGACAAAATTGGGGACGAATTTTGAAAAAAAATTCGTTGCAAAAATTTTTGCGACAAAATTTGGGACGAAAATTTTTTCGTCCCAAAATGGTTGATGCCAACTTTTGGAACGAATTATGGATTGTTGCAAATTTGGGGACGAATTTGGCGACGAAAAAAATTTTCGTCCCCAAATTCGTTGCAAAAAAGTATAGAAATTTGCAACGAAAACTGTTTTTGTTGCAAACCTAGGAACAAATTTAGGGACGAATTTACATAAATTATCCGCCAAAATTGTCTTGATTTTTGCAACAAATTTGGGGACGAATTCGGTGACAAATTATATTTTGTTGCCAAGTTTGTCCCTAATATTGCAACGAATTTGGGGACAAATTCGATGACAAAATTATTTTTGTTGCCATCTTTGTTCCTAATTTTGCAACGAATAATAAATTTGTTGCAAAACTGGCAACGAATTTCGCAACAAAAACTTGCCAAGTTCATTGCACACCAGATAAATTTTCGTCCCAGAATTCGTCCCAAATTCTGGGACGAAATTTGGGACGAAATTTGTGGATTCGTCCCAAAATTCGTCCCAGAATCTGGGACGAATTTTGGGACGAATCCACAATTCGTCCCAGATTCTGGGACGAATTTTGTGGATTCGTCCCAAAATTCGTCCCAAAATCTGGAACGAATTCTGGGACGAAAATAATTTTGTCCCAAATTACGATAGAATTGGGACAAATAATTTTCATTGCCAAATTCGTCCCTATTTCAAATAATTTTTTCCAGCTTCAATCTCTTTCTGCAATACAATCCAAATACATACAAACCAAATTCAAATAACAAATAATATGCATTCAACACATCCTAATTTAACATTCAACACATACAAATTTAACATTCAACACATCGATCAACTCATAATTCAAGAAGTATAAAGTTTGCAACAAAGTTTACAATATCCATCTTGTTCAAGCTACTAGAAAATATGATACAAAGTTCAACAACCCAATGTTTTATAAATCCATCATCCAACCAACAACACTAAGAATACATATAGTCATCTTCATGAGCCACAAAATCTTTGATCCCCATCAAATCTCTTTTGCCTACATAACAACAAACAAATAAACTAGATCATGTCTAACAAGAAAGATTGTAAATATTATACGATATGACCATGTAAAAAGAATAATTGGAAACAAAACATAAATATGAAATTCCTTAAACATTCTAATAAAAGCCCTAAATATAATAAAAGTCATATTTACCAACGATATGAATCATCTATGTCATAACAACGGTAAAGAAAATTATAAGAATTATTTTGAAGCTAAGTACATGTATCGTAACTACGATACAACCTAATATAATTGACACATCATATAGAGAAAAAGAGAGAGATATTGTGAAGTATGATATTAGGGTTTAAATTTTCTCACTTAGTTAACTTTATTTTTTATTTTAATTTGCTGAATTTATAGGTTTGTCTTTGGTTGATATTTAATGTAAACTAAAGGATGTTTAAAATAATTGTTCATTTCATTGTGTTAACTAGTTGACAATTTCATATGAATAACTTTAGCACATTTTTAACAACTCTTTACAAAATATTAAGGTAGGAGGATGCATCGTTATCTAGTAAAGAATTTTAGAATAGTGTAATGTAATTCTAGATGAAATATAAAACTTTTATGTATCTATATAGTTTTGAAACTATACATAGATCAAATTCAGAACTTTTATGCATCATTATCATTGAAGACAAAACAAGAAAGAGTAACTTATCAAAAAGAATGAACACAATTAAACAACTATTTAAAGTTAATTTTAACATAATTATTTAAAGTTAACTTTATATAATTAAACAACTATAACATAATTATTTAAAGCTAACTTTATATATAGATCAGTCAATGCATATTAAAGAACTTAGGAATACCGAAAAGAGGTGAACAAATACAATTGTCTTCAACTACACTGAGATCGCACCAACTTGAGACCTGCACAAACAACATTATCAAATCAGGAAAAAAATAAAGTCAGAGTATTAGAGACTTCATTCATATTGCCTAATTATGCTTTAATTTTGTTATTGGTACACAACTAAGAATCATATAGATTAGTCTACGTCAAAGATAAGTCATCTCATACATTGACAGTGGAACAGTGCAAGAAGACAACAGACTTAACCTACAAATGGCAGAGTTGAAAAGTTAAAAAACCATTGATTAATGTGTAAAGCAGTAAACATAAGAAAAAAAAATCATCATACATTATTAAAATTATCAAAAATCATCACCGCCATCATCGTTATCATCGTAGGCATCATCATCGTCATCATTGGGAGGATTCTGACATTGAGCGGAGCTCAACTGAAGGTGTTGCATAATAAATTCTTGTTGTCGGCGCATTTCTCTAATATCTTTCTCCAAATTAGCCCGTTCTAGGTCTCTTTGCACCCTTTCTTGGTCTCTTTGCGAAATTATTTCCTTCAGATGACTAACCTCATCAGTCAAGGTATTTACTTGGGTCGTAAGTGCTGATGTGGAGGAAGAAGTTCCAACTAATCTTTGGGTTCTACTCAAGGAACCCATCCCCAATATCCTTCCCCCTTTTGGTCCTCCACTGGCCTCTAACCATAAACTCAAATTATTGCCAACAGACTCCTCAGACCCCTGACTATCGATGCCAGCTTGTGAGCATGTTTGAGCTAGCTCGAGTTGATCATATTTTTCCTGTTTTGTAAAACACATACGATATTGATTAGATATAATAGAAACACATATAATATTAAGACAATAATGGTAGGTAAATAATTAAATTTAAACCATATATTAAGGTAAAATAAAAATTAATTCCAACCTTGACTGCTTTTGCTCTCGCCCCACTCCATGTGTTATCTTTTTTTTTAAAAGTGCGAGTGAAAGCATCAATGAAAGAAGGCTCCTTCCCTGTCTCCTTGGTCTAAAAAAACATTATTTCAAATAACGAAATAATTTGATATATATTAAAAATTTGTGAAAGAGTGAAACTATTACCATTCTCCGTCTATGCTCATCTATGTTAATGGAGCCTCCCGCATATATAGCACTTGAGTCACCAGAATTGTGAGATTGATTCATTCTATTCAGGTCACTCCTTTGTTTACTTTCCTCCGTTGCCCAAAATAGAGTGATCCTCTCCCAATGTTCTTCATGATGAAGTTTGGTTTTTCCACGACTCTTTGCGTGACTTAATACATGTCTAATGTGATCGCCACATTTCTTTTTAAATATTCTTCGTATCTCCATTTCGTCATTCGGGTCCCAATTATTTAAGCGCTGAAATAGAAATTTATTTTATTATATAATCACTGTAAAATTGAAGTAAAGTTAAGAAAATTTACTTTGAACTCGCTCCACCAAAGTTGTTTTGTGGCTGGTGGAGTGCTTGAATATGTCAAAGAATCCCCTCCCCAATGGTTGTTCACGATCCTATTTATTTCTCGAACAACTTGTACCGGATTTTCAAAGCTGCATTAAATTACAAAATAATGATATTATATAATTAAGATAGATCTAACAAATAAAATATTTTATAGTACTTACGAATCACCGATGTGGACTAAAGGGCTCTATCATTCCTAAACTCAGAAATGAATTTCTTGCCGAGTCGGAGGATCCGAGTGGACAGGTAACTGCTCTGGGTAAGGTACTTGTGGCGGCGAATATGAAACCGGTGCAGAAGGTACATGAGAAGGGCCCGGCTGATGAAGGGGTGGCATAGGTACACTGGCAGGAGAATATGATGCCGGTGGAGAAGACACATGGGATGGGCCTGCTTGAGTAGGGGGTGGATTAGGTTCACTTGCAGGTGATGGATGTGTCTGGTCCTGTGGTCGCCGTCTACGTCCACCACGTCGAAATATATGCTGAAAATTTCAACAATTTAATAAAGTTAATTACAGATCTAATACATAACAAAGGATAATTAAAAACTTACCATTTTTATGTAAAGATTATGGAAAAGGATGGAGGGGAAATTTATGAAATGTGACCTCTGATGACCTGTAGGAATAAATACAATGTGTTAACAGATAAAGTAAATCAAATTATAAAAGAGACAGTATATACAATAAAATATGGGAAATTTCTTTAAATAAGCTAACAAAACTTACCCATCATCAAAAATCAAAGTCATCATTGTCATTATCATCCTCATCCTCCTCTTCCTCTTCCTCCTCCTCTTCCTCTTCCTCTTCCTCCTCCTCCTCCTCCTCCTCCTCCTCCTCATCATCATCATCATCAATTTCACTTCTATCTACGTTGATTACTACACCGTTGGGATCTCGTAAAGTTGGAATAATATATTCCTCAGTCTGAAAGATGTTTGAAACTTCCTCTTGTTGATATGCAATGTTTTCCCAACGTGCCTCAATTTTTTTTCGTGCTTTAGTTTTACAAACAGCCCACCAATCAATCTTATCGCATTTCAAACTCGGATATGAAGAATAGAATACTTGAATTGCTTGTTGTGCCAACACAAATGGTTCATATCTCTTATAAAATCTCTTATGATTTATTTCAACTAAATTATAATGTGGATGCACTTTCATCCCTCTAACAGGGTCAAACCAGCGACACATAAATAATATAACTTGCATTTGTGGTCCTGGGTATTCTACTTCTATAATTTCATCCAACAAACCATAAAAATCATTACTTGGACCTCCTTCATTGGATGACGATACGCACACCCCACTATTCATGGTATTCTTGCCCATTCCATAGTCTTGAGTATGAAAATTATATCCATTTATGAAATATGCTGGCCAAGTGCGTACGCATGAATTTGGACCCCATGACAGATGGATTAGCCATTCTTGCTCAAGGTGAGCTTGATTAGCTTGAACCTAAGGTCAAAACACAAATTGTTAAAAGTATGCATATGTATCAACAAATTATAGATTTTTTACTTACATATGATTTGAACCATGCAGCAAATTCTTCTTCACAAAATCGATCGAACTCTTGTGCCGATAATTCAGAATATAAGTTGGTAAATATCCTACTCAAAAAAACATATTGTTACACAAATAATTGAAAAAATAAAGAAATAAAAATAAAAATATATACTTACTCGTAATATGATGATACTTCTGGACAATTTAGTAAAATATATGTTTGGGTTGCCCGCCATTCTTTACCAGTTAAGTATCTTTGTTTACATGGTCCACTTGGTCGACCAAGGTAGTTAAAAATTGAAAATGAGGTAACATTTGGATCAATAGGACCCTCATCATTTCTGCCCGCTCTTCGCCTTTTGCATTGAACATGAGGTTCAAAATAATATGATGCAAAAGTGGTGACTTCCTCCACAATGTATGCATTAACAATAGAGGCTTCAACTCGTGCTTTATTTTTCACCTTTTTCTTCAAATGATATAAGAATCTATTGAAGATATATAAAATTATATTAAATATATATATATATATAAATAATCCAGGAGTAGAAATATTTTTTTTTCATTCAAACATTCGAATTATACAAATAACACACTCTACCTTTCAAATGGATACATCCACCGAAAATGAACGGGTCCTCCAACTTTGGCCTCATATGGCAAGTGAACCAAAAGATGCTCCATGGAGTCAAAAAAAGAGGGTGGAAATATTCTTTCCAAATTGCACAAAATGATTGGAATATCTCTCTCTAACTTCTCCATGTGTGAACGTTTCAAAACTGTTGAGCAAATATCATGTAGGAAAATACTTAACTCCGTAATCGCTCCCCATACAAATTGTGGTAAGAGTTCCTTAAAAGCAATAGGAATCAGTCTTTGCATTATGATATGACAATCATGACTTTTCATACCAATTAACTTCCATTCTTTCATATCAACACATCTTCCAAGATTAGAGACATACCCATCTGGAAATTTCAAAGATTTCAACCATTCACATAGGACACGTCTTTGATCCTTATTTAATGTATAAATTGCCTTTGGCTTTGGTCCTCTACTATTTTCATCGACATCAAGAGTGGGTCTTTTACATATGAGTCGCATATCTTTTCTTGCATTGAGATTGTCTTTTGTTTTTCCGGTGATATCCATCACAGTATTTATCAGATTATCAAAAACATTCTTCTCAATATGCATTACATCGAGATTATGATGTATCAAATGACTAAACCAATACGGTAAATCCCAAAATATACTTCGTTTAGTCCATTTATGTGTACTCCCATATTCATAATTTGTACCATATGGTTGTTCAATAACAGAGGGAAAGTGATGCACTCTGTACCAAATATCTTGACCAGTCAATCTCAATGGCGGAAGTGTTCTTTCGATCCTATTTTTAGTGAATTCATCTTTATTCTTTCTGAACTTATGATTTGTTGGTAAGAATTGCCTATGACAATCAAAATAACTTGGTTTCTTTCCGTGTTTCAATCTGAATGACTTTGATCTCTCCATACATATTGGGCATCCCAAGATCCCAGCAGTACTCCAACCTGATAGCATACCATAAGCTGGAAAGTCATTTATGGTCCAAAGAAGAGCAACCTTCAGTATAAACATCTGGTTAGAATGAACATCGTATGTAGGAACACCTTCATCCCATAGTTGTTTAAGTTCTGCTATCAGAGGTTGCATATAAATATCTATTAACTTTTTTGGATTTTGCGGACCTGGTACAACCAATGTTAAAAACATATAAGGTGTTTTCATGCACATCCCAGGTGGAAGATTATACGGCGTTAAAATAACTGGCCAACAAGAATAATTTCTTCCTGATTTACCAAACGGAGCAAATCCATCAGCACATAGACATAATCTAATATTTCTAGTCTCCTTTGCAAAATCTGGATATGTTCTATCAAAATTTTTCCAAGCATCTGCATCTGATGGATGACACATTAAACCCTCTTCTGTTTGATGAGTTGCATGCCAAGTCATGTGTTCCGCAGTTGCCTTTGATGCATACAATCTTTGTAACCTAGGAGTTAAAGGTAAATAAAACAATTGGCTGTGTGCTTTACGTCGTTGTTGACTCGTTGTCTTATACCTATCTTGATTACAGAATTTACAAACCTCTGCATCATCTCCCCAATATAACATACAACCATCTCTGCAAACATCAATTCTTTCAACTGGAAGACCTAAATCTTTCACCAGTTTTTTCATACTGTAAAAATCAAGAGGCAAACTGTGATCACGTGGCAATGTATCGTCAAACGCTTGAACAACATCATTAAAACAATCTTGCGACATATTATGATCTGCCTTTATATTTAATAATCTGGATGTGAGAGATAATTTAGTCTGACTGTCACACCTGAAATATAATGGTTCATTTGCAGCACTCAATACTTCTTGAAATTTGTAATATATTTCATCCAGACCTGGTACATCAGGCTCCTCCAACGGCAATGTATTAGTGGCAAACATTTGTTCACTTGTTGGAGGAAAACTAGAACTTGCACCAAGCGTCTCGGGAATATAATTCTGACAACTTGCATCAATTACCATCCTCTGATATGGATTGAATTGTTCATAATAACTCTGATCCCCACTAGCAGAGGCTTGAAAATTCCGTCCATAATCCTCATCAGATATGAACGGTTCGCCATGACTTGTCCAATTATAATAATTCGGAGTAAAACCAAATCTACAAAGATGTTCTTCAACTTTATCGGTGGGTAAAAATTTTCCATTGTGACATTTTCTACACGCGCACCTTATCTTCTTGCCATCCATATACATAACTTGAGTAGATGCAAAATTTAAAAATTGCCTCAGTCCAGTGATAAACTCAGGAGTTAACCCCTGACGATTAGGCAAATTTTTGTTATACATCCAACTTCGCTCATTCTGCATTTTACCTGAATTCAACTGTTTAGTTAAACATTATTAAAAGTTACTATACATAAATCTTATCATTGAAGACAAAACAAAAAACAACAGCTAATTAAAAAGACGAAACGCAATTAATCAACTATAATAAAATTATTTAAAGCTAACTTTATATACAAAGTAAATGCATAATAACGAACTTAAGAATACCGAAAAGAAGTCAACAAATACAGGTCTTCAACTACACTGAGATCACGCCAAAATGAGACCTGCACAAAAGAACATTATCAATTCAGACAGTAATTTTTGAATATTAACTTAAACAACTGATAAAATGGTGCACGGCGACAGGCATAAACAGTCCAGCCAACTGCCAAAATGGTGCACAGCGGCAGCCATACGCCGTCCAGCCATCGCCTAGCAACGGGCAGCCACACGCCGGCCAGGCAGCGGACTGCCGGAGGCCAGGCAGAGGCTGCCGGAGGCAAGGCAGCTGCCGCCGCCAGCCATGCACAGTGCCTGGCGGCGGCCAGGCAGCGCCTGGAGGCGGCCAGGCAGCGCCTGGCGGCGGCCAGGCAGCTCCTGGCGGCGGCAGGCAGCGCCTGGCCGCGGCCAGCCCGCGCCTGCCCGCGGCCAGGCAGCTCCTTGCGGCGGCAGGCAGCGCCTGGCCGCGGCCAGCCCGCGCCGGCAGGGAGTCCCGCGACGGCGAGAGAGAGAGATCCGAGAGCGTTTTGCTTACCAAACGAAAACCTTCCACCGCCGATCGTCGTAGATCACGCCGTCGTCGGTCGGAGATGTGGCCGAAACCAGGAAATCGCAGATGGGAAGAAGGGGGAACGGGGGAGAGAGAGGAAAGAAAAGAGAGAAGGGAAAAAGAATCGGGTTGGGAATTAGATCTAGGGTTTTTAGGAACAAATATTTTTTGTTCCCAATTTCGTCCCTATATTTGGGACAAATTTCTGGATTCGTCCCAAATTTTGGGACGAATCCAAGATTCGTCCCAAACTTTGGGACGAATCCAGGATTCGTCCCAAAACTTAAATTAATTTAAAATAAATTAAATCAAAGACCGAAAGCTTATATCTTGACCTAGATACATCGGAATTTGATGAAACAAATTTCTATGCGTTCGTATCATTGCCCTGATCATAAATATGTCACCATCCATAATTTTTAATTAATAATTTAATTTATTTAAATTTTTTATACCAAATTAGGTAAAATTAGAATTAAAAATTCCAAAAATAAATATATTTGTTAAAAAATATTTTTATGTATATATTTACGATCAGGACAATGATACGAACGTATAGAAATTTATTTCATCAAATTCCGATGTCTCTAGGTCCGTATATGAGGCGTCCCATTTTATTTTATTTTTTTTAAGATAATTAAATTTTTGGGACGAATCCAGATATTCGTCCCAAACTTTGGGACGAATTCCTGGATTCGTCCCAAATTTTGGGACGAATCCAGGATTCGTCCCAAAACTTAAATTAATTTAAAATAAATTAAATCAAAGACCGAAAGCTTATATCTTGACCTAGAGACATCGGAATTTGATGAAACAAGTTTCTATGCGTTCGTATCGTTGCCTTGATCGTAAATATGTCACCATCCATATTTTTTAAATATTATTTTAAGTGATTCAAATTTTTAATACCAAATTAGGTCAAATTGGAATTAAAAAATTCCAAAAATAAATATATTTGGTAAAAAATATTTTTATGGATATATTTACGATCAGGACAACGATACGAACGCATAGAAATTTATTTCATCAAATTCTGATGTCTCTAGGTCCGTATATGACGCGTCCCATTTTGTTTTTTTTTTTAAGATAATTAAATTTTTGGGACGAATCTCTGGATTCGTCCCAAAATTTGGGACGAATCCAGATATTCGTCCCAAACTTTGGGACGAATTCCTGGATTCGTCCCAAATTTTGGGACGAATTCCTGGATTCGTCCCAAATTTTGGGACGAATCCAGGATTCGTCCCAAAACTTAAATTAATTTAAAATAAATTAAATCAAAGACCGAAAGCTTATATCTTGACCTAGAGACATCGGAATTTAATGAAACAAGTTTCTATGCATTCGTATCATTGCCCTGATCGTAAATATGTCACCATCCATATTTTTTAATTAATAATTTAATTTATTTAAATTTTTCATACCAAATTAGGTCAAATTGGAATAAAAAATTCCAAAAATAAATATTTGTGAAATTTTTTTTTTATGTATATATTTACGATCAGGACAATGATACAAACGCATAGAAATTTGTTTCATCAAATTCTGATGTCTCTAGGTAGATATTTTTTAATACATATATAGGTTGCTATTAACTAAAAAGGTGTTGTGCAGTGAACGGTTGTAAATTAGTGTCTGAAAACTTAAATATGGACCTAGAGACATCGGAATTTGATGAAAAAAGTTTCTATGCGTTCGTATCGTTGCCTTGATCGTAAATATGTCACCATCCATATTTTTTAAATATTATTTTAAGTGATTCAAATTTTTAATACCAAATTAGGTCAAATTGGAATTAAAAAATTCCAAAAATAAATATATTTGGTAAAAAATATTTTTATGGATATATTTATGATCAGGACAATGATACGAACGCATAGAAATTTATTTCATCAAATTCTGATGTCTCTAGGTCCGTATATGACGCGTCCCATTTTGTTTTTTTTAAGATAATTAAATTTTTGGGACGAATCTCTGGATTCGTCCCAAAATTTGGGACGAATCCAGATATTCGTCCCAAACTTTGGGACGAATTCCTGGATTCGTCCCAAATTTTGGGACGAATCCAGGATTCGTCCCAAAACTTAAATTAATTTAAAATAAATTAAATCAAAGACCGAAAGCTTATATCTTGACCTAGAGACATCGGAATTTGATGAAACAAGTTTCTATGCGTTCGTATCGTTGCCCTGATCGTAAATATGTCACCATCCATATTTTTTAATTAATAATTTAATTTATTTAAATTTTTCATATCAAATTAGGTCAAATTAGAATTAAAAATTCCAAAAATAAATATATTTGTTAAAAAATATTTTTATGTATATATTTACGATCAGGACTATGATACGAATGCATAGAAATTTATTTCATCAAATTCGATGTCTCTAGGTAGATATTTTTTTTATTTTTTAAGATAATTAAATTTTTGGGACGAATCCTGGATTCGTCCCAAAACTTAAATTAATTTAAAATAAATTAAATCAAAGACCGAAAGCTTATATCTTGACATAGAGACATCAGAATTTGATGAAACAAATTTCTATGCATTCGTATCATTGCCCTGATCATAAATATGTCACCATCCATAATTTTTAATTAATAATTTAATTTATTTAAATTTTGTATACCAAATTAGGTAAAATTAGAATTAAAAATTCCAAAAATAAATATATTTGTTAAAAAATATTTTTATGTATATATTTACGATTAGGACAATGATACGAACGCATAGAAATTTATTTCATTAAATTCCGATGTCTCTAGGTCCGTATATGAGGCGTCCCATTTTTTTTTTTTTAAGATAATTAAATTTTTGGGACGAATCCAGGATTCGTCCCAAAACTTAAATTAATTTAAAATAAATTAAATCAAAGACCGAAAGCTTATATCTTGACCTAGAGACATCGGAATTTGATGAAACAAATTTCTATGCGTTCATATCATTGCCCTGATCATAAATATGTCACCATCCATAATTTTTAATTAATAATTTAATTTATTTAAATTTTTTATACCTAATTAGGTAAAATTAGAATTAAAAATTCCAAAAATAAATATATTTGTTAAAAAATATTTTTATGTATATATTTACGATCAGGACAATAATATGAACGCATAGAAATTTATTTCATCAAATTCCGATGTCTCTAGGTCCGTATATGAGGCGTCCCATTTTGTTTTTTTTTTTTAAGATAATTAAATTTTTGGGACGAATCCTGGATTCGTCCCAAATTTTGGGACGAATCCAGGATTTGTCCCAAATTTTGGGACGAATCCAGGATTCGTTCCAAAACTAAATTTAATTTAAATTACATTAAATCAAAGACCGAAAGCTTATATCTTGACCTAGAGACATCGGAATTTGATGAAATAAATTTCTATGCGTTCATATCATTGTCCTGATCGTAAATATATCCATAAAAATATTTATTACCAAATATATTTATTTTTGGCATTTTTTAATTCCAATTTGACCTAATTTGGTATTATAAATTTGAATCACTTAAAATATTATTTAAAAAATATGGATGGTGACATATTTACAATCAAATTAATGATACGAATGCATAGAAACTTGTTTTATCAAATTTCGATGTCTCTAGGTCAAGATATAAGCCTTCGATATTTGATTGTCTTTTTTTAAAAATAATGTCATTTTTGGAACAAATCCTGGATTCGTCCCAGATTTTGGGACGAATCCTGGATTCGTCCCAGAATTTGGGACGAATCCAGTATTTGTCCCGAAATCTGGGACGAATTCTGAATTCATTCCAGATTTGGCGACGAATTTAGCAATGAAATGTTCTATTGTTGCAAATTTGAAACAAAACTTTTTTGTTGCAATTTTCGTTGGTTATTTGGGTCGAAATTTTTTTTCGACCCAAAATTTGTCGCAATTTTGGGACGAATAATTTTCGTTCCAAATATTTGTCCCCAAATATATGTTTTTTTGTAGTGAGGAAAGAGAAAAGAGATAGAAATAATAGAGAAAAAAAAATAGTTAAATTTGTCAAGATGATAGAATGAGAAGAGTATGGTAAAAAAATTATGTTCTTTGATAAATAATAAGATAATATATACTTTTTTTTGATAAATTTAAAAACTCTAAATATGTTTCCGATAAATTGCCATAAAATATTCCTTTATGATTCGTTAAAACAGACGTGCTTTTTTGATTTTTAACTTCTTGATTTTTTTTTCTATTTTCCTTCGTAATTAATTATATATTTATTTATTTAAAATGCTTTTCCTTAACAATAATTGCCCAACAATGGCACGAGAAGTGAATCGATTTCGACGGGACTCGAAATTTGGTGCACGGGTAGAGTTAATTGTTTTTCTTAACTAGATTATTTTAAGAATAAATAAAAAAATCTACAGGGATAAATAATAAATTTAATCGAAAATTAATTATATCATAATATGATAACATAGAAGTATTATAGATAAAAAACTTGATTAAATAGTCATACTATTGTCTTTAGTGTTATCGAAAGATGTAGTGAAAAGAAACAAAGTTTTCCTGTTAATTGTCAAGTTCGTAAATTCAATTAAATTTCGATCAGTAGTCAGGTCCCATGGACTTAACCAAACTATTTGATAGATATTGGATCATCCCTTGACGTATCTGAACTTCCCCACTAATTATTAGGTCCAACATACCTACCTGAATTTCTGCTTGGTGTTAGGTCCTCTAGACTCGTCAAGTTCTACACACTTGGTAACAAGGTTAGATCACACCACATCTAACTTTAATTTATTTGTCATTCATCAAAACTTAGATTTGACTATTTGTACTAACTACATCAATACATATATTTGACATAAAAGTAACTTTCTTTTGAGCTGATTACTATTAGAATTGATATACGTCTATCAACATAAAATGCACTAATCCTACCTAAGATGTCTTCTTTTGGGTCGACATATTATTTCAACTTAATAGCACCTTGTGTAGATAGACCCAAGAAAATCATAGGAACTTTATTCCAGCATAAATTACTTAATCAACCTTAATAATATAAAATTAGGCTTATTAATCGATTAATACCTTATTGTAATTGATTGGTATGATCCAATCGATTCTCTCAATCAATCCAATAGCTCACTATATGTGACTATATGATCATATATAGAATCCTCACTTAAGAAGCTAAATCTTCATTTAAGTTTTATAATTAAATAGTATTATTTAATACTACCAGATATCGGGTCATCCCTTGACCTATCTAGACTTTCCCACCAACTATTAGGTCCAACAAATATATCTGGATTTTTGCTTGGTGTTAGGTTATCTAGACTCATCAAATCTTACACACTTGGTAAGAAGGTTAGATTACATCACACCTAACTTTAATTCATTTGTCATTCATCAAAACTTAGGTTTGACTATTTGTGCTAATTGCACTAGCACATATATCTGACATAAAAGTAGCCTTCATTTGGGCTGATTACTTTTAGCATAGATATATGTCTACCAATATAAAATGTACTAATCATACCTAAGATGATTTCTTTTGGGCCAACACATTAGTTCAACTTAGTATCACGTTATATAGATAGATCCAAGAAAATTATAAAAACTTTATTTCAACATAAATTAATTAATCAATATTAATAATATAAAATTATATTTATTAATCAATTGATACCTTATGATAATTCATCAGTATAATTTAATTAATTATATATATATATATATATATAGAATTCTAATTTAAGAAGCTAAAGTTTTCTTTCATTTCTATAATTAAATACTCTTTAATCACTCCTGAATTAATTTGAAAAAACAATTAATGCTTGTTTTTTCTTTGCACAGTTTGACATTAAATTAATCGTGGTTTTGTTTTTTCATCGTAAGAAACATTGTTTCACACCTTAACAGTGTTTCATCGATTAATAATGCTTTTAATAGATTACTAAATGCGCTTAATAGATTGATAATAGTTATTGTTGTAAAATTAAGGAAACAATCGATTGAAGACACCAATCGATTAGTTGATCAATTTAAATCCTTGTTAATCGATTAAGAAATATTTTTAATTAATTAACAGTAAGATTTTATTGCGACTCAAGGATTTTATTTGATTGGAAAAAATTCTCAATCGATCAGAGAAGTTTTAATCGAGTAACTCATCGATTCTGGATGATTCTGTTCGTAATTTTAGGTTTGGTAATCAATTGATCGACCAAACTAATCGATTAAACAAACGATTTAATTTAAAAATTAGATTAAATATGACGATTCTTTTGTTATTTTTCATGTTCTTCACATAAATATGAAAAATTTAGAAAACAAGTCTACCATAATTTTTTAATACATATTTTTTGACGATTACAAAATTATTATATTAGGAAAACTTGATCTAGCATATAAAAATAAAGATCGACACAAAACTCAATCTTTATTACAAAATGATGAAACAGAGTCTTGACTATGATACCAATTGATCGAGTTAATTGTTTTCTTTGACCTTATGACTTTTAAGAATAAATAAAGAAATTCAAAGAGATAAATAATAAATATGATCGAGATCTAGTTATGTTGTAAACATGTTGGTAAAAAGGTGAATACGCTCGTCTCCAGTACCCCCGCCAACCTGTCCCAAGGTCAACACGAAGAAGGTAAATCACGGACGGCTACTAGCCTTTGGAATAGTGACTAGCACATAAGGGAGGCATTTACCTCGGCTTTGCCGATATTTGAACTCCAGACCTCATGATGGCAATACCTCATGTGCTAGCCACTAGACCATCCCGAAGGGACTAGTTATGTTGTAAACATGGCAATACATAAGAAAACATAATAGTCAAGAAACCTAATTGAAGAATCATGTCTTTATCTTTAACGTCGTTGGCTTGATCCTGTGAAAGAAGATGGGACGACGATACCAAAAAATTCTAGGTCAATGAGGAACCAAAAACTCTTTCAATATTACCCTAACCCTTAAGAACCTCCTTTTTTTTTTTTTTTTTTTTTTTTTTTTTTTTTTTATAGAAATCCAATCAATTATTAACTCACAAAAATAACAAATTAAGTTAAAGATTTCTATAAATTGAACTCCCACCTAATAACTCAAAACTCAATACCTTTAGCTTAAATCCTTTAATTCGATATCATAAACTTCTTAAATCCCATGTCAATCATGTTAAAATATACTAAATCCAGCATATCTATCCATCAATCAATCAATCATTTATCATTCTTTTTATTTTTCTCATTTTTTTTCCCTTTTTTTCTTTTTTGAACAAAATGAAATGAAAATAAAACAAAGGGAGAATAATAGAGCTGATCCATCACGAGCACTATTGCAACTAACGACGGTTGAAGGGTCTCTCCTGAGTCGATGGACAGGAGAGGAGAGAGTTGAGGTTTGCATCCAATTATTGTTGAAGACTTTAAGTTGCGATAATTTATGCTTTTGGCCAGCATCTTTATAATCGTTATTCGAATCTAAACTGAATAAAATTATTTATTTAACTTTGTTTTAATTTCTTTTTGTCAAGCTTAAACATAGTTCATTTAAATATTATTGAGTTCGAGCTTATTAATTATTTGAAATTTTTATATTTTAATTTTCTTTAATTGGATATTATAAATTTATTTATTATATTTAAGAATTTATTTATTTAGATATTTATTAAGAAATAAATTGATAAAACATAATTCACAAATTTCATAAAAACATTGAACATGCATCTTATTTATAAATAATTCTTTATTTTGATTAACTTTATGCGTGGAAATATAAATAAATAATTTTTAAATCAAGCCCTACACTCTTGAAAAATTTTAATTCATTTACCAATGCACGATAATATATAAATATTGATGTGCGGAGAATACGGACATCACGTGCTATGACTATACTGCGGCCCACATGTGACCGGCGTTGTTAGTTTACATTTTATTAAAAAAAAAAAACTTAAAATATTGATCGATTTATGACGGAATTTATTTTCATCATAGATTCTGATGAAAAATATTAATATATTTATCGATGAAAATCATCTTCCATTAGTGACAATCGACAGAAAGATGATTTCCATTGGGAAAAATTTCAAATCGATAACTATTTTTAGAGGATACTGATGGATGTCTATGGAAATACAATTCCATCAGAAAATAAATTACCGATGAATTATTATTTCTGCTGGAAAGGAAAAAATCATCGATGAAAATACTCTTTCGTCAGAAAAGTGGTTATCAAAGGACTGTTATTACCGTCCGTAACCCCTGGTAAACCTTAATTTCTCATGGGGGTCACCGACAGAATTTCAATTCTGACGGGAAACGCCAACGGAAATTGGATTCCGTCAGAAATCACTGATGGGATTTCAATTCCGTTGGTGATCCTTAATCAAAATCTAGGACACAATTTAGATTTTCACTCACGTGTGTGTCTTCCCTCCTGAGCCCCACTGTCTCTCCAGCCCCACCAATGATCTCCGCTAAGATTTCTCTGCCCCAATCTCTCCCTCTTCCCCAACTTTTAATGTGCTGGCGGCTAGCGGCCGACGACTTTGCAGGATGCTGGCACGCCATTTGTTTCATTGCTGGCCGTCAGCCACGGCTTTACTAACATGCGGCTGGCGCCTGGGACTTGGCCGACCGACAAATTCTGTTGGCCGATCGCTTGGTTGGCCAACAAAATGTCGTCGACCACTTGGTTGGACGGTAGAATGCGACTAGTTGCTTGGTTGGACGGCAAAATGTTACGGCCGCTAGCGGCTGGCGCCTTGGCCGACTGGTAGAACGCAACTGGCAGAACGTGGTGTAATGCCCGCCCTCCCTGCTAACCCTAAGGGACGGGGCTACGATACTCTATGTACAAATTTTTCTTTTTAAAACAGCGGAAGACTTAAAATAATTCTCTTAGTTTAATAAAAACTTTTCTTTTGTTTTCCCTTTCATCAAATCCGAACTACACTATCATGGCTTCAATAACATGATATCAAAATTAGTAGAAACATAACATCAAGTCACACATACGGTACTACAATTCATGATACCAAAGCATAGTTCTTTAAAAGTTTTTAAAGCAGGTTCTTATTTGGTTGCCTAGCCACTGCCACACACATCTCCTTGCCTCTCCTGCTGCTCCTCTAGCTCATCCAACTTTTTCCTTTATCTGTGGTACAAGGACAGTAAGCTGTGAGCACTCATGGCTCAGTAAGTTCCTTTCCTACTCACTAAAACCGAAAATCATAGTATAATCAAAGAATGTCTCAACATGGCATCATTTCAACTAGTCATGACATAATGTAACATACTCTTTTAAGCATATAATACAACATGAAAAAATCATAACTAGTCATGACATATCATAGCGTAAAGCATAGCATGAAGCATAACATAATCGTATCTAATCATGGCATATCGTCATAAGGAGTCATGGCATATCCTACACATGGACATATCATGGAACATAACATAATCATATCTAACCATGACATATCATAAATCATCATAAGGTATATGCAATATGATTTTGAAAAACATGTATCCGAAAAACATGTGTATGTCTCATGATCTTTAAAACCATTTCTTCTTACATATATACTTGAACATAATCTCAACTTAAAGGGGATCCCGGCTATGTACCACTTACATATTGCGCGCAACCTATGTAGGTCCAAGGTAGCAAGTCTTGAACCCTACAAGGCAACATACTAGGCCCGAGTCTTACTCCATCGACCTAGGGGCACTTAGGAGCCCATCCCTAACGAGGCCCGAGTCTTATTCCATCGACCCCGGGGCGCTTATGGAGCCCACCCTTGGTACAAGCCATATAAAGTAAAGTACATGTCATACTTATACATATCATACATCATAAAAGCATGCATCACTTAGGCACACATCCTATCATAAAAGTATGCATCACTTAGGTATACATCATGTCATAAAAGTATGCATCACTTAGGCATACATCATATCATAAAGGTATGCATCACATAGACATACATCATGTCATAAAGGTATGCATCACTTAGGCATACATCATACCATAAAAGTATGCATCACTTAGGCATATATCATATCATAACAATATGCATCACTTAGGCATAGATCATAAAAACATGCATATCTTAAGCATAAAACATATCATCAAGCATGCATAATTTAACCACATAGCATATCATGAAAGCATGCATATTTTAAGCACTAAACATAGCATCAAAGCATGCATAATTTAGCCACATATCATAAAATAAGCATGCATATTTTTAGCTCATATCATATCATCAAAGCATGTAAAATTTACCCACATATCATAACATAAAGCATGCATATTTTGAACTCATAATATATCGTAGAAATTCTCATCTTGTATAGCTCACAAGCATACATGTCTAAGCATAAAAGTGTATCATGTGCTCATCCAATCATAAGGAACAATGTAACATGATTAATTTGGGTACTAAGCTTCCTAATCCTTTGGGTTCTTATCTTGGCCGAAACCCTCTTAGGTGCCAATTCAGGTTTTAAACAACATCCAAGCATGTAGAACCTAATTCATCCACATATCATTTTCATAGGAAGTATTATAAACAAGATTTACTTGGACTCTAAGTTCTCCAAGTCCTTAAACCTCATTTGACCGAACCTTAACAAGTGTGAAACAAGGTTCTAAATGACATAAAGCATGGAAACCTTAACCATATTTATAGCATTTGTTTCAAGGAATATGGTAAGCACAATTGAGTTAGTTCCTAAATCCTTTAAGCCCTTAAAATTATGTCATGGCCGAAACTTACAAGTACTCATTTAGGTTTTCAAGCAAGCATACAAGCATGTGAACTTACTCTAACATCATGTATAAATTTATAAATGGCATCATACAAGTGGTCATGGCCGAAACTTCCCTTAGCATCAATTTAGGTCACTAACAACATATAGCATGTGAATTTTTAGCTTTCTACATTTCATATTCCATGGAGAGTGACATGAGCATGTTCAATGTAAGTTCTAGGGTTTCTAAGGCATGTATCCCTTCATGGCCGAGACTTTAAGGTGTCCATTTGAATCATAGTTAAATATATAAGCATGTGAACACAATCAACATGTTATCTCAATTTCATAAGAAACATCTTTAACACATGAGGTCTAAATTTTAAGGTTTCTAGGTCTTTAAACCCTACATGGCCGAACCTCATCAAGCATGGAATTTGTTCAAATGGCATAAAAGCATAGAAAGTCATAACACATTTCATAACATGTATAAAAGTCAAGCACTATAAGCATACATTTAAATTGTGTCTTAGGTTTCCTAGGTTTTTCCTTTCTTTATCTCATAGCATATGTTTGGCCGAAACCTTCCAAGTCTTTAAACTAGGTTTTAGGTGGCCTAAAGTATGGAAAACCTAAACAAGTTTTATGGCAAAAACATCAAAGGAACTATACATATAAGTTTGGTTCACAAACAAGCTAGGACCCTTGTGGTCATAATTATCATATATCATGCAACCAATTTTCCTATACTCTAATTAAGCATGGGAGCATCAAACAACTTTCATATCTTATTGTCATGGAGGTTTTGAGCATGTTAAAAATCTGTTTAAGCTATTCTAAACCATCCACCTTACCATGGCCGAAACATTAAAAGTGATGTTCATGAGTTTCTATCAACATACAAGCATGCAACTCTTTAAGAAACTCTATATTCTATCATATAAACATGGTGAGTTTAAATTCAAAGTCTTCCTAACCCTAAACCCTTCCTTGGCTGAAACTTGTGAGTGGGGTACTTTTGGTTCCAAGTAACCTTCAAGTATGAAAACAATAATGGATCCTTAACCATTTATTTAGAGGGTTTTGTGCAAGTTAGGTAAACAAATAAATTCCCTAGCCCTTATAAAACCTTTTTGGCCGAAACTCTAGGGTTAGGTACATCTCTAATCCAGCATCACATATATATAAAAATATGAGAGAAAACCTTCTTACAAAGCATAGAAAAATTATCATGAATCAAGGCTTATATTAAACATTCTTAGGATCAACAAGTCCTTTCTTTGGCCGAATTTTCACAACTTTGTTTCTAGGTTTTAAAATCCTCATAAAATCCAAAAACACATTAAAACCACTTGTACCACAGGTGAGGGGATACTTACTTCCTTTTCGCCTGTGGTTCTAAAGTGTGGTGATGGAAGAAAGGGTCTCTTCTTCTTGTTCTCCTCCTTTGATTTCCCTTGGTAGCCTTCCTTGTATCCTAGGAGGAACCTTGTTTTGGGGGCCGAAAATGGAGGAGAGGGGGCTGAGGCTCTCGGTGGTGGAGAGGAGAGAATGAGAGAAATGAGAGAAAAATAAAATCTTCTCTTTACATGCTCCCTTTTATGTTAAGGGGGAAGAGGTAGCAAAAATTAGTTTTTTTGCTTTCCTTCTCCCTTAGCCCCCTTTTTATTTATTTATTTATTTATTTATTTATTTATTTGTTCTCATCATTCATGATGAAACAAGGGGGAATGAATCCCCTTAATTGTCGTCTTTAAGTCACGACAAAGGGAGAGGAAGGGAGAGAAAAGATGGAATGCAAGTTGCCTTTCTCTTGCTCTTTTCTTGCTTTCTTTTGGCTAGCTTTTACTCTCATCCTTATCATGAGTTTCCCTCCTTTGCTATCAATATATCATTCCTATCCCAACTGGTTATTACCCATTAATCCTATCATTTACATCATGAGAGGTTCAAGGTTCAATCCTTGACCACTCCCTATTTTTATTTCTTTTTGGTTCAACATTCTACTAATATTTTTCTAAGGCAAATTCATCATTCTCATATTTATCTTAAAAGCTTAGTGGGTGTTACAGTACCCCGTACCTCATAAAAAGTTCGTCCTCGAACTTTAAAATAGCTCCGGGTACTTTTGTTTCATATCGTCCTCGCATTCCCAGGTGGCTTCTTCAAATCGTTGATTCCGCCATAGAACCTTTACTAAGGGTATTTCTTTGTTCCTTAACCTCTTGACTTCTCGGTCCAAGATCTGAATAGGTCTACTTTCGTAACTTAGGTCCTCTTGAACCTGTACCGACTGTGGCTCAATTACTTGATCTGTGCTGGGAGTACACTTCTTGAGCATCGATACATGGAACACATTGTGAATAACTGCCATGTCTGGAGGTAGTTCTAGTCTGTATGCGACTTGGCCCACTCTTTCTAAAATCCGGTACGGTCCTACGTATCGTGGGCTTAACTTGCTCCTCTTTCCGAATCTCATTATCCCTTTCATGGGGGATACCTTAAGGAATACCAAATCTCCGATGTTGAATTCTAGCGGCCTGCGCCGTTTATCGGCATAATTCTTCTGCCGACTCTGAGCAGTTTCTATTCGTTGGCGGATCTTCTGTATAGCTCGGGTGGTGTCATCAATAAGTTCCGTTCGGAACCCCATTTCCTTCTTTTCACCACTTTCATACCAGCATATAAGGGATCTACACTTCCTCCCATATAGAGCTTCATAAGGTGCCACTCCAATAGTAGCTTGGTAGCTATTATTGTAGGCGAATTCTGCTAGGTATAAATATCGGCACCAACTTCCCTTGAAGTCTAGGGCACAAGCTCTTAACATATCTTCTAATATTTGGTTCACTCTTTCAGTTTGCCCATCGGTCTGAGGGTGGAAAGCTGTACTAAATAACAACTTCGTGCCGAGGGTCTTCTGAACGCACTCCCAAAAGTGTGAAACAAAGCGACCGTCTCTATCAGAAATAATGGTCTTAGGAATACCATGTAGCCGAATGATTTCCTTAACATATAACTGAGCTAGCTGTTCAGTTGAATAAGTCATTTTGATCGCCAAAAAGTGTGCGGACTTCGTCAATCTATCTACAATCACCCATATAGCGTCATATCCGTTTGTCGTCCTGGGAAGACCCGAAATGAAATCCATAGAGATTTCTTCCCATTTCCATTCTGGAATTTGGACAGGCTGTAGTAATCCGCCCGGTCTCTGGTGTTCAGCTTTTACCCTTTGGCAGGTCAGGCAAGTACTGACATACTGAGCCACTTCTCTTTTCATACCAGACCACCAAAATTTCTTTTTCAGGTCCTGGTACATCTTAGTGGAGCCCGGGTGTATTACATAGGGTGTTGTATGAGCTTCTTCTAGTATTTTTCTTCGCAACTCTGGGTCCTCTGGAATGCATAACCGATCCCTGAGGTATAATATCCCGTTGTCCGCGATACGGAACCCGTCATTCTTCCCTTCCAAAGTCTCTTGTTTGATTCTCTGGAGGTTTTGGTCACTGGTTTGCTTTTCCAGTATACTCTCAAATAACGTCGGTGTTATGGTGAGGGTAGAAAGTCGCCCGGACATAGTTTCGACCCAAGGATACGAAACACGTCTCGGTTCCTCGATGGATTCCCATATTGGTTCGTTTCCAGCATTAAGTAAAACTTTAGCATATTGATTGAAATTAGGTAGCTGACCTGAGACGATGGCAGAGGCGTTCGCCACGTCATCCTGAGCAAGAGAGTAGACTCTGGCATTGGTCATAGTGGGAGGGGCCTCCAATCTTCCTTGGTTGATTGAAGTCCCTTCTATGGCAGTATGCATCTGGTGAAGCTGTGCAGGGGTACTCCTATTCTGGTTGTTCTGCGGAGGTAGTGTCTGAGACTGAGTAGGGCAATTTCTTGCCAAATGTCCTTCCTTTCCGCAGTTGTAGCACTTTCTGGTGCTTAGGAGACATACTCCAGAATGCATCTTTCCACATGTGGCACACTGAGGGTACTTGGTTTGCTTATTGGCCGGACCACCTTTTGTGTTGTTCCACTGTTTCCTCTTTCCACCTGAGTTTCCTTTCCAGCCGGTTCTGGTATTGTGCGATTTTTGTCCTCCGGTCAGTGCTTGGTTCTTGCCCTCGTTCATTGCTTTCTGGTAGTGCTCGGTAATCAGGGCACTGCTGACTAGCTGCGGTCTATTAACTCCGCCGGCTACGTTCAGAGCTATCTCGGGTTGGAGCATCTTTAACATTAACCGGACCCTTTCTTTTTCGGTACGGATCAGTTCTGGGCACAGACGTGCTAGGCGGTTGAATTTCTTGACGGCTTCGTTAACTGACAGATCACCTTGCCGGAACTCAGTGAACTCGTCATAGTGCTTGTTGGTCACTTGCATATGGAAGAATTCTTCTAAGAACTCTGTCTCAAAATCCGTCCACTGCATCTGGTTTATTTGTCTTTTCGCCTTTACTCGGTCCCACCACATCCGGGCATCTCCGGTAAGGCAGAACGACGCGCATTTGACCTTCTCGTGTTCAGGCCAGTCCAATAGTTCAATTATGCTCTCCACGGTCTTGAGCCAGGCTTGCGCATCCCATGGTTCGCAGTTTCTCGAGAAGGCTTCCGGCTTAAGCCTTTGCCACTGAACCAGATAGGCCTCTTGTCGGACCATCGGAGTAGGGGCTGCCGGGGGCACTGGCGCGGCTGTAGGTATAATCGGTAGTGTATCTGATTTGCCGGTGGGGTAATCGGGTTGCCTTGCTGACCCATTAAGGTAGTGATCAGCTGCTGTTGTTCTGTGATCTGACGCTGGAGGTCTGTGACAACCTGTGTCAGGTCTGGTGGAGTCACTGTCCCCTCGGTTCGGGCATTGCGTGTCCTAACCATGTTTATCTAAATAATGACAAATAGACTAGTGTAAGTGGTTATCGTTTTTAGCCAATCTAACGTACTGTTTTGTTTCTATCTATTTGTTATGGTATTATTCCTAACCTACTAATATGTAATCCTAATCTAAATTATAACTAAAAGCATAGAATAAAGCATCAAACATAAGCAAGCAAAACATGAAACTAAAGCATAAGCAACATAAGGAAAAATAAAGAATAGAGTGACAAACAATATAACATAAGGAAATAAAGCATAAGCAATATAGCAAAGAAAATAAAGCATAGGCAATATAACAAGGAAGAAAAATAAAGCATAAGTCATATAACATGAAACTAAGCATAAGCATATAACAAGAAAATTAAGCATAAACATTCTTACTTGGAGCGGCAGGTCGGAGGCTTGATGTGTGTGTAGTGAGCTGGCAAAAACCTGGCTCTGATACCAACCTGTAACACCCGCCCTCCCTGCTAACCCTAAGGGACGGGGCTACGATACTCTATGTACAAATTTTTCTTTTTAAAACAGCGGAAGACTTAAAATAATTCTCTTAGTTTAATAAAAACTTTTCTTTTGTTTTCCCTTTCATCAAATCCGAACTGCACTATCATGGCCTCAATAACAAGATATCAAAATTAGTAGAAACATAACATCAAGTCACACATACGGTACTACAATTCATGATACCAAAGCATAGTTCTTTAAAAGTTTTTAAAGCAGGTTCTTATTTGGTTGCCTAGCCACTGCCACACACATCTCCTTGCCTCTCCTGCTGCTCCTCTAGCTCATCCAACTTTTTCCTTTATCTGTGGTACAAGGACACTAAGCTGTGAGCACTCATGACTCAGTAAGTTCCTTTCCTACTCACTAAAACCGAAAATCATAGTATAATCAAAGAATGTCTCAACATGGCATCATTTCAACTAGTCATGACATAATGTAACATACTCTTTTAAGCATATCATACAACATGAAGAAATCATAACTAGTCATGGCATATCATAACGTAAAGCATAGCATGAAGCATAACATAATCGTATCTAATCATGGCATATCGTCATAAGGAGTCATGGCATATCCTACACATGGACATATCATGGAACATAACATAATCATATCTAACCATGACATATCATAAATCATCATAAGGTATATGCAATATGATTTTGAAAAACATGTATCCGAAAAACATGTGTATGTCTCATGATCTTTAAAACCATTTCTTCTTACATATATACTTGAACATAATCTCAACTTAAAGGGGATCCCGGCTATGTACCACTTACATATTGCGCGCAACCTATGTAGGTCCAAGGTAGTAAGTCTTGAACCCTACAAGGCAACATACTAGGCCCGAGTCTTACTCCATCGACCTAGGGGCACTTAGGAGCCCATCCCTAACGAGGCCCGAGTCTTATTCCATCGACCCCGGGGCGCTTATGGAGCCCACCCTTGGTACAAGCCATATAAAGTAAAGTACATGTCATACTTATACATATCATACATCATAAAAGCATGCATCACTTAGGCACACATCCTATCATAAAAGTATGCATCACTTAGGTATACATCATGTCATAAAAGTATGCATCACTTAGGCATACATCATATCATAAATGTATGCATCACTTAGGCATACATCATGTCATAAAGGTATGCATCACTTAGGCATACATCATACCATAAAAGTATGCATCACTTAGGCATATATCATATCATAACAATATGCATCACTTAGGCATAGATCATAAAAACATGCATATCTTAAGCATAAAGCATATCATCAAGCATGCATAATTTAACCACATAACATATCATGAAAGCATGCATATTTTAAGCACTAAACATAGCATCAAAGCATGCATAATTTAGCCACATATCATAAAATAAGCATGCATATTTTTAGCTCATATCATATCATCAAAGCATGTAAAATTTACCCACATATCATAACATAAAGCATGCATATTTTGAACTCATAACATATCGTAGAAATTCTCATCTTGTATAGCTCACAAGCATACATGTCTAAGCATAAAAGTGTATCATGTGCTCATCCAATCATAAGGAACAATGTAACATGATTAATTTGGGTACTAAGCTTCCTAATCCTTTGGGTTCTTATCTTGGCCGAAACCCTCTTAGGTGCCAATTCAGGTTTTAAACAACATCCAAGCATGTAGAACCTAATTCATCCACATATCATTTTCATAGGAAGTATTATAAACAAGATTTACTTGGACTCTAAGTTCTCCAAGTCCTTAAACCTCATTTGACCGAACCTTAACAAGTGTGAAACAAGGTTCTAAATGACATAAAGCATGGAAACCTTAACCATATTTATAGCATTTGTTTCAAGGAATATGGTAAGCACAATTGAGTTAGTTCCTAAATCCTTTAAGCCCTTAAAATTATGTCATGGCCGAAACTTACAAGTACTCATTTAGGTTTTCAAGCAAGCATACAAGCATGTGAACTTACTCTAACATCATGTATAAATTTATAAATGGCATCATACAAGTGGTCATGGCCGAAACTTCCCTTAGCATCAATTTAGGTCACTAACAACATATAGCATGTGAATTTTTAGCTTTCTACATTTCATATTCCATGGAGAGTGACATGAGCATGTTCAATGTAAGTTCTAGGGTTTCTAAGGCATGTATCCCTTCATGGCCGAGACTTTAAGGTGTCCATTTGAATCATAGTTAAATATATAAGCATGTGAACACAATCAACATGTTATCTCAATTTCATAAGAAACATCTTTAACACATGAGGTCTAAATTTTAAGGTTTCTAGGTCTTTAAACCCTACATGGCCGAACCTCATCAAGCATGGAATTTGTTCAAATGGCATAAAAGCATAGAAAGTCATAACACATTTCATAACATGTATAAAAGTCAAGCACTATAAGCATACATTTAAATTGTGTCTTAGGTTTCCTAGGTTTTTCCTTTCTTTATCTCATAGCATATGTTTGGCCGAAACCTTCCAAGTCTTTAAACTAGGTTTTAGGTGGCCTAAAGTATGGAAAACCTAAACAAGTTTTATGGCAAAAACATCAAAGGAACTATACATATAAGTTTGGTTCACAAACAAGCTAGGACCCTTGTGGTCATAATTATCATATATCATGCAACCAATTTTCCTATACTCTAATTAAGCATGGGAGCATCAAACAACTTTCATATCTTATTGTCATGGAGGTTTTGAGCATGTTAAAAATCTGTTTAAGCTATTCTAAACCATCCACCTTACCATGGCCGAAACATTAAAAGTGATGTTCATGAGTTTCTATCAACATACAAGCATGCAACTCTTTAAGAAACTCTATATTCTATCATATAAACATGGTGAGTTTAAATTCAAAGTCTTCCTAACCCTAAACCCTTCCTTGGCCGAAACTTGTGAGTGGGGTACTTTTGGTTCCAAGTAACCTTCAAGTATGAAAACAATAATGGATCCTTAACCATTTATTTAGAGGGTTTTGTGCAAGTTAGGTAAACAAATAAATTCCCTAGCCCTTATAAAACCTTTTTGGCCGAAACTCTAGGGTTAGGTACATCTCTAATCCAGCATCACATATATATAAAAATATGAGAGAAAACCTTCTTACAAAGCATAGAAAAATTATCATGAATCAAGGCTTATATTAAACATTCTTAGGATCAACAAGTCCTTTCTTTGGCCGAATTTTCACAACTTTGTTTCTAGGTTTTAAAATCCTCATAAAATCCAAAAACACATTAAAACCACTTGTACCACAGGTGAGGGGATACTTACTTCCTTTTCGCTTGTGGTTCTAAAGTGTGGTGATGGAAGAAAGGGTCTCTTCTTCTTGTTCTCCTCCTTTGATTTCCCTTGGTAGCCTTCCTTGTATCCTAGGAGGAACCTTGTTTTGGGGGCCGAAAATGGAGGAGAGGGGGCTGAGGCTCTCGGTGGTGGAGAGGAGAGAATGAGAGAAAAATAAAATCTTCTCTTTACATGCTCCCTTTTATGTTAAGGGGGAAGAGGTAGCAAAATTGGTTTTTGCTTTCCTTCTCCCTTAGCCCCCTTTTTTATTTTATTTTATTTTATTTATTTATTTGTTCTCATCATTCATGATGAAACAAGGGGGAATGAATCCCCTTAATTGTCCTCTTTAAGTCACGGCAAAGGGAGAGGAAGAGGGAGAGAAAAGAAGGAAGGCAAGTTGCCTTTCTCTTGCTCTTTTCTTGCTTTCTTTTGGCTAGCTTTTACTCTCATCCTTATCATGAGTTTCCCTCCTTTGCTATCAATATATCATTCCTATCCCAACTGGTTATTACCCATTAATCCTATCATTTACATCATGAGAGGTTCAAGGTTCAATCCTTGACCACTCCCTATTTTTATTTCTTTTTATTTCTTTTTGGTTCAACATTCTATTAATATTTTTCTAAGTCAAATTAATCATTCTCATATTTATCTTAAAAGCTTAGTGGGTGTTACACGTGGTTGGTCGCGACTGGCAACGTGGCCTGTTGTCAAAAGGCAACAGGCAGTTTGGTCGGTCGCCAGCTCGTAGCCAGCGGCTTGGCCGGTCGCCAGCTCGCGACCGACAGCTTGGCCGGTCGCCAGCTCGTGACCGACAGCTTGGCCGATCGCTAGCTCCTGGATAGTAGCATGGCTGACCATCGCTTGGGTAGTGGGCAACTGTTGGCCGTGGCTAGAAGCTTGGCCGTTGCCGTCACTGCCTACATAATCGGTTGCTGCCTGTGTAGCCAACCGCATTCGGCTGCTTGGCTGACCGTGACTTTCCTAGCTTGTCTTTCTTTGTGATTAATTTTAGCTATTTTTTATTTTTTAGGTTACTGCATTTGCTACTCTTCTCCGACTATACTACTCATTTTTAGGTATAATATATTAAACAATACTTATGTTAAGTTAGTATTTAGATGTATAACATAATATAATCATTTTGTTATTTTAGTATTGATATATTTACATCTAAGATACTTTTAGATCTCATTCATTATCTTTGGTTAGAATATAAAAGATAGTATCGTTTCTTATTTTGTGAAACTCATATACTTTGTAACAAATTATATTATGATTAAGTGATAATATCTGTGAACAAAGTTTGAATGTGCAATCGATTAGAAAATATATTTATTAGAAATATTTTTATTACCGAAGTTGAACAGTTTGTAAATTTTGCTAAGAGTATATATATATATATATATATATATATATATATATATATATATATATATATATATATATATATATATATATATATATATATATAAATGTTCTCCTGCGGTGCATTTCTTACAGTTTGGTGCGGTAGAAGTGATTTGGCATTCCACGTCAAAGCCAAAAAAAAAATAAAAAAACGCGGCATCATCTTTCTTCTTGTCTTCTTCGCCGACCTCGCCAAACGGCCACTGCCGACCTTCCGTTGGACGCCCAGCCACTGTCAGCCGGATCGCGGCCGGATTCCGGCCAGATGGCTGCCAGAATGCGGCCGTTTCATGGCCAAATCTGCCGCGACGCTAGCAGACGCAACGCTGCCGATTCTGGCCGCGATCCGGCCGGAATCCGGTCGCGATTCCGGCCGGAATCGGCAGCGTCGCGGCGCAGACGGCCTGATTCCGGCAGCCATCTGGCCGGAATCCGGCCGCGATTCGGCCGGAATCCGGTTGTGATCCGGCCGAGGGGTGTTCCGCCAGCGCCAAACGCCGATCACCGGCAAACGCCGGGAGAAGCGGAGGTTCCTTGATCGGTCCAGAGACCGATCAGGAGGTTCCCTGATCGGTCACCAGACCGATCAGGAAGGTAAGTCCGTAGCGTGCATTTTTTTTATTTTTTTTGGCTTTAACGTGGAATGCCAAATCACTTCTACCGCACCAAACTGCAAGAAATGCACCGCAGGAGAACATCTCTCTCTCTCTCTCTCTCTCTCTCTCTCTATATATATATATATATATATATCTGTGTGTGTAGAAATGGGTTTATGCCAAATTATTACAATTGGTACCACATCACGTAGAGCCTTATTTGTATGAATCAATTTGGCCTTCTAGTGGTTTATCATCTGGTACAAATATTATTGGAAAATTATCAACCAATGATATTGTTGTTGGTTGGTCCTAGGAAGATCGTACCGGTTCTACTGTATAAAAATTTTATACAAGTGTTGAACCTTTCCTAACAACCTATTGTGTTCTTTAGAAATTAAATTAGAAATCGCAAATGGAACTTAACATTATTGATTCCAAATTTAACTTATCTGTTCTTAATTGTTTAGACTTGGATCGCAAACGATACTTAACATTATTGATCCAAATCCACCTACGTTATAAATTTAATTAAATATTAATTTCAGAAATCGGCTTCCAGGTTAAACATGGCGAGACACTAGGCCTTCTTGGATATGGGAGCAACCACCACTTCCTAGACAAAGTCTTTTAATAAATCTAATATTTAATTTCCTTATATAACTCTAGGTTTAATAAAAAAGAACAATCGAATCACAAATTCAAAAAACAAAAAAAAAACAAACTTGAATCACAAATTCGAAACCTAGAATTATATGCCCCTTGTGTTTGGAATTCATACAAAGAAAAACTAGTATGATGCGGAAAACAATTACTAGTTATACATTTCTTTGTAAGCAATAACCTCTTGATCTTCTACTGTATTCCTCTTCTTATCTCGGACGTTGTGTGGGCAACGATCTACTGAGATGAGAACCACCCAAGCCCTTCTTTCTTCTTCACCAAGTTCCGGCCACCAAAACTCCTCCAAGGATGTAGAGGTTCGACCACCACCACCAAGCTCCAAGGGATGCAAGAAACTCCTTCCTCTTCTTCTTCTCCAAGTAGGATCCGACCACCACAAGAGTCTCCTTGAGAGTGATGAGGTTCAGCCACCAAAAGGAAGAGAAGAAGAGAAGAGGATGGCCGGCCACACTAAGGAAGAAAAGAGAGAAAAATAGAATAGAGTTGTTAGCCATGAAGGCACCCCTACCCCCTCTTTTATAATCCTTGGTTTTGGCAAAAAAAGGAAAAATTAAATAAAACCTTCCTTATTATTTTTACCATGAAAAGAAAAATGTAATTGATTAAAATCAATTTCTTTTCTTAAATATCATGACTGACCACCTCATTGCTCCAAGCAAGGAAAGTTTTAACACAAAATTAAAACTTCCTAATTTGTTTCTGGAAATTTTAAAATAAAAATTTCTCTAATAATTTTTCTCTTCATGGTTGGTTAAAAAAGGAATTTTATAAATTAAAATCTCTCTATTAAAACATGTGGATGATTTCCAAAAAGGAAAGTTATCTTTTAAAATTTAAATCTTCCTCTCAATCTACAAAAAAAGATATCAAATCTTTTATTAATCTTTTGTAGAAACTTATAAAAGGAAATATAGAATTTTAAAGCTCTCTTTTTAAAACATGAACATGGTTACAAAAAGGAAAGTTCTATAAAAAATTAAAATCTTCCTTTTAACTACAAATAAGGAAAAATATCAAATCTTTCGCTTAATCTTTTGTAGAAAACTATAAAAGGAAAGATTTAAATTTTAAACTCTCTCTTTTAAAACCATGGTATCCACATAAGAAAAGATTTTAAAAAATTAAAATCTTTTTAATATGATGTGGCCGGCCACACCAAGCTTGAGTTCAAGCTAGGGCCGACCACACCACTTAACTCATCCTCTTTACTTGGCCGGCCCAAGCTTGAGTTCCAAGCTTGTTTGGCCGGCCCCCTTTAGAATGGGTATAAAGATGGGTAAGAAGTGGGTATGTGGTGAGTATAAATCTCTATATACAAGAGGTTACGATAGGGACCGAGAGGAGGAATTGGTTTTGGTCTCCCGATGAAATTAAACTTCCCGTGTTCGCCCCGAACACCCAACTTAATTTCATCAATAACAATTCATACCACTAAAGAATTATTATTGAACTACCGCACCAATCCCAAATTACATTTTGGGCTCCTTCTTATTATGAGTGTATTAGTCTCTCTGTGTTTAAGATGTCGAATGCCCACTAATTAAATGAGTTACTGACAACTCTTTTTAATTAATATCTTAGTCCAAGAGTAGTACCACTCAACCTTATCGTCATGTCGGACTAAATCCACCTGCAAGGTTTAACATGACAATCCTTATGAGCTCATCTTGGGGGACATTATCAACCTAGATTACTAGAACACAGTTTCCTTCTATAATTAACAACACACACTATAAGTAATATCATTTCCCAACTTATCGGACTTATTGATTTATCGAGCTAAATCTCACCCATTGATAAGTCAAAGAAATAAATACTAAATATATGTGCTTGTTATTATATTAGGATTAAGAGCACACACTTCCATAATAATTAAGGTCTTGTTCTTTTATTAAGTCAGTATAAAAAGAACTTACTTTAAATGGTCCTGCTCAATACACTTAGAGTGTACTAGTGTAATTTATTAGTCAAGATAAACTAATACCTAATTACACTACGACTATTCCAATGGTTTGTTCCTTTCCATCTTAGTCGCGAGCTACTATTTATAATTTATAAAGAACCGATAATATGATCTTCTGTGTGTGACACCACACACCATGTTATCTACAATATAAATTAATTGAACAACTACACTTAGCATAAATGTAGACATTTTTGACCAATGTGATTCTTTATTTCAAATCAAATGTTTACAAAAGCTAGGCTTTTAGTATACATTCTAACAATTGTAATATAATAAATGGTTCACAATGCAATGAATACAGTTGATTATTCTCAATATAGATGAAATACTAACACTTGAATATCAGCAACTATAATAAATGTTAAAAGATAGTTGAAAGAGAAGTATGAGAAGATATTCGTTCTATTTATTCCTAACCATCAGTTACTACAATATTATTGAATATGAAAGTAGAACATCATTTTTTATAAAGATGTTATGATAACATATGTCAATTGATGTTAGAGTTACTCTCTGCTGATAACATAACGATTGATAGCTTCTATAGTATAAAGAAATTGGTTAGAGGTTTATGTTTATTTGTAGAGAAGATTGATTATTCTATAAACAACTACATGATATTTTAGAATAAAGACACGAACTGAGTGAATAGAGAATCTGTACTCAGCCTTGTTATAAGCATCATACTAGCATACTAGGGAAGAAGAAGAAAAATATTGCTTGGAAAGTGATATATTACTTTCCCTTAGCTACTAGACTTCAACAATTGTATGCATCTGCCATTACAGCTTGCCACATAATGTGGCATCATGAGCATGAGCAAGTAGGAAGTATTATGTGTCATCCTTGTGATTCATTTATATGAAAACATCTTGATACTGTATTTCCCTCCTTTGCAATGAAACTACGTAATGTGAGATTGAGACTTTCCATAGATGAATTTTAACCATTGGATTAGTAGAGACAGCAATATTCATCCTGGCCAGTTATATTAACACTGTACAATTTACTACCATGGATGTGCATGAAAGATGACTTTATGTTTCTTACTGTGCTTATTCATGGTCCAACCAATCCCAAAGAGAAGATAAATGTTTTCTACAACCTTTGATTGCTGAGCTTACTTATGATGTTGCATATAAAACTAATTTTACATTGCAAGCTGACATATTATGGGTGATCGCTGATTTTTTAGCATACTTAATATTGTCAGGATAGAGCATGATTAGTAAATTAGTATGCCCACACTACATGACAGAGTCTAATGCATTTTCATTACCTTACAGTGGGAATATATCTTGGTTTGATAATTATTAAAATTTTTTACCAGTTGATCACCTTTTCAGGCGAAATATTTTTTTAAAAGAATGTTGTAGTTAGAAAACATCTTCTAACAGTCCATGCTTTAGGTGAATAAATCATTGAACAAATAGATATTTATGGATTTCTACCAGTATCTCAACCTGATTCTGATTAGATAAATAAATATATTTTTAGAATGTGCAAGTGTGGTTAGAAAAAAAGAAGTATTTTTTGGGAGTTATTATATTTGAAGTATCTATTCATTCGACAAAATTTAGATACCATACATATTGAGAAAAATTTCTTTAATAATATCTTCAACACTATGATGAACGTGCTTTGAAGAACTAAAGATACTGGAAAATCATGTGAGGAATTAAAAGAACTAGTCAATAGACCAGAGTTGCATTAGAATAAAAAAATCAATAGATTTCCAAAGACTTATTATACACTGGATAAAGATGGTAAGCAAGTTTTATATAGTTGGTTGAAAGAAATAAAATTTTCATATAGATATGCCTCAAATATGGCTTGATGTGTGGATATGAACAAGTTAACGATGTTTGGAATGAAAAGTCATGTATTCATACAAAGATTTATTCTAGTAGCTTTCCATGACTTACTTCCTAAAAATATTTAGCAAACACTCATAGAATTGAATCTATTTTTTAAAAATTTGATAGTGACACGTGTATTATGATGGATGATATGCTTAGGCTAGAAACATACATTCCTTTCATACTATGTAAGTCGGAGCACATATTTCCACCCTTTTTTATTCTATGGAACATCGACCAGTATATTTACCATACGAGGCACAAATAGTTGGTCCTATATAGTACAGATGGATGTATCCATTCGAACTATTTTTGAAGAAATTAAAGAATAATGTTCGTAACAAAGCAAGAGTTGAGGGCTCAATATATAATGTTTATTTGGTTGAAGAACCATCTTCTTTCTACTCATATTATTTTGTTGATAATATGAAAACTAGATATCATAAGTGTCTTAAAAATTCTGATGATGCTCAACCGATAAACCTATCGATGCTTGCTATTTTCAAATTTTCTGGTAAGCCAATAGGTGCATCTTTTTCTAGATGGTTAACTCAAGAAAAATACCATGCAGCAAGAACATACATCCTTTTAAACTGTGATGAGGTCAAACTATAGAAAGATTAAGTTGATTTCTCTAATCAAACATTTATCCCTCGTTTAATTTATTTACTTGATATCTAAATTGTTTTAAAATTACATTCTTTCCCAGGTTGTACGAATAACAACTATATCTACAAAATCCATCAATGGATGCAAGTGAGGTAGCTGTAAAGTTAGAGGCTGAATTTACATTATGGTTTCAAATATATGCAAGTTATAGAATTTGTAAAATTTTTTAATTCATGTGAATTAAGAAGTGTCTTAATTTATATTAAAACTATTTTTATAGGTGAAAGACAGTAGAATATTAAATGCGCAAGATAATAGGATAATGAATATTGCATTAGGACCCCTTTGTAAAATAAAAGTGTACTTTGGTTACTATGTTAATTGCCTCAAATTTCATGTGACACAATGAGATTCACGGAGATTTGTAAGATCATAGACACGTGAGAGGGGAGGGGGCGAATCATGTGATTTTAAAAACTTGTCTTTTTCAAAATTTAAAAACAAGTACAAATGTGCAATGGAAGAAAATAGAAAATAAGAAAGAAAACAACACAAGTTCAATTTTACTTAGTTCAGAGTTTTTGGCGACTCCTTCTCCAAGACTTAGGTCCCTTGGAGTTTTCCAATGAATAATCCATTAACAATCATAATCAAATACAAGAATATAGAAGAAGGAAGTGTAACAACCTACATTTCCTTGATGTAGTAATTTAAATGACTTAAAATAAATTGTTATTAACACGAATAAGGAGAATCAATTAGCTCGGGTGTTGGAGTTGGTCTGTCTGCAGTAGTCGGTTACTGTAGCATGATGTTTGAGCAGTCATATAGTCAAGGAATCATGTAAATGACTTGTAGAATCTGATGTCTAAGATTGCTGTTCAAAGCTCCTTTTATATGCATTTCTAGGTAGAATATTCCGTCGGTAAACCCGATTTTTTTTTGTAGTGTCATGCAAGGGTGTTGTTGTTAATAGGTCCGAGGTTGATTTTCAACGAGTGTGGAATGCCTCGCTAGTTATCTCAACCCCTCTTTAATTGCATACACTACTGTTGCTGGGCGAAATCCTCTATGATTTACCTCCCTTCCAGATAGTGAGGGGTCATCCTAGAGGGGTCGTCGAGGTGACGATTTCACCTTTTTGCTGTCAAGAATTTGGTCGGTTAGTTTAACTCACAATGAGATTGAATCTAAGCTCTAGAATTCATTCCACTTTTTCTAAGTCAAGTTGGTTCCTTGTATGTTTACCTTACAGAGATAAGGTGTTGGGGTTGCAAGGTTGCAAACATAGTCCCATATTGAAAACACATGGAAAAGATCATGGGTTTATAAGAAAAATATATCTCCATTGGCATGAGGCCTTTTGGGTAGAGCCCAAGAGCAAAACCATGAGGGCTTAGGCCCAAAGTGGACAATATCATGTCATTGTGGAGATATCTAAATTCTTTTCGATCCTACAATTGGTATCAGAGCCCGGACTGCCAGAAGGATTAACCGCTGACTGTGCACAAGAGCTATAGTCTGATTGAACCATGTGAGTACAATATTGACCTCGAACAAAGAAAGTGGGGGCTCCTATGTTCAGATCAAGAGGACCAGACACCAGGCAGGAAGTCCTAGTAGGTCGGGTGGACCGAGGAGCAGGAAGTTCTAGTTGCGGTTAGGCAAGGAAGTCCTAGTAGGTCGGGTAGACCGAGGGGCAGGAAGTCCTAGTAGGTCGAGTAGACGGAGGGGCAGGAAGACCTGGTGGGTCGAGGATCGGACGTGGGAAGCCCATGGTCCTTTGTTTGAGGGGGGGGATTGTTGGGGTTGCAAGGTTACAAACATAGTCCCATATTGAAAACACATGGAAAAGATCATGGGTTTATAAGAAAAAGATATCTCCATTGGCATGAGGCCTTTTGGGTAGAGCCCAAGAGCAAAACCATGAGGGCTTAGGCCCAAAGTGGACAATATCATGTCATTGTGGAGATATCTAAATTCTTTGCGCCCAGAAGGGATCCGGGCGCCCGGAGGTGAATTTTATCCAGGCCGAGTCGTCGCCACGTGGAGTTCGCTGATTAGACCTGCCACGTCGCACCAGGGCGCCTGGATCCCTTCCGGGCGCCCTGGTGCGACGTGGCAGGTCTAATCAGGGAACTCCATGTGGCGACGACTCGGCCTGGATAAAATTCACCTCCGGGCGCCCGGATCCCTTCCGGGCGCCCGGACCTCCTGGCGCCTAGATCCCTTCCTGGCGCCCGGACCACCTTTTTCCAGAGATTCCTTCTCCTGCAAAACAAGGTTAGTCCGAGGTAAAATATACCCTGTAACACAGATTGTTAGCACAACTAAAATAATATGATTTAACAATAGAAGAGTATGACTTAGATTCCATCTTTCTGAGACCGGAATCTAGTCACGATCTCGACTTAGATATCCAAAATAGATCTAAGCCGGATCGACGCCTAATGTTCCCTTCCTGGGAACGCGTCCTCGCAGTCACTCCCCTCCAGTGACTTACCTTACTTACCTGCCAGACGTCCGGTCAGCCCTTTGACCCGTCTGGACTTCTCGCCAGCTATCCGGTCAGCCCGTCGACCTAGCTGGACTTCTTGCCAAGCGTCCGATCAGCCCGTCGACCCACTTGAACTTCTTGCCAGCTATCCGGTCAGCCCGTCGACCTAGCTGGACTTCGTGCCAGACATCCGGTCAGCCCATCGACCTGTCTGGACTTATCCTGCACACTTGATCAAAGTGTTAGACAACAACAAAACTAACTTAACCTATTTGTCATTCATCAAAACCTAGGTTAGACCGTTAGTGCTACCCGCACCAACAATCTCCCCCTTTTTGATGGAATGACAACCTGGTTAAGTTAGTGAAAAAAATGCAAAAATAAATAAAATAGGTACATGGTAGTTAGTTTTAGTGTTTTCAATTTGGTTTAGCTAACTTAACCACCTAACCCTCCCCCTTTGGCATTTATCAAAAATAGGCAAGGATAAACAAGCATAGTGTAGAGTTACTGTAAAAATTTAAGAAACAGCTAATCTAAGTCTGATTCAGAATTCAGAGATACTGATACAAGCACAAACAAAAAAAATTGGTCAAGTTGACTTGGGGGAGTCAAGTTAAAATTTTGAAAAGTATAAGTTTAAAGTTAATCAAGTTTAACTTTTCAACGTGTAAAATTTTTCAATTTAGGTTTTTCAAATTTAGATTTACTTTTCAAAAGGTAAATTCTAATTTTCAAATTTCAATTTTCAGACACTAAGGTGAATCTAGTTTTCAAATTTGATTTTTCAAAACAAAGAAAAAACAAGTAAACTTAATTTTTCAAGAAGTAAAATTTTAGCCAAAATAAATTTGTTAAGGCTAATTTGATAAAAGCTAAGTTTGGAAAGTTTAATTTTCAAGCATATGTTACAAAATTGAGTAAGTTTAAATTTGCAATATTCAATTTTTAAAATCAGGTTTAAAAATTAGGTGGGATTAAACTTCCAATTTTTTAAACACTTAGTTAAATTTAACTTTTTGAAAACTGGTGTTCAAAAATAAGTTAGTTTTAAAATAGATGTACAAAAGCATTTTTCAAACACACAAAATTTTAATTAATTTCTCCCCCTGAACTTGATACTTAAAATTAAACAGCTGTCTAACCAATTAGGTACTAACTAACTATCAGAAGATAGTAGCTTTCACTTGGTTAGTCAGATTAAGGTAATTATAAGCAGTCAGTGTTTGACTTGACTGATGAACTTAATCTGATTACTGTCTGATTTGTATTTAACGTCCAGACTTATGCTAATGCACTGAAATAAGCATCTTAAGTCCAGACAGTTGGCCTATGCATCTCACCCCTTTCTATGTTTGTCAAACACAAACAAGGTAAGCCTAAGGTGTTGGTGAGATGCTCAAAAACTAGTCCTATGGGTACATGCTTTCTAAGGATTCAAAACTAGTCTAAGGCCAAAACTGTTTTTTTTTAAACATCTAAAAATGGAAAGTTTTGAAAACAGACAAGTTTAACTTATAATTTGATAAAACCATTTTTGAAAACATTTTTGAAAAATCCTAGTCTATTAAGCACATCCCTAATTTTCGACGTAAGTTGCTAAATTCGCTTTCAGGGAGTGGTTTTGTGAAAATGTCCGCTAAATTTGATTTGGACTCAATGTATTTGAGTTCAATATCACCTTTAGTAACATGATCCCTGATAAAGTGGTGCCTAATTTCAATATGTTTGGTTCTTGAATGATGCACAGGGTTCTTGGTTAAGTTAATTGAACTTATATTGTCAATTAATACTTTTACATTTGTGATATTTAAGTTGTAATCTTTTAGAGTATGCATCATCCATAATAATTGTGCCACACATTCGCCTATAGCTATGTATTCTGACTCAGTTGTAGATAGAGCAACACAATGTTGCTTTCTACTAAACCAGCTAACAAGTGATGAACCTAATAATTGGCATCCACCACTTGTGCTTTTGCGGTCTAATTTACATCCAGCATAATCTGAGTCAGAATACCCTACTAGTTCAAAATTATTGGTCCTAGGATACCAAATTCCTACATTTGTTGTTCCCTTAAGATATCTAAAAATTCTTTTAACTTGTGTCAAATGGGGTTCCTTAGCACAAGTTTGGTATCTAGCACACATACTAACTGCAAATAAAATATTAGGTCGGCTTGCAATTAAGTACAGTAGGCTACCTATTGCACTCCTATAATATTTTAAATCAATTGGTTTTCCATTTGGGTCATTATCTAAGATTATGTTTACTGCCATAGGTGTTTTTATTTCTTTTGTATTTTCCATTCCGAATTTTTTAAGTAATTCTTTAGTGTATCTGTGTTGATAAATATAATTTCCTTCATTTGTTTGTTTGATTTGTAATCCTAAGAAATAAGTTAATTTTCCTACTAAGCTCATTTCAAATTCTTTTTTCATTAAATTAATAAATTCTTCTAAAAAATCTGAATTTGTTGAACTAAATATTATATCATCTACATATATTTGTGCAATAAATATGTCTGTATTTAATGATTTAACAAACAAGGTTGGGTCAATTTGACCTTGGTTGAATCCTTTAGATGTTAAGTAGGATGTTAGCCTTTCATACCATGCCCTGGTTGCTTGTTTAAGTCCATATAATGCTTTCTTTAACTTAAAAACATAATCAGGGTGTTCTAGACTTTCAAACCCAGGAGGCTGACCTACATAAAATTCTTCTTTAATTAGTCCATTAAGAAAGGCAGACTTAACATCCATTTGGTATACTTTGAATCCCTTATGGGCTGCATAACTTAGTAACATTCTAATGGACTCTAATCTGGCTACTGGGGCATAGGTCTCATCATAGTCAAGTCCTTCAACCTGACTAAACCCTTTGGCAACCAGCCTAGCCTTATTTCTAGTAATTTCCCCAGTTTCACTTAATTTGTTTCTGAATACCCATTTTGTTTCTATTATTTTCTTATTCTTAGGTGGTGGTACTAGGTCCCAAACTTCATTACGCTCAAATTGGGCTAGTTCTTCTTGCATAGCTATAATCCAGTCTGGGTCTAGTAGGGATTCATCCACAGTTTTGGGTTCAATTTTTGAAATTAAAGAAATTTGACTTAGGTTTCTAAAGGGTGATCTGGTTTGAACTCTTAAGTCTGGGTCACCAATTATTTGATCAGTTGGGTGATTTGGGTTAACCCTTATTGTTCTAGGGGGTTGACTCTCTTGATGTTGTTCCTCTTCTTCATGACTTAGAGTTTGGTTGGTTTCTGGAACAAATTCAGGTGGTTGTGTAAGTTCTAAGTTTTGTTTAGTTTCTTCAAATTTTATATTAGTAGTTTCTTCAATTTTTAAGGTAACCTTATTATAAATTCTATAGCCTCTACTATTTAGGGAATATCCTACAAAAATTCCATTTTCAATTTTAGAGGAGAATTTTCCTAAGTGTTCTCTTGTATTTAAGATGAAAACTGGGCACCCAAATACTTTAAAATATTTTATATTGGGTTGTTTATTATAAAACATTTCGAAGATGGTTTTGTTATGGGTTTTATTTATTGTTGTTCTGTTCTGTACATAGCAGGCTGTACTAACAGCTTCTGCCCAAAAGTATTTAGGTAGGTTATACTCATTTAACATTGTTCTAGAAGCTTCAAGTAAGGTTCTATTTTTTCTTTCTACAATCCCATTTTGTTGGGGGGTTTTAGGGCATGAAAATTCATGATGGTAACCATTTTCAAGACAAAATCTGTTAAAGTTGTGATTTTTAAATTCTCCCCCGTTGTAGAGTGGAGGTAGTACTGTGCTGAATCCTTCTGTCTGAGACATTTTAGTCCTGCGCACAGAAGAAAGAAGAGAAAAACAAAAATCCCAAGACTTGGTCTTGGATTAGTAGTGCGGAAGAAAAAAAAATTATAGAAGTATCTAAATTGGTGTTGCACCAATTTAGATTTAATTGCAACGGAAAAAAAATTTGTAAAACTGAAAACCAAAAAAAAAAAAAAAATTTTTCACCCCCTGTCTGATTGGTGGTTGCACCAAATCAGAGCGGTACCTGCTCTGATACCACTTGTAGGACCGTGATCGTTCGATAGAGGGGGGGTGGTGAATATCGATTGAAAAACTCGAATGTCAAAGTACGCAGCGGAAAAGTAAATGAACACAATTGATTTTACTTCGTTCGGAGTCTGTGACGACTCCTACTCGAAGGCCCGTGGTCCTTGACCACTTTCGTTGGGCAATCACTAGCAATTCGAATATGATTACAAAAAGGAGTACAAGAAATGCTAAATAAAAAACACAAAGCTATACCGACAGAAAAAGAGAACTTAAAGAGCAAGGGCGCGTTGTCGGAGCTTTGTTAGCGTCGCTGGAGCACAGAGCAGCAGAGCAAGCAGTAGAAGAGTTCTGAGTTGTATTTGAAGCTCCACCCCTGGGGCTTCTTTTATATGCTGCTCCGGGCGCCTGGATCCCTTCCGGGCGCCCTGGTGCGACGTGGCAGGTCTAATCAGCGAACTCCACGTGGCGACGACTCGGCCTAGATAAAATTCACCTCCGGGCGCCCGGATCCCTTCCGGGCGCCTGGATCCCTTCCGGGCGCCCGGACCACCTTTTTCCAGAGATTCCTTCTCTTGCAAAACAAGGTTAGTCCGAGGCAAAATATACCCTGCAACACAGATTGTTAGCACAACTAAAATAATATGATTTAATAATAGAAGAGTATGACTTAGATTCCGTCTTTCCGAGACCGGAATCTAGTCACGATCTCGACTTAGATATCCGAAATGGATCTAAGCCGGATCGACGCCTAATGTTCCCTTCCTGGGAACGCGTCCTCGCAGTCACTCCCCTCCAGTGACTTACCTTACTTACCTGCCAGACATCCGGTCAGCCCTTCGACCCGTCTGGACTTCTCGCCAGCTATCCGGTCAGTCCGTCGACCTAGCTGGACTTCTTGCCAAGCGTCCGGTCAGCCCGTCGACCCGCTTGGACTTCTTGCCAGCTATCCGGTCAGCCCGTCGACCTAGCTGGACTTCGTGCTAGACATCCGGTCAGCCCGTCGTCCTGTCTGGACTTATCCTGCACACTCGATCAAAGTGTCAGACAACAACAAAACTAACTTAACCTATTTGTCATTCATCAAAACTTAGGTTAGACCGTTAGTGCTACCCGCACCAACATCACGAAGTCCAGCTAGGTCGACGGGCTGACCGAATAGCTGGCAAGAAGTCCAAGCGGGTCGACGGGCTGACCGGACGCTTGGCAAGAAGTCCAGCTAGGTCGACGGGCTGACCGGATAGCTGGCGAGAAGTCCAGACGGGTCGAAGGGCTGACCGGACGTCTGGCAGGTAAGTAAGGTAAGTCACTGGAGGGGAGTGACTGCGAGGACGCGTTCCCAGGAAGGGAACAATAGGCGTCGATCCGGCTTAGATCCATTTCGGATATCTAAGTCGAGATCGTGACTAGATTCCGGTCTCGGAAAGACGGAATCTAATTCATACTCTTCTATTGTTAAATCATATTATTTTAGTTGTGCCAACAATCTATGTTGCAGGGTATATTTTGCCTCGGACTAACCTTGTTTTGCAGGAGAAGGAATCTCTGGAAAAAGGTGGTCCGGGCGCTCGGAGGTGAATTTTATCCAGGCCGAGTCGTCGCCACGTGGAATTCGCTGATTAGACCTGCCACTAAAGGACTACTAAATAAGAATAAGGCAGCTACTGCTACTGCTACATATACTACTGCTGCTGCTGCGGCTGCTAATGCTGCTGAGGCTACTATTGAAGCTACTGATGAAGCTACTAATGAGGAGGCTACTCAGGCGAGTGAAGCTACTGAAGCTGAGGCTACTACGAAGTAAAATCAATTGTGTTCATTTACTTTTCCGCTGCGTACTTTGACATTCGAGTTTTTTAATCGATATTCACCCCCCCCCTTATCGAATGATCACGGTCCTACATAAGGTCCTCCTAAGTCATGTCCAAAGCGGGTTCAACAAAATCGAGTGCAGGCATAACAAGGAAATTACAAAACTAAAGAGGTAGAAGGGACATCAATGATAATAAAACAACGTGCATTATAAGTGTAGGAGGAGGCACATGTTGGTGCAATCAATCTTTAAAGTTTTGATGTTTGACAATGTACCAAAGTTTGGTAAGGTTGACTAATAGTTAATCCAAATAGAACTTGATATTTGGAAAAGAGAACTCTAGTTAGGATTAGATGACTATCAAATATAAGTTCTAACCGAAGGTTAGGCAGGTGAAAAGTTTATTAAGTGACTAGTCCTAACTGAAGGTCCGTAAGGGTAAGTCATAACTGGAGGTTGGTAAGGGTAAGTCCTAACCGAAGGTTAGGCATGTGAGAAGTCTACTAAGTGACTAGTCCTAACTGTACGTTAGGTAAGAGTAAGTCCTAACTAGAAGTTAGGCAGGTGAGAAGTCTACTAAGTGAGTAGTCCTAACTGGACGTTAGACAAGGGGAAGTCCTAGTGAGTGCAGTCAGTCCCTAGTAAGTGAAGCTAGGTGGTGGAAGTCTTGGTGAGTGAAGCCATACCCTAGTGAGTGAAGTTAGGTGGTGAAAGCCCTAGTGAGTGAAGCCAGACAGTGGAAGTTCTAGTGAGCGAAGTTATACAACCCTAGAGGGAGATAATCCTAGGTAACAGGGAGTCTTAGAGGAGTAAACTGTTAGTACCCCGGGGTAGTTTTGATGTGGCCAACCAAGTTCAGTTAGGTCTTGTTATGTTCGATCCTTGTGATGGATCGAAAGCGCTAGAGGGGGGGGGGGTGAATAGCGCTCGTGGCTATTTTTAGCGTTTTAAAACACAGATTATAAGTGCAGCGGAAAGTAAATGCAAACACACAAGACACGAGTGTTTTACTTCGTTCGGAGTCTATCTCGACTCCTACTCGAAGGTCCGCGGTCCTTGACCGCTTTCGGTGGGCAACAACTATAAATTCGAACTATTACAAGCTAGAAGCAATTACACTTAAGTTCAAATAAGAAAGTTTTACCAACGAACAAGAAGGTAGAAGAGCGTTGGAGTTTCAGTTAGTTGATGCAGCAAAGCGTTGTTGAAGCGTACGGAGCACACGAGAGCACAAGACTTCTATTCGGAATTCGATATGCTGAGCTGCACCTCGAGGCCCCTTTTTATAGCTCTGCAAGGTCTGATCCAGATCCCCAAGTCTTGGGATCAGATTTGACCCGAAGCGGATCGGTCGACCGATCCTCACGTTCGGTCGACCGATCAGATGATCTCCACCACATCTGATCCGTCCATCCGTTGCTTCGCTTCGATCTGGTCAAACTTTATCCCTGGGATCGGTCGACCGATCCCAAGGTTCGGTCGACCGATCAGTCTCCTCTGACCCGCACACCTCGGCTTGATCCAGTCGACACCTATCCCAAGTTCGGTCGACCGATCCCGAGGTCCGGTCGACCGATCCTTGGTCGAACTCGGTCCAACTTCTGGAGATCTGATCTGGTTGCTTGAAGGTTCGGTTGACCAATCCCAAGGTTCGGTCGACCGATCCCGGTTAGTACTAACCCTGCACAAAAGTGTTAGTTTCCTGCAAAACAGAGTTAGAACACAAAAGATAATATATAAACAAATGAATTGACAGCCTTCGGACTGTCCGGGTCTGACTTCAGACCGACCCGACGCCTACTGTTCCCTCTACGGGGAACGTGTCCTCACCTACTCCACTCAGGAGATTTACCTGATGCCAGTCCGGTCCTCCAGACCGACTGGACTTTCTGCCTAGGGTTACCACCCCCTAGGACCTAAGGTTACTACCCCCTAGGGTTTTTCTCCACCTAAGGTTACCACCCCCTAGGACCTAAGGTTACCGCCCCTTAGGGTTTTCCTCCACCTAGGGTTACCACCCCCTAGGACCTAAGGTTACCACCCCTTAGAATTTTCACCTGCCTAACCGCAGTTAGGACTTTCCTGCACACTTGTTTAAGCTCATTAGATAACAAAACAACTTAAGTTGAACCCTTTGATATAATCAAAACACCGGTTCGATCGTCGGATGCTTCCCGCACCAACACCTTGTGGCTAAGTATACAGGAGTTTAGGAACACAAGAAATCAAGCAAAAGACGCAGCTAGTGAGAAGGATGACACGGGAAGAGAGTCGATGGACTCGGTGTATTTGAAGGATGAGATACTGTGGAAGAGTACATCGATGGACGAGAAGGATGTATACGACATTCGAGAGACGAGAAGGACGTACACAACGTTCGAGGGAGGAGAAGCTAGGAAGAAACCCTGCTCGAGGAGAAGGTCGGAGTTAGGTTTGGGTGAGCTCAACTCTAGTTAGTCGGAGAATTACCTAGTGAAGAACTACACGAAGAGATCAGTGTCGAGCTGGGTTGCCTTATGGAAGGCGCATTCGATGAACAGTACGAAGACACCTTCCATCCTTTGAAGGCACCTTCGCTAACCATTAGCCGAGGTTAAAGTTTTATCCTCAGCGGATAAACTCTATCTGATGGAAGGGCTCTTGGACCTCTTTGAAGGCCCCTTTAAGCTGTGGATAACTTTTTCCAGGGGCTATGAAAAGTTCCTTGGACCTAGGAAATGATCATCAACTATAGTATTCATTTCTTAGCAACTTTTTGAGCGTTCAACGAGCATAAGAGGCTTCTCCGTCTTCACCGAAGGAGACCTTTTTTAGTGCTTTTATTTGCCTTAGATTAACAACCATCTAGATTATAATCAAGTAACTCTTCTGCCTCTTTTCTTTTAAAATTGTTCATTTATTTTTATTATAATTGTGCTACTTCTACTAATCCGAGTTAAAAGATTGGGAAAGGCTTGTTTGATTTTTCTCATAGGCAATTTACCCCCTCTTGTTGGCCCCGCTGCACCAACAATTAATATTAGAGTTAGAATGTCTCAGAAGGACTAACCGTCGACTGAAGTACCGAGACAATGGTCGGACTGAGCATCTACCTATCGAAGTTTGAGGGAGAATTCGTGATATGGAAAAAAACGCATAGAGGTATTCTTTAAAATAGAATTTGAATTACTTTTACTTATTAAATATGATTTTGTATCTCCCAAAGACCCACAAGGAAATGAAAAAGAAGAATACTAATGGACCAAGAAGGAGCAAGTAGACTTTGTAGTAAATGGACGAGTTGAGTTCTACCTGCTCAGCGTACTTCCACCCCAGGAAATCAATCAGATCGGAGATTACGAATCAGTAAAGGAACTTTGAGAGAAGTTCCTGGAGCTACATGAAGGAACCTCCGAAGCAAAGCTCGCGAGACAGGACCTGCTCTGAAACCAATTGATAAACCTCCGAATGGAAGAAAGTGAAATAGTTGCACATCTGCACTCGAGGATCAAAGAACTCATCACCAGACTCATGAATCTCGAAAAAATGTAACAAATCGAGATTCATTAAGGTACACTTTAAATGCATTTCCTAGGACACCCAAGTGGACATCTATAGTCGACTCGTTTTATATATCTAAAGACCTCAAAGTTAGTTCATTAGAAAACCCGTTTTCCACTTTTGAACTTCATGAATCAAGATGTGTAGGCTTACGAAATAAAGAGAAAAGACAGTCCACAACATAACTCTAAAGGACAATCAGAAAAGCGAATTAGATTCAGACTCAGAAGAATCAATCAACGAAGATGAAGCAGCATTATTGGTAAGAAAATTTAATAGATTTATTAAATCTAATAAATTTAATAAGTCACAGGCGAAAAAGTACTTTTGGAGTAAAAGAAAAGTCTGATGCTACAACTGCCAAGGAGAAGGGTACATCAAGGACGACTGCCCCGAACTGAAGAAGAAGGACAAGGACAAGGGAAAAAGACCGACAAGATTGAAGTACAAGATCTTGAGAGCCACATGGGATGAATCATCGTTCTTCGAGTCTGAGATTGAAGTTTACACTGGACTAGCTCTAATGGCAGACCACCAAGGAGAAGATGATGCATTGATGTAGTACTTTGATTTTTTTTTTACTCAATAAAAGTGCAGGAGATTTTAGCTCAAACGGTCTTAGAAAATTCTAGACCCTCGAGCATCTGGCCTAGTTATAAGAGAGCATGCTATCGGCCTTCAAATTCCAGATTCCTGAGCCTTTAACCGAGTTATAAGCGAGCATGCTCTCATGCCTTTAGATTTCAGACTCCTAAGCCTCTAACCGAGTTATAAGCGAGCATGCTCTCGTGCCTTTACATTCCAGACTCCCGAGCCTCCGGTCAGGTTATAAGCGAGCATGCTCTCGAGCCTTCAAATTCCAAACTCCCGAGCCTCCTACTGAGTTATAAGTAAGCATGCTCTCACACCTTTATATTCTAGACTCTCGAACCTTCGACCAGGTTATAAGCGAGCATGCTTTCGTACCTTTATATTCCAGACTCCCAAGCCTCTGGTCGGGTTATAAGCGATCATATTCTCGCTCCTTCAAATTCCAGACTCTCGAGCCTTCAGCCGGGTTATTAGCGAGCATACTCTCACATCTTTATATTCCAGACTCTCAAGCATATGCCCAGGTTATAAGCGAGCATGTTCTCGCACCTTCAAGTTCCAAACTGCCGAGCCCCCATATGTGTTCTAATTATAAGGGGGTCCATGTATTAGTCGGCCTAGTTATTTTGCTTGGCATAATCATCTCGTCCGATTTATTATTCAGTTTGGTAATCAATTATGAAGAATTCGTTTGGAGGTCATCTCATAACTATATTAAAAGATTATAGTCCTTTGGTCTGATTATTCTGCTCGACGTTAACATCTTATCCAGCATATTATTCAATTCGAAGACCCCTTATAACATAATTCATTCGCTCGACCTGATTATTTTGCTCAGTGTTATTCGCTCGGACTAATAAATATTTCATGAAGAATGCATGCGAAATCTATTTTATAAGAAATACTAGTGGTTCCAAAAACATACAAGAAAACAGGTGCGATGTAACAATGTTCCATGCGTATCTTGATATTTAAATTTTATTTCCTTCAATTATTGCACAACATGAAAAATATTGTCATACACCTAATCAAATTTACTCAAGAGGTCTTTTGGGATCTCTCTAAGAAGTTTTTGATGATCTATGAATCATGGAGGAAGTTCTACTGATAGATAGCCTCCCTCCCGTAATTATTGGGTGAGCGTTCTTGAAATATGCTTGGCGAATTTTTGACCAAATTTGTGGGAGTCGAAATAGGCCCTCCGTTTAACCTCAAAGTGCTCATCCTCCATAGCCTTGTATTTTGCCAACTCAGATTTTGTAGAGTCTAACTCGACATGCATCGATTCCAATCAAACTTTTTGTGTATCCAATTCCCTCTGTTGTTCTAATATCAATAAGTTCTTGGATGATAATTCTTTGACTTGTTCAGAGGATCTGGAAGCATGAGAATGTCTCAGCTCCTCTAGCAGGGCAGTTTTTTTAACCAAGTCAGAAGTGACCTTGGCTTTCATAGCGTTTTCTTCTCGAAGCTTGGTTTTATTGGTCTGCAACAAGATCTCCAATGTCTTCATATCCTTTTGTTGAGAATCCTCCAGTTGTTGATATTCCTTCAAAGTCTTCTCCATATTCAAGAGAAGTTTGGCCTGATCCTTTATCTCTTTTTGTAAGTTAGTCATCTTGGTGTTCAGATCGGGCGTGGAAGCTTCTAATTCCTCTACCTATTCCCTCAAGATTTTGTTATCTCACTCCAAGTTCACAACCAATTGGCTTAAGTTCAGCTCAGAAGCATAAAGTTGGAAAGAACAATAATGAAATCTTAATTCATAAGGTGAGCCAAGTTAGGAGCTTACCACAATAGCATTCTGAGCATGCTCATCTGCATGCGCTAACACCTTGGACCCTTTTGACTGTTTCCATGCTTTTACCCAAGATTCGGCTAATAGGCCTTCTAGATTCAATACCTTGTAAGAGGATGGGGAAATGACCCCTAGCATTTGGTGAGATGGCAATATATAAGATTGTTTGAAATAATGATGGGGGCTAGTCGGAGAACTAGGCCTTGAAGGAGAAGCACCTTAAACCCTTGGTGATGCTAAATGAGTAGATGGGGAAGATTCTACTATTGTCCTAGCCGGCTCAAAATCCTGTGAGGCCCTAGAAGGCATGGGAGTAGAACTGGCCGACCTCATAATTGTTGGTTGCTACTCGGAAAACCTAATGGTTCCACTGTACAAAAATTTTATACAAAGGTCTGAACCTTTTCCTAGCTACCATGTGTTCTTTTAAATTAAACTTGGATCGCCTGCAGAACTTAACACGTTTGATCCAAAGTTTAATCTATTTGTTCTTTTAGGTTTAGACTCGGATCTCCTGCGGAACTTAACACGTTCGATCCAAATCACCTAAGTTATTAATTTCATTAAATATTAGTTTCCAAAATTGGCTTCCAGGACTGCATGGCGAGGCACATGACCTTCCTGGATATGGGAACAACCACCACCTCCTAGACAAAGCCTTTTAACGAAAGTTAATATTTAATTTCCTTAAATAACTTTAGGTTAACCGAAAAGAACAATCAAATTACAAGGAAAAGAAAAACAAAAAGAACACAACATCGAAAACAAATTCGAAATATTAGAATCGCATGCCTCTTGTATTTGGTATTATTTCCAAAAATAACTAGTATGATGCGGAAAGGAAAAATACTAGTTATACCTTTTAGAAAGACCTCTTGATCTTCTACCGTATTCCTCTTCTAACCTCGGACGTTGTGTGGGCAACAATCTTCCGAGATGAGAACCACCAAGCACCTTCTTCTTCCTTACAAGTTTTGGCCATCAAAACTTCTCCTACGATGAAGAGGTTCGGCCACCACCACCATGCTCCAAGGGATGCTAGAAACAAAACTTTCTTTCTCTCCTTCTTCTTCTTCTTCTCTAAACTTGATCCGGCCACTATATGAATCTCCACAAGAAGGATGAGGTTCGGCCATCAAAGAGAAAAGAGGAGGAGAGGATGGCCGGCCACACCAAGGAAGAAAAAGAGGGAGAAAATAGAATAGAGTTATTCACCATGAAGCCTTCTCTACCCCCTCTTTTATAATCCTTGGTCTTGGCAAATAAGGAAAATTTAATAAAAACTTCCTTAATTCTTTTGCCATTAAAAAGGAAAATTTATTTAATTAAAAACAATTTTTCTTTTCAATTTACAATGGCCGACCACACCATAAAATTTCCAAGCAAATAAAATTTTAAACACAAATTAAAACTTCCTTATTTGCTTCCGGAAATTTATAAAAATTTCTCCAATAATTTTTCCCTTCATGATTGGTTAATAAAAAGGAAATTTTATAAATTAAAATCTTTCTTTTAACATGTGGATAAAAAAAAGTTATCTCTAAAAATTAAAATCTCTTTTAATCTACAAATAAGGAAAGATATTAAATCTTTTCTTAATCTTTTGTAGAAACTAATAAAAGAGAATTTTTAATTTTTAAACTTTCTTTTAAATAATAAACATGATTAATAGGAAAGTTTTTACCAAAATTAAAATCAACCTTTTAATCTACAAATAAGGAAAGAGATTTAGCTCTTCTCTTAATCTTTTGTAGAATTTTATAAAAGGAAAGATTTAAATTTTTAAACTCCCTTTTAAATCATGTTATCCACATAAGAAAAAATTTTAAAATTAAAATTCCTTTTTATTTTAATAGGGCCGGCCACCTAAGCTTGAGTTCAAGCTAGGGCCGGCCACATGAATTCACCCATGAACCAAACCATGGCCGACCCTAGCTTGGTCTCCAAGCTAGTTTGGCCGGCCCCTATAGGATGGGTAATAAGGTGGGTATGTGGTGGATATAAATCTCTTTATACAAGAGGCTACGATAGGGACCGAGAGGAGGAATTGGTTTTGGTCTCCCGATGAAATTAAGCATCCCGTGTTCGCCCCGAACACACAACTTAACTTCATCAATAATAATTCATTCCACTAAAGAATTATTATTGAACTACCGCACCAATCCTAAATTACATTTTTGGGCTCCTTATTATGAGTGTGTTAGTCTCCCTGTGTTTAAGATGTCGAATGTCCACTAATTAAGTGAGTTACTTATAACTCATTTAATTAATATCTTAGTCCAAGAGTAGTACCACTCAAACTCATCGTCATGTCGGACTAAGTCCATCTGCAGGGTTTAACATGATAATCCTTATGAGCTCCTCTTGGGGACATTCTCAACCTAGATTACTAAGACACAGTTTCCTTCTATAATCAACAACACACACTATAAGTGATATCATTTCCCAACTTATCGGGCTTATTGATTTATCGAACTAAATCTCACCCATTGATAATTAAAGAAATAAATATCAAATATATGTGCTTGTTATTATATTGGGATTAAGAGCACACACTTCCATAATAACTGAGGTCTTTGTTCCTTTATAAAGTCAGTATAAAAGAAACGACCTCTAATGGTCCTACTCAATACACTCTAAGTGTACTAGTGTAATTATATAGTTAAGATAAACTAATACCTAATTACACTACGACCTTCCAATGGTTTGTTCATTTCCATCTTGGTCGTGAGCTACTGTTTATAATTTATAAGGTACTGATAACATGATCTTCTGTGTGTGACACCACACACCATGTTATCTACAATATAAATTAATTAAACAACTACATTTATCATAAATGTAGACATTTGACCAATGTGATTCTTATTTCTAGATAAATGTTTATACCAAAAGCTAGGCTTTTAGTATATATTCTAACAATCTCCCACTTATACTAAAAGACTAAGCTGCCATAACTGCTACCATACATCTGATTCCCAAACCTTCAACATGCCCATCAAAATCTCTTGCCTTAAGGGCTTTAGTGAAAGGATCTTCTAGGTTATCACTTGATGCAATCTAGGCAGCAACAACTTCTTCTCGTTTATACAATTTCTCGTATTGGGTGGTACTGCGCTCTATTGCGTTTATTTGCCTTATAGACTTATGGTTTCTTCGAGTTTGCTACTGTACCACTATTATTACAATGAATTATAATAATCTTTGGACAAACCAGAAATCATATCTAAGTCCATCTTGAGGTTATTGAGTCATTTAGCTTTTATGGCTACCTCAGAGGCTTGCCATATACTCAGCTTCTATGGTGGAGTCCAGAAAAACACCTATGCTTATCACTCTTCCATAGTTATGACTTTTCCTCCTAAAGTAAACACAAAACCCCGAGGTTGACTTATTATTGTCCCTATCTGATTGGAAGTCAAAATTCGTGCAACCCACAGGGACCAAATTAACTGCCTTGTAAGCTAGCATATAATCTCTAGTGACTCTAAAGTACTTTAATATATGCTTTACTGCAGTCCAATGTCCTTGTCTAGGGTTACTTTGATATCTGCTAACTATGCCCTTGGCAAAACAGATTTCTGATCTCGTGTATAGCATACATTAGGCTGTCTATCTTTCGAAGCATAAAGAACTGCCTTCATGTCCTCAATCTCCTTTGATGTCATCAGAGACATCTCTTTAGATAAAGACACTCCATGCTTAAAAGGTAGAAAACCTTTCTTGGAGTTTTGCATGCTAAAACAAGCTTGTTATATAAAGCTTGAGATAAGCACAACATTCTTTTCTTGCGAACCTTGTTCCCAAGAATATGTGCTTATTTTCCTAAGTCCTTTATAACGAATTGCTTGGACAACCATACCCTTACTTCTGATAACACCTTGATATTGTTTCCAACTATCAAAAATATAATCTACGTATAGTACAAGAAATACCACCACATTTCCATCACACCTTTTGTATACATAAGACTTATCCGGTTACTAAATAAATCGATAGGTCTGGATTACTTTGATAAACTGGACGTTCCAAGACCTTTGAAGCTTTGCCTCAGTCCATAGACTGATTGAGCTTGCACACAAGATGCTCTTAGCCCTTTGCAATGAACCCTTCTGGTTGCTTTATATGGATGCTTTCTTCAAGACTTCCATTAAGGAATGTTGTCTTGACATCCACTTGCCAAATAAATAAAAGAATCCATATAGACTTAAGCATGGCTACCAATGAAAAAGTTTTCTTTTTCATCAAGCCTTGCTTTGAAAGTTTCTACCTTCCTGTCTATCCCTCTTTTCCTATTATAGACCTTTTTACACCCAAAGGCTTTTACACCATTTGGTGGTTCTACAAGCTTCCAGATTTGATTAGAATACATATATTCTAATTCTGTTATTCATTACTCTTTGCCAAGATGCTGCATCTTTATCTTGGAGTGTTTCGTCATATGTCCGGAGATCAGGTTCATGTCCTCCAAGGATCGAGTCCAAAAACTCTCCCAAAACATGAATCTTTTAAGGTTGCCTAACAACACTCCCACTACGACGAGACACCTTCTGCAATTGTGTATCATTTGTGATACGTGTTTCAGTTTCTTGTGATATTTCATCTTATACAGTTGGTACTAGGTTAGACATGTCCTTTATTATTTCCTTAAGAACAAATTTACTTATGGGCACGTGGTTTATTACATAGTCCTTTTCTAAAAATCGGTCATTGATGCTAACAATGACCTTCTGATTTTTAAGACTATAAACCTACTTTCATTTCTCTAGGATAACCCACAAACAAGTGAATTCCTATCCAACTTATCATTATCTCTCTTCAGCATATGTGCTGGACTACCCGAATCCGAATATGCTTCAAAATAGGCTTACGCTTATTCAGCAATTCTATATGAGTAGAGAGTTCTAACTTTGGAAGGTACTATATTCACTTCCGTTTCCAGAGTATATCCTTAAAATGAATTTGGTAATAACTCATCATCAATCTACTTATTTCCATAAGAGTCCTATACCTTCCTTTTTCTACACCATTCTGTTGGGGTGTACCAGGTGCAGTTAGTTGGGATTGAATCCCTACTTCTGATAAGTGACTCCTAAATTCTCCTAAGAGGTACTTGCCACTACGATCTCACCGTAGTGTCTTGATATTTTTACTTTGACATTTCTCCACATCAGCCTCGTACTCTTTGAACTAATCAAAGCACTTAGACTTGTGGCACATCAAGTAAATATATTTGTATCTCAAATAGTTGTCTATAGATGAAATATTTGAAACAACCTCTTGCCTGGATAGTCAAAGATCTTCACAAATCAGAATAAACCTATTCCTCTATATCTTTGGTTCCAAACCCCTTAGACTTAAAAGCTTCTTGGTTATTTTTCCTTCCAAGTAAGACTCGCAAGTTGGAAAATTTTCCTCTACCAATGAACCCAAGAGTTCATTGATTATTATCCTTTGAATCCTACTCAAGTTAATATAACCTAGCCTTAGATGCCAAAGATATAATTGGTTCATTTCCTGAAGGTTGCTTTCTCTTATAGTTAGAAGATGTGTTGCATCATGGGAGTTATTGGATTTATAAATTGCCAACCAACATACCAGAACAGATAACTTCCCTCTTTTGCTTAATAACAACTTTGTTATTAAAAGAGGTAGAATATCAAGTTCTTTGAATAGTTTAGAAACTGAAAACTAGTTCTTTCTAAACTTGGTACGTAAAGACAATTACTTAAAATCTATATTTTATTCTTATTAAAGGATAAACATCTCCCACTGCAACGGCTGCCACTTTTACAGCAGTGCCTATGTGGACTGTGTTTTTATTTTCATTTAGTTCTCGAGTTTCCTGGAACCCTGTAATGAATTGCAGACATGATTAATGACATCTGTATCTACACTCCAGGTGCTTGTAGATAACACCACTAAACATGTTTCAACTAATGAATTAAATACACCTATATTGTTCTTAGTTCTAAGAAGATAGTCTACCTTAAAGTCCAAGTCATACTTCCAATCATTACAATTGGGACTACTAAGTCTTTTCTATAGTATAACAACTAGGGAATTGACAAACATTTTAAATCCTAAGAATCACAAAAATATTTGGTCAAGATCAATTCCTTACAATCCCTCATGGATTTTGTATGCCACGATAGTGTGGACATATACAAAATCAAAGAGGAGATTTTATCCATTAATTTTATTATCTCGTCAACTTTACTTTATGACGAATAAAATTAATAGTTAATCTGTCTTTGATCAAATATTTGGTCAAAACTTTTGAATTTAAAATAACATTGATTCCTCAAACAATATTATTTAAATTCACCAACATCTCAAACACTGTGAATTTTGCATGCCACGATAGTGTGGACGTATACAAAATTAAACATTTGTAAGAGGAGGGGCTTACCCATTAATTACCTTGTTAATAAATCTTTATGACAAATAAAATTACCTCAAATACCGTGAATTTTGTATGCCACGATAGTGTGGACGTATACAAAATCAAACATTTGTAAGAGGGGTTTTTAATTTTATTATCTTGTCAACCTATTTATTTGACAAATTAATAGTTGGTTTTCTTCGGTCACACAAATAATAGCAGTGACTCCGATGGGGAGGATACTTTTAGACGTGCCTAAGTGTATACCATTACTTGACACTAAGTCCATTAATAAGATTGTGCCCCTTCCGATGGGGAAGATCACACACTCTTAATTAACTTCCTATAGTCATCCAAAATGGAAGTTTAATCTAGTGATCCGCAAACAAGCTCATCCGATATGGAGGAAGACACTCAGAGCCAACGCGCAAGCTCGTTGCATCACTTATAAACCAGTAATGGAGACCGTGGAATTTATTTAAAATAAATCCCTCTCCCACTTAGTTATTTAAAGTGAGGAATTTTGACTATGCTAGCATACCTAACATGCATACTAACAAGCACACACAACACAGCATAAAAAGCAATAAATAGAAAAACTAATTTTCAACTATTATGGCTTTTATCTATTGCTGTCCTCCGTGTGTCACCAACCCTAGCTGCTGCCATCTTTGGCCACCGCCACCGGGTCTAGTTGTCGCATCCATCTTGCTCCTTGTTCCGCTGCGCCTCTGGTCCTCAAAAAGTTCCACGCCTTGCAAGATTCGATCCGCGACATAAATAGAATTTTACATTTTTCGATCCTATATTCCTCGAAGGAATGTACATGTAAACTAGATCGAACATAAAATAAAATTTACAACCATCGATCCTATATTCCATAAAAGGAATGTACATGTAACTAGATCAAAAAATAAAATCCTAATATAACTAAATACAGCTCCTGCTGTATTTTATAATACAATCATGCACACACAATAAAATGCCCTTGACATGTCCAAGGGTCCAATCACACACATAATAACTATAAGCCATAATAGTTGGATCCTGCATCCACAAAGTTAGCACATCCTACTATTAACCTGCCTAAATTATGTATAACATGTGCATAATTAAACTAATACCAAATACACAAAGGCAAAACCCTAGCTCTGATACCAATTGTTGGTTGATACTCGGAAAACATAATGGTTCCACTGTACAAAAATTTTGTACAAAGGTCTGAATCTTTTCCAAGCTACCATGTGTTCTTTTAAATTAAACTTGGATCGCCTGCGGAACTTAACACGTTTGATCCAAAGTTTAATCTATTTATTCTTTTAGGTTTAGACTCGGATCTCCTGCAGAACTTAACACGTTTGATCCAAATCACCTAAGTTATTAATTTCATTAAATGTTAGTTTTCAAAATTGGCTTCCAGGACTGCATGGCGAGGCACATGGCCTTCTTGGATATGGGAACAACCACCACCGCCTAGACAAAGCCTTTTAAGGAAAGTTAATATTTAATTTCCTTAAATAACATTAGGTCAACCGAAAAGAACAATCAAATCACAAGGAAAAGAAAAACAAAAAGAACACAACATTGAAAACAAATTCGAAATACTAGAATCGCATGCCTCTTGTATTTGGTATTATTTCCAAAAATAACTAGTATGATGCGGAAAGGAAAAATACTAGTTATACCTTTTAGAAAGACCTCTTGATCTTCTACCGTATTCCTCTTCTAACCTCGGATGTTGTGTGGGCAACGATCTTCCAAGATGAGAACCACCAAGCACCTTCTTCTTCCTTACAAGTTTCGGCCATCAAAACTTCTCCTAGGATGAAGAGGTTCGGCCACCACCACCATGCTCCAAGGGATGCTAGAAACAAAACTTTCTTTCTCTCCTTCTTCTTCTTCTTCTTCTCTAAACTTGATCCGGCCACCATATGAATCTCCACAAGAAGGATGAGGTTCGGCCATCAAAGAGAAGAGAGGAGGAGAGGATGACCGACCACACCAAGGAAGAAAAAGAGGGAGAAAATAGAATAGAGTTATTCACCATGAAGCCTTCTCTACCCCCTCTTTTATAATCCTTGGTCTTGGCAAATAAGGAAAATTTAATAAAAACTTCCTTAATTCTTTTGCCATTGAAAAGGATAATTTATTTAATTAAAAACAATTTTTCTTTTCAATTTACAATGGCCGGCCACACCATAAAATTTCCAAGCAAATAAAATTTTAAACACAAATTAAAACTTCCTTATTTGCTTCCGGAAATTTATAAAAAATTTCTCCAATAATTTTTCCCTTCATGATTGGTTAATAAAAAGGAAATTTTATAAATTAAAATCTTTCTTTTAACATGTGGATAAAAAGAAAGTTATCTCTAAAAATTAAAATCTCTTTTAATCTACAAATAAGGAAAGATATTAAATCTTTCCTTAATCTTTTGTAGAAACTAATAAAAGAGAATTTTTAATTTTTAAACTTTCTTTTAAATAATAAACATGATTAATAGGAAAGTTTTTACCAAAATTAAAATCAACCTTTTAATCTACAAATAAGGAAAGAGGTTTAGCTCTTCTCTTAATCTTTTGTAGAATCTTATAAAAGGAAAGATTTAAAATTTTAAACTCTCTTTTAAATCATGTTATCCACATAAGAAAAATTTTTAAAATTAAAATTCCTTTTTATTTTAATAGGGCCGGCCACCTAAGCTTGAGTTCAAGCTAGGGCCGACCACATGAATTCACCCATGAACCAAACCATGGTCAGCCCTAGCTTGGTCTCCAAGCTAGCTTGGCCAGCCCCTATAGGATGGGTAAGAAGGTGGGTATGTGGTGGGTATAAATCTCTTTATACAAGAGGCTACGATAGGGACCGAGAGGAGGAATTGGTTTTGGTCTCCCGATGAAATTAAGCATCCCGTGTTCGCCCCGAACACACAACTTAACTTCATCAATAATAATTCATTCCACTAAAGAATTATTATTGAACTACCGCACCAATCCCAAATTATATTTTTGGGCTCCTTCTTATTATGAGTGTGTTAGTCTCCCTGTGTTTAAGATGTCGAATGTCCACTAATTAAGTGAGTTACTGACAACTCATTTAATTAATATCTTAGTCCAAGAGTAGTACCACTCAACCTCATCATCATGTCGGACTAAGTCCACCTACAGGGTTTAACATGACAATCCTTATAAGCTCCTCTTGGGGACATTCTCAACCTAGATTACTAAGACACAGTTTCCTTCTATAATCAACAACACACACTATAAGTGATATCATTTCCCAACTTATCGGGCTTATTGATTTATCGAACTAAATCTCACCCATTGATAAATTTAAGAAATAAATATCAAATATATGTGCTTGTTATTATATTGGGATTAAGAGCACACACTTCCATAATAACTGAGGTCTTTGTTCCTTTATAAAGTCAGTATAAAAGAAACGACCTCTAATGGTCCTACTCAATACACTCTAAGTGTACTAGTGTAATTATATAGTTAAGAAAAACTAATACCTAATTACACTACGACCTTCCAATGGTTTGTTCCTTTCTATCTTGGTCGTGAGCTACTGTTTATAATTTATAAGGTACTGATAACATGATCTTCTGTGTGTGACACAACACACGATGTTATCTACAATATAAATTAATTGAACAACTACATTTATCATAAATATAGACATTTGTCCAATGTGATTCTTATTTCTAGATAAATGTTTATACCAAAAGTTAGGCTTTTAGTATACATTCTAACAATAATGGACTTTTGTCTAGGACTCCCCAATGTGATGGAAGGGACTCCTAAAACTTATTGCGTGAGCAGATAAAGGCTTCGATATTGTCTCGATCGGCTTAGAAGCCTGCGCGATCTTGGAAAGCATGAGTGTAGGACTGGCCGACCTCATAACAAACTTAGAACGATGATGTCTCACTAGCATGGGATCTTTTCCTTGACCCAAAAAACCCCGGTCATATCAATTAAAGTCCGCTCGTCCGAGGGTTGCTCAGGTAACTCCAGAGTTTTCGATTAGGGCTTTTTACGCTTAAACGTGAGGGGAGAGTCCGAGTCGGAGGACTCAGATTGGTGGAGGAAGGCAACTAGTAGAGGACGAGGCTTTCTCGACCTTGTGCGCCTTTAGCAGGGCCTCACTCAGTTGGTTTAGAACATCCTCCTTTATTCGGGCATTCTTAAAAGAAATGTCGGGATAATAGTGTTGGTGCAAGTTGCACTAATAATCTAGTTTTGATGTATGACAAATAGTAAAATTAGATGTGGTGTTTGTCTAACCTTTCTACCAAGTGCGCAAGAGTTGACTAGTTTGAAGGACCTGACACCGAGTTGAAATCTAGCTAGGTCCGCGAGACCTGATAGCTGGTGTGAAGTCTAGATAGGTCTGTGAGACTCGATATCTTATGGGAAGTCCGGTTGGGTCCTCGGGACCTGACAATAAGCCAAAATTCAGTTGGGTCTGCGGACTTGGCAACTGGAGGAAAGACCTGGTGGGTCAAAGATAAGTCAAGCAACTATAATTGGTAAGTAGAGGTAAGCAACTAGAGAAGAGATCCAGTAAGGACACATTCCTCATTGAGGGAACTGTAGGCGCCAGTCCATCTTAGGTCCATTTAGGAAACCTAAGTTAAGACCTTGACTAGATCTTGGTCTCGGAGAGATAGGATCTAATAACTACTATTTTATTGTGTTGTGCTAACTCTGTTTTGTAAGGTAAATATAGTTTTTATTATCTGGACTAACCCTTTTCTACAGGGAAAAAGCTGCTGAAGAAAAGGAGAGTTCGGGCGCCCAAAAGGGATTCGAGCACTTGGACTCCAGGCGCCCAAAGTTGGTCCGGGTGCCCGGACTCCAGGCACCCAGAGCTGGTCCGAGCGCTCGGAGTCAGTCCAAGTGCCCGGATCCAAAAAAATCATCCAAAAGCTGATATGGAGCGCGTCAACTGGCTGAGCCATGTGGTTTAGTCACCCGGAGGGGTTCCAAGTACCCGAAATGGGCCTATATAAAGGCCTTTGACCAGGATCTTTAGAACACCAACTGCTATGACTTTCACTCTTGCTCGATACTCCAAAAAAGCTCCTACGATACTGTAAAGCTCCTCCGACAACTGGCGATCAAGACTTTTCTTTATTATTGGTAACATTGCTTTTAATTCTTGTACTTAACTTATGTAATCATTCAAGATATTAGTGGATCACCCAACGAAAGTACTCGATGAGTGCGGGCCTTGAAGTAGGAGTTGTCGAAGGGTTCGAACCAAGTAAAATCAACTTGTGTTAGCGCTTGGCTTCTCTATTTCTTTTCTTCTTTTATTCTTCCACTGCATACTTTGATTTAATTCGCTCTCGATTTTCGATGATCTCTATTCCCCCCCCCCCCCCCCCCCCTCTAGCATCTTTCCGATCTTACAAGTGGTATCAAAGTAGGTTCCGCTTTGAATTGGTCCAACCACCAATCAGACAAGGGGTGACTTTTAATTTCTTTTCTTTCTCTTTCGATTTTTGAGCTTTTTCGATATAATCCAAACTGGTACAATTACCTCTTTGAAAAATTTTTTCCATTGCAAACTACTCTAAATTGGTACAACACCAATTGAGTCTTAATATCTTTTTTCTTCTCCCACACTACTAATCTAAGACCTAGTCTTGGGACTTCTCTCCTTTTCTTCTTTGTGTGAACGGTTCATGGCCCAAAATGAGGCATACATCACCATTCATTCTCCCATTCAACAGGGATGATTTTCCATACTGAAAAAAGTGGATGGAGGTATACCTAAAGACTGACTTCGACCAATGATTCAACATTACCGAAGGATACAAGGCCCCAGTCGACCATAATACCGAAATTCCAATGGACCCGGAAAATTAGAATCTGAAGATGAAGAAAAATGCCCAAATTGACTTCAAGACCCTCAACATAATCCAGTGTGGGCTAACAAAGGAAAAACTGAATCGCATTAGCCCACACAAAAATACGAAGGAGCTATGGGACAAACTCATAGAACTACACGAGGGAACCAACGATGCAAAGGTAACAAAAAGGAACCTATTTTTAAATAAATTATTTAACATAAAAATGCAAGAAGGAGAATATGCTAGTCAATTGCACACGAGGATAAAAGACATCCTCCACGGGCTCCATACAACGGGCCATAAAATGGAGAACTAAGATTTGATAAGGTATGCTCTTAACACATTTCCTCGAAATGCACTGTGGGCATCCATCGTGGATGCCTATAAAATCTCGAGGAATTTATCTAAATTAAAACTAGACGAGTTGTTTTGTAAAATTGAACTCCATGAACAGAATAACTCAAAGCAGGTCGAGAAAGATATTGCACTCTTTGTAGGTTCCTCAAAAGAACTTAACACAAGAACAAACTAGAACTAGAATATGAATCTGGCTCAGAAGACGAAGAAGAATAACTTGTGAACATGGTCAAAAAAATGTTCACAAGAAGAAATAACAATTTCTTAAAGAATGACCTACAAAAGGTAATCAAATCAAATGACATAGAGGTGAAGATCACATGCTAGGGGTGTAACAAGAAAGGATACTACAAGTATGAGTGTTCAAAGATGAAAGACAACAAACCCAAAACAACCAGTAGGAAGAAGCCACTCAAGGCGACATGGGACGAATCATCTTCAAAAAAATTGGATGTCCAAGATTAGAAGTATCACAACTACCTCGCATTGATAATAATTAGACCGGAATCAGAAAGTGAGTTGGAGTAAGATGATGAGTATGAAGAAGAATCAAGCCACGAGTCCGCACTCATTTCCGAAAGTTCGAACGAGGTATCTTCTATCTTAACCTCCAAATCTTTTAGAATAATTACATTTTTCAATAAAAATTAATTAAATATGAAAAATAAACTGAATCACTTCTTGAGGAAAATCAATACCTCAAGAAATAAATTGAAAATAGAAATCCAAATCAAGATATAAAACTTAAGGAGGAAAACATAAATTTAAAAAGTGAAATTAATAAACTTAAAGGATTATTAGAAACTTTCACCACTAGATCAAAAAAATTAGATTTAATTCTTAAAACTCAAAAAGTTGTATACAATAACTCTGAGCTCGGATATAAGTCTAACTTAACAAACAAAATATTTATAGCACTTATAAGCCAAAACAAAAATCTAACTAAAACTTGGGTTTCGAAAGCATATCTAACTATGCAAGTAGGACTCAATCAATTCTATGTGCTTAAAAATGGAATTAATTATCTAAAACTAAATCCAACTAAATCTATTAACTCAAAACTAACTAAACAAAAATAAACCTTCAAAGTTAAATTCCAAACTTAAGAATAAAATCAAATCAAATAATTCAAACTCAAATAGAAAACATAAATTCAAATCAAATAACGTCAAAGCTAATTTAAATTACCATCAAGTTTATTTTAACATAATTCAGGGGAAGGTTCCAAATTAGTTGATACCTCCAAAACAACAGATTACCCAATAGGGTAATTAGGATTAGATCAAAAAGAGACAAAAGTTTAACCTGAAAAATAGTACTAGAGAAGTTTTGGATGATAGTAGGTTAGGGAAACTATGTCTATACATGTCTAGGAAGATATGACTTCAACCTGATATATTTCGCTTGGAACTAACTGAAGCTATCCCTTACCAATCCTAGCTGGTTAGAGAAAAGTTTTGTTATTAAGTTCAGTGGATAGGACTATTTAGAAAACCTCAAAGGTATGATTACTCTAATGATCTCCAAGTAACTCACCATAGCTTAGATGTTTATCCAAAGAATGTTTATTTGTTGAATCCAAAGCTAAACTTGAATCTAACACAAGTTAAACTAAATCCTGAAATTCAACGTAACTCATCTCACAAAATCATAGGATCCCTTTTGTCTGAAAATTTAGACTGATGAGATAAATAAGGTAAATAAAATTAAATTATGAATTCTAATTAATCTGAAATTCAATGATCATACTAATTTTTGAAAACTAAGATCTTAGATTAAGGGGAAGGACATTTATACGACTAATTTTTAAATTCTAAGAAAATTATTTATTTATACTTTCTAAAAAATTTCCATTTCTCTAGTGTTACAAAAATTATTTTAGCCTTATGCTAGATTGTACCCATAGAAAGCATGATCCTATAAATCTAGGAATTGAGCATCTCACAAATATATTAGGTTTACATTGATTGTGTATTCAAAAATATATAATGACGTAAGATTTGTAGGCCTCTTGCCTAGACTTCAGATGCTTATAATAATGCATCAACATAAGTCTGGGTGAAAAATACAATTGTATATTAATCAAGTTAAGCAGTCCTTTTTCAGCTAATTCTAACTGAACATTAATACTTAACTTGATTCACTAAGTGAACACTGCTACCTTCTGGTAGTCAATCAATAACTGAAAGTTGGATATTTAAGGACCAATTTTAGATGAGTACTTTTAAATTAAGTTTTTTTTGTTAAATTGTTCTTGATTAAATTCTTACGTAGTCAATATTATAAATAAATTCCTAACTAAAATTAATTTTTTAATTAACTTAATTACTAAACAATTAAACTAATTACTTATTAAATAAATTAATTAAACTATACCTTAAATTAATTCTTAACTTAAGATTAACTTAATTTTTTAAGTTAATCTCTTAAATAAAATTAATTTCTTAATTTAATTAATTTTTAACTTAATTAATTCTTAACCTAATTACTTCTTAACTTCATTTTTTTTCTTAAATAAATTAATTAATTTTTAACTTAAATCTATCTTTCAACTTAATGAAAACGGTTAATTAAAAACATTTCTAATTAATTATCTCAACTTAAATTCTTTTAACCCTAATTAATTTCTAAAACGACTTAATTATCCTTTAACTTAAACTTAATTAATTTTTAACTTAAATTAACTTAATTTTTAACTTGATTTAATTTTAACTTAATTAATTTAATTAACTAATTTCTTAACTTAAAATATTTCTATACAACTCAATCAACCTTCAATTAAAATAAATAAATTAATTAAAAAAAATAAAACAAAAAAATAGGTGCTCTTCACCACCACGACAAAAACCAGGCACGGGCAAACTCCGGGTGCCGAGACAAAGGTTTAGGCACCCCGCTTCGCCGTCCCTCTCCAGGCGCCCGGACTGCCCTATATAAAAGGGGCAGTAGGGGGCCCCCTTTCCTTACCCCTCTCCCTTTCTTCTTTTACAAAGGCTCCTCATCGGGCTTTACAGCAAAAGCAAACAAAAAAAGGAAAAATAATTTTTTTTTGGTTCTTACGCCGTTGCGGATCAATTGAGGTCGTCAATTCTATTATAAGTATTCACTATGCCTCGACAATTTATTTTTCCTGAACTTTATTTTGGTTGGTTTATTTGTTTTAGCATTTTATTTTTAGGATATTTTTTGTTAATTAGAAAATGATCACATCCTGGTGCTGACCCCTCAACTGTTAGTACACTACTGATGAACTTATGATTAAATTTTCCTCTACTACCTATGTTCCCATATTTTCTAGCTATCTAGATAGGCATTTCTTCATGTGATCATACATTCCTGCTGTAAAGGTCATTGACTATTACAATTTACAACGTTTAGTTTATTATTCTAGTTCAATCAACATAGCCATGTGTGTTGAACTATATAACAACTTACTTAGAGTTGATGATCTTACCTACACCACTATGGTCATCGGTATGAATGTTACATTATCCCCTACTATCATCCGAGACTTTTTGGGATTACGACCATCCGCATGCCCCTTCCAGTGCTACCTTCCTCAAGATCCATCATTTGGTGATCCCTACTCGCATATTACACTTGATATGATCTATTCATATTTTTTAGGGGTCAGTGTGTACCGACTGTGATCCTATTTCGATCAGTCACCCTTAGACTCCAGGGCTATACCCTTTATAGGGTCTTAGTCACATACATTTTGCCTTTAACCACTCACGATGTAGCGATGATGCGTCATTTTCATCCATTTCTCCTTTATACATTATGTCATAGGTTAGATATAGACATTAGTTTGCACATATTTCATGTCATCCTTTATTCATCTAGTATTACCACTAGCCAACTGGTCCACATGCCCTATTACCATGTTTTGATCGCCTACATAGACACATTAGGCATTGATGTCACCACAGGTGATGTCAGAGTCCTAAATGAGTTTCATATGGTAGGTGCTAGGAACCTTTCCTTAGTTGGTGTATATATAGATGATAAAGGTATCCTATCCTAGAGGAGAGAGGCCCAACACTAGCCTAACCCAGTAGCCCAGACACCTGTTCCAGCAACCCAGCCCCAGCATGATCCCGCGGCCCAGGATCAGCCTGATCTAGCTCTAGAAGAGAATACGGAGATAGATGAGTACATCACTGATCTTTTTGGGCTGCCAACGCCTCTAGTCCCTCGTATGTTAGACGACAGAGTTATTAGACTTGAGGGATCCATGACGAGTCTTCGACAGGAGGTTTCTAGTCTTTGATGGGAGGCCACCGATCTTCGACAGGACATCTCCAGTCTTCGAGAGGAGGGGCAGACTCGTCATATTGAGTTGATAGACTTGATATGATCTTTAGGTTCTGACCCCTCTTCCTTGCCCTCTCAGCAGATCAGTTTCTAGTTTATCTTATTGACATTATTTAGTGTTCTCTTGAGATATATCTTTTACCATATTAGGTTGACTATTCATGCTCACTGTGGTTACTAGTTGTTTCAGCTCTTTTATCTCATTATTCTTATTTTTTCGCCTACTTTTCTTTTAATTGTTCAATACAAATATTAGGTTCAGGGGGAGGATCAAATTTTTTTTTGAAATTTTCTTTGAAAATTATTCCTTAATTTTTTTTAAAAAAAAAATTCCTTAAGAAATTTTTTCTTCTAAAATTATTTCTTCGAGAATTTTCTTTTAAAAATTATTTAGAAAATCTTATTTAGAGAATTTTTCCTTAATTTTTTTTACTTTGAAAATCTTCCACTTTAAATATCTTTGTTAAAACTTTTCTGTAAAATTACTTTAAAATTTCTTTTCAAATTTACATTGAAAATCTATCTTAGAAAATTTTTCTTTAAAATTTTCACTTTTTCAAAATTAATTTGCTTAAGTTCTTTGAAAATATTTTTCAAAATTATTGTAAAGTTTCAAAAGTATTTATATGTTGAATTATAAAATTACCTTGAAAATGGATGACTTAGAAAGTGTTTTTAAAAAGTGTTTATTTGAAACATATTTTTTTATATACTTTTTGAAAATTCCCTTGAAAATATTTCAAAATCCTCTTGAAAAACATTTGAATTTCCTTCGACCTTTTGAGAAGATTGCTCTCAAATTACTTTTTCCTCCTTAAAATGAACCTGAGTTTTTACCTTTGTAAAGTCTTTATTTGAAAATAATACTTACAAAAGTAGTTGGTTTTTCAAAACCTTGTTTCAAAATTACTTGAAATACTTGATATAATTGTTTGAAACTTACTTGAAGAACTAATATTGCAAAATCCTTTTTGTTAAACCTTTATTTAATTATTTATGCTTTATGCATTTTTTTTTGATGTATACCAAAGGGGAAGGATAGTGGGTTAGGTGAGAAAATTCAACTCACTTTAAAAATTTCATGCTTAACACTTTAGACATTTCATGCTTAATGTTTATTCGCAGTTATTTTTCTAACTTTAACTCAGGTTGTCATTACATCAAAAAAGAAAAGATTGTTGGTGCAAGTTACACTAATAATCTACTTTTGATGTATGATAAATAGGTTAAAGTTAGATATGGTGTTTATCTAACCTTTCTACCAAGTGTGCAAGAGTTGACTGGTTTAAATGACCTAACACCAGGCTGAAATCTAGAAAGGTTCGCGAGACCCGATAGCTGGTGTGAAGTCTAGATAAGTCCACGGGACCCGATATCTGGCGGAAAGTTTGGTTGGGTCTGCGAGACCAGACAATCAACTTAAGTCCAATTGGGTCTACAAACCTGACAACTGACGAGAAAACCTGGTGGGTCAAAAGCAAGTTAAGCAACTGTAGTTGGTAAGTGGAGGTAAGTAACTGGAGGAGAGATCCAGTGAGGATGCGTTCCTCATTGAGGAACTATAGGCATTGGTCCAGCTTAGGTTCATTTGGGAAACCTAAATTGAGACCTTGACTAGATCCTGATCTCGAGGAGACGAGATCTAATTATTACTATTTTATTATGTTGTGCTAACTTTGTTTTGTAGGGTAAATATATTTTTGCTGTCTAGACTAACTCTTTTCTGCAGGAAAAAAACTGTTGAAGAAAAAGGGAGTCCGGACACCCAAAAGGAATCAAGGTGCCTAGACTCCAAGGGCCCGGAGTTGGTCCAAGCGCTCGAAGTCTATCCAAGCACCCAGACATAAAAAATCATCCAAATGCTGATATGGAGCATGTCGACTAACCGAGCCACATGGTCCAGGAGCCCGCAGGGGTTCTAGGTGCCCAAAATGGGCCTATATAAAGGCCTTCGACTAGGAGCTTCATAACACCAATTGCTATGACTTTCACTCTTGCTCGATGCTCCGAAAAAGCTCCTACGACGCTGTAAAGCTCCTCCGACAACCAGCGATCAAAACTTTCTTATTTTCTTTATTGTCGGTAATATTGCTTTTACTTCTTGTACTTAACTTGTGTAATCATTCGAGCTATTACTGGATTGCCCAACAAAATCACTCGATGAGTGAGAGCCTTAAAGTAGGAGTCGTCGAAGGCTCCGAACCAAGTAAAACTAACTTATATTAGCATTTGACTTCTCTGTTTCTTTTCTTCTTTTATTCTTCCGTTGCGTACTTTGATTTAATTCGTTTTTCATTTTTATTCACCCCCTCTCCCCTCTAGCGTCTTCCAATCCTACAAATAGCCTCCACTATAAAAATAAGTACAGTTTATAAGAAAAACCTTCATAAATAACCAAAGGAGAGAGAGAAATTTCCTACCAAAAGTGGAACTTAGCCTGAGGTCCATAGGACTAAGCCCAAAGATATAAAGCAATCCCTCTAGAAGCAGCCCAATCAGATTAAACTTCAGACCTTTCAGCCTCTCCAAGGCCTTGCGTAGAACTGGATCCTTCCAAATGTCACCTAAGCTAGGATAGGGAGAGGTGTTGCTGTCATGTCATTGGCTAAGACAAAGAAGGCAATAGTCAAATGAAAAAGTACTTGTTTCTCCACTCACCTTGTGGTGTAATCCTATCAAATAAAGTCACCTTAAGATGAGCGTGAAAATGAAATACACCATCTGTCACTTGCTGAGGGTAAAAATAATGATGAAATAAGCGAGGAGATAGAGGCACGCCAAACAGACAGAAAACGATAGCAACATTGGTCAGATTGCAGATGGAGCTAGGAATAAGTTGATAAGGGAAACTTGGAAATATTGGCTGGATGGATAGGGAAGCGAAGCCCTGCTACAACCCGCTCCTTAAAAATAACAATACTTTCTTTAGGAGGATGGTGGGGTGATCTTGGTCAGTCGGTATAACTACATAGGTAGAAATCCCATAGTTAAAATAGAGATCGTCAATATCTATAGCATGAAGATCTAAAGAACAGAGTGTATACCATGTATTATCATCAGCCATTTCAAGAGGGAAAGTGAAGAGAACAAAGAAAACATAGGAAGGAAGAGGAAGGGAACGAAGGGTTTAGGAACAATGAAGAAGGAGAAGAAATGAATGCATTAAGGTTCTCGGAGATTTCTTGTGAAACCTTATAAAACCTCTTAAAAACTACTTTTTAAGAAGAGCCATTGGATCATACTAGTAACAAGCTGAACTAAATTTTGGACCGTAAGATGATAAGATGAAATGATGGGTATATGAAAAAGCATACACTAATAATAATATATATGCACACGTGTTACTAATAGGAAGCACACGTTTTTAACTGATGTGATAGGTACATAGCCTAAAACATCAGTAGATTTACCGAGATAAACCTTGTTTTTTACATAACTCCTAGGGAAACCCGATCGGTCCTAATCTCGATCGAGTTTTTAAGACTTGTCCAAAGGGGCAATGATAAAAAATCTGACTAGGTTCATGTAAGATGAGTCTTAACTTCGAAAGGAGATAATCTCAAACATATTTAATCCCAAATGGTTTCTAATATGGCCATGTTAAACTAAATAAGCATTATTTGTTATAGTTCGTTCGACCTTAAAATTTAGAAAAATTTGATACTGAGCGGTTTCTAAAAATTATTGCCTTTCCCTAAATAATTCTTACCTCACTATATCCTATCCAGACTTTGGCCTCGACAGGATTTACATTATCCTTAGTTTATAAGATACACTTAGGAAAAACAAAAGCTATTAGACAGACAACATCATAGTGAAGACGGGCGACAAATTTAGTAAAAGCTTAGCTGTACATACTAACAAATACGAATATCAAATTTTTTTGTTCGTCGGATAAAAGGAAACATGAAGACAAAGCAAATCATAGTAAATTAGGAAACAACCGAGTGGACGATTCTAGACTAGTTTCTTGTGGTCAAGGAAATGAGCTGGGGGTTTGGAAGCCAGATATCCTCCCTTCCTTAGTTGTTCCACTGCACCATCAGCTTCGAGAAGAAGGGCATTATTGATAGAGCTGGCGATAGGTGCATTAAAGTCATGTGATTGAAGGAGAGCTTTCTTCCTTGTTTTGAATTGCTCATCTTCCCCCACTTGATAGGCCACCAACTCCGCTCGGACAGTTGTTAATTTAGCAGAGAGACCCGCTAGCTCGAATTCCTTAGTAGACAACACGGTCTAGGTGGTTTTTAAGTCCAAGCACTACTCAGCATTGCAAGCCGCTAGTTCAGACTCTTTGGTGGCCAACTTGGAGACATGTGTACTTTTTAGTTCCTTCAACTGAGCAAAAAGATGCTTGACCTCTACAGTTTTTTCATCCAGGTCCGCTCTCATTTTTGCTTGGCAGGTTGTTTCCGATCAGAGTTGGGTTTCAAAAGTCTCCAAGGTGGTCTTTAATTTGGTCGATTGCTTGAGCTCGATTTTTGCCAATCTTTGAGCTTCTTGAAGCCGAATCTCTAGATAACTCAGCCAATCAAGGGAGTGTACGATAGCAACCTCAGAAAATGCGCTGCTTCAAGGATGCATTCTCCTAAGCCAGAGCTGACAATTGTTGTATTGGGCCCATCCTTGTCGTCCATTGCTAAAAGACAAGCAGTGTTATTTAGAAATATTCAACATGAGAAACAATGAATAAAATTATATTTCTTTGGTCAGTTCATATGAATACTCATCAGCTAGATCTGTGGGAGTAAGCTTGCTCAGCTGGTTCCCGACTACCTCCTAGGCCTCCGTTAAGCGACCTCTCAAGAATATTTGGCCAATAACCGAGGGGGGGGGGGCAGTTGATGGAGAAGTTATGGCCTAGGCAAAAGGTAAGTCAAGGGTAGTTGAAAACTGATAAGGCCTCCTTGGCGTAGTAGAAGTGGAGATCGAAAAATCCTCACGCTGGGAGACACCAGTAAAGCAAAAGTTGGGGAGTTATCCGTTTGAGAAAGGACCTCATGTGCTTGATTGGCCTCCTGAGTTGGACTGGCAGAGGAAAGGGTAGACAAAATCCACTCGGAAGATTGTGTTTGCATCTCCTCCCGGACAGGTTCTTCCCAGGCAGGAGATTGGGGCAGAGAAGGCATTTCGACAAAGACGCTCATCTTTCAAGAACTTAGGCATGGATGAGCTAACGCCTTTTGCATCTCCTTTTTGTGATGGTGTAACGACCCGCCTTCTACTGACTAGGCTGTAAGGCGAATCGCTACAATACTGCTATACCGACTGTGCGGAAACTGAGCTAATTTAAAATTTCACTAACTGATTCTGTAAAGTCTTAACCTGACATTCTAAGAGTATCTAAGTGTTGTACACATGCTAGGAGAGACAATCTATGCCTCTCGAATGTCCTACTAACTGAAATCAGACATTTCAACCAATCCGTGAGTCGATTGAGCCGTCGGAACGATTCACAGATCGTTCCAGCTGATACTGGCACGGAGGCACCCTCTGGATCGGTCGGCTAACCGATCCATAAGCTTACCTCGCTTCTGTACGCAACTGGATCGGTCTACCGACCGATCTAGGAACACCCTGATCGATCGGGAGACCGATCGGTGAGCCTCTGTGCTTCTGCTGCGTTCTGTACGCAGTTGGATCGGTCTACCGACCGATCCAGGAGCGCCCTGATCGGTCGGTAAACCGATCAGTGCACTTCCTAGCTTTCTGTTCGCTACGGGATCGGTCGGCTGACCGATCCATAACCCTTGCCAACTCTCTGTTTGTGCCTGGGTCGGTTGGCTGACCGATCCCGTGACACCAACTCATTCCTGATCGGTCGGCTGACCGATCAGGGTTTCTGATTTCGAATCAGAAACTCTGATTTCAGCACTGGTTCGTGCCAAAACCTCCCACTACAACTATCTAATGTATAATAAACATTCTAACAACATGTAGTAACAATTCTAACTTAAGCTAAAGCAAGGTTTACTGGTTCATGGCATTTTAACAACTTAAAGTGCATGAAGATATGAATTTCTAAAAGTTCTAATTGCTTAAAACATGAAATTGAACTAATAAACTGAAAAGTGCTAAAGTAAATGCTAAATCCCCAGAGGATCTTTTATTCCAGTTCCTTCCACACACATCCTCATCTGCATTGACCTCCAGCCTCCACTGCTAGTCCATTTTCCTTTTACCTGTATCTGCAGTATAAGGAAAATAGTATCTGTAAGCTTAAAGCTTAGTAAGAAACCATCTACCTCACTAAAACATGCAACGATGCGATTATGTTTTTAAATCATGCTGTTTAAAACATACTGAATATGCAAGCATGGCATGGCATGGTATCATACAAAGCATGGCATAACATAAAAACTGAACATGCTTTAAACTGAACATGGCATACTTACAAACTGAGCATAAAACTGAACTAATCCTGCATATATCTAAATCTGTACATGAACTCGAATCATGTAAACTGAACCTGAACTGAACTGAAAGCTAAACTAGTGTTCTCATCACTGGTTTCAAATTTGAAAACTATACATATAATAGATGAAAATACTAAACATGCTGCTGGGGCCCTGGCAACTGTACATACTGTGCGCGCATCCCTACGAGACCCGGGATTGCAAGTTCCGAATCCAGCAGGGTTACTAGGTTATCTGAACCTAGGGACGACTGTGGGAGTCCAGCCCATGGATATCTGATCCAAGTACAGTGCCAACTGAACAAAAGTAAAATACTGAATACTGTTTTATTTTACTTTGCTGTTCTAGGTTATCTGAACCTAGAGCTAGGTTATCTGAACCTAGAGGCTACTGTGGGAGCCTACCCAATGGATATCTGATCCATAAAGCTGTAATAACTGATAAATAACTGAATAAAATGTTTCTAATACATTTTACATGCTGTTAGGACGCCTACTAGTGCATCCTTCTGAACTGGGCATTCTACCGAATGCTTGGTGTGCACTGAAAGCACACCCTAAAACTGAAAACTGTAAAACTACTGAACTAACGCTAAAACTAACAAGCGAGAGCAATTATACTGCAGGTGAGGGGTTTCTTACCTCAATCGTAAGGTTTTCTTACGATTCTATCCGCTAGGTTTTCCGGAAACCTTTCGACGATCCGCTCACGTCTTCGCGTTCCTCTCGCGAAGAAGAACCTCTTTCGTGTTGGAGTCGTCGCCGGAAGATGATCCTATGGACCCTTGCCTTGGTGTGCCGTGCGTGAGGAAGAGGAGAAGAAGGGAGAGGCGGCGGTGAGGTTTTGGAAGAGAAATTGGCGTGAGGGCTTCGGTGAAGAGAGATTTGCCGAACCAAACTTCTAAAATAAACCAAACCCCACTTAAGTTTATTATTTATATTAAGTGGTTTAATGAACCCAACTCTAATATAAATATATTTGGTTCTCCTTCCTTTCAGCACGGCCCTGCTGGGTTCACTGGTTTCTAACATTATCCGTAAACCGAAGGTCTCGGGTTCAATTCCCGCTTAGGCCGTTTTACGATTCTATTTATTTTTGCTACTTCCGCTACTCGGAAAATTCCGGAAAAATATCTAATAATTCCAGAAAAATCGTACCATAATTCTAATATAGTTTTGAGAATTTTTGGGCGTTACAATCCCCATACCTTATAAAAAGTTCATCCCCGAACTTAAAACAAATCTGGGTACTTCTGTCTCATGCTGGCCTCTGTCTCCCAAGTCGCCTCTGCTGCTGTGTGATTTTGCCAGCTGACTTTAACTAATGGTACTTCCTTGTTCCGTAATTTCTTTACTGCTCGGTCTATTATCTGAATAGGCCGACTGTCATAGCTGAGATCATCACGGACCTGTACCAACTGGGGCTCAATCACCTGGGTGGCGTCTGGAATATGCTTCTTCAGCATGGAAACATGAAATACGTTGTGGACTGCTGACATCTCCTGAGGTAGCTCTAGCTCATATGCTACCTTGCCCACTCTCTTCGTGATAAGGTATGGTCCCACATATCTGGGAGCTAGCTTGCCCTTCTTCCCAAAACGCATGACTCCCTTCATGGGAGCTACTCTGAGGAAAACTGTATCCCCAACTAAAAACTCTAGGGGTCTGCGTCGTGTATCAGCATAGCTCTTCTGACGGCTCTGTGCTGTCTCTATCCTCTGGCGAATCTGCTGTATGGCTGCTGTGGTATCTGCTACTAGATCTGTCTGATCTAGTTCACCACTCTCATACCAGCAGATTGGTGATCTGCACCTCCGCCCATAGAGTGCCTCATAAGGTGCCATGCCGATAGTGGCCTGATAACTGTTGTTGTATGCAAATTCTGCTAGACTCAGATATTTGCACCAACTTCCCTTGAAATCTAGGGCACAAGCTTGGAGCATATCTTCGAGTACCTGATTTACTCACTCCGTCTGACCATCTGTCTAAGGATGGAAGGCTGTGCTAAATTTTAACTGGGTGCCCATAGCTGACTGCACACACTTCCAAAAGTGTGATATAAATCTGCTGTCTCTATCTGATATAATGGTTCGTGGGACTCCATGCAGCCTGACAATCTCCTTGAGATATAACTGAGCTAGCTGCTCCATGGAATAGGATATTCTGATAGCTAAGAAGTGGGCTGATTTAGTCAACCTGTCGACTATTACCCAGATGGCATCAAAACCATTCGTGGTTCTGGGTAATCCCACTATGAAGTCCATAGAGATATCCTCCCACTTCCATTTTGGAATCTGGATCGGCTGCAGAACTCCTCCTGGTCGCTGATGTTCTGCCTTAACCCTCTGATAGGTTAGACAGATGCTGACGTATCTGGCGACATCTCGCTTCATCCCAGGCCACCAAAATCATTTCTTTAGATCCTGATACATTTTGGTGGAACCAGGATGCATCGCATAGGGAGTCCTGTGAGCCTCGTCTAGAATCTGTTTTCGTAGTTCCTCCTGATCTGGAACACAAAGTCTGTCACCACAGTACACGACACTCTGAACTCTCCATTTTCTGATTCTGCTAACCCTTGCTTGATTTTCTGGATTTCAGGATCCTGCTCCTGAGCTGTCTGGATATCATCAAGCAAGGTAGATGCTAAGGACATAGTGGAAAGCTGTCCGACTATAAGCTCGAGACTAAAGGCTGTAATCTCCTTCCTTAGGGGTGGTGACATAGCTGCTAAAGATAATAAGGTAGCACTGGACTTCCTGCTGAGTGCGTCTGCTACCTTATTAGCTTTCCCTGGATGGTAGAGGATATCTATGTCATAATCTTTGACCAGTTCTAACCATCTGCGCTGTCGCATATTCAGATCCTTCTGAGTAAAGAAATACTTCAGACTTTGATGATCTGTATACACTCTGCACTGAGCTCCGTACAAATAATGTCTCCAAATCTTGAGAGCGAACACCACTGCTGCAAGCTCAAGGTCGTGAGTAGGATAGTTCCTCTCATAATCCTTGAGTTGTCTGGAGGCATAGGCGATCACCTTGCCCTGCTGCATCAGTACTGCTCCTAATCCCAATTTAGAGGCGTCACTGTAGATGTATTTTCTGGCAGTGTCAGAATAGGTGCACTAGTCAATCTCCTCTTGAGTTCGCTGAAGCTGTTCTCGCAGTCCTCTGTCCACTGAAATTTCTTGTTCTTCCTGGTGAGAGCTGTCAGTGGGGAGGCTATCCTGGAGAAGTCCTCTACGAATTTCCTGTAGTAGCCTGCTAATCCCAGAAAGCTTCTGATTTCACTGGCGTTCCTGGGTCTCTTCCAGTTACTTACTGCTTCTATTTTGCTGGGATCTACCATAACACCATCCTTGGAGATGATGTGACCTAGGAAGGCTACCTGATCCAGCCAAAATTCACATTTCGTGAATTTGGCGTACAGCTGGTTCTGCTGAAGGATCTGCAAAACTGTCTTCAGATGCTCTGCATGGTCCTCCTGAGTGCCCGAATAGATAAGAATGTCATCGATGAACACGATGACAAACTTGTCTAAGTATTCTCTGAATACTCTGTTCATGAGGTCCATGAAAGTAGCTGGAGCATTTGTCACGCCGAAAGGCATGACTACGAACTCATAGTGTCCGTATCTGGTCCTGAAAGCCGTTTTAGGTATATCACCTTCCTTGACTCTAACCTGGTGATATCCTGATCTGAGGTCAATTTTAGAGAACACTGTGGCTCCCTTTAGCTGGTCAAACAGGTCATCTATCCTGGGGAGAGGGTACCTGTTTTTAATTGTGACCTGGTTCAAGGCACGGTAGTCTATGCATAGACGCATGCTTCCATCCTTCTTCTTCACGAACAACACAGGTGCTCCCCATGGTGAGTGACTAGGGCGTATGAAACCCTTGTCAAGAAGCTCCTGTAATTTCTCCTGAAGTTCCTTCAGTTCTGCTGGAGCCATGCGGTATGGTGCCTTGGAAATTGGATTTGTGCCGGGAATGAGCTCTATCTCAAATTCAATCTCCCTGTCTGGTGCTAAGCCTGGTAGCTCTTCAGGGAAGACTGCTGGGTAGTCACAAACGACTCGAACCTCTGATAGCTGTTGGTTCTTGTCCTGGCTGGTGTTGACTACATTTGCTAAAAATCCCATGCATCCTGAATCCATTAGCTGCTGTGCTTTCAGTGCTGAGAGAAACTTTCTGGCTTTTCTCTTTGGTTTTCCTATGTACTCAAACTGTACTCCTTCTTCAGGTTGGAATATAACCTTTTGTTTACGGCACTCTATAAAAGCGCCGTATCTGATTAGAAAATCCATCCCAAAGATGACATCGTAGTCAGTCATTTCTAGCACTATCAGATCACCAAAAAGTTCTCTGTCTGCTATAATGACTGGCACTGCTCTGAGCCAGTGTGTAGATGCCATAATGTCTCCTGAGGGTAGTGTTGTCAGAAACTGACTATTGAGTACTTCTGGAGGTGTTGCTAATTTTTCGGCAAACGCCCTGGATACATAAGAGTGGGTTGCCCCAGTATCGAATAAGACAGTTGCATCATGCTGTAATATACTGATCTGACCTGTGACAACTGTCGAGGCATTTGCTACGTCCTCTCTGGTCAGTGAGAAAATCCTGGCATTCGTGGTAGCTGTGGGGGCTTCTAATCTGCCCTGACTGATCTGTGGACCATCTAAGGCTGCATACATCTGGTGTAGCTGCGCTGGCTGAGCTCCGTACTGTATCGTTCTTGTTCGGGCACTGCTTAGCCATGTGCCCTTCCTGTCCACATTCAAAACAACCTCGCGTACCCTTGCGGCAAACTCCTGGATGATGTTTCCCACAAGTAGCACACTTGGGGTGTCTGGAATGTTTTCCAGCTGGTCCTCCTTTTGGGTCACTGCTTGCCTTACGTTTCCCCTTCCAGTTGGAGCTATGTCCCTGTTGTTTCTGCTGAGTACCTGAGCTAGCTTGTCCCTTGGGCTCTGTGGAAACCTGCTTCTGCTGGAAGATATTGTGCTGATAGTGCTCGGTGATCAGAGCACTACTCACTAGCTCCTCTGTGGTTTGAGGCCTATGAACGCCACCAGCCACATTCACTGCGATCTCTGGTCTGAGCATCTTCAGCATCAAGCGTACTCGTTCCTTCTCTGAGCTGACTAGTTCTGGACACAGACGAGCCAACCTGTTGAATTTCTTCACGGCTTCCTGAACTGATAGGTTGCCCTGACGAAATTCTGTAAACTCGTCATAGTGTCGGTTCGTGACCTGCATGTGAAAGAATTCCTCGAAGAATTCTTTCTCGAAGTTGGCCCATGTCATCTGGTTTACTGGCCACTTCGATTTAATCCGCTCCCACCACATGCGTGCATCTCTTGTTAAACAGAAGGAGGCACACTTCACCTTTTCGTGCTCTGGCCAGTCTAGAAGCTCCATCGTGCTTTCCAGTGTTTTAAACCATGCCTGAGCATCCCATGGTTCGCTGGTGCCTGAGAAATTCTCGGGCTTAATTCTTTGCCACTGGATAAGGTAAGCTTCTTTCTTAGTCCCTGCTACTGGGGCTACTGGGACTGGTACTGCAGGCTGAGCTGGTACTACCTCTGTGATTACTGGAGTCGTGAGGTTCGGTACTGGAGTGACTGGGGGAGTAGTCTGTTGGTTAGCCTTTAAGGAGGCTATCTCCTGCTGCTGTTCAGCTAACTGCTGCTGTAGCTGAGCCACTAGTGCTGTAAGGTCTGGGGGAGGCACTGAACTGCCTGCCTCATGCTGGGGCTCAGTCGCTGCGGCTTTCTTAGCTGGACGTCCTCGTACCATTTTCTAAATAGCAGAGAACACATATATATAACTAGGCTATCATGTTATAGTTAACTACTGGTAACATGTTAAATACTATTACTGTAAACATGAATTAATTAACTACCAACATGCGAGCAAACATGAAAGTACATATAACTGATATGAAAGCTGAAAACAAAACTGAGTGAGAGATGTTCTTACTTGGAAGCTGTAGGCACAATGCTGATGTGTATGTAGGAAGTAAGGAACACTGCTCTGATACCACTCTGTAACGACCCGCCTTCTACTGACTAGGCTGTAAGGCGAATCGCTACAATACTGCTATACCGACTGTGCGGAAACTGAGCTAATTTAAAATTTCACTAACTGATTCTGTAAAGTCTTAACCTGACATTATAAGAGTATCTAAGTGTTGTACACATGCTAGGAGAGACAATCTATGCCTCTCGAATGTCCTGCTAACTGAAATCAGACATTTCAACCAATCCGTGAGTCGATTGAGCCGTCGGAACGATTCACAGATCGTTCCAGCTGATACTGGCACGGAGGCACCCTCTGGATCGGTCGGCTGACCGATCCATAAGCTTACCTCGCTTCTGTACGCAACTGGATCGGTCTACCGACCGATCCAGGAACACCCTGATCGATCGGGAGACCGATCAGTGAGCCTCTGTGCTTCTGCTGCGTTCTGTACGCAGCTGGATCGGTCTACCGACCGATCCAGGAGCGCCCTGATCGGTCGGTAGACCGATCAGTGCACTTCCTAGCTTTCTGTTCGCTTCGGGATCGGTCGGCTGACCGATCCATAACCCTTGCCAACTCTCTGTTCGTGCCTGGGTCGGTCGGCTGACCGATCCCGTGACACCAACTCATTCCTGATCGGTCGGCTGACCGATCAGGGTTTCTGATTTCGAATCAGAAACTCTGATTTCAGCACTGGTTCGTGCCAAAACCTCCCACTACAACTATCTAATGTATAATAAACATTCTAACAACATGTAGTAACAATTCTAACTTAAGCTAAAGCAAGGTTTACTGGTTCATGGCATTTTAACAACTTAAAGTGCATGAAGATATGAATTTCTAAAAGTTCTAATTGCTTAAAACATGAAATTGAACTAATAAACTGAAAAGTGCTAAAGTAAATGCTAAATCCCCAGAGGATCTTTTATTCCAGTTCCTTCCACACACATCCTCATCTGCATTGACCTCCAGCCTCCACTGCTAGTCCATTTTCCTTTTACCTGTATCTGCAGTATAAGGAAAATAGTATCTGTAAGCTTAAAGCTTAGTAAGAAACCATCTACCTCACTAAAACATGCAACGATGCGATTATGTTTTTAAATCATGCTGTTTAAAACATACTGAATATGCAAGCATGGCATGGCATGGTATCATACAAAGCATGGCATAACATAAAAACTGAACATGCTTTAAACTGAACATGGCATACTTACAAACTGAGCATAAAACTGAACTAATCCTGCATATATCTAAATCTGTACATGAACTCGAATCATGTAAACTGAACCTGAACTGAACTGAAAGCTAAACTAGTGTTCTCATCATTGGTTTCAAATTTGAAAACTATACATATAATAGATGAAAATACTAAACATGCTGTTGGGGCCCGGCAACTGTACATACTGTGCGCGCATCCCTACGAGACCCGGGATTGCAAGTTCCGAATCCAGCAGGTTACTAGGTTATCTGAACGAGAGTCCAGCCCATGGATATCTGATCCAAGTACAGTGGCAACTGAACAAAAGTAAAATACTGAATACTGTTTTATTTTACTTTGCTGTTCTAGGTTATCTGAACCTAGAGCTAGGTTATCTGAACCTAGAGGCTACTGTGGGAGCCTACCCAATGGATATCTGATCCATAAAGCTGTAATAACTGATAAATAACTGAATAAAATGTTTCTAATACATTTTACATGCTGTTAGGACGCCTACTAGTGCATCCTTCTGAACTGGGCATTCTACCGAATGCTTGGTGTGCACTGAAAGCACACCCTAAAACTGAAAACTGTAAAACTACTGAACTAACGCTAAAACTAACAAGCGAGAGCAATTATACCGCAGGTGAGGGGTTTCTTACCTCAATCGTAAGGTTTTCTTACGATTCTATCCGCTAGGTTTTCCAGAAAACTGATCCTTTCGACGATCCGCTCACGTCTTCGCGTTCCTCTCGCGGAGAAGAACCTCTTTCGTGTTGGAGTCGTCGCCGGAAGATGATCCTATGGACCCTTGCCTTGGTGTGCCGTGCGTGAGGAAGAGGAGAAGAAGGGAGAGGCGGCGGTGAGGTTTTGGAAGAGAAATTGGCGTGAGGGCTTCGGTGAAGAGAGATTTGCCGAACCAAACTTCTAAAATAAACCAAACCCCACTTAAGTTTATTATTTATATTAAGTGGTTTAATGAACCCAACTCTAATATAAATATATTTGGTTCTCCTTCCTTTCAGCACGGCCCTGCTGGGTTCACTGGTTTCTAACATTATCCGTAAACCGAAGGTCTCGGGTTCAATTCCCGCTTAGGCCGTTTTACGATTCTATTTATTTTTGCTACTTCCGCTACTCGGAAAATTCCGGAAAAATATCTAATAATTCCAGAAAAATCGTACCATAATTCTAATATAGTTTTGAGAATTTTCGGGCATTACAGATGGCCTCCACCTCCGAAGGGGATCCCTCAGACACTGGGAGAGGATCGGGAGATAACTCCCCAAAAGTAGTGGCTAGGTTGGATTTGGCCTTCTAACTACCAAAGGCCTCGCTGGAAAGGATGGTTGGTTGGGAAGCCCGCTAGTTAACAGGTCCTGCTCCTGAGCAAGGAGCTCTTCCTCTTCCAGATTAATCTTGTCAGCAACCAGAGATTCAAAAATGGCGTTCACTGCATAAAATAAGAAATACTTTAGTTAGTGATAACATAATGACCAAGTTACCAAGACTTACCAAAAGAATAGGAATATGAAATGAAGATCAGGTCATGCTTATAATTTTCGAGGTCAGGAAGAGGAGGAAGGGAAGACTGTCATTTGTTGACTAGGTGGTAGACTCAGGCATCTCAATGAAGAGAAATGAGATTTTCAATCCTTGTTTGAGGAAGGTATGTCCTAAAAAAAAAAAGACTTCGAGCAGGATTGAAAGAGGAAGACCCTTGGCTCCGACTTCTTAGAGTAAGAAAACAAATAAAGATTGTGCGGTGTAGGAGGGATACAAAATAGGTGAAACAACATGAATATCTAACACATGTAACGGAATGTGTTCGGGGTAAATTATTATAGGGGAACATTAAAATACCGACTCACCTCCGACAGGAATGAAGAGATAGGAAAAAGAAGGTTGGCCACTATCTGGTCCTTAAAGAAAGTAATGTAGTTAAGAGGAGGATGATGAAGAGGAGCATCTGGGGTAGGAACAACAATACAATAACTCTTCGAGATTTCATTCCGAAGGCGAATGGAAATTCTATCAGAATTATCAAAGTCCGAGCAAGTAAGAGTATATTAGGGAGCAAAAGATTCTTGAGCCAGGAGAGAGCGTAGAGAAAAAAAAGAATGAGCAACTTACTAGGTCACTTAGGGCGTAAAAGAGAAGAAGTTTGCAAAGGAAAATCGTCAAAGAAGGAGAATAGGGAAGATGAAGCGCAAAGTGTTAGGAGTTGGTGTCGTTTAGGGTTTTGTATAGTACAACTTGATTAAAGTTGGTACAATCATTCGATCAATATAGTAAACACACAGAGGATCATTGATTTGTAAGGAGAGAGGTGTCGTTGATCAGTACGAAGAAGCGTGCATTAGAGGTCATTGCAAAGAACGAGGAGTGGAGCCACGCGATATTCACCTATAAAAGAGCATTTATGATGGATGTGACACGTGGCATTCATTATGATGCCAAAGCACCTCTCTGCTCATCCTCGATACTCTCTTCTGAATCTAAATAGATGATCGCTGATAGGCAGTTTTTGAAAAAATATCACTAAGTACCCAAGGCGTAAATGAAAACATGAATCTCTGAGTGACCCTAATCAAAGGGGCGAATGAACAAAAATCGGACTTGGGTCCAGTCAGTTAGCTACTAAATTTGAAGGGGAGACTAATGATATGGGATGTAATGAGCAGACCCAGGATATAATGTGGAGGTCAAAGTCAAGGTGACATGGCGATCAAAGTCAAGGGAAGGAAGCATTCCCCAATCGGCTTTGTTATTCGCTCAGCGCTAAGGCTCGCAGGTCAACCTAACCGGATTATAAGTCATTCGGAATAGGGTCGACCGACCCTTAAGCCAGTCGGACATAGGTGGTTTGATGCTCTACTCTTGAATAAGGAAGCTAGCATGTCCGATCATTCAATAGCCGATCGAGTTTAAGGGATGTCCGACTCACCTCATAATCGATCGACCATAGGTCCGGTCAAGGGAAAGATCAAACTCCTTACTCTGTACGAACCTCTCTATGCACACCTGTCAACCCTGTTACTGGTCATCCGTATTAGTTTCTACACAACAATATGTCTGTGTATCCATTCGGTAATAGAACCAGATGGGTTTACATGGCTCCATGCTCGTCCCGTATACGGACGATCGACTTAAAATATTGATCGAACCTCTCAGAACACAACTTTATTTCTTTGGGCATCCCATTACATGCCCGGTTAGACAAAGGCCAACTGGGCCTAAGACACCTAGTTTTATATTACTTCCCAGATGGATTTTCAGCACGCACAAGTTATCATATTGCTTCTCAAACGGACTTCCAGTATGCTCAAGACATTATATTATTCTCCGAGCGGGTTGCTAACACCCTTTGGCACATAACCAAGTAGCTTAATACATGGACAGACATAAATACAACCAGTCTTATAGGTCAGCTAAAATATACTCAGTGGACAACATAAACAGAGAATCCTAACAACTTATCAGAATAACTACTATATGTCTGATAATATTCTTCTGGAACTTTCCTCGGGAATTATCATGTTTCTCATTGGCCGACCACTTATGGCAGCATATTCCTTTAATTGCCTCATCAAGGGTATAAGCTATAAACGACAAAAGAGGTACACATATGAGTAAGAAAAGATTCCTCGGATAATTATTGCACAAGTTATACACTTTCTATTACTCAACAACCCTTGACATTTTTGGTCACCTCATGATTATAGAGGTTATTATGAGAAGTGGTATATAAAAGAGAGTTTTCTCTGTTGGCAAGGAACATTTTGATCAACATTTCAAGCTTACTCTCGCGCGAGCGTTTTCTATTGCTCTTCATTCACTAGAATTCGTACTGACTTGAGCGTCGGAGGACTTTCGCCAGAGACTCCCTCCTGGTTTCTGGTCACTAACGTTTTGTTTGCTCATTTTAGTATGCGCAAGATCGAAGGAAAACCTTTCCTCAGAGTAGAAAATCTTATTCCAGTCAACAACCAAGCTACCTTTGCCAGCACACAATCTCTTCAGTTTTCAAATAGGATCATGGAACATGACTAAGCTAATTAAAACAAATGCATTCTAGCTAAAAAGAAAGATTAAAATGATTTACTTTTGTGATATTTATTCACTAGTTGACCAATTATATTTTTTTATTGAATACATAAAATATGATTGTGAATGATTATATAGATTAGAGATATTGAACATACTCTCAACATAATAGTAGTTATGAGAGATTAGATATATTTATATTGATATAATGATTTAATTTGGGTAAATACAAGATATTGATTTCTCTAATTTATCTTGTAAAGCAACTATGTAAGATGTAATAACTTTTTTTAACTTTAATCACTCAATATACTTATTATCGCTTGAATCACTTTTCCTTAAATATAAATTTGATGTTCTAATATGGTCTTGTGTCTTTCTGAATGTTGGTAGAAACTGCCCACTTATCTTATACTTTATAAATAAAGGTCCAAGAGAAAGCAAGAGAGAGTTGGCTGTGGATTCATTTTCCTTGCAAGAGGTAGAACATCTAGAAAGAAAAAGAAATTTGGCTCATGAAACTCTGAAAGTTTGTTCTAGTAGTTGCTCTTTCGACGATAAGCACCTAGAACAAGATTAACCAAAATCTATGGTAAAGGTTGTATGTGTTTACAGAATTTAACCTTTCATGCATTTAAATCTACAATTTCCTTCTCTATATAAGATAGTGGTATCAATCAGGGAAGGGTATGCAAAACAACTCTTAACTCTATTTTATTTCACCCCATTTTTCTAGTGCTTTCAGTAGTCGACGCTATCACTCTTCTTTGAGTAAGCCTAAGGCATCAAACTGTTTAACTACTTAGCACCAGTCTGAAAGCCAGTCCGAAGAAAGCCTATTCGTTGAAAGCCGACTTGATAGAAGTCGATTCAGTAGAAGTCAACTCACTAGGAATTGATCCGACAAGAACCGACCAACCAAAGTTTGATCCAACAACACACAATTTGACTAAGCTAGCTCATCATTGATCTCAGATGGAATTAAATATTATAGAAAAAGATATACATTCACCTCAAATATGTTAGTGTGTGCACTTATGTTCCAAGACACTCCTTATGTATTTTGTGGATAATTATTTAATAAAGGCAAGAATTTATCATTAATTATTTACTTTTCTGTACGTATATGATTAATGATAAAGTCCCACAGATTAATGGGTATATTAATCTGAAAATAGTCCTTGATCGGATAGATATCTAGAGAGAACATGGATATCTAAATCAACGATGAATATGACTAGGTCGAAATAGACCGAGGGATGGATATTCAAGTTGTACTTGGGGGTGCCTTGAGTTTAGAGGTACACTGGACACGACCCGCTCAAGAGGAGACCACATATTAAGCATCATTGATTATTTCTCTTATGAACGAGTGTAACTGATCTTTTGACTTGAGACCTTCATTTATTCTATGCGTGGAGTTATGTGCTTTGACGTCGTTAAAAGCAGTTTTTAATCGGATTGTGATTAATACGGTAGTTAGGTGTATGGAAAAGCGTAAAGAGAATAGTGTTGAGTCAATAGAGGATTCATCACTCTCTTGGATTAGGAGTTAATATCCTGGCCACTTGATAGAGATATTAGTGACTCAAAATCCATGGCCATGGGAGGAATGATTTATCATTCAAGAGGAGTCTATTATATCTTAGAAATCAAGTAAAATAATTAATTTGGTAATGATGCATAATATATTGAATTAATTAGGATGTAGGCTTAGATGAAGAGATTGAATTATACAGTAATCGGTTCATGGTGGTTTACAATTTATGGCTGATATTAATTTTATCACGTTGAGTGGCTAAAAATTGTTGCTAGACGGTTACCTTAGTCTGTGTATGGATTTACACTACCTTCGTATATAAAACCTAAAGGGTCACACGTATAGTATGTAGACATGAACAAAGGTATCAGAAGCTAGTCGAGATCAAGATCAAATATGGATTTATTTGATACAAAGAAGAGAGAATTTGAATAGCCATAATCATGATGATTAATGGAGAATTCGAAGAGTTATCATAATGATCAATAATGGAGAAGTTGAAGAGTCATCATAATGAAGCTCATAAATGAAGAATTTATGGAGGTTATATAACTCTTCATTTTCCTAATTAATGAAGATCATAAATGATAAATTTATTGAGAACTTAACTCTTCGTATTCCTTGGAGGCTATAAGTAGTCATCCTCAGAAAATTCAAGAGTAGAATTCATTCTCTCCATTTCTCCCTCGTCAACTTCTTCTTCATTTTCTTCCACCGGTAGAGATTGGTAGTGTTTCCAAGTCTTTATTGTTCTAAAAGGCTAGCACCTAACGGATCGTGTCAAGTTCGTGATCTAGTGCGCGTGGATATCGCTAGAGGAGTCACACATGGAAATCTTATCTGTCTGTAATATCATTCAAGGCTATCAAGGACTCAAGGTATGTTTTTTATGTTATTATGTGTAAAACTATATGTACCACTAAAAGATCCATGATTTAATATATGTCTTTCACTGTGCTCCGAACCCAATAGTGGTATCAGAGCCAATTCGTGGTTGGATCATATAGTATGAAACCGATTCTTGAAAATTTATTTGAGAAATCAGTGTTTCGAGATATTTCAAAGAAATCTTAATTTCTTTATTTCAAGTTATATGACGTAACATTTCATGATAGGAATGAATTTTGTCTAAAACCTATAAAGTAATACATGTTGTAATTTAGATATAAATTCCTTATGGTCTAAGTAGATTAACATGTTAAAATCTCCGATACCTATTTGTCTTTAAAAACTAAGAGGATTAATGGAGATAAATCTCATAATGAGATTATGCAAATACACAAGAAGTTAATTATGGTGAGACATTTTAATAATTATAAAATCCCTTAAATATATTAAAGCCAAGATCTGTTAAAAGCCCTCCACTAATAACTATGATGATAGTTAGAGTTTTTACATAAGTCGGTACAGCTCAGCTGTGGGATTGTGTCAAAACATTTATAATTTATCATAATTATTAGTGGGTTGACTTAACTCAAATTCATTGACTTATTTAGCTCAGCTAAGGTTAACTGATTTGAGGGGCAAGTGTTGAGAATATAAGGCTCAACAAGAACATACCGAAAGTCACATAGATTTATGATTGGCAAGTTAAGGCCTACTTGATTAATGTAACATGTAGGTACAGCTCAGCTGTGTGCATTCTATATGATTCAGGGTTTCAGTCTTATTAGGAATTATTACTGATCCTGTCCGAAAGCTGAATCAACGGACGCTGGGCACGTGGCGCTCTCCGGTTGCTGACGTGGGTCTTCGACTGCTGGTGCGAACTTTCGGCGATCCTACAAAGAAGCCGGGCCGGGAAGGGGTTCCCGGTGACGACCCTCCGACGCTCAAGTCAGAAAACGAATGGCAAGAAAGTGGCTCCAGGGATTTCAGATTGCATACCTCCGATGAAGTCTGATGGCGTTTATATAGAGCCACGGGAGCTGGGTGCACACAACCCGAGGTGTACACGTGTCATACCCATACCGCAGCATGGGCTTGTCAGAAGAGCATGTTTGACTCCATGTCACTACAGTCTGAGTGTCTCCTTGATGGGACAGCAGAATATTCGATCGCACCATACTGCGTATGGTTTAGTCTTCGAACATGCCTGTTGTCAGAAACAGGGGTTACTGAGATGACGTCCACACTGTCCCCTACTCTTTGACTTCCTCTTATAGGATCGACCATCCAGCCACTCGGCCAGAGCGCTCGTCTTTAGTCCGACGTAGGTGGTCGCCCGTTCAGGAAGACTGAGGGTCGCCCTTCCGCTCGGCCCTTCGTTCCTGTTCAATAGAGCACCAGAACCCCTACTCCTGCCGGGGCGCCTTTTGCCATCGGTTATTCACCGGTCGACTGGCCGGTCGGTCAGCCACCCTTCTCCAGTCGGCCGATCGGCCCGACCTTCTCTCAAGCGTCCGGTCGGCCGATCGGTCCGATCTTCTCTTGAGCGTTCGGTCAGTCCATCCTTTTCCGATGGACCCCCTGGCCTTTTGACTTCCACGTGGCGTTGACTCCTCAAAATGGGGGTCCCCTGTTCTTACCGCCGGATCACTTGCCTCCCCCTCAAGTCTAGTCGAAGGAGGCGAAGTCCGACTGACTGGACTGTCGATCTGCTTGAGTAACAGCCGCTACACTAGTCCGCTTGGCTGGGCTTGGGGATGCTCATCCGCTCGGTTCACCCTCTTCGTTGCACCCGTTCGGCGGTGTCTTACCCTTGCCTTGCGTTCCCTTGGAATCCATACTGAATCTTTCCTTTTATTGCCCAGCACGCGCACTGCGCGCAGTAAGGGGCGTTCATTAAATGCGACCTGTATCCTGTTGACACGTGGCGATCTCACTTTTGTCAGCGTATGGCAGTGGCGTTACCTTCGATGGGACAGCTGCCGTTTGAAATGAGCGGTTGGATGATGCCTCGTTCTTCACGACCTGAATCGGACGACTGAGGCCGTTCGAGGCTAACGCTATAAATCTCGCGACCTCTTCTCTTCGCCGTATTCGTGCTTCGTCGACCTTCGACTTCCCGCTGTTCTTTCTGCTCCAGCGACCTCGTGTCTCAGTTCCCTGACGACCCCGAGGCCCCTTTCGATCATCCCTTTTGCTCGTAAGCCTTCCTTTCCTCGCTTCCTCCCTCTTCTTTTTTCTGTTAGCTGTCCCCTTCAGTCTGCCACCTTTTCTTTCTTGTTCGAACCCTTCTTTTTGTCTCGAATTCTTTACTGTGTTTTGACCATGACTAGCACTTCCCAGTCGACAGCTGGCGCTCCTGGTCTTTGGTACACGACCATGGAGAGCCAGTTTGACGAGGAGGACACGCTGCGCCTCGCTCGGACCTATGAAATCCCTGCCGACCACCACATAGTATTAGTCACCCCCGTCGACCGGCCTCATGAACCGCCGCCCGGCTGTAACACCCCAAATTTCATGATTTGGAGTCCTAAAAGACCTTATTAAAATCTAGAAATGCTTTAAAAAAATTCTAGAGATTTTTAGAAATTTATAGAATATTTTTATGCAATTTTTGGAGGCCGTTTGGTATTTTTACTAAACGAAAGATGTTTCGACAAAAAAATGTCCAAGCTGAGGCTTGAACCGGCAACCCCTGACCTGAGCAAAAGCCGGCTAACCAACTGGGCTAGTAGTTATTAATTAATCTAATAAAGGAAGAATTTTATTTAAGTAATAGAAGTTAATAGCGAGAAATAATAGGAAGAAAATAAGTTGCAACCGGGATTCAAACCCACAAGCTTCGCCTTAAGCCGAACGCAGCCAACCAACTGATCCAGCGATCGTTTCTTATTAAAGGAGGAGAAGAATTCCTTTTAAGCAGAAGTTGGGACATTTAAAATAAATTGGAAAAAAGGCGCGCGGCTGAGGGATTCGAAACCCAGACCTGTGATTTGGTCAAAACCTGGCTGACCAACTGTTCCAGCGGATGGTTCTGTTTAGAATTGGTAGCAAAATTATTTAAAGAAGTTAACAGAATATTAAGGTTATAAGAGGAGAACTTAGGGCTTGATTATTTCCCCATGACCTAGCTTTTCCCTTCGCCTTCCTCGCGTACGACGGCGGCGATTCTGCCCGAGTGAAGAAAAAACGCAGCTGGAAGTTAGCATCTCTTCGGTGGCCGGCCAAAGGGATTCCGCGAGTTCTTCTCGGATTTGAGCTTCCCTCGTCAAGAGGGAACTGTTAGCACGAAGAAGGGCCGGAGATCTCAAGCCTTCCGAACCCTAGAACCTTCCTTTCTTCTCGGTTTGAATCCAAGAATGCAAGGTAAGTAGCTTCCTCACCTGCAGTAAGATAGTTCCGAAGCATATTTTGTATTCCTCTCCTAGTTTCCGAAGCTTTGCTTGAATTTTCTTGCGTTTCAGCTTTTGGATCTGTTTGTTGCCGTGTGCTTCAAAGAAAAGGGAAAAGGGTTTTTTTTTGTTTAGCTTGTGCCTAATTTCTTTGGACCTTGTTGCTTAATTTAGGGATTTTGTTTGCTGCAGCAAGAGTATGGTTTGGATTTCTTCATATTTCGGAATAGGCTATAGGAATTGTGAATTGATGAGTTTCGAGCTTCGATTTCTTGCCCTTTCCTTGCGTTCGGCAGTAGTATGTATAAAGAAGTGTTGCTAGAGGTTTAAGAGATTTGCTTTCCCCTTTTCAATTCGACAGTAGCATGTTTAAGGAATTAGGATTGGGATAGATTGGTGTGCTAGCTTAAGCTGGGTAGGTGGTAGCTGAATCCATATTTGACTCAATGTTTTGGTTATTGATGCTTTTCTTTCCAATGTGTGATAGCTTAAGCTAGACAGTTTGTAGTAGAATCCGGATTTGATACTACATCTTGTTGCTGATGTTTTCCAATGTGTGCTAAATTAAGCTAGGTAGTTTGGTGATTTCAGTTTTGTAACAGTGAGGTTCAGTAGTGATGTAGTGGGGTAGCCTGCCTCCCTTCCTGTGGGTTGTTCATGAGTTATAAGGGTGAAGGTGAACTTGGCAGTGGAACTTACTAGATTCATATTAATGCCCTTCTATGTGGTCCTTGATGTACATCTGGATGATGTAGTTGAATTAATGCATTAGTGATGGTACATGCTTTGATGATAGAGTTATTTGAATTTTAAATGAACTGTTAAGCGATACCATGAGAATAATCTGTATGAAGTCTTCTCTGAATCTTTCAATTGATGTAAGTTTAGATTCTATATTTAGGAAGATAATTCCTGTACTGATTATCGAGATTAGTTTAGTCTAAAAGTGAGAAGTATGTGGGTGATTTAGTTATGCAAGTAATAAGTTCAGAATAGGAGTTTAGTTTAGAAGATGAGAAAAGAGATTTACATGTTGATCAATGTAGATTTTATAAAGTATTAAGATGCTGATTTTTGATAAGCTTAGTATGCAGATTTCTGTTAAGCTATTATGCAGATTTTTATTAAGCTAGTATGCAGATTTCTGTTAAGCATTAGTGCAGATTTTTGATAAATATTGTATGTGCAGATTTCTTTTGTAATCTAAGCATGATTATGAGTTACAGAGTTAGTTTCATTCATAGATGCATAAGAAAGATAAAGAAAAGTATAAGAAAGATAAAGAAAAGAAAAGAAAAGGCCGAGGCCTTAAGTAGATCCCAAAGTCAAGACTTGAGGGATTTTTGGCACACAAGGTGCCTATTAAAATGCCGAGGCATTTAAAGAAGAAGTAATTAAGATTATAAGTATTTTACTTTTAAGAAGAGGCTAGTACCCGACTTCCGAGGTTGTCGTTAAACAAATCCAGGTGTCCAATTCCGAGGTCTTGGCCCTGGTAGACCGAGGTATGCTCTTTTAGGATTGGTGGCTCGCTACCCCAACCTATTAGGGTACGCGCATAAGATGGTACTATGTCAGGGCCCAAGAAGAAGTTGATTATTATTTTGAAGTATTATAAGTATAAGTTTTTGAACAAGTAAAATGAATTTTACATAAACATAAAGTATCAAAGATTAAGTTTAGAACAAATGAAATAAGTTTCATATAGTTCTAAAAATCAGTAAATTTAGTTCTTTATTCTACCATGTTTATCTAGTAGATGAGTAGTTTTCATGTTTACCTATTAGATGAGCAGCATGATTAACTATTAGAATTACATGAGTAGATTCCTTAGCTTTTCTTTGCTATTAGTTTGACATGAGCAGTTACGTTTATGCTTTATTTCTTTTAGAGCATATAGTTTCTAGTTCTTTTCGTATACATGCACATTCGTGATTTTGTGAGTTAGATAGCGCTTACTAAGCAAATTTTGCTTATAGACTACACTTCCTCTTACTACAGATAAAGGAAAAGAAAAGATTTAGCAAGGAAAGCGACAAGGTGGCGCGGATGGTGTGTGGTGCCAGGACTATGGAAGCCTTGGGACTTAATTTAAGAATTTATTAAGATTGTCATTTATTAAGAATGTATTAGATGAGTCATTTAGTCTTCCGCTGTTAGTTAATTGTATGTTTTTATTTTGTTTCCGCTATTCATTACTTGCATGATTTGATTTCATTAAACTGCGTGGTGATGTTATTCCTTTTGTGAATTTGATATGTGCTCCAGCCGCCTGTGGCTGTGTATATTATGTTATGTATGTCAATTTAAGGTCACCGGTACAGGGGAGACTCTGCCGAAATTTTTTGGTAGGGTTTCTTCGAGGATTTTTATCATACCGGTTAAGTAGAGTTAGTAGTTAAGTAACGGTCATCCTTAGAGAGTAGTAGTAGTAAGAAGGGTGGTCGTTACACCGGCACTGTCCTCTTTTTTCGAGATCAATTTTTAGCCGGGCTACGCTTTCCTACACATAAGTTTTTCTTACAAGTGTGCAACTATTTTCGCATCCCGCTCGGCCAACTAGTTCATGTTGGAGTGTATACTAAAAGCCTAAGCTTTTGTAAATATTTATTTTGAATAAAGAATCACATTTGGTCAAATTGTCTACATTTAGTTGTAGTTGTTCAATTAATTTATATTGTAGATAACATAGTATGTGGTGCTACATACAGAAGATGATGTTATCAGTACCTTATAAATTATAAACAGTAGCTCACGACCAAAATGGAAAGGAACAAACCATTGGAAGGTCGTAGTATAATTAGGAATTAGTTTATCTTGACTATATAATTACACTAGTACACTTAGAGTGTATTGAGTAGGACCATTTGAGGTTGTTTCTTTTATACTGATTTTATAAAGGAACAAATACCTCAGTTATTATGGAAGTGTGTGCTCTTAATCCTAATATAATAACAAGCACATATATTTAATATTTATTTCTTTAATTTATCAATGAGTGAGTTTAGTTCGATAAATCAATAAGCTCGATAAGTTGGGAAATGATATTACTTATAGTGTGTGTTGTTGATTATAGAAGGAAACTGTGTCCTAGAGATACTAGGTTGATAATATCCCCAAGAGGAGCTCATAAGGATTGTCATGTTAAACCCTGCAGGTGGACTTAGTCCGACATGACGATAAGGTTGAGTGGTACTACTCTTGGACTAAGATATTAATTAAATGAGTTGTCAGTAACTCACTTAATTAGTGGACATTCGATATCTTAAACATAGGGAGACTAACACATTCATAATAAGAAGGAGCCCAAAAATGTAATTTGGGATTGGTGCGGTAGTTCAATAATAGTTCTATAGTGGAATGAATTATTATTGATAAAATTAAGTTGTGTGTTCGGGGCGAACACGGGATGCATAATTTTATCGGGAGACCAAAACCAATTCCTCCTCTCGGTCCCTACCGTAGCCTCTTATTTATAGAGTACTATACCCACCTATACCCACCTTCTATACCCACCTAAAGGAGGTCGGCCAAGCTAGCTTGGAATCAAGCTAGGGCCGGCCTAAGCATGGTTTAAGGTGGCCGGCCCTAGCTTGAACCCAAGCTAGAGGGGCCGGCCAAATTAAATTTAAAAGAATTTTAATTTTTATTATGTGGAAGATATAATTTAAAGAGAATTAAAATTAAAATATCTCTCTTGTAAAAGATCTACAAAAGATTAAAGAAAGAGATTAGATCTCTTTCCTTATTTGTAGATTGGTGAGATATTTTATTTTCTCTTTAAAAATTATTCACATGTTGAAAAATTAAAATTATAGAAATTTCTTTTAATCAACCATGAAGAGATTTTTGAAGAGAAATTTTATTTTTAAAATTTTCGGAAACAAATTAGGAAGTTTTAATTTGTTGATTAAAACTTATCTAATTTATTTCCTCATGATGTGGCCGACCATTATGTTTTTAATTGGGAAATTTTATTTTATTTTTTTCAATTAAATCATGTCAAGGAAATTAAGGAAATTTTATTGTAATTAAATTTCCTAATTTGCCAAGGCCAAGGAATATAAAAGAAGGGGTGGGGGTGCCTTCAAGAGATGAACCTCTATTATTTCTCTCCTCTCTTTTCCTTGGTGTTGTGGCCGGCTATCATCCTCTCCCTCTCTTCCTCTTGTGGTGGCCGAATCCTTCATCTCCCTTGGAGCTCGTGTGGTGGCCGGATACTACTTGGAGAAGAAGAAGAAGAAGGAGAGAAAGCTTGCATCTCTTGGAGCTTGGTTAGTGTTTTCTTCTTCATCCTTGGTAAAGCTTCCTTGTTGTGGCCGAAATTAGCAAGGAGGAGAAGAAGGTGGTTGGTGGTTTATCATCTCGGAAGATCGTTGCCCACACAACATCCGAGGTTAGAAGAGGAATACGGTAGAAGATCAAAAGGTCTTTCTAGAAGGTATAACTAGTAGTTTTTCCTTTTCCGCATCATACTAGTTATTTATGGAAATAATACCAAATACAAGAGGCTTACGATTCTAGTATTTCGAATATGTTTTTCGATATTGTGTTCTTTTGTTTTATTTTTCCTTGTGATTTGATTGTTCTTTTCGGTTAACCTAAAGTTATTTTAGGAAATTAAATATTATCTTTCCATAAAAGGTTTTGTCTAGTCGGTGGTGGTTGCTCCTATATCCAAGAAGGTCATGTGCCTCGCCACGTCAGTACTGGGAACCAATTATGAAAATTAATATTTAATGGAATTAATAACTTAAGGTGATTTGGGTCGAACGTGTTAAGTTCCGCAGGAGACCCAAGTCAAAACCTAAAAGAACAAATAGATTAAGTTTTGGATCAAACGTGTTAAGTTCCGCAGGCGATCCAAAATTTAATTTAAAAGAACACATGGTAGCTAGGAAAAGGTTCAGACCTTTGTACAAAATTTTTGTACAGTGGAACCTCTAGATTTTCCGAGTAGCAACCAACAATTGGTATCAGAGCTAGGGTTTTGCCTCTGTATATTTGGTATTAGTTTAATTATGCACATGTCATACATAATTTAGGTAGGATAATAGTAGGATGTGCTAACTTTGTGAATGCAGGATCCAACTATTATGGCTTATAGTTTTATGTGTGTGATTGGACCCTTGGACATGTCAAGGGCATTTATATGTGCGTGCATGATTGTATTATAAAATACAGCAGGAGTTGTATTTAGTTTTATTAGGATTTTAATTTTGATCTAGATACATGTACAATCCTTTTATGGAATATAGGATCAAAAATGTAAAATTCTATTTTTGTCGCGGTTCGAATCTTGCAAAGCGTGGAACCTTCTGAGAACCAGAGGCGCAGCGGAACAAGGAGCAAGATGGATGCGACAGCTAGACCCGATGGCGGTGGCCAAATATGGCAGTAGCTTGGGATGTCAACACACGGAGGACAATTATAGATAAAAGCCATAATAGTTGAAAATTAGATTTTCTATTTATTGCTTTTATATTGTGCTGTGTGTGCATGTTAGTATACATGTTTAGTAGGCTAGCATAGTTAAAATTCCTCATTTATAAATAACTAAGTGGGAGAGGGTTTTTTTAAGTAAACCCATTGTCTCCATTACTGGTTTGTAAGTGATGCAAACAAGCTTGCGCGTTGGCTCTAAGTGCCTTCCTCCATATCGGATGAGCTTGTTTGTGGATCACTAGAACAGACTTCCATTTTGGATGACTATAGGAAGTTAATTAAGAGCGTGTGATCTTCCCCATCGGAAGGGGCATAATCTTATTAATGGACTTAGTGTCAAGTAATGGTATACACTTAGACACATCTAATAGTATCCTCCCCATCGGAGTCACTGCTATTATTTGTGTGACCAAAGGATACCAACTATTAATTTTATTTGTCAAAAAGTTAGGTTGACAAGATAATAAAATTAATGGGTTAAACCCTCCTTTTACAAATGCTGAATTTGTATACGTCCACACTATCGTGGCATACAATATTTACGGTGTTTTGAGGTGTTGGTTAATTTAAAATAGTATTGTTTGAGGAATCAATATTATTCTAAATTTAGAGTTCTGACCAAAAGTTATTTGTGATTCTTAGGATGACTTTCAACCCACTGTCCATCATACTTCAACAGAATAGACTTACTGGACCTAATTACATAGATTGGAAAAGGAACCTGGACATTGTCCTTACTGCTGAAAGCTATAAATTTGTACTGACTGAACCTTGCCCTGAAGCACTTACTAGTGAATCTACCCAAGAGGAGATTGAATATCATAGGAAATGGGTAAAAGCAGATGAGATGGCGCAGTGTTACATTTTGGCTTCAATGTCAAATGTATTGCAACATCAGCATCAAGATTTACCAACAGCCTATGATATTATGAACAATCTCAAGGAACTCTTTGGTCATCAGGATAGGGCTTCTAGACAAGAAGCCATGAGAAAGATAATGACAGCCACTATGCAAGAGGGTACTCCTGTGAGGGATCATATCCTAAAGATGATGACTTATCTGAACGAGATACAGATCCTTGGAGGAGAAATTGATGGGGAAACCCAGATCGATATGATCCTCCAAACACTACCTAGAAGTTTTGAGCAATTCCGCCTGAATTACAATATGAACAAAAGGGTATATTCATTGGCGGAACTACTGACAGAACTTCAGGCAGCAGAAGGTTTGTTTCGTCACAATTCTCATATTCACTATGCTGAAAATGGTTCTACTTCTAAACCGAAAGGAAAGAAGAAGAAGAAACAAGTTGGTTCAGCAAAGAAAGTGAATAAATCTCAGAGTACAGGACCTAAAGCTGGAATGAAGAAGCCGAAGGGCAAGTGCTTCATCTGCAAGCAGTCAGGGCATTGGAAGGCGGACTGTCCTCGTAGGAATCAGAACAACAAAGGTATATCTCATGCTCTAGTTGTTGAAACATGTTTAGCGGTGTTATCTACCAGCACCTGGTGTGTAGATACGGGAGCCACTGATCATGTTTGTAATTCCTTGCAGGGGTTCTAGGAAACCCGACGACTATCTGAAGGAGAGATTACCGTCTACATGGGCAATGCTACTAAGGTGGCGGCTATTGCAGTGGGAGACGTCTACTTATCTTTTAGTAGTAATAGAAATTTAGTTTTAAGAAATTGTCTTTATGTACCCAGTTTTAGAAAGAATTTAATTTCAGTTTCTAAACTGTTTTTAGATGGATATTCAGTTTCTTTCAGTAACGATGTAGTTATTAAGAGAAATAAAGTGATTATCTATTTTGGTACATTAGTTGGCAATTTGTATACTTTAAATCCAATTTCTTCTACAAAGCAAAACATAAAAATTTATAACTCATCTTCTAACTCTAATAAAAGAAAAGAACCTTCGGAAATGAACCAAGCATATCTTTGGCATCTAAGGCTTGGTCATATTAACTTAAGTAGGATTCAGAGGCTTATAGCCGATGGACTTTTGAGTTCATTAGAGTTGGAAAACTTTTCAACTTGTGAATCTTGCTTGGAAGGTAAAATAACCAAGAGGCCGTTCAAGGCCAAGGGGTATAAAGCCAAAGAAGTGTTAGAATTGGTTCATTCTGATTTGTGTGGTCCTATGTCTGTCCAGGCAAGAGGTGGTTTTGAATATTTTGTCTCTTTTATAGATGATTATTCAAGATACGGATACATTTACCTAATGCGCCGCAAGTCCGAGTGCTTTGATAAGTTCAAAGAATACAAGGCTGATGTGGAGAAACGACTAGGTAAAAGTATCAAGACACTGCGATCTGATCGTGGTGGCGAATATCTCTTAGGAGAGTTTAGGAATTACTTATCAGAGGCCGGGATTCAATCCCAATTGTCTGCACCTGGAACACCCCAACAGAATGGTGTAGCAGAACGAAGGAATAGGACTCTTATGGAGATGATTAGATCAATGATGAGTTATTCAGAATTACCAAATTCGTTTTGGGGATATGCTCTGGAAACAGCAGTATACGTTCTGAACTTAGTACCTTCTAAATCAGTTTCTTCTACTCTCACAAAATTGTGGAATGGGCGAAAACCCAGTCTAAGACATATTCGGATTTGGGGTAGTCCAGCACATGTGCTGAAACCAGATGCTGATAAGTTAGAATCTCGTACAAAAGTTCGCGTGTTTGTGGGATATCCCAAAGGAACGAAAGGAGGTTTATTTTATAGTCCTAAAGACCAGAAGGTCATTGTTAGCACCAATGCCCAGTTTTTAGAAGAAGACTATATAATGGATCACAAGTCCAGTAATAAAGTTGTTTTAGAAGAACTAAGAGAGGACACGTCTACTTTAGTACCAACAGTACAAGATGAAGTACCACAAGAGACTACAACACGTGTCACACATGATACACAACCACAGACAATGCCTCATCGTAGTGGGAGGGTTGTAAGGCAACCTGAGAGATTCATGTTTTTGGGAGAGTCTTCGGACTTGATCCTGGGTAAACATGAACCTGATCCCCGGACATATGATGAAGCACTCCAAGTTATAGATGCAGCATCTTGGCAAAAGGCGATGAATTCTGAAATAGAGTATATGTACTCTAATAAGGTCTGGGAGCTTGTAGAACCACCGGATGGTGTAAAAGCCGTTGGATGCAAGTGGATCTACAAAAGGAAAAGAGGGACAGACGGGAAGGTAGAAACCTTCAAAGCTAGGCTTGTTGCGAAAGGGTACACTCAGAAAGAGGGAATCGATTATGAGGAAACCTTTTCACCGGTAGCCATGCTTAAGTCTATCCGGATACTCTTATTCATTGCTGCTCATATGGATTATGAGATTTGGCAAATGGATGTCAAGACAGCTTTCCTTAATAGAAGTCTTGAAGAGAACATCCATATGAAGCAACCAGAAGGGTTCATTGAAAAAGGCAAAGAGCATCTAGTGTGCAAGCTCAATCGGTCCATTTATGGACTGAAGCAAGCTTCAAGATCTTGGAACATCCGGTTTAATGAAGTAATCCAGTCATATGGATTTATTCAAAGTCCGGATGAGTCTTGTGTATATAAAAAGTGTAACGGAAACGTGGTGGTATTTCTTGTACTATATGTAGATGATATTTTGTTAATTGGCAATGTCAAGGTATTATCAGACGTAAGAGTATGGTTGTCCAAACAATTTGATATGAAGGACTTAGGAGAGTGTGCACACATTCTTGGGATCAAAGTAATAAGGGATCGCAAGAAAAGAATGTTGTGTCTGTCCCAAGCTTCATATATAGATACAATCCTTGCTCGTTTTAGCATGCAGGATTCCAAGAAAGGTTTCTTACCTTTTAGGCATGGAATAACTCTATCTAAAGAGATGTCTCCTAAGACATCAAAGGAGATAGAAGACATGAAAGCAGTTCCTTATGCTTCGGCTGTAGGAAGCCTTATGTATACAATGCTATGTACGAGACCTGATATTTGTTTTGTCGTGGGCATGGTCAGCAGATATCAGAGTAACCCTGGACAAGGACATTGGACTGTGATAAAGCATATATTAAAGTACCTGAGAAGAACTAGAGATTATATGCTAGTTTACCAAGCAGACGATTTGCTCCTTGTGGGTTACATGGATTCATATTTCCAATCAGATAGGGACAACAGTAAGTCTACATCAGGCTATGTGTTTACTTTAGGAGGTGGAGCCATTTCATGGAGGAGTGTTAAGTAGAAATGCGTTTCGGACTCAACTATGGAAGCTGAGTATGTAGCAGCCTCTGAGGCAGCTAAAGAAGCAGTATGGCTCAGGAACTTTCTAATGGACTTAGATGTGATTCCTGGTTTGCCAAAAATCATCACAATTTATTGTGATAATAGCGGTGCAGTTGCAAACTCAAAGGAAACACGAGCTCATAAGGCAAGTAAACATATAGAGCGCAAGTACCACCTGATACGAGATATCGTGAAGCGAGGAGAAGTTGTCATCGCCAAGATTGCATCAGCGGATAACCTGGCAGATCCTTTCACTAAGGCCCTTCCGGCGAAAGCTTTCGATCGGCATGTGGAGGGAATGTGAATCAGATGTATGGTAGAAGATATGACAGCTTAGTCATTAGTATAAGTGGGAGATTGTTGGAGTGTATACTGAAAGCCTAAGCTTTTGTAAACATTTATTTTGAATAAAGAATCACATTTGGTCAAATTGTCTACATTTAGTTGTAGTTGTTCAATTAATTTATATTGTAGATAACATAGTATGTGGTGCTACATACAGAAGATGATGTTATCAGTACCTTATAAATTATAAACAGTAGCTCACGACCAAAATGGAAAGGAACAAACCATTGGAAGGTCGTAGTGTAATTAGGAATTAGTTTATCTTGACTATATAATTATACTAGTACACTTAGAGTGTATTGAGTAGGACCATTTGAGGTTGTTTCTTTTATACTGACTTTATAAAGGAACAAATACCTCAGTTATTATGGAAGTGTGTGCTCTTAATCCTAATATAATAACAAGCACATATATTTAATATTTATTTCTTTAATTTATCAATGGGTGAGATTTAGTTCGATAAATCAATAAGCTCGATAAGTTGGGAAATGATGTTACTTATAGTGTGTGTTGTTGATTATAGAAGGAAACTATGTCCTAGAGATACTAGGTTGATAATGTCCCCAAGAGGAGCTTATAAGGATTGTCATGTTAAACCCTGCAGGTGGACTTAGTCCGACATGATGATAAGGTTGAGTGGTACTACTCTTGGACTAAGATATTAATTAAATGAGTTGTCAGTAACTCACTTAATTAGTGGACATTCGATATCTTAAACATAGGGAGACTAACACACTCATAATAAGAAGGAGCCCAAAAATGTAATTTGGGATTGGTGCGGTAGTTCAATAATAGTTCTCTAGTGGAATGAATTATTATTGATAAAATTAAGTTGTGTGTTCGGGGCGAACACGGGATGCATAATTTTATCGGGAGACCAAAACCAATTCCTCCTCTCGGTCCCTACCGTAGCCTCTTATTTATAGAGTACTATACCCACCTATACCCACCTTCTATACCCACCTAAAGGAGGTCGGCCAAGCTAGCTTGGAATCAAGCTAGGGCCGGCCTAAGCATGGTTTAAGGTGGCCGGCCCTAGCTTGAACCCAAGCTAGAGGGCCGGCCAAATTAAATTTAAAAGAATTTTAATTTTTATTATGTGGAAGATATAATTTAAAGAGAATTAAAATTAAAATATCTCTCTTGTAAAAGATCTACAAAAGATTAAAGAAAGAGATTAGATCTCTTTCCTTATTTGTAGATTGGTGAGATATTTTATTTTCTCTTTAAAAATTATTCACATGTTGAAAAATTAAAATTATAGAAATTTCTTTTAATCAACCATGAAGAGATTTTTGAAGAGAAATTTTATTTTTAAAATTTCCGAAAATAAATTAGGAAGTTTTACTTTGTTGATTAAAACTTGTCTAATTTATTTCCTCATGATGTGGCCGGCCATTATGTTTTTAATTGGGAAATTTTATTTTATTTTTCTCAATTAAATCATGTCAAGGAAATTAAGGAAATTTTATTGTAATTAAATTTCCTAATTTGCCAAGGCCAAGGAATATAAAAGAAGGGGTGGGGGTGCCTTCAAGAGATGAACCTCTATTATTTCTCTCCTCTCTTTTCCTTGGTGTTGTGGTTGGCTATCATCCTCTCCCTCTCTTCCTCTTGTGGTGGCCGAATCCTTCATCTCCCTTGGAGCTCTTGTGGTGGTCGGATACTACTTGGAGAAGAAGAAGAAGAAGAAGGAGAGAAAGCTTGCATCTCTTGGAGCTTGGTTGGTGTTTTGTTCTTCATCCTTGGTAAAGCTTACTTGTTGTGGCCGAAACTAGCAAGGAGGAGAAGAAGGTGGTTGGTGGTTTCTCATCTCGGAAGATCGTTGCCCACACAACGTCCGAGGTTAGAAGAGAAATACGGTAGAAGATCAAGAGGTCTTTCTAGAAGGTTTAACTAGTAGTTTTTCCTTTTCCGCATCATACTAGTTATTTATGGAAATAATACCAAATACAAGAGGCTTACGATTCTAGTATTTCGAATATGTTTTTCGATGTTGTGTTCTTTTGTTTTATTTTTCCTTGTGATTTGATTGTTCTTTTCGGTTAACCTAAAGTTATTTTAGGAAATTAAATATTATCTTTCCATAAAAGGTTTTGTCTAGTCGGTGGTGGTTGCTCCCATATCCAAGAAGGTCATGTGCCTTGCCACGTCAGTACTGGGAACCAATTATGGAAATTAATATTTAATGGAATTAATAACTTAAAGTGATTTGTGTCGAACGTGTAAAGTTCCACAGGAGACCCAAGTCAAAACCTAAAAGAGCAAATAGATTAAGTTTTGGATCAAACGTGTTAAGTTCCGCAGGCGATCCAAAATTTAATTTAAAAGAACACATGGTAGCTAGGAAAAGGTTCAGACCTTTGTACAAAATTTTTGTACAGTGGAACCTCTAGGTTTTCCGAGTAGCAACCAACAGTTCCGAACTCCATTAGGCTGCTAAGCGGGTGGTAGTTCTCTTTAAATTGAACAACATCCCATTGGACCCCAAAGTGTTCCATTACTTCTACTACCCTAAGCAAGCCGTGTGGGGTACTTTCATTTTCCAATCTAGGATAGGTTTTGTCCTTTTTGATAGCATGCCGACCTCCAACAAACACTGGAAGGAGCATTTTTTCTACATGTGTTTCCTCTAGCCACCGGCCTTCCGTATCAAATGACAGACGGCGATGCCAGCACAACCGGAGCTCGGCAAGTTTAGGGGCGATCCGGCCTATCTTCATGCAGCCGACCGGCTGGTCGGCCAGCGCTACCACATCGACAAGCTGCTCCTTCTGGGAGTACTGTATATATTCGTCTTGTCTTCTATTCCTGCCGATCTGCCTTGCAGCATGAGTAAGCTCTCCTATCATCCTCTTTCTTTTGTTCTAACTGATTTATTCTTTGCTTCTGCAGCCGAAGTTATGTGGCGCGCAAAGGCTACCGAGTGGCTGAAACTGCGAGCCGCTGAGATCGAGGCGACCAAGAATAGGGAGGTCGCCGAGCGGAGCTTGGCCTCAGCTGGTCCGGCCAGCGAAGAGGGTGAGGGGACTCAGAGTGTCCCCGAAGCCTTAGACGCTTCTACCTCTCTCGGCGAGGCTGCGGGCGATATAGAGCCCTCTACTCAAGTCGGGGTAGAGAGCCACTCGGCTGACGAAGCCCCCCTAGCAACTCAGAAGCGCAGACGGCCAGAGCCAGCCTCTCAACCAACTCCATCTGATGAACCGCAGTCCGAGCTAGGCGATGAAGCTCCAGTGCTATCCGGGATGGTCTCTATAGAGAGTACACCCACGTTGCGTGGCTCTCCAAGGGCTACCTCTGAGGTGCCGCCCTCCAGTCCTCCACGAACCATGCGGCATCTTAGGCGATTGGGCGATCGTCCTTCTTCCTCTACCAGTGAGCCGTCCGGTAAGGCCGCTTTGTCCCAAGGTGATCCGAGCGGCCCAAAGTTGATAAAAACTGTCTTGCGCCTTCCTTCGGAGGAATATTTAGCCGCGGCTGATCGGCCAGCGGTTCCCGAGCAGCAGATCACCCTTACGGGCCCTCTTGCCAAAGCCTGGGAGGATGCTCGGCTCCGAATTGCAATGATGACTCCCGGTCAGCTAGGCGACAACAATTTACAATAGGCGACCGGGGTATATTCTTTGCCTTGTTAGTTATTTGGATTTAGTTTCTAACTTGCTCCTGGCTGTTTGCAGAATTGGATGGAGCAGATTGCTATCAGCAATCGCCTAGCCGAACTGGAGGACGAGCTAAAAAAGCTAAAAGCCGCGGGAGAAAGCAGACAGTCAACGGCCGCTCTGGAGAAGGCCAAAAAGCTGCTGGAAGCCGAACGGGGTAAGTCCTCCGGCTTGTCGAGCGAAGTGGCTCGACTCGAGGCTTTGGTCAAGCAGCGGGACAAGGAGATAAAGACCGCGACCACCCGGAAGAGCCAAGCCATCGATGACATGGATATGATGAAGGTAGAGAACCGGGGGCTAGAGCAGCGAGTGAAGGAATTAGACGCCTTGCTGAAGACTGAACGGGAGGGCCGCTCGGCCGACCAGGTTAAAGCGGAAGGGGCTTTGAAAGATCTCCAGGCGGCCCTTGACGCTTCCGGAGCCACTCTTAAAGAATATCAAGATGGGGAGCCCAGTCGGTCGGCGGAAGCGCGCCAAGCATTCGTCCGCTCGGATGAATTTGGCAAAAAGTTCAGCGACAAGCTGTCCTTAACTTTTGAAGAGGCGATCAAAGTGGCAGTCGAATATCTGAAGAACAAGGGCCATATACCAACCGAGCTGGCGATCCCCCCCCGAAGATCTGGCGGTCATGATGGGCTCCATCCCCGATTCTCTCTTTGATTTTGGTGATAGTGAATGAAGGGTTTGTAAAATTTCTTTCAAGTTTCTGCTGTTTTTTGTATGCCCGCCATTCGGGGCGAAGACTGTTGTTATTACTTTTGTCTATTCACTGTTTGGTGTAAATGAATTCTCTTTGTTATTTGTTTATTCGACCAGCATCCAATCCTTAACTTTTTGCGTCGGTCCTAATTTTCCTGCGCTAAGTGTGTTTTATAAAGGAGTCGCTCTGCCCCACGCTTTCTTTATTCTTGCCTCATCGGCAGGCCTGATCAGAGGTCGGCCTTTACAACCGAGCAAGACCTTGCAGAAAGTTATCCATCTGGAGGATTTATAGACTCCGGTTGCTCGCCTTTTAACGTAGATCTTTATCGTCTGAGCTTGACGATCTGCCGATCGACAGGTTTATAGACGCCGACGCGTCTCTCGATTTTTAACGTCGGAGCTCGACGGTCTTCCGCTCGGAGAGTTTATAGACGCCGGCTCGTCTCTCGATTTTTAACGTCAGAGCTCGACGGTCTTCCGCTCGGAGAGTTTATAGACGCCGGCTCGTCTCTCAATTTTTAACGTCGGAGCTCGACGGTCTTCCGCTCAGAGAGTTTATAGGCGCCGGCTCGTCTTTCGATTTTTAACGTCGGAGCTCGACGGTCTTCCGCTCGGCGGGTTTATAGACGCCGGCTCGTCTCTCGATTTTTAACGTCGGAGCTCAACGATCTTCCGCTCGGAGAGTTTATAGACGCCGGCTCGTCTCTCGATTTTTAACGTCGGAGTTCGACGGTCTTCCGCTCAGAGAGTTTATAGACGCCGGCTCGTCTCTCGATTTTTAACGTCGGAGCTCGACGGTCTTCCGCTCGGAGAGTTTATAGACGCCGGCTCATCTCTCGATTTTTAACATCGGAGCTCGACGGTCTTCCGCTCGGAGAGTTTATAGACGCCGGCTCATCTCTCGATTTTTAACGTCGGAGCTCGACGGTCTTCCGCTCGGAGAGTTTATAAACGCCGGCTCGTCTCTCGATTTTTAACGTCGGAGCTCGACGGTCTTCCGCTCGGAGAGTTTATAGACGCCGGCTCGTCTCTCGATTTTTAACGTCGGAGCTCGACGGTCTTCCGCTCGGCGGGTTTTGCCTTTTCTGTTATCTCGCATTGGTACTTCATCTGACGAAGAGCCTCTATCGCGATTAGCTGCTGCGGCTTCAGGAGGAGTGCGGAAGAGAGCTCGATGGAATGGAACCGTGGCCTGTGGTGCTTCCGCTCGGCCACCTGATGCTAATGTGGCTTGCTGCTCAGGCCGCTCGGCTGGTGCCTTCTGTTTTTGTTCCACAAGCTTAGCGGCCCTCAACTCGATCAGAGCGTCAAGTTCCTCCATGGAAAGCGTCACCGTGTGCTGTCGTCCAGCCTCGTCCATTGTTTCCGTTCGGATGCAGGAGCGTTCCCACAGACGACGCCAAATTGATCCTGTCCGAAAGCTGAATCAACGGACGCTGGGCACGTGGCGCTCTCCGGTTGCTAACGTGGGTCTTCGACTGCTGGTGCGAACTTCCGGCGATCCTGCAAAGAAGCCGGGTCGGGAAGGGGTTCCCGGCGACGACCCTCCGACGCTCAAGTCAGAAAACGAATGACAAGAAAGTGGCTCCAGGGATTTCAGATTACATACCTCCGATGAAGTCTGATGGCGTTTATATAGAGCCACGGGAGCTGGGTGCACACAACCCGAGGTGTACACGTGTCATACCCATACCGCAGCATGGGCTTGTCAGAAGAGCATGTTTGACTCCATGCCGCTACAGTCTGAGCGTCTCCTTGATGGGACAGCAGAATATTCGATCGCACCATACTGCGTATGGTTTAGTCTTCGAACATGCCTATTGTCAGCAACAGGGGTTACTGAGATGATGTCCACACTGTCCCCTACTCTTTGACTTCCTCTTATAGGATCGATCATCCAGCCGCTCGTCCAGAGCGCTCGTCTTTAGTCCGACGTAGGTGGTCGCCCGTTCGGGAAGACTGAGGGTCGCCCTTCCGCTCGGCCCTTCGTTCCTGTTCAATCGAGCGTCGGAACCCCTACTCCTGCCGGGGCGCCTTTTGCCATCGGTTATTCACTGGTCGACCGGCCGGTCGATCAGCCACCCTTCTCCGGTCGGCCGATCGGCCCGACCTTCTCTCAAGCGTTCGGTCGGCCGATCGGTCCGATCTTCTCTTGAGCATCCAATCAGTCCATCCTTTTCCGATGGACCCCTGGCCTTTTGACTTCCACGTGGCGTTGACTCCTCAAAATGGGGGTCCCTTGTTCTTACCGTCAGATCAATTACCAACAAATTCCCGATTCTAACAGTGAGGGCTATTGGACTTGAATAAAATAATAAGAGTTATAAAAGACTTTTATTAAATATATTACATAAATATTAAAACTCTGCTTTAAATTTTAGATGGCAAACACAAGTACCTTATCATTGCGAAGTATTCTCGAGAAAGAGAATATCCTCCTCGGTTCCAACTACCTAGATTGGTATAGGAAACTAAAAATCATCTTAAGACACGAGAGAAAATTTTACGTGCTCAAAGATGAACCACTGAAAGAGCCTACACCCAATGCTTTATACGAAGATCAATCATATTATTCTCAGTATATGGAAGATGCACTGGATGTGCAATGCATCATGTTGTCTTCTATGTCTCCCGAATTGCAGAGACAGCATGAGAACATGAGTGCTAGGGAAATTGATAAGCACTTGTGTGAGCTCTTCCAAGAGAGTGCAAGAGTAGAGAGGTATGAAACCTCTTGAGCACTATTTCATACCATGCTGGAGGAAGTAAACCAAGTTGAGTCTCATGTACTCAAGATGATCAGGTACATAGAGAGGCTCGAGGGCTTAGGTTCCAATTTGGACCAGGACTTGGCTGTTGACCTAATCTTGTTGTCACTACCTCCATCATTTTCCTAGTTCATGTTTAATTTCAACATGAATAGCATGGACAAGAGTTTGACTGATCTGGTGGTAATGCTGAAAATTGCTGAGAAGGATATGAAGGTAAATCCTTCATTGCATGCAATGATGGTCAAAAGACCAACAAGCGCCCTAGCACCGGGAAGTTTAATCCCAAGGCTGATGTAGTGAAGAATCCTAGATATCAAGTCCAGAAGAAGCTTAAGAAAGGGATGCAGGTACCCCAATCTGATGAGAAGGAGGTCATGTGCTTCCATTGTGGCAAGAAAGGTCACTGGAAGAAAAGCTGCTATATTTTCATGAAGAAGAATGCCAGTGGAGCGGATGCTTCATGTATCTTTTTGATAGAGTGCAATCTTTCTATTTCTTCATCATGGGTCATAGATTCTAGAAGTAGTTTTCACATTTGTGAAAACATGCAGGGTCTAAATGACTGTAAACGGTTGTCCAAGGGAGAAATGGACCTACGAGTAGCTAATGGAGCGAGAGTTGTTGCGTTAGCTGTAGGAACCTATTCAATAAATTTGTCTAGTGGACTTGTTTTGAATTTAGAAAACTGTTACTTTGTTCCTAGTTTCTCAAAGAATATCATTTCGGTGTCGAGTTTAGACACCAAGGGATTTGTATTTCAATTCAAGGACAAGTTATGTTCCTTTTATTTGAATAATATATTCTATGGGAATGGTTCATTGAATAATGGTCTCTATGTTCTTAACTTAGATGAACCGATTTATTATATTGAAAGTAAGAAATAGAAATTACATGACTCAAACTTAACATATCTCTAGCACTGTAGACTTGGTCATATAACCCAGAAATGCATCACTAGATAACTCAGTAATGGGTGTTTGGACACTTTCGAATTAGAGCCCATAGATACATGTGATGCATGTTTACAAGGCAAAATGACCAAGATGTCATTCACCAAGATAGGTGAACGAGAAAAGGAACCACTAGAACTCATACATAGTGATGTTTGTGGGTCATTGCAAGTTCAGGCTAAAGGAGCGTATACCTACTTCGTGACTTTTACTTATGATTTAAGTAAATATGGATATGTCTACTTAATGAGACATAAGACAAGTTTAAGGAGTTCAAGAATGAGGTAGAAAATCAATGTGGCAAGAAGATTAAGGTTTCGGAGTGATCGAGGTGGTAAGTATCTAAGCCAAGAGTTCATTGATTACCTAAAAGAATGTGGGATAATTTCTCAACTTACACCTCCTAGAACTCCGGAGTGGAATGGTGTTTTAGAAAGGAGAAATTGTATACTCATGGATATGGTTGGATCAATGATGAGTCATGCAAGTCTTCCAATGTCATTTTGGGGCTATGCCTTAGAAACAACAACACACACACTTAATTGAGTTCCAACCAAGACTATATGTATTATGGTTTGGAAACAAACCAAATTTGTCTTATCTTAAGATATGTGGTTGTGATGCTTATGTGAAGAATGAAAATTCTAATAAGCTTGCAGCAAGATCCATAAAATGTACATTTGTAGGTTATTCCAAAGCTATAATGAGATATTATTTTTATCTCCCAAGTGAGCACAAAGTTATTGTTGCTCGATATGCTACTTTCTTGGAAAAAGAATTTATTTCTAAAGAAAGTAGTGGGAGTAAAGTAAGTCTTGAAAAAATTATAGACTCTAGAAACAGGTTGGAAGATGAACAGTTGGATAATGAGACAGTGCCACAAGTACAAGTGTCTCCTTCATCCGAGACTGCTCAAGAAACATGAGATCAACGCAAGTCTACAAGAATACACTGAGAGCCAAACAGATATGGTTGGTTGGTAACCCAAGATGAGGAAGTGCTACTCATCGAAGATGATGAACCGTCGACTTACGAGGAAGCAGTTGTTTCAAATGATTCTGAGAAATGGTTGGAAGTCATGAAATCTGAAATGGGCTCCATATACACCAACCAAGTTTGGGAGTTGGTTGATGTGCCAATTGGGGTAAAACCCATAGGGTGCAAATGGATCTTTAAGAAAAAGATTGACATGGATGGGAACATAAGTACCTATAAAGCTATACTTGTGGCAAAGGGTTTCAATCAACGTCAAGGAATTGATTATGAAAAACCATTTTCGCCCATTGCAATGCTTAAGTCCATTAGAATTTTGCTAGCTATAGCAACTTATGAGGACTATGAGATTTGGCAAATGGATGTTAAAACTGCTTCCCTAAATGGAAGTTTATAGGAAGAAGTATATATGGTACAACCTCCCAGTTTTATAAAATCTGAGAAGGCCAATAAGTTATGTACGCTCAAGAAGTCAATTTATGGACTAAAGCAAGCATCTCGGAGTTAGAATCTGCGATTTGACAAAGCCATTAAAGATTTTCTTTTGTCAAAAATCCATAAGAACCTTCCGTTTACAAGAAGGTTAGTGGGAGCAAGATTACATTCCTAGTGTTGTATGTTGATGATATACTTCATATAGGCAATGACATCCCTAGCCTAGAATCTACCAAGACTTGGTTGGGAGAGTGTTTCTCAATGAAAGATCTTGGGGATGCAACCTATGTCTTAGATATTAGAATATACTGAGATAGACAAAGCAAGTTACTAGGGTCGAGTCAAGGTATATGCATTGATAAACTGCTAAATAGATTCGGTATGTAGGACTCCAAGAGAGGATATTTACCAGTATCACATGTTGTGCATCTTTCCAAGGTTATGTGTCCAGGAACACAAGAGGAATAAAGTAGAATGGACAAGATACGTTATGCTTCGGCTATAGGGCCCATAATGTATGCTATGATCTGTACATGACCAGCTGTCTCGTATGTTAGAGTGTATACTAAAAGTCTAGTTTTTTGTAAACATTTATTTTTGAAAAAAAAGAATCACATTGGTCAAATGCCTACATTTATATGCTAAGTGTAGTTGTTCAATTAATTTATATTATAGATAACATGGTATGTGGTGTCACACACAGAAGATCATGTTATCAGTCCCTTATAAATTATAAACAGTAGCTCATGACTAAGATGGATACGAACAAACCATTGGAATAGTCGTAGTGTAATTTGATATTAGTTTATCTTGACTATAAAATTACACTAGTACACTATGAGTGTATTGAGCATGACCATTTGAGGTAGTTTCTTTTTATACTGACTAAATAAAAGAACAAGACCTCTGTTATTATGGAAGTGTGTGCTCTTAATCCTAATATAATAACTGTTAGAGTATATACTAAAAGCCTAACTTTTGGTATAAACATTTATCTAGAAATAAGAATCACATTGGTCAAATGTCTACATTTGTGATAAATGTAGTTGTTCAATTAATTTATATTGTAGATAACATGATGTGTGGTGTCACACACAGAGGATCATGTTATCAGTACCTTATAAATTATAAACAGTAGCTCACGACCAAGATGGAAAGGAACAAACCATTTGAAGGTCGTAGTGTAATTAGGTATTAGTTTATCTTAACTATATAATTACACTAGTACACTTAGAGTGAATTGAGTAGGACCATTAGAGGTCGTTTCTTTTATACTGACTTTATAAAGAAACAAAGACCTCAGTTATTATGGAAGTGTGTGCTCTTAATCCTAATATAATAACAAGCACATATATTTGATATTTATTTCTTTAATTTGTCAATGGGTGAGATTTAGTTCAATGAATCAATAAGCCCGATAAGTTGGGAAATGATATCACTTATAGTGTGTTGTTGATTATAGAAGGAAACTGTGTCCTAGAGATACTAGGTTGAGAATGTCCCCAAGAGGAGCTCAAAAGGATTATCATGTTAAACCCTGCAGGTGGACTTAGTCCGACATGACGATGAAGTTGAGTGGTACTACTCTTGGAGCTAAGATATTAATTAAGTGAGTTGTCAGTAACTTACTTAATTAGTGGACATTCGTTATCTTAAACACAGGGAGACTAACACACTCATAATAAGAAGGAGCCCAAAAATGTAATTTGGGATTGGTGCGGTAGTTCAATAATAGTTCTCTAGTGGAATGAATTATTATTGATAAAATTAAGTTGTGTGTTCGGGGCGAACACGGGATGCTTAATTTTATCGGGAGACCAAAACCAATTCCTCCTCTCGGTCCCTATCGTAGCCTCTTAATTATAGAGTACTATACCCACCTATACCCACCTTCTTACCCATCCTATAGGGGCCGGCCAAGCTAGCTTGGAGACCAAGCTAGGGCCGGCCATGGGTATGTTCATGGGTGAATTCATGTGGCCGTCCCTATTGAACTCAAGTTTTGGTCCTAATTAAAATAAAAGGAATTTTATTTTTAAATTTTTCTCATGTGGATAACATGATTTAAAAGAGAGTTTAAAATTTAAATCTTTCCTTTATAAGATTCTACAAAGATTAAGAGAAGAGTTAAATCTCTTTCCTTATTTGTAGATTAAAAGGTTGATTTTAATTTTGGTAAAACTTTCCTTTTAATCATGTTCATGATTTAAAAGAGTTTAAAATTAAATATCTCTTTTATAAAGCTTCTACAAGGATTAAGAAAAGATTAGATATCTTTCCTTATTTGTAGATTGGAAGAGATTTTAATTTTTAAAGATAACTTTCTTTTTATCCACATGTTTAAAAGAAATATTTTAATTTATAAAATTTCCTTTTTATTGGCCATCATGAAGGGAAAATTATTAGAGAAATTTTTTATAAAATTTCCGGAAACAAATTAGGAAAGTTTTAATTCTTGATTGAATTAAATTTCCCTTGCTTGGTTTAAAGTGGCCGGCCACATTGTTGATGAGAAAAAAAATATTTTTAGTTAAATAAATTTTCCTTATCAATGGCAAAAGAATTAAGGAAATTTTTATTTCCTTATTTGCTCAGGCCAAGGATTATAAAAGAGAGGGTAGAGGTGCCTTCATGGCTAACAACTCTATTATGTTTCCTCTCTCTTTTTCTTCCTTGGTGTGGCCGGCCATCCTCTCCTCCTTTCTTCTCTTTGATGGCCGAACCTCATCCTTCTTGTGGAGACCCATATGGTGGCCAGATCAAGTTTAGAGAAGAAGAAGAAGAAGGAGAGAAAGAAAGCTTTGTTTCTAGCATCCCTTGGAGCATGGTGGTGGTGGCCGAACCTCTTCATCCTAGAAGAAGTTTTGATGGCCGAAATTTGCAAGGAAGAAGAAGGTGCTTGGTGGTTCTCATCTCGGAAGATCGTTGCCCACACAACGTCCGAGGTTAGAAGGGGAATACGGTAGAAGATCAAGAGGTTTTTCTAAAAGGTATAACTAGTAATTTTTCTTTCCGCATCATACTAGTTATTTTTGGAAATAATACTAAATACAAGAGGCATACGATTCTAGAGTTTTGAATTTGTATTCGATATAATGTTCTTTTGTTTTTTTTCTTGTGATTTGATTGTTCTTTTCGGTTAATCTAAAGTTATTTTAGGAAATTAAATATTAGCTTTCTATAAAAGGTTTTGTCTAGTCGGTGGTGGTTGCTCCCATATCCAAGAAGGCCATGTGCCTCGCCACGTCAGTACTGGGAACCGATTATGGAAATTAATATTTAATGGAATTAATAACTTAAGGTGACTTGGGTCGAACGTGTTAAGTTCCGCAGGAGATCCAAGTCAAAACCTAAAAGAACAAATAGATTAAGTTTTGGATCAAACGTGTTAAGTTCCGCAGGCGATCCAAAATTTAATTTAAAAGAACACATGGTAGCTAGGAAAAGGTTCAGACCTTTGTACAAAATTTTTGTACAGTGGAACCTCTAGGCTTTCCGAGTAGCAACCAACAATTGGTATCAGAGCTAGGGTTTTGCCTCTGTGTATTTGGTATTAGTTTAATTATGCACATGTCATACATAATTTAGGCAGGATAATAGTAGGATGTGCTAACTTTGTGGATGCAGGATCCAACTATTATGGCTTATAGTTTTATGTGTGTGATTGGACCCTTGGACATGTCAAGGGCATTTATATGTGTGTGCATGATTGTATTATAAAATACAGCAGGAGCTGTATTTAGTTTTATTAGGATTTTATTTTTGATCTAGATACATGTACATTCCTTTTATGGAATATAGGATCAAAATTGTAAAATTCTATTTATGTCGCGGATCGAATCTTGCAAAGCGTGGAACCTTCTAAGGACCAGAGGCGCAGCGGAACAAGGAGCAAGATGGCAGTGGCCAAATATGGCAGCAGTTTGGGATGACAACACACGGAGGATAACTAGAGATAAAAGCCATAATAGTTGAAAATTAGATTTTCTATTTATTGCTTTTATATTGTGCTGTGTGTGCATGTTAGTTTACAAGTTTAGTAGGCTAGCATAGTTAAAATTCCTCATTAATAAATAACTAAGTGGGAGAGGGATTTTTAAGTAAATCCCATGGTCTCCATTACTGGTTTGTAAGTGATGCAAACAAGCTTGCGCGTTGGCTCTGAGTGCCTTCCTCCATAACGGATGAGCTTGTTTGCGGATCACTAGAACAGACTTCCATTTTTGGATGACTATAGGAAGTTAATTAAGAGCGTGTGATCTTCCCCAACGGAAGGGGCATAATCTTATTAATGGACTTAGTGTCAAGTAATGGTATACACTTAGACACATCTAATAGTATCCTCCCCATCGGAGTCACTGCTATTATTTGTGTGACCAAATGAAACCAACTATTAATTTGTCATAAAACTAGGTTGACAAGATAATAAAATTAAAGGGTTAAACCCCCTCTTACAAATGATTGATTTTGTATACGCCCACACTAACGTGGCATACAAAATTAACGGTGTTTGAGATAATTTTATTTGTCATAAAGTTACGTTGACAAGATAGTTAATGGGTAAAACCCTCCTCTTACAAATGTTGATTTTGTATACGTCCACACTAACGTGGCATGCAAAATTCACGGTGTTTTGAGGTGTTGGTAAATTTAAATAGTATTGTTAGAGGAATCAATATTATTTTAAATTTAGAAGTCTTGACCAAATATTTGATTAAAGATAGACCAACTATTAATTTTATTCGTCATAAAGTAAGGTTGACGAGATAATAAAATTAAATGATAAAATTTCCTCTTTGAATTTGTATACGTCCACACTAACGTGGCATACAAAATTCATGGGGATTTTTAAGGAGTTGGTCTTAACCAAATATTTTTGTGATTCTTAGGATGATGGTCAATCCCTAGCTGATATACTTTAGGATAGACTTAGTGGTCCCAATTATAATTGATTGGAAATAGGATTTGGACATTAAGGTAGACTGTCCTCTTAGAACTAAGAACAATATAGGTGTATTTTATTCATTAGTTGAAACATGTTTAATGGTGTTATCTACCAGAACCTGGAGCGTAGATACAGATGCCATTAATCATGTCTGCAATTCATTGCAGGATTCCAGGAAACCCGACAACTAAATGAAAATAAAAACACTGTCCACATGGGCACTACTGTAAAAGTGGCAGCTGTTGCAGTGGGAGATGTTTATCTTTTGATAAAAATAAAACATGGATTTTTGAGTAATTGTCTTTACGCACCAAGTTCAGAAAGAACTAGTTTTCAGTTTCTAAACTATTCAAAGAACATGATATTCTGCATCTTTTAATAACAAAGTTGTTATTAAGAAAAAGAGGGAAGTTATCTGTTCTGGTACGTTGGTTGGCAATTTATAAATCCAATAACTCTCACGATGCAACAAATGGAAATTAGTAACACATCTTCTAACTTTAAGAGAAAGTAACCTTCGGAAATGAACCAATTATATCTTTGGCATCTAAGGCTAGGTTATATTAACTTGAGTATGATTCATTGGTAGCTGATGAACTTTTGGGTTCATTAGTAGTGGAAATCTTTCCAACCTGCGAGTCTTACTTGGAAGGATAAATAACCAAGAAGCTTTCAAGTCTAAGGGGTATGGAGTCAAAGATATGTTGAAATTGGTTCATTCTGATTTGTGTGATCCTATGACTATCCAAGCAAGAGGTTGTTTCAAATATTTCGTCTATTTTATAGACAACTATTTGATATACGGATACATTTACTTGATGTGCCACAAGTCTAAGTGCTTTAATTAGTTCAAAGAGTATGAGGCTGATGTGGAGAAATGTCAAGGTAAAAGTATCAAGACACTACGGTGAGATCGTAGTGGCAAGTACCTCTTGGGAGAATTTAGGAGTCACTTATCAGAAGTAGGGATTCAATCACAAATAACTACACACCGGTATATCCCAACAGAATGGTGTAGAAAAAGGAAGGTATAGGACTCTTATGGAAATAAGTAGATTGATGATGAGTTATTTAGAAAATTACCAAATTCATTTTAAGGATATACTCTGGAAACGGAAGTGAACATAGTACCTTCCAAAGTCAGAACTCTCTACTCATATAGAATTGCTGAATAGGTGTAAGCCTATTTTGAAGCATATTCGGATTCGGGTAGTCCAGCACATATGCTGAAGAGAGACAATGATAAGTTGGACAGGAATTCACTTGTTTGTGGGTTATCCTAGAGAAATGAAAGTAGGTTTATAGTCTTAAAAATCAGAAGGTTATTGTTAGCATCAATGATCGATTTTTAGAAAAGGACTATGTAATAAACCTCATGCCCATAAATAAATTTGTTCTTAAGGAAATAATAAAGGACATGTCTAATCTAGTACCAACTGTACAAGATGAAATATCACAAGAAACTGCAATACGTATCATAAATGATACACAATTACAGATAGTGCCTCATCGTAGTGGGAGGGTTGTTAGGCAACCTAAAAAGATTTATGTTTTGGGAGAGTTTTTGGACTCGATCCCTGGAGGACATGAACCTGATCTCCGGACATATGACGAAGCACTCCAAGATAAAGATGCAATATCTTGGCAAAGAGTAATGAATAACAGAATTAGAATATATGTATTCTAATAAAATCTGGAAGCTTATAGAACCACCAATTGGTATAAAAGCCTTTGGGTGTAAAAAGGTCTATATTAGGAAAAGAGGGATAGACAGGAAGGTAGAAACTTTCAAAGCAAGGCTAGATGAAAAAGGAAACTTTTTCACTGGTAGCCATGCTTAAGTCTATCCGGATTCTTTTATCTATTTGTCAAGTGGATGTCAAGACAGCATTCCTTAATGGAAGTCTTGAAGAAAACATCCATATAAAGCAACCAGAAGGGTTCATTGCAAAGGGCTAAGAGCATCTTGTGTGTAAGCTCAATCAGTCTATGGACTGAGGCAAAGCTTCAAGGTCTTGGAACATCCGGTTTATCAAAGTAATCCAGATCTATGGATTTAGTAACCGGATAAGTCTTGTGTATACAAAAGATGTGATGGAAACGTAGTGGTATTTCTTGTACTATACTTAGATAAAATTTTTGGTAGTTGGAAACAATATCAAAATGTTGTCAGAAGTAAGGGTATGGTTGTCCAAACAATTCGATATAAAGGACTTGGGCGAATGTATATATTCTTGAGATCAAAGTAATAAGGGATCGCAAGAAAAGAATATTTTACTTATCCCAAGCTTCATACATCGGAAAAATCCTTGCTCGTTTTAAGCATACAAAACTCCAAGAAAGGTTTCTTACCTTTTCAGGATGGAGTAACTTTATCTAAAGATATGTCTTTGTAGACATCAAAGGAGATAAAGGAAATAAAGGCAGTTCTTTATGCTACGGCTGTTGGAAGCCTAATGTATGTTATGCACGAGATCAGAAATCTGTTTTGCCAAGGGCATAGTTAGCAGATATCAAAGTAACCCTAGACAAGGACAGTGGACTGCAGTAAAGCATATATTGTAGTACCTTAGAGGCACTAGAGATTATATGCTAGCTTACAAGGCAGTTAATTTAGTCCTTGTGGGTTGCATGGATTTTGACTTCCAATCGGATAGGGACAATAATAAGTCAACCTCGGGGTTTTGTGTTTACTTTAGGAGGTAAAGTCATAACTAAGGAAGAGTGATAAGCATAGGTATTTTTCTGGACTCCACCATAGAACCTTAGTATATGGCAAGCCTCTGAGGTAGCCATAAAAGCTGAATGACTCAATAACCTCAAGATAGACTTAGATATGATTTCTGGTTTGTCCAAAAATTATTACAATTTATTGTAATAATGTTGGTGCAGTAGCAAACTCGAAGAAACCATAAGTCTATAAGGCAAGTAAACACAATAGAGCGCAAGTACCACCCAATACGAGGAATCGTATAAACGAGGAGAAGTTGTTGCCGCCTAGATTGCATCAGGTGATGACCTATAGATCCTTTCACTAAGGTCCTTAAGGCAAGAGCTTTTGATGGGCATGTTGAAGGGATGGGAATCAGATGTATGGCAGCAGATATGGCAGCTTAGTCTTTTAGTATAAGTGGGAGATTGTTAGAGTGTATACTAAAAGCCTAGCTTTTGGTATAAACATTTATCTAGAAATAAGAATCACATTGGTCAAATGTCCACATTTGTGATAAATGTAGTTGTTCAATTAATTTATATTATAGATAACATGGTGTGTGGTGTCACACACAGAGGATCATGTTATCAGTACCTTATAAATTATAAACAGTAGCTCACGACCAAGATGGAAAGGAACAAACCATTTGAAGGTCGTAGTGTAATTAGGTATTAGTTTATCTTAACTATATAATTACACTAGTACACTTAGAGTGTATTGAGTAGGACCATTAGAGGTCGTTTCTTTTATACTGACTTTATAAAGAAACAAAGACCTCAGTTATTATGGAAGTGTGTGCTCTTAATCCTAATATAATAACAAGCACATATATTTGATATTTATTTCTTTAATTTGTCAATGGGTGAGATTTAGTTCGATGAATCAATAAGCCCGATAAGTTGGGAAATGATATCACTTATAGTGTGTGTTGTTGATTATAGAAGGAAAGCGTGTCCTAGAGATCTAGGTTGAGAATGTCCCCAAGAGGAGCTCATAAGGATTGTCATGTTAAACCCTGCAGGTGGACTTAGTCCGACATGACGATGAAGTTGAGTGGTACTACTCTTGGAGCTAGATATTAATTAAGTGAGTTGTCAGTGACTTACTTAATTAGTGGACATTCGTTATCTTAAACACAGGGAGACTAACACACTCATAATAAGAAGGAGCCCAAAATGTAATTTGGGATTGGTGCGGTAGTTCAATAATAATTCTTTAGTGGAATGAATTATTATTGATAAAATTAAATTGTGTGTTCGGGGCGAACACGGAATGCTTAATTTTATCGGGAGACCAAAACCAATTCCTCCTCTCGGTCCCTATCGTAGCCTCTTAATTATAGAGTACTATACCCACCTATACCCACCTTCTTACCCATCCTATAGGGGGCCGGCCAAGCTAGCTTGGAGACCAAGCTAGGGCCGGCCATGTTTTGGTTCATGGGTGAATTCATGTGGCCGGCCCTAGCTTGAACTCAAGCTTAGGTGGCCGGCCCTATTAAAATAAAAAGGAATTTTATTTTTAAAATTTTTCTCATGTGGATAACATGATTTAAAAGAGAGTTTAAAAATTTAAATCTTTCCTTTTATAAGATTCTACAAAAGATTAAGAGAAGAGTTAAATCTCTTTCCTTATTTGTAGATTAAAAGGTTGATTTTAATTTTGGTAAAAACTTTCCTTTTAATCATGTTCATGATTTAAAAGAGAGTTTAAAAATTAAATATCTCTTTTATAAAGCTTCTACAAGGATTAAGAAAAGATTAGATATCTTTCCTTATTTGTAGATTGGAAGAGATTTTAATTTTTAAAGATAACTTTCTTTTTATCCACATGTTTAAAAGAAATATTTTAATTTATAAAATTTCCTTTTTATTGGCCATCATGAAGGGAAAATTATTAGAGAAATTTTTTATAAAATTTCCGGAAACAAATTAGGAAAGTTTTAATTCTTGATTGAATTAAATTTCCTTTGCTTGGTTTAAAGTGGCCGGCCACATTGTTGATGAGAAAAAATTATTTTTAATTAAATAAATTTTCCTTATCAATGGAAAAAGAATTAAGGAATTTTTTTTTAAATTTCCTTATTTGCCAAGGCCAAGGATTATAAAAGAGAGGGTAGAGGTGCCTTCATGGCTAACAACTCTATTATGTTTCCTCTCTCTTTTTCTTCCTTGGTGTGGCCGGCCATCCTCTCCTCCTTTCTTCTCTTTGATGGCCGAACCTCATCCTTCTTGTGGAGACCCATATGGTGGCCAGATCAAGTTTAGAGAAGAAGAAGAAGAAGGAGAGAAAGAAAGCTTTGTTTCTAGCATCCCTTGGAGCATGGTGGTGGTGGCCGAACCTCTTCATCCTAGAAGAAGTTTTGACGGCCGAAATTTGCAAGGAAGAAGAAGGTGCTTGGTGGTTCTCATCTCGGAAGATCGTTGCCCACACAACGTCCGAGGTTAGAAGGGGAATACGGTAGAAGATCAAGAGATTTTTCTAAAAGGTATAACTAGTAATTTTTCTTTCCGCATCATACTAGTTATTTTTGGAAATAATACTAAATACAAGAGGCATACGATTCTAGAGTTTCAAATTTGTTTTCGATATAATGTTCTTTTGTTTTTTTTCTTGTGATTTGATTGTTCTTTTCGATTAATCTAAAGTTATTTTAGGAAATTAAATATTAGCTTTCTATAAAAGGTTTTGTCTAGTCGGTGGTGGTTGCTCCCATATTCAAGAAGGCCATGTGCCTCGCCACGTCAGTACTGGGAACCGATTATGGAAATTAATATTTAATGGAATTAATAACTTAAGGTGACTTGGGTCGAACGTGTTAAGTTCCGCAGGAGATCCAAGTCAAAACCTAAAAGAACAAATAGATTAAGTTTTGGATCAAACGTGTTAAGTTCCGCAAGCGATCCAAAATTTAATTTAAAAGAACACATGGTAGCTAGGAAAAGGTTCAGACCTTTGTACAAAATTTTTGTACAGTGGAACCTCTAGGCTTTCCGAGTAGCAACCAACAATAACAAGCACATATACTTAATATTTATTTCTTTAATTTATCAAAGGGTGTGATTTAGTTCAATAAATCAATAGACCTGATAAGTTGGAAAATAATATTATTTATACTGTGTGCTGTTGATTATAAAAGGAAACTGTGTCCTAGGAATCTAGGTTGATGATGTCCCTAATAGGAGCTCATAAGGATTGTCATGTAAACACTGTAGGTGGACTTAGTCCGACATGACAATGAAATTGAGTGGTACTACTCTTGGAGCTAGATATTAATTAAGTGAGTTGTCAGTAACTCATTTAATTAGTGGACATTCTATATCTTAAACACAGGGATATTAACACACTCATGATAAGAAGGAGCTCAAAATGTAATTTGGGATTGGTGCGGTAGTTCAATAATAGTTCTTTAGTGGTATGAGTTATTATTGATGAACTTGAGTTGGGTGTTCAGGGCGAACATGGGAAGCTCAAGTTCATCGGGAGACCATAACTAATTCCTCCTCTCGGTCCCTATTGTAGCCTCTTATATATAGCCTTATATCCACCCAAAGCCTAGCCTCTTAGCCCATGCTAGAGGCCGACCCCTATCCTTGATTGGAGCCCAAGCAAGGGGCTGGCCAAGCCAAGCTTGGTGCTTGAGCTAGGGTCGGCCAAGCCTTACTTGGTTCCCAAGCAAGGGGTCGGCCAAGTGTGAAAAGGGAAGAGGGATTTTATTAAAAATAAAATTTTGATAAAATCTTTCCTTTTATGTTTTCATCCACATGGTTTTAAAAGAGAGTTTAAATTTTAAAATATTTTCTTTTATAGATTTTCTACAAAGGATTAAAAGAGAGATTAGATATCTTTCCTTATTTGTAGTTATCTATAATGTGAAAGAAAGATTTTAATTTTTTGACAAAACTTTCCTTTTTGTAACCATGATATAAAAGGAGTTTTATTTTTATCTCTTATCTTTTATAGATATCCATAAAAAGATTTAAAAGAGAGAGATTTTAATTTATAAAACGTTCCTTTTATAGCCAACCACAAAAGGAATTTATAAAAGAGAGATTTTAATTTTTGTTTAAAATCTTTCCTTGTTTAGTTTTACAAGAGGTGGTCGGCCAATATAAAGGAATAAAAGGAAGTTTTATTTTTGTTATAAAACTTTCCTTTTTTGGATTCACCAAGAAATATAAAAGAGGGGGAGAGGGTGCCTTCATAAAACACACAACCTATTCTATTGTTCCTCTCCTCTATCCTTGGTGGTCGGCCCTACCTCTTCTCCTTCTCTTCTTTATTGTTGCATGCAGCATCTTCCTTGGTGGAGCACTTGGTGGCCGGTAGCTTGGAGGTGAAGAAGTAGAGGAAGGAGACATTGTTTTCTAGTATCCCTTGGAGCATTGTGGTGGTGGCCAAAACTTGGAAGCAAGGAGGGCTTTGGTGGTTTTCTTCTTGGTAGATCGTCGCTCACACAACGTTCAAGAAAAGAAGAGGAATACAATAGAAGATCAAGAGGTTGTTTCTTACAAAGAAAGGTCCAACTAGTAGTTTTATTCCGCATCATACTAGTTTTCTTTGTATGAATTTTGAAATACCAAACACAAGAGGCTTACGATTCTAGGTTATCGAATTTATGTTTTCAATTTTGTGTTTCTTTTGTTTTTTGAACTTGTGATTCGATTGTTCCTTTTGGTTAAACCTAGGGTTACTATAAGGAAATTAAATATTAAATTTCGTTGAAAGGCTTTGTCTAGGAAGTGGTGGATGCTCCCATACCCAAGAAGGCCTAGTGCCTCGCCATGTTTAACCCGGAAGCTAATCTCTAAAATTAATATTTAATTGAATTTATAACATGGGTGGATTTGGATCAATAATGTTAAGCATCGTTTGCGATCCAAGTCTAAACTATTAAGAACAGATAAATTGAATTTGGAATCAATAATGTTAAGTTTTGTTTGCAATTTCAAATTTAATTTTTAAAGAACACAATAGGTTGTTAGGAAAGGTTCAGGACTTGTACAAAATTTTTGTACAGGGGAACTGGTACGATATTCCGAGTAGCAACCAACAATTGGTATCAGAGCTAGGATTTGCCTCTATGTGTTTGGTTTTCAGTTTAATTATGCACATGTCATACATATTTTAGGTAGGATAATAATAGGATATACTAACTCTGTGATTGCAGGCTCCAACTATTATGACTTAATGTGATTGTGTGTGATTGGACCCTTGGACATGTCAAGTGCTTTTTATGTGTACATGATTGTATGTATTAAATACAGCAGGAGCTGTATTAGTTTTAGGATTTTACATTTTTATTTCGATCTAGAATACATGTACATTCCCTTGTGAGATATAGGATCGATAAATGTAAAATTCTATTTTTGTCGCGGATCGTATCCTTATGAGGCGTGGTACTATTTGAGGACCAGAGGCGCAGCGAAAAAAGAAGCAAGATAGATACGACGACTAGACCCAATTGCGGTGGCTAAAGACAGTAGCAGCTAGGGTTGGCAACACACAAATGACAGTGATGGAAGAAGCCATAATAGTTGGAAAATTATATTTCCATATTTATTGCTTTTATTTACTATGATGTGTGTGATGTATGCTTGCATGGTTAAAATTCCTCACCTTAAATAACTAAGTAGGAGAGGGATTAGTAAATAAATTTCACGGTCTCCATTATTGGTTTGTAAGTGATGCAACAAACTTGTGTGTTGGCTCTGAGTGCCTCCCTCCACAACGGGTGAGTTTGTTTGTGGATCACTAGATCAAACTTCCTTTATGGATGATTATAGGAAATTATTTAGGAGCATGTGATCTTCTCCAACTGAAGGGGCATAATCCTATTTAATGGACTAAGTATCAAGTAATGGTATACACTTAGACACATTCAATAGTATCCTCCCCAACAGAGTCACTGTTATTTTTTGCGTGATCAAAGGAAAACCAACTATTAATTTTATTTGTCATAAAGTTAGGATGACAAGATAATAAAATTAATGGGTAAGACCCTCCTCTTACAAATGTTTGATTTTGTATACGTCCACACTAATGCGGTATGCAAAATTCACTATGTTTTGAGGTGTTGGTAAATTTAAATAATATTGTTTGAGGAATCAATATTATTCTAAATTTAGAGTCTTGACCAAAACTTATTTTATGATTCTTAGGATGACTTTCAAACCACTGGCTATTATACTGAAAGAGAACAAACTTACTGGTCCCAATTACATAGATTAGAAAAGAAACATGGACATTGTCCTAACTGCTGAAGGCTATAAGTTTGTACTGTTAGAGACTTGCCATGAAGTGCCTAATAGTGATTCTAGTGAAGAGGAGATTGAGTATCATAAGAAATGGGTAAAAGCAGATGAGATGGCGTGGTGTTACATTTTGGCTTCAATGTCAAATGTGCTGCAACATTAGCATCAGGACTTGCCAATTGCTTATGATATGATAAACAATCTCAAGGAATTCTTCGGACACCAGAATCGGGTTGCTAAGCAAGAGGCAATGAGAAAATTGATGACAGCCACAATGTCAGAAGGGACACCCGTAAGGGATCATATCCTAAAGATGATGCCTTACTTGAATGAGATACAAATCCTTGGAGCTGAAATCGATGGAGAAACCCAGGTCGATATTATTTTCCAGACGCTACCCAGAAGTTTTGAGCAGTTCCGCCTGAACTATAATATGAATAAGAGGATGTATTCATTGATAGAACTACTGACAGAACTTCAGGTAGCAGAAGGGTTATTTCGTCATAATTCTCAAATTCACTTTGCTGAAAATGTTGTTGGGGCAATTTCCCTTGGTCAAGTTTGACCAGTTTGACTAAGCTTGAGTTGAGTCAAGCTTGAGTCGGGGTTTGAGTTTTGATGTTTGACAATATATGAAGATTGCTAGGGCAATCGTCCGGTTGTGGAGATGGTCAAAGGGTTGACCAGGTTGATGAGAATACAAGTCAAGTAGGTCAATGTTGATAGGAGACTTGACTGGGAAAGTCCTAACTGGAGATTAGGCGTATGGAAGTCCTAACTGAAGTTTAGGCAGTGGTGGAAGTCCTAACTGGAAGTTAGGCAAATTGGAATTCCTAATTGGAGTCTTGGCAAAGGAGAAAGTCCTGGTGAGGAGTCAAGCTTTTGGGAAGTCCTGGTGAGGAGTCAGGCAACTGAAAGTCCAAATGTGATCTTGGCAAAGGAGGAAGTCCTGGTGAGGAGCCAGACATTTGGGGAGTCCTGGTGAGGAGCCAGTCAACTGAAAGTCCAAGTGTGATCTTGGCAAAGGAGGAAGTCCTGGTGAGGACCCAAGCAATTGGGAAGTCCTGGCGAGGAGCCAGGCAACGAAAAGTCTAAGTATGATCTTGGCAAAGGTTGTAAGTCCAAGCATGTGGTCATGGCAAGGTAAGTCCTAGTGTGACTTGGCAAGGAGAACTCGATAACTAGGATGAGGCCGAATGAAGCTTTTGAAGGCAAGGCGTGAAGGATGGGGAGATATCCGAGGGACGCAAGGCTGATGGAAGAGGCTAGAAGGCTAGTTCGAGGTTAGTCGAGTGTGGTGGTATAATCCGACAACTAGGATAAGGCCGAAGGAAGCTCCTGAAGGCAAGGCATGAAAGATGGGAGATATCCGAGGGACGCAAGGCTGATGGAGGAGGCTAGAAGGCTAGTTCAAGGGTGGTCAGGTGTGGCCAAATACTAGGCATGGAGGCCCAACAGGTCACGGTTGACTGGGAGTTGGGTTGGAGGCTTTGGACTTGAGTTTGAGTCAAGTCCAGGTTGGTCAATTGATCGGGTGATTGATTGAACCAAGGTCTAATCGATCAGTCGATCGATTGGTGTGTGCTCCGATTGTGGGAAGGCCCGATTGGGATGTGAAATCGCGAGCACAGAAGCTTTCCCAATCGATCGAGCCATCGATTGGGAGCTGCCCAATCGATTGGGCAGGGGAGTTCTCGCGTAATCGCGAGAACACAGAACGCTTCTAAATCGATCCATCGATTGATTCAGATGTTCCCAATCAATCGGTCGATCGATTGGGATTCGACCGTTGGACAGGATGCAGGTGATGGACGGCTGCGATAGAGCGGTGCTGATGTGGCAATTGATTGGGGATGGATTGGATCGATTGGGAGCACTGTTTAAAGCTTGGGCGAAGCGTTTTCTCCGCTAGTTCTTTGCGAGCTTTCTTCCTGTGATCCTGCTACGATCTTCAGCGATTTTCACAGGTTCTCCACAGCTCTCCCCACCAGTCTTGAAGGTTCTTAGAGGCACGTCCAAGTAAAGAGGTGAGTTACAAGAAGAAGAAGAAGCTAGGGTTAGGGTTTATTGTACGAATCTTGTAAGATTTCCCTTGTATTTGCTTCTCTTTATATTCTTGTTGTATTGTGAGCTTGTAAGGCTTCTCCGCCTTCGGTAGTTACTGTAAAGGAGGGTTTTTATAGTGGAGGGTGTGTGGATCCTTGGACTAGTCACATCTTCTTGAGGTGGATACCAAGTAAATCTACGTGTTAGCGTTGTAGTGTATTGTTTCTTGTATTTTCCGTTGCACATCATCACAAGAAGCAATCATCAACAAGACGAAGCAAACGACGCAAGGAGCGCGATGAAACGCTATTCACCCCCCCCCCTCTAGCAGGCACAAAGGTCCTGACAATTGGTATCAGAGCGAGGTCGCTCTTCTAAGGACAACCGCCAAGAGAGCAAGAAGCTAGAGGAAGAAGAAGATGGATTTGAAAGGACCACTCGGATGGGACATCCGGATTCCACCTCCGTACGACAAAGAAGATTTTAATTCATGGAGGAATCGGTTGGAGACTTGGTTCCAAATGGATTGGAACCAATGGGTGGTCTTCGAAGACCCGTTTGAAGCTCCTACGGACAAGAAGGGTAAACGCCTCAGACCTCAGCATTGGACCGAAAAGCAACGAGAGCAATCAGAGGCGGACAAGGAGGTAACGAGAATTTTGCATAATTTATTACCTTCTAATATTTTGTTGAGTGTAGGTGAAACCACAAATGCAAGTGTTCTTTGGAAAAAGATCATTGCCTATCATGAAGACCCTACACAAGTCCAAGGAGTGGAAGAGCCCAAGGAGAAGGGCTCATTGGTCAGAGAAGAGAAGGATCAATCCAATGTTGACACGAGGTCAACATCCGAAGAAGAGAAGGAAGAAAAGAAGCAATCCAATGTTGACGAGAGGTCAACATTAGAGGAGGAAAAGGAAGAGGAGGAAAAGGAAGAGAAGGAAGAGGTGGAAGAGGAGAGATCTTCCACATCCTCAAGAGATGAAGAAGTGGAAGAGTCCACATTCTCAAGTGAAGAGGAAGAAATAGAAGATGATGCCATCTCTACATTGCAAGAAAAATCAAATGGAGGATCAAGCATCAACCCTACAAGCAAAGATATAAATATTTCAATTATTAAAGATAAAAATCATATCATTTGCTTTGAGTGTAGGGAGCATGGGCACTACAAGAGCAAATGCCCCAAATTAGACAAGAAGAAGGGCCAAGTAGCAACAAAGGGCAAAGAAAAGCTCAAGGAGACCAACCCCATAATAAAGAGAAGCAAGGAGCACATTGTGTGCTTCTCTTGTGATCAGAGAGGACATTACCGAAGTCAATGTCCTAAAGAGAAGAAGCCAACTAAGGTGATTAGAGGAAGCACAAATCTAGGGGGAGCTTCTAAGAGCAAACCCAAGGTAACCTTTAATAGTGCAATTCCTTTTAGTCATGATAAAATGCATGTTAGAAATAACACCTATCATTTTAATGCAAATTATCATGAAAGTAGGAAGCATGATAGTGTTAAGGGAAAATATTGTTGGGTTCTTCGGGCCGCGAAAACCTCTTTTTCGCGTCGCGGAAACCCCGAGTCACCCAAAGCCATGGATCTCGTGCAAAGATTCGTAAACAAAATTATCGAAAAACCTTTTTCTTGTACGAGTTTGTAAAAACTTTAGATCTACACTAAAGTTAAGATCATTACCCTTGTAGCGAAGCCCTTCGCGTTCCCGCTTGTCCAAGATGTCGCCGGATCTCTAGTTGTCAAAGTAGACAACCTCTATATGTATCCACACGGACACAAGTAGAAGGAGATGACCAAAACACAAGGTGTGCTAGCACCAATGGAGTGTTCGGCCAAGGAATGGGAGAAGGAGAAGAGAGAGCACCCAAGGGAGAAGAAGAGTGAATGAAATCAATGAGAGGAAATTCAAACAACCCCTTAGCCATCAAGTGGCCGGCCACTCTAGGAGGTGTAACCCCCACATTAATTCCAATTAATGTGGAGACCATTAAGAGTTGTAACCCCCATGAGGTGGCACTCTAGGATGATGTGGATCAACACTATTGGTCCACATCTTGCCACCTCACTAAATGACATGGCAACAAGTATAACCTCCTCATTTAATGTGGGCCGGCCACATTAAATGCTATGGAGGCTTGTAACCTCCATGAGGTGGCACACATTGATGATGTGGAGCAATCCTATTGGTCCACATCTTGCCAACTCACTAGTGATGTGGCAAAAAGTCAAGTCAAACATGACTTTTTCTCTTCCTCTCAAATCAAGTCAAACTTGATCAAATCTCTCTCATGGTTGATCTAATCCAACCATATGATTCAAGCCAACTTAATATAATGAATCTAATTCATTAAATTAAGTTGATTTAATGAGTCATAATCTAAATTAGACTCATTGAATACATGAATCAACTTGAGTCCAACTCAATTAGCCCAATTTGGATTACTCTTAATCCAATATGATTTATCAAATGAATCTAATCCTCTTGGTTCATCATATGAACCAAATCTCCATCTAATTGTCCTTAGTGTGTGACCCTATAGGTTCTTGTAACGTTGGCAATGCCCTAAACCTATTTAGGAGCATAAGTAATGAGCGGTATCTAGCAACACATCATTACTACCCAAGTTACAAGAATGTCGAGATCCGACATCACCTTGTGACTACCAATTGTGACTTCTCACAAAATATGTGACATTGTCCTTCTATCCTAGACATCTAGATTGATCAATATGAGGTATAGACCGTGTCATCCTCTAATTAATCTAAATCTTGAACTCCAAGTAGACTCACTCGATCAAATGAGCTCAACATCTCATGTTGACTCATTTGGGCATGGCCATGCACTTAGTGGTCTCACTCTATCAAGAATACCGATGTCGCTCCCGTCATATGGGAGGGATAGATCCCATCTACATCACTCACATCCCTCTACATAATTCGTTATATACCCCGTAATCGCCTTTATAGTCCACCCAGTTACGGGTGATGTTTGACGAAATCAAAGTACATAACTCCTTATGTAGGGATCCATGGTGACTTCAGGTCTAAGGACTAATAGTCATACTAATAGCCACATGAGAAAGTATATGACACTCATATAACGATCCATGATACTTTCTCATGGCGGGTCATTCAGTATACATTCTCCAATGTATACCCATGTGTCAGCATGATATCTCTATATCCATGACTTGTGAGATCAAGTCATCGAGCTGACCTACATGCTAGTCTTATTGCATTAACATTGTCCCTGAATGTTAATACTCGACTAGGAATGATTCAGAGTAGTGTTCCCTATATCATCTCACTATCGATTCAACTAATCGATTGATATAGGTATGAACCTTCTACTCTAGGACGTTACTATACTTATTTTATCTGGCACTAATACAAATAAGCATAATAACCAAAAACCAAATGCCTTAATATATATACAAGAATATGATATACATGAGTCCATACAATCATCAAATGATTGGCTCTAGGGCTCTAACTAACAATCTCCCACTAGCACTAGTGCCAATCAGTATAGGCTCTAAGGCCTAATGACCTAGTGTGACCATCATGCTTTCTCTGTGCCAAAGCCTTGGTCAAGGGATCTGCGATGTTAGCCTCTGTAGGTACTCTGCAAATCTCCACATCTCCTCTATCGATAATCTCTCGAATGAGATGGAAACGTTGTAGAACTGCTGTGAACTCTGCCAGCTCATAGCACTACCATTCAAGCAAAACACGAACCTCGACTGTGATCTTTAATCATCCTGATCGGTCTGGAAGCTGGCATCACTGTAACCCTTTACAGTTAGCTCATCATTGCCTCCATATATCAAGAAATATTCTTTAGTCCTTCGTAAGTACTTAAGAATATTCTTGACCGCTATCCAGTGACTTTCACCTGGATCTGACTGGTATCTGCTCGTCATGCTCAAAGCATACGAGACATCAGGTCGAGTACATAGCATGGCGTACATAATAGATCCTATGGCTGTGGAACTACAAAAACCCTCAGGTTGTGTCATGTACACATCCTCGAGTATATTTCCATTCAGAAACTCGGTTTTTGACATCCATCCGCCATATCTCGGAATCTAGTCTCATCACAGCTTCCTGATAGGTGTTAGGCTCATCCTCTATGAGCACAACGTCATCATGGTCAGACACGAGAAATGAATATCTCTCAGGCTGACGACGTACCCTATCAGACCTGCGAAGAGGTATGTCTACTTGAACTGGTTGTTGTTCCTCAACTCCTTGTGGAACAATATCATCCACAACACTTTGTGGTTCCAGTTCAACTTCCATCGAGGCTCCAGTGCTATCGTTCGCATCTTGAACTTCTTCAAGATCAAAGGTACTCCCACTAGTCTTTCTAGAAACAAAGTCCCTTTCTAGAAAGACCCCAGTCTTTGCCACAACTACCTTGTGCTGACTGGGAATGTAGAAGTAATATCCCTTAGTTTCCTTGGGATATCCAATAGCACTTGTCGGATTTGGATCCTAACTTGTCTGAGACTTGACGTCGTACGTAAGCCTCACAACCCCAAATCCTCATGAAAGACACCTGAGCATCTCTCCCAGTCCATATCCTATATGGTGTCTTTATCACGGCCTTGGATGGAACTCGGTTGAGAATGAAAGCTGCCGTGTCTAGAGCATATCCCCATAGATATGTCGGAAGATCTGTGTGACTCATCATAGTTCGTACCATATCTAATAAGGTACGATTTCTCCTTTCGGACACACCATTCCACTGTGGTGTTCCAAGAGGAGTGAGTTGGGATAGAATCCCACACTCAGCTAAATAGTCACGAAACTCATGGCTTAAGTATTCACCACCTCGATCTGATCGAAGTATTTTAATACTCTTGCCAAGCTGGTTCTATACTTCATTCTTAAATTCTTTGAACTTTTCAAAGGATTCGGACTTATGTGTCATCAAGTACACATAACCGTATCTACTGAAGTCATCAGTAAACGTGATGAAGTACCTATAACCGCCTCTAGCAGCGACATTGAAAGGGCCACATACATCACTATGTATGAGTCCTAACAAATCAGTCGCTCTCTCGCTGTGCCCACTAAAAGGAGTCTTGGTCATCTTGCCTCGTAGGCATGACTCGCATATCTCATATGATTCAAAATCAAATGAGTCCAGCAAACCATCCTTATGGAGCTGGGATAAGCGCTTGTCATTTATATGACCTAAGCGACAGTGCCAGAGATAGGTGTGGTTCATATCGTTCGATTTGAACCTCTTGGTACTAACGTTATAGATAGGGCTCTCTAGATCTAGAATATAGAGTCCGTTTATCAGAGGTGCACTACAATAGAACATATCATTTAAATAGACAGAACAATATTTGTTCTTTATTATAAACGAGAATCCTTTCTTGTCCAAACAAGAAACTGATATAATGTTCTTAGTCAAGGCAGGCACATAACAACAATCATCTAATTCTAGTACAAGCCCAGAGGGAAGAGATAGATGATAAGTTCCTACAGCAATAGTAGCAACTCGTGCTCCATTGCCTACTCGTAGGTCTATCTCACCCTTCATCAATGCCCTGCTATTCCTCAGCGCTTGTACATTAGTACAAATGTGCGAAGCACATCCGGTATCTAATACCCACGATGAAGAAATAGAGAGGTTGACTTCTATAACATGTATACCTGAAGTAGAAATCTTATTTCTCTTCTTCTTAAGATCTTCCAGGTATTCTTTGGAGTTCCTCTTCCAGTGCCTTGCTTGTCCTTGATATAGGTGACAAAGATGCTCAACCATATCGTAAGCGTCCATCAACTCATGTTGCTTCTGAAGCTTAGAGTTAATGGTCGCGAGCATAAGACAGGACACATCTAATGTGTCATCTTGATGCTTCTTGTAAGCATCTTTGTCGGCTCGCGGGGCATTGGCAGGAGGAGCCTCCGGAATGGGCTGCTCCAGAACGTACAGTTTACGTTCTTGGGTGAGAACAATTCTCAGGTTCCTGTACCAGTCCAGGAAATTTGCTCCGTTGAGCTTGTCCTTCTTAAGGACAGAACGCAGGGAGAAAGAGTTCGTATTCGACGTCATGGTTATCTACAACATAAAATTTACAGAAATAAATATCATATTCTTTTAAAATCATTTAATTAGGCCTTTAACTAAATGATGCTCCCACTGAATACTATAATTCTTGTGGGACAAGATTCACATCATACTAACCCTTGAGTTAGCTTTGGCTAATACGCCCAAGGCTTAGTATGATCGGTAGGTAACGATTACCAATTACATCTCTATGCAACTCTTGTTTATAGGATCAAGATCCATATTTATATTAAAACTCGAGTTAGCTTTGGCTAATACGCCCGAGAGTTAATATAAATGTGATTTTGTCCTACCTTTCCAACTATTGGAAGAATGCCTATAGTTGACTCGATCCAACCGAGTAACTAGGAATACTCAATCTAATTGAGTTTGTATTCACCCATGCGTTGATAGGCGGGACCAAGATTGTCCCTCCGTACCCTACCAAGATAATATGTATTGCTCTGCTTTGGCAGATTCAACAATACATGTGATCGAGGTAGTGATAGGTATCACGGCACGGTTAGGCATTTAGAGTTGGTTCGATCTAGATCTAATCTAATCGAGAAGGATGCATCTTGTGCACGACTTAGATCTAATCTAATCGCAAGGGTGCATCATGTGCACGACTTAGATCTAATCTAATCGTTAAGGCACTAATTAATTAATTAATTATTAAACATGCATCAGATATATAACAATTAATTAATTAATCTATTTGTGATTTAGTCATGACCCTACTACGATCTTCTCAAGCCAATGAGAAGATCGAATGGTCAACCTAGGGTCAACAGCTTCTCCAAGCTCCTCCCTTTGACCACCTTGTGTTGCTCGTGCCCGCCTCAGAACTCTGTCTCGTGTGGACCCTCCACCGCTCCAATTTGTACATTACAATTTGAAACTCGAGTTACATTCGAGTCTAAATCTAATTTACAACCAGAATAAGAGAAAGGCACGACGCGCAGGCCGTGGAAAAATAAAAAATATAGCACACTCAATCATATGACGGCATGCAGGCCGTATTATGAATTACAACACAAATCCAATCTTATTGGGTATTTTGGGCCATGACTATCACAAATTAATATATAATTCAAAATTATATATTTTTCATAATTTTTCTGTAATTTTAAAAATAATTTTTACAATTTTTATGAGTAAAATTTCCCGGCGGTCCCGTTTAGCGGTTTCGGGCGCAATCGCGGAACGGATCCCCTTGTGGGGCCCAGGGGCAGCGCCCCTACCCGCGATCTAACCATCGCGAGGGTTCCTTTGCGATCCAACAGCGCCTAAACCCGCTGTCCCAAAACGATTTGGGTCGAGACATTGCCGTTTCGGAAAAATCTTCCCGGCGGGTTCGTTTTTAGCGATTTCGGGTGCAATCGCGGAGCAAATTCCCTTGCGGGGTTAGAGGCAATGCCCCTACCCACGATCTAACCATCATGAGTTGCTCCTTTGCGATCTAATGGCACCCACCCCCGCTGTCCAAACGGATTTGGGGCAAAACGAAGCCGTTTAAAAGAAAACGTTTCGGTAGCCGAAGCCTACTGCTTCGCTTCTACGGAAAAATTACTAATAAAAACTATAAAACTCAATTTTACAGAAAATCACAGAAGGTATATTTTTCATAAAATACAAACGAACTCGTACAAGTCTTTGCACGTGGCTCGATACCACTGTTGGGTTCTTCGGGCCGCGAAAACCCCGAGTCACCCAAAGCCATGGATCTCGTGCAAAGATTCGTAAACAAAAATTATCGAAAAACCTTTTTCTTGTACGAGTTTGTAAAAACTTTAGATCTACACTAAAGTTAAGATCATTACCCTTGTAGCGAAGCCCTTCGCGTTCCCGCTTGTCCAAGATGTCGCCGGATCTCTAGTTGTCAAAGTAGACAACCTCTATATGTATCCACACGGACACAAGTAGAAGGAGATGACCAAAACACAAGGTGTGCTAGCACCAATGGAGTGTTCGGCCAAGGAATGGGAGAAGGAGAAGAGAGAGCACCCAAGGGAGAAGAAGAGTGAATGAAATCAATGAGAGGAAATTCAAACAACCCCTTAGCCATCAAGTGGTCGGCCACTCTAGGAGGTGTAACCCCCACATTAATTCCAATTAATGTGGAGACCATTAAGAGTTGTAACCCCCATGAGGTGGCACTCTAGGATGATGTGGATCAACACTATTGGTCCACATCTTGCCACCTCACTAAATGACATGGCAACAAGTGTAACCTCCTCATTTAATGTGGGCCGGCCACATTAAATGCTATGGAGGCTTGTAACCTCCATGAGGTGGCACACATTGATGATGTGGAGCAATCCTATTGGTCCACATCTTGCCAACTCACTAGTGATGTGGTAAAAAGTCAAGTCAAACATGACTTTTTCTCTTCCTCTCAAATCAAGTCAAACTTGATCAAATCTCTCTCATGGTTGATCTAATCCAACCATATGATTCAAGCCAACTTAATATAATGAATCTAATTCATTAAATTAAGTTGATTTAATGAGTCATAATCTAAATTAGACTCATTGAATACATGAATCAACTTGAGTCCAACTCAATTAGCCCAATTTGGATTACTCTTAATCCAATATGATTTATCAAATGAATCTAATCCTCTTGGTTCATCATATGAACCAAATCTCTATCTAATTGTCCTTAGTTTGTGACCCTATAGGTTCTTGTAACGTTGGCAATGCCCTAAACCCATTTAGGAGCATAAGTAATGAGCGGTATCTAGCAACACATCATTACTACCCAAGTTACAAGAATGTCGAGATCCGACATCACCTTGTGACTACCAATTGTGACTCCTCACAAAATATGTGACATTGTCCTTCTATCCTAGACATCTAGATTGATCAATATGAGGCATAGACCGTGTCATCCTCTAATCAATCTAAATCTTGAACTCCAAGTAGACTCACTCGATCAAATAAGCTCAACATCTCATGTTGACTCATTTGGGCATGGCCATGCACTTAGTGGTCTCACTCTATCAAGAATACCGATGTCGCTCCCGTCATATGGGAGGGATAGATCCCATCTACATCACTCACATCCCTCTACATAATTCGTTATATACCCCGTAATCGCCTTTATAGTCCACCCAGTTACGGGTGATGTTTGACAAAATCAAAGTACATAACTCCTTATGTAGGGATCCATGGTGACTTCAGGTCTAAGGACTAATAGTCATACTAATAGCCACATGAGAAAGTATATGACACTCATATAACGATCCATGATACTTTCTCATGGCGGGTCATTCAGTATACATTCTCCAATGTATACCCATGTGTCAGCATGATATCTCTATATCCATGACTTGTGAGATCAAGTCATCGAGCTGACCTACATGCTAGTCTTATTGCATTAACATTGTCCCTGAATGTTAATACTCGACTAGGAATGATTTAGAGTAGTATTCCCTATATCATCTCACTATCGATTCAACTAATCGATTGATATAGGTATGAACCTTCTACTCTAGGACGTTACTATACTTATTTTATCTGGCACTAATACAAATAAGCATAATAACCAAAAACCAAATGCCTTAATATATATACAAGAATATGATATACATGAGTCCATACAATCATCAAATGATTGGCTCTAGGGCTCTAACTAACAAATATGTTCCTCCTCATGCTAGAACTACCACACCTAAGGTTAGGAAGGTAGACAATAATTTAGGCAATAACTCTAAAGATTATAGATATATGCCTAAATATATAAATGCTCATAAGGGTCAAGAAAAATCTAAATCTATGGATTTAATGACGGAGAACCAAGTCTTGAGATCAAGACTTGATAACTTAGAAAGAACCCTAGCAAAAATGGAAAATATGCTTAAGGGTCAAAATGAGTTTAACCTAGGAAAGTCTAGACAAGAGTCATCCAATGGCTATAGAGGTTTGGGATACAAACCTAAAGTCAAGAAGGATATGACTTCCTTTCATAGAGTTCCATATAGCTATAGGACCAACCCTATGTTTAGAGGTCAAGTCAAAGATACTAGGGAAGGAATCCCTAAAGGTTCTTTTGGCAAGACCAATGTGACTAAGACTTCTAAGAAGTCTAATATAGTCACAAAGAAGATCACAAGAGAGGTCATCCCTAAAGTTGATCTAGTAAAGGTGACTAAGGCTTAAAAAAAAAGTCAAATAAAGTCACAAAGAAGGTTACAAGGGAAGTTATTCCTAGAGTTGACCTAGTAGAAGTGACCAAGGCTTCTAAGAAGCCCAGAAAGGTCCTTAGGAAGGTATCTAGGGAAGTCATCCCTAATGAGTACCTAGAGCATCCAAGGAGCACCAATAGGTATTGGGTTCCTAGGAACATATTCTCTACACCCTAGATGGGTTAGAGAGTGTCAACTCCAAATTGGAAGGGTAGTTAACCCAACCTTGTTAAAGTTGACACTTTAGAGCATTTTCAAGGTTATTGTTAACCTTTGAAAATGAAAAAGATTGTAGGGTTATTCTTTGAAAGAGTAATATATGTGTCAAAATTTGAAGAGTTGAATCTAATTTAAATTGACACACTTGAGAAAAGCAAAAGTAATACCAAATTTGAAATTCGACATTTTCTTATGGAATTAAGGGAAATATAAACCTTAATCTAAATTGTCACTCTTGGAAAGAGTAACATGTGCCAAATCTTAAGGAATTATATTTGAATTAAATTGACAAAATTGGGAAAACATAAGAAATATCAAATTTGGGTGTTGGTATTTTCTTAGGGTAATTAAAGGAAAATCTAGGTCCTAATGTAAGATGTTTACTCTTTGGAAGAGTAAAATGTGTCAAACTTTGAGGATTTGAGCTTAAGTTAAATGGACACATTTAGAAAAGGATAAGAAATGCCAAGTTGAGGTTTTGACATTTTCAAGGTTAAAGGCAAATCTAAGCCTTAATTTGATTTCTTTTACTCTTTGAAAGAGTAAAATGTGTCAAGTCTTGAGGAATTGAACTTAAATTTAAATAGGCAAAAATACAAAAAGAAATACCAAGCTGAAAATTTGGTATTCTATTGAGGGGTTAAGGGAAAAATTTAAACCTTAATCAAATTAATTACTCTTTGGAAGAGTAGATTGTGCCAAACCTTGAGGAATCACATCAAAGGTAAGTTGGTACACTTGGAGAAAGGATAAGAAATGTCTAGTTGAGATATTAGTATGTTATTAAGGGATTAAGAACAAAATCAAGTCTCAATCTAAATGTTTGATCCTTAAAAGAGAGTAATATGTGCCAAACAAATATTTGAGGATTGAATTCTTAATTTCAATTTGCACAATTAGAAAAGGGGTAAAAGAAATGCCAAGTTGGGTTTTGGCATTCCTTCAAGAGATAAGCAATCTATGCTTGATTTTTAAGGTTTTAGCTAAGGTTTAAGGATATTTAGATAGATTGTCTAGGTATATTTTATTTATGCTAAAGTGTCATGATTGATTGGCTATCATATGTCATGACATCATGTGTTGCATTCATTTTTATTATGAAAAATACAAAAATACCATGTCATGTCATACATACATCATGTAGCTATAGCATGTTTTTCTTTTGAAAATTACTTATTTTGATGCATGTCATGTAACATCATGCATTATGTTAATTTCCTTGTAATTAAGGACAAAAGACATTTATTAAGAATGGTAAATATCCCAACAAGTGGGATTATACCAAATGACATCCTGGGTGGATGATCATAAGTCTCTTAATGCCTAGATAGATATGCATGACCCCTTAGTTTAGGGCAAAACTAAATATACATCTCACAAAGAATCATAAGGTGACTTGCATGTGTTTTAGCACACATTAGATACAAGTGAGATGTTAGGATGGTGAACAAAACTCAAGATGTTGATTTAGTGCATCTTGTTGAGTTTTATGTTCATCAAAGCACATAGTCATGTGACTTCCAATCATTGGGAAAGCTAATGTACAAGTCATGTGCATTGAGCCCAAAGAACATGGTTAGATATTGGTTTTGAAAATGATTTTAAAATACTTTTAAAAAACCTTGGTGAAAACTATCTTTTGATAGTGATCATCATTGAATGGTTAGATACAAACTTGAAGAAACACTAAAGTTTTTACAAGTTTTCAAATTTGTATCAATTTTTAAAAACAATAAGTATTTTTTATAGAAAACTATTTTTCCTTGATAAAGTATACCCTAAATAATGTCTACATGAATTTTCATGATTTTTAGAATTTTATAGAATTTTTGGGGAATTTCTGAATTTCGCTGAAATTGAATTTCAGGAAATCAGGAACCCAATCGATCAGCTAATCGATTGGGATGGGTTCGATCGATTAGCCGATCGATTGGGAAGCCAATTCTCGCGAATAGAAGGGTAGTGAATTGATCATCCGATTGATTGACTCAGGCTGGATCGATCAGTCGATCGATTCAGAGGGAATTTCTGTTAGCAGTAGCTTACGGAATCGATCAATGGATCGATTGAAGTGATTTCAATCGATTGAGTCCCAACATCAATCGATTGGGAAGTCTGATTTTGGCCTGAAAAGCCTGATTTCAGCACTTCAAGTCACTTCGAGTCCCGTTAACCACTCCAAACCCCTTGGAATACATTTGTATACGTTTAGCGGGAGTTTTTTATGATGAAAACAAGTATGGATTGGTTAAGAGAAACCAAAGTGAAGTTTAGGATAAGGTTTAGCTTAAATTCTAAATTTTAAAATCTTTAGCCTTGGTATAAAGAAGAGGTTAAGGCTATGGGATTTAGCCTTGTGACAAAGAAGAGGTTAAGGCTATGGGATTTAGCCTTGTGATAATGAGAAGTTAAGGCTATGGGATTTAGTCTAACTTATAGGTATTAACTTAGAGGTATTGTCAAACATCAAAAAGGGAGAGATTGTTGGGACAATTTCCCTTGGTCAAGTTTGACCAGTTTGACTAAGCTTGAGTTGAGTCAAGCTTGAGTCGGGGTTTGAGTTTTGATATTTGACAATATATGGAGATTGCTAGGGCAATCGTCCGATTGTGGAGATGATCAAAGGGTTGACCAGGTTGATGAGAATACTAGTCAAGTAGGTCAAGGTTGACAGGAGACTTGACTGGGAAAGTCATAAATGGAGGTTAGGCATATGGAAGTCCTAACTAGAGGTTAGGCATATGGAAGTCCTAACTGGAGTTTAGGCAGTGGTGGAAGTCCTAACTGGAGGTTAGGTAAATTGGAAGTTCTAACTGGAGTCTTGGCAAAGGAGAAACTCCTGGTGAGGAGCCAAGCATTTGGGAAGTCCTGGTGAGGAGCCAGGCAACTGAAAATCCAAGTGTGATCTTGGAAAAGGAGGAAGTCCTGGTGAGGAGCCAGGCAACTGAAAGTCCAAGTGTGATCTTGGCAAAGGAGGAAGTCCTGGTGAGGAGCCAGGCTATTGGGAAGTCCTAGTGAGGAGCCAGGCAATGGAAAGTCCAAGTGTGATCTTGGCAAAGGTTGTAAGTACAAGCATGTGGTCTTGGCAAGTTAAGTCCTAGTGTGACTTGGCAAGGAAACTCGATAACTAGGATGAGGCCGAAGGAAGCTCTTGAAGGCAAAGCGTGAAGGATGGGGAGATATCCGAGGGGCGCAAGGCTGATGGAAGAGGCTAGAAGGCTAGTTCGAGGTTAGTCGAGTGTGGTGTATAATCCGACAACTAGGATAAGGCTGAAGGAAGCTCCTGAAGGCAAGACGTGAAGGATGGGAGATATCCGAGGGACGCAAGGCTGATGGAGGAGGCTAGAAGGCTAGTTCGAGGGTGGTCGGGTGTGGCCAAATACTAGGCATAGAGACCCAATAGGTCACGGTTGACCGGGAGTTGGGTTGGAAGCCTTGGACTTGAGTTTGAGTCAAGTCCAGGCTGGTCAATCAATCGGGCGATCGATTGAACCAGGGTCCAATCGATCAGTCGATCGATTGGTGTGTGCTGCAATTGTGGGAAGGCCCAATCGATCGATCGATCGATTGGGATGTGAAATCGTGAGCACAGAAGCTTTTCCAATCGATCGACCGATCGATTGGGAGCTGCCCAATCGATTGGTCGATCGATTGGGCAGGGGAGTTCTCGCACAATCGCGAGAACACATAACGCTCTGAATCAAACTACCGATCGATTCAGATGTTCCCAATCGATTGGTCGATCGATTGGGATTCGACTATTGGGCGGGATACAGGTGATGGACGGCTGCGATGGAGCGGTGCTGACGTGGCAATCGATTGGGGATGGATTGGATCGATTGGGAGCACTGTTTAAAGCCTGTGAGAAGCGTTTTCTCCGCTAGTTCTTTGCGAGCTTTCTTCCTGCGATTTTCCTGCGATACTTCAGTGATTTTCACAGGTTCTCCACAGCTCTCCTCGCCAGTCTTGAAGGTTCTTGGAGGCACGTCCAAGTCAAGAGGTGAGTTACAATAAGAAGAAGAAGCTAGGGTTAGGGTTTATTGTACAAATCTTGTAAGATTTCCCTTGTATTTACTTCTCTTTATATTCTTGTTGTATTGTGAACTTGTAAGGCTTCTCTGCCTTCGGTAGTTACCGTAAAGGAGGGTTTTTATAGTGGAGGGTGTGTGAGTGTGTGGATCCTTAGACTAGTCACCTCTTCTTGAGGTGGATATCAAGTAAATCTACGTGTTAGCATTGTAGTGTGTTGTTTCTTGTATTTTCCACTGCACATCATCACAAGAAGCAATCATCAACAAGACGAAGCAAACGATGCAAGGAGCGCGACGAAACGCTATTCACCCCCCCCCCCTCCTCTAGCGGGCACAAAGGTCCTAACAAATGTTTCTACTTCTAAGTCGAAAGGCAAGAAGAAGAACAAGAAACAAGCTGGCTCGGGAAAGAAGGTGAATAGATCTCTAGGTACTGGACCAAAAGCTAGAGTAAAGAAGCCGAAAGGCAAGTGCTTTATTTGCAAGCAGACTTGACATTGGAAGGCGGACTGTCCTCGTAGGAGAGAGAACAATAAAGGTATATCTTATTCTCTAGTAGTTGAAACATGTTTAGCGGTGTTATCTACCAGCACCTGGTGTGTAGATACAGGAGCCACTGATCATGTCTGCAATACATTGCAGGGGTTCCAGGAAACCCGGCGACTATATGAGGGAGAGATAACCGTCTACATGGGCAATGCTACAAAAGTGGCGGCTATTGTAGTGAGAGACGTCTACTTATCATTCGATAGGAATAGAACTTTGGTTTTAAAAAATTATCTTTATGTACCAACTTTTAGAAAGAATTTAATTTCAGTTTCTAAATTGTTTATGGATAGATATTCTGTTTCTTTTGATGACAAAGTAGTTATCAAGAAGAATAGGGTTATTATCTGTTCTGGTACATTAGTAGACAATTTGTATACATTAAATCTAATTTCTCCCACAAAGCAACAAATGAAAATTAATAACACATTTTCTAATTCTAATAAGAGAAAGGAGCCTTCGGAAATAAACCAAATATATCTTTGGCATCTAAGGCTTGGTCACATTAACTTAAGTAGGATTCAAAGGCTAATAGCCGATAGACTCTTGGGTTTATTAGTGTTGGAAAACTTTCCAACTTGCGAATCCTGCCTGGAAGGTAAAATGACTAAGAGACCTTTTAAGGCCAAGGGGTATAGAGCCAAAGATGTGTTAGAATTGGTTCATTCTGATTTGTGTGGTCCTATGTCTATCTAGGCAAGAGGTGGTTTCGAATATTTGTCATTTTCATAGACGACTATTCGAGATATGGATACATTTACTTGATGCGCCGCAAGTCTGAATGCTTTGATAAGTTCAAAGAGTATAAGGCTGATGTGGAGAAACGTCAAGGTAAAAGTATCAAGACACTACGATATGATCGTGGTGGAGAATACCTCTTTGGAGAGTTTAGGAATTACTTATAAGAGGCCGGGATCCAATCCCAATTGTCTGCACCTGGTACACCCCAATAGAATGGTGTGGCAGAATGAAGGAATAGGACTCTTATGGAAATGGTTAGATCAATGATGAGTTATTCAAAATTACCAAATTAGTTTTGGGGATATGTCCTGGAAACAGTAGTGTACATTCTGAATATGGTACCTTCTAAATCAGTACCCTCTACTCCCATAGAATTATGGAATTGGCGTAAGCCTAGTCTGAGTCATATCCGGATATGGGGTAGTCCCGCACATGTGCTGAAGGGAGATACTGACAAGTTGGAATCACATACAGAAGTTTGTCTGTTTGTGGGATATCTTAAGGGAACGAAAGGTGGTTTATTTTATAATCCTAAAAATTAGAAGATCATTATTAGCACCAATACTCAATTTTTAGAGGAAGATTATGTAATGAATCATAAGCCCATGAGCGAAATTGTTCTATAAGAAATTAGAGATGACACGTCTAGTCTAGTACCAACAGTACAAGATGAAATATCACAAGAAACTACAACATGTATGACAAATGATACACAACCACAGACAGTGCCTCGTCGTAGTAGGAGGGTTGTGAGGTGACCTGAAAGATTCATGTTTTTGGGAGAGTCTTCGGACTTGATCTTTGGCAAACATGAACCTGATCCCCGGACATATGACGAAGCACTCCAAGATAAAGATGTTGTATCTGTTAGGACCTTTGGACGCGGCTAGAGAGGGGGTGTGTGAATAGCCGACCCCAAATTCACGTTTCTTCCTACAATTTTAGTTAGCGCAGCGGAAATAAAAGATAGAAACGAAAGTGGAGAAGATCAAACCTCAAACGCGACGATATAACGAGGTTCGAAGATGATACTCCTACTCCTCGGCGTGTCCGTAAGGTGGACGAATGCTATCAATCCGTCGGTGGATGAGACCCCGGAAAATCGGCTAATAAAAACTCCTTCTGGGTGGAGAAACCTCGCCACAATCTCTCTTGCAACAGCAAGATCAGCGTACAAGAAATACAACAAGAAGCCAAGAACAATATGAATGTAAAAACACTAGTTTGCTTGCCTTCTCGTCGACTGGTGATGAAGCAACCACTTCATGCCAACAACAGCAGCAACTGATCAGTTGGAGTCCAGCCGAGGGAAGCTCACACGAAGCTTTAGGGAGAGCTCAGCAAAGCTCAGATCGCAAGGAGGAAGAAGAGTCAAAAGAACAACAGCACTGTTGATGTAGAGGCCCTTTATATCCTGAACCTGCGAAGAAGACAAAGAAAAAGCAGAAATCTAGTCGTTGTGACTCAACGGCTAGGTCTGGACCGATCAGGCTCCACCCTGATCGGTCCAGGGCGGATCTGATCGGTCTGGGGACCGATCAGGCCCTACGCTGATCAGTCCCCAAACCGATCCCAACTCTTACAGAGAGTTGGTTGCGATCCCTGATCGGTCTGTGGACCGATCAGGCCCATCCCTGATCGGTCTGTGGACCGATCAGGTGGATCGGTCCACAGACCGATCCTCCCTATTGTTCTCTGAATCCCATCGCTTCCTGATCGGTCTACCGACCGATCAGATAACTTAAAGAAAGCTACTGTTTGGTTACTGATCGGTCACCAGACCGATCAGATGACCCACAGTGAGAATCAGTGTATCACTAGATCGGTCAGCAGACCGATCGAATTTCCCAGCCTTAAACCTAAAGCCTTCCTGACCTAGAGAACGAGCTACCGAGCCCTCTCTGACCTAGTCCGGAGAACGAGCTGCCGAGCCCTCTCCGACTTCCATATCCGATCCAGAGAACGAGCTATCGAGCCCTCTCTGACCTAGTCTGGAGAACGAGCTACCGAGCCCTCTTCGACTCCATCCAGTCCAGAGAACGAGCTACCGAGCCCTCTCTGTCCTAGTCCGGAGAACGAGCTACCGAGCCCTCTCCGACTCCATCCAGTCCAGAGAACGAGCTACCGAGCCCTCTCTGTCCTAGTCCGGAGAACGAGCTACCGAGCCCTCTCCGACTCCATCCAGTCCAGAGAACGAGCTACCAAGCCCTCTCCGACTTCCACGTCCGGTCCAGAGAACGAGCTACCGAGCCCTCTTTGACCTAGTCCGGAGAACGAGCTACCGAGCCCTCTCCGACTTCGTCCGGTCCAGAGAACGAGCTACCGAGCCCTCTCCGACCTCCAATGCCAAGCTTCCATACTTGGACTTTTCCCCGTGCCAAGCTCCCTGCTTGGACTTTTCCCGTGCCAAGCTCCCTGCTTGGAATTTTCCGTGCCAAGTCTCCATACTTTGACTTTTCCCGTGCCAAGCTCCCTGCTTGGACTTTTCCGTGCCAAGTCTCCATACTTGGACTTTTCCCGAATCAGGTCAACTCAAGTTGGGTCAACCAGGTCAACCTTGACCAAAGGTTGCACCCACAATCCCCCAAGTTCCTATTCTTGTCAAACATCAAAACATAACTTCTCTATTCTTGTCAAATATCAAAACATAACTTCTCTATTCTTGTCAAACATCAAAATATACCTCGAGTCAGGTCAACTCGAGTCAGGTCACCCAGGTCAACCTTGACCTAAGGTTGCACCAACAATCTCCCCCTTTTTGATGTTTGACAAAAACCATAATCAAGTTAGGTTAACCCGATAACCTAACTTAGGTTTTCCAATAGTTCTCCAATGTTCTTCCTTGAACATTCTCTGAACATTCTCCCCAAACTCCAATGTTCTTCCTTGAACATTCTCTGGACATTCTCCCCCTTTTTGACACACATCAAAAAGAGTGAATCAAGGTCAAGAGTTTCTTCCTAATGAAAGTCCCATGCCTTTCATTGAAACCCTTAATTTCCCCCTTGATACTAAAGTCAACAATCAACTTAGTGATAATCCCATATCACTCATCCTCAGAAATCTTGACGAGTAAAAACTCCCCCTAAAAGTCAACTCCCCCTTGACCAATATGTAAAACTCCCCCTAAAGGTCAACTCCTCCTTGACCATTGCACCAACAATGTCTTGGAGAGTTTCAACCCTTTAGAAATCTAAAACACCAACTTCCACAGCTGAGATTTCAGACAATAGTCGAAAATCAGCATTTTGGCACGCTTTGATCGGTCACCAGACCGATCAGGCCTCCACTGGATCGGTCACCAGACCGATCCACACTACCCTGGATCGGTCCAGTGACCGATCCAGACTTCCCTGAACTGATCAGGATCTCCTCTGATCGGTCCATGGCTCTCTGATAAGATTTCTATTTTTTTCTCCCGAAATTCAGAAATCCCTAAAAAATTACAGAAAATTCCAAAAATTGTAAAATTTTGAGGATACATTCCTCATAACATATATTATCATGGAAAAATAGTTTTCTATGAAAATAACTCCCATTTTTTAATCTTGATACAAAGTTCGAAAGACTTTGAAATAGCTCAAGGTTAATTCATCTTTGTATCAACTTGCTCAATGATGAATGCTATCATTAGAAAAGCTTCACCAAGGTTTTTCAAATCAATTTTGAAATGATCTTAAACCATTCAATTTAGGACCACAATCTTAGGGCTAAATGTATATGACTTGTATACAAGTTTTCCCTATGATCCTCAAATTCGAATTAGGCTCATCTAGGTACAAGAACTATGCACCTTGATCCTAACTCATAATCCTAATATCTCACACACATCTAAGGTGTATCAAACACATCCAAGTCAATTTTGATGTGAGATATGGGTTTAGGTCATCTTAAGCTAAGTTCTCATGCATTTTCTAAACAACAATTTGATCTCCATATCAAATTGTGTTTCTATCCTTAAATCAAATTAATTAATCATAAATGCAAGAGATGATGACATGGCATAAAATAATATCATAAGTGGAAATATGTGTCAATGTCATGATGTCATGGCATAAAGTATGAAACTTAAATAAGACATGACATATAACTAACCTAAGCATTATCTTGACATTTCAAATGATAATAAAATAAATATGATATCATGACATGGCATATGACAAACAATGTATGGAAAATAACATATAAAGGTATAGAAAATACCTAATTCTAGCCTTAGTTGCCATTTTTGATAATTTTGATTATTTTACCATAAATTCTATATTCCTAAGTGTAATAGACCTAAAATCATATACTAAAGATTTTTAGATCACTATGTGCCAATTAGATTAACCCTAGAAAACTCCTCAAATGTGGTTGGCACATCCTAATCACCTTAGGAATAATTTTTAATTTCATTTTCAAGGCTTGATTACACCTTGAAAATTCCTAAAATGCCACCTTTTGCCATGGGTAGGTTAACTACCTATCCAATCAAGGTTGGCACACCCTAAACCATCTAGCGTGAAGGAATCACGCTCCTAGGAACCCAATACCTATTTGAGCTCATTGGGTTCACTAAATATTCACTAGGGATGACTTCCCTAGCAACCCTCCTAATGACCCTCCTAGGCTTTAAAGCCTTGGTCATTTGGGACTCATCAAGATCAACTCTAGGAGTGACTCCCCTTGTGACTTTGGCGATGGTCTTCTTAGCCCTAGGTCTTGTTCCATAATCGAATGGAACATTATGATAAGTAGGCTTGACCACTTGAAACTTAGGTTTGTGACCCAAACCTCTCATGTCCTCGGGCTTTGGTTTTTGGCCCTTAGACCCTAGAGTTGACTTCTCCAAATTCTTAAGAGCCTTTTCTAAAGTGTCAAGTCTTGACCTCAAGACTTGATTTTCCTTCTTTAATACCTCAAGCTTTAATTTTCCATTTTTCTTTGAGGTATTCCTAGGCATATGTCTAGTTGTTTTGGGATTCCTATCTAGGTTTTCCTTAACCTTAGATAAGTTAACTCTAGGGTTGGCATTTCTAGCATTGTCCTTATCTAGGCTAACATGTTTGGCACCTAAGCACATGTATCGGTTTCTATGGTTATCATGCTTATCATTTTTGACAATTGCAATAAAACTACTAGCATGTGTCTTATTAGAATTGCAAGAATGTACCTTAAAGGATACCTTAGGGTTTGCCTTAGCTCCCCCCATAGATGTGCTTGGTCTCTTGTCCTTGTGAGGTTGCCTCCCCCTTGGACATTGACTCCTATAATGTCCCCTTTGCTTGCATTGGAAGCACACCACGTGCTCCTTGCCCTTGCGTATCGGGACTCCGGCTTCCTTGACTTTTGGTGCCGGTGGAGTCTTCCTAATCCTCTTTGGACATTTACTTTTGTAATGCCTATATTCCCTACACTCAAAGCACATTATATGTAATTTACTTGAAATTAAGTTGCTTGAGTTACCTAGGGTTGAGGATGGATATAAGCTCTCTCCTTCATCCGTTCCGGAGGTAGAGACTTCTTCTTCTTGCTCCAATCTTGAAGAAGAACTCTCCTCCTCTTCTTCCTTAGATGTTGAGTAGCCCTCAACTTCTAATTCCATATCTCCATGATGTGAGCTACTTGGCTCACTTGACTCCTCTTCATGACTTGAATTGGAGCTCTCCTCATGGAACTTAGCCAAGTTGTTCCACAACTCCTTGGCATTGTTGTATTCACCTATCTTACACAAGATATCATTAGGTAATGAAAATTCAAAGATTTTCGTTACCTCGTTGTTGATTATGGATTGGTGGATTTGTTCCTTCGTCCACTTCTTCTTCTCAAGAGGTTCTCCTTCTTTGTCCACCGGAGAATAAAACCTACTTGTACACAATTCCAATTTACTAGGTTAGTCATAAGAAAATACTTCATTCTTACCTTCCAATACGCGAAGTCGTCACGATCGTAAAAGGGTGGAATCGTGATGTCTTCTCCAAGTTGATCCATTCTCTAGCTCGTGCTCCCCCGGGTGTTAATCCGACGAAGAGCAACCTGGCTCTGATACCACTTGTTAGGACCTTCGGACGCGGCTAGAGAGGGGGGGGTGTGAATAGCCGACCCCAAATTCACGTTTCTTCCTACAATTTTAGTTAGCGCAGCGGAAATAAAAGATAGAAACGAAAGTGGAGAAGATCAAACCTCAAACGCGACGATATAACGAGGTTCAGAGATGATACTCCTACTCCTCGGCGTGTCCGTAAGGTGGACGAATCCTATCAATCCGTCGGTGGATGAGACCCCGGAAAACCGGCTAATAAAAACTCCTTCTGGGTGGAGAAACCTCGCCACAATCTCTCTTGCAACAGCAAGATCAGCGTACAAGAAATACAGCAAGAAGCCAAGAACAATATGAATGTAAAAACACTAGTTTGCTTGCCTTCTCGTCGACTGGTGATGAAGCAACCACTTCATGCCAACAACAGCAGCAACTGGTCAGTTGGAGTCCAGCCGAGGGAAGCTCACACGAAGCTTTAGGGAGAGCTCAGCAAAGCTCAGATCGCAAGGAGGAAGAAGAGTCAAAAGAACAACAGCACTGTTGATGTAGAGGCCCTTTATATCCTGAACCTGCGAAGAAGACAAAGAAGAAGCAGAAATCTAGTCGTTGTGACTCAACGGCTAGGTCTGGACCGATCAGGCTCCACCCTGATCGGTCCAGGGCGGATCTGATCGGTCTGGGGACCGATCAGGCCCTACGCTGATCAGTCCCCAGACCGATCCCAACTCTTACAGAGAGTTGGTTGCGATCCCTGATCGGTCTGTGGACCGATCAGGCCCATCCCTGATCGGTCTGTGGACCGATCAGGTAGATCGGTCCACAGACCGATCCTCCCTATTGTTCTCTGAATCCCATCGCTTCCTGATCGGTCTACCGACCGATCAGATAACTTAAAGAAAGCTACTGTTTGGTTACTGATCGGTCACCAGACCGATCAGATGACCCACAGTGAGAATCAGTGTATCACTGGATCGGTCAGCAGACCGATCGAATTTCCCAGCCTTAAACCTAAAGCCTTCCTGACCTAGAGAACGAGCTACCGAGCCCTCTCTGACCTAGTCCGGAGAACGAGCTGCCGAGCCCTCTCCGACTTCCATATCCGGTCCAGAGAACGAGCTATCGAGCCCTCTCTGACCTAGTCCGGAGAACGAGCTATCGAGCCCTCTCTGACTCCATCCAGTCCAGAGAACGAGCTACCGAGCCCTCTCTGTCCTAGTCTGGAGAACGAGCTACCGAGCCTCTCCGACTCCATCCAGTCCAGAGAACGAGCTACCGAGCCCTCTCTGTCCTAGTCCGGAGAACGATCTACCGAGCCCTCTCCGACTCCATCCAGTCCAGAGAACGAGCTACCGAGCCCTCTCCGACTTCCACGTCCGGTCCAGAAAACGAGCTACCGAGCCCTCTCCGACTTCCACGTCTGGTCCAGAGAACGAGCTACCGAGCCCTCTCTGACCTAGTCCGGAGAATGAGCTACCGAGCCCTCTCCGACTTCGTCCGGTCCAGAGAACGAGCTACCGAGCCCTCTCCGACCTCCCATGCCAAGCTTCCATACTTGGACTTTTCCCCGTGCCAAGCTCCCTACTTGGACTTTTCCCGTGCCAAGCTCCCTGCTTGGACTTTTCCGTGCCAAGTATCCATACTTGGACTTTTCCCGTGCCAAGCTCCCTGCTTGGACTTTTCCGTGCCAAGTCTCCATACTTGGACTTTTCTCGAATCAGGTCAACTCAAGTTAGGTCAACCAGGTCAACCTTGACCAAAGGTTGCACCCACAATCCCCCAAGTTCCTATTCTTGTCCAACATCAAAACATAACTTCTCTATTCTTGTCAAACATCAAAATATACCTCGAGTCAGGTCAACTCGAGTCGGGTCATCCAGGTCAACCTTGACCTAAGGTTGCACCAACATATGACACGTTTAGTCTAGTACCAACAATACAAGATGAAATATCACAAGAAACTACAACACGTATCACAAATGATACACAACCACAGACAGTGCCTCGTCGTAGTAGGAGGGTTGTGAGGTGACCTGAAAGATTCATGTTTTTGGGAGAGTCTTCGGACTTGATCTTTGGCAAACATGAACCTGATCCCCGGACATATGACGAAGCACTCCAAGATAAAGATGTTGTATCTTGGCAAAGAGCGATGAATTCTGAGATAGAATCTATATATTCTAACAAAGTCTGGGAGCTTGTACAACCATCAGATAGTGTAAAAGCTATTGGATGTAAATGGATCTACAAAAGGAAAAGAGGGACTGATGGAAGGTGGAAACCTTCAAAGCAAGGCTTGTTGCAAAAGGGTACACTCAGAAAGAGGGTATTGATTATGAGAAAACTTTTCACCAGTAGTCATGCTTAAATCTATGCGGATACTCTTATCTATTGTTGTAAAATACCGAAAAATAGGCGAATATTAATAAGGGAATTTTTCGGAATTTTTGGAAATTTTTTGGGAATTTTTCGGAGCTCGTACGGACAAGTTAACGGGGATAAAACGGGACCGGGGAAAAGCCTGTTTAGGCGACCCATTTAAGCGAGGAAATGTTTATTTTATATTTCCTTTTACTTTTTTCCTTTATTTTTCCTTTTCCTCTCCATTTCTTTTCCTCTCCCCGCGCGTGTCGTGCCCTAAGCCTTCGACGCCGTCTTCTCCTCCTAACCGGCGCCGACGGCTTGCCCAAACCGCCACCAAGCGGCGGTTCATTCTCCTCTCCCACGCGTGCATAAGCCTCGGACCAAGGGAGAAGCCAATGCCTTCTCCTCTCTGTGCTTGTGCCCGGCGACACCGCCGGCCACAGGAAACTGCAGTCGCCAACCGAAGCGGATCGCCAACCCTAGCGCCGGCCACCGCGTGCCCTAGCCAAGCCCTGCCGATCCTCTGCCGCCGTCGAACGATGAGTGCCGGCCACCCTTCCTCTGCCCTCGAGCTGAGCCACATTGCCGAGTTCTGTTTCCTCTCTTCCGACAGAGCATCGCCGTTTCTCTTCGCGCCCAACAGCAGCACTCTGTGCCCTGGCATCATCAGCATCTGATCACTAGGCTCTGCTAAGCCTTAGTCTCACCTTCGGGAACGAGGGGCACTGATTTGGGTAAGACCAGTAGGTGTTGATTGGGGATGTTTAATATAGAGACTAATAGTTTCCTTACAGAGTCGACAACGGATTTGTGGCAGGAAAATCTTCCGGTTAGCATTGTACAACATTTGCATCTCTTGGCCGTGTGTCCACAAGAGTGACTGAGGATAAGGTAAAGAGTATGCTTGTGATACATTTAATTGAGTTAGTTTGGATAAGTTTGATTCATTATATAGTTGGTGGTTCAAGTGTAGTTAGGTCGACTTGTGGTTAAGTTAGGAATGGAACCCTAAGCTTTGAATTAGGTATAGTTAACTGTGATTAACTATTTAATTAGGGCTCCTGGAGAAAAATAATTTGGTTTAGCTATTTTGCTTATAATTAAATTTAGCTAAACTATACGGTTTATTACAGGACTTTGATTCGAGATGAGCATCTCGACGTCCGAGTTGGACTGGATTGATCTTATTTCGATTGGAGGCGGGTACTTTGACTTATGTCTTTTGATATGCATAATAAAGTGTTTAACATATAGCAATGATTGTGTTATCCTTTTGATTCGGTTGGTCACTACATGATCTGTTACATGTTGTTTGTTTATTTATTATGCACTGCATGTTATTATTGACCTGACCATACATGCTTTCGGTAGTGACCTAACCATATGATACATCATGTTCAGGACCTAGGGTTTATTTGATACCCTATCTGTTTGTGTACCTTCCATCTGATACATTGACTTGTGGTACACCTTTTATTTATGTATGGATCTTGCTATGCTATTCATGATATTGCCATGTTTAGAGGCATGCATCATTTTGCATGATTGCATGCTGTGCGGTTGTCTGCTCCATTATTGTGAGCGCATCGTCAGTTACATGTATCTGTACACACCACCACTCATGGGTTAGTGGTATATCAGACAGGTGTGTGGCAGTGCTGCTGTTTGGCTCCGTTGGTCTGGTGACTCAGCGTGGTAGCCGGCAGTCAGTTCCGCTCTGTTTGGCTCCGTTGGTTTAGTGTAGCAGCGTTGTAGCCGGCAGGCAGTTGGACTTTGTTTGGCTCCGTTGGTCCGCTCATGGGTAGTGTGTCTCAGCGTGGTAGCCGGCAGAGATTTCCTCCCCGTCATCGTGTACCGGGAGATGAGAGCATTGCGCTCCCCCATTTATGATTTGGGGTAGGAGTATGTATGTACTCCGACAGCATCCCGTCCACTCGGTCACTCATCAGGGGCAGTGATGTCAGAGTGCACGGTTGTCACAGCCCTACCCACTCGGACTCACCGTTGTGTGTGAGATGGCTGACTGGCGTCAGGGGTGACCATGTCATTGGCATCATATGCATGATGCATTGATTGTTTGTGTTTGCTGCATTTATTTGGATGCATATGATTGACATGCATACAGGTTTATGACACTCTCAGTCTGACGACCCAGATATCTTTTACCTTGATACTGGTTAGTACAGTTCTCCTGTTTTTGTTTCAGTTGCATTTATCCTTCTCGTATTCAAGAGACTGTACGCATGATTAGTGTTGTCTGTTATTTACTTTATTTTACATATCAGTTGTACCTGCTGAGTGTTGGACTCACCCCGCCTCCATTGTTGTTATATTTTCAGGTTGAGGCAGTCCGGAGCAGTTCCAGTCGCTGGTCCCCACAGCACGTAGTGCTAGTCCATCTGCTGGTCTTTGAGTTGTTATTTTATTTTAGCTTTTCTCTAACAGACTTTGTTTTAGTCTTGTTTTGGATTTTACATATGGATATTGTATGGAATCCTTCTGTTTGATGGACTTTTGGTATGATTTGGATTTTTATTCTACTACACGCCTGCTTGGACGGCAGAAGAGGTGAGTTCGTCGGATTTGAGTTTTACGAGTGTAGTTGAGTAGGGTGGATTTCGAGTCAGAGTACTATTGTTTGTGATTACTATTATTAACTGCGTGGTTGTGACAGCCAGAGGTTGAATATCTATATAAACTGCGTGGTGATTGTTTCTATTTATTGTTATAATTCCAGCCGCTTGTGGCTGAGGTATATGTGTTATATAGAAGTTTCAGATTGTCCGCCGTACAGGGGAGATGCTGTCGAAATTTCTTCGGACAGGGACTCGTCTAGGGCGTGACAATTTATTTGGTATCAGAGCCTAAGTTTTGCGATCGTTGTTTTCATATTTTGGATGTTTGGGATAACCTATTACCAATTTATTTACTTGGTATCAGAGCGCCAAGTTTGGCGATACTTGTTGGATGTTTGTATTTTGGATTTTCGAGATTTATCTGATACCAATTTATTTGGTATCAGAGCGGGTTATGATACCTGCTTTTGGTGTTCTGGAGATTTATCGGATACCTGTTGTGGGTATTCTGGATATTTGGGTTAGCCAGGTTTGTGAGTCAGACTGGGCATTTTCAGATTTTCAATATGGTTATGTTTCGGATTTCCGTTTCAGATTTATTTGGATTTTCGACGATATTCTCGTTCAGAATTTTGAGGTCAAAAGTTGGGGACTGGACAGCGACGGAACATCTCCAGACAGCAAATAGGTATGATGTTTATTTTATGATAGTTATGACATGTATTAGCACTTTATCTTTAGTACCTGTCTGGTTGTTGTAGCACATATTACATGTGATGGGTTAGCCACTGATCTTGCTCGACCCTAATAGAGATCAAGGATTATAGTCTCTGGTGATTTTATATATTTTACCACCAGTAGTTTTAGCTTTTGTTACTACTAGTTGGTTAGGAGATGGAGGCACTTACCAGCCTCTGCTATTATTAGCTGGCTAATGGATGATACCTACATATTCCTGTTGACTTAGCCAGTAGAGTTTTTATACTCATATCTTTTGGATATTAAGGTACCCGATACGATGAAAATTGGTCATTGGGGAGTTAGCAAGTTTGATCATTGTTGAGAATGGTTTGAGGTTGAGGGATATTGTGAGATCAGATATTGTGATATGTTGATTTCTAATGGTTTGTGAGAGTAAATGTTATGTGGTTGTCTGATGATCTATTACTGGATATTTGTTTTGATGGTGACATAGTGAGTGTCATCTATTTTTGATGATCTATTATATGGGTTATCGTTGATGGTGACATAGTGAGTGTCATGTATGATATTCACAGGTTTGATGATTATAGTTGGTGATCAGATTGTAAATCGGGTGCTAGAGAGTTTATGGTTTAGAGTGCCTATGAGATTTTAATAAATCTGGTTAGTTTTGGTTAGTTAACAGGATGATAAAATTGATGTTTACTTCCTCTGATATTGGACTATGTGGATAAATAATGATTTGATGTTGTAAATGCTAACTTGCTCTCATGGGGAGTAGAGATTTATTCATCTGATATTATGTGGGCTGATATTTTTGAGGATAAAAATAAGAGTGTCTTGATGATTTTGAATTCTGACTTTCTCTTTTGGGTCGTACACAATTATACATATGATATTATGTGGGCTGGCATTTTCTAGTTTGAGTTGAGGTAATTAGTGTTGAATTGACCCATGAACTGATTTAGTTATTTGACAATTTATTTGGGGTCCAGTTGTAATTTGCTCTGGTGTCTATAAGGGTGGATTCCTTCGGATAGTTCTGTATGGATTATGGATAAATGAACTGGTAGGATTTTTGTGGTGCTGTCTTTGGTTGTCATAGTTGAAAATTTTTCTGGGTCGGCTGAGAGGATACATGTATGGAACATGATATCTGGTTGATTATGATTGGATTGGTTGTGAATTCTGGCAAAAAAAAAAAATTTTGATCATATAACTCCATATGAAAGATTAGTAATGGTTTCAGATATTGAGGATATAAATTTGATTGAAGTGTTAAATGTAATCAAATTTTTCATCAATGTCAAGGCTGGATGAAAATGGTTGAGTATTGTGTTGGATTTGGATAACATAGAAGGTAAAATATGGAATGTCAGGTTGATTGGATTAAATATGTTGATTAGGTATATCTATGTGGTGTATACTTGTTCAGTTATGATTATTGTGGGTGTCTAGTAGATTATACCTTAGTGGTTAGACATACATGTCTGATTGTTTATGGGAGGTATTTCGTCGATTAAATCTATGTTGTGAAATGTGCACATGTGTTTGTGTGTTTTATTTGGAGGTATCTTATCGATTTAATATGAGTTCTGATATGTGCAGATGTGTACGGTGTAATATTCGAGGTATTTTATTGATTATATTTGATTTGTGGGTGCACTTGTGTCTATTAGGCTTTCTTGGAAGTATTACGTTGATTATACTCTTGGCATAGGTGGATATATGCCATGTGAGGTTGTTTGAGGTGTATTGTTGATTATGTCTATGTTGATATATGCACACGGGTTTGGTATGCATTGTTGGAGGTAGCACGATGATTTATGTCTATGTTGTGAGTAAGTGTGGTGTGCACAAATTGGATGATTATGGCGATCATACATATGTTGTGTGAGCAAGGGTGCCAGGTGTATTGTTGGTAGCAGCATGATTCTACTTATGTTGAATGCAGGATGTAGTGTCTGCATTATGTCATTTGTTGGATTACCCTGTCAACCCATATTCTTATCAGTGGGTGACTCACTACGATGTTGATAGATTTGACGATGCGTTTGATTTGATTGTTGGATTGTTATACCTTTGGCTGCCACAGTGATATGTGGTTGAGTGATCTCGTGCAACCTCTAGTTGGATAGTTAGGTGCCTTGGGCACTTATGGATCGATTGTGGTGGAGCGGAGCTCCCACATATATATATTTCGGATTGCTTGTAGCGGAGCATTGCTCCCATATCTATTGCAGATACATGTTATGGATTGTTTGTAGTGGAGTGTTACTCCTACATATTGAGGATTTCTTGTGGTAGAGCGTTGCTCCCACATATGTGGTGTTTTCTGTGATAGAGCGTTGCTCTCACACGGGTGGATCTATTCTTGATGATTTGTATTATTGATGAATAATTGCAGATTTATTGTCAGGGAGGTTATGGTTAGGAAGGTCTGTGATACAGACATTATGTATCTTGGTATTATCATTAAGGCTTGCAGAGCCTTAGATGTTTACAGAGACTTGATGATTTTTGGTATTTCGAGGATGTTTGGATCGATTTCCATTGTCTTTATTGACGATGTTGTGATTTATTTCGGATCCGCGGTGAGTCACGCACATCATCTTTGTATAGTTCCAGAGATTGTCATGATGAAAATGTCTAGATGTGAAGATCAGTAGTGCGTATTTTGGTTGTCTTCTGTGAGATGTTAGAGACACACGGTCACCAGTAGGAGTATACCGTGATTCCACAGGAGATCGAGGTTGTTACCGTTGGGAGTAGACGGAGTTTTATAGAAGAGGCTCGCAACTTCCTTTGTTTGGCTCGATATTTCCGGAGATACGTTCTCTCGGATTGCTATGCCACTGACACGCCTGACCAGGAAGGGCGTGAAGTTCACTTGGACTGAGGATTGCATGACCAACTTCTAGGAGTTGAAGCGGAGACTAGTGTCGGTTCCGATTTTGATTTTTACCTTCTGAAGAGGACAGATATGTCCTCTGCACCGACGCATCTATTCAGGGTTTGAGCGCTGTTCTGATGCAGCATGATATGGTAGTCTCCTATGCTTCTCGTCGGTTGAAGGAGCATGAGAAAAACTACCCTATACATGCTCTGGAGCAGGTCGCCATTATTTTTGCCATGAAGATTTGGCGACATTATTTATATGGCGTTACATTTGAGATTCTCACTGACCATATGAGTTTCAAATATCTGTTTACTTAGAAAGAACTTAATCTCCGACAGAGGAGATGGATGGAGTTCCTGAAGGATTATGATTGTACCATTAGCTATCACCCGGGGAGAGAGTTAATGGGGTTGCCGATGCGCTTAGCAGGAAGTCTGGAAGGACTTTAGCTTGCCACCGAGTTGTGGTCACAGACTTGATTTAAGGTTCCTTCGATTTGGGCCTTGACGGGTAAGGACAGACAGAGCAGGGTACTCTGGTTACCATGATTGCTCAGTCGTTGATCAGGACGAGGATACGAGAGCCCTAGGCTGCTGATCAGTATTTGTCAGTTCATTGGCAGTCAGATAGCTTCCGGGCAACAGACCGAGTTTACACGAGACGAGGAGGGTGTTATATACTTCCGAGGCAGATTATGCGTACCTCAGTCTCATCCAGTCTTACAAGAGCTACTTCAGGAGGCTCACCGTTCTCGATTTACGATCCATCCAAGTGGGACCCGTATGTATCGAGATTTGAGACGTTCCTATTGGTGGAACGGTATGAAGAAAGACATCGTGGATTTTGTAGCTAGATGTCTTATCTGTCAGCAGGTGAAGGCTGAGCACCAGAGACCTGCAAGTTTACTTCAGCGGATTCCTATTCCTGAGTGGAAGTGAGATCACATCACTATGGACTTTGTGGTGGGTTTGCCGAGGACACGACGAGGCCATGACGCGATTTGGGTAATCGTTGATCGATTAACCAAATCCGCGCATTTCTTAGCGATCCAGAGGACTGATTCCCTGGATCGATTGGCAGATCTGTATTGTCGAGAGATCATCAGACTACATGGTGTTCCGTTGAGTATTATTTCGGATAGAGATCCACGGTTTACGTCTCGTTTCTGGCAGAGTCTGCAGCAGGCCTTGGGCACACAGCTACGATTTAGTACAGTTTTCCATCCACAGACAGATAGACAGTCAGAGCGGACTATTCAGACTCTTGAGGACTTGCTGAGATCATGTGTTATGAATTTTGGAGGCAGTTGGGAGGACCATCTGCCGTTGGTAGAGTTTGCTTACAACAACAGCTTTCATTCGGCTATCAAATGGCACCGTTTGAGGCGTTGTATGGTAGACATTGTCGGACACCCGTCCTCTGGGATGAGGTTGGAGAGGCCCAGTTGTTGGGACCTCATAGAGTTCAGCATGATGCAGAGTTGGTCCGTACTATCAGACGAAGGATGTCAGAGGCGCAGGACCACCAGAAGAGTTATGCTGATCGGAGACGTAGACCACTGGAATTTTCTGTTGGCGACCATGTATTTCTGCGAGATTCACCCACGAAAGGGGTGAAGAGATTTGGCCTCAGAGGTAAGCTGGCTCCGCGGTATATTGGCCCTTTCGAGATATTGGAGAGGATCGGAGCAGTAGCTTACTGACTGGCACTACCACTGTCCCTGTCAGGCGTTCACGATGTATTTCACGTATCGATGCTGAGGAGATATGTGCCCGATCCGACGCATGTGCTGGCAGATATTCCAGTTCCAGTTCAGCCTGACATTACTTATGAGGAGGTTCCGGTACGGATTCTCGACCGGAAAGAGCGTCAGTTGCGGAACAAGACTATCCGGCTGGTTAAAGTCGGATGGCAGCATCATTCGGACGAGGAGGCTACTTGGGAGCTTGAGGATACGATCCGAGCTCGATATCCCCATCTTTTTACGTGAGGTATGTGATTCAATTTACCGTTCAGCATTTATACTTTCTATATCTGTTGTTAGTACTTGTTGGTGGTAGATAACGAAATTTGGGGATCAAATTTTTATTAGTGGGGGAGAATGTAAAATACCGAAAAATAGGCGAATATTAATAAGGAAATTTTTCGAAATTTTTGGAAATTTTTCGGGAATTTTTCGGAGCTCGTACGGACAAGTTAACGGGGATAAAACGGGACCAGGGAAAAGCCTGTTTAGGCGACCCATTTAAGCGAGAAAATGTTTATTTTATATTTCCTTTTTCCTTTTTCCATTATTTTTCCTTTTCCTCTCCGTTTCTTTTCCTCTCCCCGCGCGTGTCGTGCCCTAAGCCTTCGACGCCGTCTTCTCCTCCTAACCGGCACCGACGGCTTGCCCTAACCGCCACCAAGCGGCGGTTCATTCTCCTCTCCCACGCGTGCATAAGCCTCGGACCAAGGGAGAAGCCAACGCCTTCTCCTCTCTGTGCTTGTGCCCACGCGACACTGCCGGCCACAGGAAACTGCAGTCGCCAACCGAAGCGGATCGCCAACCCTAGCGCCGGCCACCGCGTGCCCTAGCCGAGCCCTGCCGATCCTCTGCCGCCGTCGAACGGTGAGTGTCGGCCACCCTTCCTCTGCCCTCGAGCCGAGCCACATTGCCGAGTTCTGTTTCCTCTCTTCCGACAGAGCATCGTCGTTTCTCTTCGCACCCAACAGCAGCACTCTGTGCCCTGGCATCATCAGCATCTGATCACTAGGCTCTGCTAAGCCTTAGTCTCACCTTCGGGAATGAGGGGCACTGATTTGGGTAAGACCAGTAGGTGTTGATTGGGGATGTTTAATATAGAGACTAATAGTTTCCTTACAGAGTCGACAACGGATTTGTGGCAGGAAAATCTTCCGGTTAGCATTGTACAACATTTGCATCTCTTGGCCGTGTGTCCACAAGAGTGACTGAGGATAAGGTAAAGAGTATGCTTGTGATACATTTAATTGAGTTAGTTTGGATAAGTTTGATTCATTATATAGTTGGTGGTTCAAGTGTAGTTAGGTCGACTTGTGGTTAAGTTAGGAATGGAACCCTAAGCTTTGAATTAGGTATAGTTAACTGTGATTAACTATTTAATTAGGGCTCCTGGAGAAAAATAATTTGGTTTAGCTATTTTGCTTATAATTAAATTTAGCTAAACTATACGGTTTATTACAGGACTTTGATTCGAGACGAGAATCTCGACGTTCGAGTTGGACTGGATTGATCTTATTTCGATTGGAGGCGGGTACTTTGACTTATGTCTTTTGATATGCATAATAAAGTGTTTAACATATAGCAATGATTGTGTTATCCTTTTGATTCGGTTGGTCACTACATGATCTGTTACATGTTGTTTGTTTATTTATTATGCACTGCATGTTATTATTGACCTGACCATACATGCTTTCGGTAGTGACCCAACCATATGATACATCATGTTCAGGACCTAGGGTTTATTTGATACCCTATCTGTTTGTGTACCTTCCATCTGATACATTGACTTGTGGTACACCTTTTATTTATATATGGATCTTGCTATGCCATTCATGATATTGCCATGTTTAGAAGCATGCATCATTTTGCATGATTGCATGCTGTGCGGTTGTCTGCTCCATTATTATGAGCGCATCGTCAGTTACGTGTATCTGTACACACCACCACTCATGGGTTAGTGGTATATCAGACAGGTGTGTGGCAGTGCTGCTGTTTGGCTCCGTTGGTCTGGTGACTCAGCGTGGTAGCCGGCAGTCAGTTCCGCTCTGTTTGGCTCCGTTGGTTTAGTGTAGCAGCGTTATAGCCGGCAGGCAGTTGGACTTTGTTTGGCTCCGTTGGTCCGCTCATGGGTAGTGTGTCTCAGCGTGGTAGCCGGCAGAGATTTCCTCCCCGTCATCGTGTACCGGGAGATGAGAGCATTGCGCTCCCCCATTTATGATTTGGGGTAGGAGTATGTATGTACTCCGACAACATCCCGTCCACTCGGTCACTCATCAGGGGCAGTGATGTCAGAGTGCACGGTTGTCACAGCCCTACCCACTCGGACTCACCGTTGTGTGTGAGATGGCTGACTGGCGTCAAGGGTGACAATGTCATTGGCATCATATGCATGATGCATTGATTGTTTGTGTTTGCTGCATTTACTTGCTGCATTTATTTGGATGCATATGATTGACATGCATACAGGTTTATGACACTCTTGGTCTGACGACCCAGATATCTTTTACCTTGATACTGGTTAGTACAGTTCTCCTGTTTTTGTTTCAATTGCATTTATCCTTCTCGTATTCAGGAGACTGTACGCATGATTAGTGTTGTCTGTTATTTACTTTATTTTACATATCAGTTGTACCTGCTGAGTGTTGGACTCACCCCGCCTCCATTGTTGTTATATATTCAGGTTGAGGCTGTCCGGAGCAGTTCCAGTCGCTGGTCCCCACAGCACGTAGTGCTAGTCCATCTGCTGGTCTTTGAGTTGTTATTTTATTTTAGCTTTTCTCTAACAGACTTTGTTTTAGTCTTGTTTTGGATTTTACATATGGATATTGTATGGAATCCTTCCGTTTGATGGACTTTTGGTATGATTTGAATTTTTATTCTACTACACGCCTGCTTGGACGGCAGAAGAGGTGAGTTCGTCGGATTTGAGTTTTACGAGTGTAGTTGAGTAGGGTGGATTTCGAGTCAGAGTACTATTGTTTGTGATTACTATTATTAACTGCGTGGTTGTGACAGCCAGAGGTTGAATATCTATATAAACTGCGTGGTGATTGTTTCTATTTATTGTTATAATTCCAGCCGCTTGTGGCTGAGGTATATGTGTTATGTAGAAGTTTCAGATTGTCCGCCGTACAGGGGAGATGCTGTCGAAATTTCTTCGGATAGGGACTCCTCTGGGGCGTGACAATTGTCGCTCATATGGATTATGAGGTTTGGCAAATGGATGTCAAGACAACTTTCCTTAACGGAAGTCTTGAAGAAAACATCCATATGAAGCAACCAAAGGAGTTCATTGAAAAAGGAAAAGAGCATCTAGTGTGCAAGCTAAATCAATGTATTATAGACTGAAGCAAGCTTCAAGATCTTGAAACATCCGATTTAATGAAGTAATCCAGTCGTATAGATTTATTCAGTGTCAAGATGAGTCTTGTGTATACAAGAAGTGTGGTGGAAACGTGGTGGTATTTCTTGTACTATACGTAGATGACATTTTGTTAGTTGGAAACAATATCAAAGTGTTGTCGGAAGTAAGGGTATGGTTGTCCAAGCAATTCGATATGAAGGACTTAGGAGAATGCACACATATTCTTGGGATCAAAGTAATAAGGGATCGCAAGAAAAGGATGTTGTGCTTATCCCAAGCTTCGTATATTGATACAATCCTTGCTCTTTTTAGCATGCAAGACTCCAAGAAAGGTTTTCTACCTTTTACGTATGGAATAACTTTATCTAAAGAGATGTCTCTGAAGACATCAAAGGAGATAGAGGACATGAAGACAATTTCTTATGCTTCGACTGTCAGAAGCCTAATGTACGCTATGCTGTGTACGAGACTGGATATCTATTTTGCCATGGGCATGATTAGCAGATATCAAAGTAACACTGGATAAGAACATTGGATTGTTGTAAAGCATATATTGAAGTACCTAAGAAGGACTAGAGATTATATGCTGGTTTACCAAGTAGAAGATTTGATCCCTGTGGGTTACACGGATTCTGACTTCCAATCAGATAGGGGTAATAGTAAGTCTACATCAGACTATGTGTTTACTTTAGGAGGTGGAGCCATAGCATGGAGGGGTGTTAAGCAGAAATGCGTTTCAGACTCAACCATAGAAGCTGAGTATGTGGCAGCCTCTGAGGCAGCCAAAGAAACAGTATGGCTCAGGAACTTCTTGATGGATTTAGATGTGATTTCTGGTTTACCCAAAATCATCACAATTTATTGTGATAATAGCAGTGCAGTAGCAAACTCGAAGGAACCACGAGCCCATAATGCAAGTAAACACATAGAGCGCAAGTACCACCTGATACGAGACATTGTAAAGTGAGGAGAAGTTGTTGTCACCAAGATTGCATAGCGGATATCCCTGCAGATCCTTTCACTAAGGCCCTTCCGGCGAAAGCTTTTGATCGGCATGTTGAAGAAATGGGAATCAGATGTATGACAGCGTTTATGATAGCATAGTCTTTTAGTATAAGTGGGAGATTGTTAGAGTGTATTCTAAAAGTCTAACTTTTTGTAAACATTTATTTTTGAAATAAAATAATCACATTGGTCAAATGTCTACATTTATATGCTAAGTATAGTTGTTCAATTAATTTATATTGTAAATAACATGGTATATGGTGTCGCACACAGAAGATCATGTTATCAATTTCTTATAAATTATAAATAGTAGCTCACGACTAAGATGGATAGGAACAAACCATTGGAATAGTCGTAGTGTAATTTGGTATTAGTTTATCTTGACTATAAAATTACACTAGTACACTATGAGTGTATTGAGCAGGACCATTTGAGGTAGCTTCTTTTTATACTGACTAAATAAAAGAATAAGACCTCTATTATTATGGAAGTGTGTGCTCTTAATCCTAATATAATAACAAGCACATATACTTAATATTTTTTTTTAATTTATCAAAGGGTGTGATTTAGTTCGATAAATCAATAGGCCCGATAAGTTGGGAAATAATATTATTTATAGTGTGTGTTGTTGATTATAGAAGGAAACTGTGTCCTAGGAATCTAGGTTGATGATGTGCCCAAGAGGAGCTCATAAGGATTGTCATGTAAACCTTGCAGGTGGATTTAGTCCGACATGACAATGAAGTTGAGTGGTACTACTCTTGAAGCTAGATATTAATTAAGTGAGTTGTCAGTAATTCATTTAATTAGTGGACATTCTATATCTTAAACACAGAGAGATTAACACACTCATGATAAGAAGGAGCCCAAAATGTAATTTAGGATTGGTGTGGTAGTTCAATAATAGCTCTTTAGTGGTATGAGTTATTATTGATGAACTTGAGTTGGGTGTTCAGGGCGAACACGGGAAGCTCAAGTTCATCGGGAGACCATAACCAGTTCCTCCTCTCGGTCACTATTGTAGCCTCTTATATATAGCCTTATATCCACCCAAAGCCTAACCTCTTAGCCCATGCTAGGAGTCGGCCCCTATCCTTGCTTGGAGCCCAAGCAAGGGGTCGGCCAAGCCAAGCTTGGTGCTTGAGCTAGGGCCGGCCAAGCCTTGCTTGGTGCCCAAGCAAGGGGTCGACCAAGTGTGAAAAGGGAAGAGGGATTTTGTTAAAAATAAAATTTTGATAAAATCTTTCCTTTTATGTTTTCATCCACATGGTTTTAAAAGAGAGTTTAAATTTTAAAATCTTTCTTTTTATAGATTTTCTACAAAGAATTAAAAGAGAGATTAGATATCTTTCCTTATTTGTAGTTATCTATAATGTGAAAGAAAGATTTTAATTTTTTGACAAAACTTTCCTTTTTGTAACCGTGATATAAAAGGAGTTTTATTTTTATCTCTTATCTTTTATAGATATCCATAAAAGGATTTAAAATAGAGAGATTTTAATTTATAAAACGTTCCTTTTATACCCAACCACAAAAGGGATTTATAAAAGTGATATTTTAATTTTTGTTTAAAATCTTTCCTTGTTTGGTTTTACAAGAGGTGGCTGACCAATATAAAGGAATAAAAGGAAGTTTTATTTTTGTTATAAAACTTTTCTTTTTTGGATTGACCAAGGAATATAAAAGAGAGAGAGAGGGTGCATTCATGAGACACACAACCTATTCTATTGTTCCTCTCCTCCATCCTTGGTGGTCGGCCCTACCTCTTCTCCTTCTCTTCTTCGTTGTGGCCGGTGGCATCTTCCTTGGTGGAGCACTTGGTGGCCGGTAGCTTGGAGGTGAAGAAGTAGAGGAAGGAGACATTGTTTTCTAGCATCCCTTGGAGCATTGTGGTGGTGGCCGAAACTTGGAAGCAAGGAGGGCTTTGGTGGTTTTCTTCTTGGTAGATCATCGCTCACACGACGTCCAAGAAAAGAAGAGGAATACAATAGAAGATCAAGAGGTTGTTGCTTACAAAGAAAAGTATAACTAGTAGTTTTATTCCGCATCATACTAATTTTCTTTGTATGAATTTTGAAATACCAAACACAAGAGGCTTATGATTCTAGGTTATCGAATTTATGTTTTTGATTTTGTGTTTCTTTTGTTTTTCGAACTTGTGATTCGATTATTCCTTTTGGTTAAACCTAGGGTTACTATAAGGAAATTAAATATTAAATTTCGTTGAAAGGCTTTGTCTAGGAAGTGGTGGATGCTCCCATACCCAAGAAGGCCTAGCGCCTCGCCATGTTTAACTCGGAAGCCAATCTCTGAAATTAATATTTAATTGAATTTGTAACATGGGTGGATTTGGATCAATAATGTTAAACATCATTTGCGATCCAAGTCTAAACCACTAAGAATAGATAAATTGAATTTGGAAGCAATAATGTTAAGTTCTGTTTGCAATTCCAAATTTAATTTTTAAAGAACACAATAGATTGTTAGGAAAGGTTGAAGACTTGTACAAAATTTTTGTACAGGGGAACCGGTACAATATTCCGAATAGCAACCAACATTGTATGCATTAAGCATGACGAGTAAATATCAGTCAGATCCTAGAGAGGGTCATTGGACTGCGGTAAAGACTATCCTCAAGTATCTTAGAAGAATAAAGAACATGTTATTAGTTTTCGGATGAGACGAGGAATTAGTCGTCAGAGGATATACTGACACAAGTTTTCAAACAGATTAGGATGATCTGAAATCGCAGCAAGGATATGTGTTTTGTCTGAATGGTGCAGCTATTTGCTGGAGGAGTTCCAAGCAGGAGATAGTTGCAGATTTAACAGCTGAGTCCGAGTACATAGATTCAGAGGCAACAAAGAAAGTTGTGTGGATCAAGAATTTCATAGCGGAGCTTTAAGTGATTCCTAGCATTGTTGATGCAGTTGTACTATATTGTGAAAATAATGTAGCCATAGCACAGGCAAAGGAGCCAAGGTCCTACCAAAGATCTAAGCATGTACTAAGGAAGTATCACCTTAGAGAGATTGTTCAGAGGAGTGATGTGTTAGTTAGCAGAGTAGATACCAGCGAGAATATCGCAGACCCACTCACAAAGGTCTTACCTCTACAAAAACATGAGACTCATGTGAAGAGCCTAGGACTGAGAGTTTGTAGTGTTTGGCAATAATGTAAGTGGAAGATTGTTAGTGTGTGCACTTATGTACCAAGACACTTCTTATGTATTTTGTGGATAATTATTTAATAAAGACAAGAATTTATCATTAATTATTTACTTTTCTGTATGTATATGATTAATGATAAAGTCCCACAGATTAATTGGTATATTAATCTGAAAACAACCCTTGATCGGATAGATATCTAGAGGGGGCATGGATATCTAGATCAACACTGGGTATGACTAGGTCGAGATACACCGAGGGATGAATATCCAAGTTGTACTTGGGGTGCCTTCAGTTTCAAGGTACATTAGACATGGCTCGCTCAAGAGGAGACCACATATTAAGCATTATTGGTTATTCCTCTTATGAACAAGTGTAACTGATCTTTTGACTTGAGACCTTCATTTATTCTATGCGTGGAGTTATGTGCTTTAATGCCGTTAAAAGCATTCTTTAATCGGATTGTGATTAATACGGTAGTTGGGTGTATGGTAAAGCGTAGAGAGAATAGTGTTGAGTTAATAGAGGATTCATCGCTCTCTTGGATTAGGAGTTAACATTCTAGCCACTTAATAGGGATATTAGTGACTCGAAATCCATAACCATGGGAGGAATGATTTATCATTCAAGAGGAGTTTATTATATCTTGGAAATCAAGTGAAACAATTAATTTGGTAATGATGCATAACGTATCAAATTAATTGGGATGTAAGCTTAGATAAAGAGATTGAATTACATAGTAATCGGTTCATGGTGGCTTACAATTTATGACTAATATTAATTTTATCGCATTGGGTGGCTAAAAATTATTGCTAAACGGTTACCTTAGTCTGTGTATGGATTTACACTACCTTCATGTATAAAACCTAGAGGGTCGTACGCATAGCACGTAGACATAAACAATGGTATCGGAAGCTAGTCGAGATCAAGATCAAATATGGATTTATTTGATACAAAGAAGAGATCCTCGGAAAAATTCATTCTCTCCATTTCTCCCTCGTCAACTTCTTCTTCGTTTTCTTCCACCGGAAGAGATCGATAGTGTTTCCAAGTCTTTGTCAATCCAAGAGGCTAGCACCTAACAGATCGTGTCAAGTTCATGATCTAATGCGCGTGGATGCCGCTAGAGGAGTCATACATGGGGCTCTTATATATCTGTAATATCATTCAAAGCTATCGAGGACTCGAGGTATAATTTTTATGTTATTATGTATAAAACTATACGTACCACGAAAAAATATATGATTTAATATATGTCTTCCGCTGCGCTCTGAACACAACAAAATATCTCTCGCAACCCATCCTCATATTATATAAAGAGAAATAAGTCACACGATCAGCTTATAATCAACGGTCAAGTGACTAAGAATGGAAATAATTTTTTTTAAATATACCTCCACTAAAAATTAACCCCTTATTCTATTATAAGAAAATTATCAATGATAGGTGGCCATCCCAATTATCTCAAACTATCATAGTCAAGCCAAGTTTACACTTCTAATCAAAAGGAATAATTAAAAAAATTGTTTGAATTTCCTTGTCAACGAATATTTAAAAATTACTTCAAATTTATCTCTAATTAAAAAATTACGCCTCTAATCTTAACCTTTTTATAATAAAATAATAATAATTTTATCTTCTTTTTTATCTCTACTTCTGTCGCCAGTGGGGAACCGCCTCACTGCGAGTCCACTTGTTGTCCGCCACGTGTTCACACCCGCGTTCTTTCGTGTCTTTATTCATAACCAATTAATGCCTGATTCCTCGTCTCATCTACCCTCAAGCATACCCGACCCAACGTGCGGTCCCCGTCCAGAAAATGCAAGGCAACTTCGCTTTCCCTTATCACCACATTCCTGGGAACAAATTCGGGTAACGATGGATGAGTGCGACATATTTTCCACTATTTATCCTATTTCCAAATCTTCTTGTTCCCCATTTCCTCTCTCTTCTTCTATGCGGCCTCCGCTCGCGCTCTCTCTCCGTGTCTGATCCCCTCTTCCCGCTTCAATACCCTAGCACCACTCTCCTCGTCGCCGGCGGCGATCCAGGGGTTTGCGCAGGGCGCGAGACGCGTAGGAGACGGTGGGACGTGGAAATGACGCGGCGGTGTTCCCACTGCAACCACGACGGGCACAATTCGCGGACGTGCCCCAACCGCGGAGTCAAGCTTTTCGGCGTGCGGCTCGACGGATCCGTGCGGAAGAGCGCCAGCATGGGGAACCTCTCCCTCCTCGCCGGATCCAGCGGAGGCGCGTCTCCGGCCGACGGACCGGAACCGGGCGGCGGATCCGCGGGGGATGGGTACGCCTCGGAGGATTTCGTGAAGGGTTCGTCCTCCAGCTGCCGCGACCGGAAGAAGGGTAAGTGTATTTTAGGCAAAATGATTGCTTCTCCTGTCAAGAACCGATTCATACCGGCCGCGAACGATAATTTGAAGTGTATGCATCTGTCCTGCTTTATGCCATAGACTTGTTTTGGAATCATCTATAGAGAGCACGGGAAAAAGAATTCATCTTTTCCTGGCTTTCATACATTGGAATCAGTAGAAGAAACATCCTGCATATCTTGTTTGGATAAGATCTTGTTTACAATCATTGCACATAGATCATGCCAAGGTAGGTCTGAGGAAGATTGACCCACATAGATGCTCTCCTCTGCAAGTGAGAGCAATTAGCCACATTCATAAAAGCCGAGAATGAAATAGCTTGTTCAATTTCTGGTTTGAGTTGAAGAAAAAGACGTTGCACATTTTACATTGCACTAGGTTGGCCTGCTCTTTTGCTCCCTGGGGTAAGTAGATCTCCACAGCTTGTCTGTTGTAAAGTTGATGCTAAATTGAGTGAAATTGGTGAATTAATAGAGATCTATGCACAATTTGGTTAATTTTGTCCAGCATAACTTTGGGTAGAAGGAGAGATCACTCTTATCTGAATCACTGGCCTCTAAAGTATCATTGGCATATACATAAAATTTCTTGTTTTCCATTTTTCAGCATCAAATTTGCTGTTTCTTTATGAGCTATGGATATTTGATGTATGAACTTCTGTGTATGGCATGGATAGGTACTCCTTGGACAGAAGAAGAGCATAGAATGTTCTTACTTGGCTTGCAAAAGCTTGGCAAAGGTGACTGGCGAGGCATATCTCGCAATTTTGTGGTGTCAAGAACACCCACTCAAGTAGCTAGCCATGCTCAAAAATATTTTATTCGCAAATCCAACATGACAAGAAGAAAAAGAAGATCGAGCCTTTTCGATATGGTACCTGATGAGGTTACTCCCTCTCTCTCTCTCTCTCTCTCTCTTTTTGACACACAAATACTTTTGTGCCTGCTTGCATTGTATTGCCTGAGCTGCCTTATAGAACATTTGTTTACTGCCACTCCTTCTAGGCCTATAGCTTGCCCATAGTCTGATACTAAAAAACAGATTAGAATATCTCCATGATTTTTCTTTCCTACCTTTTAATGGATGCAAATGAAATAGATTTGGGCGATATTCAACAATTAAAATACCAAAGTGAAGAAAATTTGTCAAAACTTCTAGTTCAATTGATCTGTGAAACATCACTTTTTAAAGTATGTAGAAATGATATTATACATTGTAGAAATTCCGACAAGTATAATGTGCATATAAAAGTTGTAAGAAAGAACCTATCTCAGTTCATGTAGATTACCTTTGAATCTTTTGAGGCTGTGTGATTGATTTCCTTTTATTTTGTCAGCCCCTTGAACCACAACTGTTTCCAATGAGCCTCCAAGAATCAGAGTTACAAAGCAACAAGCCACCTCCAATACCTCCAACTCTGAACGAGGAATGCGAGTCGATGGATTCTAATGACTCGATGTTGGGAGAAACAGTTGTCCCAATTCCAGAAGCTCCCCAGAGCACTTACACCATGGTACTCCCAACATATTATCCCCCATTTCTTCAATTTGCATCCCCTTACTGGCCCGGAGGTACATCAGAGACCCCAGATCAAGCACATGAAATTATAAAGCCAACAGCAGTGCATTCAAAGTCACCCATAAACGTCGAAGAGCTCGTAGGTATGTCAAAACTGAGTATAGGCGACAACGGGGGAGAAACGGTGTCTTTATCGTCTTCACTAGGTTTGCTCAGCGGGTCAAAGAGACAATCTGCCTTCCATGCAAATCCATTCCCGAAGGCTCGCACTTGATCTCACTATTCAGGCAGGGTTCCCAGTTAATTAGCTTCGCCTCCTTGTTAATACAGTCTTAAAGGTAGTTTCATTTGCAGACTATAAAAGACAGCTTATGTTCGTGAAATACTCAGATAATATATACTACTAATGTAGCAACTGTCTTATTGTCGATTCTTTGAGAGAGTAGTTATAACTCAAGTCTTTGAAAGTTGAAACTCGATACCTAAGTGGTGTCAATGATATCTGCACTGTGGATTTAACCATTTACATTTGATTTGTTCATCATCTGCACTTCTAACTTTAGAGTTGTAGGCAGATGATGATGATGATGATGATGATAATGATGATGATGATGATGATGGCGGCCTTGAGATGAAGGTATATTAATCATCTACATATAATGTGAAACATAATGATGCACGAGTCCATCAAAAGCAATGATGGCTTGTAAGGATTAATGTAGTGCTGAATGAGATGATCTAAGCTCACATGATGAGAAATGTTCCTTGACAAAAATGCTGCAGAGACAAGTTTTGGAGTTATTTCATAAGATTATCCATATCTGTGGAAAACGTTTCTTATTATTTAATTTATACTTTCGACAGAATGTTATGCATCTTGCATTCGGGTATCACGTGCTTTCCACAGGCAGCATTTCGACCGCAGGAGCTCCACGTGCGCGACGCGTCGGCAGCGGCAGGGAAAGCGACGGGCACGTGCGGCGGCGCCCCACGAGGAACTCGCGCCGCTTCCCCCGCAGACGCACGAACTGAAGCGCCGGTAACTTCACTGGCGGTGATTTTTAAATACTTAATCATGTTTGGCTAAACTTATTAAAGTTGTTAGATGTTATTTTAAAAAATAAACGGTTAAAATATTTAAGTAACTTATTTATGTGTTTAATATTATAAGATTTTTTTATTAATAAAATTATTAAAAAATATATAATATTATTAATAGAAGATTTTGAGTTTTTTTATTAATAGAAGATTTTGAACGAATTTATACAGGGGGAATTGAAAAGAGACGTTGACAGAGAAGATGACACGCAACGTTGAAAGAGAAGTCGGCGGAGATAGAAAGATATTATGTTTATAAAAATTTATAGAGAATAAGATGAGGATTTATGAAATTATATAAGGATATTTTAGAAGAAAAAAATTATTAAAATAAGATCTTTTTTAAAAAGTAGAATCTTTCCTACTTTTTTAAAAATAACTTATAATTCCAAAAGAACTTATTTTGACAGCTTATAAGTTGTTTGAAAAAAAAAATTATCAAACAAATTAAAAGAACTTATAAGCTTCAAAATAACTTATAGAGGGTATTTGGCTAAACTTATTAAAAACAACTTATAAGTTGTTTTAAGAGCTTATAAGTTGTTAGATCTTATTTTAAAAATAAGCTGTTAAAATGTTTGGATGAACTTATTACAGTCAACTTAAAGGTATTGATGTGTTTAGCATTATAAGATCCTTTTATTAATAAAATTACCGAAAAGGGTATAATATCATTAATAGAGGGTTTTAGGTGAATTTATGCACCGAATGAGAGAAAATTGGAAAGATGCATTGGCAGAGAAGATGACACAACACTGAAAAAGAAGTCGGCGGAGATAGAAAGATATTAGGTTTATAAAAGTTTATGAAGGATAAGATGAGGATTTATGAAATTATATAAGGATATTTTAGAGAAAAAAATTATTAAAATAAGATTTTTTTTTTAAAAAAAAAATAGGATCTTCATACTTTTTTAAAACAACTTATAAGCTCCAAAACAACTTATTTTTACAGTTTATAAGTTGCTTGAAAAAATTTTTACCAAATAAATTTGAAGAGTTTATAAATTCCAAGACAACTTATAAACTATTTTAGAAAGCTTATAAACTCAGCCAAACATCCACTTAATTAAGGGCATCTCCAATCGTTAAAGTTTTGAATGAGTTTTTTTTTTTAGAATTCTACCATGCCACATCAACATTATAAAAACTCATTGAAACATTTTCAATCGTTAAAGCTTTGAGTGAGCTTTTTTTATAATTCTCTCTACATTTAGTTGCATGACTCCATACATATTACATATTACATCAATTTCAATACAAATCTACTATTCTCTCCACAATTTAAAAAAAAAACCTACATACAATTTTTTTTCATTTAATATCTTTATATAGTTTTCATTTGATATTTTAATTAATTATAATCTTTAATTTAATTTATTTATAATTAACAATTAATTAATTAATTAATTTTTTATTTAATATAATTTATCATTTTATTTAATATTTAATTATTTTATAAATTTAATTTAATTATAGTCATTTGTATATTTTTTTTAACTTATCTCAAATATATTTATTTTTAAAATAAAAAAAATAATAATTTTAGTTATTACTAATTATTTATAAATTGAAACATTAAAAAATATCAATTATGTACATTAATTATTGATTCCACCTTGAAAAAAAAATTGAAAATTCAAATATACTCTTAATTAAAAATCCTAAATTTCACCTACATAATCATAAAAAAAACATTTATAAAATTTTTAAATTTTATAAACATTTGATAAAGTTTGTATGTGAGATGCTTAAATCCGTTTATGCTTTGAAATCACGCGCCGGTGTCAGAGGGGACGACGTGTGTAAACCGGCGCAAAGGAAGCTATGCTACTTTTAGTTAATATAAATATAGAGTTAAAAGAAACTTCATTAACTATTTGATTATTTATAAATTTTGGATCCAAGTGATTAGAAGTTTAATAATTAGGAAGGGCCGGGCCCTACACGTAAAAATATTTTTTTTAAAAAAAATGTATTTTGATATAAATCAAACCTTGCAATTAAGCGATCGCAGAACACGTTTAGTCGTTACCAAAACTCACATGCAATACGAAGAGAGAAGAGAGGAGAAGAGAGAAGAGAGGAGAGAGAGTTATGAAATAAAGAGGAAGTAGGCAACGAAAGCAACAGCACGTCTCCGCTTTAAAGAGGGAGAGGGAGAAGAGAGGGAGACGGAGAGGGAGCAGAGCAAGAGGCTGTGGTGGTGGCGGAGATGGGCGAAGGCCGTGCAGGAACTGTTCTCCCCTTTTAATGCGCCCCCAGTTCCGATCCTATTGATTATTCTCTTCGATCTTCATCGCCGCCCGCACTCTCCTTTCATGGCGCCAGAGAGGGAGATGCCGGCGGCGGCTTGTTACTCCGCCAACTTTGTCTCTGCCAACCTTCTTCAACCTCCGAATCAAAATGATTCTTTTCTGGCCGCCGCCGACGCCGACGCCCACCGATTTTCTTCCTTTTCCGGCCAGAGTTTCTTCTCCGCGGCTGTTGATTGTAACACCGAATTTTACTCGACGGCGGAGAAGTCTGGAACCGCAGAGGGTAGCTCCTTGTCCACTCCTTTCCAGGCGGAGCAGAGTCCGCTCGATCTTTATGTTCCGGTGAGGAAAGGAATAGAGTTGTTAGTTTGTGATTTTGGTACGGGAATTGGTGGTTAATATAGGTGTTTTTTGAGATCTGGTGCAGCAATGCGAGGACGAAGCGGAGCTCGAGTGGTTGTCTCGGTTCATGGAGGAGTCTTCTTTCTGCGATGTCCCCGACATCGCGCCGCCGCGGTCATGCGCAGCGGCCCGGAGCAAGCGCCCTCGGTCCGCCGCCTGGGCCTCCTTGGCGCTGAGCTCGCCGTCTTCGTCGTCCTCTTCCTCCAACGAGTTTTCCTCGGACGGATCTGGGCGGAGGAAGAATGGGAGCGGCAGGGCGGCGCCGAGGCGGTGCACTCACTGCGAGTCGGAGAAGACGCCACAGTGGAGGACGGGCCCGCTGGGGCCCAAGACGCTGTGCAACGCGTGCGGAGTGAGGTACAAATCCGGGCGGCTTGTGCCGGAGTACCGGCCTGCAGCGAGTCCCACCTTCGTCCTCGCGCAGCACTCCAACTCCCACCGCAAGGTCATGGAGCTGCGGCGCCAGAAGGAGCTCTTCCTCCTCCCACGCCCCCAGCACAGCCACCCAGACGCTTCCTCCGCCGCACAGCCGGAGATTCTACTCGACGACGGCGGCGTCTGCTGAGTCTCTGCTCACCTTGGTAGTGTTTAATAAGTTTTCACTAATTAATCGACCTTACTTTTCTCAATTAATTTGCCATTAATAACTAAAAGAAATCAAAATATTTAAAATTTTCCACTGACGTAATAAGAAGGGATGGGTAAAGCATGTGACGTGCAGTGGGATGCCTGCAAGTGTGTCAGAATGAAAGCGAAAAGAAGAAACAAGGTCACGTGACGAGGAAGCAAGAATAATGGGCCAAAAAAATCCTACGGAAAATTAAAATTAATTCGAGGTAAAAACTTTCTTAGTCATTAGCCATTACAGATAAAAGATTTTGAGATGAAAATTCACGCACCTGCTGCACATAATTTGAGGGCATAAATAGAGAATTAAAAAACAACTCCGGATCATATGAATTCTCGGCTGCAATTACCCTGCGCCATAATCTGCTTTTAGCTATGATTCAATTTGAGCAGCAAAATAAAAGCACCATAAATAATAAAATACAATTTAAATTAATTTGGGCAGTTCGATACCTGTAAAAGGAATGTTTAAAATCACATTTGGCATCCACATACCCATTTCATTTTGTGTAGAGTACACAGCAGTGAATCATTTTAAGTTATCAGGATAAACCAGTGGATGCTTAAGTATGATTGTATGAAAGTTTCTTTGTTTGCTAACGAGTTAGTGATGGCTTTCCTCTAAGCCCTGTTAGTAATTCTATCGCGACCAGTTTTATCACCGCTGATGTCGCTGCAGGATATCTCTGTTGATAACTAAGCTTCACATCTACTTAAAGAATCTTCCACCCTTTTTGCCCATGTCCGTCCCTGAGAGGCCCATCGCAAGGACTGATTTGGAGTCTGGTCGCCACTTGAACTCTTTGAGGGTTGAGAAAAGATTTGTTAGCGTAGGAGAGACTTCGTCGTCCTTTATATTATTGCACGAGATGACTTCGAGTCTCTTCAAATCGATCCATGATAAAACTACTGATTCAAAACCTTTTGTGGTTAAGAGTGAGCAGCCCTCTAAGGAGAGAGACCTCACGTACCTGAAGAGAACAATAAAAAGCAACTAGATGAGCAAAAGTTCCATCGAATAAATAAGAAATAGCTAGAGAAAAAACTAGTACAGTATCTGAATTCAGAGTATCTTCAAGAACCAAAGGGACTGTTTTAGCTCAGTCATGATTTGCACAATGTTTTGCACACTTGTTTGAAGATAGACAGTCCATTGCATTATTCATGCCGACTACAGTAATAATGGGAGGGGTATATTTTATCCTCATAACATATCACGCCTACCCAACAACTAGTATCCCTTGCATTGCACAGTCCCTTCTTACTTCTCATACTTTGCGTCCTCACACGAGCTCATCCCCTACCTAATTTTGTCAAGCCAAACTCTAGTTCCCAGCCACCACTCTTTCAGTCTTAACACCTGCAGAGATCACAACCATTATCATTTCGTCTGAAATCCTCAAGAACATTTTGAATTCGCCAAGCACACTTCCAAGAGGGTTATGAAGTTATGTGATCCTCCTTGTCAATGATCAATTAGGTCTGCGCTACAACAAATAATGTGTTTAATTCTATATCATGTCATTTTTTTATCATAATTAATCTTTAAATGGAATTGATTCATAATTAGTTCATTTTTATTAGATTGGTCTATATATTAGAGTTGTCTCTCTCTCTCTATATATAATAGTAGTCTTCTATATATCCAATTTCTCCATCATTCCCTTTCAACAGGTTCTGTTCTCTTCTCTCAACAAATGTATGAGAGTTTTACTCTCTCAACACAACAGACGCTAGCTATGCTCATCGTTAGTTCAGGTCCTTGGTGTTTGTTAATACTACATGGTTAACTAGAGTAAAAAAGTCCCTCTGCTAGAGTTTTCCTAGTTAAATACATATATTCTTTTAACCATATTGATTTTTTTCCCAAAAAAAAGGTATGATAGTCCCTATGCAATCATTGAGGTGAATTTTAGAGAGGAAAAGAATATCTAGTAAATATATCAACGTGAAAAACGACATGTGGGATAGTGTAGTTACTAGTGTCACAACTAATGTGCTATGACAAATGATTTTAAAATAATTGTAACTTTACACTTAAGGCAAGCTTGACTCCCTATCTTTTATGATAGTACAAGGATGAACTTAGTATTTATATTTAAGATAAAGATAAGCTTGAGTCTATCTTTTACCTTAATACTAGATGAACTTCAGTATAGAAACCCCTTTGATGTCTTAAAAAGAAAGAAAGAAAAAGAAACACTAGTTGATATGTAATAGAAAAACACATGTGACTTACAGGGTCTGATGATGATTATTAATTTGTCAGGGCAAGAAATGGATATTAAGAATTCTATTTTATTAAATGATGCAAGAGAGAGTTGGGAAAATTTAATAGGACTTAGATGAGTTTACAAAAGTGTAAAGGATTAGATTCATCAATATTGATTGATTAAAGACTTACCGTAAGATGAATAATAAAATTCAAGATACAAACTCACATTTGATGAAAGTAGAAGAACCTAGATATAACTGAAAGTACCTGTACAACCAATTCAACTATTCTGGTAAAGACCCATTTTGTATTACTGCAGGATAATATATCAGAATGAAGCATGTGAGATGACTTTTTGATCTAGAATAAACAATTCTCACCATCAAAGACCGCCAAACAACTAATCTCTGACTAGAACTAATAGCAATTGGAAATTGGGAAATCATAAATCTCCTTTAAGATAAAATGAAACTGTTTGTTTATCATTGACATCCTAGCTATTTAATCGGTATGAATTGAGTAATATCAGACGTAGTGACAGATAAGAGCTAATCATTTCTTCCATATAAGCTTGTGGACAAGTAAGGTATAGTATACGTCCAAGATTCAGTCGGGAACAACCTTTCACACAGTACTATTGAAAATCAGATGAATGGAGTTAAACCATACAAAGAAGATTTTACTATCCAATTTCAATCTTCAAATTGAGAGAAAAACAAAAAAAGTTTGAGAGGCATTATGTTACCTGCAAATGCTGGAAAGACTAAACATGTCATCATCCAGTCCCCAACAATTTTCAAACATGACTTCTCTTACTGCCTCACACACCCTAAACAATGCTTCCAAGCTTCTTTTATCACGCAGCTGGCACTGCTCCATTTGAAGTGTCTGGATGCTGGGGCACCTTCCTAAGTGTTCCAATGGCCCTGGGTCAGCGTCTATCCTCCTGCAGCTCTGCAATCTCAATTTCTTCAGGTTTTCACAGAAGGACAATGCAGCTATCCATCCTGCATCCATCCGGTGGTTTGATATCGTCAATTCCTCAAGCATCTCGCAGCACTGCCCCACCGCTGAGATGCCGTCGTAGCTACCCTCACAACCAGCAAGCTCCAGCTTCACCAGTCGCTTGCATCCATGGGCCAGCATTGTGAGTCCAATGTCCGCGACACCAGGACCTGAGTAGAACCCCTCAACGGCTCCCACTATCCGCAGTATCTGGAGGTTCTTGAAAGCGGAGATGGGACGGAGAGCGAGATCGGAGCAGCGATGGAGTTCCAGTTCCTGCAGAATGTCGCACGCTTCGGCGACCGCCCTGACACCGACCTCCGAAGCGAGGGCAACGAGGGACAATTTCCGAAGACCAGGGCAGTCGCTGGCAACAATAACGAGACCACGATCGATGACATCCGGCTCGAGGAAGCGGCACTCGCCCACGGGAGGGTCTGCGCCGGCATCAACAGAAAAGGAAACGGCGCCCTTCGAGAGAACGACGCCGGCGTCAGCATCCGAAGGGGTCGCGAAGGAGGCGGGAACGAGGTCGAGGTCGTCGAGGTTGGGAAAGCGAAGGGGAAGGCGGCGACGGTGAAGGAAGGACCAGTCGAGTACGGTGAGGGAGCGGCGGAGGCGGCCGGCGAGGCGTAGCCATCGCCGGCAAACGAGGGAGACAGACAGGCGAACTGAGTCAGGGAGCGCGGCGAGGACGCGGAGGAGGATCTCGTCGGAGAGGATCTCGGTGGGATCTGGCGCGTCCCCAACCTGGGGAGGTTTCAGCGTCGAGATTTGGCCATCGAGCTGCATCTCAGGCACCGCATGCTTGACGGTCTTATCGGCAGCGAACCAGCTCCTCAGGCGTCGGCGGCGGCGGCGCATCCAAGGCTCCCCGGCGGCGGCCAAGCGATGCTTCTCCGCCGCATCGTGCTTCGCCCCCTTGTTCTTCGACACTGCTCTCGCGCACAAAAGCACACAGTTGCCAAAGAAAACGGCAACGGCGAAGGTTTAGGTATTTATAATCGAGATGGGGATCGAAGATAGGGTTTGGAATTGCGACTAAAACTGACGGAGTTTTTTCTGACGTCACAGACCTAGCAGTGATATCAGCATGGATGACGTGGTGGATGGGGAAAGGCGACCGCATTAATTAAATGGGGTATATTTATTTGAGATAGATATTTAGTTCGGGGATAAAAATAAATAAATTTAATATTTTTTAAAAAAAATTAAGGTTCACTAGAAGAACCTCAATTTTTAAAATATTAAAATAATATCTCATTCAAGTTTTTTTGAAAGTCTTATTATTCAATATTATTATAGAGGATTGAATAAAACTTCTATAGCTTGTTCAAAATTATTATTTTATTTAAATTTCTCTATATTATAACAATTTTAAAACAAATTAAATAAATATTTTAAGATAAGAGTGTTTCATATGTAATAATTTTAATTTAAATAGAAGAAATTTTATTTTACATTTTAGTAGTTGATATAATAATATTAGAATAAAGATATTTTTAAAAAATAAGAAGTTATTTCAGTGGCATCAAAAATAAAGGACGCCTTTTCGTCGAAGTGACAAATTAGAGATATGTTTTTTTTTTAAAGTAAAAAAGATCTTTTTCCTAAAGAAGTCTACAGTCATTATGTCAAGGAGAAAGCAATCACTAGATGGGAGAACTTGATGGAGGAAATTGCTTGAATGATGAATATGATCTTATTTGAAGGTTGTGGAGATAGTGTACTGATTTAAGTGGATAGTCTATTGATAAATAATTAATTCTTTGATATGGGATGAAGCTCTTTACCAATTCTGTACATAATCAGTCGATCCAACGAAGTGTTAGTGACAAAAGACCAAGAAAAGGGTCCCTGGCAAGGCCTCTGACGCTCAAGTCAATACAGCTTCCATGTAAGTGGAAGAAGAAAAATAACAGTGGATGCACGAATGAAGGTTTCAGATGCAAAAATTACATACCTTGTTAACGGATAGGACCTCCCTTTTTATATCACCTCTCACGATCTCTGTGACCATGAGGTCGACCTCCCACGATCTCCGTGACCATGAGATGGCTTCATGCGTAAGAGTTTGTTAGGTAGTTTCTTGAAGAGCTTTCGAGGAATCTTTTTTGTACCCACATATCTACCTCTTTTATCGCTTATAACTTAAACTTTTTCTGGAGTCATTGGAGGGAGATGTCGCTATAGATGAATCATCGATGAGAAACCAGATAGACTCCAGAGGAGTTTCCGAAGCAATATTCCCTGACAATTATATCAGGCTATTAAAATATTATCGATTGTTTGTCTGCTGTATATATCTCAGTCGGTTCGGAAGGTCGGTTGTATTACTTGTCATTGTATTCTCTCATAGTATCTCGGTCGGTCCATAAAGCTAGCTATATTGCTTGCCATTGTATTCTGTCATAGTATCTCGGTCGGTCCATAGGGCTGGCCATACTGTTTGTCATTGTATTCTGTCATAGTATCTCGGTCGGTCCATAAGGCTAGTCATATTGCTTGCCATTGTATTTTGTCATAGTATCTCAGTCAGTCCATAAGGCTGGCCATATTACTTGCCATTGTATTCTATCATAGTATCTCAGCCGGTCCATAAGGCTAGTCGTATTGTTTGCCATTATATCAATTTGTTGTATCATATGTTAAATACTTAAGGGATCTGTTCTAACATAGTGCCCACAGTGTGTCAAAGCTTTATTCAAGAAGTTACATGATAGATTACATATGTTAGAATTTTATTTTAGAGACAAGATGACATTAAGTAACTAAAACTCGATCAACCTATGCCTGATCGAGCGGATACGCAGAGTTTTCTAAGAATAAGTGTCTTTAAGCCCGCTCGGTCTTTACCCGGCCAGGCGTACATGGATATTCTTGTGTTCGATCGACCCTCGTCGGACCGATCTTATACTAAGAGTTTTATAAGTGTAAAACACCAAAAAATAATAATAAAAATAATAAAATAATAATAAGGTTTAATGAGTGAATAACCTTATAGGAATTTTAAGAATTTTTTAAGAATTTTCTGAGAATTTTTCGAAGCTCGTATGATGAGTTTAAGGGAAATTTATAGGCTAAGAAGAAGCCTGATTATAATACCCAATTTAAGGAGGAGTTGATTAAATTAATTAAACTAGGTTTATAAACCTAAACCTAAGTATTAATTTCCTATTTCTTCCTCTTCTCCCGATTTCTTCTTGCTCCCGACATCTCCCTCTCCTTCTCTCTGTTAGAGTGTATACTGAAAGCCTAAGCTTTTGTAAACATTTATTTTGAATAAAGAATCACATTTGGTCAAATTGTCTATATTTAGTTGTAGTTGTTCAATTAATTTATATTATATATAACATAGTATGTGGTGTCATATTTAGAAGATGATGTTATCAGTACCTTATAAATTATAAATAGTACCTCACGACCAAAATGGAAAGGAACAAACCATTGGGAGGTCGTAGTGTAATTAGGAATTAGTTTATCTTGACTATATAATTACACTAGTACACTTAGAGTGTATTGAGTAGGACCATTAGAGGTCGTTTCTTTTATATTAACTTTATAAAGAAACAAATACCTCAGTTATTATGGAAGTGTGTGCTCTTAATCCTAATATAATAACAAGCACATATATTTGATATTTATTTCTTTAATTTATCAATGGGTGAGATTTAGTTCGATGAATCAATAAGCCCGATAAGTTGGGAAATGATATCACTTATAGTGTGTGTTGTTGATTCTAGAAGGAAACTGTGTCCTAGTAATCTAGGTTGATAATGTCCCCAAGATGAGCTCATAAAGATTGTCATGTTAAACCCTGCAGGTGGACTTAGTCCGACATGACGATAAGGTTGAGTGGTACTATTCTTGGATGAAGATATTAATTAAATGAGTTGTCAGTAACTCACTTAATTAGTGGACATTTGACATCTTAAACACAGGGAGACTAACACACTCATAATAAGAAGAAACCCAAAAATGTAATTTGGGATTGGTGTGATAGTTCAATAATAGTTCTCTAGTGGAATGAATTATTATTGATAAAATTAAGTTGTGTGTTCAGGGCGAACACGGGATGCTTAATTTTATCGGGAGACCAAAATCAATTCTTCCTCTCGGTCCCTATCGTAGCCTCTTATTTATAGAGTATTATACCCACCTATACCCACCTTCATACCCATGATAAGGGGGTCGGCCAAGCTAGCTTGTGGTTCAAGCTAGGGCCGGCCAAGCCGGCCCTAGCTTGAACCCAAGCTTAGGTGGCCGGCCCCCATTAAATTAAAAAGAATTTTAATTTTAAATTTTTCTTATGTTGAAGATATAATTTATTGGAGAGAATTAAAATTAAAATATCTCTCTTAAAAGGATCTACAAATGATTAAAGAAAGAGATTAGATCTCTTTCCTTATTTGTAGATTGGAAAGATATTTTATTTTTTCTCTTTGTAAATTATTCACATGTTGAAAAATTAAAATTATAGAAATTTCTTTTTATCAACCATGAAGGGATTTTAAAGGGAAATTTTATTTTTTCCGAAGACAAATAAGGAATTTTTAATTATTGATTAAAAATTGTCTTATTTGCTCTCCATGAGGTGGCCGGCCACATACAATTAATTAGGAAATTTTATTTAATTTTTCTTAATTAATTGTTGTCAAGGAAAGTTAAGGAAATTTTATTGTAATTAAATTTCCTTATTTACCAAAACTAAGGAATATAAAAGAGGGGGTTGGGGTGCCTTCATGAGACACAACCTCCATTATTCTCTCCCTCTTTTCCTTGGTGTTGTGGCCGGCCATCCTCTCTCCATCTCTTCCTCTTTGTGGTGGCCGAAACCCTCTCTTGCTTGGAGCTCTTGTGGTGGTCGAATACTACTTGGAGAAGAAGAATAAGAAGGAGAGAAAGCTTTCATCCCTTGGAGTTTGGTTGGTGTTTTTCTTCATCCTTGGTGAAGCTTTTGATTGTGGCCGAACCTAGCAAGGAGGAGAAGAAGGTGTTTTGGTGATCCTCATCTTGGAAGATCGTTGCCCACACAACGCCCGAGGTTAGAAGAGGAATACGGTAGAAGATCAAGAGGTCTTTCTAGAAGGTATAACTAGTATTTTTCCTTTCCGCATCATACTAGTTATTTTTGGAAATATACCGAATACAAGAGGCATACGATTTTAGTGTTTCGAATTTGTTTTTGATGTAGTGTTCTTTTATTTTTCTTTTCCTTGTGATTTGATTGTTCTTTTCGGTTGACCTAAAGTTATTTTAGGAAATTAAATATTAGTTTTCCTTAAAAGGTTTTGTCTAGTCGGTGGTGGTTGCTCCCATATCCAAGAAGGCCATGTGTCTCGCCACGTCAGTACTGGAAACTAATTTTGAAAATTAATATTTAATGGAATTAATAACCTAGGTGATTTGGATCGAACGTGTTAAGTTCCGCAGGAGATCCAAGTCAAAACCTAAAAGAACAAATAGATTAAATTTTGGATCAAACGTGTTAAGTTCTGTAGGCGATCCAAGTTTAATTTAAAAGAACACATGGTAGCTAGGAAAAAGGTTCAGATCTTTGTACAAAATTTTTGTACAGTGAAACCATTAGATTTTCCGAGTAGCAACCAACACTCTTGACGCCAAGCAGATACCAGTCATGATTCAGGTGAAGGTCACTGGAGGGAATGTGAATCAGATGTATGGCAGAAGATATGATAGCTTAGTCATTAGTATAAGTGGGAGATTGTTAGAGTGTATACTGAAAGTCTAAGCTTTTGTAAACATTTATTTTAAATAAAGAATCACATTTGGTCAAATTGTCTACATTTAGTTGTAGTTGTTCAATTAATTTATATTGTAGATAACATAATATGTGGTGCCACATACAGAAGATGATGTTATCAGTACCTTATAAATTATAAACAGTAGCTCGCGACCAAAATGGAAAGGAACAAACCATTGGGAGGTCGTAGTGTAATTAGGAATTAGTTTATCTTGACTATATAATTACACTAGTACACTTAGAGTGTATTGAGTAAGACCATTAGAGGTCGTTTCTTTTATACTGACTTTATAAAGAAACAAATATCTCAGTTATTATGGAAGTGTGTGCTCTTAATCCTAATATAATAACAAGCACATATATTTGATATTTATTTCTTTAATTTATCAATGGGTGAGATTTAGTTCGATGAATCAATAAGCCCGATAAGTTGAGAAATGATATCACTTATAGTGTGTGTTGTTGATTATAGAAGAAAATTGTATCCTAGTAATCTAAGTTGATAATGTCCCCAAGATGAGCTCATAAAGATTGTCATGTTAAACCCTGCAGGTGGACTTAGTCCGACATGACGATAAGGTTGAGTGGTACTATTCTTGGATGAAGATATTAATTAAATGAGTTGTCAGTAACTCACTTAATTAGTGGACATTTGACATCTTAAACACAGGGAGACTAACACACTCATAATAAGAAGGAACCCAAAAATGTAATTTGGAATTGGTGCGGTAGTTCAATAATAGTTCTCTAGTGGAATGAATTATTATTGATAAAATTAAGTTGTGTGTTCGGGGCGACAGGATGCTTAATTTTATCGGGAGACCAAAACTAATTCCTCCTCTCGGTCCCTATCGTAGTCTCTTATTTATAGAGTACTATACCCACCTATACCCACCTTCATACCCATGATAAGGGGGCCGGCCAAGCTAGCTTGTGGTTCAAGCTAGGGCCGGCCAAGCCTTGGTTCATGGGTGGCCGACCCTAGCTTGAACCCAAGCTTAGGTGGCCGGCCCCCATTAAATTAAAAAGAATTTTAATTTTTAATTTTTCTTATGTGGAAGATATAATTTATTGGAGAGAATTAAAATTAAAATATCTCTCTTAAAAGGATCTACAAATGATTAAAGAAAGAGATTAGATCTCTTTCCTTATTTGTAGATTGGAAAGATATTTTATTTTTTCTCTTTGTAAATTATTCACATGTTGAAAAATTAAAATTATAGAAATTTCTTTTAATCAACCATGAAGGGATTTTAAAGGGAAATTTTATTTTTTCCAAAGACAAATAAGGAATTTTTAATTGTTGATTAAAAATTGTCTTATTTGCTCTCCATGAGGTGGCCGACCACATACAATTAATTAGGAAATTTTATTTAATTTTTCTTAATTAATTGTTGTCAAGGAAAGTTAAGGAAATTTTATTGTAATTAAATTTCCTTATTTACCAAAACTAAGGAATATAAAAGCGGGGGTTGGGGTGCCTTCATGAGACACAACCTCTATTATTCTCTCCCTCTTTTCCTTGGTGTTGTGGCCGGCCAACCTCTCTCCATCTCTTCCTCTTTGTGGTGGCCGAAACCCTCTCTTGCTTGGAGCTCTTGTGGTGGCCGGATACTACTTGGAGAAGAAGAAGAAGAATGAGAGAAAGCTTTCATCCTTTGGAGTTTGGTTGGTGTTTTTCTTCATCCTTGGTGAAGCTTTTGATTTGGCCGAACCTAGCAAGGAGGAGAAGAAGGTGTTTTGGTGGTCCTCATCTTGGAAGATCGTTGCCCACACAACGTCCGAGGTTAGAAGAGGAATACAGTAGAAGATCAAGAGGTCTTTCTAGAAGGTATAACTAGTATTTTTCCTTTCCGCATCATACTAGTTATTTTTGGAAATAATACCGAATACAAGAGGCATACAATTTTAGTGTTTCGAATTTGTTTTCGATGTAGTGTTCTTTTGTTTTTCTTTTCCTTGTGATTTGATTGTTCTTTTCGGTTGACCTAAAGTTATTTTAGGAAATTAAATATTAGTTTTCCTTAAAAGGTTTTGTCTAGTCGGTGGTGGTTGCTCCCATATCCAAGAAGGTCATGTGCCTCGCCACGTCAGTACTGGAAACCAATTTTGGAAATTAATATTTAATGGAATTAATAACCTAGGTGATTTGGATCGAACGTGTTAAGTTCCGTAGGAGATCCAAGTCAAAACCTAAAAGAACAAATAGATTAAATTTTGGATCAAACGTGTTAAGTTCCGCAGGCGATCCAAGTTTAATTTAAAAGAACACATGGTAGCTAGGAAAAAGGTTCAGACCTTTGTACAAAATTTTTGTATAGTGGAACCATTAGGTTTTCTGAGTAGCAACCAACACTCTTGACGCCAAGCAGATACCAGTCATGATTCAGGTGAAGGTCACTAGATAGCAGTCAAGAATATTCTTAACTACTTGAGAAGGACTCAAGATTATTTCTTGATCTTTGAAGGAAATGAAGAGTTTGTTGTAAAGGGTTACACCGATGCTAGCTTCCAAACTGACAAGGATGATTACATATCGTATTCAAGGTATGTGTTTTACTTAAATGGTGATGCGGTGAGCTGGAAGAGTTCAAAGTAGGACACTGTCGTTGATTCTACAACATAGGCCAAGTACATTGTTGCTTCAGCTATAGCAAAGGAGGTTGTTTGGATCAGGAAGTTCATTATAGATCTTGGTGTTATTCCTATTATAACGAACCCAATAGACCTCTAATGTGATAACAATAGGCTATTGCACAGGCTAAGGAATCTCGCTCTCATCAGAGATCCAAACACATACTACGATAATTTCATCTCATTCAAGAGATCATCGATAGAGGAGATGTGAGGATATGCAGAGTACCGACCGGTGCTAACATTGTGGATCCTTTGACCAAGGCTTTGACACAGAGAAAATATGATGGTCACACTAGGTCAATGGGTATTCGATATCTTAGTGATTGGCACTAGTGCTAGTGGAGATTGTTAGTATTAGCTCTAGTATCAATTATGATATGATTGTAAATGGCTCATTTTGTATCATATTTCATTATTAATAAAAAGGCAAAGTTGGTTATTATATTTATTTTATATCAGTGTCGATTGAATAAGTATAATAATGTCCTTGGATAGTAGGTTCTTATCTACAACATATCAATTAGTTGAATTGATAGTGAGATATTGTAGATATACATAGAACACTACTCTTAACTATTCCTAGTCAAGCATTAATATACAAGGACAATATTAATGCGTTGAGACTAGTATGTAGGTCAACGGATGACTTAATCTCACAAGTCATGGATATGAGATATCAGGTTGACACATGAATATATATTAGAGAATATATACTGAATGACCCTCCATGATAATGTTTCATGGATCATTATATGAGTGTCATAAACATTCTCATGTGACTATTGGTATGAATAGTCTTTAGACCTGAAGTCACTACGATTCCCTACATAAGGAGTTGTGTACTTTGATATTGGTAAACGTCACCTGTAACAAGGTGGACAATAAAGTCGATCACTGGGTATGCAATAAATTATGCGTAGGGATGCGAGTGATGTAAATGAGATCTATCCCTTCCATATAATGGAAGCGATATCCGTGGGCCCCTTGATTAGTAGGACACAAGAAAACATGGTCATGCTCAAATGAGTTAATATGAGATATTGAGCTTATTTGATTGAGTGTGTCTACTTAGAGATCAAGAAATACAAAGGTTGATAAGAGGATGGCACGGCCTATGCCTCATTGATCAATCTAGATATCAAGGATAGAAGGGCCAAGTCATACAAGATAATAGCTACGGACAGGTTAGGTCGGATCTCGACTTTCTCGTCACTTTGGTAGCAATGATGCCTTGCTAGATGTCACTCATTGCTTATGTATCTAAATGTTTATTTAGATACATTGCCAACGTTACGAGAACCTATTAGGTCACATACAAACAACAAGTAGATTTGGAGATGGGTTCATATGATGAATCATTGGATTAAGACTAATCTGAATTAGACTTATTGAGTTAGACTCAATTAGATCTAATTATTGGATTAAGTCCAATTCAAACTAGACTCAAGGAGTCAATTCAAATTAATGAAATAGTGATTCATTGAATTTGAAATTGCATGAGATTAATTGAGTAAGACTCGATTGAATTATACTTGAGTTAGACTCAAGGGAATTAGACTTGAGCTAGACTCATGTGAGGATTAATGGAGATTAATTCATTGAATTTTAAAAATTCAATGAGTCATTAAATTTTCGAAATTGAATTCAAAATGAGAAGTTTCAAGTGTGGTCCTTAATGGAGAGTAAATGCTCATTAAGGCTCATTGATTAAATTAATGCTCATTAAGTGTTTTCATTGGATGAAAATACTTAAGCAATTTTTCTCTCATTTTTGATAACTTCTTCATTCTCCTTCCTCTTCTCTACTCCTCTTGGTCGAAATTACCTTGCTTGGTTGCTAGCACAACCTTGGGTAATTTTTTTCTCCATTTTTGTGAGTTTGTGAGACAAACGGAGATACTTGTTCGTGTGAATACCGTAGAGGCGCGAACGTATGATCGTGCTGAGATCCAAGTTGTCTGGAGTTCGTGAGCATGCATCAAAGGTATACTATCATGTTGTTGTTCAAATCTTAGTATATTTTTCTTTCCCTTCGCATGGATCTCCTGGAGGAACTAGATGGTTTCCACTGCGCATAAGCGTGTTTAGCGCTCTAGTTCCTTACATAACGATCTGGAGGTTTGATCCCAATTCCCTCTCCTTCCAGCCGACGATCTTCTTCCATCGAAGCTTTGACTACATCCAATCGAATAGGAATGTTTGCTTCTATCTCCATTGGTTCTCGGTTGCTGCTACTGATTCTTGATTTCTACATCAATTTCTTGTTTCTGGATGTGTCGCTGGATAAAAACCAATCGTCTAAATTGATCGATTCCTCACTGATCTGTGAGTGCTTGGGATTCTCAGCTCACCTGGTTCATTGCTTCTCCTAGATTTCCTTTCTGCATTTTCGTTTTCCCAATTTCCAGCTTCAGTTCTATTTTCTTGGCTATTTAATTTCATAGATCTGAACTAGTTGAGTTAGATAAAGTTTTGGATATGTTTTCTTGTCTTCAATTTATCTGAATGTTGCTAATTCCTTGAGTAGAGATCTGGATCCAATGTTTGTGCTTGGTTCGTGAGATGAATTCAGCTACTGTTATCTGAATCTGAGTTATGTTTTCAGTAATGGATTGAGTTCGGTTGTTCTTGTTATGCCTTTGTTTAGTTTCCAATATGCTTAGATCTGTTAATGGTGTAATCCATAGCATAGAGTGATAATATGTTATGAGTTCATGATTAATAGATAGTTAGGATTTCTTTTATTGCATTAGATTTAGTTTCTTTAAATGTTTTGTTATTTCATTTATTAGTTTAACTTCGTTGATGGTGGAATCGTAGAGTAGAGTGACAATGCATTGTGAGATCACTATTAATGGATAGATAAGATGTTGTCCATTTCATTAGAGTTTCATACTTGTTTTTGCTATCTCATTTGTTAGGTTTAGAATAAAAACCCAAGAAACCCCATTTTCATATTAAAGAAATTCAAAAGCAACAACAAATCAATCTTAAGATTCAATCATTGTTTACATTTGTTGGGAGACAACCCAAGTTATCTCTATGCTACATTAGTATAGAATGAATTTGATCACTTAATTCTTTTGATACCCATTTCACGATAAAAATTGGGTTTATCAATCATGTCGCACTGAATTGTGTTGATTGCTTTGTAGTTTAGTTGCGCCTTCTTGATCATCGGGGGAGTCCACTCTTCTGGTTCTATCGGCTTTCCATCAATCATCAGAGGAGTGTATCTTTTAAGTATGGTGAACCAAATTTCGATGTCAAACTTGAGGTAGTATTCCATTTTGCTCTTCCAATAGCTGAAGTTCTCCTCTTTGAACAATGGAGGGAGGATGGTGATGTACCCTTCTTAGTAGGAGTTTGACATATTTGCTATCAAAGAATAAAAAAGAAGAAGAAAATTTCTAAGACTCTCATCTTGCAATTAGTAGTGCGGGATAAAGGAAAAAAATATTACTTGAGAATTAAAGAAAAGACTTTTAAAGAAAAAGAAAAAGTTTTTAAAATTGCTCGAAAATGGTTAAGTAATTTCAAAGCTACCAAGCTTTGATACCAATTGAAGGATCGAAAGATGCGATAGAGGAGGGGTGAATATCGCAAGTTAAAAACTTTTCTTTTAGTATCGATTCATAAAATGACATCAAAGTGGCAGCGGAAAAAGCAAAACAAAAATAATATAGATGATACAAGTTGGTTACTTGGTTCGGAGCCTTCGTCAGCTCCTACTCCAAGACCCGCGATCCTTGATCGCATCGTTGGGCAATCCACTATGATTCTTCCAAAATCTTCAAAAAGAAGCAATGCGTACAAATGCAAGTTGAAGATAGTAACAAACTACTATCTTCTTTTAAGTTAAATACAATGTAAGCTTAAATAAATATACCAACAAGAATAGAAGATGAAGCTCGGTCGACACTTCTAGATGGAGTAGATTGCTTGAAGATGAGACTTAGAGTAGTAGTATGAATAGCATCTTTGCACAGACATGAACTCAAAATAGATACTCTGCCTCAGACCTCGAGCTCCCCTTTTATAAGCATCATTCGGTCGACTGATAAACCCATCGGTTGGCTGATCAGTTCATTGGACCGAACCTCCTATCAGTCGACTGATCACACTCTCTTCCTTCTTTGCTGAGATCTGATCTTTGTACATTTAATGAGCTTTAATGGTTTAGTCGACTGATCACCTTATTCGGTTGATCGAACGATGCACTTTCCCTGTTCGTCAAGATTCTTCATTAATACACCTTTAATACAATAATCATTCGGTCAACTAATCCCTGTGTTTAGTCGATCGATCAAGCTGGCTTCCATCTTTTCTTCTGATCTATATGATCTATGCAATGTCTGTATGGTTCGATCGATCGATCAATCACTTTACCAAACTCTGCTTCAACTGATCTCTGGTCTAAATCAACTTGGTTTGGTCAACCGATCCTAGTGTTCGGTCAACTGATAAACTTCGATTCCTGCAAAATAGAGTTAGAACGAAAGCTCCTACAAAATAGAGTTACTACAGTAATATATAATAGTAAGATGCATGAGTAATAATAGACAGTAAGATTGTATCGATCTCAACTTGGAAACCTTTTCAGTTTCTTCAGTTAGATTAGTGACTTAGAGTTTGTTCCTTCTCGAAACACGTCCTCATTGTCGCTCTTCTCCAGTTGCTTACCTCAACCTACCTGCCAAATATTGGTCCTCCATACTTGTTTGGACTTTGCCGCTTAGCATCGGATCGGCCCACCAGGACTTTCCCTCAATTTTCGATCCTCCAAACCTATCGAGCTTCCATACCAAGTGTTGGGTCCTCTCAACCCACTTGGACTTTCTGCCTGGCTTCCACAATCTACTAAGTCTTTCCTATCTAGCCGCGACTAGGGTTTTCTCGATTGAGTAAACATCTTGCATACTTAGTCAACTTATTAGATCACAACAAGACTTAACTTAAACCTTTGAAAATATTAAAACTCATGTTTGATTCTGGTGCACCCTGCGCCAACACTCCAGACCGTCTGGACTTTTTCTCAACATCCAAGACCTTGGGACTTTCTGCTTGATGTCCGATCCGGACCCATCCAGTCTTTCGCCTGGTGTTTGCGACCCACCTAGTGTCTATGACCCTAGGATTTTGTCTGACGTCCTCAACCAACCAAGACTTTGCGTAGTCCCACATACCATGACTTTGTTGTCTAGTTGCAACTAGGACTTTCCACCTGCCTAATGCCCATTAAGGCTTCTTTGCCTAACCTCAACTAGGACTTTTCTGCACACTAAGTTAACATTGTTAGAATAATAATAATACTTAACTTAGAATACTTTGCCATTATCAAAAATTATGTTCTATCATCTAGTGCTCTCTGCACTAACATGTTTATGACACTCATATAACGATCCATGAAACATTCTCATAACGAGTCAATTCAGTATATATTCTCTAATATATACTCATGTGATAATTTGATATCTTGTATCTATGACTTGTGAGATTAAGTCATCAGTCGACCTACATGCTAGTCTCAACGTATTAATATTGTTCTTGTATATTAATATTTGACTAGAAATAGTTAAGAGTAGCATTATATAGATATATCTACATCATCTCACTATTAATTTAACGAATTGTGTAAGGAACTAAAGCGCTAAACACGCTTATGCGCAGCGAAAATCATCTAGTTCCTTCCGGGAGATCCATGCGAAGGGAAAGAAAAATATACTAAGTTTTTCATAAGATTATAAGAGGTTATACCTTTGGTGCATGTGTAAAATACCGGAAATAGGTGAATATTAATAAGGGAATTTTCTGAAATTTTTGGAAATTTTTCGGAGTTCGTACGGACGAGTTAACAGGGATAAAAAAAACAGGGCCCGGAAAAGCCTGTTTAGGCTACCCCATTTAAGTGAGGAGAAGTTTATATATTTAATTCTTTTTTTTCCTTTTCCTTTTATTTTCCTCATCCGCCGAACCCGTGCCCGTTCCTTTTTTCTTCTCCGCGCGCCCAACGCCGAAGCCCTAACCGGCGACGCACGCGGCGGTTGCTTCCCCTACCTCACGATTTAGGCTTCCGGACCAAGGGAAGTCGGCACTTCCTTTCTCCCTCTCCGCAGCCGAGTGACGCCGTTTGTGCCCTAGATCCAACGACGGCTGCAACTCACAGAGCCGACGCTGCTTTCTTTTTCTTCTTCCCGAGATACCGCCGGCCATAGGAGCCCTAGCGCCGACCTTCTGCCCGCGACGCCGGTCTCTCCTCTGTGCCCTAGCCTTCCTTCTGCCGCAGCCGCCATAGGGAGCAGTGACGCCGCCTTTCCTCTTCTTCCTGTCCAAGTGCCGGTGACGTGCGAGCACAACCGAGCAAAGCCTTCACACTTCTCTAGCGCCATCCTCCTTCCCTCTATGCTGTCGAGCCGACTCTCACAGCCTACTTTCATGCCCTAGTTGGGTGTACTGCCGCCGCTGCTCCTCTGCACAGTGCCGCCGTTGTTCGCTCTATTGCCGGCCAGCTGAACCCTAGATCGTTGCTTGTTCACCTGGGTCCTAGTTCCCTACTGCTGAAGCTTCTAACCCGTGCCCTAGCAGTGAAGTCACTTGTTCTAATTCCAGTAGCAATCATCTCTTGTAGTTGGATCATGTGCTAATTGTTTTTGGTTTCCGGCAGCAAGGTTTTCAGCTGTGTCAATTGGAAATTCTTCGACCTTGGATTTAAAAGTGATACATCCAAATTTAGGTGAGTTTAGAGGTGATTCCATTCTACATTGAATTTCATTAATAGTAATGGATAGTACCAGTTGATTAATTGATATTAGATTGATAAATGTATTTGTTGTATTCCATTTGGATAAGTTAATTGATGATCCAATTGAGGTTTATAAATTGGGTTTGTATTTAAGTTAGATTTCAGGGATTCGATTTAGCTAATTAATTTGTATATAATTAGCTAAACCTGCATGTCGTATTGATACAGGACTTTGACGCGAGACGAGTATCTCGGAGTCGGAATTTGGACCTTTCTTTTGTCGGAGGCGGGTACTTTTGACTTATTGTCTTTGATATGCATAGTAATGAAATTAACAAGTTGCATTAATTGTGTTCCTCATTTGTTTCGGTTAATCACTACCCGATTACCTGTTACCTGCTTGATTGATTGTTTGTTTTGCATTTCGTGTTGTTATATACCTGATTACACATGCTCTTAAGGGTAGTGATATAATCATGTTTCACCCTGTTCAGGACCTAGGTTTGATACCTTATTTGATCAGTGTACTTTGATATGATTTGTTCACTATGGTGCACATCATTATGTGTCCATAGATTGGTTTAGTATATTGTCATGCTTAGTATCATGCACCATTCGCATGACTGCATGCTGTGTGATAGATTGCTCAATTATTGTTGAGCACATCGCCAATTTCATCACTGTTCGGTGCTCCGTTGTTGACGCTCAGGGGTAGCGTGACGCGGCGTGGTAGCACGTCAGTTTGCTCTTCCGGTGCTCCGTTGGTCCGCTCATGGGCAGTGTGACGCAGCGTGTAGCACGTTAGAGATCCCTCCCTGTCATAGTGTACCGGGAGATGAGAGCATTGCGCTCCCCCATTTATGATTTGGGGTAGGAGTATGTGTGTACTCCGACAGCATCCCGTCCACTCGGTCACTCATCAGGAGTAGTGATGCAGAGTGCACGGTCGTCACAGCCCTACCCACTCGGTCCCACTTTTGGTTGTGAGTTGGCTGACTGGCGTCAGGGGTGACCATGACATGAGCATCATATGCATGATGCATTTATTGCTTGTGTTTGTGTTTGCTGCATTTATATGCTGCATATTGTTTGGATACCTATGTTTGACATGCATACAGATCTTCTATACCTTTCGGACTGTTTGTCCTTATACCCAGGTCCTGGTTAGTACAGTTTCTCTCCTGTTTATTTCAGTTTGCATTTACCTTTATTTTTATCAGGAGACTGTACGCATGATTAGTGCTAGGTGTTATTTCCTTACTTTACATATCAGTTGTACCTGCTGAGTGTTGGACTCACCCCGCCTCCATTGTTGTCATTTTCAGGTTGATGTTGTCACGAGAGAGTTCTAGTTGCTAGTCCCCTGCAGACCACCAGCTATAGTTATCTTTGGTTTTGTTTATGTTTCTCATTTGACTATGTTTTAGACTTGGTTGATTTGATACTTGGATATTGTATGGTTTGTACCTGTCGATGGATTCTTATCGTTTGATGGATTTATTTGGTATGATTTGGATTTATTCTACTACATGCCTGCCTGGACGGCAGAAGAGGTGAGTTCTTCGGATTTGAGTTTTACGAGTGTAGTTGAGTAGGGTTGATTTCGAGTCCTCTTATTACTGCGTGGTTGTGTCAGTCAGAGGCTGAAATTTATATTAACTGCGTGTGATGATTATGTATATGGCTGAGGTATATGAGGATGTAGAAAAGTTTCAGATTGTCCGCCATACAGGGGAGATGCTGCCGAAATTTTCTCGGACAGGGACTCCTCCGGGGCGTGACAGCGTGCACACGATCTCCCGACAGCTCGGATCACAGTACGATCTCACGTTCGCACCTCTACGGTATCCACACGAACAAGCATTCGTTTGTCTCACAAACTCACAAAATGGAGATAGGTTATGCTAGCAACCTAGGGAAAAGATTTCAACCAAGAGAGGAGAAGAGCAAGGAGAATGAAGAACTCACTTAAAAAAATGAAGAGAAATTGCTTAAGTATTTTCATCTAATGAAAACACTTAATTAGCATTAATACCTTAATGAGCATTTACACTCCATTAAGGACCACACTTGAAACTCCTCATTTCAAATTCAATTTCAAAAATTGAATGACTCATTGAATTTCTAAAATTCAATGAATTAATCTCCATTAATCCTCACTTGAGTCTAACTCAAATCTAATTCACTTGAGTCTAACTCAAGTCTAATTTACTTGAGTCTAACTCAAGTCTAATTCACTTGAGTCTAACTCAAGTCTAATTCAATCGAGTTTTACTCAATTAATCTCATGCAATTTCAAATTCAATGAATCACATTTCATTAATTTGAATTGACTCCTTGAGTCTAGTTTGAATTGGACTTAATCCAACAATTAGATCCAATTGAGTCTAACTCAATAAGTCCAATTCGGATAAGACTTAATCCAATGATTCATCATATGAACCCATCTCCAAATCTACTTGTTCTTTGTGTGTGACTCGATAGGTTTTCGTAACATTGGCAATGTACCCAAATCAACATTTAGATACATAAGCAATGAGTGACATATAGCAAGGCATCATTGCTACCCAAGTGACGAGAAAGTCGAGATCCAACCTAACTTGTCCGTGGCTATTATCTTGTATGACTTTGTCCCTCTATCCTTGATCTCTAAGTAGACACACTTAATCAAATAAGCTCAATATCTCATATTGACTCATTTACGCATAACCATGCTTTCTTGTGTCCTACTAATCAAGGGGTCCACAGATATCGCTTCCGTCATATGGAAGGGATAGATCTCATCTACATCACTTACATCCCTCCGCATAATTCATTGCATACCCAGTGATCGATTTTATTGTCCACCTTGTTACAGGTAACGTTTACCGATACCAAAGTACACAACTCCTTATGTAGGGAACCGTACCGACTTCGGGTCTGAGGACTATTCATACCAATAGTCGCATAAGAATGTTTATAACACTCATATAACAATCCATGAAATATTCTCATAGCGGTTCATTCAGTATATATTCTCTAATATATACCCATGTGCCAACCTGATATCTCATATCCATGACTTGTGAGATTAAGTCATCCGTTGACCTACATGCTAGTCTCAACGCATTAATATTGTCCTTGTATATTAATGTTCGACTAGGAATAGTTAAAAGTAGTATTTTATGTATATCTACCGATCCTGTCTGAGAGTCGAGTCGACGGATGTTGGGGATGTGGCACTCGCGGCTATCTTTGGGTGAGCTCCGAGGTGAAGTGGGCCTCCGATAAACCTACAACAAAGCCAAGTCGGGAAGAGGTTCCCGGCGACGCCCTCCGACGCTCAAGTTAGGCAACGATGGGATGAAACAGAAACAGAGTAGTGAGATTGTAGCTACAGTGAAGAATATTATATACCTCCGTCGAAGTCTGGGGGGCCTTATATAGGATCCCGGGGAGGCGCGTGCACGCTTCTTGAGATGTTATCGCTTCCCAAAGCATATCTCAGAATGATCGTGTCAGAAAAGTGTGTCTAACGTCATACCGCAACCGTCCGAGCATATCACTGACATGAGAGTGGAAACTTCCACCGTACGATTCTCTGCCCAATCCAGCCGCTGACCATGCTATCCGTCGGCGGCACCTGGCTCGAGAAGGATATCACCAGCTGTCTGCCTCCTTTGTCCTCTTTTGCGTCTTTTGTCTATTTTCGGGCCGAGCGGGAGGGCCGCTCGGCCACTCTGGCGGTCGGGCGTAAAGGCATGCCGGACCGAGCGGGAAGGCCCCTCGGGCATATACTCGGACGGGAATGAGTCCTTAGTTGATCTGCAGCTTAGCCAAGCGGATGGGCCGCTCGGCGCAGCAACTCCTCTATACGAGAAAATCATGAGCGTCGGAAGCCCGACCCATGGTCGAGCTATCTTCTCGCCAACCCTTGCGCTATCCTGGCCAAGCGGCCAGGGGGCCTCTCCGATCGGCAAGATCCTTAGGTTGACCTTCTTGATTTTGACCCCCACGTGTCGTTGACCACTGCCCATGTGGGTCCCCTCATGCTTACCACCGGATGACGTGTCTTCCCTTCAAGTCTAGTCAAAGGAGGATGCAAGTCCTACTGACTGGGATATTAGCCTGGTGGTGTGGCAACCGCTTTGCCACTAACGGAAATGTCTCTCCGCTCAGGCACCATGGAGGTGAACACTGCCGCTCGGCAGCCTATCCCCTGGAACTTCAAAAGTTTTGGTTTGCCGCTGATTGCCTCGCCGGTCTAATGGCAGTCAATGCTGACGTCTTTAGGATTCCCTCAAAATTCGCAAAAATCCTTGCCATTAAGGCTGAGCACGCGGTCACGACTACGTAATGGGGCTCATTAAATGCGATCCTATGAGTGGGCGACGCGTGGCGAGGCCGCCGTCATCGCATGATCAGACGATGTAACCTCTGCTTTTTGAATTTGACGATGAGATATGGTCTTCGAGTCTTGTGACCTGAATCCAACGGCTTGGAGGAATTGAGCCCCGTCTGTATAAAGCCCTCATCACCTTCCTCCGCCGCCTATCTTCGTGCTCGTGCGTCCGAAAGCCTTCGTTTGCGTTCGGTACTCTGGTGAACCCGTTCCTCAGCATTTCGGCAACTCCTCTTCTTCTTCGATCACCCTTTTCCTTGTAAGGCTCCTCTGCCCCTTGTCTCTTTGTTCTTTCACATTTTTCTTTACACTCTAGCGGTGTTTGTGCCCCTTAGGCACTGTTCCGATCATCTCCTCCATCGACCCCTCCATTTTTCTTTGGCTTTTGCCTTCCCTACTGTTCCGGTGATGGCTAGTCCTTCTCAGCCATCGGAACTTGCTCCTGGCCCATGGTACACGACCATGGAGTCACGGTTCGACACACGCGACGCGGAGAGCCTAACCAATGCCCTCGACCTTCATTCTGATTTTGAACTGGTTTTGGCTTCGCCTTCCGACCTGCCACACATGCCGCCGAGCGACACGATCTACTTTTTCCGAGAACAGTTTGTTGCCAGGTTGCGATTTCCTATCCACCCCTTTATCCTCGAAGTCTGTAACTTCTTTCGCATTCCGCTCGGCCAGCTCGTCCCTAATTCCTTTCGCCTCTTGTGTGGGGTCATGGTGTTATTCAAAATCCATGACATACCTCTCCGCCCTAAGGTTTTTTACTACTTTTATTATCTCAAGCAGTCCGAGCTGGGCACTTATTTGTTCCAGTCTCAGGCCAGCTTAGTCTTTTTTGATAAAATGTCATCCTCTAATAAACACTGGAAAGATTACTTCTTCTTCCTGCGACTTCCCAAACTGCCTCCCTTCCGAACAAAGTGGTAGGTCGGGCTTCCTACTCCTCCCGTGATGAAGAGATATAAGACCCGACCGGACTATCTCCAAGCAGCAAATATGCTAGCCGGCTTGAAGCTCAATATCCACAAGCTGTTACCAGAGGGGATGATGTACATGTTTGGTCTGAGTCCGATCCGAACGAAGCTCCCGAGCAGCTTGGTAAGGAATTTACTTGTGTCTTTATCTTGAGTCTAACTGATTTTCTTCCCTTTCTTTCGCAGCGAGTATCGTGATGGAGTCCGTGTTGTTTGGCATCCTGAAGAAGAAGGCCGCCACGATCGAGGCAGCAACGGCCAAAAAAATGGAGTGACTTGACATTGCTCTGGTCGGCTCTCATGAGGGTGAGAGCAAGGCGGATGTTGGGGAGTCCGTCGCTCAGACCTCTCCTGTGGAGGTGGTGGGTGAAACAACTTCAAGTCGATAGCCTGCCGCTCGGGGTGACGACTCTGAGCCAGAGGACCATCTTCCCCTTTCCGGGCGAAAGCGACGCAGGGCAGGGACGCCTATGCTTTCGGCAACTTCAGCGATACAGGCGTCCGAACAGACGGGCGCGATCTCCCCCAAAGAAAATGTCCCATCTATCGAGGACCTCTCCTCCGATCGGACTCCCTCCCAGTTGGATCTGCTCGCTAACCCCATCGCGGTGCAGCCGATCAGTTCTTTGCCTCCAGCGCATCAAAGGATTCGTCGCTCGGGCATACTTTTTGCGTCGTCCGACCAGCCATCTGGTCCTTCAGCGTCCTCTCATATAACGCCAGGCGGACGCCGCACAATAAAGGTCGTTCTGCACCTTCCAACAGAGGCCTTCATGGCAGAATTTGAGCGACCGACGACCCCTAAACACATGATCACCATCAGGGGACCGCTCGCCAAAGTATAGGAGGGCGCCCGCGCCCGTGTCACCGCAATGCCTCCCGGTCTGCTGACCAATAGTTACCTGCAGCACGCCACCGGTGTAAGTTTTCTGTCTATACTCATCCACGTGTTTTTTACGATCGGCACTGAACAGGTGTTTATTTGTCAGAACTGGGTGGAAAGCGCGGCCATCACCAGTCGTATGGCGATGTTAGAGGAAGAGCTGAAGAAGCTCAAAATTTATGGCGGGTCGTCCTCCTCTCAGGCACCATCATACGTCGAGCTGCAAAAGGAGCTGGCCAAGACTAAGGAACTATTGGAGGCCGAGCGGAAGAAATCGGCTGACCAGGCGAACTTGCTGAGCCAGTTCGAAAAGCAGGTCCAAGCCTTCAACCACCAGATAGAGCTAGCGACTACTCAGAGGAATAGTGACATCGCCGATCTGGATGTGAAGAACGTCGTTGCCCGAGCCCTGGAGCAGCGGGTGAAGGAATTGGCCGACCTGCTGGACGTCGAGAAAACAAACCGTTCGGCGGAGGTGGTGGCTCTCAAGGACGAAATGAAGGCCCTTCAGGAGGCCCTCGAGGCCTCGCGCGCTGCCCTCAAGGAGTACAAAGAGACCGAGCTGAGCCGCTTTGCTATAATGAGGCAGAGCTACATCCGATCGGATGAATTCATTCAGAAAGTCTGCAATCGGTTCGTCCTCGCCTTCGAGGTGGCCATCACTGCCACGGCGAATCATCTGAAAGCCAAGGGTCACCTCCCGGAGTCCTTTATCATCCCCGTCCGGGAACACGCTGCGCTTCTTACTACCATACCAAAACATGTTTTTAACTACCTTGAGTGAAGTGTCTTTGTAATTCTACCGCTCGGTCGGAAAACTTTATTTTGAATGGAATTTTGCTTTTTGCTCTGTTAGCTTGTTTTCCCTGGTTGGCGTAAATAACCGTGTGGCCCGAGCGGGTGCTTTGCTAGTGGGTCATTGTTTCCTTCCTTTGGGATTTATGGTCGCCGCTTGACGGTCTTCAAGCCGGGGGGTTTATAGTTGCCGGTTCGACTCTAGAGTTTAACGTCGCCGCTCGACGGTCTTCAGGCCGGGGAGTTATAGTCGTCGGTTTGACTCTAGAGTTTAACGTCGCCGCTCGACGGTCTTCAAGTCGGGGGGTTTATAGTCGCCGGTTTGACTCTAGAGTTTAATGTCGCCGCTCGACGGTCTTCAGGCCGGGGGTTTATAGTCGCCGGTTCGACTCTAGAGTTTAACGTCGTCGCTCGACGGTTTGATGGAGCGTAGTCGTTCGGTGTGAACTTGTTATACCCTTGTGTTTCATGATTTCATTCCTGCAGTCAAAGGGTACCGAAGAATGGAAATACACATAACTGATTACATTGGCACACCATTCACCCAGCCCGGTACGGCTGGAGATGAATAGCGCTCCATGGTCGTTCTAGTTGTCGTCCGTCTTCATTTTCCAAGTAGTAGGAGCCCGATCGGAGCTTCTCGATGACCTTGAAGGGCCCAGCCCAGGGAGCCTCCAGCTTACTCACATCACCGACTGACTTCACCTTCTTCCATACAAAGTCGTCGACCTGAAATGCCCTGAGAATCACTCACCTATTGTAATTCTGCTTCATTCTCCGTCGGTACGCCATTAGCCGGACGACTACTTTGGCCCACATCTCGTCTATCAAGTCCAGCTCCAGCTGCCTCCGTTCGACGTTACTCGCGTCGTACTGTTGCACCCGATCAGATTCTATTCCAACCTCTACGGGAACGACAGCTTCCCCTCCGTACACCAAGTGGAAGGGTGTGACCCCCGTTCCCTCCTTAAGGGTAGTGTGAATCACCCATAATACGCCTGGGAGCTCATCTACCCAGCTACCTCCGACATGATCGAGCTGAACTCAAAGAATCCTAAGGATATCCCAATTGGTGACTTCGGCCTGCTCGTTGCTTTGCGGATAGGCCACAGAGGTGAAGTGCTGCTGAATGTCGTACCCCTCGCACCATTCTCGGAGCTGCTGTCCGACGAACTATCGTCCATTGTCGGACACGAGTTGACGTGGAATGTCGAACCGACATATTATGTGTTGCCAGATGAACTTCTTGACCATCTGCTCGGTTATCTTAGCTAATGACTCGGCCTCGACCCATTTGGAGAAATAGTCTACCGCCACGAGTAAAAACTTCTGTTGTCCGGTCGCCATAGGGAAAGGTCCCACAATATCCATGCCTCATTGGTCGAATGGACAGGACACTGTGAACGCCTTCATTTCCTCTGTTGGCCGATGGGAGAAGTTATGATATCTTTGACAGGACAGGCAGGTAGTGACGGTCTGAGCAACATCTTCCTAGAGAGTCGGCCAAAAGTACCCGGCTAGCAGAATCTTTCTCGCCAATGAGCGGTCACCCGGGTGCCCCCCGCAAAATCCTTGATGCACTTCCTTTAGTATATATTCCGCATCCTCCGAGTTGACGCACTTTAGTAACGGGCGGGAAAAAGCTTTTTTGTAGAGCTGATCCCCGATGAGGGTGAACCAACCCGCTCTCTTCCTTATCAACTGGGCATCTTCCTGATCGGGCGACGTAGTTCCCGATCACAAAAATTCCACTATGGTTGTCCTCCAGTCGCTCAGGAACATGAGGTCCTCCATCTTGTCAATTCGGGCCACTAATGACACATACTCAATCGGATGTTGTATGACGATCGGAGATATCGAACTTGCAAGCTTAGCCGATATCGAACTTGCAAGCTTAGCCAACTCATCTGCCGGCTGGTTTTCCGTTCGGGGGATCTTTTGTATGACCACCTCGCTGAAGTTGGCCTTGAGCTTTTCGAAGGCCTTCGCGTAGAGCTTGAGTCTTGCATTGTTTATCTCAAAAGCTCCTGAGAGTTGTTGAGCAGCAAGCTGAGAATCTAAGTAGATCACCACCCGGCTTGCTCCTACATGTCGAGCAGCCTGCAATCCAGCGATGAGGGCTTCATATTCTGCTTCATTATTGGTTGCCCGATAATCTAGCCGGACGGACAGCTGCACCCGCTCTTCCTGGGGAGAAATCAATAAAATACTAATATCGCTCCCGATCTGAGTGGAGGACCCGCCCACATATACTTTACATAAAGATTCGGGCTCGGGATTATGCACTTCGGTGACGAAATCTGCCAAGGATTGCGTCTTAATTGTCGTGCGGGACTGATACTGGATATCGAATTCACTTAGCTCAGTTGTCCACTTGATCAACCATCCGGATGCTTCTGAGTTGAGGAGAACTCTCCCCAAAGGACTGTTCATCATGACGATTATCGTGTGCGCGAGGAAATAAGGTCGAAGGCAAGCTTTTCGAGACCAGTGTAGCGGGACTCAGCATCCTTTAAAATGTGACTCAGAAAATACACGGGTTGTTCTTCGCCGTCCTGTCGCACTAACGCCGAGCCTACAGCATGCTCAGTCGAAGATAAGCAGGTGCGGAGTGGCTCGCCGGTGTTGGGCTTAGCTAATACAGGCAAAGAGTTTAGATAAACCTTTAATTCCTCAAATGCCTGGTCGCATTCTCTATCCTACTGGAATTTGGTGGCTCGGCGTAGAATCTTGAAGAAAGGCAAGCTTCGATCGGCAGTTTTGGAGATGAACAGCGACAAGGCCGTTATCCGACTGGTAAGGCGTTGCACTTCCCTCAAGTTTCGAGGAGGCGGCATGTCTTGCAGCGCTTTCACTTTGCTGGGATTCGCCTCTATACCCCGCTCGGTAATAATATACCCCAGAGAGCGACCGCTCTTTGCTCCGAACAGACACTTCTGGGGATTTAGCTTGACTCCGTATATCCTCAGCGTCTGGAAGGTTTCCTCTATATCTGCACAAAGGTTGGCGGCTCTGATTGATTTAATAAGTATGTCATCAACATATACCTCCAGATTTCGCCTAATCTGCTTCTGCAACACCTTGTTCATGAGTCGCTGGTATGTGGCACCGACCTTCTTCATGTTGGTTGCTACTCAGAAAACCTAGAGGTTCCACTGTACAAAAATTTTGTACAAAGGTCTGAACCTTTTCCCAGCTACCATGTGTTCTTTTAAATTAAATTTTGGATCGCCTGCGGAACTTAACACGTTTGATCCAAAACTTAATCTATTTGTTCTTTTAGGTTTTGACTTGGGTCTCCTGCGGAACTTAACACGTTCGACCCAAATCACCTTAAGTTATTAATTCCATTAAATATTAATTTCCATAATTGGTTCCCAGTACTGACGTGGCGAGGCACATGGCCTTCTTGGATATGGGAGAACCACCACCGACTAGACAAAACCTTTTATGGAAAGCTAATATTTAATTTCCTAAAATAACTTTAGGTTAACCGAAAAGGACAATCAAATCACAAGGGAAAAAAAAACAAAAGAACACTATATCGAAAACAAATTCGAAACTCTAGAATCGTATGCCTCTTGTATTTAGTATTATTTCCAAAAATAACTAGTATGATGCGGAAACAAAAATTACTAGTTATACCTTTTAGAAAGACCTCTTGATCTTCTACCGTATTCCTCTTCTAACCTCGGACGTTGTGTGGGCAACGATCTTCCGAGATGAGAACCACCAAGCACCTTCTTCTTCCTTACAAGTTTCGGCCATCAAAACTTCTCCTAGGATGAAGAGGTTCGGCCACCACCACCATGCTCCAAGGGATGCTAGAAAAGAGGCTTCTTTTCTCTCCTTCTTCTCCTTCTTAGATCCGGCCACCAAAGCTATCTCCACCATGAGAAGATTTCGGCCACACAAAGGAGAGGAGAGGAAAGAAAGGGTCGGCCACACCCAAGGAGAAAAGAGAGGAAAAATAGAATAGAGTCGTTAGCATTGAAGCCTCCTCTACCCCTCTTTTATAATCCTTGATCTTGGCAAATAAGGAAAATTTAATAAAAACTTCCTTAATTCTTTTGCCATTGAAAATGAAAATTTATTTAATTAAAATAATTTTCTCTTTTCAAATTATAATGGCCGGCCACTCTTCTCCCCAAAACAAGGAGAGTTTTAATTAAAACAAAAATTAAAACTTCCTAATTTGTTTCTAGAAATTTATAAAAATTTCTCCAATAATTTTAATCCCTTCATGATTGGTTAATAAAAAGAAATTTTATAAATTAAAATCTTTCTTTTAAACATGTGGATAATTTCCAAAAAGGAAAGTTATCTCTAAAAATTAAAATCTCCTTTCAATCTACAAATAAGGAAAGATATTAAATCTTTTCTTAATCTTTTGTAGAAACTAATAAAAGAGAATTTTTAATTTTTAAACTTTCTTTTAAATCATGAATATAATTAAAAGGAAAGTTTTTACCAAAATTAAAATCAACCTTTTAATCTACAAATAAGGAAAGAGATTTTAACTCTTCTCTTAATCTTTTGTAGAATCTTATAAAAGGAAGGATTTAAATTTTTAAACTCTCTTTTAAATTATATTATCCACATAAGAAAAATTTTAAAATTAAAATCCTTTTTATTTTAATAGGGCCGGCCACATGAATTCACCCATGAACATACCCATGGCCGGCCCTAGCTTGGTCTCCAAGCTAGCTTGGCCGGCCCCTATAGGATGGGTAAGAAGGTGGGTATAGGTGGGTATAGTACTCTATAATTAAGAGGCTACGATAGGGACCGAGAGGAGGAATTGGTTTTGGTCTCCCGATGAAATTAAGCATTCCGTGTTCGCCCTGAACACACAACTTAATTTCATCAATAATAATTCATTCCACTAAAGAACTATTATTGAACTACCGCATCAATCCCAAATTACATTTTGGGCTCCTTCTTATTATGAGTGTGTTAGTCTCCCTGTGTTTAAGATAACAAATGTCCACTAATTAAGTAAGTTACTGACAACTCACTTAATTAATATCTAGCTCCAAGAGTAGTACCACTCAACTTCATCGTCATGTCGGACTAAGTCCACCTGCAGGGTTTAACATGACAATCCTTATGAGCTCCTCTTGGGGACATTCTCAACCTAGATCACTAGGACACAGTTTCCTTCTATAATCAATAATACACACTATAAGTGATATCATTTCCCAACTTATCGGGCTTATTGATTCATCGAACTAAATCTCACCCATTGATAAATTAAAGAAATAAATATCAAATATATGTGCTTGTTATTATATTAGGATTAAGAGCACACACTTCCATAATAACTGAGGTCTTTGTTCCTTCATAAAGTCAGTATAAAAGGAACGACCTCAAATGGTCCTACTCAATACACTCTAAGTGTACTAGTGTAATTATATAGTTAAGATAAACTAATACCTAATTACACTACGACCTTCCAATGGTTTGTTCCTTTCCATCTTGGTCGTGAGCTACTGTTTATAATTTATAAGGAACTGATAACATGATCTTCTGTGTGTGACACCACACACCATGTTATCTACAATATAAATTAATTGAACAACTACATTTATCATAAATGTAGACATTTGACCAATGTGATTCTTATTTCTAGATAAATGTTTATACCAAAAGCTAGGCTTTTAGTATACATCCTAACAATCTCCCACTTATACTAAAAGACTAAGCTGCTATATCTGCTGCCATACATCTGATTCCTATCCCTTCAACATGCCCATCAAAAGCTCTTGCCTTATGGACCTCAGTGAAAAGATCTATAGGTCATCTCCTGATGCAATCTAGGCGGCAACAACTTCTCCCCGTTTATACGATTTCTCGTTTTGGGTGGTACTTGCGCTCTATTGTGTTTACTTGCCTTATAGACTTATGGTTTCTTCGAGTTTGCTACTGCACCAACATTATTACAATAAATTGTAATAATCTTTGGCCAAACCAGAAATCATATCTTAGTCTATCTTGAGGTTATTGAGTCATTCAACTTTTATAGCTACCTCAGAGGCTTGCCATATACTAAGCTTCTATGATAGAGTCCAGAAAAACACCTATGCTTATCACTCTTCCATAGTTATGACTTTATCTCCTAAAATAAACACAAAACCCCGAGGTTGACTTATTATTGTCCCTATCTGATTGGAAGTCAAAATCCATGCAACCCACAAGGACCAAATTAACTGCCTTGTAAGCTAGCATATAATCTCTAGTGCCTCTAAGGTACTTCAATATATGCTTTACTGCAGTCCACTGTCCTTGTCCAGAGTTACTTTGATATCTGCCAACTATGCCCTTGGCAAAACAGATTTCTTATCTCGTGCATAGCATTCATTAGGCTTCCGACAGCCGAAGCATAAAGAACTACCTTTCTTTCCTTTATCTCCTTTGATGTCTACAGAGACATATCTTTAGATAAAGTCACTCCATCCTGAAAAGGTAAGAAACCTTTCTTGGAGTTTTGCATGCTTTAATACGAGCAAGGATTTTTCCGTTGTATGAAGCTTGGGATAAGTAAAATATTCTTTTCTTGCGATCCCTTATTACTTTGATCTCAAGAATATATTCATTCTCCCAAGTCCTTTATATCGAATTGTTTGGACAACCATACCCTTACTTCTGACAACATTTTGATATTGTTTCCAACTACCAAAAATGTTATCTACGTATAGTACAAGAAATACCACCACGCTTCCATCACACCTTTTGTATACACAAGACTTATCCGGTTACTAAATAAATCCATAGGTCTGAATTACTTTGATAAACCGGATGTTCCAAGACCTTGAAGCTTTGCCTCAGTCCATAGACTGATTGAGCTTTACACAAGATGCTCTTAGCCCTTTGCAATGAACCCTTCTGGTTGCTTTATATGGATGCTTTCTTCAAGACTTCCATTAAGGAATGTTGTCTTGACATCCACTTGCCAAATAGATAAAAGAATCCGGATAGACTTAAGCATGGCTACCAGTGAAAAAGTTTCCTTTTTCATCAAGCCTTGCTTTGAAGGTTTCTACCTTCCTGTCTATCCCTCTTTTCCTATTATAGACCTTTTACACCCAAAGGCTTTTACACCACTTGGTGGTTCTACAAGCTTCCAGATTTTATTAGAATACATATATTCTAATTCTATTATTCATTACTCTTTGCCAAGATGTTGCATATTCATCTTGGAGTGCTTCGTCATATGTCCGGAGATCAGGTTCATGTCCTTCAGGGATCGAGTTCAAAAACTCTCCCAAAATATGAATCTTTTAAGGTTGCTTAACAACCCTCCCACTACGACAAGGCACTTTCTGCAATTGTGTATCATTTGTGATACGTGTTGCAGTTTTCTTGTGGTATCTCATCTTGTACAGTTGGTACTAGGTTAGACATGTCCTTTATTATTTCCTTAAGAACAAATTTACTTATGAGCACGTGGTTCATTATATAGTCCTTTTCTAAAAATCGGTAATTGATGCTAACAATGACCTTCTGATTTTTAAGACTATAAACCTACTTTCATTTCTCTAGGATAACCCACAAACAAGTGAATTCCTATCCAACTTATCATTGTCTCTCTTCAGCATATGTGCTGGACTACTCGAATCCGAATATGCTTCAAAATAGGCTTACGTCTATTCAGCAATTCTATATGAGTAGAGAGTTCTGACTTTGGAAGGTACTATGCTCACTTCCGTTTCCAGAGTATATCCTTAAAATGAATTTGGTAAAATAACTCATCATCAATCTACTTATTTCTATAAGAGTCCTATACCTTCTTTCCACTACACCATTCTGTAGAGGTGTACCAGGTGCAGTTAGTTTGGATTGAATCCCTACTTCTGATAAGTGACTCCTAAATTCTCCCAAGAGGTACTTGCCACTATGATCTCACCATAGTGTCTTTTTACTTTATCGTTTCTCCACATCAGCCTAGTACTTTTTTGAACTAATCAAAGTACTTAGTCTTGCGGTACATTAAGTAAATTTATTTGTATCTTGAATAGTTGTCTATAAAATAGACGAAATATTCAATACTACCTCTTGTCTGGATAGGATCACACAAATCAGAATGAACCAATTTCAACATATCTTTGACTCCATACCCCTTAGACTTAAAAGCTTCTTGGTTATTTTCCTTCCAAGTAAGACTCGCGGGTTGGAAAGATTTCCACTACTAATAAACCCAAAAGTTCATCAGCTACCAATGAATCCTACTCAAGTTAATATAACCTAGCCTTAGATGCCAAAGATATAATTGGTTTATTTCCGAAGGTTACTTTCTCTTAAAATTAGAAGACGTGTTACTAATTTCCATTTGTTGCATCGTGAGAGTTATTGGATTTATAAATTGCCAACCAACGTACCAGAACAGATAACTTCCCTCTTTTTCTTAATAACAACTTTGTTATTAAAAGAGGCAGAATATCAAGTTCTTTGAATAGTTTAGAAACTGAAAACTAGTTCTTTCTAAACTTGGTGCGTAAAGACAATTACTCAAAAATCCATGTTTTATTCTTATCAAAAGATAAACATCTCCCACTGCAACAGCTACCATGTTTATAATAGTGCCCATGTGGACGGTGTTTTAATTTTCATTTAGTTGCCGGGTTTCCTGGAACCCTGCAATGAATTGCGGACATGATTAATGGCATCTGTATCTACACTCCAGGTTCTGGTAGATAACACCACTAAACATGTTTCAACTAATAAATTAAATACACCTATGTTGTTCTTAGCTCTAAGAAGACAGTTTACCTTAATGTCCAAGTCCTATTCCAATCATTACAATTGGGACTACTAAGCCTTTTCTATAGTATGACTGCTAGGGGATTGACAAATATTTAAATCCTAAGAATCACAAAAATATTTGGTCAAGATCAACTCCTTAAAAACCCCCATGAATTTTGTATGCCACGATAGTGTGGACGTATACAAAATTGAAGAGGAGATTTTATTCATTAATTTTATTATCTCGTCATCTTTACTTTATGACGAATAAAATTAATAGTTGATCTGTCTTTGATCAAATATTTGGTCAAAAACTTTTGAATTAAAAAAAATATTGATTCCTCAAACAATATTATTTAAATTCACCAACATCTCAAAACACCGTGAATTTTGCATGCCACGTTAGTGTGGGCGTATACAAATTCAACATTTGTAAAAGGAGGGTTTTAACCCATTAATTTTATTATCTTGTCAACCTAACTTTTTGACAAATAAAATTAATAGTTGGTATCATTTGGTCACACAAATAATAGCAGTGACTCCGATGGGGAGGATACTATTAGATGTGTCTAAGTGTATACCATTACTTGACACTAAGTCCATTAATAAGATTATGCCCCTTCCGTTGGGGAAGATCACACACTCTTAATTAACTTCCTATAGTCATCCAAAAATGGAAGTCTGTTCTAGTGATCCACAAACAAGCTCATCCGTTATGGAGGAAGGCACTCAGAGCCAACGCGCAAGCTTGTTTGCATCACTTACAAACCAGTAATGGAGACCATGGGATTTACTTAAAAATCCCTCTCCCGCTTAGTTATTTATAAATGAGGAATTTTAACTATGCTAGCCTACTAAATATGTAAACTAACATGCACACACAGCACAATATAAAAGCAATAAATAGAAAATCTAATTTTCAACTATTATGGCTTTTATCTCTTATTGTCCTCCGTGTGTTGTCATCCCAAGCTACTGCCATATTTGGCCACCGCCACCGGGTCTAGCTGTCGCATCCATCTTGCTCCTAGTTCCGCTGCGCCTCTGGTCCTTATAAGGTTCCACGCTTTGCAAGATTCAATCCGCGACATAAATAGAATTTTACATTTTTTGATCCTATATTCCATAAAAGGAATGTACATGTATCTAGATCAAAATTAAAATCCTAATAAAACTAAATACAGCTCCTGCTGTATTTTATAATACAATCATGCACACACATATAAATGCCCTTGACATGTCCAAGGGTCCAATCACACACATAATAACTAAAAGCCATAATAGTTGGATCCTGCATCCACAAAGTTAGCACATCCTACTATTATCCTGCCTAAATTATGTATGACATGTGCATAATTAAACTAATACCAAATACACAGAGGCAAAACCCTAGCTCTGATACCAATTGTTGGTTGTTACTCGGAAAACCTAGAGGTTCCACTGTACAAAAATTTTGTACAAAGGTCTGAACCTTTTCCTAGCTACCATGTGTTCTTTTAAATTAAATTTTGGATCGCCTGCGGAACTTAACACGTTTGATCCAAAACTTAATCTATTTGTTCTTTTAGGTTTTAACTTGGGTCTCCTGCGGAACATAATACGTTCGACCCAAATCACCTTAAGTTATTAATTCCATTAAATATTAATTTCCATAATTGGTTCCCAGTACTGACGTGGCGAGGCACATGGCCTTCTTGGATATGGGAGCAACCACCACCGACTAGACAAAACCTTTTATGGAAAGCTAATATTTAATTTCCTAAAATAACTTTAGGTTAACCGAAAAGAACAATCAAATCACAAGGGAAAAAAAAACAAAAGAACACTATATCGAAAACAAATTCGAAACTCTAGAATCGTATGCCTCTTGTATTTAGTATTATTTCCAAAAATAACTAGTATGATGCGGAAACAAAAATTACTAGTTATACCTTTTAGAAAAACCTCTTGATCTTCTACCGTATTCCTCTTCTAACCTCGGACGTTGTGTGGGCAACGATCTTCCGAGATGAGAAACCACCAAAGCACCTTCTTCTCCTCCTTACAAGTTTCGGCCAAATCAAAAGCTTCTCCTAGGATGAAGAAACACCACCACATGCTCCAAGGGATGCTAGAGAAGAGGCTTGCTTTCTCTCCTTCTTCTCCTTACTTGATCCGGCCACCAAAATCTCCACCATGAGAAGATTTCGGCCACACAAGAGGAGAGGAGAAGAAAAAGGGCCGGCCACACCCAAGGAGAAAAGAGAGGAAAAATAGAATAGAGTCGTTAGCATTGCAGCCTCACAAACCCCACATTTATAATCCTTGATCTTGGCAAATAAGGAAAATTTAATAAAACCTTCCATAATTCTTTTGCCATTGAAAATGAAAATCTATTTAATTCAAATAATTTTCTCTTTTCAAATTATAATGGTCGGCCACTCTTCTCCCCAAAACAAGGAGAGTTTTAATTAAAACAAAAATTAAAACTTCCTAATTTGTTTCTAGAAATTTATAAAATTTCTCCAATAATTTTAATCCCTTCATGATTGGTTAATAAAAAGAAATTTTATAAATTAAAATCTTTCTTTTAAACATGTGGATAATTTCCAAAAGGAAAGTTATCTCTAAAAATTAAAATCTCCTTTCAATCTACAAATAAGGAAAGATATTAAATCTTTTCTTAATCTTTTGTAGAAACTAATAAAAGAGAATTTTAATTTTTAAACTTTCTTTTAAATCATGAATATAATTAAAAGGAAAATTTTACCAAAATTAAAATCAACCTTTTAATCTACAAATAAGGAAAGAGATTTTAACTCTTCTCTTAATCTTTTGTAGAATCTTATAAAAGGAAGGATTTAAATTTTTAACTCTCTTTTAAATTATATTATCCACATAAGAAAAATTTTAAAATTAAAATTCCTTTTTATTTTAATAGGGCCGGCCACATGAATTCACCCATGAACATACCCATGGCCCTAGCTTGTCTCCAAGCTAGCTTGGCGCCCTATAGGATGGGTAAGAAGGTGGGTATAGGTGGGTATAGTACTCTATAATTAAGAGGCTACGATAGGGACCGAGAGGAGGAATTGGTTTTGGTCTCCGATGAAATTAAGCATCCGTGTTCGCCACAGACACACAACTTAATTTCATCAATAATAATTCATTCCACTAAAGAACTATTATTGAACTACCGCATCAATCCCAAATTACATTTTAGGCTCCTTCTTATTATGAGTGTGTTAGTCTCCCTGTGTTTAAGATAACAAATGTTCACTAATTAAGTAAGTTACTGACAACTCACTTAATTAATATCTAGCTCCAAGAGTAGTACCACTCAACTTCATCGTCATGTCGGACTAAGTCCACCTGCAGGGTTTAACATGACAATCCTTATGAGCTCCTCTTGGGGACATTCTCAACCTAGATCACTAGGACACAGTTTCCTTCTATAATCAACAACACACACTATAAGTGATATCATTTCCCAACTTATCAGGTTTATTGATTCATCGAACTAAATCTCACCCATTGATAAATTAAAGAAATAAATATCAAATATATGTGCTTGTTATTATATTAGGATTAAGAGCACACACTTCCATAATAACTGAGGTCTTTGTTCCTTCATAAAGTCAGTATAAAAGGAACGACCTCAAATGGTCCTACTCAATACACTCTAAGTGTACTAGTGTAATTATATAGTTAAGATAAACTAATACCTAATTACACTACGACCTTCCAATGGTTTGTTCCTTTCCATCTTGGTCGTGAGCTACTGTTTATAATTTATAAGGAACCAATAACATGATCTTCTGTATGTGACACCACACACCATGTTATCTACAATATAAATTAATTGAACAACTACATTTATCATAAATGTAGACATTTGACCAATGTGATTCTTATTTCTAGATAAATGTTTATATCAAAAGCTAGGCTTTTAATATACATCCTAACACTTCAGTCCGAACGACATTATGTTGTAGCAATAGGTGTCGTCCGCCGTAATGAAGCTCACTTTCTCCTGGTCTTCCCGGGCGAGCGGCACTTGGAGGTAACCCTGATAGGCATCCAGCATGCTTATCAGCTCGCATCTAGCGGTCGAGTCTACCATCTGGTCAATTCGAGGCAGAGGGTAAAAGTCTTTTGGGCACGCCTTATTCAGATCCCGGAAGTCGATGCAGACCCTCCATTTATTGCTCGGCTTGGAGACCAACACCACATTCGCGAGCCAGCTTGGGAACTGCACCTCCCGTACGTGGTCGGCCTCCAGGAGTTTTTAGACTTCCTCTCGGATTATGACATTCTGCTCCGCACTGAAGTCCCGCTTCCTCTGCTTGACAGGCCGAGCGTCCGGTCGGACATGGAGCTCATGTTGCGCGACGATCGGTGAGATGTCTGGTAGCTCGTGCGTTGACCACGCGAAGACGTCATGGTTGAGCTGTAGGCACCTGATCAGCTCCTCCTTCGGGCCTGCTTCCAGGTTTGATGCAATGAATGTGGTTGCCTCTGGTCGGCCATCATGGATCTGCACCTCCTGCTTTTCTTCATAAACTAAGGTGGGAGGTTTTTTGGTTACGGTGTTTACCTCAAGGCGCGATGCCTTTCGAGCGAACTTTGACTCAGCTCGAATCATCTCCACATAACATCGTCGGGCGGCCAGTCGATCTCCGCGGACTTCTCCCACCTTATCCTCCACGAAAAATTTGATCTTCTGACAGAAAGTTGAGACGACCGCCCAGAACTCGTTGAGAGCCGGTCGTCCCAGTATCACATTGTAAGCGGAGGGGACATTTACCACGATGAAGTTAGTGGTCCGCGTCCTTCGAAGCGGTTCCTCTCCTAGAGAGATGGCCAACCTAGTTTGCCTGACCGGCAGAACCTCATTGCCAATAAATCCATACAGCAGGGTTGTCATGGACAGCAGTTCAACCCGATCAATTTGCAGTTGATCGAATGCCTTCTTGAAAATGATGTTGACAAATTTACCTGTATCAATGAATATGTGGTGAATAGTATAATTTGCTATTACCGCTCGGATGATAAGTGTGTCGTCGTGCGGCACTTCAACTCCTTCCAGATCTATGGGCCCGAAGCTGATCTTGAGGCCCTGTGCTCGCTCCCGGCTGCAACCTACTTCATGGATGAGCTACCGAGCGTGAGATTTTCTAGCCCGGTTTGAGTCACCGCCTGTTGGTCCACCAGCAATGATGCTGATCTCGCCCTGAGCAGTGTTGCTCCTATTTTCTTCCTCCCGAGCGGACGGTTTCATTCGCTCCTGCGAGACTCCGGGATTGACCCTCGGCTGATGACGATGTTACTGTTCGGGGGACTCCCTTGTCACCCGTCGCATGGTACTCTCGTGTCGATGGCATCGATCGGGCGAAGGTGATCGGCGTTGATAGCTTCTCGGCGCCGGGTGAGCAATCGGACCGAGACTCCGACAATCACGGGTATTGTGAGTTGCTGACTGGTAAAGGGAACAAAACATGGGAGTCCATATCTTTCCTTTTTGCTTGGGTCGATCGACCGCCACGTGTTGGACAGCATGCAGCCTTGTTTCCTGATGAGAGTGTGTTCCCTCAGTGCGGGGTCCTCTTGGTGGCTAATGGCTGACCATCGGACGCCGCTCGACTGAAGACAAGGGCTCGGACGGTGCTTCTTTCTTCCTAGCCGCCTGGGCTTCCTCTACATTGATATATTTGTTGGCCTTCTTCAGCATATGATCGTAGTCACGAGGTGGTTTTCTGATGAGCGAGCGGAAGAAATCCCCGTCGACTAGACCCTGAGTGAAGGCATGCATCATTGTCTCAGATGAGATCGTGGGGATGTCCATCGCCGCCTGGTTGAAGCGCTGGATGTACGCTCAGAGAGTTTCTCTCGACCCTTGTTTCATAGAAAATAGGCTGACCTGGTCTTCTGATAGCATCGGCTGCTGGCGAAGTGGTGGAGGAATGTCATTCGGAAGTCTTTAAAGGTCCGAATTGATCCGTCCGGCAGTCTTCGGAACCAACGTTGAGCCGAGCCGGACAGCGTAGTAAGGAAGACTCGGCACTTGACTCCGTCAGTATATTGGTGGAGGGTAGCGGCATTGTCAAACTTACCGAGGTGGTTATCAGGATCGGTTACGCCGCTATACTCCCCGGTTGCTAGTGGGGCGTAGTGCTTCGGGAGCGGGTCCTGTAAGATTGCCTCGGATAATTAGCGATTGATCCGCTCAGGAGATGACTCGGTCTGAGGCGACTTACCCCTTTTGACATCCCGGGCGGGGGCTTCATTAGATGATCCTTGGTTGGCTTGAGCTAGCTCAGACGGAGTTTGGAACAGGGCCCGATGGAATGGAATGGGGGCGGTCGACGCATCTCCTGGTGTGCCGTTCTGCCCTTTATTCTATGCCCAAGTGGAGTACTGTTCTGGTCGATCTTCTTACACCGCTCGACCGCCCGATGCCGAGGTCGCCTGCTGCACCATCCGCTTGGCTAACGCTTTTTGCTGCTGCTGCTCCACGATTTTTGTTGCTCTTGTCTCGATAAGAGCGTCGATCTCCTCTTGAGAGAGCGTCACGGTGTGCGGTCGTCTAGCTCCTTCCATCTTCGCCTCTCAGATTCAGGTGCATTCCCACAGACGGTGTCAATTTAATCCTGTGTGAGAGTCGAGTTGACGGATGCTGGGGACGTGGCGCTCGCGGCTGTCTTTGGGTGAGCTTCGAGGTGAAGTGGGCCTCCGGTGAACCTACAACAAAGCCGAGCCGGGAAAGAGTTCCCGGCGATGACCCTCCGACGCTCAAGTCAGGCAACGGCGGGATGAAACAGAAACAGAGTAGTGAGACTGTAGCTACAGTGAAGAATATTGCATACCTCCGTCAAAGCCTGGGGGGGCCTTATATAGGATCTCGGGGAGGCGCGTGCATATTTCTCGAGATGTGCATGCTTTCCAATACATACCTCAGAATGGTCGTGTCAGAAAAGTGTGACTGACGCCATACCGCAACCGTCCAAGCATATCTCTGACATGACAGTGAAAACTTCCACCATACGATTCTCTGTCCGGTCCAGCCGCCAACCATACTGTCCGTTGGCGACACCTGGATCGAGAAGGATATCACCAGTTGTCTGCCTCCTTTGTCCTCTTTTGCGTCTTTTGTCTATTTTCGGGCCGAGCGGCCCTGGCGGTCGGGCGTAAAGGCGTGCCAGATCGAGCGGGAAGGCCCCTCGGGCACATACTCGGACGGGAATGTGTCCTTAGTTTATCTGCAGCTTAGCCAAGCGAACGGGTCGCTCGGCGCAGCAACTCCTCTATACAAGCAAATCATAAGCGTCGGAAGCCCGACCTGTGGTTGAGCTATCTTCGCGCCAACCCTGGCGTTATCCTAGCTGAGCGGCCAGGGGGCCTCTCCGATCGGCAAGATCCTTAGGTTGACCCTCTTGACTTTGACCCCCACGTGTCGTTGACCACTGCCCATGTGGGTCCCCTCATGCTTACCACCGGATCATCTACAATATCTCATTATCAATTCAACCAATTGATATATTGTAGATAAGAACCTACTACCCAAGGACATTATTATACTTATTCAATCGGCACTGAAATGAAATAAATATAATAACCAATTTTGCCTTTTATTAATAATGATATATGATACAAAATGAACTCTTTACAATCATCTCATAATTGGTACTAGGGTTAATACTAACAAATTGATTTGTTGTAAATTAGAACCTACTACCCTAAGACATTATTACACTTATTCAATTGACACATATCTGATGTAAATATAATAATCATAAATATTATCTTTTACTAATAAAATATGATACAATAAGTCCTTTGTCAATCATCTCATAATTGACTCTTAGGGCTGATACTAACATAAATTTAACAATTTTTTTCATAGTTTAAGGAACTCTAATTCATCATGGCATCTAAAAGGACATCCTTAAGTTACAAGTCATAATAAACCTTCGATTGTTATCTTTAGACATAACCTATTGTTTACCATTTCTTCCATAGATTATGCATTCATCACTTTGTTAATATTTTACTTTGGTTTCATCAAATCCTAAGTACATTTCACACATATATTATGTGATGAAGATAATGAACCAACATGAATAAGAAATGCATATTTCTCTCTATCATTACTTCTCTTCCAACTGTTAAACCCTTCATAAATAAGTGTAAAACAAGTCAATAAATTACTTACATTCTCAAAAAGAAAACATGAAAAATAATATATTTGGTCCTTTGAAGATGAATATTCTAGCTAAGGAAATTGTTTAAACCAAGTATATTAAAATTAACAGTTTTGCTTTTCAATTTTTATTCTTAGATACTGAGCAAGTTTGGGTTGATAAGACCTTGCTTTGATACATACTCTTCTAATTTCATCCGGCTAATTAACAAGATATTCACAAATCAGTTTTCATAAGCTTGAATTGTATTTAATAGAAAAAATATCAAGTTCTTCCTCTCTTTGTTTTATTAGCCTATATATAGAAGGAGAGTGTAAATTGGAAGTAGAGGATCCAACTACTGGTCTAAGAAGTATAACACATGCAATTGATTATCAGTTTTAGATTGATCATCATTTCTTTTCCTAAAAAAAATTATAGTAATATTTTTGACTTTTTATTTAAAGATGTTGATGTTCCATTTATATTATAAGGACAAAAAAACAAGTACAAATTAATTATTTTTAACCTAAGAAAAAAATAACTCCCAATCAATTATAACAAATTTAATCATATTATTCACATTATAATAAACTCAAATACAATAATAAATTAATTTATAATATCATAATAAACATTCTCAAATATTAGAATCATAAATTTTTCGGATAATTTTTAAAAATTAAATAATTTTTTTTAAAAAAATCATAACTAAAAATTTAAAATTACTTATTATTTACCACTTGAGATAAGAGAAGTCTATTGGCTAAGCTATTGGTGATTGACGGAAGGGATCAAAACAAATGTGTTTTTTTTTTACAAAATCTGAAAATTAGATACATTTTTTAAAAACTTCACAACTTTCCATAAATCCTTTCGTCAATTGTCATTGTTTGTTTTCTTAGAAGATCTTGCTTTCCAAAGACGTCCACATACAGTTGGACCTCTGTCCTACGTAACTAACCTTGCTATGAATAGACCTCTTCATCTAGTCTACTTAAATAAAATGGCTAAATATTTTTTTTTAAAAGGCCCCTACAGATTAAAATATACAAAACACGCCCTCGGTCGCCTCGAAATGGCCGCGGGCTTAAATAAAACGCGGGCGTGGAGGCGACGGAGCCAGCCAGCCAGCCCGGCCTCCGCGCCGTGACTCGCGCTGCCCTGCTCGCACTTTCCCCGACACTCTCCCGCGGCCACCGAGCCAGCCCAAGATCCCACTCCGACTCCCGCCTGTCTCTCCAGTCCCCCGGCGGCACGCCCACCTCCTCCTCGCGTGCTGTCCACGAAATCCAACCTCGTGCACGGTCTCCATGCATTGCCCACCACCCGTTCGACCTATTCCCTCACCCCCATTATTATTATACTATAACTTGGCAGTTGGCACTTCCATGGATCTTCCTGCTATTTAGCAAGCAGTAGCCCTGATCCCAGCTATCCACATCGCCATTATTGAGACAAAAACAAAAAGGGCACCCTAAGCTACTCCCCCTTCCTATATATTCACAGTGCAGCCCTTCAGTTTCCTTTTCCAGTTTCCTAGCCTGGCAGCCATGTCTTCTGTTGCTCTACACTTCTTTGCTCTTCTTTTAACTCTATCCCTTCTTCCTCCATGCCAAGCTCGAACCACTCTGTACAAGGCCGGTGCATGTGTATGTGTGTATATCTCATTGTGCATGAATTCGTCATTCAATCTCATTGTGCATACTTACATATATATCATGTGTTTTCAGAGTGTCGATCGCAGGGTGGAACGAGAGGTGATGGCCGGGGCATATCGAATTCGAGGAGGCGACTTGGCTGGTGAAAAGACTGACCATGGTTCACGGCGCCGGTTGAGGGATCGAGTGCTGAAGGAGCACCCGAGGTTCGATTTGGATTATGCCGGACCGAAGACACACACGCCAGCTCATAACTGATCGAGACATGTATCGCGATGAGTTTTTCAGTTTTTAGAATTTCTCTGTTTGCATTTTGTTCGCGGCAAGCAGTTGCTTAGAATTGATCAACTTTCTTTCTCATTGGGTGTAAAGTACAAGATTATACTAATGAAATGAGAACTCCTCAGATTTTCTTTCAAATATCTCATTAATTTTTTGTTGGTTGACTAAATAGTCAAAGATTGACTTTGACAATGTGCTATAATTCTTTTGGCTTTCCTCTCAAAGAAAAGAATTGAATGTGCATGCATGGAAGGCACGGATAATAAGAAGGAGATGGAATTGACCAATTTATTGTCATGTCTTCCAAAGATGTCCCCTCTTGATCCAATAAAACTAGTATTAATAATTTAATAATGTTCAGATATTTAGGCCAGTAAGAAATAAATTAATGCAGCAGAGTGAAAAGACAAACATCTCATTCTCAAATCCAATGGAGTTGTCTAATGGTGTGTTGACCAATATGGTTGAGATCTTAAACTTCATCCTTTTGATTATTCTAAACATTTTGACAATAAATGAAACATTTAAAAAATATTTTAGATGTGAGCATTTTGTTAAAAGCAATCGACTCAATCAAAACCAAACTAACTAAACTTATTTGATAAATTAAACCAATTAAATTTTACTATTAAAATGAAATAAATTAAACTAATATAAAATTAATTAATTTGATTGATTATCGAATTAACTAAACTTTTCTTAACAACCAACTAATAATACATGATCAATCAACAACTGTCTCCTTGGATGAATCTAGTGGCTAGCGCATGAGGTATTGTCATAATGAGATCTGAGGTTCGAATCTCGGCAAAGTCGAGATAAATACCTCCTTAATGTGCTAATCACTATTCCAAAGGTTAATAATCGTCCGTGATTTACCTCTTCTGTGTTGGTCTTAGGACGAATTAACAAGAGCACTGGGACGAACATATTCACTTTTTTTTTTTTTTACCACAATGATCAATCAACAGCTGTTACAGCCGAATCAATCCTATTTATTAGTGATTTGGGTAGATTCGAATATAACAATCGACTGCTCACAATATAACCATTCGATTTAATCAAATTTTAAAATTTTAAAATTTAAAATCACAACCGAATTAAATAAATTAAATAATTGAGATTTACAAAAAAGAAAAGATTTCTGAATTAATTAATTCAATTATTTGGATTTAATCCAGATTTTACTCACCCCTAAAGCACGACTATCAAGCCAAATGAATTGAATGGATAAATGAAAGTTTGTGGTACCATTCTGTGAACCAAACCAAATATTAACACAGCTGTTAAGGCAGGAGATCTTAAACATTAAAGCATAATATTAAGCAACTTTCTAGTGTACATTTTAACAGTTAATTGTCCTGTTCGACTAACAACCACTCAATTACAGTAGTGCACCATAAGAACTACTATAAATAAAAGTGATAGCCAAACAATTCAAAGACACGTAGTGTGACAATTCAAAGAAAAGTTGGCTAAAGTCATTCACATTTGCGCCACACAGCTTTCAGGAAGAACATCAACACCACTCCTTTGATGTTAAATATTTTGTGTTTGATTCACTAAGCAGTGACGCCAGGATCATTGATGACACCCAAGAAATCATCTTTGATAGTGCCGATGCAGAACTGCAATTTTGGAAGAGACAGATGCAACCAAGAAATCAGAATCTGGATGTAAAATGCTAGCAAGATAACTTCACATTTAGAGACGAATATTGTTTGAATCAAAGAATTAACGAAGCTGCAACACAAGTATGGTTCGTCCTAATGCCCCCCTCCAAGAAGTTCCTAGTCTACCCGCAAAAATAAGCTAACCTTTCTAATTTAGTACATTAAGTTGGATTGTAGCGAATGTTCGACTACCGAATAGGAATCTCATTCAGCGGATAATAATGATGCTATTATGGAAATGCAAAGAAAGACATACAATTTCTGTGGCATCCACACGAGTACCAATGATCTTTAGCCGCACTTCACTGTCTTTCTGAATTTTGACCTGAAACACATGAGGATGTTAAACCAGTTCATGAAGCAGAGAAAATCATATCATATCTGTGTACCATAATAGAGAGCTATTAACTGAGCCAAGAAAGGTTTGCTTAGCTCTGAAACTATAAACAGTTCGACTTCTTGAATTTCTTATATGGCGCAATGGTTTTAATACCTAACCATGTAAGAAATTCAGAAGCATACCTAGTCTACTTTTCTGATTCAGAGAATTTGGTGATATTTGATTGTAATTATCAAATTGAAAGAAGCATAAAAAAGGGAATTCAACACATGCATAAAATTTCAGGGAACAAGTGTTTGCATTGAAGCATTCTTTCTTTGTTTCATTGAATTTTCAAGGAAAGCAACTTAGAGTTGAGTCTACGTTGATGGACATATTCTGAAACGAGTTTTAAAGAGGCTTTGATTGCACGATTAAAAATGGCATGCTCCATTACAGTTAGCAAAAGAGAAAAGGATAAGGAACAAACTGCAAATGGTTCAAGACCTAAAAGTTATGAATATAACCCTAAACAAAGAACAATCTGTTTACATGAGCCTCTAAAACTTCATATCTCACTGGAAACATCTATTCGGAGGGACCGAAAAATAGAATTGCCGTTATTCATCTGTGAAATGTATGGCAATAAATTTTAAAATAGGCCAATCAAAGCATTTATGCAACTAATCAAACATTAGAAATGCCAATAAATTTTGATGTAGAATCTAAGACAATGGGTATTATGCCACAAATTTTGAACAGAGGAAAGAGTTGAAGGAAACATACCGATCCATCAGAAGTTGTGTAGTTTGGCATATCTCCAGATTGGAACTCCATATCATCAGGAATCAACTAAAAATTTAAGAAACAACTGGTCAACCCAAAACATCCAACAAGTAACATAAAAAACATATTTTTATTGAAGAACAGGTAAACTACTAAGAAATCATTTCTTACCCTTAAATTGTAAATAAAAAAGAAAGTGCAGATAGTAAACATCTTCAAAAATATACCCTGCAACTACAGAAATTAATATATGAATATTCTTGATTATACTCACATGATTTGATACGAAGATCTGCACAGGACCTGCTTCAGCAAAGAAGCCCATCTGCAGGCAGTTCCACAAAGAAAAAACATACTATCATCAGCAAAATTAATCACAAAAAGCTAGGCACCAAATTCTTTTTATAAGAAATTTAAATAATGGATTACATAAAGGATATTCAATTCCAAACATCCAGCTTAGAGAATTGATTAAAATAAAAAGAGAATAAATTTTCTAGAAGAACAGGGAACAGTATCAGCATTTCAAATATGATATCTCAAATATTAAACAGTTACTACCATAGTTCATACACCAAGAAGTAACAATAACCTTCTGTTTCTTCATAAAAAAGGAAATATGGACACACCTTATTGACCATGGTGACCACGGCCTCGAGGATCTCACCCTTGAAGGGGCGAAAGACAACTGCCTGATACTTAACAGGAAAGGTCACGAAGCCAGTTCCTTCACGGATGAGTCCCTTCCCTATATCCTCTACTCCTGTAATGGCCACCACAAATCCATGGCGTCCACTACATCACCCACGAAAAACCATCAAAACATTTCCACAATAAGAAATATTTCCATCTTTCACAAAGAGTAAGAGTGAGTAGTTCAATATGTGAACCTGCATGTGCCCTCTACGTCCTTCATGAGCTTGGCGACAAGCTTGTCGCGGAGGTGGGGACCAAAGTGGCGTGGGTGAAGTTGCATGTTCCGCTCAAGTGTTATGTGAAAAAACATTCTTCACGTTATCTCTTTCCCTTGATTCTCTGTGATGATTAGGAAGAATAAATATCAGAAAAGAGAAGAGAAATCCTCTCTGATGGTTTCTGAAGAAAATAATTAGGGCAATAACTATCAAGCCCAAAAGTCAATCTACCCAAGGATAAATATTGCCTGAATGTATGCAACTTTATTAAAAACTATATATGTCCACGGTATCAGAGCATAATGGAACAAAATTTGAAACTTGAGGGAAAGTATAAGCTATTGTTAGTAGAAATAGCTAGTAAGCATACGGTAGTATCACAATGATATATGATATATGATAAGTATCACAATGATATAAGAATACAAACACAAAAGTCAATTCAATCTTAGATGAACTCATCTAACTCTGATCAAAGAATTAAGCATCAACGTAACACATTGTCACCAAAAGCACTTGCTGTGCTATAATAGTTTGTTGGTAATCCTAGCATAAGTTATCAAGGAAACATTAAGTTACTATCTCACTGGTTGCAACTCAATGTATCCATGTTATATCGTGCTAGCATATCACCCACTCAAATGCATCAATCCACTCAATTACCACCATAACTCACTACACATCAACACAACAATACACAAGAATGCCACCATTTATGTCAACAAGTAGATTGGAACATAGGCATAACGGTGTCCCTTCACACTACCACTACAAAGAGTTATATAGTGCTTGCTCATGCAGGTTTAAAACTACAGCGGCTCAAATGTACTTCATCTAACAAGACACACTCATCGGTGACCAATCTATCATATGGTGCTCGCTAGCGTGTTGGCAAGCTACATTTTGAGACAATATAATCACAATTCCAAAAATCTAAATGACACATAGCCCCTTCATGTAATCACATGTGCATAAATAGCCATATCACACCATGTATAAGCATCAAATACATACAAACATTGATAGTAAAATTAATGAGCTTGCAATCACTCTATGTAAGCTATAACACAATCTCAATTTGATAATTAATTTTTAAATGTGAGCATGCAAAGTTACTTTGCGTATAAGCATGAACAAAAAAAAACCTCCTCCACACTGCCAACTACAGCTTCCGGCTATACCTCCTCACAGATGGTCGTGAGGCCGACCGTGTGGGGCCGTTGGGGTGGCGGATTCCACCTATTTTGCTACCATGAACAAAAAAAACTCCTCCCATCCTCTAACCACCCGACGGTCTGATCCTGTGATTTACCTCCCTTAACATAACTTGGAAACAGGATGTGAGGGGCGCTTGACATTAGTCAGTAAACAGACAAAACTAACACTCAAATCAAACCGATCAACTACCAGTATTCATCCGATAGAATCACTGACATGAGTCCTGACCACTAAACTGAGGTCTAGCTTAGTCTTCTGATTACACCAACTATACACATCTTAAGCACAACTAGAAGAGTTCGTACAAGAAGCAATCAGCACAAAGGAGATATGCAATCCCTGCACAAGCATAGCCCATGATTTCATCTAAATATCAATGATAGATGCCGAAGATCTCTGTGAATCGGACAAGATCTCACCCAATCAAATGTGGAGATCTTATCTCAGTATGAGAATTGAGACCATACAATAAGGGGGGAAGAAAGGGGGCGGTGAGAGGGAGAGGGGAGGAAGAACAGAGGAGAAACCCCGAACCATGGTTCGTCAGAACGGACGTGGAACGCCCGGACGAACGGGAACGGCAAGAGCCGTGCGAAATTTCCAATAGATAACTTTGGATTTTTTTTTTTTTTACCAGGTTTGTCACGCGAATTATCACGGCAGCGTTTTCTCCCGCGACAGCTCACAACAGAGGAAGCGTCTTCTCCGGCGACAGCTCACGGCGGCAGTGGCTTCTTCTCCGTTGACAGCTCACGGCAGCGGCCGAAGAAGTGGTTTGGTGGCGATGGCAGAGACGACGAGCGGGCGATGAGAGGAAGGCGGCGTAGGAATAAAGCTTAGGGGGAATTGATTGAAACCCTAGGTTAATTAGCCAATAAATTCCCGAGACTTAATTAAAGTTTAACAGAATTATCCTCTAAAAATATTATATAAATTTATTTTTAAATTCTAAAAATTATTAAATAAATTTTATATATTTAAATTTATTTATTTTACATATCATTAACTAATTATTATTATTATTAATCAAATTATTAATATTATTATTAATGATAATTTAATTACTAAATTCATTTTAATAAAAAAATTAAATGATTAAATTCTATTTATTTTTTTTATAAATCTGCACTGTGATGAAATGATATTGAAACTGGACTGATAAAGTCCACTGTTGTTGCGACCATTCTACCAAACTAGGCTCTGAACCCACCAAGTAACAACTTTCTTCTATGCGAGGTGTGGCCACTTGGGGAGGCTACGACCAGCTACGAGGGAGACATGAGAGAAATAAGTAATTAGAGCATCCACACTGGGAGAACTTTGACGTGGCCATGGGGAGGAACTCCCTCTCATAAGATCATCTATAATCGTTGGACCTCTCGGAGAGTTCCTTCGTTGTCACATCCACGTCACATCAAAAGTATATATTGATCCGGTGATAAGGACGGGGGATCCTCGTCAGCGAGGGGTCAACGGCACGTGGAGGTCAAAGGTCAAGATAGTCAGCCCGGAGACTGGCCGACCGGACGAAGCAAGCCTACCGACAGGGTCCTGCAGGGCGACCGGGCGGGAGTTCTCCGAACCAAATGGAGTACAACCTGACTATGGGTCGGGTTTCCGATGCTCACGATAAAAAGGTTCAAGGGTTGAGCGGGCTCACCGTTCGGCCGTTGCGCAAGGCGACGCAGACAGGAGCAGTCTTAGCCGAGCATATGACCGGTGCAGGAGTGAGATGCTTGCCGAGCGGCCTATCCGCTCGGCCCTGGAACAGACAAGGAGCGCAAGAGGACAAAGGAGACGGAGTAACATCATCCTCGAGACGCCTGCCGCTGACAAGCAGCAGAGTTGGCGGCCGAGCCGTGCACAGAATCGTACGGTGGAAGCTTCCACCGTCACATCCGGGATATGCTCGGACGATTGCAGAATGTCGCCAAAGGCACTTTTCTGACACATGCTTGTTAAGGTATGTTTGGGGAAGCGTGCACGCATCGGGAAACGTTCCCGCGCTTCCCCGGAGTCCTATATAAAGACCCCAGACGTCGACGAAGGTATGCACAACTATTTACTGTAGCCACGCACTCGCTCGCTCGCTGCACGACTGAGCGCCGGAGGGTCGCCGGGAACCCTCCCGCGCTTTGCAAGATCGCCGAGAGCTACACCACCACGAAGACAACGAGCGCCACGTCTCCGGCCCTGCCGACTCGGCCGGACAGGATCAAATTGGTGTCGTCTGTGAGAACGCACCTGAATCCGAGCCAAGAAGATGGAAGAAGCTGGACGTCAACTTTTGGTAACGCTCTCCCCTGAAGAGCTCGAAGCACTCGTCCAAGCGCGAGCAGCGAAGATTGTGGAGCAGTAGCAGAAAACTCAAGCCGAGCGGGCAGTGCAGCAAGCGACATCAGCAAGAGCAGCTCTCAATATGGGGGCAAAACAAGGGGCCGGCCGGTACACAGATGGGTGCACCGCCCGCCCCAATACATTTTCATCGGGCTCTGTTCCAGATGCCCTTGGAGGTGGCGCAGGCCAATCAAGACAAGGGATCCTCATCAGACGAGGCACCCATCCGGGACGTCAGAAAAGGAAAGGCGCCCCGATCGGACGCATCGCCCAAGCAGACCAATCAGCAGTTCTCAGATGTCATTCTCCGCGATCCACTACCGAGACATTATGTGCCCCCTGCTATCGGGGAGTAGAACGGGACGACCGACACAGACGACCACCTGGGTAAATTCGACAGTACCGCCACTCTGCATCAGTACACAGATGGTGTAAAATGCCGAGTGTTCCTCACAACGCTTTCGGGATCGGCGCATCGGTGGTTTCGAAGACTGCCGGACGGCTCAATCACCAGTTTCAAGGAATTCCGGACGGCGTTCCTTCATCATTTTGCTAGCAGTAGGCACCACCAGAAGACAAACGTTAGCTTGTTTGCCGTCAAGCAAGGCGCGAGGGAGCCGCTCCGAGCGTACATTCAACGCTTCAACCAGGTGGCCATGGACATTCCAACGGTCACCTCGGAAACAATGGTGAACGCGTTCACGCAAGGGCTCGTGGACGGTGATTTCTTCTGATCGCCGGAAGCCGCCTCGGGACTACGACCACATGCTGCATAAAGCCAACGAATACATCAATGTGGAGGAGGCTTAGGCGGCGAGAAGGAAAGAAGCACCGAGCGACCAACCAGCTCCTGCCGAGCGGAAGCAACCCATCAGTCACCAGCCACCAAGAGGACCGCGGGCCGAAGCCGCCCGTCCTCATCAGCATACTCGGCCGCATGCCGTCCAACAAGCCGCGGCTGATCGGCCCAAACACAAGGGGAAGGTATGGACCCCAATGTTTTGCTCACTCCATCAGTCGCCCACTCACAATACTCGCGATTGTCGGAGCCTCCCCCCCCCATTGCTCATCCTGCACCGAGGAGTTACCGCCGACGATCGCCTTCACCAGATCGGCAGCATCGGCAACGGAGCCCCATGCAAAGGACAGAAAGGCGATCCCCCGAGCGGCATCATCATCAGCAACACGGAGCCCACCATCGAGCGTCAAATGAACGACCTCGACCTTCAGCTCGGGAGGAGGAGAACAGGGGCAACGCGTCTCGGGGAGAGATCAACATCATCGTCGGGGGTCCGACCGGTGGAGATTAGAATAGAGCCAGAAAGGCGCATGCAAGGCAGCTGAGGATCCACGTGGTCGGTTGTAGCCAGGAAAGGGCGAGCGGACCCGAGATCAGCTTCGGGCCTAGGGACCTTCAAGGAGTTGAAGTCCCTCACGATGACGCCCTGATCATCCGAGCGGTAATAGCCAATTACACTATTCACTGTATTTTCATTGACACAGGCAGTTCGGTCAACATAATCTTCAAGAAGGCTTTCGACCAATTACAAATTGACCGAGCCGAACTATTGACAATGACGACCCCCCTATACGGATTCACGGGGAATGAAGTCTTGCCGGTCGGCCAGGTTCGACTGGCTATCTCGTTGGGCGAAGAGCCGCTCAGAAGGACAAGGACCACCACCTTCATCGTGGTCGATGCTCCTTCTGCATATAACGTCATCCTGGGGCGATCGGCTCTCAACGAGTTCCGGGCGGTCATCTCCACCTTCTGCTAGAAGATCAAATTTCCAGTGGAGGATCAAGTAGGGGAGGTGCGGGGAGACCAGCTGGCCGCTCGGAGATGCTACGTGGAGATGGTCCGGGCCGAATCAAATTCCGCTCAGAAAGTGCCGCGTGTCGAGGTACATGCTATTACTGAAAAGCCACCTTCTTTAGTTTATGAAGAAAAAGAGGAGGTGCAGATTGACCCGTCCCGACCGAAGGCTACCACCTTCATAGCGTCCGATCTGGAGGAGAAGCAGAAGGAAAAGGTGATCAAATGCCTCCAGCGGAACTGCGACGTCTTCGCCAGGTCGACCCATGAGCTGCCTGGGGTCTCGCCAAGCGTAGCGCAACATAAACTTCATGTCCGGCCGGACGCTCGCCCGGTGAAGCAAAGGAAGAGGGACTTCAGCGCGGAGCAGAATGTAATCATCTGGGCGGAGATAGAGAAGTTTCTGGAGGTCGGCCACATAAGGGAAGTACAATGCCCGAGTTGGCTTGCAAACGCGGTCCTGGTCTCCAAGCCGGGCAACAAGTGGAGAGTCTGCATCGACTTCCGGGACTTGAACAAGGCGTGCCCGAAGGACTTCTATCCTCTTCCCCGGATTGATCAGTTGGTGGACTCCACGACCGGGTGCGAGCTAATATACATGTTGGATGCATACCAAGGCTACCATCAAGTGTCGCTCGCCCGAGAAGACCAAGAGAAGGTCAGCTTCGTCATGGCGGACGACACTTACTGCTACAATGTAATGCCGTTCGGATTGAAGAACGCGGGAGCTACCTGTTGGAGTGTATACTGAAAGCCTAAGCTTTGTAAACATTCATTATGAATAAAGAATCACATTTGGTTAAATTGTCTACATTTAGTTGTAGTTGTTCAATTAATTTATATTGTAGATAACATAGTATGTGGTGTCACATGCAGAAGATAATGTTATCAGTACCTTATAAATTATAAACAGTAGCTCGCGATCAAAATGGAAAGGAACAAACCATTAGAAGGTCGTAGTGTAATTAGGTATCAGTTTATCTTGACTGTATAATTACACTAGTACACTCAGAGTGTATTGAGTAGGACCATTTGAGGTCGTTTCTTTTATACTGACTTTATAAAGAAACAAAGACCTCGGTTATTATGGAAGTGTGTGCTCTTAATCCTAATATAATAACAAGCACATATATTTGATATTTATTTCTTTAATTTATCAATGGGTGAGATTTAGTTCGATGAATCAATAAGCCCGATAAATTGGGAAATGGTATCACTTATAGTGTGTGTTGTTGATTATAGAAGGAAACTATGTCCTAGAGATACTAGGTTGATAATGTCCTCAAGAGGAGCTCATAAGGATTGTCATGTTAAACCCTGCAGGTGGACTTAGTCCGACATGACGATAAGGTTGAGTGGTACTACTCTTGGACTAAGATATTAATTAAATGAGTTGTCGAACTCACTTAATTAGTGGACATTCGATATCTTAAACATGGGAGACTAACACACTCATAATAAGAAGGAGCCCAAAATGTAATTTGGGATTGGTGCGGTAGTTCAATAATTCTCTAGTGGAATGAATTATTGATAAAATTAAGTTGTGTGTTCGGCGAACACGGATGCTTAATTTTATCGGGAGACCAAAACCAATTCCTCCTCTCGGTCCCTATCGTAGCCTCTTATTTATAGAGTTCTATACCCACCTATACCCACCTTCTATACCAACCAATAAGCTAGGGCCGGCCTAGGTATAAGATTGGGTGGCCGGCCCTAGCTTGAACCCAAGCTAGTAGGGCCGGCCAAAAATAAATTAAAAAGAATTTTAATTATGTGGAAGAAATAATTTATTAAAGAGAATTTAAATTAAATTATCTCTCTTGTAAAATTTACAAAAGATTAAAAAAAGAGATTAGATCTCTTTCCTTATTTGTAGATTGGTGAGATATTTTATTTTCTCTTTAAAAATTATTCACATATTGATAAAATTAAAATTATAGAAATTTATTTTATTAACCATGTAGATATTTTTAAAGAGAAATTTTAATTTTAAAATTTTCGGAAACAAATTAGGAAGTTTTAATTGTTGATTGAAACTTGTCCAATTTGTTCTCCAATGATGTGGCCGACCAATGTAGATTTAATTGGGAAATTTTATTTTATTTTTCTCAATTAAATCATGTCAAGGAAATTGAGGAAATTTTATTGTAATTAAATTTCCTAATTTGCCTAGGCCAAGGAATATAAAAGAAGGGGTGAGGGTGCCTTCATGAGATACAACATCTATTATTTCTCTCCCTCTTTTGTTCCTTGGTGTGGCCAGCCATCCTCTCCCTCTCTTCCTCTTGTGGTGGCCGAACCTCTCTCTCTCCCTTGGAGCTCTTGTGGTGGTCGGATACTACTTGGAGAAGAAGAAGAAGAAGGAGAGAAAGCTAGCATCTCTTGGAGCTTGGTTAGTCTTTTGGTTTTTCTCCTTGGTGAAGTTTTCCTTTGTGGCCGAACCTTGCTTGGAGGAGAAGAAGGTGGTTGGTGGTTTCTCATCTCGGTAGATCGTTGCCCACACAACGTCCGAGGTTAGAAGAGGAATACGGTAGAAGATCAAGAGGTTTTTCTACAAGGTATAACTAGTAATTTTTATTTCCGCATCATGCTAGTTATTTATGAAAATAATACCAAATACAAGAGGCTTACGTTCTAGAATTTCGAATATGTTTTTTCGATGCTGTGTTCTTTTGTTTATTCTTTTCCTTGTGATTTGATTGTTCTCTTTGGTTAACCTAAAGTTATTTTAGGAAATTAAATATTAGATTTCTATAAAAGGTTTTGTCTAGTCGGTGGTGGTTGCTCCCATATCCAAGAAGGCCATGTGCCTCGCCACGTCAGTACTGGGAACCAATTATGGAAATTAATATTTAATGGAATTAATAACTTAAGGAGACTTGGGTCGAACGTGTAAAGTTCCGCAGGAGATCCAAGTCAAAACCTAAAAGAACAAATAGATTAAGTTTTGGATCAAACGTGTTAAGTTCCGCAGGCGATCCAAAATTTAATTTAAAAGAACACATGGTAGCTAGGAAAAGGTTCAGACCTTTGTACAAAATTTTTGTACAGTGGAACCTATAGGTTTTCCGAGTAGCAACCAACAATTGGTATCAGAGCTAGGGTTTTGCCTCTGTGTATTTGGTATTTAGTTTAATTATGCACATGTCATACATAATTTAGGCAGGTTAATAGTAGGATGTGCTAACTTTGTGGATGCAGGATCCAACTATTATGGCTTTTAGTTATTATGTGTGTGATTGGACCCTTGGACATGTCAAGGGCATTTATCTGTGTGCATGATTGTATTAAAATACAGCAGGAGCTGTATTTAGTTTTATTAGGATTTTATTTTTGATCTAGATACATGTACATTCCTTTTATGGAATATAGGATCAAAATGTAAAATTCTATTTATGTCGCGGATCGAATCTTGCAAAGCGTGGAACCTTCTAAGGACCAGAGGCGCAACGGAGCTACGAGCAAGATGGGTGGCGGTGGCCAAATATGGCAGCAGCTTGGGATGACAACACACGGAGGACAATTAGAGATAAAAGCCATAATAGTTGAAAATTAAATTTTCTATTTATTGCTTTTATATTGTGCTGTATGTTAGTTTACAAGTTTAGTAGGCTAGCATAGTTAAAATTCCTCATTTATAAATAACTAAGTGGGAGAGGGATTTTAAAATAAATCCCATGGTCTCCATTACTGGTTTGTAAGTGATGCAAACAAGCTTGCGCGTTGGCTCTGAGTGTCTTCCTCCATAACGGATGAGCTTGTTTGCGGATCACTAGAACAGACTTCCTTTTTTGGATGACTATAGGAAGTTAATTAAGAGCGTGTGATCTTCCCCAACGGAAGGGGCATAATCTTATTAATGGACTTAGTGTCAAGTAATGGTATACACTTAGACACATCTATTAGTATCCTCCCCAACGGAGTCACTGCTATTATTTGTGTGACCAAATGATACCAACTATTAATTTTATTTGTCAAAAGTTAGGTTGACAAGATAATAAAATTAATGGGTTAAACCCTCCTTTACAAATGTTGAATTTGTATACGTCCACACTAACGTGGCATACAAAATTCACGGTGTTATGAGGTGTTGGTTAATTTAAAATAGTATTGTTTGAGGAATCAATATTATTCTAAATTTAGAGTTCGACCAAAGTTATTTGTGATTCTTAGGATGTCTTTCAACCCATTGTCCATCATACTTCAATAGAATAGACTTACTCGACTAAACTACATAGATTGGAAAAGAAACCTGGACATTGTTCTTCTACTGAAAGCTATAAATTTGTCCTGTCAGAGGTATGCCCTGATGCACCTCTTGGTGAATCTACCCAAGAGGAGATTGAATATCATGGAAATGGGTAAAAGTAGATGAGATGGCGCGGTGTTACATTTGGCTTCAATGTCAAATGTATTGCAACATCGACATCAAGATTTACCAACTGCCTATGATATTATGAACAATCTCAAGGAACTCTTTGGTCATCAGAGTAGGGCTTCTAGGCAAGAAGCCATGAGAAAGATAATGACAGCCACCATGCGAGGGGGTACCCGTGAGGGATCATATCCTAAAGATGATGGCTTATCCGAACGAGATACGGATCCTTGGAGGAGAAATTGATGGGAAACCCAGATCAAACGCTACCTAGAAGTTTTGAGCAGTTTCGCCTGAACTATAATATGAATAAGAGGGTTTATTCATTAGCGGAACTACTGACAGAACTTCAAGCAGCAGAAGGATTATTTCGTCACAATGCTCAAATTCACTATGCTGAAAATGGTTCTACTTCTAAACCGAAAGGAAAGAAGAAGAAGAAACAAGCTGGTTCAGCAAAGAAAGTGAATAAATCTCAGAGTACGGGATTTAAAGCTGGAATGAAGAAGCCGAAGGGCAAGTGCTTCATCTGTAAGCAGGCAGGACATTGGAAGGCGGACTGTCCTCGTAGGAACCAAAACAAAGGTATATCTCATACTCTAGTTGTTGAAACATGTTTAGCGGTGTTATCTACCAGCACCTGGTGTGTAGATACGGGAGCCACTGATCATGTCTGCAATTCCTTGCAGGGGTTCCAGGAAACCCGACGACTATCTGAAGGAGAAATTACCGTCTACATGGGCAATGCTACTAAGGTGGCAGCTGTTGCAGTGGGAGACGTCTACTTATCTTTTAGTAGAAATAGAAATTTGATTTTAAGAAATTGTCTTTATGTACCCAGTTTTAGAAAGAATTTAATTTCAGTTTCTAAACTGTTTTTAGATGGATATTCAGTTTCTTTCAGTAACGATGTAGTTATTAAAAGAAATAAAGTGATTATCTATTCTGGTGCATTAGTTGGCAATTTATATACTTTAAATCCAATTTTCTCCACAAAGCAAAACATGGAAATTTATAACTCATCTTCTAACTCTAATAAGAGAAAAGAACCTTCGGAAATGAACCAAGCATATCTTTGGCATCTAAGGCTTGGTCATATTAACTTAAGTAGGATTCAGAGGTTTATAACCGATGGACTTTTGAGTTCATTTGAGTTGGAAAATTTTCCAACTTGTGAATCTTGCTTGGAAGGTAAAATGACCAAGAGGTCGTTCAAGGCCAAGGGGTATAGAGCCAAAGAAGTGTTAGAGTTGGTTCACTCTGATTTGTGTGGTCCTATGACTGTCCAGGCAAGAGGAGGTTTTGAATATTTTGTCTCTTTCATAGACGATTATTCAAGATATGGATACATTTACCTAATGCGCCGCAAGTCCGAGTGCTTTGATAAGTTCAAAGAATACAAGGCTGATGTGGAGAAACGACTAGGTAAAAGTATCAAGACACTACTATCGATCGTGGTGGCGAATACCTCTTAGGAGAGTTTAGGAATTACTTATCGAGGTCGGGATTCAATCCCAATTGTCGCACCGAGAACACCAACAGAATGGTGTGGCAGAGCGAAGGAATAGGACTCTTATGGAGATGGTTAGATCAATGATGAGTTATTCGAATTACCAAATTCGTTTTGGGGATATGCCCGGAAACAAGAACGTTCCGAACTTAGTACCTTCTAAATCAGCCTTCTACTCCCATAGAATTGTGGAATGGGCGAAAGCCCAGTCTAAGACATATTCGGATTTGGGGTAGTCCAACACATGTGAAACCAGATCTTGATAAGTTAGAATTTCGTACAGAAGTTCGTGTGTTTGTAGGATATCCCAAAGGAACGAAAGGTGGTTTATTTTATAGTCCTAAAGACCAGAAGGTCATTGTTAGCACCAATGCCTAGTTTTTAGAAGAAGACTATATAATGGATCACAAGCCCAGAGCAAAGTTGTTTTAGAAGAACTTAGAGAGGACATGTCTACTTCAGCACCAACAGTACAAGATGAAGTACCACAAGAGACCGCAACACGTGTCACACATGATACACAATCACAGATAGTGCCTCGTCGTAGTGGGAGGGTTGTAAGGCACCTGAAGATTCATGTTTTGGGAGAGTCTTGGACTTGATCTCTGATAAACATGAACCTGTAACATATGACGAAGCACTCCAAGATATAGATGCATCTTGGCAAAAGGCAATGAATTCAAATAGAGTTTATGTACTCTAATAAAGTCTGGGAGCTTGTAGAACCAACGATGGTGTAAAAGCCGTTAGATGCAAGTGGATCTACAAAGGAAAAGAGGGATGGACGGGAAGGTAGAGACCTTCAAAGCTAGGCTTGTTGCGAAGGGTACACTCGAAAGAGGGAATCGATTATGAGGAGACCTTTTCACCGGAGCCATGCTTAAGTCTATTCGATATTCTTATCCATTCGCTCATATGGATTATGAGATTTGGCAATGGATGTCAAGACGACTTTCCTTAATGGAAGTCTTGAAGAGAACATTCATATGAAGCAACCGAAGGGTTCATTGAAAAGGCAAAGAGCATCTAGTGTGCAAGCTCAATCGGTCCATTTATGGACTGAAGCAAGCTTCAAGGTCTTGGAACATCCGGTTTAATGAAGTAATCCAATCGTATGGATTTATTCAGTGTCCGGATGAGTCTTGTGTATACAAGAAGTGTAACGGAAACGTGGTGGTATTTCTTGTACTATACGTACATGATATTTTGTTAATTGGCAACAATGTCAAGGTATTATCGACGTAAGGGTATGGTTGTCCAAACAATTTGATATGAAGGACTTAGGAGAGTGTGCACATTCTTGGGATCAAAGTGATAAGGGATCGCAAGAAAAGAATGTTGTCCGTCCCAAGCTTCATATATAGATACAATCCTTGCTCGTTTTAGTATACGAGATTCCAAGAAAGGTTTCTTACCTTTTAGGCATGGAATAGCTCTATCTAAAGAGATGTCTCCAAGACATCAAAGGAGATAGAAGACATGAAAGCAGTTCCTTATGCTTAGCGTGGGAAGCCTTATGTATGCAATGCTATGTACGAGACCCGATATTTGTTTTTGTGGGCATGGTTAGCAGATATCGAGTAACCTGGACAAGGACATTGGATTGCGGTAAAGCATATATTAAAGTACCGAGAAAGACTAGAGATTATATGCTAATTTACCAAGCAGACGATTTGCTCCCTGTGGGTTACACGGATTCGAATTCCAATCGATAGGGACAATAGTAAGTCTACATCGAGCTATGTGTTTACTTTAGGAGGTGGAGCCATTTCATGGAGGAGTGTTAAGCAAATGCGTATCGGACTCAACCATGGAAGTCGAGTATGTAGCAGCCTCTGAGGCACCTAAAGTATGGCTCAGGAACTTCTAATGGACTTAGATGTGATTCTGGTTTGCCCAAAATCATCACAATTTATTGTGATAATAGCGGCGCAGTTGCAAACTCCAAGGAACCACGAGCTCATAAGGCAAGTAAACATATAGGTAGTACCAAACGAGATATAGTTAAGTTGGATAGCTTATCATCCTGATTACATGATAACTTGAGAATCCTATAATCAAGCTTATATATGATAACTTAAATCAGATGTACTGTAATGTAATCATGAGTCACTTTTAGATGATATAATGTTGGAGTGTATACTGAAAGCCTAAGCTTTGTAAATATTCATTATGAATAAAGAATCACATTTGGTTAAATTGTCTACATTTAGTTGTAGTTGTTCAATTAATTTATATTGTAGATAACATAGTATGTGGTGTCACATGCAGAAGATAATGTTATCAGTACCTTATAAATTATAAACAGTAGCTCGCGATCAAAATGGAAAGGAACAAACCATTAGAAGGTCGTAGTGTAATTAGATATCAGTTTATCTTGACTGTATAATTACACTAGTACACTCAGAGTGTATTGAGTAGGACCATTTGAGGTCGTTTCTTTTATACTGATTTTATAAAGAAACAAAGACCTCGGTTATTATAGAAGTGTGTGCTCTTAATCCTAATATAATAACAAGCACATATATTTGATATTTATTTCTTTAATTTATCAATGGGTGAGATTTAGTTCGATGAATCAATAAGCCCGATAAATTGGGAAATGATATCACTTATAGTGTGTGTTGTTGATTATAGAAGGAAACTATGTCCTAGAGATACTAAGTTGATAATGTCCTCAAGAGGAGCTCATAAGGATTGTCATGTTAAACCCTGCAGGTGGACTTAGTCTGACATGACGATAAGGTTGAGTGGTACTACTCTTGGACTAAGATATTAATTAAATGAGTTGTCAGTAACTCACTTAATTAGTGGACATTCGATATCTTAAACACAGGGAGACTAACACACTCATAATAAGAAGGAGTCCAAAAATGTAATTTGGGATTGGTGCGGTAGTTCAATAATAATTCTCTAGTGGAATGAATTATTATTGATAAAATTAAGTTGTGTGTTCGGGGCGAACACGAGATGCTTAATTTTATCGGGAGACCAAAACCAATTCCTCCTCTCGGTCCCTATCGTAGCCTCTTATTTATAGAGTTCTATACCCACCTATACCCACCTTCTATACCCACCCAATAGGGGCCGGCCAAGCTAGCTTGGGAACAAGCTAGGGCCGACCTAGGTATAAGATTGGGTGGCCGGCCCTAGCTTGAACCCAAGCTAGTAGGGCCGGCCAAAAATAAATTAAAAAGAATTTTAATTTTAATTTTTATTATGTGGAAGAAATAATTTATTAAAGAGAATTTAAATTAAATTATCTCTCTTGTAAAATTTACAAAAGATTAAAGAAAGAGATTAGATCTCTTTCCTTATTTGTAGATTGGTGAGATATTTTATTTTCTCTTTAAAAATTATTCACATATTGATAAAATTAAAATTATAGAAATTTCTTTTATTAACCATGTAGAGATTTTTAAAGAGAAATTTTAATTTTAAAATTTCCGGAAACAAATTAGGAAGTTTTAATTGTTGATTGAAACTTGTCCAATTTGTTCTCCAATGATGTGGCCGACCAATGTAGATTTAATTGGGAAATTTTATTTTATTTTTCTCAATTAAATCATGTCAAGGAAATTGAGGAAATTTTATTGTAATTAAATTTCCTAATTTGCCTAGGCCAAGGAATATAAAAGAAGGGGTGAGGGTGCCTTCATGAGACACAACATCTATTATTTCTCTCCCTCTTTTGTTCCTTGGTGTGGCCGGTCATCCTCTCCCTCTCTTCCTCTTGTGGTGGCCGAACCTCTCTCTCTCCCTTGGAGCTCTTGTGGTGGCCGGATACTACTTGGAGAAGAAGAAGAAGAAGAAGAGAAAGCTAGCATCTCTTGAAGCTTGGTTAGTATTTTGGTTTTTCTCCTTGGTGAAGTTTTCCTTTGTGGCCAAACCTTGCTTGGAGGAGAAGAAGGTGGTTGGTGGTTTCTCATCTCGGTAGATCGTTGCCCACACAACGTCCGAGGTTAGAAGAGGAATACGGTAGAAGATCAAAAGGTTTTTCTACAAGGTATAACTAGTAATTTTTATTTCCGCATCATGCTAGTTATTTATGGAAATAATACCAAATACAAGAGGCTTACGTTCTAGAATTTCGAATATGTTTTTTCGATGCTGTGTTCTTTTGTTTATTCTTTTCCTTGTGATTTGATTGTTCTCTTTGGTTAACCTAAAGTTATTTTAGGAAATTAAATATTAGCTTTCTATAAAAGGTTTTGTCTAGTCGGTGGTGGTTGCTCCCATATCCAAGAAGGCCATGTGCCTCGCCACGTCAGTACTGGGAACCAATTATGGAAATTAATATTTAATGGAATTAATAACTTAAGGAGACTTGGGTCGAACGTGTAAAGTTCCGCAGGAGATCCAAGTCAAAACCTAAAAGAACAAATAGATTAAGTTTTGGATCAAACGTGTTAAGTTCTGCAGGCGATCCAAATTTAATTTAAAAGAACACATGGTAGCTAAGAAAAGGTTCAGACCTTTGTACAAAATTTTTGTATAGTGGAACCTATAAGTTTTCCGAGTAGCAACCAACACTACCTACCAGCGTTTGATGAACAAGGTCTTCAGAGAACAGATCAGACGCAACTTGGAAGTGTACGTGGACGACATACTTATCAAGTCCTTCCGGGCGGCCGACCTCTACGCGGACATGGAGGAGACCTTCCAAACATTAAGGAGGTATGACATCAAACTTAACCCACAGAAGTGCCTGTTCGGAGCAAGAGGCAGACGCTTCTTGGGTTATATTGTGACCGAGCGGGGCATAGAGGCGAACCCCAGCAAGATAAAGGCACTGCAGGACATGCCGCCTCCCAGGAATCTCTGAGAAGTACAGCGTCTCACCGATCGGATAACGGCGCTGTCAAGGTTCATCTCTAAGACCGCCGACCGAAGCTTGTCGTTTTTCAAGATACTCCGTAAAGCCACCAAGTTTCAGTGGGATGAGGAGTGTGATCGGGCGTTCGAGGAATTAAAGACTTACCTGAATTCTTTACCCGTGCTGGCAAAGCCAGCCGTAGGTGAGCCGCTTCGCATTTATTTATCATCAACTGAGCATGCTGTGGGCTCAGCATTAGTGAGGCCAAGCGGCGAGGAGCAGCCAGTGTATTTTTTAAGCCATATCTTAAAGGATGCTGAGTCTCGCTATACCGGTCTCGAGAAGTTGGCTTTCGCCTTGGTTCTGGCAGCTCGGAGGTTGCGCCCTTACTTTCTGGCGCACATAATTATTGTGATGATGAACAACCCGCTAGCAAGGGTACTCCTGAACCCCGAAGCATCCAGACGGCTTATCAAGTGGACGACGGAGTTAAGCGAGTTTGATATCCAATACCAACCCCGCTCTGCGATCAAAGCGCAATACTTGGCGGATTTCGTGACAGAGGTACAAAAGCCCGAGCCTGAAGCTACATGGAAAATATATGTGGATGGATCGTCCACTCGGCTCGGGAGCGGAATGGGGATAGTACTACTTTCGCCTCAAGGAGAGCGGATGCATCTATCCATCCGGCTGGACTATCAGGCAACAAATAATGAGTCAGAATAAGAAGCTCTCATAGCCGGATTGCAAGCCGCACGACATGTTGGAGCCAGTCGAGTAGTGATCCACTCGGATTCACAGCTTGTCACTCAGCAACTCATGGGCGTTTTTGAAATAAACAATGCCAGACTCAGATTGTACGCGAAGGCATTTGAGAAACTCAAGGCCGGCTTCACCGAGGTGGTAGTCCATAAGATACCTCGAGCGGAGAACCATGCGGCAGATGAGTTAGCTAAACTCGCAAGCTCAATATCGCTAGTCGTCATCCAGCCACCCGTCGAGCAAATATGTTTGGTAGCACACGTGGATCGGATAGATGGCCTCACATTCCTGAACGATTGGAGAGCAACCATCGCGGAGTTTCTGGGCTCGGGTGTCACGCCCTCCGATCGGGACGAAGCTCAGCTATTAAGAAGGAGAACCGGCCGGTTCACGCTCATCGGGAAGCAACTTTACAAAAAGGCGTTCTCCCGACCTCTGCTAAAGTGCATCAGCTCGGAAGACGCCGAGTACATTCTCCAGGAGGTACATCAAGGGTCATGCGGAGGCCATCTGGGCGGCCGATCTTTGGCTAGGAAGATCCTACTGGCCGGATACTTCTGGCCAACACTACACGCGGACGCCGCTCGGACTGTCGCAACGTGTCTTTCCTGTCAGAAGTACCACAACCTCTCACATAGGCCGACGGAAGAAATGAAAGCGTCCACAGTGTCTTGTCCGTTCGACCAGTGGGGCATGGACATCGTCGGACCCTTCCCTATGGCGACCGGACAAAGGAAATTTCTTTTGGTGGTGGTAGATTACTTTTCCAAGTGGGTGGAGGCTGAGCCATTGGCCAAGATAACCGAGCACATGGTCAAAAAATTCATCTGGCAAAACATCATCTGTCGGTTCGGCATTCCACGTCGGCTCGTGTCAGACAATGGGCGGTAGTTCGTCGGAAATCAAATCGAAGAATGGTGCAAGGGATATGGCATCGAGTAGCATTTCACGTCCGTGGCGTATCCCCAAAGCAATGGTCAAGCCAAAGTAGCCAACCGGGAGATACTCCGAATTCTTCGGGCTCGGCTCGACCACATGGGAGGGAGCTGGGTGGACGAGCTGCCTGGAGTCTTATGGGTCATCCGCACGACCCCTAAGGAGGGGACGGGAGTCACCCCATTCCAACTGGTATACGGAGGCGAGGCGGTCGTCTCAGTCGAAGTCGGCGTGGAGTCCGCCCGGATCCAGAACTACGATGAAGATAATGCCGAGCGGAGGCAGCTGGAATTGGACTTGATCGACGAGGAGCGAGCCAAAGCGTCCGTTCGGTTGATGGCTTACAGGCAGAGGATGAGGCAGAACTACAACCGCCGCGTGGTTCCTCGAACATTCCAGGCGGGCGACTTGGTGTGGAAGAAAGTCAAGCCGGTCGGGGACGTGGGCAAGTTGGAAGCTCCGTGGGCAGGACCGTTCAAAGTCATCGAGAAGCTTCGATCGGGAGCTTATTACCTAGAAGATGAGGATGGACGAAGGCTAGAGAGGCCGTGGAGCGCAAACCACCTCCAGCCCTATCGAGCTGGATGAAAGGTGCGCTGATGTAATATACTTTGAAATATTCTGTTCGGATGTATTGCTTGGCTGTAGGAATGAAAGCTATAAGTACAAAGGCATGATTTTGGCGCACCAAGCGAGTAACAACGTGATGCCGTGGCGAAGGCCCCGAGCTGTTCGGCCTGGAGTGTATTATCCGAGTCCAATGCTCGATGGCGAAGACCCCAAGCCGTTTGGACGGGAGTATATTATCCGAGCCCAATGCTCGATGGCGAAGACCCCGAGCCGTTCGGACGGGAGTATATTATCCGAGCCCAATGCTCGATGGCGAAGACCCCGAGCCGTTCGGACGGGAGTATATTATCCGAGCCTAATGCTCGATAGCGAAGACCCCGAGCCGTTCGCCCGGGAGTATATTATCCGAGCCTAATGCTCGATGGCGAAGACCCCGAGCCGTTCGGCCGGGAGTATATTATCCGAGTCTAATGCTCGATGGCGAAGACCCCGAGCCACTCGGCCGGGAGTATATTATCCGAGTCTAATGCTCGATGGCGAAGACCCCGAGCCGTTCGGCCGGGAGTATATTATCCGAGTCTAACGCTCAATGGAGAAGACCCCGTGCCGATCGGCCGGGAATATATTATTCGAGCTATAAGCTCACCATCGAAGACCGTCGAGCTCCGACGTTAAACCCTAGAGTCGGACTGGCAACTATAAACCACCCGACTTGAAGACCGTCGAGCTAACCACCCAGCTTGAAGACCGTCGAGCTCCGACGTTAAACCCTAGAGTCGGACCGGCGACTATAAACCACCCGGCTTGAAGACCGTCGAGCTCCGACGTTAAACCCTAGAGTCGAACCGGCGACTATAAACCACCCGACTTGAAGACCGTCGAGCTCCGACGTTAAACCCTAGAGTCGAACAGGCGACTATAAACCACCTGGCTTGAAGACCGTCGAGCTCCGACGTTAAACCCTAGAGTCGAACCGGCGACTATAAACCACCCGGCTTGAAGACCGTCGAGCTCCGACGTCAAACCCTAGAGTTGGACCGGCGACTATAAAGCCCCCGGCTTGAAGACCGTCGAGCGGCGACGTTAAACTCTAGAGTCGGACTGGCGACTATAAACCCCCCGGCTTGAAGACCGTCGAGTTCCGACGTTAAACTCTAGAGTCGGACCGGCGACTATAAACCCCCCGGCTTGAAGACCATCGAGCGGCGACGTTAAACTCTAGAGTCGGACCGGCGACTATAAACCCCCGGCTTGAAGACCGTCGAGCGGCGACGTTAAACTCTAGAGTCGGACCGACGACTATAAATCCCCCAGTCGGAAGACTCTCTGGTGTAGACGCGATAAGTCATACGGGCCCCGACCCTGTGATAAAATAGTGATAATGTACTTCCGTCCGAATACATCGACGAGAAGGTACTCTGGGGCTCGGCATGTGAGCCGAGCGGTCGCGCGGCCATGTTACCAAAAGTACTTCGCGACCATTTAACGAAAATTCCAGTATAAGAAGTGAGGGGGGTCCATACGAGTGGCTTAGTTATAAACACGAGAAACGATTAACGAAAGGAAAGGTAGGAGACATGACGATTGTAGCTCGCGCTCTGATCGGAGGACACAAGTATTGACAAAGTTAAAAAAGTTAAATAACAGGATAGGACATATCCATTAAAAGCCTGGCCCTTAGAGCCGGTCGGAAGAGTTACAAAAAACACCAAGAAACCCATAAACTCTCCTCACTCCAGGGGCTCGAAGATGGACTCTGGAACGGATTCCAGCAGGCCGGCCATATCTCGGGGGGGGAGGGATGGAGGTATCCTCTGGAAGATGGCCCTTGGCCTTCAAGTATGCAGTGGTCGCCCGGATAGCCTCCTCGAAGGACAAGACGAGCCGATCACTTAACTTGTTACCGAACTCGTCCGATCGGAGATAGTTCTGTCTCATCACTTCGAAGCGGTCGGACTCTCCGCCCTGATATTCCTTCAACGCCGCCCGGGATGAATCAATAGATTCCTGAAGATCTTTCAAATCAGCTTGCAATTTAACTTCAGTGGCCGATCGGCTCTCTTTCTTAGCGGCTAGCAAGTCGGTCAATTCCGTGACGCGCTGCTCCAGCACTCGAACCTCCACCTTCATCGTGTCCAAATCAGCAATGACCCTATTTTTTCTGTTGGTGGCCACGGTGATCTGATGGTCGTGGGACTTGACTTGGTTTTCAAGCCTGGCCACCCTGGTTTCCAGGCCGGAAGATTTACGCTGCTCAGCTACTAGCAGTTTTTCCATTTTGGCCAGCTCGGACTTGAGCGTGGCGTACGGAGGCCCCTCAGCCGGCGCTCCAGAAATTTGGAGCTTCTTCAACTCCTCTTCCAGCTCGGCCAGTCGATTGCTGACCGCAATGTTCTCCACCCAATGCTGCGTTCGGATGGATAACGTCAGTAACCTGATAAAGTCATCATGATAGCGCGTTAAGAAACGCACCCCGGTGGCTTGCTGCATGTGGTTGTCTGCCAGCTAACCGGGAGTCATCAGGGCCACGCGAGCCCTCGCATCTTCCCACGTCTGGGCGAGCGGACCCCGGATGGTGATTTGGTGCTCCGGAGCGACGGGCTGATCTGCCGCTAAAAGGAACTCCTCGGTGGGGAGACGGGGGACGAACTTGATCATTCGGCGGCCGCTCGGATCTGCTTGTGTAGAAACGGCTCGGCTGGAAGACTCGCCGATCGGTGCAGAAGTAATGTCCGAGCGCTTAAGCCGAAGGCGGGCCCGGGGCACGGAGCTAACGGGTGGTGCTCCAGTCGAGGGTGCCGGCTGGTCAAGCTGGGAGGGGGTCCGATCAGAAGAAATGGTCTCGTGCGCGGCAGGCAGTGGGTCGATTGCTTCTGGGAGGGCGTCGACTGACCCAATCACCGGCTCGACGGGCGCAATGGCGGTCTGGCGACGTTTGCGAGTTATCAGTGGGGAATCGCCTGCCGATCGCTCCGCGTCCTCTGATGCGGGCTGCTGACCGGCCGAAGAAATAACATCCCCGGTCGCTCCAGTGGCGGTGCCCTGAGCGGCACACTCTCAGGCCTCAGTTGTAGCCTCTTCACTTTCGCCCTCGTGCGAGCCGACCGGCGCGATGCCTAGATCGGCCATCTCCTTGGATGCCACCGCCTCAATCTCGGCGGCTTTCAACTTCAGCCGTTCGGCAACCTTGGCGCACCACATGATGTTAGCTGCATAACAGAAGAATAAATCAGTTAGACCAAAAGGAAAAATGACAAGGAAAGTACTTACCCAAGCTTCTTGGGAGCTTTGTGTGGATCGGGCTCAAGCCAAATACATACAACACCCCCTCGTGAAGTAGTTTGTCGATATTGAACCTCTGGCCGTCCAATAGATTAACCGCATGAAGATACTCCGGTTGGTTCTTGTACTTGCCGAGGTTAGGCGGGTCCGACACGGTGGTTTGCCGCTTGGTACGAAAGGAAGGTAGCTCGGGAAAACGAAGGAAAAAATAATTTTCCTTCCAGTGCTTGTTCGAGGTCGGCATCTTATCGAAGAAGACGAGGCCGATCCGTGACTGGAAAAGGAAAGTACCCCACTCGGACTATTTTGGGTAGTAAAAGTAATGGAAAATTCTGGGGGTTAAGGGAATACCGTGCAGCTTAAAGAGGATTACTACGCCGCACAGCAACCTAAAAGAGTTAGGGACAAGTTGGCCGAGCGGGATGCGGAAATAATTACAAACTTCCCGGATAAAGGAGTGTAGAGGGAAGCGCAGACCGGCCACAAATTGATCGCGGAAGAAGCAAACAGTGCCGGTCGGCGGGTTATGGGGCCGATCGGAAAAGGTGGCTAAAACTAGTCTATGGTCGGAAGGCAATTCAAATTCATTAAGGAAACGTCCGGCGTTAGTTTCATCGAAGCGGCTGACCATGGTCATATACCATAGGCCAAGGGAAGGACCGGAGGGCTGCGAAGTGCTAGTCATCGCCGGGACAGTAGCAAGAAAGGAAGAGCCGAGGAAAGAAGAATGAAAGGGTTGAAGGAGAAGACTGAAACTACAGTGAACCAGTGCAAAGATCACCAAAAAAGAAGAAATCGGAAGAACGCAGAGATAAGAAGGGGCTTACTGGGAGCAAAATGCGAGGGAGAAGGCCGAGAGTTTGTCGGAGCACCAAAGCAAGCGGACGCTGGGAGGATGGTTGCGGAAGAAGTCGCCAAAAACGCAAAGGCAAGGGTGATAGAAGGAGGCTCAGTGCCGGCGCTTCTTAAACCCCGGTCTCGGTGCACCACAGCCGTCCGATCCAGGTCATTGAAAGAAGAGAGGACATCGGACTGTCAGATTTGAACCGATGTATGTCCCATCGAAGTTTACGCCATCGCCGTATGATGACGACGGATATGCCAAGTGGCTATCAACGATTGGACGACATTTAATGAGCGCCATTACCCGCGCGTGGACAGCTTAATGGGGATTGACACGAATTCCGAGGAGACCTGAGGACGCCGACCGCCCCCAGAACAGTAGCGTAACAAGCAATGAGAGGAGATCAAAACTACCAAGGCAGGGCCATCAACTCGCCGATCGGCCGAGGGATCTCCTAGAGCCGATTGTAAATACACTTTCGGAAGTGGCGAAGTGAAGGTCGCTCGACCAAATTCATAGTCCAGTCAGTCGGACTTGGCGCCTCCTTCGACTAGACTTGAAGGGGAGGCATGTGATCCGGTGATAAGGACGGGGGATCCTCGTTAGCGAGGGGTCAACGACACGTGGAGGTCAAAGGTCAAGATAGTCAGCTCGGAGACTGGCCGACCGGACGAAGCAAGCCTACCGACAGGGTTCTGCAGGCCGACCAGCCGGGAGTTCTCCGAACCAAATGGAGTACAACCTGACTAGGGGTCGTGTTTCCGATGCTCACGATAAAAAGGTTCAAGGGTCGAGCGGGCTCACCGTTCGACCGTTGCGCAAGGCGACGCAGACAGGAGCAGTCTTAGCCGAGCATATGACCGATGCAGGAGTGAGATGCTTGCCGAGCGGCCTATCCGCTCGACCCTGGAACAGACAAGGAGCGCAAGAGGACAAAGTAGACGGGGTAACATCATCCTCGAGACGCCTGCCGCCGACAAGCAGCAGAGTTGGCGGCCGAGCCGTACACAGAATCGTACGGTGGAAACTTCCACCGTCACATCCGGGATATGCTCGGACGATTGCGGAATGGCGCCAAAGGCACTTTTCTGACACATGCTTGTTAATGTATGTTTGGGGAAGCGTACACGCATCGGGAACCGTGCTCGCGCTTCCCCGGGGTCCTATATAAAGACCCCAGACGTCTACGAAGGTATGCACAACTATTTACTGTAGCCACGTTACTCTGGCTCATTCGTTGCCTGACTTGAGCATCGGAGGCCCGTCGCCGGGGAGCCCCTCCCGGCTCGGCTTCTTTGCAGGATCGTCGGAGAGCTACACCACCAGTGGAAGACAACGGAGCGTGCCACGTCCCCAGCGTTCATCGACTCAGCGCTCGGACAGGATCATATATATATATCCTAATTAAAAAAAACATCTCTAATATTATATTTAAATAAAAAACCTTATTTTAATTTTAAAAAAAACGATCCTGGCTAAATGGGGATGGGAGAGAGCTTCTTCCGTACTGCCAAGGAGCTCCGAAAGAGCGGTTACATGTTCACGAAGCCATTCACTCGGGTTTTTTATTACTTTTTTTCTATTTAAAATAATAGAATATAAAAGAATTGTGAATGTTAAATTTTATTTTTTAGTCATTATTTAACGGTTAATTTTTAATTTTTATTTAAAAAATATTTATAAATATATTCTTTAGTACGAATGGTTCGCAGATCAAACAGAGAGTCCGATCGGACTGATCGACCAATTGAGTAAATCAGTCGAATGGGCAAAGTAGCAGATCCGGTCGAGTAGAATAGCCAACCGGGTGGTGCAGTCGAGCGAGCTTAGAAGTTGAGAGTCCAAGAGGTCGAGCGAGTGAGCGACCGAGCGATAGAGCGCCCGAGTGAGTATTCGACTGGTTGACTAGAAAAATTAAGTGGCCAAGTGAACAAGTGGTTGGGCGTGCGTGCGGTCAAACGAGCGAAGCAGACAAGTGGATGAATAAGCTGAGTGGCCTAATGTCCCGGGAGGTTGACGGGTCGAGCAGTGGAGACTGCCAAACACCGAGTCTTTGGATGAGTGGAGAAGAGTGATCGGGCGGACTAAAGGGTAGGGCGGGCAAACAGTAGAGTGGCCGACCGGGTAGATCGACCGAGCGACAGGGCTGGCAAAATGATCAAGTCACCGATCAGATCGAGTGATCGACTAGGCATAGCAGCAGAATGCAGAATGGCCGAGCGGGCGTAGCGACCGAGTTGGTGAAGAGACCGAGCAAGTGAGCGACCGAGCGAGTATTCAGTCGGCCAGGTAGAAAGGTTGAGCGGGCGAATGGACTGAGACCCGCGATGGTCATAGTTTCCTTAAAACAGATTCGCCCACCGCCAGTTGTGCTTCGAGATTTACTCGGATCATCTATTTCTTAGGATACAATGGTTAACCGTGATTCCCACCAAGTACTACTAGTCATGCGAACTGAGTGATACCTGGCTACTATTACGGGTACTCTGCCGAGCAAGAGTTACACGATAGAGGAGGAGGGGAACGGAGGTAGAGAGTTGCGCTTCTTTTCTATGTGTGTAACCTTTTTTGCTAATGATCACAACCTCTTTATATAGGAGCGCCTCTTTATATAGGAGCGCAGACCAATGGGGGGCATCAATGATCAATCAATGATCGTTACTCGTCAAGCTGAAAAACACTAATGTTTCACTCGGCCACCATTTAAATTCTACATTAATTTTAATTTAATACATCCATTACACACTTAAATAAGCAGCAAAAAGATTTATGTGCCAAAATATTGGTTGTTCTACTTGGGCAAACTTTGCCCCGACCGATTCGGCATTCAGTATGCATAAGTCATGCTCGCACATGAGTTAACATAGTTCAATATAATCTGAGTCCTAGATTTTCACCCTTTGCACACCCACATGTGAGAGAGAGTTTCTTCCCATGCATTTGTTCGTACCATCAATGCATGTGAGTCAGTATAAACTAACTAATATGCTTTGAAACTCCTAATGTAGGACTAAAGTCTCATTCACAATGGAGTGCTTCTTTCCTCTTCTGTCTCTTTTCCATTCATATATTTCCAACATAAGGTAATTGAATCGGGATTATGAAGTTGGACATGATCGTCTTTTCAATGATTACTTCTATGATGAGCTAGTATATCTTGATGATATATTTCGATGTCAATTCTGAATGCAAAGAGGGTTATTCCTTCGTATAGTTGATGTCTTGAAAAATCATTAGAATATTTTCAATGGAAGGTCAATGTGACGGAAAAAAAGGTTTGTCGCTACTTCAGAAAGACACAACGACTATCCTCCAATTGGTGTATGGAGTTCCTACTGATCATTGCGATGAGTACCTATGAATTGCTAAAACAATTGTCATCCAATGCTTATTCAACTTTTGCCGATGTGTAATTGGAGTGTTCGACACTCAATATTTGAGAAGACCTAATGTTGTTGATATCCAACACTTACTTGAAATGCATGAGCAGAGACACAACTTCCCTGGTATGTTGGATAGTTTTGATTGTATGCATTGACAATGGAGCATTGGCCTGTCGCTTGAAAAGACCACTTTTCTCGAGGAGATCATGGCGTCCCAATAATTGTGCTTGAAGTAGTCGCATCTGCGGGCTTATGTATATGACACACTTTTTTTGGGATTGCGGGGTCGCGTAATGATATTAACGTGCTTGACGAATCACCTTTATTCAACAACGTTTTACAAGGAAATGCACCCGAGATTAATTTTATGGTTAACAATACACAATATATAAAAGGATACTATATGACGGATGAGATCTATCTAGAATGAGTTACTTTCGTCATGAGTTTTTCATGCCCCCATAATCTCAAGAGAAAAATGTTTAAGGAATGATAAGTGGCTGCGAGAAAGTATGTCCAGCGGACATTTGGGGTGCTACAATCTCAATGGGTAATGATCAAAGGTCCAGGATATTTTGGTACAAGAATAATTTGAAGGACGTGATGTATACATGTATTATTTTGCACAACATGATTATTGAGAATGAGAGAGATGCAATAGTCAATGATCCGGCGGTAAGAATGGGGGACTCACTTCCTGAAGGGTCTCAGCTTGAGGACCGATGAAGGGCTGACTAAGCGGTTAATGGCCGCGCCGAGCAGCTGAGTAGGTCCGAGCGGAGCTAGAGATAACCCATCCAGGGGCTTGGGTTTCCGACGCCAAGGCAGGAGGATCGAAGGGCCGAGCGGGAGTCCGCTTGGCTGGGGCCAAAGGGCCGAGCGGGTTGTCCGTTCGGCCAAGACAAGGGCGAGGGTACAAAGGTGGCCGAGCGGCCTATGCGCTCGGATCGGGATATGGGATATCAGCAGAAGCATGTCTGATGATTAGACCGTACACAAGATCGCACGATGGAGGATCTTGCCGTCACATCATGGAAAGGTTAATACAGTAGCAGTATGGCCTCATGGACGTCTTCCTGACAGATCCATATCTGGGCATGGCCCTTCTGACAGACCCATACCTGGGCATGGTCAAAGGCAGGCGGTTGCTTTGATTGGCGCGCCCAGGCTTCTTCGAGAGGTCTATATAAGGCCTCCATTTCTTCACCGGAGGTATGAAAAATCTTCATCTTGAGGCCACCTTCTTGTTATTTCTCGCCTGACTTGAGCGTCGGAGGACCGTCGCCGGGACACCCCTCCCGGCTCGGTTTTGCTGCAGGTTCACCGGAGCACTCGAGGATCCAGCAGGGAGCGCCGCATCCCCAGCGTTCGTTGACCCTTGGTTCGAACAGGATCAGTCAAATTGATCGGATAATGAAGGAGATTCTTCATCACAAATATTTTAATGTTTCACCCAAGAATTTCAAGAATACATTCAGAGAAATTATGAGTTATGTGATAATCAACTACATCATCAATTTCGAGCCGATTTGGTTGAACGTATATGAGCACACTATGATTGTAATTTGTGAAAAAATAATTTATTAATTATGATATATTTAATTATGTTATGTTATATTTAATTATATTGTGTTATATTTAAATAATTTATAAGAAAGTGTAGATCTATATAAAAGAGTTGTTGAAAAGTTTTTTTTTTTATAATGCAGACATGTGTAACATGACATAGAAGTGATAATGAATAAGCTTTCTTCTTTTATTACTATATTTTATGGATAATTAATTTGATCCTAATATCTAATGTTTAATTCGTATTACTAGTTTGTCGAAGGGTTAGTTGCAATATAAATATTATTAAAGTATGATTAATATTCAACATTGCAATATCATTGAATTATTAGTTATTTGATAAATACAATTTAATTACTATCTGATCATTAATATTAACTAAAATAAGGTAGCGTTCAATTATTGTAAATATTAGTAATTTATTTGTTTATTTTTCTCACATTTAAAAATAAATAATAACCTATGATTTAATATTTTTTAAAAAAATACTTGTGACTATTTATTTAAATAAAAAATAATTTAAAAAACATCCTTTATTTTTATTATCATTGAAATAGTACTCATTTTAAAAAATATATATTAAAGAAAAATCTTGTCCTAAAAAATATTCTTGTTCGATGTTTTTATAGATATTTTAGATAAAATTACTTTAACATATTTAAAATTATTAAATAAAAAAAATAACTCACGAAGCTCTCGTCATATGAAGTTTCAAAAAAAGATACATTCAAAATTATTAAATAATTATAACTAAAAATGTTCGCTTTAATTTGAACATAATTGATCGAATACTATTAGAATAATTTTAATCAAAACTATTACAATCAAATAAAAGATTTATTTACGATTAGATTTCAAATCTTATTACGGAACTATTTGAAATCTTTTTAACTTACTACACAAACATAAAAGTTTCTACTGCTTAATGCTTACATTTCTTTCAGAATCAGAGACAAGTTTGGCATTGTTTAGGTGCAGGAAGATTCTCGCATTTGCATTTCGATGATCATTGAGCTCTCAAGAGTTTCGGTCGCCACATGAACCATCTACCTTCGTCGACTTTTGAACTGCTAACTTGCCTCTTCAAGTCCTTTCGCTCGCTTTCTTCTCTACAATATTGTACCTCGTGCCCTGGATTCGAGACGAATGGATGAGTTCCAATCTCCATGCCGCGCACAATCCTCTCGACCATCTCTAACACCTCGCTGATCTTCGGCCTTAGCTTTGAGCTTCGCACTAGGCATTTGTTCGCGACTGAAGCTAATTCCATCGCTTGTTCTAAAGAGTATTCCGCCTGTATCCTTGGATCCACGATTGTGTGAAATTTTTTCACATCGGCTGTGTATGGCTTCAGCCACTCTAGCAGGTTCTGCTCTTTCTTCGGACGGTTTTGGTCCATCGGTTTCCGACCAGTAATCAGCTCGTAAAGGACGATGCCATAGGCCCAGATGTCACTCTTGGCGGTAAGGCGCCCGGTCTGGATGTACTCTGGAGCTGCATACCCCATTGTTCCGATAACCTGTTAAAAAATCCAATTGTAAATTCAAACTTTGGCAACAGACCAAATCTAAATTGCCAAATCGGGTGCGATAATACAAAGATCATGCTTCAGCATTGATAGTTAGGAATTCGGTAAACCGTTCATAGATATTTATACAAACAAGAGTTTACTAACAGTTAAAAAAACTGCGATTGAGTTTCAATACAACTTCATGATGACAATGATGATGTTGATTGAGTTATCAAAATAGTTACAATGATTCGAAAAGTAAGATTTAGCTATCAGAATTATAAGTATATGAAAAAATTTATATGTATGTGCTCAAACTCAGCTTCGAAGAAGTGCCCCAAGATCAACTAAAATAATCACATTGAAATTTAACAAGGCGTATAATATATAAAAATGTTAAGGTATCTTAAGTAACTTCCGAGTGTGCATACCACTGTTGAAACATGACCTGACTCGTCGATGGGTCCTTCTCTGGCCAAACCAAAGTCAGACAGCTTTGCATTCCAGTGCTCATCCAAAAGAATATTTGATGTTTTTAAGTCGCGAAAAATAATCTGTATACACAAAAAATTGGGTCTCTATATTCAATATTAATATGCAATGCAAACTACTAATTGTATCACGATAACCACGGTATCAAGTCACAGAAATCCAAAGGAATGAGGAGAAAATGAGAACCTGAAATTCTCCCTCTTCGTGCAGATACGTCAAGCCACGAGCAGTATCGAGTGCTATTCCAAGTCTTGTAGGCCATGATAGAGTTGTAGCAAAGCGAACTGATAAGTGATCTTCTACACTCCTATTAGGCATATATTCATATACAAGAAGTCTTTGGATTCCCCTTTCATCATTTTCAGCACAACATCCAATTAACTTTACGAGATTTGGATGCTCAGCCACCCCAAGAACATCCACTTCTGTTATCCATTCCTTGTGTCCCTGAAAGGCAAATAGGGTAGACTTCAGCTTGGACGAAAATGAGTTTACTTAATCCAAATCTAACAAGACAGAAAGAGGAAGATACTAATACATACAGAAGCTCTTCTCCGACTTGGATTTGACTACATCGATAGGTGTGTACATCGACATCAACAAGTTGTTATTAATTTTAGGCAGGTACACAAAATATTTCAAGATCACAGGGGAATGATCTATGTGTTATAATCATCCTATAAAGAAACTCTTTCTCATGAAACTTACCACAATAGAATTTCAGTTATGAAACACAAATCGTAAAACTACATAATACTATTGATAAAGAGTTTATGACAGTTTACTTTTACACCAAATGAACCACCAGGCCCTTTGTTTCATCCTTGTTATGATCAATACAAATATTTCATATTTGATGCCAAAATAGTTACTTGTATCCACAGTGGTGATGTTAGTGTAGCTTTGCAGTATAGACAAGCAAATGCTAACGCATTCATTGGAATTTGAAAGTGTCTTGCAACAGTAAACAAAGAAAGAAGAAGAAATGATTTACCTGAAGGCCTCCGCGGTTCAATCTTTTGATGGCAACATCAAAGCTGGTGCTTGGATCTTTGGGACTCTGGATTGTGCCTCTATAAACACATCCAAACCCACCTTCCCCGATCATCAGTGCACGGCTAAAGTTATTTGTGGCATTTTTCAGCTCTTTAAAGGTGAATACTTTGAGATTGTTTGGCCTGTGTGATAGGCTAGGGAACCGGGAACTTCGTCCAGAGAAAGCAAACATGTCGAGCAAAGTATTGGAATCGGATTCACATCTTCTCCTATCACGATCTGAAGATCTAGTGCTATTCGACCTAGTGGATCTTGACTTCCTTGACCATGATGGTGACTTCTCTCCATTAGAGAAATGAAAGCAGTTCATCTAAAAGAACCAAATTTCTGTTATGAATTTCAGGGGATAAATTCTCATATCTACAAGAAAGAAGCTTTTGTAGTAACAATTCTAGAGTCAACTAAAACACAAATAGTCTCCATTGCTTAACTAGTAGATCACAAACCTAACTTTTTTCCTCTAAAACTCAGAATTCACTAATATTTCTGTGGTCAGTTCATCAACTATGATATGTCATGCAGTAGACAATCAACACACTACTGTATGATTCTTAGGCAGGTGAACACACTCAACACACAATCAAATAAGCAATCATTAAAAAAAGCAGATGATCTTTGAGAATCTATTCAGTAAAAAATTCTCAAATCTGACCTTCATTCAACTAGAACACCTTTCTTTTCAAAAAACAACCTTGGACACCAAGACTTGATCTTTCCACAAGGAAAGGGCGCGGCGTGGGCAGAAATTGAACAAATCGCAAATACAGCACTCAAGCAGGAGAAAAAAAGCAGTGAGATAAGCAACAGCCTACCGAAATATTTGATCCTGGTAAAGGGCGACGAAATGTTGCTCCGGGACAGAATGGGAGAAGGAAAAAGGAGGAAAGTGGAAGGCGATTTGGAAGAAGTCAAGGCGCGGTGGCTCCACCGTGGAGCGATGAAAGCCTCACCTGTGGCTTTCTCTTTCGGAGGGGGAGGTGCGGGGGCGTTGTGGAAGTTGAGACGACGACGACGTCGATAAGATCGATGGAGCCACCAGCCATGGCGACAGCAGGCGACAAGGTTGCTTTTTGGCATGATTCGGGTAATGGAGCGCCGGGATCCGCTACAAGAGGGGGTTGTTATAAATATGGCATATATCACACGCCCAGACAAAACAAAAAAAGGTAAATATAACGGTTTGTCGTGATCTGCTTGGTTTGGTGGGTAGAGAGAAGCGGCGATTTGTTTTATATAACGGATTTGTGTAGATTTAGCCACTTTTGTTATAGGAGATGATTTTATTTTTATTAAATATAAATTTATTTTTATTTAGAGTGATAATTCAAAAGTTAAAAAGTCATTTAATAAAAATATTATTGCGTAGGGTCAGATATTTGAGTTCCTTGGACGTGTAGAGAAATTTAATGCGGAGATTATATGTCAACTTCACTTTTCCATTGTGGTCCCTAATATAATTAGTAAAATGTTTTGTGCTTTCACATTTAGGTTCTCCAAAGTCAAAATCAATGAAGTGGAAGGTTAAACGTCTTTGTAAAGCCGCATTAATTAAGTGGATTATTTTGCAAGATTTGAAGAACTTTAAGTGTGAGGCACTAAGATAGCCAAGTAGGCTTTTACTAGCTCGCGTCCTCCACTACAAGTCAATCACTAAATTAAAGATTTTTTTTTAAGGAAGATATTCAAATGTTCTAATCCGATTAATTCACTGATTTAATTTTAAGGAAGTTTTTTTTTTATTGATTATTAGAATACATTAAAAAGTACAAATGGGTTTAATGGACAATCCAACATTTTAAAATTTTCAAACTTCCTAAATATATTAGGACTTGAATGAGATTTGAACCCTCTAAAACTTGTCTAGAACTCACTGCAAGTCTTTGTGTTCCTCAAGCTCCTCGTTAAGGAACTTCTAAATCAAATTAACTAGGATTTAAAAGAGAGATTAGATCGATTCTCCGTTTACTTGAAAGCGCGAGCGGATAAAAGAAAGGAAAAAAAAATTAGAAGAAAAAGAACATTGGAGCTGATGGTCGCGATTAGTGACCTAGACACGAAATTCATCTCGACTCTTACGCAATCCACTGATTCTGACTCTGAATACGTTCTCTGTGGCGATGACTAAAACTTCATTCACAAGGACGACGACGACGACAAAAGACTCAAAACACACACTTATATTCTTCATAAACACCAAACTTATTCCTAATCGGTGCCTCCACTTCCACTGCCCTGGCCACCTCCTTCGTCTCCATAGGGAGGGAGCTGCCCTGTGGAACCTCCATAGCTGTTTCCGCCGCCGCCACCGAACTGTTCTCTGGGTATATTGTGATGGTTCTCGATGCTGTTTCCTGAGTAGCCGAGTGTTGCCTTGAGTACCTTCTTCACCTCCCTTGCCTCAGCTGCAGCCATGACTACCACCACCGCTGTTAGAGCCACAGCCAAGAGAAGAGACCTTGCCTTCATGCTTAATTCGACCATCGTTCCTGCACGCAGCACACAATTGCTAAGTAGTATTTAAAACACAAGGAGGTAGTTCAGCAGTTGGTTGAGTAATTAGCTTGGAACTAGTTACAAGTTTCAGCCTTTTTTTATAGAGAAGACACTCAGCTAAAAGGACGTACTATTTATTATTTATATATATATATAAAATGGCAATTATAATTTTGAGATGGTTAAAGTTACGGTTTGAAAGTATATTCAGACATTGTCATATATATATATATATATATATATATATATATATATATATATATATATATATATATATATATATATATATATATATAAAATGGCAATTATAATTTTGAGATGGTTAAAGTTACGGTTTGAAAGTATATTCAGCATAGACAATGTCTTTTGTAGGTTTATATCATAGTTGTTATCGTCAAAATTTGTAGGGTAATAATACACATGAGAGGGTTGGTCTAGAGTCACAGGTCCCCTTCGATGTTTAAATCGTGAGTGATAATTTTGTTTGAAGGTAATTAGTTGAGAACGTGACTTTGCTGTGCTGTTGACAAAAGGAAGATTCCGTGTTGTCTTACGTAACACAGAGAGCGTTAGTGTCGGGTTAGGGAAGGGGTCCTCGACGTTGATCCTCTGACGCTCAAGTCAGTAATCGAGTTATATGAGAAGAAAAATGGTGGAAGCAAACTATAGCAATGAGCATGTAGGATTATAGAGCATTTGCATATCTCCGTCTGTAAATGGGGATCTCTTTTAATAGTATCACTATTGTATTTATATAAGCATTCCAAAGCACTCCTAAGAAAGGACATGTCAAAAGTGACTCTGATACATTTCTTAAAATGAGCTAGCAAATTTATGTGATTTAATAGGTTGGAAGTTTCGAAAGTATGATTTGTTTGCAAGATATCTTCTATCCTTCATGGCACAAACTTCCAAAAGAGAGTATGAAGTTGTTGGGCCATAGGGCCCATAATGGGCTGATCGGCTATCACTCAGGAGGATCGCCTGCTTGACCTTACAGAACGTGATGAGCGACTCAGTCTTCACTCAACCTTTTCATTTGCATCAAGGGCGTGATATGCCCAATCAATTTATAGGTCTGATTGACTGATAGGAAGGCCTAGTTAGCCAGGTTATAATTGTTTATTGCACCCTAAGACCTGATTGGCCATCCAAGGTCCGATCGGTCGTTCGAAGGCCGATCGCCCATATGACCCGTTCAAGTGTGTCTCTGTCTCGATTGGTGACTCTGAATGTTGATGGCTTCTTGATTTTGATTACCTCAACAATCGATCTTTTCAGCCTTGATCTACCTTTTGAGAGGTTTATCTTTGTCACTGTATCAAGTGCTCAAAGTAAAAGGTATAAGATGAAGAGAATTATTTATATATGCATACCTCCTCCCATTCTACAGAGAACCAATAATTCTAAAACTTTAAATCGATTGTATATACGCTGAAGAGATATTATTGTCGTGTGGTATCACAATGATAATACTCAGTATCCTTTTACGTACGTAATATAACAATAACAACAATAATTAAATCTTATTCCATTATATCAAGATCAATTAGTTATATGAATTCTCCTATACTTAATTGTTGTACTATGTCATAAGATGCCGTGCATGACTATGATATAAGAGACATATTTATGATGATAGTTTCAAATGGTAACTCTAACACCTTAAAACTACAATTATCCTTTAAGAAAAAGTAGAATAGAGTATATAAATGATACAACACAAGTAAAACATTGAGTATATAGATATGTCTATTTCTTTTTTTTAATCTCTTTGCACCGATCAACAAACAATCAAAACTCTAATACGATTCTAAAATTTAAATACAATCATTCCATATCGAGAGGTAAAAAAAAAAGATAATTTTATGATGAATCGAGGGGTGAAACAAAATTTTCCACTTGGATTTTGTGATGGATTGGGGGTGTCCACCACATTAGAGACAAGGTTGAGTGGATGGGATCATATTCCCTCAAATGAATTAGGTGCACAAGAATTTAGTGATGTGAAATGTCACTCCAAAATCTTTCTTTAAAGGCAAATTGGTGGTCTTTTTCCATTATTTCTGATTTTCTTTAATGATCACAATTTTTTTTTTTAAAAAACTGAATTCTCAATACTGAAAAACAATTTTTATAACCCTCTCAATCTTTTTCAGTGTGCCATTTTTGTTTCACCTGTGGATTGATCTACTTGCTGATTGCAGCAGTGATAGATAGTGGTTAAGTGGATGTGCTTATCATTAGCCAAACCCAATTAGGTTTAAGTCATTTTAGCATAAGTATTTGCACATTAGTGAGTGGGCTGCTTCCTTTCCTTTTTGTAAAGTGACTTTTCTTTTACTTAGATTGTGGGAGAATGATTCTTCGGTAACTTACTACGACCATAGTTGGATTCCGGCTAAGTGGCACTTAAAATGACTTTGAAAAAGTATTTCTAATTATTCATATAGTTAAATAAATATCATTTTTTTTAAAAATGTATTAAAATAGTACTATAAAATACTATTTTATCCTCGACTCTTGAAGTAACTTAGTCAAAAAAAAAAAAACTTTGAAATGATGTAATTTTAATTAAAACTATTTCTAAGGTGCAATATACAAAGTATTTTAGATATTAATTTTTTAAAATAATATTCCAGAAACTACTGTTAAAGATTATCAAATATTTAAATGATATTATTTTATCAATATTTTTCTTTTCCTATTTGATGATAAAGAAATAGTAGTATCATATAATTATTTTATTGGCATTTAAAAATGAAGTTTCAATATTACTCATTTAACTCATCTATTTTTTATAATTTTAAAAATATGTATCACATTTCAGTTATACCCTTCCTTTCCTTTTTTTTTTTTTTCATATATATTAATTGACTATCCTTCCATTGTCAGTGTGTGATTAGGGTGTAATTGAATTAAGCCGAGAAGAGAAATAAGGGGTTTGAGCTTAGCTCGGTTGATTTTTCTCTAAGCTTGAGTTCGGCTTAAATTCGATTCAAACTTTAATTGTTTAGCTCGAGCTTGATTCATAATGAAATTAAATTGTTTGCAAACGGCTTGAACTCAATTTTAAAATAATTCATTTAAAAGTTAAGTTAACTTAGTTCGCCGGTTAACATATCAGTTTTAGATTATTAAACAAGCATGAGTTCAGCTCATAATGGAGCTCTAGTAAACAGTGTTATTTGGCATTTAATTTTAATTATTAAGATTTTATTATATTTATAATATATATTAGTCATCACGCACAGACCTATAAATTAGATTTGATAAGAGTACGTTAGATCTATACAGTACTGCAATGCAAGGGCGACGCTCAAGAACCCAACAACAAATTACTATAACGAATTCTTTTTCATAAAAAATTAATTTATTTTATATACCGATTAGAATAGATATTACACTTGATTTTAGCCAAAAGCCCAAAAAAGGTATGTTTCTTAATGTTGCTGGTCCAAGATATTTATAGAAGTTTCTCTGCTCACAATGTTACCAATCCTAAGATGTCGGACTAAAGAGAATCATGAAAATGTATATTACCTTAATTATTAGATATTATTATATATTTTAAAAAAGCTTAGGGGTTAGTAAAAAATTTAGGGTTTGAATTATAATATTAAAGTTAAAGAAATTTAAAAAACATAAAAAAAATTACACATGGTGTTCACAAGGTGAGCATCATAAGGTAAGTAGACTATCAAGACTATTATATAAGAATATTACCCTATATGAGTCATGATACCCTCAGTACTTACCCTATAAGCACCAAGTATATATATATATATATATATATTTTAGAGCTTAGGGTTTAAAATTTAGCATTTAGTTTTTAGAATTTAGGCTTTGAGTTATAGTATTTAAACTAAAGAAATTAAAAAAAAAATACACATGGGGCTTACAACTCACAAGGTGAGCCCCATAAGGCAAGTAGGGTATGAATATTAAGGTAATCAAGTATGGAGGTTGGTCTAGTAGAATCCTACTTATATCTTACTTAAATATCTAATAAACAATCTTACTATTTTATTAAAACTCTGCTCCCTTTACTAACTAATTTTGGTAAAGCACAAAATGAAATTATGTTAATATCCTTTTTTCTTTTCACATTGAAAATAATTTCATGATTTATTAGTAATTTCCACAAACGCATTCATCAGGATCTAGAGTTTAATACTTAGGTACGGTGTATTATTAGAAAATTTTCTCACTAATCAATCAGTGATCTAGAGTTTGAGACTCAGCTGCAACTTATTATTGAAAATTTTCTCATTAATTAATCAGGGATCTAGAGTTTGAGACTGCCACGTATTATTGAGAATTTTTTTATTAATCAATTAGAAATCAAAAGTTCTCTTTAGTCCCACATCTTAGAATTGACAATCCTACGAGTAGAGTGTTGAGACACTTCGGAGCTAGAAGAGGGGGGTGAATAACTTTTTGCGCTTTATCGATGATGATGTGCAACGGATAAACTTTACGCAAGGCTCCTCAATGCTAACAAGATGGATTTACTTGGTATCCACCTCAAACGAGGTGACTAATCCAAGGATCCGACTCTCTCACACACATTCACTATAAAATATACTCCTTCTCGGAAACAATCCGGAGGTGGAGAAACCTCATACAAGCTCTCAATACAGAAATACAAGAAGAAGAACAAAAGTAGCTAATACAATAATAAATCTTACAAGATTTACAACATGAAACCCTAGCTTGCTTCTTCTTCTTATATTGGAATGCCTCTTGACCTTGGAAGTGCAGTAGCACTTGTCTCCAAGAAGCCTCAAGAACTAGTGATGATGTCTGCGTGAGCTCGGTGAAGAAGATCAGAGAGTCGTCTAAGAACAATGCAAGCGAATCCTTTTATTCGGGCGCACAACAGCTAGTTTTTCAAGCTTAAGCGATTACCCTAATCGATTAAGCCTTCTTAATCGATTAGCACAATTGATTAAGAAGCTTTCTATTCTCACGAGAACAAGCCATAATCGATTAAGCTTCCATGCTTAATCGCTTACCAAACTTTCTATACATTCATGAAATTTAGACTTAATTGATTGCCGTATTGATTAATCATTCGTAATCGATTGACCTAATCGATTACGAGCCTCTCTGTGTACTTCGTGAAAATTGCTTAATCAATTATCTTAATCGATTAAGCTTCGATAATCGACTAACCTAGTCGATTACCAAACCTTAACTTTCAAACCTAAGTCTAGGGTTCCCTTACCCAACATCCTGTCAACCATGACCTATTAGGACTCCTCATTACCTAACATCTGGTCAACCTTGACCTATTGGGACTTCTTTACCAAGTGTCTGGTCAATCCTTTGACTCACTTGGACTTTTCTCCTTGTGCCAAGTATCTGGTAAATCTTTTGACCTACTTGGACTTCCAATCACCAGGTGCCCGGTCAACCTTGACCCACATGGATTTCCACTATCTGACTTCACTCACTAGGACTTCCTCACTATCTATCTCACTCACTAGGGCTTTTCACCTGACTTCACTCACTAGGATTTTCCTTCTGCCTAGCTTCACTCACTAAGGGTTTTCACCTAGCTTCACTCACCAGGATTTTCCTTCTGTCTAGCTTCACTCGCTAGGGCTTTCCAATTGTTTCATTTTACTCACCAGGACTTTCCACACTAAGTGTTCGGTCAACACTGACCCATTTAGATTTTCTTCTTTTATCAACATTTTCGTTGGATTTGCCCTTGCCTAACTTTCAGTTTGGACTTCCCAATCAAGTATCCACTCAACCTTGATTCACTCAAATCTTCTTCTCATCAAACTGGTCAATCCTAGATCATTGGGGAATTGCACCAATAATCTCCCCAATTGGATAATTGCAACTGCAATCTCCATACATTATCAAATATCAAAGCTTAAGCTTGAGCCAATTCAAACTTAGTCAAACTAGTCAACCTTGACCTAGGAAAATTACACCAACAATCTCCTCCTTTTTGATGTTTGACAATATGTTTAAATTAGACTAATCCCATAGCCTTAACTTCTGTTAGGACCAAAAGTAGCTAGAGGGGGGGGGGGGTGAATAGCTCGTCGCGTTCGCTCGTTGCTCGGTGTTGCTTGTTCCTTCAAAGATGTGCAGCGGAAAATACAGAAACAATCACACAACGCTAACACGGTTGGTTTACTTGGTATCCACCTCACAAGAGGTGACTAATCCAAGGATCCACACCAACACACACACCCTCCACTAAATAAAACTCTCCTTTATGGTAACTACCAAGGGCGGAGAAGCCCTACAAGACTCAACACAAGAAGAGAGGGAAAGGATACAAGAAATACAAGCTTACAAGCTTACAATGAGTATAAACCCTAACCCTAGCTTCTCTTCTTGGCTTTGATCCGCCTCTTGACTCGGAGAGCTTCCAAGAACCTTCAAGAACTGGCGATCATGAGCTTTGAGAGTGCTGTGGAGGAGCTGGCGAAGATCTGGAGTAAATCGGAGAAGAGATGCCGAAGGAAATGAACGCCTGCGGCCTTTATCGACGCCAACGGTCGGATCCCGATCGATTCGAATGTTCCCAATCGATCGGGGAGGCTTTGGATCGATCCACGGATCGATCCAAAGCGCCTCTGTGCTCTGGAAAAGCGCCTGGATCGATCCACGGATCGATCTAGCGCTTATCGCGCGAAGCAGCCGCGTCCCAATCGATCCACTGATCGATTGGAACATCTGGATCGATCCACGGATCGATCCAGAGGCTCTCTGTTCACTAGAAAAGGCCTGGATCGATCCACTGATCGATCCAGCTCCTGGATCGATCCACTGATCGATCCAACACTTGGTTTTTGCCCAAAACCAAGTTCCAAGCCTCTCAAACCAACATCCGGTCAACCTTGACCTGTTGGTACATCATGCCTAGCATCTGGTCACTCCTTTGACCTGCTAGGACTTCCCACCAAGTGTCTGGTCAATCCCTTTGACCCACTTAGACTTTTCTATTCATGCCAAGTATCTGGTCACTCCCTTGACCTACTTGGACTTCCCAACACCAGATGTCCGATCATCCTTGATCCATCTGGATTTTCCCTTGCCTGGCTTCACTCACCAGGACTTTCACCTAGCTTCACTCACTAGGGTTTTCCATCTGCCTAGCTTCACTCACTAGGACTTTCACCTGGCTTCACTCACCAGGACTTTCACCTAGCTTCACTCACTAGGATTTTCCTTCTGCCTGGCTTCACTCACCAGGACTTTCACCTAGCTTCACTCACTAGGGTTTTCACCTGGTTTCACTCACCAGGACTTTCACCTAGCTTCACTCACCAGGACTTTCACCTGGCTTCACTCACTAGGACTTTCACCTAGCTTCACTCACTAGGATTTTCACCTGGTTTCACTCACCAGGACTTTCACCTAGCTTCACTCACTAGGACTTTCACCTAGCTTCACTCACTAGGGTTTTACTTCTGCCTGGCTTCACTCACCAGGACTTCCCTGTCAAGTATCCGGTCAACCTTGACCTACTTGACTCTTCTTCAATCAATTTCTTATTGTCAAACATCTAAACTCAAACCAAGACTCAGCTTGGTCACCCAGGTCAACCTTGACCTGAGGGATGTTGCACCAACAATCTCCCCCTTTTTGATGTTTGACAATACCACAATAACACTTACAATACCACATGTAAGTTAGGCTAATCCTATAGCCTCAATCTTCATGCCACTAGGTAATGAACATATAAATTAAGCTCTTCATTCTCCCCCAACGAGGGCACACTCCCTCTAGGTAATGAAAGCCTAACTTACACCCATTCATAGGTCCTTTCATTCTCCCCCTATTGGCACACATCAACCCATCTTTGGGAATACATCAACCCATACCCCAATTTCGGGTACACATCAACAAATCCATTTGTTGACGACTCTCCCCCTGAAGAGTTACTCATCATTGTTCACAACATCACTCGTTGTGATCAACACGATAATGAAGGTCCCATACCCTTCATTTATCCTTAACTTCTCCCTCAATGTAGACAAATACCCAACCTTGAGCATTATCTAACCACTTGAGTTCCCACTTGAAATAATGAGAATATCCACTCCCCATTTCAAGTTCAAAAGCTCATACATGAGCATTTTCTTTACAGAAGGTTAACCACCTTCCAAGGTTCATGAAAAGTAATTTTTCATGTCTTTAAAGAGTCCCTCCCCCTAAAGACATGGTGGTGACTTCTGTCATTGCACCAACAATGACTTGGAATCCCTAAACCTTTAGGAAACCCAAATTTAGAAGTTTTGAGGTTCAAATACTCAAAATTTGAAACAAACCTCAACCTAAACTTCTACTTAGTCTTCGTTAACCAATCCATCCTTGTTTTCAACATGAAAACACCCTTTTTATGTATACAAATGTATTTTGAGGGGTTAAGAATGGTTACATTGACTAAAATAGGTTTAGAGTGCTGAAATCAGACCTTCCCAGCCAAAATCAGCGTCCTGGATCGATTGGAGTTGGGTTCCAATCGATTCAACCTATTTGAATCGATCCACTGATCGATTCAGGATGTGTGGATCGATCGGCTGATCGATCCAGTGAGCTTCTGCTCACGAGAATTTCCTTCTGGATCGATCCACGGATCGATTCAGGAACTCCAATCGATCCATGGATCGATTAGAGCTCTGATAGTTGCTGAATTTCAAATTCAGCCAACTTCAGAAACCCCTAGAAAATTCTACGAAAATCCAAAAATCATGAAATTTCGTGTAGGCATTATTTAGGGCATACTTAATCATGGAAAAATAGCTTTCTATGAAAATACATCATATTTTCAAAGATTGACACAAACTTGAAAACTTGCAAAAACTTTAGTGTTTTTCTTCAAGTTTGTGTCTAACTATTCAATGGTGATTACTATCAAACGATAGCCTTCACCAAGGTTTTCCAAAAACATTTTAAAAACATTTTCAAAACCAATATCCCATCATGTTCCTTGGGCATAATGCACATGACTTGTACATTAGCTTTCCCAATGATGGGAAAACACATAACTATGTGTTTTGATGAACCTAAAAACTCAAAAGAATGCACTAAATCAACATCTTGAGCTTTGTTCATCATCCTAACATCTCACTTGTATCTAATGTGCACTAATCACATACAAGTCACCTTATAGTCTTTGTGAGATGTAGATTTTGGTTTTTGCCCTAATCTAGGGATCATGCATATCTATCTAGGCATTCTAGAAATATTAGACATCCACCTAGGATGTCACTTGTCAATAAGTGTCGTTAAATGCCATTTGTCCTTAATTACAAGGAATTAAACTTAATGCATGATTATGTTATGACATACATCAAAAGAAAATAATTTTCAAAAGAAAATATCCTATTACTACATGATGTATGAATGTCATGACATGGTATTTTTGGATTTTTCATAATAAAACATGAATGTAAAACTAGACATGATGTCATGGCATATGATGGGCAAACAATCATGGCAAGATTTAGCATAAATAAAATATACCTAGATTAACTATCTAAGTATCCTTAAAGTCTTAGCTAAACTTACACCTTAAACCTAGATTGCCCTAAAGTGCTACAAGAGAATGCCAAAGCCTAAATTGGCATTTCTAATTTCCTTGATTTAATGTATGCCAATTGAAAATAAACATGTCCTCAAATGTTGGCATATTCCATTTTTCCTCAAGAGTAGCACTTTTAAATTAAGGCCCGGATTGCCTTAAATTGCCTAAGAACATACCAAAATCCCAACTTGATAGTTCTTATGAATTTCCCAATATGTGCCATTTAAGATTAAAATCAATTCTTCCACCATCAGGCACATTTTACTCTTTCAAGGAGTAAACAATAATTCCATTTCATTTTCAAAGGTTAACTAAAACCTTGAAAATGCTCCTTGAGTGTCAATTTCCTCAAAGTTGGGTTAACTACCCTTCTAATCGGAGTTGACACTCTCTAACCCATCTATGGGGTAGAGAAGATGCTCCTAGGAACCCAACACCTATTGGTGCTCCTTGGATGCTCTAGGTACTCACTAGGGATAACTTCCTAGTGACCTTGTTGGGCTTCTTAGAAGCCTTGGTCACATTTTCTAGGTCAACTCTAGGGATAACCTCCCTTGTGACCTTGTTTGTGACTTTCTTAGACTTCTTAGAAGTCTTAGTCACATTTATTGCAAAAATACTCTTAGGGATGACTTCCCTAGTATTTTTGGCTTGACCACTAGACCTAGGGTTTGTTCCATAACTATATGGAACTCTATGGTAAGAGGGCACATCCTTCTTAGCCTTTGGTTTGTATCCCAAACCTCTATGGCCATTGGATGACTTTTGTACCCCTAAACCTAGGTTATGCTCATTTTGCCCTAATAGGATATTTTTCATCCTTTTTAGGGTCTTTTCCATTTTATCAAGTCTTGACCTCAAGACTTGATTTTCTATCACTAAGTCCTTAGTTTTAGATTTTTCATTTGATTCATGAGCATATTTGTTTTTGGGCTTGTATCTAAAATCTTTAGAGTTATTGCCCAAGTGTACCTTCCTAACCTTAGGTTGGATAGTTTTGGCATGTAGGGCCACATGTTTTTCCTTAAAGCCCTCATGCTTTCTATTCTTATGGTAAATTGCATTAAAATGATAAAAGTTAGAATTATCATGCTTTTCACCATAATGTAAGGGGGTAGGCTCAATAAATGTTACCTTCTTCTTTACCTTGGAGGCTCCCCCTTGACGAATGCCTCCTTGAGCCTTGACCATATTCTTCCCCTTGGGGCATTGACTTCGGTAATGCCCCTTTTGATTGCAAGAGAAGCATATAATATGCTCCTTGCTCTTCTTTGTTCCGGGGATGGTCTCCTTGGGCTTCGCCTTGCCCTTTTGTGCCACTTGGCCCTTCTTCTTGGCCAATTTAGAGCACTTGCTCTTGTAGTGCCCATGTTCCCTACACTCAAAGCATATAATATGATTTTTATTTTTAATTGAAATATTTATACCTTTGCTTGTAGGGGTGGCATCTTTCCCTTTGGATCCGGAGGTAGAAGCTTCCTCTTGATCCGATCTTGATTCTCCTCCATTTGATTTTTCTTGACTCGTGGAGGTAGAAGCTTCTTCAATCTCTTCATCTCTTGACCCGGATGTAGAAGCTTCTCCTTCTTCTTGATCCGGTGTCACCAAGGATTGCTCCCCCTCAATCCTAGAGGTGGAGGCTTCATCATCTTGAATATGAAACAAGGAGTATGCTCCCTCCTTGTTCCCTTCGTTGCATTCCCTTGAAGATGAAGCTTATTCTTGAACTTCTTCTTCAGAGGTTGAGCATCTCTCAACCTCGGAGTCCTCCTCTTGGTCTTGATCCAATGAGTCGCCCTCTTTGGATTCTCCTTGATTTGGTACAGTGGAGGGGATCTCATGAATTCTTGCCAATTTGCTCCAAAGCTCCTTGGCATCTTCAAACTCTCCAATTTGTTCCAAGATGTTGCTTGGCAATTGACCAAAAGCTTGGTCACTTTGTCATTGGCCTCACATCTTTGGATTTGGTCTTTGCTCCACTTGCTCCTTTTGAGTACTTTGCCCTTGGAATTTGTGGGAGCTTCAAAACCTTCCATGAGAGTAAACCATTGCTCTATCTCCATCATAAGAAAATTTTCGATTCTTGATTTCCAAGAATCGAAGCTTGTAGATGAATATGGTGGAGCCACCCTTGTGTCAAATCCAAGTCCATCTTGGAATTGCATCTTGAAGTTGAGCTTGATAAAATCTTGAACTTGAAGAATTTGCTCCAACTTCTTCACCCCTCTGGCTTTTCTAGTTATGCTTGACCCTTCCGGCGATGATTCCGGTGAAGAGCGGCCTCGCTCTGATACCACTTGTTAGGACCAAAAGTAGCTAGAGGGGGGGGGAGGTGAATAGCTCGTCGCGTTCGCTCGTTGCTCGGCGTTGCTTGTTCCTTCAAAGATGTGCAGCGGAAAATACAGAAACAATCACACAACGCTAACACGGTTGGTTTACTTGGTATCCACCTCACAAGAGGTGACTAATCCAAGGATCCACACCAACACACACACCCTCCACTAAATAAAACTCTCCTTTATGGTAACTACCAAGGGCGGAGAAGCCCCACAAGACTCAACACAAGAAGAGAGGGAAAGGATACAAGAAATACAAGCTTACAAGCTTACAATGAGTATAAACCCTAACCCTAGCTTCTCTTCTTGGCTTTGATCCGCCTCTTGACTCGGAGAGCTTCCAAGAACCTTCAAGAACTGGCGATCACGAGCTTTGAGAGTGCTGTGGAGGAGCTGGCGAAGATCTGGAGTGAATCGGAGAAGAGATGCCGAAGGAAATGAACGCCTGCGGCCTTTATCGACGCCAACGGTCGGATCCCGATCGATTCGAATGTTCCCAATCGATCGGGGAGGCTTTGGATCGATCCACGGATCGATCCAGAGCGCCTCTGTGCTCTGGAAAAGCGCCTGGATCGATCCACGGATCGATCCAGCGCTTATCGCGCGAAGCAGCCGCGTCCCAATCGATCCACTGATCGATTGGAACATCTGGATCGATCCACGGATCGATCCAGAGGCTCTCTGTTCGCTTAGGAGAAGCCTGGATCGATCCACTGATCGATCCAGCTCCTGGATCGATCCACTGATCGATCCAACACTTGGTTTTTGCCCAAAACCAAGTTCCAAGCCTCTCAAACCAACATCCGGTCAACCTTGACCTGTTGGTACATCATGCCTAGCATCTGGTCACTCCTTTGACCTGCTAGGACTTCCCACCAAGTGTCTGGTCAATCCCTTTGACCCACTTAGACTTTTCTATTCATGCCAAGTATCTGGTCACTCCCTTGACCTACTTGGACTTCCCAACACCAGATGTCCGATCATCCTTGATCCATCTGGATTTTCCCTTGCCTGGCTTCACTCACCAGGACTTTCACCTAGCTTCACTCACTAGGGTTTTCCATCTGCCTAGCTTCACTCACTAGGGCTTTCACCTGGCTTCACTCACCAGGACTTTCACCTAGCTTCACTCACTAGGATTTTCCTTCTGCCTGGCTTCACTCACCAGGACTTTCACCTAGCTTCACTCACTAGGGTTTTCACCTGGTTTCACTCACCAGGACTTTCACCTAGCTTCACTCACTAGGATTTTCACCTGGTTTCACTCACCAGGACTTTCACCTAGCTTCACTCACTAGGACTTTCACCTAGCTTCACTCACTAGGATTTTCACCTGGTTTCACTCACCAGGACTTTCACCTAGCTTCACTCACTAGGACTTTCACCTAGCTTCACTCACTAGGGTTTTCCTTCTGCCTGGCTTCACTCACCAGGACTTCCCTGTCAAGTATCCGGTCAACCTTGACCTACTTGACTCTTCTTCAATCAATTTCTTATTGTCAAACATCTAAACTCAAACCAAGACTCAGCTTGGTCACCCAGGTCAACCTTGACCTGAGGGATGTTGCACCAACAACTTCTTCTTCACGCCAAAGCATGAATGAGGATTTTCTTCATTCTCCCCCTTACTAAGAGGACAAACTTCCCCTTTTTGGTTAAGAAGGCCTAACTTAAACCCTACATTCTCCCCCCTTTGGAACATATCAAAACTCTTCCCCTGAAGAGTTATCCATACGTTGTTTACAACCTTACTTGTTGTTTCCAACCCCACAATGAAGGTCTCATACCCTTCATTATGCGCAATGCTTATTCTTGATCATTAACTCATTATTCAATGTTCATCCTAGATCATTCACACTTTAACAATGAAGATATCCAATCTTTTATTGTTTTCCAATGCTCAATCTTGAGCATTCATCATAATGAAGGTTTCCAACCTTCCATGGTTTCGTGAAAAATAAATACATGTCTCTAAGGAGTAGCTCTCCCTCAAAACATGCTCTAAACTTCTATCATTGCACTAACATTGACTTAAAAATCCTAAACTTTTAGGAAACCTATAGTTTTAGGTTATGAGGTTTAACATTCAACTTTAAAACTAAACCTCATCCTAAACTCCAACTTAGTCTTCTTTAACCAATCCTTTCTTATTTCAATAATAAAACTACCCTTAAATGCTTATCTAGGCACTTCCTGTTAGAGTGTATACTAAAAACCTAGCTTTTGTATAAATATTTATTTAGAAATAAAGAATCACAATGATCAAATACCTACATTTATTTGTTAAGTGTAGTTGTTCAATTAATTTATATTGTAAATAACATGGTGTGTGGTGTCACACACAGAAGATCATGTTATCAGTTCTTTATAAATTATTACTCACGACTAAGATGGAAAGGAACAAACCATTGGAATAGTCGTAGTGTAATTAGGTATTAGTTTATCTTGACTAATAAATTACACTAGTACACTCTAAGTGTATTGAGTAAGACCATTTTAGGCAAGTTCTTTTTGTACTGACTTTATAAAAGAACTAGACCTTAGTTATTATGGAAGTGTGTGCTCTTAATCCTAATATAATAACAAACACATATATTTAGTATTTATTTCTTTGACTTATCAATGGGTGAGATTTAATTCGATAAGTCAATAAACCCGATAAGTTGGGAAATGATATTACTTATAGTGTGTATTGTTGATTATAGAAGGAATCTGTGTCCTAGTTATCTAGGTTGAGAATGCCCCCAAGAGGAGCTCATAAAGATTGTCATGTTAAACCTTGCAGGTGGACTTAGTCCAACATGACAATGAAGTTGAGTGGTACTACTCTTGGAGCTAGATATTAATTAAGTGAGTTGTCAGTAACTTACTTAATTAGTGGACATTCGTTATCTTAAACACAGGGAGACTAACACACTCATGATAAGAAGGAGCCCATAATGTAATTTAGGATTGGTGCGGTAGTGCGATAATAACTCTCTAGTGGAATGAGTTATTATCGATGAACTTGAGTTGTGTGTTCGGGGTGAACACGGGATACTCAAGCTCATCAGAAGGCCAAAACCAATTTCTCCTCTAGGTCCCTGTCGTAGCCTCATTAAAGCCTCAAGTCCATCCAAATATAAGCCCATTTTGGTGTCCAAGAAGGGGGCCAACCTAACGCTTGGTGACCAAGTAAGGGTCAGCCACATTGTCCTCTTAAGGGGCCGACCCCTTGCTTTGTGTCCAAGCAAGAGGGGGCCGACCACAATAATTCAAACAAGGAGGGGTGTTTTGAATTTTTAAAATCTTCTCTTTGTAGAAAACTACAAGTTTTAAAAGAGAGATTTTAAATTTAAAAACTTTCCTTATTTGAATTAGGCCACAAGTTTTAAAAGAAAGTTTAAAAGTTTTAAAATTTTCCTTTTTTAACCATCCTCATGGTTTAGAAAAATAAAAGGAAGAGAAGTTTTAAAATTTAAATTTTCTGTCACCATGTTAAAAAAGGAAATTTTATAAGAGAAGTTTTAAATTTTAAAACATGGTTTTAATTTTTTAAAACTTTCCTTTTTTAATTCCTATTTTAGGAAATAGAGCTTGTATATTTTATAAGAGGATTTCTTCTTGTAAAATTTTATAAAAAAAATATATATCTTTCCCTTGATGAGGTGGCCGGCCACCTTGCTTGGTGCCCAAGCAAGGGGCCGACCAATAGAGTTAATAAAATGAAATAAATCAAATTGATTCATGATTGGTGATTGATTCAATCAAGAGGAAAGAAAAGGAAAAATAAAAAGGGAAAAGGAAAAACAAGAGAAAGATTTTATTTTTTGTAAAAAGTCTTTCCTTATTTGCCTTGGGCAAGTATTATAAAAGAAGGGGTGGGGAGGCTTCATGAGACACAACTCTTATTCTCTTGCTTGGAGGATCTCTTGGTGGCCGACCCTCTCTCTTCTCTCTTTCCCTTTGCTCTCTTCTCCTTGGTGGTGGTGGTGGCCGGATTTTAGAGGAAGAGGAAGAAAGCTTTTGGGTGGTGTTCATCTTGGAGGATCGTCGCCCACACGACGTCCAAGGCGAGGCGAGGAATACAGCAGAAGATCTCGAGGTCATTAGCATACAAAAAGAAGGTATAATTAGCAATTATTTTCCTCATCATGCTAGTTATTTTTTTTTGTAAGAATTCTAAACACAAGAGGCATTAGATCTAGTTTTTTTGAATTAGTTTTTCGAGTTTGTGTTTTCTTTGTTTTCAAATTTGTGATTCGATTGTTCTTTTTGGTTAACCTAGAGTTATTTAAGGAAATTAAATATTAGCTTTCCTTAAAAGGCTTTGTCTAGGCGGTGGTGGTTGCTCCCATATCCAAGAAGGCCATGTGCCTCGCCATGCAGTTTTGGAAGCCAATTTTGAAAATTAATATTTAATGGAATTTATAACGTAGGTGGATTTGAATCAATAGTGTTAAGTTCTGTTTGCGATTCAAATCTAAACTATTAAGAACAGATAAGTTAAATTTGGAATCAATGATGTTAAGTTCCATCCGCGATTCCTAATTTAACTTCTAAAGAACACAATAAGTTATTTAAGGAAATGCTCGACACTTGTATAAAATTTTTGTACAGTGGAACCGGTACGATTTTCCTAGGACTAACCAACACTTCCTAGAGTTAGGAATGGTTAACATGACTAAACATGGCTTATTCTACTTAAATAAACTTAGTTATGTTGAAATGAAGGTCTTAAGCACTTAAACAAAGCTCTTAATCGCTTAAGTCCGACCGTAATTGATTAAAGTTGGGATTTAATCCATTCTCGAGTGTTAATCAATTACTGTGATCGATTATAACTCTTAATCGATCATAGTGATCGATTCTGTAAGCCTTTGTGCTCGCAGAATTATACCCTAATCGATTGCCATAATTGATTAAGATGGGTAATCGACTAACCTAGTTTATTACCATTTCTGATTTTTGAAATCGATTTCAACCGAATTTCAGAAATGCCCCAAAAATTCTATAAAATTCTAAATTCATGAAAATTATTTTAAACATTATTTAAGACATATACCATCATGAAAAAATAGTTTTATAAGAAAATACATTTTATTTTCAAAGATTGACACAAAGTGAGAAACTCTTAAAAACTTTAATGTTTCTTCGAAGTTTATATCTAACTATATAATGGTGATTCCTATTAAAAGATAGCCTTCACTAAGATTTTCTAAAGTATATCTGAAATCATTTTCAAAACCAAATTTCCAACCCTGATCTTTGGGCTAAATGCACATGACTTGTACATTTATTTTCCCCATGATTGGATAACACATAACTATGTATTTTGATGAAATTAAAACTCAAAAAGATACACTAAATCAACATCTTGAGTTTCGTTCATTCTCCTAACATCTCACTTGTCTCTAATGTGTACTAAAATACATACAAGTCATCTTATGATTTTTGTGAGATGTAGATTTTGATTTTGTCCTAATATAAGGGATCATGCATATCTATCTAGGCATTGTAGAATTTGATCATCCACCTAGGATGTCACTTGTTGATAAATGTCATTGTCCTTAATTACAAGGAATTAAAATGATACATGAAAATAATCTTGACATATATCACATGCATATTTTCTAAAATAAACTCTGAATCTATATCATGGATAATATGATGCATGTATGAATGTATCATGATATCATGGCAATATACATGTGTGAAATGATGACATGGCATATGATGGACAAATAATCATGACAATTTAGTATAAGCAATATACCTAGATTATCATCTAGGTATCCCTAATTATTTTTTAAATTAAAATTAATTCTAGATTACCCTCATCTCCTTAAGAAAATGTCAAAATCCCAACTTGACATTTCTTTTACTTTTCCTATTTGTGCCAATTTTAATTTAAGTCCAACTCCTTAAATTTTGACACATTTTACTCTTCAAAAGAGTAAATAATTTAAACTACTTTCATTTTTAAGGAGTACAACTACCTTAAAAGTACCCTAAAAGTGTTAACTTCTTCAAGGTTGGGTTAACTACCCTTCCAATTGGAGTTGACACTCTCTAGACCCATCTAGGGTGTAGAGAACATACTCCTAGGAACTTAAAACCAATTGATGTTCCTTGGGTGTTCTAGGTACTCACTAGGGATAACTTCTTTAGTTACCTTTCTAATGACCTTCCTAGGCTTCTTAGAAGCCTTGGTCATACTTGACTCCTCAAGGTCAACTATAGGGACAGCTTCCCTTGTAATCTTTCTAGTGGCTTTCTTAGGCTTCTTTGAAGCCTTAGTCACATTGGTATTTGCAAGGTTAAATTTAGGGATGATCTCCCTTGTAACCTTAGTTTGACCCCTAGATCTAAGGTTAGTTTCATAGCTATATGGAACCCTATGGTATGAGCCCACATCCTTCTTGCGTTTTAGTTTGTACCTCAAACCTCTATGGTCATTGAATGACTCTAGTCTGTTAGGGTTGATTTGTAGCTAGAGGGAGGATGAATAACTCATCGTGCTTCGTTGTCTAGCTTCATGATGATGTTGTTGTTAGAGTGTATACTAAAAGCCTAGCTTTTGTAAACATTTATTTGTTAAAATAAAAGAATCACATTGGTAAAAATCTATATTTATTTATTAAATGCAATTGTTCAATTAATTTATATAGTAGACAACATGGAATGTGGTGTCACACTCAGAAGATCATGTAGTAAGTTCTCTATAAATTATAAACAGTTGCTCGTGACTAAGATAGAAAGGAACAAACTATCAGTATAGTCGTAGTGTAATTAAGTATTAGTTTATCTTGACTAATAAATTGTAAAATACCAGAAAAATAGGCAAATATTAATAAGGGAATTTTCCGAAATTTTTAGAAATTTTTCGGGAATTTTTCGGAGTTCGTACGGATGAGTTAACGGGGATCAAGATGGGGCCCGGAAAAGCCTGTTTAGGCTACCCAGTTTTAGTAAGGAAAAGTTTTATTTTTCTTTTCCTTTTTACTTTTCTTTTTCTTTATATTTTTCTTTATTTTCCTTAATCCCTCCGTTTCTCTCCCTCGTGCAACCGAGCCCATCCCGACGCCGCATTCCTTCTTCCTCCCTGCCCTAACCGCCGGCCGACGGTTCCTCCTCTCCGAGAGCATAAAAACGCCGGCCACTTCTTCTCCTTCTCCTCCTCTCCTCTGCCGCCCCAGCTGACGCCGAGCGTCGGCCACAAGGGCTCTCTGTGCCCTAGCGTCGGCCGCCGCCGCCGCATCTTGCCCTACTCGCCGGCGCCTCTCCTCACTGCCGCCCGACGCCTTCCTCTTCCATGCCCTAGCGCCGGTGCCGAATCCACAGTCGACGCCGAGGACTTCTTCTCTTCTCCTCTCCCTGCTCTAATCGGCGCCGCAACATCCGCCGCCGAGGCCTTAATTCCTCTGCTGCCGAAGCCCTAGCCGCCGGCGACGCACCGAGCTTCTTTCTTCCTCTCCTCCACTGTGTTTCTGCTGACCTTGGAGGCGCCATCTTCCCGGAGAGCTGTGCCCTAGCCTTTGCACAGTGCCACTGCCGCGGCATCTTCTGCCGTAGTTTCCGGCCGATTTCCCCACTCACTGGAGTAGGCTACGGTTTCCAATCAGTGACACTCTTCACCAGAGAGTAACCTGCCAATGTGGTTAGGAGTATTTGAGTGGAGATTTTGACCCCCACCTTGCTGCAATCACTGGATCCGGCAGTAACTTTAGCCACAAACCTTGATCCAGCAGTATTAGGGTAAGGAATTTGGTGATTTAATATTTATGTGAGTGAAGGATAAATTGACACATAATTAATTGATAATTATTTGATCATTAGGTTTGTTGGCAGCGACCCTTTGATTTACAGCAGCAATTAATCTTTGCTAGCAGTAGAGTTTTGTTTTCCGGCAGCAGCTTGGTCTAGCAGCGGTTGATTTGAGGTAAGGTTTATGGTTTCGATCTTTGTGTTAGATTATTGCTAGTTGTGTTAGCAATAATTATTGATTTAGGTTTATAAGTTGTATAACGGTGTAATTGGGGTTAATGTAACTAACCCTAACTGGTCAGTGGATTAGGAATTAGTTTAGCTATTTGTTTAAAATTGAATTAGCTAAACTGTGCGATTTAACACAGGACTTTGACGTGAGACGAGTATCTCGGAGTCAGATCGGACCTTTCTATTTTCGGAGGCGGGTACTTTTGACTTATGTCATTTGATATGCTTAGTAATTAAATTAACATGTTGCATTAATTGTGTTTCTTATCTGTTTCGGTTAATCACTACCCAAATCTTACATGCTTGATTGATTGATTGGTTTTGCATCTCAGGTATATTTTACCTGTTTATACATGCTTATAGGGGTAGTGATATACCATGCTTGACCATATTCAGGACTTAGGTTTTATACCTTCTGTATACCTTTGGATTGTTTTGGATTCGTTGACCTTTGATGCATTTTTCTATATATATGGATTAGGTCAGGATGTTTATATGGTTATTGCCATGCATCATTTGCATGATTGCATGCTGTGCGATAGTCCGCTCCATTATTGTTGAGCACATCGCCAGTTACATGGATCTGCACACACCACCACTCATGGGTTAGTGGTCGATTCAGGATGAGTGTGTTGCAGCAGGGACTCTGTTAGGCACCGTTGGTCCGCTCATGGGTAGTGTGACACAACGTGTTATCCGGCAGGGATTCCTCCCCGTCTTTGAGTACCGGGAGTTGAGAGCATTGCGCTCCCCCATCTATGATTTGGGGTAGGAGGATAGGTGTACTCCGACAGCATCCCGTCCACTCGGTCACTCATCAGGAGTAGTGACGACAGAGTGCACGGTTGTCACAGCCCTACCCACTCGGCCTCACTTTGGTATGAGATGATCGACTGGCGTCAGGGGTGACCAGGACGCATCATTGGCATCATGTGCATGATGCATTTATTGCTTGTGTTTGTGTTTGCTGCATTTATATGCTGCATATTGTTTGGATACCTATGTTTGACATGCATACAGGATTCCTTATCCCTCGGACTGTTTGACCTTATACTCAGGACCTGGTTAGTACAGTATTCTCCTGTTTATTTCAGATGTATTCTTATCTTTCTTATGAGGAGACTGTACGCATGATTAGTGCTAGGTGTTGTTTCTTTACTTTGCATATCAACTGTACCTGCTGAGTGTTGGACTCACCCCGCCTCTATTGTTGTTATTTTCAGGTTGATGCTGTCAGGAGGGAGTTCCAGTCGCTAGTCCCCACTGCACGTAGTGCTACTCCGCTGCTGGTTTTTTTGAGTTGTTTCATTTTAGCTTTTCGCTATCAGACTTTATTTTAGTTTTGTTTTGGACTTACATATGGATATTGTATGGAATCTTTCCGTTGGATGGACTTTTCGTATGATTTGGATTTACTCTACTACATGCCTGCCTGGACGGCAGAAGAGGTAAGAAAAAATCGGATTTGGGCTTTACGAGTGTAGTTGAGTAGGGTTGATTTCGAGTCAGAGTATTATTACTGCGTGGTTGTGTCAGCCAGAGACTGAATATATATATATAAACTGTGTGGTGATTGATTTTTATTACTGTTATTATTCCAGCCGCCTGTGGCTGAGTATTTAGTGCTTGTAGAATATTTTGATTGTCCGCCGTACAGGGGAGATGCTGCCGAAATTTTCTCGGACAGGGACTCTTCTAGGGCGTGACAATAAATTACACTGATACACTTTAAGTGTATTGAGTAGGATCATTTAGGTATGTTCTTTTTGTACTGACTTAGTAAAAGAACTAGACCTTAGTTATTATGGAAGTGTGTGCTCTTAATCCTAATATAATAACAAGCACATATATTTAATATTTATTTCTTTAACTTATCAAAGGGTGAGGTTTAGCTCGATAAATCAATATGCCCGATAAGTTGGGAAATGATATTACTTATAGTGTGTGTTGTTGATTATAGAAGGAATCTGTGTCCTAGATATCTAGGTTGAGAATGTCCCCAAGAGGAGCTCATAAGGATTACCATGTTAAACCCTGCAGGTGGACCTAGTCCGACATGACAATAAAGTTGAGTGGTACTACTCTTGGAGCTAGATATTAATTAAGTGAGTTGTCAGTAACTTACTTAATTAGTGGACATTCATAATCTTAAACACAGGGAGACTAACACACTCATGATAATAAGGAGCCCATAATGTAATTTGGGATTGGTGCGGTAGTGCGGTAATAACTCTCTAGTGGAATGGGTTATTATCGATAAACTTGAGTTGTGTGTTCGGGGCGAACACGGGATACTCAAGCTCATCGGAAGGCCAAAACCAATTTCTCCTCTAGGTCCCTGTCGTAGCCTCATTATAGCCTCAAGTCCATCTAAATGTAAGTCTCTTCTTGGTGTCCAAGAAATGGGCCGGTCCAATGCTTGGTGACCAAGCAAGGGCCGACCACATCCTCTCCTATAGGGGCCGACCCTTTGCTTGGTGAACAAGCATGAAGAGGCTGGCCACAATAATTCAAAAAGGGAGGGTTGTTTTGAATTTTTTAAAATCTTCTTTTTGTATAAAACTATAAGTTTTAAAAGAGAGTTTTTAATTTTCAAAACTTTCCTTATTTGAATTTGGCCACATGTTTAAATAGAGAGTTTAAAAGATTTTAAAACTTTTCTTTTTTAACCATCCTCATGGTTTAAGATAAAAAGGGAGATAAGTTTTAAAATTAAAATTTTCTATCATCATGTTAAAAAAAGGAATTTTATAAGAGAGTTTTTAAATTTTAAAACATGGTTTTAATTTTTAGAAACTTTCCTTTTTTAACTCCTACTTTAGAAAAAGAGAGCTTATAGAATTTTATAAGAATTTTTCTTGTAAAATTTTATATAAAAATTATTTATTTCTTTCTCTTGTGGGGGCCGACCAACCTTGCTTGGTGCCCAAGCAAGGTGGCCGACCATATTAAAATTATAAAATCATCATCCAATTAATTTTGGTGATTGATTCAATCAAGAGGAAAGAAAAGGAAAAATAAAAGGGAAAAGGAAAAACTCTTGGATGATTTTATTTTTTGTAAAAAGTTTTTCCTTATTTGCCTTGGGCAAGTAATATAAAAGAAGGGGTGAGGGGGCTTCATGAGACACAACTCTTATTCTTTTGCTTGGGTGATATCTTGGTGGCCGACCCTCTCCTTTCTCCCTTTCCCTTTGCTCTCTTCTCCTTGGTGGTGGTGGTGGCCGAATTCTAGAGGAAGAGGAAGGACTTTTTTGGGTAGTGTTCATCTTGGAGGATCGTCACTCACACGACGTCTAAGGCGAGGCAAGGAATACGACAGAAGATCTCGAGGTCATTAGCTTACAAAGAGAAGGTATAACTAGTATTTTTCTTCAGCATCATACTAGTTATTTTTCTTTGTAAGAATTCTAAATACAAGAGGCAATTAGATCTAGTTTAATCAAATTTATTTTTCGATTTTGTGTTTTCTTCTTTTTCGAATTTGTGATTCGATTATTCTTTTTGGTTAATCTAGAGTTATTTAAGGAAATAAATATTAGATTTCCTTAAAAGGCTTTGCCTAGGCGGTGGTGGTTGCTCCCATATCCAAGAAGGCCATGTGCCTCGCCATGCAGTCCTGGAAGCCAATTTTGGAAATTAATATTTATGGAATTAATAATCTAGGTAGATTTGAATCAATAGTGTTAAGTTCCGCTTGCGATTCAAATCTAAACCATTAAGAACAGATAAGTTAAATTTGGAATCAATGATGTTAAGTTCCGCTTGCGATTCCTAATTTAACTTCTAAAGAACACAATAGGTTATTTAAGGAAAGGTTTGACACTTGTACAAAATTTTTTTTGTACAGTGGAACCGGTACGTTTTCCTAGGATTAACCAATAATTGGTATCAGAGCTAGGGTTTGACTCTGTGTATTTTTAGAATTCAAATAGGTTATGCACATGTCATACATAATTTAGGCAGGAAAATAGTAGGATATGCTAACTCTTTGGTTGCATGTTCCAACTATTATGGCTTATTGATATTGTGTGTGATTGGACCCTTGGACATGTCAAGGGCATTATTTATGTGCATGATTGTATGTATAAAAATACAACAGGAGTTGTATTATTATTATTATTATTTAGAATTTTATTTTTGTTCGATCTAGAATACATGTACATTCCCTCGTGGAATATAGGATCGATATATGTAAAATTCTATTTTTGTTACGGATCAGATTCTTGCGAGGCGTGGTACTTTTGGAGCACCAAAGGCGCAGCGAAATAAGAAGCAAGAAGGATGCGACAACTCGACCCGATGGCGGTGGCTAAAGATGGCAGCAGCTAGGGTTGGAGCATACTGAAGACAGTGATGGAAAATGCCATAATAGTTGGAAAATTAATTTTCAAATTTATTGCTTTGATTTACTGTGATATTTATATGCATGTGATGTATGCTAGGATAGGTTAAAAATCCTTATTTTTAAATAACTAAGTGGGAGAGGAATTTTAATAAATCCCATGGTCTCCATTACTGGTTTGTAAATGATGCAACAAGTCTGCGTGTTGGCTCCGAGTGCCTCCCTCCACAACGGATGGGTTTGTTGCAGATCACTAGATCAAACTTCCTTTTATGGATGGTTATAGGAAATTATTTAGGAGCGTGTGATCTTCTCCAACTGAAGGGGCACAATCCTATTTAATGGACTTAGTATCAAGTAATGGTATACACTTAGACGCATTCAATAGTAGCCTCCCCAACGGAGTCACTGCTATTGTCTTGTGTGACCAAAGTGAAACCAACTATTAATTTTATTTGTCATAAAGTTAGGATGACAAGATAATAAAATTAATGGGTCACACCCTCCTCTTACAAATGATGAATTTGTATACGTCCACACTAACGTGGCATGCAATATTTACGGTGATTTGAGGTGTTGGTTAATTTAAAATAATATTGTTTGAGAAATCAATATTATTCTAAATTTAGAGTCTTGACTAAAGTTTATTTTTGTGATTCTTAGGATGACTTTCAACCCACTAGCCATTATACTGAAAGAGAACAAACTTACTGGTCCCAACTATATTGATTAGAAAAGAAACCTGGACATTGTTCTTACTACTGAAAGCTATAAGTTTGTACTGACTGAGGCTTGCCCTGATGCACCTGATGGTGACTCTACCCCAGAGGAGATTGAGTATCATAAGAAATGGGTAAAAGCTGATGAGATGGCGCGGTGTTACATTTTGTCATCTATATCAAATGTATTGCAACATCAGCATCAAGATTTACCAACAACTTATGATATAATGAACAATCTCAAAGAACTCTTTGGGCACCAGAGTCGGACTGCTAGGCAAGAGGCAATGAGGAAGCTAATGACAACCACCATGTCTGAGGGGACACCCGTAAGGGATCATATCCTCAAAATGATGGCTTATCTGAATGAAATACAAGTCCTTGAAGGAGAAATCGATGGGGAAACTCATGTCGATATAATTCTCCAAACGCTACCCAGAAGTTTTGAGCAGTTCCACCTGAACTATAACATGAACAAAAGAGAGTATACGTTGGCGGAACTTCTGACAGAACTACAAGCAGCAGAAGGAATATTTCGTCACAGTTCTCAGATTCACTATGCTGAAAATTGTTTTACTTCTAAGTCGAAAGGCAAGAAGAAGAAGAAACATGTCTTTTCAGCAAAGAAGGTGAATAAACCTCAGAGTACAGGACAGAAAGCTGGAATGAAAAGCCGAAGGGCAAGTGCTTCATCTACAAGCAGTCTGGACATTGGAAAGCAGACTGTCCTCGTAGGAACCAGAATAATAAAGGTATATCTCACACTCTAGTTGTTGAAACATGTTTAGCCGTGTTATCTACCAGCACCTGGTGTGTAGATACGGGAGCCACTGATCATGTCTGCAATTCTTTGCAGGGGTTCCAGGAAACCCGGCGACTATTTGATGGAGAGATAACTGTCTACATGGGCAATGCTACTGAGGTGGCGGCTGTTGCAGTGGGAGACGTATACTTTGTAATGCCCCGCCCCTCCTGCTAAGGCGACAGGGGTTACCTTGACTACGCATACATACTTAACACAGCGGAAGTCTTACTTAGAGAATTTAAAAACCTTTTTCTTACTTAAAAGTCACAATAGACATAAAAGGTCCACATAGCATACTTATCATAAATTTTGGGTCTTAATACCAAACACATACTTAAAGTCATGGAGTCATAAAGTAAAAACATCAACATGGCAAATTTCTTATTAAATGAAAGCAGGTCATTTCTTTTAGCCAGTCCACTACCGCACACATCCTTCAAGCCCTCCTGCTGCTCCCCTAGTACATCCATTCCTTGCCTTTATCTGTGGTACAAGAAAGTAAGCTATGAGCACTCATGGCTCAGTAAGTTCCTTTCCTAATCACAAAAACCGTCAAGCATATTAAAATCACAAGTCATAAAGCATAAAGACAAGTGTATCATGTTAAGAGCATATCATGGCATATCATAACATAACATAACGTATCATGGCATAATCATAAAGTATAAGCATACATCATGACATATCATAACATAACATAAAGTATCATGGCATAATCATAAAGTATAAGCATGGTAAATTCCTAGACATATATCATGCAACATATGCAACATGTCTTTTGAAAACTTATACAATACATACTTAAACATAATCTCAACATGATTAGGGCCCCGGCTTGTACCACATACATAAATGCGCGCGTCCTATGTAGGTCCAAGGTAGCAAGTCTTGAACCCTACAAGGCATACATGCTAGGCCCGTTTCTTAGTCCATCGACCTAGGGGCACTTAGGAGCCCATCCATAACGAGGCCCGTTTCTTAGTCCATCGACCCCGGGGTGCTTATGGAGCCCACCCTTGGTACAAGCCATACATAAAGTAAAGTAGCATGACTTAACTTACATATCATAGTTCTTATCATTTCATGCATATCATATTTCTTAACATATCATAAAACATGCATATTTGGGCACACAGCACATGCATGAATCATAACATACATCATGAACATATCACTTATCTTAAAGCATGCATATTTGGGCACACAACACATGCATGAATCATAGGCTTGCATAACGAACGTATCATTTTATCATGTCATAAAGTAAGCATGTTTGAGCACATAGTACATACATGGGTCATAAGCATACATGAAAGAACATAACACATATCCTAAAAAGACATAACCATTCATGGAATCATTAAATATCATCACTTCATAGCATGTGAGGTATATCTAGTCACTAAACCCATATGGCCGAAAGTCATGAAAAGTCTACATGATCTCTAGACAACATATAAACATAAAAATTCTCATGATATCTTCACATACTAACATAAGAAAGATCATAAGCATGTTAACCTAAATTTTAAAGCCCTCCTAGGTTTCCAATTATTTCATGGCCGAAACCTTTCATGAAGAGGAATCAAGTTCTAAGCAACATGTAAACATGTAAACCCTATACTCATATCATATTATTTTTCATAGGGAACTACTTAAGCACATTTAGTTTGGGTTCTAAGTTCCCTAAGCTCCTAATCATATCATGGCCGAACCCTAGCTTATCTCATCCTAGGTTACAAGTAGCATAGAGGTGTTGAACCTTAAGCCAACATGTTATACATTTTCATGAGGAACAACATAAGCATGTTTGTTTCAAATTTCAAACTTCCTAGATCCCCTTAACTCAAGGTGGCCGAACCTAACAATCATGGAATTAGGTTTTTAGTGGCATGAGAGCATGGGAACCACAACTACATTTCATAGCATATATCTTAAGGACATCATAAGCATGTATAAGTTGGGTTCTAATTTCTCTAAGCCTTTAAACTTGTAGTGGCCGAAACATGTAAATCATGGAACTAGATTTTTAGTGACATGAGAGCATGGGAACCACAACTACATTTCATAGCATATATCTCAAGTACATCATAAGCATGTATAAGTTGGATTCAAATTTACCTAGACCCTTTAAACTTGTAGTGGCCGAAACTTAACAAGCATGAAACTAAGTTTCTAGTGGCACAAGAGCATGGAAACCCTACACAATTTTCATGGCTTCATAACAAGGAACAACATAAGTAAACTTAGTTAAAAACCTACACATACTAGCTTTAAAACCTAATGTGGCCGAAAGTTACATGTATTCAAAATTCTATATAACAAGCAACTATAAAACATCAACCTAGTTTCATATTATATTATCAAGAAGGTCATGAGCCTCTTAGCCTTGGTTTCAACTTTCCTAGGCTTCAACTCTCATCATGACCGAACCCTCATAAGCATGAAATAAGATTCATAACTAACATACAATCATGGCATAACATTTTAGCTTCATGTCTTGTCTTAGGAAAAATCTTAGCATGCTTGGTCTTAGGTTTAAAACTCTCCTAGGCCTTTACTCCTTACTTGGCCGAATATTCATGAGCATGTAAATGGAGTTACAAACAATATACAAGTAAGAGAAAAGTTAACAACCTCATTATCATAGGGTACATAACTAAAAGAATAAGGAAACATGCCTAGTTTGAGTTTTGAACTTATCTAGTCTTCTTGTTCATGCTTGGCCGAAACATGTAAATCATAAAACCAATTTTCCATTAATTATTCTAGCATGGAAACCATAGATTAACTTCTTACATAAAATACATGTCACAAGAAAAATAGAAAGCATATCTAATCACAACTTTCTTAAACTCTTCTTCTTGTTTTTGACCGAATTTTCTTAAACAAAATCTTAAGTTTTCTAAGCGATCTATCTCCATGGAAAACCATACAAACCATTGTACCACAGGTGAGGGGAAGCTTACCTAATGTTCACTTGTTAATCCTTAAGAAATGGTACCCTTGGTGAAGAGGAAGTAGGGAGCTTCTTCTCCTAGCACTCCTTTCGATTTCTCTTGCTTGGAAAGGTACACCTTGAAGGCTCCTTCTTGTAGTTTAGTTTTCTCTTAGGGAGAAACTTAAACTTGGCTTGTGGAGATGAGGGAGGAGGCTTAGAGTTTCGGCAAGGGTGAGGGAGAAGGGGAAAAAAAAAATGAAAACCTTTAGTTCCTTCCCTTTTTATGCTAAGTAGGTGGAAGTTACCAAAATGAACTTTGCTTCCCTTCCTCCTTATCTCATGCATGTATTTTCTTAATGAGAATATGTCCTCATTCTTTCCCCTTAACTCCTCTCTTCACTATCCTCTTTAAACTCCACGAAAATAGAGAGGAAAAAGGGAGAAAGACAACTTGTCTTTTGCTTCTCTTTTTCTTAACCAAGAGGTAAACAAGAGGAAGAAAGCTCATTGGTTTTTCTCTTGTTCCCTTACTAAATTATATCTTTACCTTTAACTGCAATTTCTATCATTTCCCTTTTACATATTATTCATTATCCTAGTGGTTAACATACACAATCTTATTTCTATCCTTGGTGGGAGGTTCAAGGTTCAAACCTTCACCTCTTCTTTTTATTTCTCTTATTTCTTTTTCTTTGATTCTTCTTCTTTTATGTTCTAAAGCAAATAACACTCATATGCTTATCTTATAATTTTGTGGGTGTTACATACTTATCTTTTGATAGGAATAGAAATTTGATTTTAAGAAATTGTCTTTATGTACCCAGTTTTAGAAAGAATTTAGTTTTAGTTTCTAAATTATATTTGGATGGATATTCAGTTTCTTTTAGTAACAATGTGGTTATAAAGAGAAATAAGGTGATTATTTGTTCTGGTGCATTGGTTGACAATTTATACATTTTAAATCTAATTTCTCCCACAAAGTAAAATATGAAAATTAATAACACATCTTCTAACTCTAAAAAGAGAAAAGAACCATCAGAAATGAACCAAACATATCTTTGGCATCTAAGGCTTGGACATATTAATTTAAGTAGGATTCAAAGGCTTGTAGCCGATGAACTATTGAGTTCATTAGAGTTGGAAAACTTTCCAACATGTGAATCCTACTTGGAAGGTAAAATGACCAAGAGACCTTTTAAGGCCAAGGGGTATAGAGCCAAAGATGCGTTAGAACTGGTTCATTCTGATTTGTGTGGTCCTATGTCTATCCAGGCAAGAGGAGGTTATGAATACTTCGTCTCCTTTATAGACGATTATTCAAGATACGGATACATTTACCTGATGCGCCGCAAGTCTGAATGCTTTGACAAGTTCAAAGAATATAGGGCTGATGTGGAGAAACGTCTTGGTAAAAGTACCAAGACACTACGGTCTGACCGTGGTGGCGAATACCTTTTTGGAGAGTTTAGGAATTACTTATCAGAAGTCGAGATTCAATCCCAATTGTCTGCACCTGGTACACCCTAGCAGAATGGTGTGGCAGAACGAAGGAATATGACTCTTATGGAAATGGTTAGATCAATGATGAGTTATTCAGAATTACCGAATTCGTTTTGGGGATATGCTTTAGAAACAACAGTGTATATTCTGAATATGGTACCTTCTAAAACAATTCCTTCTACTCCCATGGAATTATGGAATGGGCGTAAGCCTAGTCTGAATCATATCCGGATATGGGGTAGTCCAGCACATGTGCTGAAGGGAGATACTGATAAGTTGGAATCACGTACAGAAGTTTGTCTGTTTGTGGGATATCCTAAGGGAACGAAAGGTGGTTTGTTTTATAATCCTAAAAATCAGAAGATCATTGTTAGCACCAATGCTCAATTTTTAGAAGAAGATTATGTAATAAACCATAAGCCCATGAGTGAAATAGTTCTAGAAGAAATTAGAGAGGACACGTCAACTTCAGTACCAACAGTACAAGATGAAGTACCACAAGAGACTACAACACGTGTCACACATGATACACAACCACAGACGGTGCCTCGTCATAGTGGGAGGGTTGTAAGGCAACCTGAGAGATTCATATTTTTGGGAGAGTCTTCGAACTTGATTCCGGGTAAACATGAACCTGATCCCTGGACATATGATGAAGCACTCCAAGATATAGATGCGGTATCTTGGCAAAAGGCAATGAATTCTGAAATAGAGTCTATGTACTCTAATAAGGTCTGAGAGCTTGTAGAACCACCTAATGGTGTAAAAGCCATTGGATGCAAGTGAATCTACAAAAGGAAAAGAGGGACAGATGGGAAGGTAGAAACCTTCAAAGCAAGGCTTGTTGCGAAAGGGTATACATAGAAAGAGGGAATCGACTATGAGGAGACTTTTTCGCCGGTAGCCGTGCTTAAGTCTATCCGGATACTCTTGTCCATTGCTGCTCATATGGATTATGAGATTTGGCAAATGGATGTCAAGACAGCTTTCCTTAACGGAAGTCTTGAAGAAAACATCCATATGAAGCAACCATAAGGGTTCATTGAAAAAGGCAAAGAGTATCTAGTGTGCAAGCTTAATCGGTCCATTTAAGGATTGAAGCAAGTTTCAAGATCTTGGAACATCCGGTTTAACGAAGTAATCCAGTCATATGGATTTATTCAGTGTCCAGATGAGTCTTGTGTATACAAGAAGTGTAACAGAAACGTGGTGGTATTTCTGGTACTATACGTAGATGATATTTTGTTAATTGGCAACAATGTCAAGGTATTATCGGACGTAAGGATATGGTTGTCCAAACAATTTGATATGAAAGACTTGGGAGAATGTGCACACATTCTTGGGATCAAAGTTATAAGGGATCGTAAGAAAAGAATGTTGTGCCTATCCCAAGCATCATATATAGATACGGTTCTTGCTCATTTTAGCATGCAGAACTCCAAGAAAGGTTTCTTACCTTTTAGGCATGGAGTAGCCTTATCTAAAGAGATGTCTCCGAAGATTATCAAAGGAGATGGAGGAAATGAAGGCAGTCCCTTATGCTTCGGCTGTAGGAAGCCTTATGTATGCAATGCTGTGTACGAGACCTGATATCTATTTTGCCGTGGGTATGGTCAGCAGATATCAGAGTAGACATTGGACTGCGGTAAAGCATATATTGAAGTACCTGAGAAGGACTAGAGATTATATGCCAGTTTACCAAGCAGACGATTTACTCCGTGTGGGTTACACGGATTCGGACTTCCAATCAGATAGGGACAATAGTAAGTCAACATCAGGCTATGTGTTTACTCTAGGAGGTGGAGCCATTGCATGGAGGAGTGTTAAGCAGAAATGCATTTCGGACTCAACCATGGAAGCTGAGTATGTTGCAGCCTCTGAGGCAGCAAAAGAAGCCGTATGACTCAGGAACTTTCTAATGGACTTAGATGTGATTCCTGGTTTGCCCAAGATCATCACAATTTATTGTGATAATAGCGGTGCAGTTGCAAACTCGAAGGAACCACGAGCTCATAAGGCAAGTAAACATATAGAACGCAAGTACCACCTGATACGAGACATCGTCAAGCGAGGAGAAGTTGTCGTCGCCAAGATTGCATCAGAAGATAACCTAGCAGATCCTTTCATAAAGGCCCTTCCGACAAAAGCTTTTGATCGGCATGTGGAGGGGATGGGAATCAGATGTAAGGCAACAGATATGACAGCTTAGTCTTTTAGTATAAGTGGGAGATTGTTGGAGTGTATACTAAAAGTCTAGCTTTTGTAAACATTTATTTGTTAAAATAAAAGAATCACATTGGTTAAAATCTGCATTTATTTATTAAATGTAATTGTTCAATTAATTTATATAGTAGACAACATGGAGTGTGGCGTCACACTCAGAAGATCATGTAGTAAGTTCTCTATAAATTATAAACAGTTGCTCGCGACTAAGATAGAAAGGAACAAACTATCAGTATAGTCGTAGTGTAATTAAGTATTAGTTTATCTTGACTAATAAATTACACCGATACACTTTAAGTGTATTGAGTAGGATCATTTAGGTATGTTCTTTTTGTACTGACTTAGTAAAAGAACTAGACCTTAGTTATTATGGAAGTGTGTGCTCTTAATCCTAATATAATAACAAGCACATATATTTAATATTTATTTCTTTAACTTATCAAAGGGTGAGGTTTAGCTCGATAAATCAATATGCCCGATAAGTTGGGAAATGATATTACTTATAGTGTGTGTTGTTGATTATAGAAGGAATTTGTGTCCTAGTTATCTAGGTTGAGAATGTCCCCAAGAGGAGCTCATAAGGATTACCATGTTAAACCCTGCAGGTGGACCTAGTCTGACATGACAATAAAGTTGAGTGGTACTACTCTTGGAGCTAGATATTAATTAAGTGAGTTGTCAGTAACTTACTTAATTAGTGGACATTCATAATCTTAAATACAGGGAGACTAACACACTCATGATAAGAAAAAACCCATAATGTAATTTGGGATTAGTGCGGTAGTGCGGTAATAACTCTCTAGTGGAATGAGTTATTATCGATGAACTTGAGTTGTGTGTTCGGGGCGAACATGGGATACTCAAGCTCATCGGAAGGCCAAAATCAATTTCTCCTCTAGGTCCCTGTCGTAGCCTCATTATAGCCTCAAATCCATCCAAATGTAAGACTCTTCTTGGTGTCCAAGAAGTGGGCCGGTCCAATGCTTGGTGACCAAGCAAGGGCCGACCACATCCTCTCCTATAGGGGCCGGCCCTTTGCTTGGTGACTAAGCATAAAGAGGCCGGCCACAATAATTCAAAAAGGGAGGGTTGTTTTGAATTTTTTAAAATCTTCTCTTTGTATAAAACTATAAGTTTTAAAAGAGAGTTTTTAATTTTCAAAACTTTCCTTATTTGAATTTGGCCACATGTTTAAATAGAGAGTTTAAAAGATTTTAAAACTTTCCTTTTTTAACCATCCTCATGGTTTAAGAAAAAAAGGGAGATAAGTTTTAAAATTTAAAATTTCTATCATCATGTTTAAAAAGGAAATTTTATAAGAGAGTTTTTAAATTTTAAAACATGGTTTTAATTTTTAGAAACTTTCCTTTTTTAACTCCTACTTTAGGAAAGAGAGCTTATAGAATTTTATAAGAATTTTTCTTGTAAAATTTTATATAAAAATTATTTATTTCTTTCTCTTGTGGGGGCCGACCAACCTTGCTTAGTGCCCAAGCAAGGTGGCCAGCCATATTAAAATTATAAAATCATCATCCAATTAATTTTGGTGATTGATTCAATCAAGAGGAAAGAAAAGGAAAAATAAAAGGGAAGGGGAAAAACTCTTGGATGATTTTATTTTTTGTAAATTTTTTTCCTTATTTGCCTTGGGCAAGTAATATAAAAGAAGGGGTGAGGGGGCTTCATGAGACACAACTCTTATTCTTTTGCTTAGGTGATCTCTTGGTGGCCAACCCTCTCCTTTCTCCCTTTTCCTTTGCTCTCTTCTCCTTGGTGGTGGTGGTGGCCGAATTCTAGAGGAAGAGGAAGGACTTTTTTGGGTGGTGTTCATCTTGGAGGATCGTCGCCCACACGACGTCCAAGGTGAGGCGAGGAATACGGCAGAAGATCTCGAGGTCATTAGCTTACAAAGAGAAGGTATAACTAATATTTTTCTTCCGCATCATACTAGTTATTTTTCTTTGTAAGAATTCTAAATACAAGAGGCAATTAGATCTAGTTTAATCAAATTTATTTTTCGATTTTGTGTTTTCTTCTTTTTCGAATTTATGATTCGATTGTTCTTTTTGGTTAACCTAGAGTTATTTAAGGAAATAAATATTAGCTTTCCTTAAAAGGCTTTGCCTAGGCAGTGGTGGTTGCTCCCATATCCAAGAATGCCATGTGTCTCGCCATGCAGTCCTGGAAGTCAATTTTGGAAATTAATATTTATGGAATTAATAACCTAGGTAGATTTGAATCAATAGTGTTAAGTTCCGCTTGCGATTCAAATCTAAACCATTAAGAAGAGATAAGTTAAATTTGGAATCAATGATGTTAAGTTCCGTCTGTGATTCCTAATTTAACTTCTAAAGAACACAATAGGTTATTTAAGGAAATGTTTGACACTTGTACAAATTTTTTTTGTACAGTGGAACTGGTACGTTTTTCTAGGATTAACCAACAGTTGTTACAGCGGAATGTAACTGAAGTAATACTAACACTAGAATTTACTTGGTATCCACCTTAAAATGAGGTGACTAATCCAATGATCCACACACACGAGTACTCTCCACTAAGAAAATACTCCTTCACGGTAACTATCGGAGGTGGAGAAATCTCGTACAAGACTCATACAACAAGATATACTCAAACAAGAAGAAAATACACAAGTGTATAAATAAAAAAAACCTTCTCTTGCTTGATCTTGTTGATATAGATCGCCTCTGGACCCTTTGGAAGTGCAACAACACTTCTCTTCCAAGCTCGAAGTCTGGCGGTGAGTGTCGGAGAGAATCACAGTAAGATCGGGAAGAAGAGTTGCGGAGAAGAAGCTCGCCAACGGTTATATACTTCGCGCTTCTAGGGCTTCCAATCAATTAGGCATGCTCACGTCAGATCCGTGTCATCCCAATCGTCTATCGCTCGTTACCTACACAACGGTCACATCCCAATCGATCGGCTGATCGATTGGGGAGGCTGAATGGATCGGTTGATCAATTCAACCTTCTTTTGTGCTCTCACGTCTGTGTGAGAAAACTTGCTCCAATCGATTGACCAATCAATTGGGGAGCCCAATCGATCGACCGATCGATTGGGGAGCATTTTGTGCTCGCGATTTCACTTCCCAATCGATCGGTCAATCAATTGGGCCAGCCTTCTTCACAGCACACCTTCAATCAATTGACTAATCGATTGAACCATAGTAGGGCCCCCAATTCCAACATCTGGTCAACCATGACCTGTTAGAACTCCTCATGCCTAGCATCCGGTCAACCTTGACCTGCCGGGACTTCTTCACCAAGTGTCCAGTTAGCCCTTTGACCCACTTGGACTTTTCTCCTCATGCCAAGTGTCTGGTCAACCTTGACCCACTTGAACTTACCGTCTTATGCCAAGTGTCTGGTCCTCCATGACCCACTTGGACTTCCACCAGATATCCGGTCACCCTTAACCCATCTGGATTTCCTCGTGTCAAGTATCCGGTCAATTCTTTGACCTATTTGGGCTTCCCAACACAAGGTGTCCGGTCAACCTTGACCCACTTGAATTTCCACATGTCTGACTTTACTCACTAGGTCTTTTCATCTACCTAACTTCACTCACTAGGACTTTTTATATGTCTGACTTCACTCACTAGGACTTTCACCTAGCTTTACTCACTAGGGTTTCACCTAACTTCACTCACCAGAATTTTTCCACTGTCCGACTTCACTCACCGAGACTTTTACATGCCTAGCTTCACTCACTAGGTCTTTCACTTGGCTTCACTCACTAGAATTTTCCCACTGCCTGGCTTCACTCATCGGGACTTTCACTTGCCTAGTTTCATACACTAGGTCTTTCGTCTAACTTCACTCACCAGGGTTTTCCTTTGCCTAACCTCCAGTTAGGACTTTCCAGTCAAGTATCCGGTCAACCTTGACCTACTTAACTCTTCTTCATATCAAATTGGTCATCCCTTGACCAGATGGGAATTGTATCAACAATCTCCTAAATCGGACAATTACATCTGTAATCTCCATGTATTGTCAAATATCGAAATCTAAACATCCAGACTCAAGCTTGATCCAACTCAAGCATAGTCAACCTGACCCAGGGGATATTACACCAACATTATCTATCTTTCCCTAGTTTTTTGTTCTTAGACCCTTTTTCTTCATTTGCCAAATTTTTAAGAGTCTTCTCTAATTTATCAAGTTTTGACCTCAAGATCTCTCCTTAAGTCCTCAAATTTAGATTTTTCCTTAAATCCTTGGACATTTTTATTTTTAGGTAAATATTTAAGATTCTTAGAATTTTTGCCTAAATTGTTATCTACCTTCCTAGTCTTATGTAAGGTAGTCTTAGCATGATATGCTACATATTTTTCCTTAATCCTATCATGCTTCCTATTTTCATGATAAATTATATTAAAGTGATATAAATTTGAAATAGCATGCATTTTACCATGATTTAAAGGAATCGCTTCAACAAAGGATACCTTGGGTTTGCTCTTAAGAGCTCCCCCTTGAGTTGAGATTTCTCCTTTACTTTTGGCTGGATTCTTCCCCTTGCGGCATTTGCTTCGATAATGCCCTCTTTAATTGCAAGAAAAGCACACAATGTGCTCTTTGCCTTTGCGCCCCACGGGACAGACCTTCGTAGGCTTCTCCTTAGCTTTTGGTACCACTTGACCCTTCTTCTTGGTCAATGTGAGACAATTACTCTTATAATGCCCTCTTTCCCTACACTCAAAGCATATGATATGATATTTATTTTTAATAATTGAAATTGTTATACTTTCATTGTTTGTAGGGTTGACACTTTCTTCTCTATTTGATTCGGATATAGAGGCTTCTTCTTGATCCGACATTAATGCTCCAAGCTCCCCCTCAATCCTAGAGGTGGAGGTCTCTTCATCTTCATCCTTGGAGGTTGAGCATCTCTCAACTTCTGAATCCTCATGCACTTCAAATAAGGAGTACACTCCTTTGCCTTTGTCCTTGTGTTCGATCTTCTTGAATTTCTTCTTCTTCCGATGTTGAGCTCCTCTCAGCCTCGAATTCCTCTTCTTCTTGGTCCAATGAATCTCCCTCTTTGAATTCTTCTTGATTTGGTGTAGTGGAGGGGGTCTTCATGGAGCTTGGCCAATCTTCTCCATAAATCACTTGCATCTTTGTATTCTCTAATTTTGCATGTGATTATGCTTTGCAATAAATTAACCAAACTATTGGTTACCTTATCATTGGCCTTGCTTCTTTGGATTTGTTCTTCGCTCCATTTGCTCCTTTTGATGACTTTTCCTTTGCTATCCCTTGGAGCCTCAAATCCTTCTATTAGAGTAAATCATTGCTTTATCTCCATCATGAAGAAGTTCTCGATCCTTGATTTCCAAGAATCGAAGCTCGTTGATGTGAATGGCGAAGGCACCTTTGTGTCGAATCCGAGTCCATCTTGAAATTCCATCTTAAAGTTGAGCTCTTGAAATATTTGACTTGTTGACTTTAGTGTTTCAACTTCTTCTTCCTCTATCTCATTTCCCTTACAGCGATGATTCTGGTAAAGAGCGACCTTACTCTGATGTTACTTATTGGGACACTTCAGAGCTAGAAGGAAGGGGAGGGTTAATAGCTTCTCGTGCTTTGTCGATGATGATGTACAGCGGATAAACTCGACGCAAGGCTCCCCAATGCTAACAAGGTGAATTCACTTGGTATCCACCTCAAACGAGGTGACTAATCCAAGGATCCGACTCTGTCTCACACATTTACTATCAAATACACTCCTCGTAAATAATCCGGAGGCGGAGAAACCTTGTACAAGCTCTCAATACCAAAATACAAGGAGAAGAACAAAAGAAGCTAATACAATAATAAATCTTACAAGATTTACAATATGAAACCCAAGCTTGCTTCTTCTTGTTTGGGAATGTTAGGATATATACTAAAAGTTTAGCTTTTGGTATAAACATTTATCTAGAAATAAGAATCACATTGGTCAAATGTCTACATTTATGATAAATGTAGTTGTTCAATTAATTTATATTGTAGAAAACATGGTGTGTGGTGTCACACACAGAGGATCATGATATCAGTACCTTATAAATTATAAACAGTAGCTCACGACCAAAATGGAAAGGAACAAACCATTGGAAGGTCGTAGTGTAATTAGGTATTAGTTTATCTTAACTATATAATTACACTAGTACACTTAGAGTGTATTGAGTAGGCCCATTAGAGGTCGTTTCTTTTATACTTACTTTATAAAGGAACAAAGACCTCAGTTATTATGGAAGTGTGTGCTCTTAATCCTAATATAATAACAAGCACATATATTTGATATTTATTTCTTTAATTTATCAATGGGTGAGATTTAGTTCGATAAATCAATAAGCCCGATAAGTTGGGAAATGATATCACTTATAGTGTGTGTTGTTGATTATAGAAGGAAACTGTGTCCTAGTAATCTAGGTTGAGAATGTCCCCAAGAGGAGCTCATAAGGATTGTCATGTAAACCCTGCAGGTGGACTTAGTCCGACATGACGATAAGGTTGAGTGGTACTATTTTTGGACTAAGATATTAATTAAATGAGTTGTCAGTAACTCACTTAATTAGTGGACATTCGACATCTTAAACATAGGGAGACTAACACACTCATAATAATAAGGAGCCCAAAATGTAATTTGGGATTGGTGCGGTAGTTCAATAATAGTTCTCTAGTGGAATGAATTATTATTGATAAAATTAAGTTGTGTGTTCGGGGCGAACACGGGATGCTTAATTTTATCGGGAGACCAAAACCAATTCCTCCTCTCGGTCCCTATCGTAGCCTCTTGTATATAGAGATTTATACCCACCACATACCCACCTTCTTACCTATCCAATGGGGCTGGCCAAGCTAGCTTGGAACCCAAGCTACGGCCGGCCAAGACCAAGTGGATGAGCCAAGTTGGTGGCCGGCCAAAGCTTGGGTCCCAAGCTTAGGTGGCCGACCACTAAAATATTAAAAAGGATTTTTAATTAAAATTATTTCTTATGTGGATATCATGGTTTTAAAAGAGAGTTTAAAATTAAAAATTTTCTTTTATAGCTTTCTACAAAAGATTAAGAGAAGAGATTAATCTCTTTCCTTATTTGTAGATTAAAAGGATGATTTTAATTTTTGGTAAAAACTTTCCTTATTTGTAAATCATCTACATGTTTAAAAGAGAGTTTAAAATTTGAAATCTTTCCTTATTTGTTGATTAAAAGGTGGATTTTAAATTTTAAGAAAACTTTCCTTTTTAACCATGTTCATGATTTAAAAGAAAGTTTAAAAATTAAATGTTCTCTTTTATAAGTTTCTACAAAAGATTAAGAAAAGATTTGATATCTTTCCTTATTTGTAGATTAAAAGAGATTTTAATTTTTAGAGATAACTTTCTTTTTATCCACATGTTTAAAAGAAATATTTTAATTTATTAAATTTCCTTTTTATAAACCAATCATGAAGGGATAAAAATTATTGGAGAAATTTTTATAAATTTCCGGAAACAAATTAGGAAGTTTTAATTCTTGTTTAATTAAAACTCTCCTTGTTTTGGGGAAATAAGTGGCCGGCCATGTTATAATGAAAAGAAAAATTATTTTTAATTAAATAAAATTTTCCTTTTCATGGCAAAAGAATTAAGGAAGTTTTTATTTAAATTTCCTTATTTGTCAAGATCAAGGATTATAAAAGATGAGGTAGAGGAGGCTTTATGGTGAACGACTCTATTATTCTTTTCCTCCCTCTCTTCCTTGGTGGCCGGCCTCTTCCTCTTCTCTCTTCTCCTTCTTGTGGCCGAACCATCTTGTTCTCTTGGAGTCCTTGTGGTGGCCGGATCTAGCTTGGAGAAAAGTAGAGAAAGGAGGCTTCGCTCTTGCATCCCTTGGAGCTTGGTGGTGGTGGCCGAACCTCATCCTTTCTTGGAGTCATGTGGTGGCCGAACCTTGCAAAGAAGAAGAAGGTGCCTTGGTGGTTCTTGTCTCGGAAGATCGTTGCCCACACAACTTCTGGGATTAGAAGAGGAATACGGTAGAAGATCAAGAGGTCATTATCTACTAAGTAAGGTATAACTAATATAGTTTTCCACATCATGTTAGTTTTATCTCCATGTAAAAATACCAAATACAAGAGGCATGCGATTCTAGTATTTCGAATTAGTTTTCGATGTTGTGTTCTTTTATTTTTCTTTTGCTTGTGATTTGATTGTTCCTTTTGGTTGACCTAAAGTTATTTAAGGAAATTAAATATTAGCTTTCCTTAAAAGGCTTTGTCTAGGCGGTGGTGGTTGTTCCCATATCCAAGAAGGCCATGTGCCTCGCCATGCAGTCTTAGAAGCCAATTTTGGAAATTAATATTTAATGGAATTAATAACCTAGGTGATTTGGATCGAACGTGTTAAGTTCCGCAGGAGATCCAAGTCTAAACCTAAAAGAACAAATAAATTAAACTTAGGATCAAACATGTTAAGTTCTGCAGGTGATCCGAGTTTAATTTAAAAGAACACATGGTAGCTAGGAAAAGGTTCAGACCTTTGTACAAAATTTTTGTACAGTGGAACCATTAGGGTTTCCGAGTAGCAACCAACAATTGGTATCAGAGCTAGGGTTTTGCCTCTGTGTATTTGGTATTAGTTTAATTATGCACATGTCATACATAATTTAGGCAGGATAATAGTAGGATGTGCTAACTTTGTGGATGCAGGATCCAACTATTATGGCTTATAGATATTGTGTGATTGGACCCTTGGACATGTCAAGGGTATTTTATTGTGTGTGCATGATTGTATTATAAAATACAGCAGGAGATGTATTTAGTTTTATTAGGATTTTATTTTTTGATCTAGTTACATGTACATTCCTTTTATGGAATATAGGATCGATGGATGTAAATTTTATTTTATGTTCGATCTAGTTTACATGTACATTCCTTCGAGGAATATAGGATCGAAAAATGTAAAATTCTATTTATGTCACAGATCGAATCTTGTAAGGCGTGGAACCTTTTGAGGATCAGAGGCGCAGCGGAACAAGGAGCAAGATTGATGCGACAACTAGACCCGGTAGCGGTGGCCAAAGATGGCAGCAGCTAGGGTTGGCGATACACGGAGGACAGCAATAGATAAAAGCCATAATAGTTGAAAATTAGTTTTTCTATTTATTGCTTTTTATGCTGTACTGTGTGTGCTTGTTAATATGCATGTTAAGTAGGCTAGCATAGTCAAAATTCCTCACTTTAAATAACTAAGTGGGAGAGGGATTTATTTTTAAATAAATTCCACGGTCTCCATTACTGGTTTATAAGTGATACAACAAGCTTGCGCATTGGCTCTGAGTGCCTTCCTCCATATCGGATGAGCTTGTTTGCGGATCACTAGATTAAACTTCCATTTTGGATGACTATAGGAAGTTAATTAAGAGTGTGTGATCTTCCCCATCGGAAGGGGCACAATCTTATTAATGGACTTAGTGTCAAGTAATGGTATACACTTATGCACGTCTAATAGTATCCTCCCCATCGGAGTCACTGCTATTATTTGTGTGACCGAAGAAAATCAACTATTAATTTGTCAAATAAATAGGTTGACAAGATAATTAAATTAAAAACTCCTCTCATAAATGTTTGATTTTGTATACGTCCACACTATCGTGACATACAAAATTCACGGTGTTTGAGGTAATTTTATTTTGTCATAAAGATTTATTGACAAGATAATTAATGGGTAAAACCCTCCTCTTACAAATGTTTAAATTTTGTATACGTCTACACTATCGTGACATGCAAAATTCACGGTGTTTGAGGTGTTGGTGAATTTAAATAATATTGTTTGAGGAATCAATGTTATTTTAAATTCAAAAGTTTTGACCAAATATTTGATCAAAGAAAGATCAACTATTAATTTTATTCATCATAAAGTAAAGTTGACGAGATAATAAAATTAATGGATAAAATCTCTTCTTTGATTTTGTGTACGTCCACACTATCGTGGCATACAAAATTCATGGGGATTTTAAGGAATTGATCTTGACCAAATATTTTTGTGATTCTTAGGATTTAAAATGTTTGTCAATTCCCTAGTTGTTATACTATAGAAAAGACTTAGTAGTCCCAATTATAATGATAGGAAATAGGACTTGGACATTAAGGTAGTATGTCTTCTTAGAACTAAGAACAATATAGGTGTATTTAATTCATTAGTTGAAACATGTTTAGTGGTGTTATCTACCAGAATCTGGAGTATAGATACAGATGCCATTAATCATGTCCGCAATTCATTGCAGGGTTCCAGGAAATCCGACAACTAAATGAAAATAAAAACACCGTCCACATGGGCACTGCTATAAAAATGGCAGCTGTTGCAGTGGGAGATGTTTATCCTTTGGTAAGAATAAAATATGGATTTTAAGTAATTGTCTTTACGTACCAAGTTTAGAAAGAACTAGTTTTCAGTTTCTAAACTATTCAAAGAACTTGATATTCTACCTCTTTTAATAATAAAGTTGTTATTAAGAAAAAGATGGAAGTTATCTGTTCTGGTACGTTGGTTGGCAATTTATAAATCCAATAACTCCCACGATGCAACAAATGGAAATTAGTAACACATCTTCTAACTTTAAGAGAAAGTAACCTTCGGAAATGAACCAATTATATCTTTGGCATCTAAGGCTAGGTTATATTAACTTGAGTAGGATTCATTGGTAGCTGATGAACTTTTGGGTTCATTGGTAGTGGAAATCTTTCCAACCTGCGAGTCTTACTTGGAAGGAAAAATAACCGAGAAGATTTTAAGTATAAGGGGTATGGAGCCAAAGATACATTGGAATAGGTTCATTCTGATTTGTATGATCCTATGACAAGAGTTAGTATCGAATATTTCGTCTATTTTATAGACAACTATTCAAGATACAAATACATTTACTTGATGTGCCGCAAGACTAAGTGCTTTGATTAGTTCAAAGAGTACAAGGCTGATGCGGAGAAATGTTAAAGTAAAAGTATTAAGTCACTATGGTAAGATCGTAGTGGCAAGTACCTCTTGGGATAATTTAGGAGTCACTTATCAGAAGTCGGGACTCAATCCCAACTAGCTGCACCTAGTACACCCCAACAGAATGGTGTAGTAGAAAGAAGGTATAGGACTCTTATGGAAATAAGTAGATTGATGATGAATTAATTACCAAATTCGTTTTAAGGATATACACTAGAAACAGAAGTGAACATAATACCTTCTAAAGTCAGAACTCTCTACTCCCATAGAATTGCAGAATGGGCGTAAGCCTAGTCTGAAGCATATTCGGATTTGGGTGGTCTAGCACATGAGAGACACTGATAAGTTGGGCAGGAGTTCACTTGTTTGTGAGTTATCCTAAAGAAACGAAAGTAGGTTTATAGTCTTAAAAAAATCAAAAGGTCATTGTTAGAATCAATGACCGATTTTTAGAAAAGGACTATATAATAAACCATAAGCCCATAAGTAAATTTGTTCTTAAAGAAATTATTAAGGAAATGTCTAATCTAGTACCAACTGTACAAGATGAAATATCACAAGAAACTGCAACACGTATCATAAATGATACACAGACAGTGGCTCATCGTAGTGGGAGGGTTGTCAAGCAAACCTAAAAGATTCATGTTTTGGGAGAGTTTTTGGACTTGATCCCAAATGAACATGAGTCTGATCCCGGACATATGATGAAGCACTCCAAGATAAAGATGCAGCATCTTGGCAAAGAGCAATGAATACAGAATTAGAATATATGTATTCTAATGAATTCTGGAAGTTTGTAGAACCACCAAATAGTGTAAAAGCCATTGGGTAAAAATAGGTCTACAATAGGAAAAGATGGATAGACAGGAAGGTGGAAACTTTCAAAGCAAGGCTTGATGAAAAAGGAAACTTTTTCACTGGTAGCCATGCTTAAGTCTATCTGGATTCTTTTATCTATTTGGCAAGTGGATGTCAAGACAACATTCCTTAATGGAAGTCTTGAAGAAAGCATCCATATAAAGTAACCAGAAGAGTTCATTGCAAAGGAAAAAGAGCATCTTGTGTGCAAGCTCAATCAGTCTATGGACTGAGGTAAAGCTTTAAGGTCTTGGAACATCCGGTTTATCAAAATAATCCAGACCTATGGATTTATTTAGTAACCAGATAAGTCTTGTGTATACAAAAAGTGTGATGGAAACGTGGTGGTATTTCTTGTACTATACGTAGATAACATTTTTGGTAGTTGGAAACAATATCAAAATGTTGTCAGAAGTAAGGGTATGGTTGTCCAAACAATTCGATATGAAGGACTTGGGAGAATGTATATATTCTTGGGATCAAAGTAATAAGGGATCGCAAGAAAAGAATATTTTACTTATCCCAAGCTTCATATATCGAAAAAAATCCTTGCTCGTTTTAAGCATGCAAAACTCCAAGAAAGGGATCGCCCGCGGAACTTAACACGTTTGATCCAAAGTTTAATCTATTTGTTCTTTTAGGTTTAGACTCGGATCTCCTGCGGAACTTAACACGTTCGATCCAAATCACCAAAGTTATTAATTCTATTAAATATTAATTTCCAAAATTGGCTTCAAGGACTGCATGGCGAGGCACATGGCCTTCTTGGATATGGGAACAACCACCACCGCCTAGACAAAGCCTTTTAAGGAAAGCTAATATTTAATTTCCTTAAATAACTTTAGGTCAACCAAAAGGAACAATCAAATCACAAGGAAAAGAAAAATAAAAGAACACAACATCAAAAACTAATTCGAAATACTAAAATTGCATGCCTCTTGTATTTGGTATTTTTACATGGAGATAAAACTAACATGATTTGGAAAGCTATATTAGTTATACCTTACTTAGTAGATAATGACCTCTTGATCTTCTACTGTATTCCTCTTCTAATCCCGGACGTTGTGTGGGCAACGATCTTCTGAGACAAGAACCACCAAGGCACCTTCTTCTTCTTTGCAAGGTTCGGCCACCACATGACTCCAAGAAAGGATGAGGTTCGACCACCACCACCAAGCTCCAAGGGATGCAATAGCGAAGCCTCCTTTCTCTACTTTTCTCCAAGCTAGATCCGACCACCACAAGGACTCCAAGAGAACAAGATGGTTCTACCACAAGAAGGAGAAGAGAGAAGAGGAAGAGGCCGACCACCAAGGAAGAGAGGGAGGAAAAGAATAATAGAGTCGTTCACTATAAAACCTCCTCTACCCCATCTTTTATAATCCTTGATCTTGACAAATAAGAAAATTTAAATAAAAACTTCCTTAATTCTTTTTCCATGAAAAGGAAAAATTTATTTAATTAAAAATAATTTTTCTTTTCATATAACATGGCCGGCCACTTATTTCCCCAAAACAAGGAGAGTTTTAATTAAACAAGAATTAAAACTTCCTAATTTGTTTCCGGAAATTTATAAAAATTTCTCCAATAATTTTTATCCCTTCATGATTGGTTTATAAAAAGGAAATTTAATAAATTAAAATCTTTCTTTTAAACATGTGGATAAAAAGAAAGTTATCTCTAAAAATTAAAATCTCTTTTAATCTACAAATAAGGAAAGATATCAAATCTTTTCTTAATCTTTTGTAGAAACTTATAAAAGAGAATATTTAATTTTTAAACTTTCTTTTAAATCATGAACATGGTTAAAAAGGAAAGTTTTCTTAAAATTTAAAATCCACCTTTTAATCAACAAATAAGGAAAGATTTCAAATTTTAAACTCTCTTTTAAACATGTAGATGATTTACAAATAAGGAAAGTTTTTACCAAAAATTAAAACCATCCTTTTAATCTACAAATAAGGAAAGAGATTAATCTCTTCTCTTAATCTTTTGTAGAAAGCTATAAAAGGAAATTTTTAATTTTAAACTCTCTTTTAAAACCATGATATCCACATAAGAAATAATTTTAAATAAAAAATCATTTTTAATATTTTAGTGGTCGACCACCTAAGCTTGGGACCCAAGCTTTGGCCGGCCACAAACTTGGCTCATCCACTTGGTCTTGGCCGGCCCTAGCTTGGGTTCCAAGCTAGCTTGTCCGGCCCCATTGGATGGGTAAGAAGGTGGGTATGTGGTGGGTATAAATCTCTATATACAAGAGGCTACGATAGGGACCGAGAGGAGGAATTGATTTTGGTCTCCCGATAAAATTAAGCATCCCGTGTTCGCCCCGAACACACAACTTAATTTTATCAATAATAATTCATTCCACTAGAGAACTATTATTGAACTACCGCACCAATCCCAAATTACATTTTGGGCTCCTTCTTATTATGAGTGTGTTAGTCTCCCTGTGTTTAAGATGTCAAATGTCCACTAATTAAGTGAGTTACTAACAACTCATTTAATTAATATCTTAGTCCAAAAGTAGTACCACTCAACCTTATCGTCATGTCGGACTAAGTTCACCTGCAGGGTTTAACATGACAATATTTATGAGCTCCTCTTGGGGACATTCTCAACCTAGATTACTAGGACACAGTTTCCTTCTATAATCAACAACACACACTACAAGTGATATCATTTCCCAACTTATCGGGCTTATTGATTTATCGAACTAAATCTCACCCATTGATAAATTAAAGAAATAAATATTAAATATATGTGCTTGTTATTATATTAGGATTAAGAGCACACACTTCCATAATAACTGAGGTCTTTGTTCCTTTATAAAGTAAGTATAAAAGAAACGACCTCTAATGGTCCTACTCAATACACTCTAAGTGTACTAGTGTAATTATATAGTTAAGATAAACTAATACCTAATTACACTACGACCTTTCAATGGTTTGTTCCTTTCCATTTTGATCGTGAGCTACTGTTTATAATTTATAAGGTACTGATATCATGATCCTCTGTGTGTGACACCACACACCATGTTATCTACAATATAAATTAATTGAACAACTACATTTATCATAAATGTAGACATTTGACCAATATAATTCTTATGTCTAGATAAATGTTTATACCAAAAGTTAGACTTTTAGTATACATCCTAACAGGGAACGTCTCTCGACCTTGGAAGTGTAGCAACACTTGTCTCCAAGAAGCCTTAAGAACCAATGATGATGTCTGCGTGAGCTCGGTGAAGAAGATCGGAGAGTCGTCTAAGAACAGTGCACGCGAATCCTTTTATTTGGGCGCACAACAGCTAGTTTTCCAAGCTTAAGCGATTACCTTAATCGATTAGCACAATCGATTAAGAAGCTTTCTGTTCTCGCGAGAACAAACCATAATCGATTAAGCTTTCCTGCTTAATCGCTTACCAAACTCCCTATACATTCATGAAATTTAGGCTTAATCGATTGCCGTACTCGATTAAGCATTCGTAATCGAATCACCTAATCCATTACGAGCCTCTCTGTGCACTTCGCGAAAACTGCTTAATCGATTAAGCTTCGATAATCGACTAACCTAGTCGATTATCAAACCCTAACTTTCAAACCTAAGTCTAAGGTTCCTGTACCCAACATCTAATCAACCTAGACCTGTTGGGACTCCTCATTGCCTAGCATCTTGTCAACCTTAACCTGCTGGGACTTCTTCACCAAGTGTCGGATCAATCCTTTGACTCACTTAGACTTTTCTCCTTGTGCTAAGTATCCAGTCAATCCTTTGACCTACTGGACTTCCAATCACCAGGTGTCTGGTCAACCTTAACCCACCTAGATTTCCATTATCTGACTTCACTCACCAGGACTTCCTCACTATCTAGCTTCACTCACTAGGGCTTTTCACCTGGCTTCACTCACTAGGATTTTCCTTCTGCCTAGCTTCACTCACTAAGGGTTTTCACCTAGCTTCACTCACTAGGGTTTTCCTTCTGTCTAGCTTCACTCGCTAGGGCTTTCCAATTGTTTCATTTTACTCACCAGGACTTTCCACACTAAGTGTCCGGTCAACACTGACCCATTTAGATTTCCTTCTTTTATCAACATTTCCGTTGGATTTGCCCTTGTCTAACTTTCAGTTTGGACTTCCCAATCAAGTATTTAGTCAACCTTGATTTACTCTATTCTTCTTCTCATTAAACTGGCCAATCCTAGACCATTGGAGAATTACACCAACAATCTCCCCAATTGGACAATTACAACTGTAATCTCATACATTGTCAAACATCAAAACTCAATCTTAAGCCAACTCAGGTTTAGTCAAACTGGTCAACCTTGACCTAGGAAAATTGCACTAACATAGAGAAGCTTTTATAAATACCTTGGGCCGACGATGTTAGAAATCATATTTTTCTCGTCTCTTTGGCTAAGATCAAGTATGATATTAAATTAATTTTTAATAAAGGGAAGTCTGTTATGCTTGCTGCTAAGATTCACACACCAACAGAGGCGGAGCCATGTGTAGTAGGGGCAGATCTCTCTCTGCATTGCACGATCGCTAGTATATTTTTCAAATACTAGATACCATAAGTTGAACACTTAGTATTAATTTTTACTTTTTTTAGCCTAAATACTCTATCCTATATCATAAAATCTAAACTCTAAGTCCTAAAAAATTAACACTAAGTGTTCACGAATGAGTATGCAATATATCAAATCCGTGTATATATATATATATATATATATATATATATAGTAATGATATGCACAAGATAAAAATCTTAGGAAAAAGTTCGATGATAGACACATAAATTTATGATTACCATCAGTGGTGAATCCATGAATTCAATCAGTGGCGAATCCATGAATTCAATCAGTGGCGAATCCATGAATTCAAGCATGGAGGAGTGATTTTTTATACGGATCAAGGGGCGGTATCCTCTATCTCTACCGGTGGAACCCCATAATATTAGGGGTTCCACCGCCGACAAGAAAGGGTGACCACCGATGCCACCCTCTACTGGATCCACCCTTGATTACCATTTTTACTTTTTATGGATCCATCATTTTATATATATACATATACATATGAGCTTTTTAACGAAAGTATATGTGAATTTTTTGACGAATATGTTTATAAACCTCTAAATCCTTTAAATAAATATATTCATGAGCTGACGAATTAATTATTATTAGACTCAGAGTTTGACTTAATAATATTTTTGAATTCAAAATTAAGCTCAAGCTCCATTCATTAACTTAATTAAATATATATATTTTTTAATCAAGACCCAAATAATTTGTCAGCAGTTGATAGATTTCTCACTACTAGATTTGCATTTCTGCAATTATATTTATGAGCTATTTATCATTCAAACAATATTGTTGAAAATAAATTTTAAAATAAAAAATATTAATGTGTTGATTTTGACAATACCATAATAATCAGCACAAACACCTTTTAACACTCTAAAATTTTGTAATCTTTTTTATCCAAATGTATGCTTTTTTTACTCGCCAACCATCATGTGGTAAAAGATGATTCATTCGTCCCAGCACCCCCGTCAATCATCACACACATGCATTATGTGTATAACATATGAATACATATAAATTATATAAAATGAATATTTAGTATGAAGTAATTAAATAATATTATTTAATATTAATATAAAAAATTTAAAGAAAGTAAAAATTAAGTTATTAGTCATACCATAAATTATGTAATAAAAATATATCATCCAAATAATCGATGAGATATAGAAATAGATAGATATAATTATAATTTTTTTCGAAAAATTGATGAGATATAGATAAATTGATGTGACTGTATCGATATGCAGAAGAGCTGAAACAATTGGATTGATGCATTGTGATATAAAAAATAAGAAGAAGAAAATTATAGTAAAAATTGGAGAGAGAGGAGGCGAGAAGATGAAAAACAGATGAGAATTAAGACGACACAACAATACAACAACCAAGCCTTTTCTCACTAGGTGGGGTCGGCTGTATGAATCCTTTTATGCCATTGAGCTCTATATCCTATTATATCATCATCTATATTTAAATAAATTTTATCTTGTTTTATTGTTGCTAACCAAGTCTTTTTTGGTCTTCTTCTTCCTCGTTTGATATGCATGTTTATCATAGTTTCACATCGCCTAACTGAAGCATTTATTGGTCGTCTAAGTACATGTCCATACCATCTTAAACGTGTCTCTCGGAGTTTGTCCTCAATAGATGCAACTCCGACTTTCTCTCTAATGCTCTCATTCCTTATTTTGTCCATCTTCGTATGTCCACACATCCACCTTAACATCCTCATCTCTGCAACTCTCATCTTATGCTCATGTGCTCGAGTCATAGCCCAACATTCAGCTCCATATAACATAGCAGGTCTAACAACGATTTTATAGAACTTACCTTTAAGTTTAAGAGGTACTTTACGGTCACCTAAAACACCCGACACTCCCTCCATTTCACTCATTCTGCTTGTATTCTATGTAAGACGTCTCTCTTAATCCCTCCATCATTTTGTAAAAATGATCCTAAATATTTAAATCTCTCGGTTCCGGGCAACTCGTCCTCTCCTATCTTAACAATTGTTTCATTACTTCTAATATTGCTAAATTTAAATTCTATATATTCTGTCTTTAATCTACTAAGCTTAAAATTTTTCCCTTCTAGTGTTTCCCTTCAAGATTCTAGCTTAGCATTTACTCCTTCACGTGTCTCATCTACCAAAATAATATCATCTGCAAACAACATGCACCACGGTACTGTGTCTTGAATATGCACAGTAAGTTCATCCATAATTAGTGTAAAAAGATAGGGACTTAGTGTTGATCCTTGATATAACCCTATTTTTATTGGAAATGCTTCAGTTACTCCGCCTGAAGTCTTTACTTTGGTCGTTATATCCTCATACATATCCTTGATAAGAATTAAGACGGTGAAAAAAAAATGATACAGATAGTAAAAATTACGTCTTTGTAAGACGGATAAAAAGTTAAATAAATCTTGAAATTATTTTCAATCTAAAAAAAATAATATTAAATTAATTAAATAGTAAGATGACGAACCTACTTAACCATGAAAATTCCGATGGTAATTGAATTTTTGAAGCATAAAAATTTAAAAATTGAAATTGTTTTCCATAGGAAAAAAATGACTTTAACTTAATTAAATGGTAAGATGACAAATACGAAAAATTTTGAAGCATAAAAATCAAAATTTTATATGTTGAGAGTGGGATTTGAACCCACGCCCTTTCGGACCAGAACCTTAATCTGGCGCCTTAGACCAACTCGGCCATCTCAACACATACTTTCGCATAAAGAATTAAATAATTATTTATTATCTTAACAAAATTCCACCTCCAAACACCACTGTTACTTGGTTCAGTTTTGACTTCAATGTATCGTGACAACAGCCAGCAAATTTTATTCATCATCAAACTCTAACGAAACCCAAACATAAATTTGATAGCATGAGAATATACCCAGACCCGACTCATCGGGTCCGAAGACACATGACTTAGGTCGCGATCCAGCCGATTGGGTGCGCAACCAACAATTCTTTAATAAATCCAAACAAAACAAACAACCAGTTTCATAAACGCCATAATTATTGTATCATTTCCTTAGAAATTTAAAATAAATACTTTCCTACTCTAATATTCATCCTTGAGATCGTTCACCACATCGTGTGGAATAGGTGTAGCACCTTCCACCATGAAACCAGGCCACCACGAGCCATCGCCTCCACCTCCGCCTTCGCCTTCAGTTGGTCGCTCTTCTTCAACCTCGCTACAAAATCTTCTTAATTATACGATTGCCAACCTAGAAAATACAAAGGGTCGTTCAACATACGTTGCACAGCTTGAATAGCGGATGTTGATAAATCCTCAGCAATCTCAGGTAACCAGAACAATGAATTAACTAACTGCAGCAAGGTGGACGCACAAGAATCTGGGGCTTCGTCGATCAGTTGAAAAAAGAAAGTCACTTAAACCAGAAACCTAACCAAACTGAGAGTAAAAGGAAAGGGCTTCAAAACCAACAGCGCTATAAACAAACCAAACCAGGGTAAAAATAAATCAAGCTTGTACATTACAGGGTATTTTCCTCTGATAGAATGAAAAATATAGGACGTTAAGCTACTAAACTAGCTAGCAGCTATTCGTACTTCTAGATTTACTAGTAGGTGAACAGGAGAGATTGTCCACCTCTAAAATTAATTGGGTCTCTAAAAATCTAGATACCTAGATTATATAAAAAGCTCCTTTTTATTTTTTATTTTTTTTTAAAATCAAAGGATGTTCTATGCCATCAACTTCCTTGTAAAATTACATAGCCACCTTGCACTGTTCTACCAATTTTAATTTTTTGACAAGCCAATTTCTAATTTTAACTCTGAGCCGATAGAGCGAACTAAACTATCTGACAATACTTATGTTATAGTAGTTAAAATTTCATAACTTCTATGATGCATATTTGATCTGTCTAAAAATATTCATATTGTTGTAGTTATGATTTCATAATATTATAATACAGATTTAACATATTTACCTAATATTCATGTTATGATACCTATGAAACTACGAAACTGTAACTATTATAATATAAACTTGTCCTGTTTATAAAAGTGGCCGACTAGTTCAAGCTTTAAACTTGAAACTGCATGCTAAACAATCAAAATCAACCTAACAGTGCATTTGAGGGTAGCTACAAGTGGCCGACTAGTTCAAGCTTTAAACTTGAAACTGCATGCTAAAAAATCAAAATCAACCTAACACTGCATTTGAGGGTAGCTACATAATTTTACAAGTGAGGCTGGTGGGGTAGAGCGTACTTTGATACAAATTTAAAAAGGATCGCTTCTTTGATGATTCTAATAAAAAAAAGGATGCCCTTCTGTTTGCCCAACAAACAAACTATCTCCCAACAATTTAGTTTTTGATTTATTTGACTAAAAAATCCTTAAAATTGGATTGATTTACTCATCAAATAAATTTGGGCAAAAATTAAAAGGGCGCACTTTTTTTAACGAATCATTAAAGGGGTATCTTACTTTGATTTATTATCTAAGGGGCGAACCATCCCTAGTACAATTAATCTTGTGCCCCCCATTCACTGTTCAACGGGATGTGGTTTGTTTGCAGATTGATTCGTGTAAAGCTAGTAAACTAGCTGGGGAAGGGTGGGTAGGGCTATAAATAAGTCAAGCTGAGCCAAGGTTTAGGGTGTTCAAGTTTATTTGATAAAGTAAACAAGCTAAGTTAACCCAAGTCTAAAATGTGTTGGTGCGGGAAGCATCCGACGATCGAACCTTAGTTTTGATAATGACAAAGGGATTCAAAGTTAAAACTAATTGTTATCTAATGTGCTTAAATGAGATTGTAGGAAAGTCCTAACTGCGGTTAGATAGGTAAAAAATCTAGGGGGTGGTAACCCTAGGTCCTAGGGGGTAGTAACCCTAGGTGGAGGAAAACCTTAAGGGGTGATAACCTTAGGTCCTAGGGGGTGGTAACCCTAGGCGGAGGAAAACCCTAAGGGGCGGCAACCTTAGGTCCTAGGGGGTGGAAACTCTAGGCGGAGAAAAATCCTAGGGGGCGGTAACCCTAGGTCCTAGGGGGTGGTAGCCCTAAGCGGAAAGTTCAGCCGGTCTAGAGGACCGGACTGCATCAGGTAACTCTCCTGAGAGGACTAGGTGAGAACGCGTTCCCGTTGGAGGGAACAGTAGGCGTCGGGTCGACCTAGGGTTTCCGGTTGGAAATCTGAAGTCAGACCCGGATAGTCCGGAGACTGTCAAACACTAATTCAATCATATGTTCGTGTGCTAACTTTGTCTTGCAGGGTATATGTGTATTTAGTGGACTAACACATTGTGCAGGGACAAAAGAGCACATTTGGCCTCGGATGAATAGTGTCAGAGGCGCCTCCATGGAGCTTGGAGGCGCCTCGGGTGCGAGCCAGGAGAAGCCAGTGCAACAGGCCTGGAGGCGCCTCGGTCCAGGCTGGTGGCGCCTTGGACTAGGCATTGGAGGCGCCTTGGAAGCCTCGAAGGCGCCTTCAAGTAGACAGGGTGCGACCTAGCTCGATCTGATCCGTGCGGCTGACTTGGCGCGTTGGAGGCGCCTCGGACATGCTTGGAGGCGCCTTTAGCACAGTATAAGAGAAGGTCTCAAAGGCAGCAGCAAGAATAGGAATTCCAAGCAATCCTTACGCTGCAAGCTGCTTACGAGACGATCCCGAAGTGCTGCAACAACTTCCTGACGACCCGAAGCTTCAGTTTCCATTTTGCTGTTGTCGGTATAAAGTTTACTTACATTTTATTTGTACTTAGCTTGTAATAGATTTTACGAAAAATAGTTGTTGCCCATCGTAAACGCTCAATGAGCATGGGCCTTGGAGTAGGAGTCGCTCAAGGCTCCGAACCAAGTAAATCTTGGTGTGTTTTTGTGTGTTTGTCTTTATTTCATTTCTGCTACTTTATTACTTGAATGATTTACAAACGTCTTTACGAATTCGAAACCGAGTGAAAGCCACGAGCGCTATTCACCCCCCTCTAGCGCTTTCGATCCAACAATTGGTATCAGAGCGAGGTCGCTTTGAATCAGTGCAACCACCATTCAAGTAATTTTTTTTCGCGGTATTTTCAGTTTTACGGAGTCAATTAGATTTAGCTTAATAGCTAAATTCTAATTATTTTTTTCGAATCGATTTTAACTCGAAATTGATGCAACACGACTCGAGTTCGTTTTTTTCAAAAACTTATTCCCGCACTACTAATTCAAGACCTAGTCTTGGGACATCTCTTCTATTGTGTTTCTGCATATTAACTAAATGGCTCAGCAAGAAGGATATAGCACCGTTCATCCCCCGCTCTTCACCGGAGAAGACTTCGGATACTGGAAAGGACGAATGGAGAATTTCCTCAAAATCCATTTCGAGACGTGGATGATCATCAAGACTGGATTGGATCTACCAACTGATAAAGACGACAAACCTACACCCTGTGAGGACTGGGAACCAACATTAATCAAGAAGGTGGAGGCAAATGCCAAAGCAACATGTACCCTTCAGTGCGGACTAACAAAGGAGGAGCTAAACTGCTTCGGTCCATTCTCGAGCGCCAAGGAGCTATGGGAGAAGCTGATCGAGCTTCACGAAGGGACCTACGATACCAAAGTAAGTAAGCGAGACTTGTTATTCAATAAATTATATAACTTAAAATGCAGAAAGGTGAGATGGCTAGCCATCTCCACGCTCGAATTCAAGAACTACTAAATGGACTCCATGCAATCGGACAGAAGGTAGATAACTGGGACATCATAATGTACTCTTTGAACACCTTTCCGAGGAACACTTTGTGGGCATCCATGGTAGATGCCTATAAGGTTTCTAAGACCTCTCTACTATTAAATTAGATGAATTGTTTTCCGAGTTTGAGCTTCATGAACAGACTAACTCACGTCCGACCGAGAAAGGGTTGGCTTTGATTATAGGTATAGTAAGAGCACGCGAGTCAAAATCAAAACGTAGAACCGAACAAGAAGTAGAAGAGGAACAAGATTTGGAAGACAACGACGAGCTGACCGAATTCGTCAATCTAAAGAAAAAACTCTACAAAAAGAAGAGCTTCAACAAAAAGGATGTCAAAAAGGCCATCCAGACCAAAGAAGCCCAATCAAGTACAAAAGTTAAATTCGAGGAGACTTGCTATAGGTTCAATCAGAAGGGGCACATCAAAGCGAACTGCCCAAACCAAAAGGATCCAAAGAAACCAAGAAGGAAGAAGGCTCTGAAGGCCACTTGGGATGAATCTTCTTCCGAGGAATCCGACGACGAAGAAGTCAAGCAGGCAAGCCTCCTTACATTGACAGCCCGGGACAACACCAACGAATCCGGAAGCGAGGACAAATCGGAAGCCGAGTCCGAGAGAAGCCACGGATCCGTATCCATTTCTGAAGGGCCAAACCCCTCTGTAAGTATGAATCGTCTTTACAACTTAATAAATTATTTAATGCATAAAGTAGCCAAGTCTAAAGTTTGAATCAAGTCACTTCTAAAGGAGGTAACACTCCTTAGAAGTAACTAATACCGAATCCTTGACTGATCCAGTTTAGACTGGAACCTCAACTCAAGTTCAAAAACTTGAGGAAGAGAATTCCGACCTGAGAAGTCAAGTCAAGGATTTGAAGACTACCCTAGAACGGTTCTTTGTGGGATCCAAGAACCTTGATCTAATTCTTGGGACTCAAAGAGCCGTTGACAATAGAACTGGACTAGGTTTTAAATCTAAAAAGAAATATAGATCATACCTATCATTAGTCAACAAACCAAATAGTAAACTAGTCCAAGCATGGGTGCCCAAGTCCAACCTGGTCAATCAAGTTGGGCTTGGTCAATACTGGGTCCCCAAGGATCAAGTACATTACCTTGATAGACCTTATCGAGGCTATGATCTAGGAGGAGCAAAAAGAAAAACTATAATAATTAATAAATAAAAATAATCTTAACAAATAAACAATTAATAAATAAAAATCACCTTAACAAATAAAATTAAAAAGGAAAAATCAAATGGAGGCTCCAGAATAGCTGGCACCTCCAAAAGGAATCTACCCGACAGGATAATCGAACACAACCTACTCGGCAGGGTAATTAGAACTAGAATAAAAAGAGCTAAGTTTAACTTGACCCACGGTACTGGTGAAGTATGGGATGATAGTACGTTAGGGAAACTTAGTCTATGCATGTCTAGGAAGATATGACTTCGACCTGGTGCATTTGACTAAGTGGAACTGACCGAAGCTACCCTTTATGGATCATAACTAGTTAGACTAAGGTTTTGTACTAAGTACAGTGGATAGGATTATTTGGAAAACTTTGAAGGTATGATTACTTTAATGATATCCAAGTGACTCACCATAGCCCAGAGGTTTATCTAAAGAATGCCTATTTACTGAGCCAAAAGCTAAACCTGAATCTAACACAAAATTAAATCAAACCCTACAATTGAACCTAATTCATCTCACAAAATTATAGGACCCTATGATTGAAAAATCTAAATTGGGTGAGATGACTAAAGACTAAAATAATTAAATAAAATTAAAATTAAATAATTAAATAAAATTAAAATTAAAATTAAATAAAATTAAAATTAAAATTAAAATTAAATAAAATTAAAATTAAATAAAATTAAAATTAAATAAAATTAAAATTAAATAAAATTAAAATTAAATAATTAAATAAAATTAAAATTAAATCATTAAATAAAAGTAAAATTAAATAATTAAATAAAATTAAAATTAAATAATTAAATTAAATTAAAATTAAATAATTAAATAAAATTAAAAATAAATAATTAAATAAATTAAAATTAAATAATTAAATAAAATTAAATAATTAAATAAAATTAAATAATTAAATAAAATTAAATAATTACATAAAATTTAAATTAAATCATTAAATAAAATTAAAATTAAATCATTAAATAAAATTAAAATTAAATCATTAAATAAAATTAAATTAAATCAATATTTTTAATTAACTTATTTTTTTTTTAAAATTTTAATTAACTTTTTTAATTAACTTAAACATTTTTCAAAAATTTAATTAACTATCTCTCTAATAACTAAATGAGCTAAATCAATAACTTCATTATCTTTTCATCTAAAATATTCCAATTCAATCAATTTATGTATAGGAACATAAAGAATTGGATTAATGGATGTTGGATAGTGGATGCTCCAGACACATGACTGGAGATAAATTGAAGTTCACAAAGCTCAAATTAATGAATCTAGGATCTGTTGCATTCGGCAACGACGACAAACTTAAGGTAATCGGAAGAGGTAACATCGAACTCAATTTCGACTTTATTATTCAAAAAGTACTATTAGTTGAAAATTTTAACTTTAATTTACTCAGCATAAGTCAATTATGTGACAGTGGTTATTCAGTTAATTTTATCAAATCTGAATGTATAGTTAAAAGTACTGATAATCCTGAAATCATACTTAAGGGCACTAGGAAAGATAATGTCTACACCATTAACCTACCAACATCCTCAATAAAGTGTTTTCTAACACAACAAGAGGAAACTGAGTTGTGGCACAGAAGACTGGGTCACACTCACACTAGGCTCATTTCAAAGATGAGTCAAAATGGGCTAGTTAGAGGTCTGCCCAAACTAAAAATTATTGAAAACTCAACCTGTAATGCTTGTCAACAAGGTAAACAAACCAAGTCAAACCATAAATTAACCGACCTAGATAGAACTACCTCAATACTTGAGCTCCTTCACCTAGACTTGTTTGATTCACATTGAGCCAAGTCACTAAGTAAAAATTAATATTGCTTAGTAATAGTCGATGATTACTAAAGATTCACTTGGGTAAAATTTATAAAAACTAAAGATGAAACCTTTGAAGTATATAAAATCTTCTGCAAACTAATAGAAAATGAAAAAGACACTCAAATAAAAAGAATTAGAAGTGATCACGGGAGGGAATTTGAAAATCACAACTTTACTGAATTTTATGAAATTAATGGGTATAAACATGAATACTCTTGCCCTAGGACCCCCCAAACAAAATGACCTAGTAGAGCATAAAAATCGAACCCTACAAGAAGCCGCTAGGACTATGTTAAATGAATACAAGTTGTCCAACCAATTCTGGGCTGAAGCGATAAATACAGCATGTTATATACAAAATAGAATTTTAATTAACAAATCTCATAACAAAACACCCTATGAAATATATTATAATAAAATCTCTAACTTAAATTATTTAAAGGTTTTTGGATGTAAAGTATATATTTTAAACACTAAAAACTATTTAGGGAAATTTTCATCAAAAACAACCATAGGAATATTTTTAGGATATTCAACAACTAGTAGGGCATATAGAGTGTATAATAAACATACCCTAAAAGTTGAAGAAACAATAAATGTAATATTTGATGAAGATAATATAGTAACCACTATAACAAATGAAAACAATATAGAAAGTATTAACCCACTAAACACAGACGATGAGGAAATTCAACCAGAACCCAATGAATCTGAAGAACCAAACACTAACCCAAACCTAAGACCAACAAGAACAAACACAAATCACCCATCTGACCAAATCTTGGGTGATCCATCTCTAGGAGTCAGTGTTGGAGTGTATACTTAAAAGTTTAGCTTTTGCACACATTTATTTTGAAATAAAGAATCATATTGGTCAAATGTTTACATTTATTTGTTGAATGTAATTGTTCAATTAATTTATATAGTACATAACATGGAGTGTGAAGTCACACTTAGAAGATCATGTTGTCGGTTCTCTATAAATTATAAACAGTTGCTCACGACTAAGATGGAAAGGAACAAACCATCAGAATAGACGTAGTGTAATTAAGTATTAGTTTATCTTGACTAATAAATTACACTGATACACTTTAAGTGTATTGAGTAGGATCATTTAGGAAAGTTCTTTTTTACTGACTTAGTAAAAGAACTATACCTTAGTTATTATGAAAGTGTGTGTTCTTAATCCTAATATAATAACAAGCATGTATATTTAATATTTATTTCTTTGACTTATCAAAGGGTGATGTTTAGCTCGATAAATCAATATGCCCGATAAGTTGGGAAATGATATTACTTATAGTATGTGTTGTTGATTATAGAAGGAATCTGTGTCCTAGTTATCTAGGTTGAGAATGTCCCCAAGAGGAGCTCATAAGGATTGCCATGTTAAACCCAACAGGTGGACGTAGTCCAACATGACAATAAAGTTGAGTGGTACTACTCTTGGAGCTAGATATTAATTAAATTAGTTGTCAGTAACTCACTTAATTAGTGGACATTCGTAATCTTAAACACAGGGAGACTAACACACTCATGATAAGAAGGAGCCCATAAAGTAATTTGGAATTGGTGCGGTAGTGCGGTAATAACTCTCTAGTAGAATGAGTTATTATCGATGAACTTGAATTGTGTGTTCGGGGCGAGCATGGGATACTCAAGCTCATCGGAAGGCCAAAACCAATTTCTCCTCTAGGTCCCTATTGTAGCCTCAATAAAGCCTCAAGTCCATCTAAAGAAAAGCCTATCTTGGTGTCCAAGAAGGGGCCTGTTCATTGCTTGGTGACCAAGCAATGGCCGGTCACATATTCTCTAGAAATGGCCGACCCTTGCCTTGGGCAAGGGGGCCAGCCGTAATATTTAAATTAGGAAGGTTGTTTTTGAATTTTTAAATTTCCTCAGATATTTACAATTTGTAAAAAGAGAGATTTTAAAAATTTATAAAATTTTCCTAATTTAAATTAGGCCACAAGGTTTTAAAAGAGAGTTGTAAAATTTATAAAACTTTCTTTTAAAAAGAAATAATATTAGAGATGTTTTAAATTTTAAAACTTGATTTTAAATTTTAAAACTTTCCTTTTAATATCCACATTAGAAAAAAAGAGAGAGTTTGTAAAATTTTATTAGAAGTTTTCTTCTTTTAAAATTTTATAAATTTTTTTTCTTTCTTTCCCTTTTAATAAGTGGCGGGCCACCTTGCTTGGTGCCCAAGCAAGGGGCCGGTCAAATAATTAAACATCAACAAATAGTTGTTTAATTAATAAATCAATCTAGGATTGATTAATTAAAAGGAAAGAAAAAGAAAAAAAAAAGAAATAGGAATGAGTCTAATTTTTTATAAAACTCTTTCCATAATTTTCCGTTGGGAAACTAATATAAAAAGGGGGGAAGGGGAGGCCTTGAAGAACATAATAATTGATATTGTGTTGTTGGAGATCATCAAGTGGCCGACCCCTCTCCCTCTCTTCCCTTTGCTCTCTTTTGCTCCTTTGTGGTGGTGGTGGCCGAATTCTAGAGAAGGAGGAGAAGCTTTCCGGGTGGTGTTCGTCTTGGAGGATCGTCGCCCACACGACGTCCAAGAGGAGGCGAGGGATACGGTAGAAGATCTCGAGGTTTTTAGCATACAAGGAAGAGGTATAACTAGTATTTAATTTCCGCATCATACTAGTTAATTTTTTCTTTGTATAAATACCAAATACAAGAGACATTCGATTCTTATTTTTTTTCGAATTTAATTTCGATGTTGTGTTCTTTTTCTTTTTTCCTTGTGATTTGATTGTTCCTTTTGGTTAACCTAGAGTTATATAAGGAAATTAAATATTAACTTTCTTTAAAAGGCTTTGTCTAGTCGGTGGTGGTTGCTCCCATATCCAAGAAGGCCAAGTGCCTCTCCTTGCAGTACTGGAAGCCAATTTTGGAAACTAATATTTAATTGAATTTATAACCTAGGTGATTTGGATCAAACGTGTTAAGTTCCGCAGGAGATACAAGTTTAACTTAAAAGAACACATGGTAGCTAGGAAAGGTTCAGATCACGTACAAAATTTTTGTACAGTGGAGCCATTGGGTTTTCTGAGTAGCGACCAACAAGTGGTATCAGAGCAGGGTTTTTGCCTCTGTGTATTTGGTATTAGTTTAATTATGCACATGTCATACATAATTTAGGCAGGTTAATAGTAGGATGTGCTAACTTTGTGGATGCAGGATCCAACTATTATGGCTTATAGTTTTTATGTGTGTGATTGGACCCTTGGACATGTCAAGGGCATTTATTGTGTGTGTATGATTGTATTATAAAATACAGCAGGAGTTGTATTTAGTTTTATTAGTATTTTATTTTTTTGATCTAGTTACATGTACATTCTGTTTATGGAATATAGGATCGATGGATGTAAATTTTTATTTTATGTTCGATCTAGTTCACATGTACATTCCTTCGAGGAATATAAGATCGAAAAATGTAAAATTCTATTTATGTCGCGGATCGAATCTTGCAAGGCGTGGAACCTTTTTGAGGACCAGAGACGCAGCGGAACAAGGAGCAAGATGGATACGACAACTAGACCCGGTGGCAGTGGCCAAAGATGGCAGCAGCTAGGGTTGACGACACACGGAGGACAGCAATAGATAAAAGCCATAATAGTTGAAAATTAGTTTTTCTATTTATTGCTTTTTATGCTGTGACTGTGTGTGCTTGTTAGTATGCATGTTTAGTAGGCTAGCATAGTCAAAATTCCTCACTTTAAATAACTAAGTGGGAGAGGGATTTATTTTAAATAAATTCTACGGTCTCCATTACTGGTTTATAAGTGATGCAATAAGCTTGCGCGTTGGCTCTGAGTGCCTTCCTCCATATCGGATGAGCTTGTTTGCGGATCACTAGATTAAACTTCCATTCTTAGGATGACTATAGGAAGTTAATTAAGAGCGTGTGATCTTCCCCATCGGAAGGGGCACAATCTTATTAATGGACTTAGTGTCAAGTAATGGTACACACTTAGGCACGTCTAATAGTATCATCCCCATCGGAGTCACTGCTATTATTCGTGTGACCAAAGTAAACCAACTATTAATTTTACTTGTCAAAAAGTTAGGTTGACAAGATAATAAAATTAATGGGTGAAACCCTCCTTTTACAAATGTTGAATTTGTATACGTCCACACTATCGTGACATACAAAATTCACGGTGTTTGAGGTGTTGGTTAATTTAAAATAGTATTGTTTGAGGAATCAATATTATTCTAAATTTAGAGTTCTGACCAAAAGTTATTTGTGATTCTTAGGATGACTTTCAACCCACTGGCCATCATACTAAAAGAGAATAGACTTACTGGTCCTAACTACATAGATTGGAAAAGGAACTTGGACATTGTTCTTACTGCTGAGAGCTATAAGTTTGTACTGTCAGAGGAATGCCCAGAAACACCTAGCAATGATTCTACCCCAGAGGAGATTCAGTATCATAGTAAATGGGTAAAAGCTGATGAGATGGCGTGGTGTTACATCTTGGTTTCGATGTCAAATGTATTGCAACATCAGCATCAGGACTTACCAACAGCCTATGATATAATGAACAATCTCAAGGAACTCTTCGGACATCAGAATTGGGCTGCTAGGCAAGAGGCAATGAGAAAACTGATGACAACCACCATGACTGAGGGGACTCCCGTGAGGGATCATATTCTCAAGATGATGGCTTACTTAAATGAAATACAAGTTCTTGGAGGGGAAATTGATGGGGAAACCCAGGTCGATATCATCCTCCAAATGCTGCCCAGAAGTTTTGAGCATTTTCGCCTGAACTATAATATGAATAAAAGGATGTATTCATTGGCGGAACTTCTGACAGAACTTCAGGGTCAACATTCACAAATTCACTATGCTGAAAATGGTTCTACTTCTAAGTCGAAAGGCAAGAAGAAGAAGAAACAAAATGGCTCAGCAAAGAAGGTGAATAAACCTCAAGGTACAGGATAAAAATCTAGAATAAAGAAGCCGAAGGGCAAGTGCTTTATTTGCAAGCAGACTGGACATTGGAAGGCGGACTGTCCTCGTAGGAAACAGAACAATAAAGGTATATCTCATACTCTAGTTGTTGAAACATGTTTAGCGGTGTTATCTACCAGCACCTGGTGTGTAGATACGGGAGCCACTGATCATGTCTGCAATTCCATGCAGGGGTTCCAGGAAACCCGACGACTATCTGAAGGAGAGATTACTGTCTACATGGGCAATGCTACTAAGGTGGCGGCTGTTGCAGTGGGAGATGTCTACTTATCTTTTAATAGGAATAGAAATTTGGTTTTAAGAAATTGTCTTTATGTACCCAGTTTTAGAAAGAATTTAATTTCAGTTTCTAAACTGTTTTTGGATGGATATTCAGTTTCCTTTAGTAACGATGTAGTTATTAAGAGAAATAAAGTGATTATCTGTTCTGGTGCATTAGCTGGCAATTTGTATACTTTAAATCCAATTTCTCCCACAAAGCATAATATGGAAATTAATAACACATCTTCTAACTCAAATAAGAGAAAAGAACCTTCGGAAATGAACCAAGCATATCTTTGGCATCTAAGGCTTGGTCATATTAACTTAAGTAGGATTCAGAGGCTTATAGCCGATGGACTCTTGGGTTCATTAGAGTTGGAAAATTTTCCAACTTGTGAATCTTGCTTGGAAGGTAAAATGACCAAGAGACCTTTAAAGGCCAAGGGGTATAGAGCCAAAGAAGTGTTAGAATTGGTTCATTCTGATTTGTGTGGTCCTATGTCTGTCCAGGCAAGAGGTGGTTTTGAATATTTTGTCTCTTTTATAGACGATTATTCAAGATATGGATACATTTACCTAATGCGCCATAAGTCTGAGTGCTTTGATAAGTTCAAAGAGTACAAGGCTGATGTGGAGAAACGTCTAGGTAAAAGTATCAAGACACTATGGTCTGATCGTGGTGGCGAATACCTCTCTTAGGAGAGTTTAGGAATTACTTATCAGAGGCCAGGATTCAATCCCAATTATCCGCACCTGGTACACCCCAACAGAATGGTGTGGCAGAACGAAGGAATATGACTCTTATGAAGATGGTTAGATCGATGATGAGTTATTCAGAATTACCAAATTTGTTTTGGGGATACGCTCTGGAAACGACAGTGTACATTCTGAACTTAGTACCTTCTAAATCAGTTTCTTTTACTCCCATAGAATTGTGGAATGGGAGAAAGCGCAGTCTAAGACATTTTCGGATTTGGGGTAGTCCAGCACATGTGCTGAAACCAGATGCTGATAAGTTAGAATCTCGTACAGAAGTTTGCGTGTTTGTGGGGTATCCCAGAGGAACGAAAGGTGATTTATTTTATAGTCCTAAAGACCAGAAGGTCATTGTTAACACCAATGCCTAGTTTTTAGAAGAAGACTATATAATAGATCACAAGCCCAGTAGTAAAATTGTTCTAGAAGAACTTAGAGAGGACACGCCTACTTCAGGACCAACAGTACAAGATGAAGTACCACAAGAGACTGCAACACGTGTCACACATGATACACAACCACAGACAGTGCCTCGTCGTAGTGGGAGGGTTGTAAGGCAGCCTGATAGATTCATGTTTTTGGGAGAGTCTTCGGACTTGATCCCGGGTAAACATGAACCTGATCCCCGAACATATGACGAAGCACTCCAAGATATAGATGCAGCATCTTGGAAAAAGACAATGAATTTTGAAATAAAGTCTATGTACTCTAATAAGGTCTGGGAGCTTGTAGAACCACCCGATGGTGTAAAAGCCGTTGGATACAAGTGGATCTACAAAAGGAAAAGAGGGACAGACGGGAAGGTAGAAACCTTCAAAGCTAGGCTTGTTACGAAAGGGTACACTCAGAAAGAGGGAATCGATTATGAGGAGACCTTTTCACCGGTAGCCATGCTTAAGTCTATCCGGATACTCTTATCCATTGCTGCTCATATGTATTATGAGATTTGGCAAATGGATGTCAAGACAGCTTTCCTTAATGGAAGTCTTGAAGAGAACATCCATATGAAGCAACCAGAAGGGTTCATTGAAAAAGGCAAAGAGCATCTAGTGTGTAAGCTCAATCGGTCCATTTATGGACTGAAGCAACCTTTAAGGTCTTGGAACATCCGGTTTAATGAAGTAATCCAGTCATATGGATTTATTCAGTGTCTAGATGAGTCTTGTGTATATAAGAAGTGTAACAGAAACGTGGTGGTATTTCTTGTACTATACGTAGATGATATTTTGTTAATTGGCAACAATGTCAAGGTATTATCGGATGTAAGGGTATGGTTGTCCAAACAATTTGATATGAAGGACTTAGGAGAATGTGCACACATCCTTGGGATCAAAGTTATAAGAAATCGCAAGAAAAGAATGTTGTGTCTGTCCCAAGCTTCATATATAGATACAATCCTTGCTCGTTTTAGCATGTAGGATTCCAAGAAAGGTTTCTTACCTTTTAGGCATGGAGTGGCTCTATCTAAAGAGATGTCTCCGAAGACATCAAAGGAGATAGAGGACATGAAAGCAGTTCCTTATGCTTCGGCTGTAGGAAGCCTAATGTATGCAATGCTATGTACGAGACCTGATATCTGTTTTGCTGTGGGTATGGTTAGCAGATATCAGAGTAACCCTGGACAAGGACATTGGACTGCGGTAAAACATATATTAAAATACCTGAGAAGGACTAGAGATTATATGCTAGTTTACCAAGCAGACGATTTGCTCCCTGTGGGTTACACGGATTCAGATTTCCAATCAGATAGGGACAACAGTAAGTCTACATCAGGCTATGTGTTTACTTTAGGAGGTGGAGCCATTGCATGGAGGAGTGTTAAGCAGAAATGCGTTTCGGACTCAAGTATGTAGCAGCCTTTGAGGCGGCTAAAGAAGCAGTATGGCTCAGGAACTTTCTAATGGACTTAGATGTGATTCCTGGTTTGCCCAAAATCATCACAATTTATTGTGATAATAGCGGTGTAGTTGCAAACTCGAAGGAACCACGAGCCCATAAGGCAAGTAAACATATAGAGCGCAAGTACCACCTGATACGAGACATCGTCAAGCGAGGAGAAGTTGTCGTCGCCAAGATAGCATCAGCAGATAACCTGACATATCCTTTCACTAAGGCCCTTCCGGTGAAAGCTTTTGATCGGCATGTGGAGGGGATGAGAATCAGATGTATGGCAACAGATATGGCAGCTTAGACTTTTAGTATAAGTGGGAGATTGTTGGAGTGTATACTTAAAAGTTTAGCTTTTGTACACATTTATTTTGAAATAAAGAATCACATTAGTCAAATGTTTACATTTATTTATTAAATGTAATTGTTCGATTAATTTATATAGTAGATAACATGGAGTGTGGAATCACACTTAGAAGATCATGTTGTCGGTTCTCTATAAATTATAAACAGTTGCTCACGACTAAGATGGAAAGGAACAAACCATCAGAATAGACGTAGTGTAATTAAGTATTAGTTTATCTTGACTAATAAATTACACTGATACACTTTAAGTGTATTGAGTAGGATCATTTAGGAAAGTTCTTTTGTACTGACTTAGTAAAAGAACTAGACCTTAGTTATTATAGAAGTGTGTGCTCTTAATCCTAATATAATAACAAGCATGTATATTTAATATTTATTTCTTTGACTTATCAAAGGGTGAGGTTTAGCTCGATAAATCAATATGCCCGATAAGTTGGGAAATGATACTATTTATAGTATGTGTTGTTGATTATAGAAGGAATCTGTGTCCTAGTTATCTAGGTTGAGAATGTCCCCAAGAGGAGCTCATAAGGATTGCCATGTTAAACCCTGCAGGTGGACGTAGTCCAACATGACAATAAAGTTGAGTGGTACTACTCTTGGAGCTAGATATTAATTAAATGAGTTGTCAGTAACTCACTTAATTAGTGGACATTCGTAATCTTAAACACAAGGAGACTAACACACTCATGATAAGAAGAAGCCCATAAAGTAATTTGGGATTGGTACGGTAGTGCGGTAATAACTCTCTAGTGGAATGAGTTATTATCGATGAACTTGAGTTGTGTGTTCGGGGCGAGTACGGGATACTCAAGCTCATCGGAAGGCCAAAACCAATTTCTCCTCTAGGTCTCTGTTGTAGCCTCAATAAAGCCTCAAGTCCATCCAAAGAAAAGCCTAACTTGGTGTCCAAGAAGGGGCCAGTTCATTGCTTAGTGACCAAGCAATGGCCGGCCACGTATTCTCTAGAAATGGCCTGCCCTTGCCTTGGGCAAGGGGGCCGGCCGCAATATTTAAATTAGGAAGGTTGTTTTTGAATTTTTAAATTTCCTCAGATATTTACAACTTGTGAAAAGAGAGATTTTAAAAATTTATAAAATTTTCCTAATTTAAATTAGGCCACAAGGTTTTAAAAGAGAGTTGTAAAATTTATAAAACTTTCTTTTAAAAAGAAATATTATTAGAGATGTTTTAAATTTTAAAACTTGGTTTTAAATTTTAAAACTTTCCTTTTAATATCCACATTAGAAAAAAGAGAGAGTTTGTAAAATTTTATTAGAAGTTTTCTTCTTTTAAAATTTTATAAAATTTTTTTTCTTTCTTTCCCTTTTAATAAGTGGTCGGCCACCTTGCTTGGTGCCCAAGCAAGGGGCCGGTCAAATAATTAAACATCAACAAATAGTTGTTTAATTAATAAATCAATTTAGGATTGATTAATTAAAAGGAAAGAAAAATAAAAAAAAGGAAATAAGAATGAGTCTATTTTTTTATAAAACTCTTTCCATAATTTTTCGTTGGGAAACTAATATAAAAAGGGGGGAAGGGGAGGCCTTGAAGAACATAACAATTGATATTGTGTTGTTGGAGATCATCAAGTGGCCAACCCCTCTCCCTCTCTTCCCTTTGTTCTCTTTTGCTCCTTTGTGGTGGTGGTGGCCGAATTCTAGAGAAGGAGGAGAAGCTTTCTGGGTGGTGTTCGTCTTGGAGGATCGTCGCCCACACGACGTCCAAGAGGAGCGAGGGATACAACAGAAGATCTCGAGGTTTTTATCATACAAGGAAGAGGTATAACTAGTATTTAATTTTCGCATCATACTAGTTAATTTTTTCTTTGTATAAATACCAAATACAAGAGGCATTCGATTCTTGTTTTTTTTCGAATTTAATTTCGATGTTGTGTTCTTTTTCTTTTTTCCTTGTGATTTGATTGTTCCTTTTGGTTAACCTAGAGTTATATAAGGAAATTAAATATTAACTTTCCTTAAAAGGCTTTGTCTAGTCGGTGGTGATTGCTCCCATATCCAAGAAGGCCAAGTGCCTCGCCATGCAGTACTGGAAGCCAATTTTGGAAACTAATATTTAATTGAATTTATAACCTAGGTGATTTGGATCAAACGTGTTAAGTTCCGCAGGAGATCCAAATCTAAACCTAAACGAACATATAAGTTAAACTTGGAATCAAACGTGTTAAGTTCCGTAGGAGATACAAGTTTAACTTAAAAGAACACATGGTAGCTAGGAAAGGTTCAGATCACGTACAAAATTTTTGTACAGTGGAGCCATTGGGTTTTCCGAGTAGCGACCAATAGTCAGAACTAGATCATCCTACAGAAACAGTAGCCAAATAGCCTTGATATATGAAATTAAACCCAAAACCATAGACGAAGCTCTACCCGACCCAGACTGGACACTAGCAATGCAGGAAGAATTAGCCCAATTTGAAAGAAACCAGGTCTGGGATTTAGTACCTAAACCCACTGATAAAACCATAATTGATACTAAATGGATTTTCAGAAACAAACTAAATGATCAAGGTGAAATAGTTAGAAACAAAGCAAGATTAATAGCTAAAGGATTTAATCAAGTAGAAGGGCTAGACTACGATGTGACCTACACTCCTGTAGCTAGACTTGAATCTATTAGGATGCTGCTGGCCTATGCAACACACAAAGGATTCAAGCTCTACCAAATGGATGTAAAATCCGCCTTCCTAAATGGATTTATTAAAGAAGAAGTGTATGTTAGCCAACCCCCTGGATTTGAAGACTTTGAACATCCAAACCATGTCCTTAGATTATAAAAGGCCCTATATGGATTAAAACAAGCACCTAGGGCCTGGTATAAATGACTTTCTAATTATCTTTTAGAAAAAGGATTCCATCAAGGACAAGTAGATCCAACCCTTTTTGTAAAAATCTTAGAAAAAGATATTTTTATAGCTTAAATTTATGTAGATGATATAATATTTGACTCAACAAACTCAAAATTTTTAAAAGAATTTAAAAACTTAATGGAAAATGAGTTTGAAATGAGCTTAGTAGGGGAACTCAACTTTTTCTTAGGACTACAAATTAAGCAAACAAAGGATGGAATTTACATATACCAAACCAAATATGTTAAGGAATTAATTAAAAAATTTGGCATGGAAAATTCAAAAATTTTAAATACACCAATGTCAACTAATATCAACATTGATACTGACCCAGAAGGAAAACCAGTAGATCCAAAACACTATAGAAGCATAATAGGCAGCTTACTCTACCTAACTGCAAGTCGACCCGACATACTATTTGCAGTAGGTATGCGCGCAAGATACCAATCCTGTGCAAAAGAGTCACATCTAACATGTGCTAAAAGAATACTTAGATACATTAAGGGCACCCTGAATGTAGGAGTTTGATACCCTAGAACTTGCACCTTTGACCTTTTTGGCTATTCCGACTTAGACTATGCCGGGTGCAAACTAGATAGAAAAAGTACAAGTGGTAGCTGCCAAATTCTAGGTCAGTGCCTAGTAAGTTGGTCAAGCAGAAAGCAACATTGCGTTGCTCTATCCACTACAGAAGTTAAATACATAGCTCTAGGAGAATGCGCTTCTCAACTTTTGTGGATGATGCATACACTAAAAGACTATCAACTAGAATATAAAAATACAAAAATCTTTATTGATAATATGTGTTCAATTAATCTAACTAAAAATCCAATTCACCACTCTAGAACTAAACACATAGAGGTAAAACACCATTTTGTAAGGGATCATGTAGCTAGAGGTGAAATTGCACTTAACCATGTTGAATCCAAATCAAACCTAGCTGACATTTTCACAAAACCCTTACCTGAACTCGAGTTCAACACACTTAGAAGATAAATAGGAATGTGTTGGGTAGAATAGATCCTGATTTTCAAACAAATCTCCTATATCTAACTTTGAAAATTTTTCTCAAATTGCTTAATATTTAAAATTCTAGGAGAAATAATGTTTTCAAAATCCCAATTTTTATTAGTCTTTCAAAATTTGGACTTAGCCTAGAATCTTCCCCCTAGAAATCATGTACCCCTAGTTTCAGCCAGAGCATCTCACAAGCACACTAGACTTAACTTGTTTGTGTTTGCAAAACTTAGACCGGTGTGAGATGCATAGGGTACAACCTGGACTCCAGAATGCTTATTTCTGTGCAACATAGTGAGTCTGGGCGTTAAAAACTAAATTCATATTAATCAAGTTAAATGATCCAGACCTAGTCAAATCTAAACCGGATTACTAACTTAACTTGACTAACCAAGTAAAAACTGGTGCCCTTTAGGTATTCAACCAATAGCTAACGGTTAGACAGTTGGCTAAGGAAATTAAAATCTCAAATTAACTTGCACTTTAAGGCTCTGATACCCTGCTAAAAGTAATTGAGAAATTCTCAAACTCATGCTTGGACATTAGGGTTATTGCTCCTCCATTGCCTTTAAGGATTTTCAAATTTTTTTTTTTTTTGACTTCTAAGGTCTATAGTTAAGGTATTCAAAATTAACTGAATTTTTTTGAATATTATTTCAAAAATTAAGGTCTATAGTTTATCCAACTTTTTAGAAGATTTTAAACCAATTAAAAAGGCTATTCGAAATTACTGGTTTTTGACCGTAAAAATTTAACAAAATATTTTTTCAAAAATATTCGTTTCAATTTTCAAATTCAACCTAATTTTGCACAAATATTGGCTAAAAAGAGATCTTCAAAAACTAAAACCTACAAGATGTAACACCCACTAAACTTTTAAGATAAATAAGAGAATGATGAATTTTGCCTTAGAAAAATAATAAGAAGTGAGTTGAAGCAAAAAGAAATAAAATGAAATAAAAAGAAAAGGATGTCAAGGATTGAACCTTGAACCTCTTATATTATAATTTATAGAATTAATTAGTAGAAACCAATTGGGATAGAGAGAAGATATTGATAGCAAGGAAAGGGAATGCATGATAAAGATAGGAGTAAAGATCTAAGAAGAGAAAGCAAGAAAAGAGCAAGAGAAAGGCAATTTGCCTTCCTCCCTTTCTCTCTCTTTTCCCTCTCTTGCCGTGACATTAAATGGAGAATGAAGGGGATTCAATCCCCCTTGTTCTCGTCATAAATGATGAGAATAAATTAGAAAATAAAATAAATAAAAGAAAATAGAAAATGGGTTAAAGGAGAAGGAAAGCAAAAACCAATTTTGCTACCTCTTCCCCCATAATATAAAAAAAAAATGATGTAAAGGGAAAATTCTATTTTTCTCTCATTTTCCCTCATCCTCCCTCTCCCTCACCGAACCCTCAGTCCCCTCTCCTCCATCTTCGGCCCAAGCCAAGGTTTTCTCCTAAGAAAGCCTAAGATACAAGGAGGACTTAGCAAGGAATCAAGGGAAGGGAACAAGAAGAAGAGGCTACTTCTTCCATCACCACACCTTAGATCCACAAGCGAAAAGGAAGTAAGCTTCCCCTCACCTGTGGTACAAGGCATTTTATGTGCTTTTCAGATTTTATGAGGATTAGAAAACCTAGAATAGAATTTAAGAAAAATTCAGCCAAAGAAGAGTTTTCAAATCTAGGAAGGTTTAAACAAGTCCTCATTTCATGTTATTTTTCTATGCTATGTAGGAAGGTTTTCCTTCATGTTTTTTTTATACCTATATGATACTTGGTCAGAGGAGTACCTAACCCTAGAATTTCGGCCAAAAATATTTTAAAGAGGTTAGGGAAATCATTGTTTAACCAAACTAGTACAAGATTCCCTCCATGAATTACTAAGGGTCTTTTGTTGGTTTTTCTTGCTTAAAAGTTACTTGGAACCAAAAGAAATCCACTCATATGTTTCGGCCAAGAAAAGAGTTTAGGGTTAGGAAGACCTTTAAATTTAAGTAACCATGTTTATATGATAGAATATAGAGTTCTCTTAAAGAATTGCATGTTGAATATTGCTAGAAATTCATGAACTCTTCATTAAGATTTTCGGCCATGATAAGATGGATAGCTTAGAAAAGCTTAAACAAAATTTTAACATGCTCAAGACCTCTGTGATATTAAGATATGAAAGTTGTTTAAATGCTCTCATGCTTAATTAGGGTATAGAGAATTTAGTTACATGATATATGACATGTAAGATCACAAGGGTCCTAGCTTGTTTATGAACCAAATTTGTATATGATGTTCTTAGTAATTTTTGCCATGAAACTTACTTAGGTTTTCCATGCTTTAGGCCACTTAAAAACCTAGTTTAGAGATTGGTAGGTTTCGGCCATGAGGAAAAATAAAAGAAAAAGGAAAGAAACCTAGGAAGCCTAAGACACAATTCACATGTATGTTTATTATGCTTGTCTTTATACATGCTATGAAACTTGTATGACTTCCTATGCTTTTAGGCTATTTGAAGCAAATTTAAACACTGATGAGTCTCGGCCAAGTAGGGTTTAAATGACCTAGAGGCCTTAGAATTGAAACCAATTGTGTTAAAAAATGTTTCTTATGGAAATATGATAATATGTTGATTGAGTCACATGCTTGTATAATTTCTCCATGACCTAAATGGACCATTGTATGTTTCGGCCATGAAGGGATAGATGCCCTAGAAACCCTAGAACAAAAATTAAATATGCTCATGTCACTCTACATGAAATATGATAAGTAGAAAGCCAAAGTTCTCATGCTATATGTTGTTTAATGACCTAAAACGAGGCTAGGGTAAGTTTCGGCCATACCCATTGTATGATGCCTTATTATGAATTTATACATGATGTTAGTTCAAGTTCACATGCTTGTATGCTTGCTTTTAGCCCTAATGAATACTTGTTAAATTTCGGCCATGACATATGTTAAGGGCTTGAAGAACTTAGGAACTAACTCAAATATGGTTACTATGTTACTTGGAAAAAATGCTATAAATATGGTTTAAGGTTTCCATGCTTTCATGACATTTGGGACCTTGTTTCACACCTGATAGAGTTCGGCCACATGAAGTTTAGGGACTTGGAGAACTTAGAAACCAAGTTAATCATGCTTATAATGCTTCCTATGAAATTGATGTGATGATAATTTAGGTTCCACATGCTTGGAGGTTGTTTTTAGCTAAATTGAGATCTAAGGGGGGGTTCGGCCATGATAAGAACCCAAGGGATTAGGAAGCTTAGAACCCAAGCTAACTATGTTACCATGTTTCTTATGATAGTATAATCACATGATACACCCTTATGCTTAAAACATGTATGCTTGTGATTTATACTTTCCATGATATGATATGTGCTTAGAAATATGCATGCTTTGATGATATGCTATGTGCTTAAAATATGCATGCTTTCATGATATGCTATGTGGATAGAAATATGCATGCTTTGATGATATGCTATGTGCTTAAAATATGCATGCTTTCATGATATGCTATGTGGATAGAAATGTGCATGCTTGGATGATATGCTATGTGCTTAAAATATGCATGCTTTCATGATATGCTATGTGGATAGAAATATGCATGCTTTGATGATATGCTATGTGCTTAAAATATGCATGCTTTCATGATATGCTATGTGGATAGAAATATGCATGCTTGGATGATATGCTATGTGCTTAAAATATGCATGCATTCATGATATGCTATGTGGATAGAAATATGCATGCTTTGGTGATATGTTATGTGCTTAAAATATACATGGTTACATGATATGCTAGGTGTATAGAAATATGCATGCTTGGATGATATGCTATGTGCTTAAAATATGCATGCTTTCATGATATGCTATGTGGATAGAAATATGCATGCTTTGATGATATGCTATGTGCCTAAAATATGCATGCTCTCATGATATGCTATGTGGTGAAAATATGCATGCTTTTATGACATGATGTATGCCTAAGTGATGCATACTTTTTATGACATGATGTATGCCTAAGTGATGCATACTTTTTATGACATGATGTATGCCTAAGTGATGCATGACATGATGTATGCCTAAGTGATGCATACTTTTTATGACATGATGTATGCCTAAGTGATGCATACTATTTATGATATGATGTATGCCTAAGTGATGCATACTTTTATGAAATAATGTATGCCTAAGTGATGCATACTTCTATGATATGCTATGTGACTAAATGATGCATTTTTATACATGCTACTTACTTTGTAAGGCTTGTACCAAGGGTGGGCTCCTAATCAGCCCCTAGGCCTTTGGCTATGTGATCCAAGCTAGTAAAAACAAAGGGATGGGCTCCTTAGTACACCCCTAGGTCTATGGCTGTGTGATCCGGACCTAGTTCCTAGTATGATTCAAGACTTGCTACCTTGGATATACTTAGGAAGCGCGCATATCTACGTGATTTATCTATGTGTGGTACAAGCCGGGGCCTTGATTATGTTGATATTATGTTCAAGTATATATGTAAGAAGAAATGGTTTTAAAGATCATGAGACATACACATGTTTTTCGGATACATGTTTTCAAAATCATATTGCATATACCTTATGATCATGTTGTGATGATGCTATGATTTATGATATGCCATGATTAGATACGATTATGTTATGTTTCATGCTATGCTTTAAGAGCTTGATATGCCATGCCACCTTATGATGATACTATGATATGCCATGATTAGATACGATTATGTTATGTTTCATGCTATGCTTTAAGAGCTTGATATGCCATGCCACCTTATGATGATACTATGATATGCCATGATTAGATACGATTATGTTATATTTCATGCTATGCTTTAAGAGATGATATGCCATGACTAGTTATGATTTTGTTATGTTGCATGATATGCTTAAAGAGTATGATATGTTATGCCATGACTAGTTGAGATCATGTTATGTTGAGACATTCTTTGATCATGTGATGATTTTTGGTTTTAGTGAGTAGGAAAGGAACTTACTGAGCCATGAATGCTCATAGCTTACTTTCCTTGTACCACAGATAAAGGAAAAATTTGGATGAGCTAAAGGAGCAGCAGGAGAGGCAAGGAGATGTGTGTGGCAGTGGCTAGGCAACCAAATAAGAACCTGCTTTAAAAACTTTTAAAGAACTATGCTTTGGTATCATGAATTGTAGTACCGTATGTGTGACTTGATGTTATGTTTCTACTAATTTTGATATCATGTTATTGATTCCATGATAGTGTAGTTCAGATTTGATGAAAAGAAAAACAAAAGAAAAGTTTTTATTAAATTAAGAAAATTATTTTAAGTCTTCCGCTGTTTTAAAAAGAAAAATTTGTACATGGAGTATCGTAGGCCCGTCCCTTAGGGTTAGCAGGGAGGGCGGGCGTTACACAAGAAATGTTAGTTGAAAACATAATGTATTGGCTAAGTTGGACTTTTTCCAACCTCTTTCTTTCAGAGTTTAACCAAGATTAGCTAAGTATTTGTTTCTTCTCAAAGCTTAACTAAATGTTTTGATATCATAAAATTAGCTAAGTTACTTTTCAAAGTCTATATAATTTCATCTTAGCTAGTTTTAAAAGAAAAAGTTATGTTTTCAAAACTTATGACAAATCTTAGCTAAAAATTTTACAAAGAATAATAATTAAAAAAAAAAGCTAAGTGTTTATCATTTTAAAAGCCTTTTCTAAATATTTTTTGAAAAGTTACGCTTCTCAAAATAAGCTAAGGCCAGTGATCATTGCTTCTTTCACTCTTACTCTCATATTTATTTTTGATATATAACAAAGGGGGAGAGTAGAAGAAATTCAAAGAAAATTAAAGAAAGTTTGAAAATTTATAAATTTAAGGAGAGCTTTTATTAAGGGGGAGCCTTTTACAAAATTTATAAAACTCATGGACTAACTTATTTTTTTTCCCTTATGCTAAATTAATGCTAGTTATGCATTTCTTTATCGCATCGTTTTACTTAACTTTGAATTTTGGTTGCCATAATAAAAAAGGGGGAGATTGTTGGTGCGGGAAGAATCCGACGATCGAACCTTAGTTTTGATAATGGCAAAGGGATTCAAAGTTAAGACTAATTGTTATTTAATGTGCTTAAATGAGATTGCAGGAAAGTTCTAACTGCGGTTAGGCAGGTAAAAAATCCTAGGGGGTGGTAATCCTAAGTGGAGGGAAACCCTAAGGGACGGTAACCTTAGGTCCTAGGGGGTGGTAACCCTAGATGGAGGAAAACCCTAAGGGGCGGCAACCTTAGGTCCTAGGTGGTGAAAACCCTAGGTGGAGAAAAATCCTAGGGGGTGGTAACCCTAGGTGGAAAGTCTAGTCGGTCTGGAGGACCGGACTGGCATCAGGTAACTCTCTTGAGAGGAGTAGGTGAGGACGCGTTCCTCGTGGAGGGAACAGTAGGCGTCGGGTCGACCTAGAGTTTCCGGTTGGAAATCCGAAGTCAGACCCGGATAGTCTGGAGACTGTCAAACACTAATTCAATCATATGTTCGTGTGCTAACTTTGTCTTGCAGGGTATATGTGTATTTGGTGGACTAACACATTATGCAGGGACAAAATAGCACATTTGGCCTCGGATGAATAGTGTCCGAGGCGCCTCCATGGAGCTTGAGGGTGCCTCGGGTGCGAGCCAGAAGAAGCCAGCGCAGCAGGCCTGGAGGCACCTCGGACTAGGCTGGAGGCGCCTTGGACCAGGCATTGGAGGCGCCTTGGAAGCCTTGAAGGCGCCTTCAAGAAGATATGGTGCGACCTGGCTCGATCTGATCCATGCGGCTGACTCGGCGCGTTGGAGGCGCCTTCAGCACAGTATAAAAGAAGGTCTCGAAGGCAGCAGCAAGAACAGGAATTCCAAGCAATCCTTACTCTACAAGCTGCTTACGAGACGATCCCGAAGTGCTACAACAACTTCCCGATGACCTGAAGCTTCAGTATCCATTTTGCTGTTGTCGGTATAAAGTTTACTTACAGTTTGTTTGTACTTAGCTTGTAATAGATTTTACGAAAAATAATTGTTGCTCATCGTAAACGCTCAACGAGCGTGGGCCTTGGAGTAGGAGTCGCTCAAGGCTCTGAACCAAGTAAATCTTGGTGTGTTTTCGTGTGTTTGTCTTTATTTCATTTCCGCTGCTTTATTACTCGAATGATTTACAAACGTCTTTACGAATCTGAAACCGAGTGAAAGCCACGAACGCTATTCACCCCCCCTCTAGCACTTTCGATCCAACAAAATGAACCATTCCATTGAAATGATTGTTTAAACTTGACTTGGTTTATTTTTTATGAGCTTACTTAAACTCGCCAAACGATTGAAGAGTCTGGAAGTGTGAGAGCATGCTCACTTACAACTCGCCCGAATAATGCGAGAGTCTGGGACACTTAGCGAAAGAGCCTTGCTTGCTTATAACTTGGCCAAACGGCTTAAGAGTCTAGAAGCGTGAGAGTATGCTTACTTAGAATTCACCCAAACTGTGAAAGAGTTTGGGACACTTAGAGCGGGGGTCTTGCTCGCTTATAACTTAGCTGAACGGCTCAAGAGTATAGAAGTGTGAGAGTATGCTCACTTATAACTGGCCTGAATGGTGCGAGAGTCTGGGATACTTAACGTGAGAGCCTTGCTCGCTTATAAATTGGCCGAACAGCTCAAGAGTCTGGAAGCATGAGAGTATGCTCACTTATATAACTCGCTCGAACAATGCGAGAGTTTGGGACACTTAACGCGAGGGTCTTGCTCACTTATAATTTGACCAAACGACCCAAGAGTCTAGAAGCATGAGAGCATGCTCAGCTATAAGTCACTTGAACGATGCGAGAGTCTGGGACACTTAGGGCAAGGGCCTTACTCGCTTATAACTTGGCTGAACGACTCAAGAGTTTGGAAGTGTGAGAGCATGCTCACTTATAACTAGCCCGAACGGTGTGAGAGTTTGGAACAATTAGCAGGAGGGCCTTGGTCGCCTATAACTTGGCCGAACAACTCAAGAGTATAGAAGCGTGAGAGCATGCTCACTTATAACTCACTCGAACAATGCGAGAGTTTGAGACACTTAGCGTGAGGGTCTTGCTCACTTATAACTTGACCAGCTGGTGCAAGAGTCTGGAAGCGTGAGAGCATGCTTACTTATAGCTTAGTCAAGCAGCTCAAAAGTCTAGAAGCGTGAGAGCATGCTCACTCATAACTCGCTCGAGCGGCTCGAGAATCTAGAGGTGTGAGAGCATGCTCACTTATAACTTGCTCGAACACCGCAAGAGTCTAAAATACTTTGCACGAGGGCCTTGCTCGCTTATAACCCACTCAAATGACGCAAGAGTCTGGGACACTTAGCTCAAGGGACTTACTCGCTTATAACTTGGCCAAGCGGCTCGAGAGTCTAGGACACTTAATAATTTTTTATTCAAATATTCCTATATTTATAGAATAAATATTTTTACAATTTACATAAATTCAATCACAAACTTACTATCCGACTTGATAGAGCTGTAGATGGTTTGCTCTCCAAGACTGGTCCAAATTCCTCCCATTTTTGTCTTGTAGATAGTAAGATCCCAAGATAAGCTTCTGTATCACTTTATATGATCCACCCCATGAGGCCTCCAACTTGCTAACATCGCCGACCTGCTTAACTCTTTTCCATACCAAATCACCAACCTGAAATGATCTCAGAATAACCCTTCTGTTGTAGTTCTTCTTTATTCTTTTCCGGTATGCCATCTACCAAACGACTGCTTTATCTCTGATTTCTTCTATTAAGTCTAGTTCCATTAAACGCCGCTCAGAGTTCTCTTCGTCGTATAGTTGTCTCCGATCAGACTCTACGCCTATTTCGACCGACACTACTACTTCTCCTCTATGCACCAAGTGGAATGGAGTTATGCAGTGGCTTCTCGAGGAGTGGTGTGGTATGCCCACAATACACTTAGAAGCTCATCGACCTAGCTTCCTCCGAGTGGTCAAGCCGAATTCTGAGTCTTTTGAGGATTTCTTTGTTGGTGACCTTCACCTGGCCATTGCTCAGGGTAGGCTACCGAAGTGAAGGTCTGCAGAATACCATAACTGGTACATCACTCTCTAAGCCTCTGTTCTTGAAATTACCTTCCATTATCAGAGATGAGCTTATGAGGAATGCCAAACCGGCATACAATATTTTTTCATAAGAATTTAATAACCATATGTTCGATTATCTTGGCAAGCGGTTTGACCTCTACCCATTTAGAGAAATGGTCCACGACTACAAGAAGAAAATTTCTCTGACTGGTCACTATGGGAAAAGGTCTGACAATATCCATGTCCCACTGGTTGAATGGGCAAGAGACAATGGATGCCTTCAGTTCTTCAATAGGTTGGCGCTATATGTTCTGATATCTTTGACATGATAGGCTAGTTGCTACTGTCCAAGCAGCATCTATTTGCAATGTTGGCCAAAAATATTCATCCAATAAGATTTTTCGAGCTAGTGAACGACCGCCCAGATGGATGCCACAAGAGCCTTAGTGTACTTCCTACAAAATGTATTGAACGTCTTCTAATTCGATGCATTTGACCAATAACCTTGAGAAAGTTTTCTTATATAAGTGATCTCCTATTAATGTGAACCGCCCGACTCTCTATTTTATCAATCGAGCCTGCTTTCGGTCGACCAGTGAGTTGCTTGATCGGATGAACTCAATCAAAGGTGTCCTCCAATCATTGGAGCTCCTATTTCAGCCACTCTTTCGATATAAGCCACCAACATCACCTGTTCGATCGACTTATTCAACACTATAGGGCTTATAGAACTTGCAAGCTTAGCCAACTTGTTAGCATACTGGTTGTCCGTCCGGGGGGATTTTTTGCACGATTGGAATCCCACCTTTAACTTTTCGAAAGCCTCGACATATAATTTTAGTCTAACATTATTTATTTCGAAAGCACTCAAGAGTTGCTGAGCTGCCAATTGGGAATCTGAGTGGATAAGCACTCGTGTAGCTCCCACATGATTGGCTACTTGCAAACCGGCGATCAGAGCTTCGTATTTCACTTATTATTTGTGGTCCGGAAGTCTAGCCGAACGGACAATTGCATCTTGTCTTCTTGTGGGGATATCAAAAGTATTCCCACTCCACTAACCTATTAGGTGGACGACTCATCCACATATACTCTCCAAGTTGCCTCTAGCTCGGCGTTCTATATTTTAGTAACAAAATCAGCTAAGGCTTGCGCCTTAATAACTGATCTGGGCTGGTACTATATATCGAATTCACTTAGCTCTGTAGTCCATTTGATTAGTCATTTGGATGCCTCCGGATTGAGGAGAACTTTCCCTAATGTACTGTTAGTTAATACAATTATAGGATGTAAGAGAAAATAAGGGCATAACCTCCGAGCCGTCAGGACCAACCCATATGCAAGCTTCTTAAGACAGATGTAGCGACACTTAATCGATATCTTTAAATAAATGGCTTAAGAAGTACACTAGTTGTTGTTCATTGTTGTTCTATTACACCAATGCTGATCCGACCACTCGCTCTATGGAAGGCAAGTATATCCAGAGCGGCTCGCCGACGATGGGCTTTGCAAGTACAAGTAAGGAAGATAAATAATTCTTGAGTTCCTCTAGCGCCTTGTCGTATTTAGCATCTCATTCAAACTTGGTAGCTCAACGTAGAATTTTGAAGAATAGTAAGCTCCGATCGGACGACTTAGAGATGAATCTTGAAAGGAATTCATTTGGTCAACTGCTGAACTTCCTTCAAGTTGCGTGGCGAGGGCATGTCTTGCAATGCTTTTACCTTACCGGGATTAGCTTCGATCCCTCGCTCAGTCATGATGTAACCGAGGAAGCGTTCGCTCCTTTCTGCAAACATGCACTTGCTGGGATTGAGCTTGACTCCATATTTCCTCAAGGTCTGATAGGTCTATTCTATATATGCGCATAGGTTAGCAGTTTGGAGGGATTTTATCAATATGTCATCGACATATACCTCCATATTTTGGCTGATTTGGCTCCAGAACACCTTGTTCATCAATCTTTGGTAGGTGTCTCCAACGTTCTTTAGTTCAAACGACATGACATTGTTGCAGAAGGTTCCATCTGCCATGATGAAGTTGACATTTTCTTGATCTTCCTTGGCGAGCGAAATCTGATGGTAGCCTTGATATGCATCTAGTATGCATATCAGCTCGCAGTCCGCCATGAAGTCAACCATTTGATCAATGCTCGTTAAAGGATAGTAGTCCTTCGGACATGCTTTATTTAGATATCTAAAGTCGATACAGACCCACCACTTGTTACTCGATTTAGAGACCAACACCACATTGGTGAGCCAACTTAGAAACTATATTTTGCAGATGTGTTCAACGTCCAATAGTTTCGTTACCCCTGCTCGGATAATCTGATTTTGTTCTAAGTTGAAATTCATTTTCTTCTACTTTACTAGTGGAGCATCTAGTCAGACGTGCAATTCATGCTGCGCTACTGCTGGCAAGATACCTGGGAGCTCATGAGTTGCCCATGTGAACACATCACGATTTTGCCTTAGACAGACAACCAGTTCGACCTTCTTTTCTATGCTCAGATCGGCTGCAATAAAGGTAGTGGTCTATGGTTGACTGAGATGCACTTGAACCTCCTTTTTTCCCTTATAGACCAGCATGGAGGCTCCTCCAGAATAACATTGACCTCCAACCATTGGGTCTTTCGAGCGACTGATGACTCGATCTTTACCATCTCCATGTAGCATTGGTGGGTTGTGAGCTGGTCGCCCTTAACTTTGTCGATCGAGTTATCCATCAAAAACTTAACTTTTTGGCAGAACATGGAGATGATTGCTCAGAACTCGTTCAACGTCGGTTGACCTAATATAACATTGTAAGCGGACAGAGCGTCCACTATAATGAAATTTGTCATCCTTGTCCTTATGAGTGGCTCTTCTCTAAGTGATATAGCCAGCTGGGCCTGACCGATCAGCAACACCTCATTACCCATGGAGCCATATAATGGAGTTGTTATGGGATATAGTTCGCTCTGATCAATCTGAAGTTGATCAAGCGTTTTCTTGAATATAATATTCATCGAGCTGCCTGTATTAATAAAAGTAAGGTGAATGTTATAGTTAGAAATTATTGCTTTGATGATCGAGTAAATTCTTATAAAAGAAGGCTCGACCAAAGGGTTCAAAATATCTCAAGCCCTCGTCTCATGCCAAAAGCAATTCGTCTGCGTCGCTCTGCTCTCTAACAACTTACGCTCTACTTCGATCTTTCATCATTGTCGGAAAATTTATGTTATTGCTTTTATTTTGTGCATTCATTTCTAAAAGGGTGGTAAAGTGTTACCACACCTTTACATTTGTAAGAGGTTTTCTCCCGCTCCTAAAAGGTTTTTACCAAGGAGAAATAGAGTGATTGCTCAATCGTAAAATTGAATCGTGTGCGGGCCTTTGAATCGTGTGCTTTTGTGTTATTTCAACTGTATTCTAATTTGAATTTTGAAAAGAAAAGAAAAGAAAAAATTTAAAAGTTAATTTTTACTGACAATATTTATCTCTCTCCCCTCGATCACTTTTCAACTATCCTTCACATAGCTCTTAATTTAGTATTCTATGCTAAAAAAATAGTAAATCTAATTAATTTCATTGATTAATTTTAAGATGATCAATTTGACTTCATAATTTTTTTTATCAATCATCAAAATAAATTGAAAAATGCTCACGGTTGATCGTCAAGAAGTCCAATATTCTCTGACTGTGCGTCTCATTTAGAGAAAAAAATTATACAAATTCTCCATAGTTAGAGATTAAATTGTAAATATCTGGACAACAACCTAGATACCCTACCGCTACACCATAACCCGGGGGTAATTTAGTTTCCTATGAGCACAAAAGACAGATAGTTTTTAATTTGGTCAGAGAAGCATAATTAGCATCATTTTCTGGCTCTAATCTTATCAACATTAATGATTAGTAGTAGATTTGCTAATCAATTTGCTTACAACCCTAGGATTTATTATGTCATAGTTTCGTAATAATTTTCTTCGTATAAAAAGGAGAAAGACTGATGAATTCATTATAAAAACAGCAAATTTTTATATAGTGTATTTATGACCCGATTAAAAAGAAAAATTTTAAATATAAAATTATTAAATATTAAATTAAAATAAATTATAAATTAAAATAAATTATAAATTATAAAAGAATAAAAATATTGATGTATAAAATAAACAAATAAATAAATATTAGAAGAAATTCGTCCACTTCCTATAAATTTGACTCTTCCCCTATAAATTCATCAATTACACTCATAGAAAAAAACTGAGTTAGTTTACTTAATCCCCTTATATCTAAGGTAAAAACTCTAGAATAAAAAATATCTATATAACCATAGGACCAATTGTATATTCTATTTTTTATTTTGTCCAAGAAAATTCTTTTAGGACCTCCTTTTATAAATGAATTAATGAATTCCAAATTCTGGAACAATGAATAAACAGACCCATATAAAACATATGCTATTAATAATCCAAAAATAGCTATACTTACCGAAAAAATTGCATTTGTAAAAAATTCATACCAATCCACGGAATAACTCACATTGGGATGTAAAAGATTTGTCGATGGAGTTAACCATTTTGATAATATCTGAGGCCATATAACTTTCAATGATTGTAGCTTGGTTCTGTCTAGACTTCTTAGTTGTTGTAATGAAATTTTTTGAACCCTATGACTTGTGGCAAAGCTCCTAAAAGTTGTTGTGGATTTCTTATATGATTGGATATATAGTGGGCTATAGACCTATAGTCGGCAGTAAACACCTCGACAGTCCCATTATATTCTACCCCCTCTAGAATGATCCCTCATTATCTGAAATAGAGGTAAATCATGAGAAATTTTGCTCAGCAACAACACATCTAAGAAGAGGTTAAAATAACCAATGGAACATTTCTTATCTACCAAAAATTGATCGTAAATCTATTGACGACAACATTCTACGTCAACCAACTGCATCAGCATACGGGGGTTGGATATAGTGAGTTGATGGGTAACCTGTGAGAAATATATAGGAAACCTTTTGCAGGTTTTAGTAAGCCCTCATGTGAGTCGTGATTGAAGGCATATGACTTTTAATTAGATTAGATAGAATTGTTGTTCTACCGGTCGCAGGTTATATCACATGATTCTCTCTTCAATCCCACTAGTGACCTAGAAAGATATTGTTGGATAATTTATTGAAGATTTTAAGAAATTAGTTAAATTTAAATACATCAAATTAAATTCAATTCATTTATCGAGATGACCTGAACAGATAATCTCAGACTATTAGCGGAGGTTAGTTTCTACTAAGTACTAAGTGCAGATTGCACATTAGCAGAGATGGCAGATCGACCGAGTGAGACAGAGTAGCCAAATGGCCGAGTGGGCAGAGCGGCCAAACGGGCAGATCAACCGAGCAAGCAGATCGACAGATCGGTAGATTAGGCCGAGAGGGCAGAGTGGTAGATCAAACCGAGTGGACATAGCAACCGAACAAGTAGAGTAGCCGAGTAGACAGAGAAACTGAACAGGTAGATCGACAGATCAGGCCGAGAGGGCAGAACGATAGATCTAGCAGAGCAGTCGAATGTCTGATTGGGCCAAGTGACCGAGTAGCAAAGCGGTTGATCGGGCCGAGCGACTAAGTGGCAGGGCAGCCGAATCGCAGATCAGACAGAGTGACCGACTAGGTAGATCGACCGATCGGGTAGTGCGGTTGAGCAAGTAGTACAATCGAGCAGCATATTAGGCCAAGTGGTAGGCCGGGCAGAGTAGCCGACCGGGTATAGCGGTCGAGCTAGAAAAGCAGGGTGGCTTAAAGGTAAAGCAGCCAAAAGGAAAAGCAGCCCGAGCGCCAAAGAGCCTGAGTGGGCCGTGAGGCAGAGCAACCAAGTGACAGATTTGGTAGAGAGATCTAGCGGGTAGAATGACCAAGCATTCAGGGGCAGAGCTGACCAAGACTTGCAATAGACATAGTTTCCTTGAAATAGATTCGCCCCACCTCCGGCTATGCTTCGAGGTTTTCTTGGGTTGAATGTTTCCCAGGATACAACTATTAACCATGCTTCCCACCAAGCACTGGTGGTCACAGCGAACTGAGAGATACCCAACTGCTATCATTGGTACTTCGCCAAGCAAGAGATGCACGACAGAGGAGAAGGGGGAATGCAGGTGAAGAGCTTCTGCTTTTTCTTGTATGTCTTTTGCCTGTAATCGTAGTCTCCTTATATAGGAGCGCAAACCAATAGACAATGTTAATGATCAATAACACCTGGAGCTGGTTCGAGCGCCCGAAACGCTAAAGTTTATTTGGTCGCCAAGATGGGGCGCGCTGATTAGACGGGCCTACGTCATGGTCTGGGCGCCCGAGGTTGGTCTAGGCACTCGAAATGGGCTATATAAAGAGGCTTTGACTAGAGGCTAAAATACAATATTCCAAACAACTTCTGCTTCTACGTGCTGCTCAGAAAACACCTCTTTAATGCCTGAAAGCTGCTCTTACAACGACTACATTCAAGATCTGTTTCTAAAGTCCTCGGTATTGTTTAATTGTCAAGTTACTTGTACTTAATTACTTATTCACATTTGTATCTTAGTTGAATTGATAGTATTTGCCCATCGAAAGTACTCTCACGTGCGTGCATTAGAGTATGAGCTGTCACAAGCTCTGAACTAAGTAAATCAAAGTGTTATCATTGTCTTGTTTTCTTTCTATCTTTATTCCACTGCCTTTATCTCTTTTCGATTTGTTTAAAACGAACGTGAAAGCCACGAGCGCTATTCACCCCCTTAGCACGCAACGATCATACATATTGTGTATTCAACAACTTAGAATGGTGTGAGATGCATAGACCCTCTGCCTGGAGTTCAGATACTTATATCAGTGCATCAACATAAGTTTGGACGAAAAATACCAAGATTACAGTGATCAGGTTAAGTAATTCATTTTAGTCAAATACTAACCGGATACATTTACTTAACTTGACTAACTAAGTGAACACTATTATCTTCTGATAGTCAGTTAGTAACTAACAGTTAAACATGTAAGGACAATAATTAGATGAATATTATTTTAAAGAAAATGCATCAGGTTAGGGGAGGATATTTGAAAACTACTTTTAAAATAATTTATTTCCTTTGTACAAACTAAAGAGGATTTTGAAACTTACTCAAATTTGTTTGGCTAGAATTTCAAAATTTACTTTGAAACTTTACTTTCATGAAAAACTTTAAAATTACTTTACTTAATCTTTGTGAAAACTATTTTTCAAAATAGTTTCAAAAATACCTTTCAAAACTTGCTTTGCAAAAATTCTAATACTTTTTCAAAATATCTATTTTAAAAAATAAAATACCAGTATTTTGAAAATTATATTGAAAAAATTACTCAAACATACTTTGAAAAATGTTATGAAAAAAATTGCTCAAACATATTTTGAAAAATATTTTTGAAAAACACTTTGGAAAGTTTTTGAAAAGTTTTATACAAAGGTTATCATTTCACTTTAAAAAAATATATGTGAAACACCTTTTAATTTTTTTTTCCAAAATTAATTTTCTTGAACAAATTCTTTGAAACTACTTTCAAAAATATTTTGGAAAGATAATTTACAAAAATACTTAAGAAATTTTTTTAACTCCTCCCTCCAAATCAACCTATAGATTTTTTTTTAATTAGTTCGAAAGCTTTATAATTACTAAATTTTTATTACAATTTTCATAATATGCTACATTTATCTGTATTTGTTTTTATGAATACCAATGGGGAGGGTAAAGGTTAAAAAAGACAAACTAAATCTTAAAAATCTTAACCCTAAAATGATCAAGAGAATAAAATTGAAATTGAACTTAATTTTTTTTCTCTTGAATCAATTGTTATTACTATTTCATTTTTGCATATATTTTCCTAACTTTAACCCAGGTTATTATTGCATCAAAAAGTGAGAAATTATTGGTGCAATTTGCACCAACAATCTATCTTAGGTTTTGATAAATGACAAGTGAGTTAAGTTAGGTGTTTGTGATTTAATGTATTTGCCGAGCGTGCAGGGATTGACGAATTTAGGGGACCTATACCAGGATGAAATCCAACTTGGTCTAAGGACTCGATAGTTGGTACGAAGCCCAAATAGGTCAAAGGGCTAACCTGATATCTGGCGGGAAGTCCGTTTGGGTCCACGAGGCCTGATAGTTGCCCGAAGTCCAATTAGGTCTGCAGACCTAACTGTATGATCGAAAAACGCTAGAGGGGGGAGGGTGAATAGTGCTCATGGATAATTCATTTATTTTTAAGATAATCGAGTAATCACAGTGGAAAATAAAGATCAAACGTAAACACCAAGAATTTACTTGGTTCAGAGCCTGTGGTGACTTTTACTCGAAGGCCCGCACGTAAGAGTACTTTCGGTGGACAATCACTATAAATTCATAGAATCACAAGTACAATGATTAAATGCAGTAGTGGAAATTATATCGACAACTAAGAACAGAGAATTTAAAGCTTCCGGTTGTCAAAGTCGAGTTACGACTTTGTTGGATTGTCTTGTTAGCAGCACACGGAAGAAGATTGCAAGTTTTTGAGCTATTCAAGCTTCTGCTTGGACCAGCCATATATAAGCTGTCGAGGGCGCCTCCTATCCCCATGCAAGGTGCCTCCAACCAAGACTTTTATCCCGAATCCACAACGTCGATAAGCTCCGTAGCGCCCGCTGCTTATCCACCCGAAGGCGCCTCCAAGCTCTATGAAGGGCACACTCCATCTAGCGTCCAAGGCGCCTCCAGCAGCCTTAAAGGGCTTCCCTACTGCGCGGAGTCTTCAACTAATGCACTTGAGGCACCTCCAAGCTCTAGGGAGGGCACCTCGGGTACTGTTAATTCGAGACTTCTCTTGTGCAACTCCCTTCCTGCAAGGCATATTAGTCCACAAACAAAGCATACCTTGCAAAACAAAGTTAGCATAATACAATACTTAAAATACAAGTATTTGACAGTCACCGGACTATCCAATTTTGACTTCAGTTTTCTCAAAAATCCTAGGTTGAACCGACACCTACTGTTCTCTCTTCGAGGAACGTGTCCTCACCTACTCCTCTCAGGAGAAGCTACTTGTTGCGAGATTGATCCTCCATACCAACTGGACTTTTGCTCAGTGTCTGAAACTTCTTGTCTTCATACTGGACGTTCGCTCCATGACCCGTCCAGACTTCAACCCGGTCTGTGACACCAAGATTTCAACCTAGAGTCCCTGACTCTAGGATTTTGCCCAAAGCTCTTGACCCACCAAGACTTTTCACCTAGGGTTATCGCCCCCCTAGGACCTAGGGTTACCACCCCCTAGGGGTTTCCACCTGCCTAACCGCAATTAGGACTTTTGCCTAAAAACACTTAGGACTTTCCTGTAATCTCATTCAAACTTGTTAGACAATAAATAACCTTAACTTTGAACCCTTTGCCATTATCAAAACCCAGGTTCGATCGTTTGATACTTCCCGCACCAACAATCTCCTTCTTTTTAATTATGGCAACAAAATTCAAAGTTAAGTAAAAACATAACTCGATTATAAAAAGAAAGGCAATTTGTAGAACATAAATGCACACAAGTTAAAAAGATGCAATTTCAAGTGCAATCAATATTTAGAACTTAAAAAGGTGCAATATTTAGAACAACTTAATCACTTAAGTTATATCTCCCCCTTAATCACTTAATTTTCACTTTCTTTAATTACTTAACTTTCACTTTTCTCTCCCCCTTTTCCATATATCAAAAAAATAGTTGAAATAATTTAAACCACATTGAGTTTTTGAAAAATGTTTAGTTAAAAATTTGAGAAAACTCATAGTTGAGTAAGAAATTTGAGAAAACTCATAGTTAAAAATTTTAATTCCTGATAAAAATTTAGTTTTAAACAAATGTAGCTTAAGTACTTAGCTTAAAAAGGATTGTGATAAAAGGTTAGCGTTTAACAAATTTAGATTTAGTACTTGGCTTTTTCACTAAACAATTTAGCTAATCTTAGTTTTGAAAATAATTATTTTGAAAAACACTTAGCTAAATTAGAAATGCTTTTGAAAATACTTAGTTTTTCAAAAAAACTTTGTCAAGTACTTAGATTTTTGAAAAACTTTTGATAAAAACTTGACTTTAAAAAGATTTGATTAACACTTAGCTTTAAGACAATTTTGTTTAAACACTTAGCTTAAAAATAATTTTTGTTTAAACACTTAGCTTAAAAATAATTTTTTTAAACACTCAGCTTAAAAATATTTTTTTAAACACTTAGCTTAAAAATAATTTTGTTAAACCCAAAGAAAAATAAAAACTGAACTTTCTTTTTCAAAAATACTTTTAATTTGAAATTTTGAAAAAGAATACTTTAACTTTCAAAAATATTTAACTTGGCTCCTTTCACTCCCCCTTGATTAATACCAAAAACTTGTTTAAGTTTTAGAGTCCTAGAGTCCAAGCATGAGTAACAACATATTTTCAAACTTAAACATCTACTTTTAAACAAATGTCTAACATTTAGCTACTAACTGTTTATCATAAGGTAGTAACTTTCACTTGGTTAATCAAATTAAGTAAGTATTCTAGTTAATTTGACTAAACATGGATAACTTAACATGATTAATTTGATTTTGGTATTTATTGCCCAGAATTATGTTGATGCACATACATAAGCATTCTGAAGTCCAGACAATACCCTATGCATATCACACCATTCTAATTATTTTTTCATACATAAGCAAGGTAATCCTAGTGTGCTTGTGAGATGCTCTGGCTGAGACCTAGGGGAACATGCATTTTAGGGGGTAGATACCTAAGCTAAGTCCAAAATTTTGAAAAACTAATACAATTAGAATTTTAAAAATATTTTTCCTAGAATTTTAAAACCAAGCTGATTTTTTTTTAAAAAAACAATAATAAAGAGAAATATTTTTTAAAATAAGCTCTATTCTACTAAGCATATCCCTATTTGTCTTCTAAGTGCCCTGAACTCAAGTTCAGGTAAGGGTTTGATTGTAATGCCCGAAAATTCTCAAAATAAATTTTAGAAATATTCTATTATTTTTTGGAATTTTAGAATATTTTTATGGAATTTTTGGAGTAGCAGAAGTAGCAAAATTAAATAAAAACGTAAAATAGCCTAAGCGGGAATTGAACTCGAGACCCATTAGACCCTACGATTTATAGATGACCTTAGTAACCAGGGGGCCCCAGCAGGGGTGTGCTGAAAGAAGAGGAGAGATATTATATTTATGATCGAGTTGAGTTGTATTAATCACTTAATATAAATAGGGAAATTAAGTGGGAGTTTATTATTTTTGATCGACAACTTCTCTTTTCCCTCACCCTCACCCGCCGCCCCTCCCTCTTCCTCACCCTCTCAGCACACCAAGCCCAGGAAAACCTAGGGTTCCATCCCTAGGGTCGTAGGAGCACCTTCCGGCGACAACTCCGACACGAGGACGCTCCTCTCCGCGAGAAGAACGTGTAGACGTAAGAAGATCTCTTCAGAAGATCAATGAAGAGATCTTCTTCTCCGGAAACCTAACGATCAGATTTGTAAGAAAACTAGTGAAGGATGTAAGTAACCCCTCACCTGCAGTATAAGTAGCTAATCATATGTTTCTATATTCTTATTTCAGCCATATGTAGAGTTAGAGCACACCAAGTGCTCGATAAAATGACTAGTATAGTTATATGCCGCAGTGGGCATTTTAATAGATCAATTAAATGCCATAGGAGCATTTTTAAATAGCATACTTAGTCTTGCTTCAGTTTATATGGGACTACGGTCCAATGGGTGGGCTCCCATAGTCGCCTCTAGGTTCAGACAACCTAGCTCTAGGTTCAGATAACCAAGTAAGAGCAAATCAGTCTATGAACAATAGTTTACTTTTATTAGTGGCACTGTACTGGACTCTCAGTTGTCCTTGGGTTGGGCTCCCATAGTCGTCCCTAGGTTTAGATAACCTAGTAAATCCTACTGGATTCGGGACTAGCTACCTCGGGTCTAGTTAGGGATGCACGCATAGGAAGTACAGTTGTCGGGCCCATCAGCAGCATGATTATTATTTTTATCTATTATGAAAGTAGTTTTCAAAGCTTCACAACTCAGTTAGGTGAATACACTTCAGCTTCAGCATTAACCTAACATAAGTTTTAGCTTAGCTTATGTATCGGTTTAGTTTCCTTGATGATACAACAATTAGTTTTATGTTCAGTATTTGATTGCCATGACTTACATGTCCATATGCCATGTTTTTAGCATTTTCAGTATGATCATCAGCATGTATTTCAAATAGCATCTTTTAAAAGAATGATTTCATGGAATGCATGTTTTGTGAGGTAGACGGTTCTTACTAAGCTCCTAAGCTTATAGTTTCCTTTTCCTTATACTACAGATAAAGGTAAAGGGAAGATGGATTAGCGGAGGCTGGAGGGCAATGCGATAAGATGTGTGTGAGAAGGAACTTGGAATAAAGATTTTTGGGAACTAGCAAATTTAAAAAACTTAGTATTTCCTTATGTTGTTGCTTTTCTGCACTTTTAGGATGTTAAGTATCATGAATTGTGAAACTATGTATTATGCCATGCTTAGAATGCTAATTGTCTTGATATTAGATAGCAAGGTATGAGTAATAACATGCCTAGTAGCATTGTTTTATATTTTAGTTGAATTCTGAAAGTTCTGTATGAGTTTAGGTGGGTTTTCTGCTGAAATCAGAAACTCAATCGATCAATCGATTGATTTAGAAGTCCTCAATCGATCAACTGATCGATTGAGAAGTCCTCAATCGATCAACCGATCGATTGGGAGAAACTCCCCACGTACAGAACGCCATTGAATCGATCAGCTGATCGATTCAGGAGCCCTCAATCGATCAGCCGATCGATCGGGAGAAACACCCCGCGAACAGAAGGTTGCTGAATCGATCAGCTGATCGATTGAGGAGTCCTCAATCGATCAGCCGATCGATTGAATCGTGACTTGTGCGAACAGAGAGCTGCTGAATCGATCGTTGGATCGATTGGCCAGACTGAATTGATCAGCCGATCGATCCAGGAGGTTCTTCCGTGCACAGAAGCACGTTGAATCGATCAGTGGATCGATTGAAGACTTTTCAATCGATTGAGTCCCAACTCAATCGATTGGGGAAGCCTGATTTCGGTTGGAAACCTCTGATTTCAGTTCTTTGACCATATGGAGAATTTAGATTCCATTCTTTAGTATATGTACAACAGTGAAAAGGTATTTTGAACATGAATTCTAGATTTTAGCAATTAGTAGAGATTTTAATTAGTTCAGCTTTCCACACAAAATAGTTTAGCAAATGTAACCCCCGACCTTACAGCTCAGTCAGTAGAAGGCGGGGCGTTACAGAGTGGTATCAGAGCAAGTTCTATACTTCCTCGACACACACATCAGCATTAAACCTGTAGCTTCCAAGTAAGAATACCTCTCACCTTCTTTATGTTTCTTGCTTTCATGTTTATAGATAACTAAAGCATGTTCATATATAATATCATCTAACATGATAATAGTAGTTATGTAAACATGATTGTATTAGTTATGTGTCCTCTATTTCCCTAGAAAATGGTACGAGGATGCCTAGCAAAAAGGGCACCAGCTACTGAGCCCCAGCATGAGGCAGACAACTTAGTGCCTCCCCCAGACCTTACAGAGGTAGTGGCTCAGTTACAGAAGCAACTAGCTGAACAACAATAGGAGATAGCCACCCTAAGGGCTAATCAGCAGAACACTCCCACTGCCACTCCGGAACCTAACATAGCAACCCCAGTAGTTATAGAGGTTCCACCAGTCCAACCTATAGCACCAGTAGCCCCAGCAGCGGGGGCAAGGAGAGAAGCTTATCTGATCCAGTGGCAGAAAATCAAGCCAGAGAACTTCTCAGGCACCAGTGAACCATGGGATGCCCAAGCCTGGTTCAAAACACTGGAGAGTACGATGGAACTTCTGGACTGGCCAGAGTATGAAAAGGTAAAATGCGCCTCCTTCTGCCTGGCATGAGACGCACGTATGTGGTGGGAGAGGATTAAAGTGAAGCGCCCAGTGAACCAGATGACATGGGCCGACTTCGAGAGAGAATTCTTTGAGGAGTTCTTTCACATGTGGGTCACAAATCGCCACTACGACGAGTTCACTGAATTTCGTCAAGGGAACCTTTCAGTTGAGGAGGCCGTGAAGAAATTCAACAGACGAGCTCGTCTATGCCCCGAACTAGTCAGCACTGAAAGAGAATGAGTCTGGTTGATGCTCAAAATGCTAAGGCCAGAAATAGCACTTAACGTGGCCAGCGGCATTCATAGGCCGCAAACCACTGAAGAACTGGTAAGTAGTGCTCTGATCATCGAGCATTACCAGAACATCATCAAGCAGCAGAAGCAAGCCTTCTCAGAGTCCAAAGGCCAAGGAGGCTCAGGTACTCAGAAACACCAGGGCCACAACTCTAACTGGAAAGGGAACTCCAGTAACAAACGTAAACCAGGGAGTTACCCAAAAGGAGGACCAGCTAGTAAACAACCTAGCTATCCTAAGTGTTCTACTTGTGGGAAATTCCACCCTGGAGTTTGTCGTAGGGGCACACGAGGATGCTTCGAATGTGGCCAGGAAGGGCATATGGCTAAGTAATGCCCGAACAAGACTAGTTTTCCCCCACCGCAGTCGATTCAGTACAGAGACAAACTAGCCAAATTGCACCAGATGCAGGCTGCTTTAGATGGTCCACACATCAGCCAGGGCAGACTAGAAGTCCCCTCAGCCACGACGAACGCGAGGATCTACTCACTCACTAGGGAGGACGTAGCAAATGTCTTGACAGTTGTTACAGGTCAGATCAGTATTTTACAGAAAAATGCAACTGTCTTATTCGATACTGGGGCAACCCATTCTTATATATCCAGGACATTTACCGAAAAGTTAGCAATATCTCCAGATGTACTCAGTGGTCAGTTTTTAACAACACTACCTTCAGGAGAAATCATGGCATCCACGCACTGGCTCCGAGCAGTGCCAATTATTATAGCGGACAGAGAACTCTTTGGTAATCTGATAATGCTAGACATGCCCGACTATGATGTCATCTTGGGAATGGACTTTCTGATCAAGTATGGTGCCTCCATAGAGTGCCATAAACAGAAAGTTGTATTCCAACCTGAAACAGGAGTACAGTTTGGGTACATCGGAGAATCAAAGAGAAAGGCCAAGAAGTTTCTCTCAGCTCTGAAAGCACAGAAACTACTTGATTCAGGATGTACGAGATTCCTAGCACATGTAGTCAGTACCAGTCAGGACAAAGACCAAAAGCTAGAAGGGGTCCGAGTTGTATGTGACTACCCAACAGTCTTCCCTGAGGAGTTACCGGGCCTAGCACCAGACAGAGAGATTGAATTCGAGATAGAACTCATCCTCGGTACAAATCCCATCTCCAAAGCACCCTACCGTATGACTCCAGTAGAACTGAAGGAACTTCAGGAACAACTACAGGAGCTGCTCGACAAGGGCTTCATACGCCCTAGTCACTCACCATGGGGAGCGCCTGTGTTGTTCGTGAAGAAGAAGGACGGGAGCATGCACTTGTGTATAGACTACCGGGCAGTAAACCAAGTCACGATTAAGAACAGGTATCCTCTTCGCAGGATAGATGACCTGTTCGATCAGCTAAAGGGAGCAGTAGTGTTATCTAAAATAGACCTCAGATCAGGATATCACCAGGTGAGAGTTAAAGAAGGTGATATACCCAAGACAACTTCCAAGACCAGATACGGACATTATGAGTTCATAGTCATGCCCTTTGGCGTGATGAATGCTCCAGCTACTTTCATGGACCTCATAAATAGGGTATTAAGAGAATACCTAGATAAGTTTGTTATCGTGTTCATCGACGACATTCTTATCTATTCCAGAACTCAGGAAGAACACGTAGAGCACCTGAAGATAGTACTGCAGACCCTTCAGCAGAACCAGTTGTACGCCAAGTTCATGAAATGTGAATTTTGGCTCGATTAGGTATCCTTTCTGGGTCACATCATCTCCAAGGATGGTGTCATGGTAGACCCCAGTAAGATAGAGGCTGTGAGTAACTAGAAAAGACCTAAGAACGCTAGTGAAATCAGAAACTTTCTGGGACTAGCAGGCTATTAATTTGTAGAGGATTTCTCCAGGATAGCCTCCCCACTGACAGCTCTCACCAGGAAGAACAGAAAATTTTAGTGGACAGAGGACCGTGAGAACAGTTTCATCGAGCTAAAAAGAAGATTGACCAGTGCTCCCATTCTGACTCTGCTAGAAAACACAGACAACTTTGATATTTACAGTGATGCCTCTAAATTAGGGCTAGGAGCAGTACTGATGTAAAATGACAAAGTGATTGCCTATTCTCCAGACAACTCAAGGACTATGAGAGGAACTACCCTACTCACGACCTTGAGCTTGCAGCAGTTGTCTTCGCCCTCAAAATTTGGAGACATTACTTGTATGGAGCTCAGTGCAGAGTGTATACAGATCATCAGAGTCTGAAGTACTTCTTCACTCAGAAGGATCTGAATATGCGACAGCGCAGATGACTCGAGCTGGTCAAAGACTATGACATAGACATCCTCTACCACCCAGGAAAGGCCAATAAGGTGGCACACGCACTTAGTAGGAAGTCCAGTGCCACCTTAGTATCCCTAGCAGCCATGCCACCACCCCTACAAAAGGAAATCACAGAGTTCAGTCTCGAACTTATAGTTGGACAGCTCTCTACTATGACATTAGCACCTACCTTGTTTGGTGACATTCAGACAGCTCAGGATCAGGACCCTGAAATTCAGAAAATCAAGCAAGGGTTAGCAGAATCAGAAAGTGGAGAGTTCAGAGTGTTCGATAGTGGGGTATTACATTTTGGTGACAGACTATGCGTTCCGGATCAAGAGGAACTACGGAGGAAGATCCTAGACAAGGCTCACAAGACTCCTTATGCGATGCATCCTGGCTCCACCAAGATGTACCAAGACCTAAAGAGATGTTTTTGGTGGCCTGGGATGAAAAGAGACATCACTAGATATGTCAGTATCTGTCTGACCTGCCAGAGGGTCAAGGCAAAACACTAGAGACCAGGAGGAGTTCTACAGCCTATTCAAATCCCAGAATGGAAGTGGGAGGATATTTCCATGGATTTCATAGTGGGACTACCTAGAACCATGAATGGTTTTGATGCCATCTGGGTAATAGTCGACAGGTTAACTAAATCAACCCACTTCTTAGCTATCAGGATATCCTACTCCATGGAGTAGCTAGCTCAGTTGTATCTCAAGGAGATTGTCAGACTACATGGAGTCCCACGGACCATCATTTCAGACAGAGACAGTAGGTTCACATCACACTTCTGGGGGAGTGTACAGTCAGCATTGGGCACTAAGTTAAATTTTAGCACAGCTTTCCATCCTCAGACAGATGGTCAGACGGAGCGAGTAAATCAGGTACTCGAAGATATGCTACAAGCGTGTGCCCTAGACTTCAAGGGAAGTTGGTGTAAATACCTGTGTTTAGCAGAATTTGCATACAACAATAGCTATCAGGCCACTATCTGCATGGCACCCTACGAGGCTCTCTACGGGCGGAGGTGTAGATCTCCAATCTGCTGGTATGAAAGTGGTGAACAGAAAGAACTAGAACTTCAGACAGATCTAGTAGCAGATACCACAGAAGCTATACAGCAGATCCGCCAGAGGATAGACACAGCTCAGAGCCACCAGAAAAGCTACGCTGATACACGGTGCCGACCCTTAGAGTTTTCAGTTGGGGATACAGTATTCCTCCGAGTGGCTCCCATGAAGGGAGTAATGCGTTTTGGGAAAAAGAGCAAATTAAGTCCCAGATATGTGGGACCATACCTTATCACCAGAAAAGTTGGCAAGGTAGCATATGAGCTAGAGCTACCCCAGGAGATGTCAGCTATCCATAACGTATTTCATGTCTCTATGCTGAAGAAGCATATCCCAGATGCCACCCAGGTGATTGAGCCTCAGTCGGTGCAAGTCCGCGAAGACCTCAGCTATGACAGTCAACCTATTCAGATAGTAGACCGAGCAGTTAAGAAATTGCGAAACAAGGAGGTACCATTAGTAAAAGTCATTTGGCAAAATCACACAACAGAAGAGGCAACTTGAGAGATAGAAGCTAGTATGAGACAGAAGTACCCAGAGTTATTTTAAGTTCGAGGACGAACTTTTTATAAGGTATGGGGGATTGTAACACCCGAAAATTCTCAAAATAAATTTTAGAAATATTCTATTATTTTTCTAGAATTTTAGAATATTTTTATGGAATTTTTGGAGTAACAGAAGTAGCAAAATTAAATAAAAACGTAAAATAGCCTAAGCGGGAATTGAACCCAAGACCCATTAGACCCTACGATTTATAGATGACCTTAGTAACCAGGGGGCCCCAGCAGGGGTGTGCTGAAAGAAGAGGAGAGAAATTATATTTATGATCGAGTTGTGTTGTATTAATCACTTAATATAAATAGGAAAATTAAGTGGGAGTTTATTATTTTTGATCGACAACTTCTCTTTTCCCTCACCCTCACCCGTCACCCCTCCCTCTTCCTCACCCTCTCGGCACACCAAGCCCAAGAAAACCTAGGGTTCCATCCCTAGGGTCGTAGGAGCACCTTCCGGCGACAACTCCGACACGAGGACGCTCCTCTCCGCGAGAAGAACGTGTAGACGTAAGAAGATCGCTGAAGAGATCTTCTTCTCCGGAAACCTAGCGATCAGATTTGTAAGAAAACTAGCGCAGGATGTAAGTAACCCCTCACCTGCAGTATAAGTAGCTAATCGTATGTTTCTATATTCTTAGTTCAGCCATATGCAGAGTTAGAGTACACCAAGTGCTCAATAAAATGACTAGTATAGTTATATGCCGGAGTGGGCATTTTAATAGATCAATTAAATGCCATAGGAGCATTTTTAAATAGCATACTTAGTCTTGCTTCAGTTTATATGGGACTACGGTCCAATGGGTGGGCTCCCATAGTCGCCTCTAGGTTCAAACAACCTAGCTCTAGGTTCAGATAACCTAGTAAGAGCAAGATAAGATAAATCAGTCTATGAATAGTAGTTTACTTTTATCAGTGACACTGTACTAGACTCTCAGTTGTCCTTGGGTTGGGCTCCCATAGTCGTCCCTAGATTTAGATAACCGAGTAAACCCTACTGGATTCGGGACTAGCTACCTCGGGTCTAGTTAGGGATGCGCGCATAGCAAGTACAGTTGTCAGGCCCATCAGCAGCATGATTATTATTTTTATCTATTATGAAAGTAGTTTTCAAAGCTTCACAACTCAGTTAGGTGAATACACTTCAGCTTCAACATTAACCTAACATAAGTTTTAGCTTAGCTTATGTATCGGTCTAGTTTCCTTGATGATACAACAATTAGTTTTATGTTCAGTATTTGATTGCCATGACTTACATGTCCATATGTCATGTTTTTAGCATTTTCAGTATGATCATCAGCATGTATTTCAAATAGCATCTTTTAAAAGCATGATTTCATGGAATGCATGTTTTGTGAGGTAGACGGTTCTTACTAAGCTCCCAAGCTTATAGTTTCCTTTTCCTTATACTACAGATAAAGGTAAAGGGAAGATGGATTAGCGGAGGCTGGAGGGCAATGCGATAAGATGTGTGTGAGAAGGAACCTAGAATAAAGATTTTTGGGAACTAGCAAATTTAAAAAACTTAGTATTTCCTTATGTTGTTGCTTTTCTGCACTTTTAGGATGTTAAGTATCATGAATTATGAAACTATGTATTATGCCATGCTTAGACTGCTAATTGTGTTGATATTAGATAGCAAGGTATGAGTAATAACATGCCTAGTAGCATTATTTTATGTTTTAGTTGAATTCTGAAAGTTCTGTATGAGTTTGGGTGGGTTTTCTGCTGAAATCAGAAACTCAATCGATCAGCCGATCGATTGAGGAGTCCTTAATCGATCAGCCGATCGATTGGGAGAAACTCCCCGCGTATAGAATGTTGGTGCAACCTTACGTCAAGGTTGACCTGGTTGACCTGACTCGAGTTGACCTGACTCGAGTTGTATTTTGATGTTTGACGAGAATAGAAAAGCTCTATTCTGATGTTTGACGAGAGTAGAAAAGTTGTATTCTGATGTTTGACAGAATACAAACTTGGGAGATTGTGGGTGTAATCTTTGGTCAAGGTTGACCTGGTTGACCCGAGGTGAGTTGACCTGATTCGGAAAATCCTGGTGAGTGAAGCCAGGTGAAAGTCCTGGTGAGTGAAGCCAGGCAAGGGAAAGTCCTGGGAGTAAAGCCAGGCAGTTGGAAAGTCCTGGTGAGTGAAGCCAGGCAAGGGAAATCCAGATAGGTCAAGGTTGACCAGACATCTGGTGAAAAGTCCAAGTATGGAGACTTGGCACGGAAAAGTCCAAGCAGGGAGCTTGGCACGGGAAAAGTCCAAGTATGGAGACTTGGCACGGAAAAGTCCAAGCAGGGAGCTTGGCACGGGAAAAGTCCAAGTATGGAGACTTGGCACGGGAGAAGTCCAAGTATGGAAGCTTGGCATGGGAAGTCGGAGAGGGCTCGGCAGCTCGTTCTCCGGACTAGGTCAGAGAGGGCTCGGGAGCTCGTTCTCTGGACCAGACGAAGTCGGAGAGGGCTCGGCAGCTCGTTCTCCGGACTAGGTCAGAGAGGGCTCGGTAGCTCGTTCTCTGGACCGGACGAAGTCGGAGAGGGCTCGGTAGCTCGTTCTCCGGACTAGGTAGGGTTTAGGGCTGGGAGCTCTAAACCTGGATTGGTCTGGTGACCGATCCAGTGATACGCTGGTTGACTGATCGGTCTGGTGACCGATCAGTAACCAAACAGTGAGTTTCTGTGAATTACCTGATCTGTCTGGTGACCGATCAGAAGCGAAGAAGATCGGGAGAAGAAAGAGGGGGGATCGGTCTGTGGACCGATCCACCTGAGTCCTGATCGGTCCACAGACCGATCAGAGACGAGGCCAACTCTCACAGAGAGTTGGATGATCGATCTGGGGACCGATCAACCTAAGGCCTGATCGGTCCCAAGACCGATCAGAACACTCCTGGACCGATCAGGAGTGTGCCTTATCGGTCTAGGCCCTAGCCGTTGCGACACAACGGCTAGTTTATCTGTCTTCTTCTTCGCAGGTTATATATCAAGGTCGAGGGCCTCTACAGTAACAACCCTTCTTCCTCCTAACTGCGACTTGAGCTTTGCTGAGCTCTCGGTTTACTGAAGCTTCGCGTGAGCTTCGTGCTGGTTTTCTAGCTGTTGGAGCCGTGAAGCTGCTGCTTCATCAACGGACTCCGACGAGAAGGCAAGCAAGTGTGTTTACAATTTCTATTATTCTTGTTTGTTTCCTCTATTATTGTACTCCTCTGTTTTGCTGTTGCAAAGACTTTGTGGTGAGGTTTCTCCACCCAGAAGGAGTTCATATTAGCCGGTTATCCGGAGTTTCATCCACCGACGGATTGATAGGCTTCGTCCACCTTGCGGACACGCCGAGGAATAGGAGTTTCATCTCCGAACCTCGTTACATCGCTGTGCTTGAGGTTTGATTTCTCCATTTACGTTTCTGTTGTTATTTTTCCGCTGCGCTAACTTGATTTGTAGAAAGAAACGCGAATTTGGGGTCGGCTATTCACACCCCCCTCTCTAGCCGCTATCCGAAGGTCCTAACAAGTGGTATCAGAGCGAGGTTGCTCTTCGTCGGATTAACACTCAGGGGAGCACAAGCTAGAGAATGGATTGACTCGGAGAAGACATCACGATTCCACCCTTCTACGAGTGCTGCGACTTCGCGTATTGGAAGGTAAGAATGAAGTATTTTCTTATGACTAACTTAGCAAATTAGAATTATGTACAAGTAGGTTTTATTCCTCCGGTGGATAGAAAGGGAGAACTTCTCAAGGAAAAGAAGTGGACGAAAGAACAAATCCACCAATCCACAATCAATGACGAGGTAACGAAAATCCTTGAATTTTCATTACCTAGTGATATCTTGTGTAAGATAGGTAGATACAACAATGCCAAGGAGTTGTGGAACAACTTAGCTAAGTTCCATGAGGAGAGCTCCAATTCAAGTCATGAAGAGGAGTCAAGTGAGCCAAGTAGCTCACATCATGGAGGTAAGGAATTAGAAGTTGAGGGCTACTCAACATCTATGGAAGAAGAGGAGGAGAGTTCTTCTTCAAGATTGGTGCAAGAAGAAGCTTCTACCTCCGGAAGGGATGAAGAAGAGAGATTACATCCATCCTCAACCCTAGGTAACTCAAGCGATTTAATTTCAAGTAAATTACATATAATGTGCTTTGAGTGTAGGGAATATGGACATTACAAGAGTAAATGTCCAAAGAGGATTAGGAAGACTCCACCGGCACCAAAGGTCAAGGAAGCCGGAGTCCCGAAACGCAAGGGCAAGGAGCATGTGGTGTGCTTCCAATGCAAGCGAAGGGGACATTATAGAAGTCAATGTCCGAGGGGGAGGCAACCTCACAAGGACAAGAGACCAAGCACATCTATAGGGGGAGCTAAGGCAAACCCTAAGGTATCCTCTAAGGTACATTCTTGCAATTCTAGTAGGATGCATGCTAGTAGCCTTATTGCTATTGTCAATAATAATAAGCATGATAACGATAGTAACCGATACACGTGCTTAGGTGCCAAACATGTTAGCCTAGATAAGGACAATACTAGGAAAACCAACCCTAGAATTAACTCATCTAAGGTTAAGGAAAACCTAGGTAGGAATCCCAAAACAACTAGACATATGCCTAGGTATACCTCAAAGAAAAATGACAAATTAAAACTTGAGGTATTAGAAAAGGAAAATCAAGTCTTGAGGTCAAGACTTGACACCTTAGAAAAGACCCTTAAGAATTTGGAGAAGTCAACTCTAGGGTCTAAGGGTCAAAAGCAAAAGCCCAAGGACATGAGAGGTTTGAGTCACAAACCTAAGTCTCAAGTGGTCAAGCCCACTTATCATAATGTTCCATTCGATTATGGAACAAGACCTAGGGTTAGGAAGACCATCACCAAGGTCACAAGGGGAGTCACCCCTAGAGTTGATCTTGATGAGTCCCAAATGGCCAAGGCTTTAAAGCCTAAGAGAGTCATTAGGAGGGTTGCTAGGGAAGTCATCCCTAGTGAATATTTAGTGAACCCAATGAGCTCAAATAGGTATTGGGTTCCTAAGAGCATGATTCCATCATGCTAGATGGATTAGAGTGTGCCAACCTTAATTGCATAGGTAGTTAATCTATTCATGACAAAAGGTGGCACTTTAGAAATTTTCAAGGTGTAATCAAGCCTTGAAAATGAAAGTTATTCCTAAGGTGATTAGGATGTGCCAATCATATTTGAGGAATTCTCTAGGGTCAATCTAATTGGCACATAGTGATCTAAAAATCTTTAGTATATGATTTTAGGTCTATTACACTTAGGAATATGGAATTTATGGCAAAATGATCAAAATTATCAAAAATGGCAACTAAGGCTAGAATTAGGTATTTTCTATACCTTTATATATTATTTACCATGTATTGTTTGCCATATGGCATGCCATGACATCATATTTAATTTATTATCATTTGAAATGTCATGATAATACTTAGGTTAGCTATATGTCATGCTTTATTTAAGTTTCATACTTATGACATGACATCATGACATTGGCACATGTTTTCACTTATGATATTATTGTATGCCATGTCATCATCTCTTGCATTAATGATAAATTAAATTGATTTAAGGATAAAAACTCAATTTGATATGGAGATCAAATTGTTGTTTAGAAAATGCATGAGAACTTAGATTAAGATGACCTAAACCATATCTCACATCAAAATTGACTTGGATGTGTTTGATACACCTTAGATGTGTGTGAGATATTAGGATCATGAGTTAGGATCAAGGTGCATAGTTCTTGTACCTAGATGAGCCTAATTCAAAATGGAGGATCATAGGGAAAGCTTGTGTACAAGTCATGTACACTTAGCCCTAAGATTGTGGTCCTAAATTAAATGGTTTAAAATCATTTCAAAATTGATTTGAAAAACCTTGATGAAGCTTTTCTAGTGATAGCATTCATCATTGAGCAAGTTGATACAAAGTTTTTGAAACTTTGAGCTATTTCAAAACTTTTCGAACTTTGTATCAAGATTTGAAAATGGAAGTTATTTTCATAGAAAACTATTTTTCCATGATAGTATATGTTATGAGGAATGTATCCTCAAAATTTTATAATTTTTGGAATTTTCTGTAATTTTGTAGGGGTTTCTGAATTTCGGGAGGAAGAAATTCAGAAATCAGATGTGTGACCGATCAGGAGGTTCCCTGATCGGTCCAGGGGATGCTGGATCGGTCACTGGACCGATCCAGGGAGCTCCTGATCGGTCTGGTGACCGATCGGGCGTGCCAAAATGTTGATTTTCGACTGTGTTGTCTGAAATTTCAGCTGAAAGTTAAAACACAGTTTGTGTTTTGGATTTCTAAAGGTTTGAAACTCTCCAAGACATTGTTGGTGCAATGGTCAAGGGGGAGTTGACCTTTAGGGGGAGATTTACCTATTAGTCAAGGGGGAGTTGACTTTTAGGGGGAGTTTTTACTCTAAAGACTTGAGTGATATGGGATTATCACTAAGTTGATTGTTGACTTTAGTATTAAGGTGGAAATTAAGGGTTTCAATGAAAGGTATGGGACTTTCATTAGGAATAAACTCTTGACCTTGATTCACTCTTTTTGATGTGTGTCAAAAAGGGGGAGAATAGGAGAATATCCAAAGAATGTTCAAGGAAGAACATTAGAGTTTGGGGAGAATGTTCAAGGAAGAATATTGGGAAACCTAAGTTAGGTTATCAGGTTAACCTAACTTGTTTATGGTTTTGTCAAACATCAAAAAGGGGGAGATTGTTGGTGCAACCTTAGGTCAAGGTTGACCTGATTGACCTGACTCGAGTTGACCTGACTCGAGTTGACCTGACTCGAGTTGTATTTTGATGTTTGACGAGAATAGAAAAGCTCTATTCTGATGTTTGACGAGAGTAGAAAAGTTGTATTATGATGTTTGACATAATACAAACTTGGGAGATTGTGGGTGTAATCTTTGGTCAAGGTTGACCTGGTTGACCCGAGGTGAGTCGACCTGATTCGGAAAATCCTGGTGAGTGAAGCCAGGTGAAAGTCCTGGTGAGTGAAGCCAGGCAAGGGAAAGTCCTGGGAGTGAAGCCAGGCAGTTGGAAAGTCCTGGTGAGTGAAGCCAGGCAGTTGGAAAGTCCTGGTGAGTGAAGCCAGGCAAGGGAAATCCAGATAGGTCAAGGTTGACCAGACATCTGGTGAAAAGTCCAAGTATGGAGACTTGGCATGGAAAAGTCCAAGCAGGGAGCTTGGCACGGGAAAAGTCCAAGTATGGAGACTTGGCACGGAAAAGTCCAAGCAGGGAGCTTGGCACGGGAAAAGTCCAAGTATGGAGACTTGGCACGGGAGAAGTCCAAGTATGGAAGCTTGGCATGGGAAGTCGGAGAGGGCTCGACAGCTCGTTCTCCAGACTAGGTCAGAGAGGGCTCGGGAGCTCGTTCTCTGGACCAGACGAAGTCGGAGAGGGCTCGGCAGCTCGTTCTCCGGTCTAGGTCAGAGAGGGCTCGGTAGCTCGTTCTCTGGACCGGACGAAGTCGGAGAGGGCTCGGTAGCTCGTTCTCCGGACTAGGTAGGGTTTAGGGCTGGGAGCTCTAAACCTGGATCGGTCTGGTGACCGATCCAGTGATACGCTGGTTGACTGATCGGTCTGGTGACCGATCAGTAACCAAACAGTGTGTTTCTGTGAATTAACTGATCGGTCTGGTGACCGATCAGAAGCGAAGAAGATCGGGAGAAGATAGAGGGGGGATCGGTCTGTGGACCGATCCACCTGAGTCCTGATCGGTCCACAGACCGATCAGAGACGAGGCCAACTCTCTGTGAGAGTTGGCTGATCGGTCTGGGGACCGATCAGCCTAAGGCCTGATCGGTCCCAAGACCGATCAGAACACTCCTGGACCGATCAGGAGTGTGCCTGATCGGTCCAGGCCCTAGCCGTTGCGACACAACGGCTAGTTTATCTGTCTTCTTCTTCGCAGGTTATATATCAAGGTCGAGGGCCTCTACAGTAACAACCCTTCTTCCTCCTAACTGCGACTTGAGCTTTGCTGAGCTCTCGGTTTACTGAAGCTTCGTGCTGGTTTTCTAGCTGCTGGAGCCGTGAAGCTGCTGCTTCATCAACGGACTCCGACGAGAAGGCAAGCAAGTGTGTTTACAATTTCTATTGTTCTTGTTTGTTTCCTCTATTATTGTACTCCTCTGTTTTGCTGTTGCAAAGACTTTGTGGTGAGGTTTCTCCACCCAGAAGGAGTTCATATTAGCCGGTTATCCGGGGTTTCATCCACCGACGGATTGATAGGCTTCGTCCATCTTACGGACACGCCGAGGAGTAGGAGTTTCATCTCTGAACCTCGTTACATCGCTGTGCTTGAGGTTTGATTTCTCCATTTACGTTTCTGTTGTTATTTTTTCGCTGCGCTAACTAGATTTGTAGAAAGAAACGCGAATTTGGGGTCGGCTACTCACACCCCCCTCTCTTGCCGCTATCCGAAGGTCCTAACACAGAATGCCATTGAATCGATCAGTTGATCGATTGAGGAGCCCTCAATCGATCAGCTGATAGATCGGGTGAAACACCCCGCGAACAGAAGGTTGCTGAATCAATCAGCTGATCGATTGAGGAGTCCTCAATCGATCAGCCGATCGATTGAATCATGACTTGCGCGAACAGAGAGCTGCTGAATCGATCATTGGATCGATTGGCCAGACTGGATCGATCAGCCGATCGATCCAGGAGGTTCTTCCATGCACAGAAGCACGTTGAATCAATCAGTGGATCGATTGAAGACTTTTCAATCGATTGAGTCCCATATGGAGAATTTAGATTTCTGATTCAGGGGAAGCCTGATTTCGGCTGGAAACCTCTGATTTCAGTTCTTTGACCATATGGAGAATTTAGATTCCATTCTTTAGTATATGTACAACAGTGAAAAGGTATTTTGAACATGAATTCTAGATTTTATAGCAATTAGTAGAGATTTTAATTAGTTCAGCTTTCCGCACAAAATAGTTTAGCAAATGTAACCCCCGGCCTTGCAGCTCAGTCAGTAGAAGGCGGGGCGTTACATTTATGAAAATGTCAGCCAGGTTTGATTTGGACTTAACATAGTTAAGTATAATGTCACCCTTAGCTACATGATCCCTTAGAAAGTGATGTTTCACTTCTATGTATTTAGTCCTTGAGTGTTGGATTGGATTTTTGGTTAAGTTAATTGAACTTATATTATCAATTAAAATTTTTATATTCTAATTGATAGTCCTTTAAGGTATGTATCATCCATAATAGTTGAGATGCACATTCCCCCATGGCTATGTACTCTGCTTCAGTAGTGGATAAAGCAACACAGTGTTGCTTTTTGCTTGACCAACTTACTAGGCACTAACCTAGAAATTGATAGCTTCCACTTGTGCTTTTTCTATCTAGTTTGCACCCGGCATAGTCTGAGTCAGAATAGTCAATTAGATCAAGGTGCTAGTCCTAGGGTACCAAAGTCCTACATTTAAGGTTCCCTTAATGTATCTAAGTATTCTTTTAATATCTGTTAGGTGTGATTCTTTTGCACAAGATTGGTACCTAGCACACATATCTACTGCAAACAGAATATTAGGTCAACTTGCAGTTAGGTATAATAGACTTCCTATAGCACTTTGGTAATATTTTAAGTCTACTGATTTTCCTTCTAAATCAGAGTCAATTTTAACATTAGTTGCCATTGAGGTATTTATATTTTTAGAATTTTTCATGCCAAACTTCTAATTAGTTCCTTAGCATATTTTGTTTGAAAAATGTATATTCCTTCTTTGGTTTGTTTAATTTGTAAGCCTAAGAAAGTTAAGTTCTCCTACTAAACTCATTTCAAATTCAATTTTCATTAATTTAGTAAAATCTTTTAAAAACTTAGTATTTGTTGAGCTAAAAATTATGTCAACTACGTAAATTTGAGTTATAAAGATGTCTTTTTTTAGGATTTTTACAAAGAAAGTTTGATCTATTTAACCTTGTTTAAATCATTTAGATATTAGATAAGTTGATAGGCATTCATACCAAGCCCTAGGTGCTTGTTTTAATCTATATAGGGCTTTCTTTAACCTAAATACATGGTTTGAGTGGTCCAAATCCTCAAATCCTAGGGGATGGCTTACATACACCTCTTCCTTGATAAACACATTTAAGAATGTAGATTTTACATCTATTTGGTATAACTTGAATCCTTTATGTGCTACATAGGCTAGCAGCATCCTTATGGATTCAAGTCTGGCTACGGGTGTATAGGTTTCATTATAGTCTAACCCTTCTACTTGGCGGAACCCTTTTACTACTAGTCTAGCTTTATTTCTTACTATTTCACCCTTATCATCCAATTTATTTCTAAATTCCCATTTAGTGTCAACTATAATTTTACTTATGGGTTTAGGTACAAGTTCCCAGACTTGATTTCTTTCAAATTGAGCTAACTCTTCTTGCATTGCTAATATCCTATTTGGGTTAGGTAAGGCTTCTTCTATAGTCTTGGGTTCCTTGGGTTCAATTTTAGAAATAAGGGCTATCTGACTTAGGTTTCTATAGGATGATCTAGTTCTAACTCCTAGGGTTGGGTCTCCCAAAATTTGGTCAGATGGGTGATTGGAACTTATTCGTGATGGTCTTATATTAGTGTCAACAATTGGTTCTTGTGATTCACTAGATTTAATTTGAAAATTTTCATCATCGTCTATGTTTCTTGTATTAATCTTTTCTGTATTTTGATTGATATTTTCATTTGTTAAATTAGTTAAGTTATTTTTTTTCATCAAAAATCACATTAGTTGTTTCTTCAACTTTTAGGGTAGGGCCGTAAACAAGCCGAGCTGAGCTAAGCTTTGGGGTGTTTAAGCTTGTTTGATAAGGTAACCAAGCCAAGCCAAGCCGAGCTTAAAATGAACCAAGCTTTTGAAATGAGTGTTCAAGCTTGACTTGATTTATTTTTTATGAGCTTGAGCTTGTTTGAAGCTTGGCTTGAGTTTGGTTCATTTAGATGTTATCAAGCTCTCAATTTAAGCTTGGCTTGAGCTTGGTTCAAGCTTGGTTCATTTAGATGTTATCAAGCTCTCAATTCAAGCTTGTTTGATTGTTTGAAACTTTTAGTTATTTGATTGGTTATTGAACTTGATAATTTAAATTTATTTTATTTTATTTTATTATTTATTTAGCATATTGAAAAGAGTTTTATTAATGAATATGGTTCATGAACATTGTTCACGAACGTTGTTCACGAACGTTGTTCACGAACGTTGTTCACGAACGTTGTTCACGAACGTTAACGAGCTGAACACATATGTGTTCAAGCTTGTTTGTTTAACTTAATGAGTTGTTTAAGCTTGTCTGTTTAATTAATCTTATGTATATTAAACGAACATAAACAAGCTCTTACCAAGTCGAACACCAAGCTTGTTCACGAACGCTTGGTTCATTTACAACCCTATTTTAGGGTATCTTTGTTATAGACTCTGTAAGCCCTACTAGTTATGGAGTATCCTAAAAAGATCCCTGGGGTTGATTTTGATGTAAATTTTCCTAAGTAGTCCTTAGTGTTTAGAATGTGGACTTTACATCCAAACACCTTTAAATAATTTAAGTTAGGGATTTTATTATAATATATTTCATATAGAGTTTTATTTTAAAATTTATTGATTAATATTCTATTTTGAATATAACATGTCGTATTTATTGCTTTGGCCAAAAATTGATTATTTAGGTTGTATTCATTTAACATAGTTCTAGCAGCTTCTTGTAGTGTTCTATTTTTCCATTCTACTAGACTATTTTGTTGGGGGGGGGGGGCTCTAGGACATGAAAATTCATGATTGTAGCTATTTGATTGGCAAAATTCATTAAACCTATGATTGCCGAATTCCCTTCCATGGTCACTTCTAATTCTTTTAATTTTAGTATCTTTTTCATTTTCTATTAATTTGCAAAAAATTTAAAGATTTCATAAGTTTCATTTTTTGTTTTCAAAAATTTTACCCAAGTAAATCTTGAGTAATCATCAATTATAACTAAGCAATATTGATTTTTACTTAGTAACTTGGCTCCATGTGAATCAAATAGGTCTAAGTGTAGGAGTTGTTTACCCTGTTGATAAGCATTACAGATTGTATTTTCTAAATTCTTTAACTTGGGTAAACCTCTAACTAGATCATTTTGACTCATTTTTGAAATGAGTCTGATATGAGTGTGACCTAGTCTTCTGTGTCACAACTTAGTTTTCTCTTGTTGTGTCAGGAGACACTTTAGTGAGGAGGTTGGTAGGTCAATTGTATAGATGTTCTTTTTCCTAATTCTTTTAAGTGTAATTTCAGGATTTTTAACATTTTTAATTAAACACTCAGAGTTTAAAAATATGACTAAGTACCCAGAGTCACATAATTGACTAATGCTAAGTTAAAATTCAATTGATCAACCAATAAAACTTTTCGAATATAAAAATCGGAACTCAGTTTGATATTACCTGCTCCGATTACCTTAAGTGTTCCGTCATTGCTGAATGCAACTGACCTTAGATTTTTGAATTTTATCTTGGTGAACTTCAATCGATCTCTAGTCATGTGTCTAGAGCATCCACTATCCAACATCCATTGATCCAAATTGTTATGTTCCTACACATAAAGTATTGATTTGGATCCAATTTTAAAGGATTGTAAGATAGATTGGATTGGATTGAACCCCTTATTTTCCATCTCACCCAATATAGGCTTTCAATCATGTTATTCCTATGGATAACTGTGAGATGGTTGATTGAGTTTTAAGTTTAATTTAATTGCTTAGGACTTATTAAGTTTAATTAGAATTATTAAGTTAAGTTAAGTTATGAATTGGTTAGATTGATTAGATTTAATAAATTTATTTGATTAATTTATTAGTTGATTAGTTTAGATTAATTATTTAATTTTATTTATTAATTGATTAATTAAGATTTATTAACTGATTAATTTAGTAATTTGAGTTTTTTAATTAATTAAGATTTATTAATTGATTAATTTATTAATTTGAGATTAATTGATTAATTTGAGATTAATTGATTAATTAAGATTTATTAATTGATTAATTTAAGATTTTTTAATTTCTAAATTTTTCCTAAGTCTATCTCACCCTTTTCTAAATGATCAATTAGAGAACCTTATAGGTTTTTTGTGAGATGATTGATTTTATCTTTAATTTAGATTACCATCTAAGGATTGTTTTACAATTGAGCTAGACTAAGGTTTTAGTGATTGACTTCCAAGCTGTGGCAAGGAACTAGGCCTTCTTGGGTATGAGATCATCCACCACTTCTAGACAAAGCCTTTCAAAGAAATTGAATATTTAATTTCCTTTCTGAAACTCCTAGGTCTAACTAGTCAAGTATAAACCAAGCCTAGGTCCTTATCTACCCTAGTCTAAGCATGTATAGTGAAAGAAGTAAAGCATCCATCAAACAAATCTATCTATTGATAAAAATGGTCTTTCTATTGGCTCCCCTCGATCATAGCCTCGATAGGGTCTATCAAGGTAGTGGATTTGATCCTTGGGGACCTAATATTGACCAAGTTTAACTTCATTAATCAAGTTCGACTTGGGGACCCATGCTTGGACTAATTTTCTATTTGTTTTATTTACAAGTGATAAGTAAGATTTGTATTTTTGTTTAGCCTTAAATCCAAGTCTGGATCAGTTGTAAACGACTCTTTGTTTTCTAAGAATCAGATCAAGATTCTTGGAACCCAAGGTGAACCGTTCCAACGTATCCTTAAGTTCTTTGACTTGCGTTTTCAAATTGGATTTTTCTTCCTCAAGTTGCTGTCCTTAGGTTAAACTTCCATTTTGAACTGGCTTAGTCAAAGGACTTAAGTTAGTCTCATCCTTAAGGATTATTACCTCCTTTTGGAGTGATTTGACTCGGAGGTTGGATTTGGCTAACTTACGCATGAGATAATTAACTAAGTTATGCAATTTATCTATTTGAGAAATTCTTACAATGGGGTTAGGCCCTTCAGAAATGGATATGGATCTGTGGCTTCTCTCAGATTCTATTTCTGACTCACTCTCAGTTTTTGATTCGTCGACTTGTTCCCAGGCCGTAAGCGCGAGGAAGCTCGTTTGTTTGAGCTCTTCGTCAGAGTCTTCTAAAGAAGACTCATCCCATATCGCCTACAGTGCTTTCTTCTTCCTTTGCTTCTTTGTTTCCTTTTAGTTCAGACAGTTGGCTTTGATGTATCCCTTCTTGTTGCAACCATAGCAGATTACTTCGGACTTCACTTTTGGACTTGATTGCATCATCTTGGACTGAATCGCTTTCTTGATGTCTTTCTTGATGAACCCTTTCTTCTTTTGGTAGAGATTTCATACAAGGTTGATGAGTTCGGCTACTATCTCATCATTGTCGTCTTCTGAGTTCGATTCTTCTACGGACTTGAGTTTAGTTCTGTGCTTTGCTTTTGATCCTCATGTTATGATCGTTCCTGCAATCAAAGCAATACTTTTCTCAGTCGGAGTAGTATTAGTTTGTTAATGAAGCACGAATTTAGAAAATAATTCATCTAATTTAATTGATGACAAATCCTTAGACACTTTGTAAGCATTTACCATGGATGCCCATAAGGTGTTCCTCGGAAATGCATTTAATGCATACCTGATGACGTTGTGATTTTCAACCTTCTGTCTGATCGCGTGGAGTTCATTTAGTAGATCTTGTATGCGAGTATGAAGCTGGCTCACTAACTCACCTTCCTGCATTTTAATATTATATAATTTATTTAAAATTAAGTCTCGTTTGCTTATCTTTGTGTCGGAAGTGCCCTCGTGCAGCTCGATCAATTTTTCCCATAATTCTTTCGCGCTTGAGAACGGGCCAACTCGGTTCAGCTCTACTTTTGTCAGGCCACATTATAGAGTCTAGGTAGCCTTTGTGTTAGCCTCGATCGTCTTTCTTGTTGGAGCATCCCATTTGTCGCACGGGATGAGGACTCCATCTTCAGTGGGATATGTGAATCCCATCTGGATGATAATCCACATCTCGACTTGTGTCTTGAGGTGGTATTCCATTCGACTCTTCCAGTAACCAAAATCTTCACCAGTGAAGAGGGGAGGGTGTGCAGTGATATATCCCTCTTGGTAGGCCATTTAAAAAAATCTAGCACAACAAAAAAAAAACAAGAAAAATTATTCCAAGACTTGGTCTTGGATTAGTAGTGCGGGATAATAAATTTAAATAAGCGAGCTCAAGTAGTGTTGCACCAGCTTCGAGAAAGATGAATTTCTAATTGTGATAAAATGATTAGAATAAGACAATTATACCAACTCTGATTAAATAAAACAAAATAAATAATACCACGAAAAAAATGCTTGAATAGTGGTTTCACCGATTCAAAGCAATCCCGCTCTGATATCAATTGTAGGATAAAAAAGCTCTAAAGGGGGGGGGGGTGAATAGGGCTCGTGGATAATTCGTTTGTTTTTAAGATAATCGAGTAGTCGCAGCGGAAAATAAAGATCAAACTCAAACACCAAGAATTTACTTGGTTCGGATCATGTGGCAACTCCTACTCCAAGGCCCGCACGCAAGAGTGCTTTCGATGAGCAATCACTATAAATTCGCAAAATTATAAGTACAATAATTAAATGCAGTAATGGAAATTATACCGACAACTAAGAACAGAGAATTTAAAGCTTCCGATCGTTGGAGTCGAGTTACGGCTTTGTTGGATTGTCTTGTTAGCAGCACATGGAAGAAGATCAGAAGTCTTTAAGCTGTTCAAGCTTCTACTTGAACCAGCCAAATATATGCTGTTGAGGGCGCCTCCCATCCCCATGCGATGGCGCCTCCAACCAAGACTCTTATCTCGAATCCACAGTGTCAATAAGCTCCGCAACACCTGCTGCTTATCCACCCGAAGGCGCCTCTAAGCTCCATAGAGGGCACCCTCCATCCAGCATCCAAGGCGCCTCTAGTAGCCTTGGAGGGCACCTTCTGCCCTGCTGCGTGGAGTCTTCAACTAATGCACCCGAGGCGCCTCCAAGCTCTATGGAGGGCTCCTTAGGTACTGTTCATTCGAGGCTTCTCTTGTGCAACTCCCTTCCTGCAAGGCATATTAGTCTATAAATAAAGTATACCCTGTAAAATAAAGTTAGCACAAGAAAATAAGATAAATACAAGTGTTTGACAGTCACCGGACTATCTGATTTTGACTTCGGATTTCTCAGAAACCCTAGGTCTAACCGACGCCTACTGTTCCCTCTTCGGGGAATGCATCCTCACCTACTCCTCTTAGGAGAAGTTACCTGTTGCCAGATTGATCCTCCAAACCAACTAGACTTTTGCTGTCATGCCCGAGGTAGTTCTTGCTAGAAGAAATTTCGGCAGTATCTCCCCTGTACGGGTGACAATATGAAACTTTACTACAAGCCCTCCAGACCACACAAACCTCGACCAACACGGCCAGAACAATAATGATAAACATAACTAATAATCTATGCAGTTTATATATTTCAGCCTCTGGCTGACACAACCACGCAGTTTATATTAACTAAAACCTACTCCACTACAACAACGTAAAACTTAAAAACCACAACAGAGAAACCAACACAACGGAAAAATAAATGCAGTAGACCCAAAACTCGATACAAATCCTCGAGTACAATCACAAGTATATAGATCAACAAGTAGATCAACACAAAAATTGGGAACCATGTCCGTAAGCTGAAAATCGTCACAACACGAAGTGGGGACTAGCGATCGGAAACTCCTGACAGCATCAACCTGAAATGTATCAATGGCGTGAGTTCAACAACTCAGCGGGTATCATGTTGACATACATAATAAGAAATAACCAATAGTAATAAATATGTGCACAGTCTCCTGGAGTAATGAAAAATGCAAAATTATAAGAAAAGGAGAAGTTGTACTCACCATGACCTCCTATCAGAATAATAAGGTCATCAGACCGAAAATAACATGTCCATGTATACATGTCAAACATATGCATTCATCCAATATACAACAAATAAAGTGCAGCAAACACAAGCAATAAATACAATCATGCATATGATAAATATGATATGGTCACCCCTGATGCCAGTCAGCCATCTCACACACGATGGTGAGACCGAGTGGGTAGAGTTATGACAATTGTGCACTCTGCCATCACTGCTCCTGATGAGTGACTGAGTGGACAGGATGCTATCGGAGTACACCTATCCTCCTATCCCAAATCATAATTGGGGGAGCTCAATGCTCTCATCTCCCTGAGATAGTCTAGAAGAGGGATCCCTGCCGGTTACCACGCTGCGTCACCACTACCCATGAGCGGTCTGTTAGAGTGTATACTAAAAGCCTAGCTTTTGTATAAATATTTATAAGAATCACATTGGCCAAAAGACTACATTTATAAGCTAAGTGTAGTTGTTCAATTAATTTATATTGTAGATAACATGGTGTGTGGTGTCACACATAGAAGATCATGTTGTCAGTTCCTTATAAATTATAAATAGTAGCTCACGACTAAAATGGATAGGAACAAACCATTGGAATAGTCGTAGTGTAATTTGGTATTAGTTTATCTTGACTATAAAATTACACTAGTACACTCTGAGTGTATTGAGCAGGACCATTTGAGGTAGTTTCTTTTTTATACTGACTAAATAAAAGAACAAGACCTTTGTTATTATGGAAGTGTGTGCTCTTAATCCTAATATAATAATAAGTACATATACTTAATATTTATTTTTTTGATTTATCAAAGGGTGCGATTTAGTTCGATAAATCAATAGGCTCGATAAGTTGGGAAATAATATTATTTATAGTGTGTGTTGTTGATTATAGAAGGAAACTGTGTCCTAGGAATCTAGGTTGATGATGCCCCCAAGAGGAGCTCATAAGGATTGTCATGTAAACCCTACAGGTGGACTTAGTCTGACATGACAATAAGGATGAGTAGTACTACTCTTAGAGCTAGATATTAATTAAGTGAGTTGTCAGTAACTCATTTAATTAGTGGACATTCTATATCTTAAACACAGGGAGACTAACACAATCATGTTAAGAAGGAGCACATATAGTAATATGGTATTGGTACGGTAGTTCAATAATAACTCTTTAGTGGAATGAGTTATTATTGATGAACTCGAGTTGGGTGTTGGGGCAAACATGGGAAGTTCAAGTTCATCGGGACTTTGAAAAGTACTTTGAAAAATCTTTTTTAAACTTTGCTTGAAAAATATCTTGAAAATGTTTCCAAAATTATTTTACTTAATTTGTTTGAAAATATTTTTTAAAAATTCTTACAAAGTTTCAGAAAAATATTTTGAAAATTATATGTTTAAAAATTGCCTTAAAATTATTTTAAAAAATATTTTGCAAAATACTTTTAGAACTTGCTTTAAAAATACTCTTATACTTTTTAAATATATGCTTTGGAAAACTTAGTTTGAAAAATTGCCTTTCAAAATACTTGCTAATTTTTATACTTGAAGATTGTCTTGGAAAACCAATTTGAAAATAACTTAATTTTAAAAGTTACTTTGAAAATTCTTGGCATGTACTTTGGGACTTTTTGATAACTATTTTTGAATTATTCAAAACAAAACTTCTCCATGAAATAAACCTTCATTTTTTATTGATGAAATATTTTCTCTTTGGATAAATTGTTGCTTGATATACTTACTTGATCTAGTTACCTATTTTATATTTTCTCTTGCTAAGTTGCATTTTTTTGATAAATGTTAAAGGGGGAGGGTAAGAGTTAAGTAAGAAAAACTAATGTTAAAGGGGGAGGGTAAGAGTTAAGTAAGAAAAACTAAAGGCAAATCTGAAAAATTTAAAAATCTTAACCCTAAAATGATCAAGAGAATAAAATAGAAATTAAAGTTACTTATTTTTTCTCTTTAATCTTTTTTTTATTGCTATTTCTTTTTTACATATTTTTTTCTAACTTTAACCTAAGTTGTCATTGCATCAAAAAGGGGAAGATTGTTGGTGCAGTTGGCACCAATAATCAAATCTAAGTTTTGATAAATGACAAATGGATTAAAGTTAGATGTTGTGTGATCTAACCTTTCTACCAATTGTACATGACTTGATGGGTCTGACAATAGGCTGAAATCCAGCTAGGTCTGGAGGACCTGATAGTTGGCATAGAAGTCCAGATAGGTCAAGAAGTGACTCGATATCTGGCAGGAAGTCCGGGTAGGTCTATGGGGCCTGATAGCTAACTGAAGTCCAATTGAGTCTACGGACCTGACAACTAGTGGGAAGACTTGGTGAGCCGAAGTCAAGCAATTCTACATGGTAAGAAAGGTAAGTCATTAGAGAACAGTGATCCAGTGAGGATGAGTCCGAATTAGGGACTTTAGGCGTTGATCCAATTTAGGCCCATTTTGAAAATCTAGACTAAGACCGTGACTAGATCCTAGTCTCGAGAAGATAAGATCTAATTAATAATGCTTATAAATTGTGCTAACCTTGTTTTACAGGTTAAATATTTTTATATTAGCCTAACTTGTTTTTGCAGGAGCAAAAACTAAGTTAAGCCTTGGATGAACAGTGTCCGAGATGTCTCGGAGTGGTGTGGAGGTGCCTTGGATCCAGCAGAGGTGCCCTCGTGTAGACAAACTTTGTGGATAAAGTTTAGCTGCAGGGAGGCGCCCTGGAGAGCGTTGGAAGTGCTTTGGAGTACTTCGTGTTGGGGCAATTTCCCTAGGTCATGTTTGACCAGTTTGACTAAGCTTGAGTTGAGTCAAGCTTGAGTCGAGAATTGAGTTTTGATGTTTGACAATATATGGAGATTGCTGAAGCAATCGTCTGATTGTGGTGTAACACCTGCGGAATTTTTTTAGCTATACATATGGGTATTCTGTTTTAATAAAAGGAAAAGGGAAATAGAACCAAAAAAGAAACAACAAAAAAAAAAGAGAGAGAAGTTAAGGCTTGAACCTTGAACCTCTCATAATAGATAAAGCTAAATTGGTGTATGATAACCAATAGAGTCATGAATGATATATGAAAAGAATGGAAATTTGTAGTTAAAAGCAAGAGTATGATTAAGTAAGGAAGCAAGAAAATGTCAAGTAGCTTTCCTCCTCTTTCTCTTGGTTAAGAGAAGAAGCAAGCAAAAGACAAAGGACAAGTTGCCTTTTTCTTCTTTCTTCTTTCTATTTTCATGAGAATGAATGAGGGTGAGAGAAGAGAGGAATCAAGGGGATGAATGGGGACGTTTTCTTTTCTTTTTTCCTCATTAAGGATAAATAGGAATGAGAGAAGAGAAGGGAAAGAAAGGTTGGCTACTTCTTCCTCCTTCTTCTTCCTCCTCCTTCTTTCTCCTTCTTCCTCCTCCGCCGAGACCTAAAACTCTCCCCTCTCCCATTTCCGAATCCAAGCTAAGGTTTTCTACCTAAGAAAACTAATTCACAAGAAGGAGTCCTCAAGATCTACTCCTTACAAGCAAGAGAAGCAAAAAGAGAGAACTAGAAGGAGAAGCTTTCTTCTTCCTCTTCACAAGGGTACCTTCCTTTAAGAAAAAAAAAGAAAGAACCAAGCAAGAGGATGTAAGTATCCCCTCACCTGCGGTACAAGTAGTTCATGTGTTTTTTTCATGAGTTTAGATTTCTTAAAAATCTAGAGTTGCTTCTTGAAACTTTTGGCCACCAAAGTATAAAAACTTAAGGAAGCTTAAGACCTAAACTAAACATTCTCACTACGTTTCTTATGATATGTACCCTATGATAGGAGAGTAGTTTAGTGTTCTTATGCTTGTACATTGCTTAGAACTTAGATTCATACTCATTAAACTTTCGGCCAAGGCATGAATAAAAGACCTAGAAAAGCTTAAGACCTAACTAAACATGCTCACGATGTTCCTTATGATATGTAACTTAGGATATGAGTTCTGTTTAGAATTCTAATGTTGTTTTTCTCTATGTGCTTGAAATCTAGATCTATGCCTAGTAGGTTTCGGCCATGATAAAAATCAAGGCCTAGGAGAGTCTAAGATTTAATCTATCATGCTCATGACTTTCCTTATGATATGGTATGAAGATTTCTTGGTGTTTACATACTTGTATATTGCTTGGAACCTACATGCATGCCACTTTAGGGTTTTAGGGTTTCGGCCATGATAGAAATGAAGGTCTAGGAGAGTGCAAAATTTAATCTATCATGCTTATGACTTTTTCTTATGATATGGTAAGAAGATTTCTTAGTGTTTTCATGCTCGCATGTTACTTGGAACCTAGATGCATCCCACTTTAGGGTTTCGGCCATGATGAGATTAAGGGTCTAAGAAAGCTTAAAATCAAATCTAACATGCTCATGATTTTCCTTATGATATGATATGAGGTTAGTTTGCTATTCTTATGCTTGTATGTTTCTTAGATTTAGTTTCATGCTCCTTAAACATTCGGCCATAACAAGATTAAAATATCTAGGAAGCTTAGAACCTAAAATAAACATGCTCATGATGTTCCTTATGGTATATGATATGAAGTTGGTTTAGGGTTCACATGCTTATATGTTACTTGTAACCTAGATTCATGCTTGGCAAGTTTCGGCCATAACAAGATTAAAAGACCTAGGAAGCTTAGAACCTAAACTAAACATGCTCATGATGTTCTTTATGATAAGTACTATGAAGTTGGTTTAGGGTTTATATGCTTTTATGTTACTTGTAACTTAGATTCATGCTTGGCAAGTTTCGGCCATAACAAGATTAAAAGACCTAGGAAGCTTAGAACCTAAACTAAACATGCTCATGATGTTCTTTATGATAAGTACTATGAAGTTGGTTTAGGATTCATATGCTTTTATGTTACTTGTAACCTAGACTCATGCTTGGCAAGTTTCGGCCATAACAAGATTAAAAGACCTAGGAAGCTTAGAACCTAAACTAAACATGCTCATGATGTTCTTTATGATAAGTACTATGAAGTTGGTTTAGGGTTCATATGCTTTTATGTTATTTGTAACCTAGATTCATGCTTGGCAAATTTCGGCCATAACAAGATTAAAAGACCTAGGAAGCTTAGAACCTAAACTAAACATGCTCATGATGTTCTTTATGGTAAGTACTATGAAGTTGGTTTAGGGTTCATATGCTTTTATGTTGCTTGTAGCCTAGGACAATACCTTGCATGTTTCGGCCACTCCATGGAATTAGGGTTAGAGACCCAATTATGATTTACTATGTGCCTCACATGCTATGATATGAATTAGGAGATGATAGTTAATGTTTTCCATGCATGATTATATTTCCCTACGATATGTTATATGCTCATTTATGTATGCTTATGAATCATGCATGATAATGACTCTTATGATGGGCTACATGCTCAAGTATGCATGCTTTATGATATGACAAGGAAAGGCCTAAGAGATGCTTCCCTATTAGTTGGGATTAAGAGCACTCTTTATGATATGACAAGTAAAGGCCTAAGAGTTGCTTCCCTATTAGTTGGGACTAAGAGCACTCTTCATGATATGATAAGTAAATATGACATGCTATTTTACTTTGTATGACTTGTACCAAGGGTGGGCTCCATAAGTGCCCCTAGGTAGATGGTCTATGAAACGAGCCTAGTAAAAGGGATGAGCTCCTAAGTGCCCCTAGGTCGATGGTCTATGAAACGGGCCTAGTTCCTAGTAGGTTCAAGATTTGCTACCTTGGATCTACTTAGGATGCGCGCATTTATGTATGTATGTGGTACAAGTCGGGCCCTCATGTTGAGATTATATTTAAGTATTATATGATATGTTTTTAAAAGACATCTTGCATATGACATGACGCATGTTTTTGAAAGACATATTGCATGCACTCTTATGATATGATATGTTATGATATGATAAGACATGATGCTCTTTTATGATATGATATGTTATGATATGATAAGACATGATGCTCATTTATGATATGATATGTTATGATATGATATGACATGATGCTCTCTTATGATATGATATATTACGATATGATAAAATATGATGCTCTTTTATGATATGATATGTTATAATATGATATGACATGATGCTCTTTTATGATATGATATGTTATGATATGATATGACATGATGCTCTTTTATGATATGATATGTTATAATATGATATGACATGATGCTCTTTTATGATATGATATGTTATGATATGATATGACATGATGCTCTCTTATGATATGATATGTTATGATATGATATGACATGATGCTCTTTTATAATATGATATGTTATGATGCTCTTTTACATGATATGATGTTTAGATGATTATGTCTTCATGCTATATGCTTATGTGATTATGCTATGATATATGTTTTTTTGTGAGTAGGAAAGGATCTTACTAAGCCTGTGTGCTTATAGTTTACTTTCCTTGTACCGCAGATAAAGGTAAAGGATGGATAAACTAAGGGAGCAGCAGGAGGGGCAAAAGATGTGTGTGGTGGTGGCTCGACTAAGGAAAAAGACCTACTTATGTTAATTTATGCTTGATATGAACTATGCCTACCCTATGTTAATGTTTTGCATGATTACTTAACACTTATTCATGCTTATGTTAGAAATTGATATCATAACTTTTTGAATTTAAAATTATGCTAAACATGCTCACTTGATTATAGATGTTTAGATAATTAGTTATTTGTGTTTAAAATTAAAAAAAATAAAAATATATAAATAAATACTTCCGCTGCTTTAGAAATAGATTAATATGCAGGTATGTTCTCGTAACCCTATCTTATAAGCAGGGCGGGTGTTACATGTGGAGATGGTCAAGGGATTGACCAGGTTGATGAAAAGACAAGTCAAGTGGTCAGTGTTGACCGGAGACTTGACCAGGTAAATCCTAACTGGAGTTTAGGCAATGGGAAAGTCCTAACTGGAGTTTAGGAATATGAGAAAGTCCTGACTGGAGGTTAGGCAAAAGAGAAGTCAAGTAGGTCAAGGTTGACAGGAGACTTGACTGGGAAAGTCCTAATTGGAGATTAGGCAAAGGTAAGTCCAACAGGAAGGTTGGCAAGAGTGAAAATCCAGGTAGGTCAGTGTTGACCAGACTTGGTGGTGAAAGTTCAGGAAAGGAGCCAGGCAATTGGAAAGTCCAAGTGTGATCTTCTCAAAAGGAAAGTCCTGGTGAGGAGCTAGGCAATTGGAAAGTCCAAGTGTGATCTTGACAAAGGTTGTAAGTCCAAGCATGTGGTCTTGGCAAGGTAAGTTCTAGTGTGACTTGGCGAGGAGAACCCGACAACTAGGATGAGGCCGATGGAAGCTCTAGAAGGCAAGACGTGAAGGATGGGGAGATATCTGAGGGACGCAAGGCTGATGGAGGAGGCTAGAAGGCTAGTTTGAGGTTGTTCGAGAGTGGTCAAATGCTAGGCATGGAGACCCAACAGGTCACGGTTGACTGGGAGTTGGGTTTGAGAGTTTAGACTTGAGTTTGAGTCAAGTCCAGGCTGGTCAATCGATCAGGCGATCAATTGAACCAGGGACCAATCGATCAGTGGATCGATTGGAGTGTGCTGCGAAGGAAGGAATGGACCAATCGATTGGTCAATCGATTGGGACCATATTTTGTGAGCACAGAGCCCTTCCCAATCGATCGGGCAATCAATTGGGGAGCTGCCAATCGATCAGTCGATCGATTGGGCAGAGGTGTTCTCGCGGGATTGCGAGAAGCACAGAATGCTTCTAGATCGATCCACCGATTGATCCAGATGTTCCCAATCGATTGGTTGATCGATTGGGATTCGACCGTTGCACAGGATGCAGGTGGTGGATGGCTGGGATTATCCGGATGTGACGTGGCAATCGATTGGGAATGAATTCAATCGATTGGAGCTACTGTATAAAGCCCAAGCAGAGCTTTTTCTCAGTAGATCTCTTGCGATCTTTTGCACCGTTCTTCAGCGATTCACAGTGAGCTTCTCCAATCTACTCACGCCAGTTCTTGAAGGCACTTGGGGAGTTTCTCCAAGGTTCAAGAGGCGACGACAAGCACAAGTAAGCAAGAAGAGGAGTGTGTTGCGTTGTATTTTTGTTTCCTCTGGTTGTATTTGTGTTGTGTTGTGTGTGAGTGTTGTACGAGGCTTCTCCACCTCCGGCTGTGACCGAGAAGGAGTGTTTCATAGTGGAGGTGTGTGCTCGGTGTGTGGATCCTTGGATTAGTCACCTCTTCTTGAGGTGGATACCAAGTAAACCCTAGGTGTTAGCGTTGTGAGTGTTTTGTTTTGTTTTGTCTTTGTATTCCGCTGCACATCATCAAGATGAAGCAAGAACAAGCAAGCGCGATGAAACATTTTTCACCCCCCCCCCCTAGCGGACATCAAGGTCTCAACAATTGGTATGAGAGCGAGACCATTTTTCTGAGGACTAACCGCCAAGAGAGCAACCGCTAGAGGAAGAAGATGGACTTGGGAGGTCCACTTGGATGGTACATCCGGATTCCTCCTCCATACGACAAGGAAGACTTTTCCTTTTAGAGGAATCAGTTGAAGACATGGTTCCAAATGGATTGGAACCAATGGGTTGTCTTGAGTGACCCATTTTAAGCTCCAATGAACAAAAAGAGTAAATGCCTCCGACCTCGACATTGGACAGAGGAACAAAAGGAGCTAGCGGAGGCGGATAAGGAGGTAACGAACATATTGTTAAATTTATTACCTTCTAATATTTTGTTGAGTGTAGGTGAAACCACAAATGCAAGCGATCTTTGGAAAAAGATCATTGCCTATCATGAAGACCCTACACAAGTCCAAGGAGTGGAAGAGCCCAAGGAGAAGGGTTCATTGGTCCAAGAAGAGAAGGACCAATCCGATGTTGACACGAGGTCAATATCTGAAGAAGAGGAGGAAGAAAAGATGCAATCCGATGTTGACGAGAGGTCAACATTTGAGGAGAAGAAGGAAGAGGAGGAGAAGGAAGAAGATGAGAGGTATTCTACATCTTCAAGAGAGGAAGAGGTGGAAGCATCCACATCCTCAAGGGTTGAAGAGGTGGAAGCACCTGCATCCTCAAAAGGAGAAGAAGAAGATGATGCAACCTCCACAATTCAAGCTACATCAAATGGAGGATTGAGTGCTACTCCTACAAGCAAAGGTATAGAAATTTTCATTGTAAATAATAAAAGTCATATCATTTGTTTTGAGTGTAGGGAGCATGGGAACTACAAGAGTAAGTGTCTTAAATTGGCCAAGAAGAAGGGCCAAGTAGTACCCAAGGGCAAGGAGAAGCCGAAGGAGATTGGTCCCACGAAACGCAAGAGCAAAGAGCACATTGTGTGCTTCTCATGCAATCAAAATGGGCATTACCGGAGTCAATGCCCTAAAGGGAAGAAACCAATCAAGGTGATTAGAGGAAGCACAAATCTAGAGGGAGCTTGTAAGAGAAAACCCAAGGTAAATTTCATTAATGTAAATTCTTTTAGAAATTATAAAAAGCATGCTAGTTCAAATTTAAATCATTATAATGCTATTTATCATGAAAATAGAATGCATGATAAACCTAAGGACAAATATATACCTCCTCATGCTAGATCTACCATACCTAAGGTTAGGAAGGTAGATAACTACTTAGGCAATAACTCTAAGGATTTAGATATAAGACTAAGGCTAGCATGGTCATAGGAATCAACAAAAATCCAAATCCATGGATTTAGTAAGGGAAAACCAAGTCTTAAGGTCAAGACTTGATAACTTAGGGAGAACCTTAGCAAGAATGGAAAACTTGCTTAAGGGGCAAAATGAGCATCACCTAGGGAGAGCTAGACAAGAGCCATCCAATGGTTATAGAGGTTTGAGACACAAACCCAAAGCCAAGAAGGATGTGACTTCCTTTCATAAGGTTCCATATAGCTATGGAACCAAACCTAGGACTAGTGGTCAAGCTAAAAGTACAAGGGAAGTTGTCCCTAAGGGTATTTTGCAAAAACCAATGTGACCAAGACTTCTAAGAAGTCTAACAAAATCACAAAGAATGTCACAAGGGAGACCATCCCTAGAGTTGACCTAGTAATCGTGACTAAGGCTCCAAAGAGGCCAAACAAAGTCACAAATAAGGATACAAGGGGAGTTAGCCCTAGGAGTGACCTAGTAGAAGTGACCAAGGCTTCTAAGAAACCTAGAAAGATCCTTAGGAAGATATCTAGGGAAGTTATCCCTAGTGGGTACCTAGAGCATCCAAGGAGCACCAATAGGTTTTGGGTTCCTAGGAGCATATTCTCTACACCCTAGATAAGTTTAGAGAGTGTCAACTCCAATTAGAAGGGTAGTTAACCCAACCTTGTTAAAGTTGACACTTGAGAGCATTTTCAAGGTTATTGTTAACCTTTGAAAATGAAAAGGATTGTAGGGTTACTCTTTGAAAGAGTAATATATGTGCCAAAATTTGAAGAGTTGAACTTAATCTAAATTGGCACACTTAAGAAAAGTATAAGAAAAATTGAGTTAAAATCTTGATACTTTCTTAAGGAATTAAGAGAAAACTCATGCTTTAATCAAATGTGATTAAGCCTTGAAGGGCAAAAAGATGCCAAGTGTTGAGGATTTGGAATTAATTTTAATTGACACACTTGAGAGAAGCAAAAGTAATGCCAAATTTGGAATTCGGCATTTTCTTATGGAATTAAGGAAAATGTAAACCTTAATCCAAAATTGTCACTTTTGGAAATAGTAACATGTGCCAAATCTTAAGGAATTATATTTGAATTAAATTGACACAATGTGGAAAAACATAAGAAATATCAAATTGGGATTTTGGTATTTTATTAGGGTAATTGAAGGAAAATCTAGGTCCTAATGTAAGATGCTTACTCTTTGGAAGAGTAAAATGTGTCAAACTTTGAGGTTTTGAACTTAAGTTAAATTGACACATTTAGAAAAGGATAAGAAATACCAAGTTGGGATTTTGACATTTTCTTAGAAGGTTAAAGGCAAATCTAAGCCTTAATTTGATTTCATTTACTCTTAGAAAGAGTAAAATGTGTCATACTTTGAGGAATTTGTTTAATTTAAAATGACACAAATTTAGAAAGGGAAAAAGGAATGTCAAAATTGGGGTTGACACTTTCTTGATGAAATTGGGCAATCTAGGATTTAATTTTAAGGTATAGCTAAGAATTAAGGATAATTAGATAGATTATCTAGATATACTTGTTTATGCTAAAATGCCATGATTGTTTTCCCATCATATGTCATGACATCATATTTATTTTTGCATTCATGATTATTATGAAAAATACAAAAATACCATGTCATGTCATACATACATCATGTAGCTATAGGAAATTTTCTTTTGAAAATTCTTTCTTTTTGATGTATGTCATAACATATCATGCATTATGTTAATTTCCTTGAAATTAAGGAAAAAAGGCATTTATTAAGAATGGTAAATATCCCAACAAGTGGGATTATACCAAATGACATCCTAGGTGGATGATCATAAGTCTTTTAATGCCTAGATAGATATGCATGATCCCTTAGTCTAGGGCAAAACCAGATATACATCTCACAAAGAATTATAAGGTGACTTGTATGTGTTTAGTACACATTAGATACAAGTGAGATGTTAGGATGGTGAACAAAACTCAAGATGTGAATTTAGTGCATCTTGTTGAGTTTTAGGTTCATCAAAACACATAGTTATGTGTCTTCCAATCATTGGGAAAGCTAATGTACAAGTCATGTGCATTGAGCCCAAAGAACATGGTTGGATATTAGTTTTAAAAATGATTTAAAAATACTTTTGGAAAACCTTGGTGAAGACTATCTTTTGATAGTGATCATCATTGAATAGTTAGACACAAACTTGAAGAAAACACTAAAGTTTTTACAAGTTTTCAAATTTGTGTCAATCTCTGAAAATAAGAAGTATTTTCATAGAAAACTATTTTTCCTTGATACTATATACCCTAAGTAGTATCTACATGAATTTTCATAATTTTTAGATTTTTGTAAAATTTTTGGGGAATTTCTGAAGTTCGCTGAAATTGAATTTCAGGAAATCAGAAACCCAATCGATTAGCTGATCGATTGGATTGGGTTCAATCGATCAGCCGATTGATTGGGAAGCCAATTCCCACGAACAGAAGGGTAGTGAATCGATCAGCCGATCGATTGACCCACTCTGGATCGATTAGTCGATCGATTCAGAGGGAATTTCTGCGAGCAGTAGCTTGCGGAATCGATTAATGGATCGATTGAAGTGATTTCAATCGATTGAGTCCCAACTTCAATCGATTAGGAAGTCTGATTTTAGCTGGAAAAGCCTGATTTTAGCACTTCAAGTCACTTCGAGTCCCGTTAACCATTCCAAACCCCTTGGAATACATTTGTATATATTTAGGGGGAGTTTTCATGTGAAAATAAGTATGGATTGGTTAAGAAATACCAAAGTGAAGTTTAGGATAAGGTTTAGTTTCAATTCTAAATTTTGAAACCTTAAAACTTTAAGTTTTGGTTTTCAAGGGTCATTAACCATTTCTAACCCTTTGGTATACATTTGTATACACTTAGGGGGAGTTTTCATGATGAAAACAAGCATGATTTGGTTAATGTCAACTTAGGTGAAGTTTAGGTTGAGGTTAGTTTCATTATTGAATTTTGAACCTCAAAACTTCGAGTTTTGATTTTCCTAATTATTTAGGAACCCCAAGTCATTGTTGGTGCAATGATAGAAGTTTGACCATGTTTTTAGGGGGAGTTACTCTTTGAAAACATAAAAATATTTTCAAAGACCTTGGAAGGTGGGTTAAACCTTCATGATGAATTAATACTCAGGTCGAGTATTGGAGAGCAATGGAAGGTTGGTTATCTTCATTGCTAGGATGTTGAATGCTCTTGGATGAGCATTTTAGAGTAGATGTTTACTCAAGGGGGAGCATTGGGTTCAATGAGGGGGATCAGACCTTAATTGGTAAGGTGAAAAATGCTTTTGGATGAGCATTGAGAAGAGGATTATTGCTCAAGGGGGAGCATTGAATACAATGAATGGGAGGTTCATTGAGAAGTTGATGAATGCTCTAGGATGAGTAGTGTGAAGTGAAATAGAACTCAAGGAGGAGCTTTGGCGGCAATGAAGAATATGAGATCTTCATTGTGGGGTTGTTAACAACATATGAGGTTGTAAACAACGAAGAGTTAACTCTTAAGGAGAAGAGTTGGTTTTTGGTTTTTGATGTGTGACAAAGGAGGAGAATAAAAGGTTAAGTTAGGTCTTCATCCCAAGTAGAGGGAGTTTGCTCTCTAGGAAAGGGGGAGAATGGAAGGTTAAGTTAGGTCTTCATCCCAAGCAGAGAGAGTTTGCCCTCTAGGAAAGGGAGAGAATGAAGGAAACCTTCATTCATTCTTTGTCATGAGAGGATTAAGGCTATGGGATTTAGCCTTGGTATAGAGAAGAGATTAAGGCTATGAGATTTAGCCTTGGTACAGAGAAGAGATTAAGGCTATGGGATTTAGCCTTGTGATAAAGAAGAGGTTAAGGCTATAGGATTTAGCTTAACTTAGAGGAATTGTCAAACATCAAAAAGGGGGAGATTGTTGGGGTAATTTCCCTAGGTCATGTTTGACCAATTTGACTAAGCTTGAGTTGAGTCAAGCTTGAATCAAGAATTGAGTTTTGATGTTTGACAATGTATGGAGATTGCTGGAGCAATCGTCCGATTGTGGAGATGGTCAAGGGATTGACCAGGTTGATGAAAAGACAAGTCAAGTGGTCAGTGTTGACCGAAGACTTGATCGGGTAAGTCCTAACTAGAGTTTAGGCAATGGGAAAGTCCTAACTGGAGTTTTGGCATCTAGGAAAGTCTTAACTGGAGGTTAGGCAAGAGAGAAGTCAAGTAGGTCAAGGTTGACAGGAGACTTGACTGGGAAAGTCCTAATTGGAGATTAGGCAAAGGTAAGTCCAACAGGAAGGTTGGCAAGAGTGAAAATCCAAGTAGGTCAGTGTTGACCAGACTTGGTGGTGAAAGTCCTGGTAAGGAGCCAGGCAATTGGAAAGTCCAAGTGTGATCTTGGCAAAGGTTGTACGTCCAAGCATGTGGTCTTGGCAAGGTAAGTCCTAGTGTGACTTGGCGAGGAGAACCTGACAACTAGGATGAGGCCGATAGAAGCTCCAGAAGGCAAGGCGTGAAGGATGGGGAGATATTCGAGGGATGCAAGGCTGATGGAGGAGGCTAGAAGGCTAGTTCGAGGTTGGTCGGGAGTGGCTAAATACTAGGCATGGAGACCCAACAGGTCACGATTGACTGGGAGTTGAGTTTGGGAGTTTGGATTTGAGTTTGAGTGAAGTCCAGGCTGGTCAATCGATCGGGCGATCGATTGAACCAGGGACCAATCGATTAGTGGATCAATTGGAGTGTGTTGCGAAGGAAGGAATGACCAAATCAATTGGTCAATTGATTGGGACCATATTTTGTGAGCACAGAGCCCTTCCCAATCAATCGGGCAATCAATTGGGGAGCTGCCAATCGATCAATCGATCGATTGGGCAGAGGTGTTCTCGCGTGATTGCGAGAAGCACAGAATGCTTCTGGATCGATCCACCGATCGATCCAGATGTTCCCAATCGATTGGTCGATCGATTGGGATTCGACCGTTGCGCAGGATGCAGATGGTGGACGGCTGGTATTGTCCGGATGTGATGTGGCGATCGATTGGGGATGAATTCAATCGTTTGGAGCTACTGTATAAAGCCCAGGCGGAGCTTTTTCTTAGTAGATCTCTTGCGATCTTTTGCGCCGTTCTTCAGCGATTCACAGCAAGCTTCTCCAATCTACTCACGCCAGTTCTTGAAGGCACTTGGGGAGTTTCTCCAAGGTTCAAGAGGTGACGACAAGCACAAGTAAGCAAGAAGAGGAGTGCGTTGCATTGTATTTTTGTTTACTCTGGTTGTATTTGTGTTGTGTTGTGTGTGAGTGTTATATGAGGCTTCTCCGCCTCCAGCTGCGACCAAGAAGGAGTGTTTCATTGTGGAGGTGTGTGCTCGGTGTGTGGATCCTTGGATTAGTCACCTCTTCTTGAGGTGGATACCAAGTAAACCCTAGGTGTTAGCGTTGTAAGCGTTTTGTTTTGTCTTTGTATTCCGTTGCACATCATCAAGACGAAGCAAGAATGAGCAAGCACGACGAAATGCTATTCACCCCCTCCTCTAGCGGACATCAAGGTCCCAACACTTCGGAGGTGCCTCAGAGAGAATGGAAGGCGCTCTCAAGTGGATAGTAGCCATAGTTTATGCGACTTATCGACCGAGATTTTGGTGATTAGAGTTGGAATTAGAGTCTTCTTCGAGGAGTTTGGAGGTGCCCTCAACAGCCTATAAAAGAGATATTTGGCCAAGCATTTATAAAAACTCAATTATAAGCTTCAAACGACTCTTCTATTGCTTTGACTTTGCTCTGTTGGTGTTCTATTGCTGTGAGACATCTGATTGTTGCTGGCAGATGGACAACGATCAAGTGCACTCAGTTTCTATGGTGTTTGATAAGGATTTAATATTCTTGTATTTTTCATACTTGCAAAAAGGGAAGTGTAAGCTGTTACACTTTCCTATTTTCTGTACTTGTATTCGATTCCCTCTTTCAATAGTTCTGAAAGAAGTTTTTAGTAGATTACCCATCAGTACAGTCTGAGGGATCATGGGTCTTGGAGTAGGAGTTGCCAAAAGCTCCAAACCAAGTAACTCCTTGTGTTCTCATTCTACTTTTCTCTACTTAACCGTTTTTAATTTTTCTACTGCACTTTAAAAAGATAAGTTTTCTAAAATCACATGATCCCCCCCTCATGTGAGCATTGATCCTACAGTAACTACGATTTAGTAGCTACAATAATGTGCTTAAACCAGAACATTGTAGCAAATACAACATTCTTGTTGATAGTCTTAGCACGTTGTAACAACTAGAATTTTATAGCTGCTACAACATACTTAGACTAGAACGTTGTAGCAGCTATGAAATCATAGCTGCTGCAATGCTCTTATCAGTAGTCTTAGCACGTAAACCAGAATGTTGTAGTAGTTATGAAATCATAGTTGATATGGTGCATAAAGGTGGAGCCTGATAATGCCAGACAGTCGGGACATGACCTTGTGAGCAGGCCGGGTACTTTCACTAAGACAACTCTCGGCCGACCCTTTAGTGATCAAAGTGTGAAAGATAGGTCCCTCACCATAGTCTTAGATATAGATAATAGATAAAGCCTGGGCGAGTCGCCATAGCTCAACCTCCTCATCAAGACTCTAGTCAGGTGGTACCTCTGAACGGTCATCCTGAGCTGCCCGTAGCTAAACCCAGGCAGGATGGAAAGTGTTAAGCGACAAACGATGTCAGGTAATCATAACCTCTTGTCAAAGAATAACTGTCATGTGCTAGAGAATATTCCAGTGGTTTACTATTACCAGTGAATGGAACCTTCCTTCCACCAATAGGTGGTCACCGTACATCTTCTCTCACCCGATAGGCCCTGACACCCAACATTCTCTGACAACATGCAGGCTCTGAAGGTACACAACATCATATAAAAAGGAAGGTCCTCTCCCTTATCCAGGTACGCACACATTTGTATACATCTTCCACAATTCTTTTTTCCTTCGTACACTATTCTTCTGGGAGAAAAGTACCTGACTTGAGCATCGGAAGGCCTGCGCCGGAGACTTTTTTCCTTGGTTTCTGGTCTCTAATGCTCTGTGTGCTTCTCTAAGTGTGCGCAGAGCCTGAGTACTGTTGGTTTCATCACCACGGTCCTGAGTTCCACATGGGGGTCCGTTATTCCGGTGCACATACGCTAGGTGTGTCAAAGTCGCATCTCCGTCAACACCAGCGCCATCTCCGTCGGCCTTCGTCTAACTCAAATTCTGGATAGGATCAATTTGGCACTGTATGTGTGAATCTCCTTCACCTATTCTAGAACATGACGATGGAGGACACTGGCAAGATCAACATCACCATGACAGCTAGAGAGTACAAACTGTTTAAGGAAGCCAAGAGGTGAGCGACTTTCGAAAGTCACACCACCACTTCACAACCACGCAAGATTCCTGCAGTCTCAAAGAACCAGACCCACACTTTAACCAAGGGGTCTAAGAGGAAGTAGCCCAAGGATTTCCCTCAAGCTTTCTATCACAACCCTTGCTCGGAGTATTACAACAAGAAGGAGCAACGACAGGCCTCCACAACCGAGGGTTCCCCACCCAGAGATTCAAATAAGGGGAAGACCATAGTTGTCAGGGAGGAGCCTAGGGAGTTGCCTGAGCAATTGCAAGTACCTTTCTCTTTGAGGGTGCTTGAAGAAAAATTGCCGAAGGGGTATAAGCCCCCAACCATCAGAGAGTATAATTGTAACAGGGATCCAGATGATCACCTTCAAAAATTTTAGAACACTGCGCTATTGTACCAGTACAACGATTCCATTAAGTGCCGGCTATTCTTAAACACCCTATCCCGCTCGGCACAAAGGTGGTTCGATAGGTTGCCTGTCGGATCTATCACCTTCTTTCAGGACTTCAAGAATGATTTACTACGCCATTTCACCAGTAGCAGGGAATATCAGAAGAAAGACCACTGTTTCTTCACCCTCAACTAAGGGTCTGCAGAACCCTTGAGAAGTTACATAAAACGCTTCAACCAGGTAGCCTAGGATGTCCCATTCGCTACCTCAGAGATTTTGATGAGTGCCTTCTCCCACGGTCTAGTGGAAGGGGAGTTTTTTTGAGCCCTCATTCGAGAGCCTGTGAAGAATTTCGATGAGAGGCTGGGGAAGGCAGCCAACTACATTAATGTAGAAGAAACCCAAGCAACCCAGAGGAAAGCAGACAAGGCGCCTGCTCCTGCCAGCAAGTCAGAGAGGAGGCCACCCCAACCTCCAGCTCAACCCGTTCCTTGATCCAAGGATACCCGACCGGGATTTTTGCCCAAGCTTCAGAAGTTGTTGGCCAACCCACCAATTTCAGCAGGGCAATGAAGTATATCCCTACCCGAGAGAAGAGGTCAGGGAACTCAGCAGCCTGGCCAGTGCAAGGAGCTGGTGGAATCCCCTGAGGAAGATAATAGGGAAAATATCACAATTCGGGAGATCCACATGATCTCTAGGGGGGCCACTAATGGAGACTCTACCAGAGCCCGAAAGTCCCATGAGCGCCGCTTGGAGATACATGTTGTGGGGTGTAGCCGAAAATAAGCTGTCGGGCCCATAATCAATTTTGGGTCGTAAGACCTAAGGGAGTAGAGCTCCTCATGATGATGCTCTCATAATCAAAGCCATCATCACCAACAACCGCGTGGCCAGGGTTTTTGTTGACACTGAAAGCTTTGTCAACGTCCTATTCAAGAATACATTTGAGGGCATGTAGATCAACGCTAGTGAGCTTCAACCCATAGCTACTTCCTTGTACGAGTTCACTAGCAATGAGGTACGACCGATGGGTCAAATTAAGCTAGCCATATCTTTGGGTAGCAAACCATTGGTAAGGACATGAAGGAGCACCTTCATCGTAGTGGATTCTTCATACTCCAACAACGTCATCTTAGGGAGACCCGCCCTACATGAGTTCTGAGCGGCAGTCTCCACCTTTCATCAGAAGATAAAATTCCCTTTGGGAGACTAGGTCGGGGAGGTTAAAGGCCAGCAGCTGGTCTCCCGCAGGTGTTATATCGACATGGTGAAGGTAAAGGCTCATAAAGTTTAAAGAACCTAGGATGGGGGAATCAACATCATCCAAGAGGAGCCTCTTCCTGTATCCGAAGAACCCATCCCCTAGGAGGAGGTCCAGCTCTATCCTGAGCGTTCGAAGAGCATCACCCACATATCAAGCGACCTACCGATCAAGATTAAGATGGATCTGGTCAAATGTCTGACGTGCAACAGGGACATCTTCGCCTGGTCCCCCAAGGAGCTACTAAGAGTCAAGCCCGAGGTAGCTAAGCACAAGTTGCACCTCCTACCTGATTTCCGGCCAGTCAAGTAGAAGAAGCGGAACTTCTCGGCCAAACAAAATAAGATCATCCGAGCTGAAGTTGATTAGCTCTTGAAAGCAAGACACATTAGAGAAGTACAATTTCTACCCTTGCTCTCTAACGTGCTCCTGGTGTCCAAACCTAACAATAAGTGAAGGGTCTCATCGACTTTTGGGACCTCAACTAAGCTAGCCCTAAAGACTGCTACCCACTACCGAGGATCAATCAGATGGTGGACTCAACCTCAGGCTGCGAAAGAATCAACATGCTCGATGCCTACCAAGGGTACCACTAAATTCCCCTAACTCGGGAAGACCAGGAGAAAGTTAGCTTTATAACAACCAATGGTAGTTTCTGTTATATAGTCATGTCATTTGGGTTACGGAATGAAGGAGGTACTTATCAGAGGATGATGGATAAGATCTTCCGGGAGCAGATAGGGCGGAATGTGGAGGTCTACGTAGATGACATCCTCATCAAATCCACCGTCGCAATAAACTTGATTTTTGACATAGAGGAGACCTGCGACATACTGCGACAATGTGGGCTAAAGTTAAATCCACTAAAGTGCTTGTTTGGAGCTCGAGGGGGAAAATTCTTGGGATACCTCGTTACCGAGTGGGGGATAGAAACCAACCCGAAGAAGGTTCAAGCACTCTGAGACATGCAGGCGCCTTGGAACCTGAAAGAAGCCTAGAAACTGGTGGGCAGAATTATAGCACTCTCCAGGTTCACATCCTGATCAGTAAATCGAGCACTCCCCTTCTTTAAGGTTCTCCAAAGAGCTTCCAAGTTTTAGTGGAATGAAGAATGCAGCAAAACTTTCGAGGAACTGAAGCAGCACCTGGAGACCCTACCCTCACTGTTTAAATCTATTGCTGGGGAGCCACTCTGGGTATATCTATCAGCTACCCCTGAGGTTGTGGGGGCAGTGTTGTTGAAAGAACCAGGTGATGTACAACAGCCAGTGTACTTCTTCATCCACCTATTGAAAGGGGTCGAGTCTCGATATACGACCCTGAAAAAGTTGATTTATGCGTTAGTTCTCATGGCTTACTGCTTAAGACCCTACTTCCTAGCACACCCAATTACTGTCCTGACCAATAGTACCATGGGGAAGGCCCTTACCAATATAGAAATAGTTGGTCGTCCCATCAAATGGGCAACCGAGTTGGGAGAATATGATATACAGTATCAGCCTCGAATAACGATCAAAGCACAAGTCCTGGCCGACTTCCTAACAGAGATCCATCAATATGATGCTGAGGAGACATGGATGATATATGTGGATGGGTCGTCCACTCAGTAAGAAAGCAGAATGGGGATACTCCTTATATCCCCTCAAGAAAACATCATGCAACTAGCTGTCATGCTAAACTTTAGAGCTACCAACAACGAGGTGGAGTATGAGGCACTACTGGCTAGATTGCAGGCAGCTCAGCATGTAGGGGCAACTCGGATAATTATTTACTCAGATTCTTAGCTGGTGGCTTAGCAAGTGGTTGGTAATTTTAAAGTCAACAATGAGAAGTTGCAGCTTTACAAGGAAGCGTATGAGAAAATGAAGGAAGGTTTCAAGGAGATCACAGGAACCAAGATTCCCAGGGCAGACAGTGAGAGAGCGGATGAATTAGCCAAAATGTCCAGCTCTTTGACCACTTGGGTGCTGGATAAGTCAATAGCCCAGAGTTTCTTGATAGCTTAGATAGACCTACATAACAACTTGGAAGAACTAATCGATTGGAGAGCTCCAATGATCATTTATCTTTAACAAGGTATCTTACCTATCGATGCTGAAGAAGCCAGATCGATTAAAAAGAGAACTCATATATATACTCTAATCGAGGATCAATTATATAAGCGAGCATTCTCTTGACCACTGCTCAAATGCTTAGGCATGAATGAAATAGATTACGCTCTCCAAGAAGTTCACCAGGGATGCTACGGTAGTCACGTAGGAGGAAGGACACTAGCTTGGAAAGTATTGATGGGTGGATATTTTTGGCCTACCTTGCAAAAAGATGCTCAGCAGTTAGTGGCCACATGCCTCTCTTGCCAGAAGAATCAGAACTTGTCCCATCGGTTGACCAAGATTCTGAAGACTTCGGTAGTCTCTTGCCCCTTTGATCAATGGGGCATGAACATCGTGGGGCCATTCCCTATAGCTCTGGGATAGAGGCACTTCCTGCTCGTGGCAGTAGACTACTTCTCTAAGTGTGTGGAGACAGAGGTCCTAGCTAGGATAACGGAAGGAGCCATTATCCTATTCCTATAGAAGAACATCTTATGCCGATTCAAAATTCCTCATAAATTGGTCTCAGATAATGGTCAACAATTCCAAGGGCGCAAGATCCAAGAATGGTGCTGAGGGTTTAGTATCACCCAGGCCTTCACTTCTGTGGAATATCCTTAGAGCAATGGACAGACTGAGGTCACTAATAGAGAGATAGTTCAGGGGTTGAAGGTCAAGCTAGACCATATAGGTGGCAATTGGGTGGAAAAGCTTTCCAGCATTCTTTGGGCATACCGAACCACTCCATGGGAAAGTATGGGACTCACTCCTTTTCATCTCGTCTATGGAAATGAAGCAGTCATGCTAATTGAGGTTGGGGTTCCATTCGTACGGTGGCTACTGTATGACCCGGAGAATGTAGAGCGATGACTTCTAGAGCTAGATCTTATCAGTGAAACCTATGAGAGGACGTCTGCATGGCTTACCATATATCGACAAAAGATACATCAAAACTATGATAAGAAGGTGATCCCCCGCTTCTTCATAGAAGGGGATTTAGTATGGAAAAGGATCAGACCGATAGGAGAGGTAACTAAATTAGCACCTCAGTGGGACGACCCTTATAAGGTCATTAAAAAATTAATGTCTGGTGCCTATTATTTGTAGGACGCTCAGTGTAGAAAGTTAGACCGCCCATACAGTGCTAATTACCTTCAGCCTTATTGTGTCTAAAAATATTACTCTTTGTACTAACCTTTGAGAGAAAGAGCCCATGCCAGGAAGTAAGCACTACTGGCATGGGCATTAAATGCTTAGTTGGATAACCCAGCCTGGATTATGCTTAAATCTTTTAGGAAGTCATAAAAACCGAGGCACCCTTGATGAAGTCCTTGAGGGCCTTGTCGGGTCCTAGTGCCTCTTTCATAGTGGAAGTCACCCATCATATTCCTCTAGGTAAAAACTGACAGATCGAGCTTAGACTGAAAATCTCAATCGCAAGTAACTCGCACAGCTCTTAGTGTAATAAATACACGACCTAAGGAAAATCATGACACAAGAGGCAGAAATGAGCTTTCATAAAATAGTCATGTACAGGGAATCATTTGAACTCTGAAAAAACATCATGGACATTTCTTTAATGATTTGATGATGGTCTAGGAAGTCCTCTGGAGGGTCAGACGACAAGTACCCTCCTTCCTTAAGCTATTGGACTGCTCCTACTGCTCCATAGGCAAGCGACTAGATGAAACGATCTCCCACTTAGGCGCCACACTCCGGAGAGCGAAGGTACTCTGCTCGATGGGCCAGAAGGCGGTCATTGTCTCCTGCTTTATAAGCTTCCAAAGCCTGGGCTGAGTGGGACAATGCAAACTGAGCTTGGGATAGCTCCGTCTATAAGGAGCCCAACTTGGTAGCTTGAGAGTCTAAATCCCTTTGGTGATCCATGAGAAGCATGTCTTTGAAGTTAAGCTCATTAGTCAAACGGTTCGTCTCCTGCTTATGTATAAGCTTGTAGTTATCCAGGGCCACGGTCTGCTGAGCCAACTCTGACAAGGCCTTATCCTTAAGGGTCAACTCCTCTTGATAATTAGCATCAACCGATTGATGGAGGGCTTCTAGTTTCTCCTTGTCATCCCGTAGCCGATTGACCTCTAGTAAGGCCTCACTTAGGATTTGTTCCTAGGATGCATTTAACCTTTTTAAAGATTTCATCTCTGCCTTTAGTTGGAGCATGGCTAAAGAGGGCTCAGAGAGATGAGACTCTAGATCGGTAATACGGTCCTTTAAGAGCTTATTTAGCTGATACATGTACAGGGGCGTCTGACTCAAGCATAATGCCTCGGCAAAAACTTAGTCATATAAACGGATAGTCAGAATAGGAAGAGAGGAGCAATAAGAGAAGGCGAAGGATTACCGTAGTAGCATTTTCAGAGAACAAGTCCACCTACGTGGGCAGTGGGAGGTTATCTATCTACTCCATAGACTCCATCCAATCAGCTGCTAGTCGCCCTCATAGCAAGACAGAGCCAGCCTGGATAGAGGGATCGTAACGCAATCCCCACTCTGAAGGTACAATAGCATGGAAATGGAAACACCAGAACCATGATGGTCTGGGAGTAGTACTAATGGGGGTATGGTGAGTGGAAGTAGACGGCCGAGAAGAGGAAGGCCTGCCCTGAGCAGCTGGTGTGGGTCGCCTCTCCGGATCGATCTCTTCCTTAACAACTGGGGTTTTCCCTCGGTGGGCCCCCGATCAGGCTTCTAGAGGAATAGTAGGGTTGCCCAGGATTTGTGACTCTGGAACAGAGGATGGGGCTAGCATAGGCATCTGGGTAGCAGCGGGGGCCTCGGTTATCGGGTAGGACACAGAAGGTCTACGCCTCGGGCTACACAAAAGTGGCTACTCGTCTGAATCTGACCCCTCCTCTAGAGTCAGGGGACGACGTGAGTAGAAGCAAGTGGAGTTTGCCGAGTAGGAGCAGGAGTACAACAGATGGGTTGTGTCTCCTGAGGGGCGGACGGACGAGAGGTAGAAGTACTCGTGACCATCCGGGAAGCATTCGAAACGGAGTGTCGGATGCTTCGATCGACCAAAATTATTCACCCTCGGCGATTTATTTCCAAAGCGCTTAGTGAGAGAGGCATGATTAAAGACGCTCAGGCAATAGTGTCAACTGCAGCAAAGCAAGGGTCCAAATAAGGAGGCAAAAGCAAGTCGGGGCAAGGGTACTGCTTACCTAGAGAATGTGGTAGCTCTGAAGGGGCAAAACTTAGCCTAAATCGATACAGTACATCTGCCATCAGCAGTACGTGCAGATTGAAGCACCAACCCTTTAATTGTGCTAACACCTCCATAAAAGTAGGGTTTGAGCGATAGTCTCCCAGATAAGGAGCCGAAGGAAGGAATAATTGTCGCTTAGTAGGCCACCCCACGACAGAGGGAGAGTGAAGGAAAAAAAATATTTATCTTTCCACTCTGGCTCTGAAGATGGAAGGAGAGTAAAAAGGGTAGTCCAGGTATGAGCCTGAAAGCGGAGAAGACCCTCACTATGGCGTCCAAGGGTAAAGAGGTAGTGAAATAGGTGAGGGTTCCAGTGGATGTTACACAATTCGCAAAGGAGAACGAACCCACACAGAATCCACATGGAATTAGGAGTAAACTGACAAAGGGGAATGTAGAAGTAGCAACTCACGATGGAGAAGAAGGGGTGGATATGAAAACAAAGACTGACTACAATACGTTCTTTGAAAAGAGTCACATAATCTTGAGGAGGTTGGAAGACTTGATGAGCCTTGGAGGGTATGGTGATATGCATGGTCGTGGACACTTCATGCGCGAAGTAGAGATCAATCCAGATCTACACCGGTGAAGGTCGAGACTCCAGGAGCGTACTTAGGTGCTGGGGAATCCATGAAGAAGTTACAAAAGGAAGGCATGGAGGCAACAACATGGAAGATAGGAGAGAAAAGAAGATGACTTTAGCTATCAGTATGGAGTCCAAAGGATAAGTTGAGCAGATTATTTATAGTTGTTAGGGGAACGCTGATAACGATGTCTGTCACACTCGTAAATCAAATTAACAATGTATTTTCCACTAAACCCCTTAATTTCACAATAATGTTGTAGAAACAAGCCCAGGATCGAACCTCGACGAACCAACGGTAGGATGTAATTTTAGAATCGTAATTTATTCCTATTTTTGGGGTTTTTAACATGGAATTGGGGGTTTAAACTTGAATCTAAATCTAACAAAAGTGAAGCACAGCAATAAAGAAATTAATCTAAAGCAATAGCGAAACCTAACTAGGTGCCAATGATCAAACCATAATGCATTGTCACCCTACATCATAATTAAACCATCAACACACTTAAACTAAATATGAAATGACGATACTCAATTAAATCTGATCTAAAGCACCAATTAAAACCCTAGCTTGAACTTAACAAGCTAACAATTAAACGAGCACCAAATAAGACTTAAACTAAGCTTTAACAAGGTGATGAAATGCTAAACTACTACTAAAAACATAACAACATCAAAATAAATCTGTGCCAAGCTACAAAACAAGAATAAAAGGAACTAAAATGGTAAGCCAATCCATTCTCACAATCATCTACTCAATCTTCACACTCTTGTCATCACACAAGAGTGCCGAAGTCGAGAACACCCAACTCTGGACCTCAATGAAGAATATCAGTGGCGTCTCAGTTCAAGGAATACTCAGGAACACCGGCGGACCACCTTCGGCGAGCTAGAACAACCCGAAATCTAAGATATGGCCGAAAATATGGAAATCTACGAATCTGAAACTCTGGATCGGGATGAGCACTGTGGATTGTGGATGATCATCGGATGGAGCTCAATAACGCCGGAAGACCACCAACAAGCGTCACTGATGGGAATCGGAGTCTCAGATTGGAGGAACACCTCCAAATTTGAGGTGAACAGAGAAACTCAGAAATGCAGAATTCGCCAGAGAGAACACCCTCCGATCGCTCCAGATGACCGGAATGAAGCTTCCGTGAAGGTCTCTCACTGATGTCGAAGCTCGAGGATTGATTGGAGAAGGAAAGGAGTCGGAATCTCGGAGACGCGCAGCTGCGTGAGGAGATTGACGAAGCCTGGAAGCTACTGTATCTTCTGTTTTGAATCTGTTCCAGATCTGAACGGACGGCTCTGATTGATTTGGCTCTTGATCAACGGTGAAAGGTCATCCAAAATCCAATCCGGAGGTACTGATCTTCATCTAGGGTCTGGATCTACTCTCCCTTAGGTCGGATTGACAAGATCTTCATTGGATGGTTCAGATCTGCCCAATTTTTGATAAACAGTCCAGATTAATTCGGGTTGGATCAATAGCTATATGAACTCAGATCTGGATCAAAACCTCTGGATCTTTATCTATGGCTGAGATCTCCTCCTCATTAGGTTGGATGGGCCAGATCTTCACTGGATGGTTCAGATCTGTCCTATTCTTGATGAACGACCCCTAATGCTCCAAAGCTTGATCTTCTCATTTAAACTCCGATTCGAGCCCAATTTTGGTTCAAATAGATCCACATCCACGATCCTTTGATGCCTACAAAATAAGAATCAAATATTAGCATCAAATAACATAAAAATAAAATAATTTATAATTAAGTCCAAAATCTATACAATGCACAAAATGTAATGTAACCATGATTTAAACCTATGAAATCAACATCAAACCATGCATATATGAATCAAAATAGTACAGTAAAATTATGGTTATCAAATCTCCCACACTTAGTCTTGAACGTCCCGTGAAAGTAAAGAAAACTAAAAATCATCTCCACAAAAAATTCCCTAGCAATACCTAAAACATAGTAAAAAGAATTTAACTAAGACCATCTAAAGATCACTAACAATTATGAATACAATCCAAACAATAATCAGTAGGTATGGTAGTTTCAATCCAATTGAAAAATCAAGCAAGTTACAATCTCACAAGGTATTTACCTATTCTATCTCTCACACTCAAACATGTGTATAAGTGGAGCTCACTCAATGCAACTCACAACATTTCACTACCATAAGCTTGCTTATTTTCTAATTCTCCACTACTATAAAACATAGCATACATGAATCAAAAGAATTTTATCAACAAGAATTAAAATGGAATAAAAAAGAACAATGAAAATGGATGTGTAGCAAAAGAAAAGAATTCAATGAAAATTTGAGAAGATAAGAGTATTGAAGGAATATACTAGATGAGTTGACCATTTTGATGTAAAAAGGGATGACTACCATTTGTCATTACCAATTCAACATATCAAGCTAACCTCTCCTTCAATTTGATGGAAATCCAAGAATCTTAATACTCTATCTCCACACTTGATACTCTCTTTTCTTGCCACTAGTTTTTTTTTATACCACTGTTTTCCACTTCAATTCTAGCATTTGGAGGCTCAAATAATCTCACTTCAACTTGTCAAGAAGAATTCTCTCCCCCACACTTAAAGTATTATCCGTCTCGGACAATGAAACACAACATTCTAACCTCTTACTTGGTAAACCTCTAGCACTGTTTTCCTTCCTGCAGAATTTTTTTTTCCTTGCAACTTCGAATACATCATAAACATAGTCAACATAGTTCAAATTTCCTTAGAATTGTCCAGCGACTATTTCCAGGTTAAGCAACAACATTTAGAACTTCCAGATTCCAGGAATCGTGTGATTCAAATTTTGATCTGTGGACATTTAGAACCTTAAATTCAATTTCAGAATTCAAAAGGTGAAGCAATTCCAATTAATCTAATAAACAATTCTGAAATTCAAGGTCATCTCAGCTTGGTTACTAGAAAGTTATCAGTTGTAATTTGTGTTATTGCTGTTGCAGATCCACCACTAATTGGTTGAAATCCGAATCCATTCATGAATTGAAACAACTTGAAATTCCTTCAGAATTCATTACTGCAGAAATAAAATTTCAGCTCTACTTCTACTGAATTTAACAGAAGTATTTTTCAAAATTGAATTTGGTAAAAGTAGTCGTTCCCAATTTTAGTTCATTGAAGACTTGATCCAAGCTATAAAATTCCAGCAATGACTAAAAATTGAAATGATAAAAGCCCTCCAGTATATGCATACTGATTCTGAGAATCTGCAGAATAGAATTCTACATTTTCACCAATGATACAATTTGAAGTGATCTCATGGCAATTGCATCCATTAAGTGAGCTATGCAAACATCAGTGTCAGAATTGAAATTCAAAATTTTGAATTGAAAAGAATTTGGCCTGAGACATGAAGAACTCATGGATAAAATTTCAGAATAATTGCAGCATTTCAGAATCCATTTCAGATTCCACTTATGCATTTCTATTTTTACAACAGATTGTGAATTTGCTCATGACAACATAGTATCTGATCTCCCACATGATACTGATGCATTACACTATCTTCGTAGTGTCGGCAGATTGCCATTTAAGTTTCCTGAACTTTTCAGTTTCAGTAGCTTAAAATTTATAGGATATCAACCTTCCATTCTTAATCAGGACTTGATTTAAATCCATCAACAAAATTGGCTGATTGAAATTAATAGAGAATTCTAGCACACAATTCCTATTAATCTGATCTCTATTGCATTGGTGGAAAACGAAATCAAACTTCATTAATCACCTACAGCAGTTAAACCAATCTCTAGTATTGCAAGTTGAACAGATTTTGTGTCAAATCTGTTGCTGAATCAGAAATCAAAAGCTAGAATTATTTTCTTGACTCATCAAATCATGAGCCCATTATTCCTTTATCTATACAATTAGCTTCACCATTGACTTCAAGTTCCAATATTGATCCTGCAAATCATCTTCAATGTCCACTTCCTGAACTCTTCTATGTCTACAATTCCTGCATCAAAGTTGCTGCTAACTTCCTTCTAAACTCAAGCTTCGTCTCAGTTCTTTTCCTTATCAGGAGAAACATGATAAATGGCCACAAAACAGGGTTGATTTCTTGTCTACTTTTAAGACACATTCAGACTCTACCGCAAAGATCCTCATCCTTACAGAAATCTAGTTTCAACAACTCAAACTGATAGTGAAGTAGAATTGACTTGGTAACAACATTTGCCACTAAGCTCTTCATTTACATATTCCTGCAATCCATAATTTTCAGCAATGTACAAATTTGACACTTAGTTTTCAGAATTGAACCTTGTTGTAAATTAGTTGCAGCTTCATCATTTCTGCATTCCTGCATTTTCTTCTAACTCGAAATTCATAACATTGCCTCTCCAATTTGATCTCACTTATCCCATTCCATTTCCTTACACTTAATCTTCATGTAAAAAGGAATACCTTTCAAGTATACTGACCAGCTCTCCTTTTTTACAGATTTGCACAATTTCTACATTCTATTTCTGATTTCTTTTGAAGTTCCACTCTTAATTCTCATTTTCAAAAGGTTATAAGAAGAGCTTGGCACACAATTGATATTCTAAATTCAAAATCTTCTTTGTAGTTTCCAACTTTATTTCCAGCTCTTAGAATTTCTGCATCTTTGCATTTAACATCAGCTTTAGAAATATGTTTTCAGCAGGTGTTCTCAAAAAATTCAAATTCCAGATTCGGTATCAGCAAGGTATAGTTTCCGCAGCTAATTTCCAGAATTAAGGCTTGAGTTTCTAAATTATAAGGAGGTCAACTTAAAATCCTCACTGATCACAATCAACATCCAAACAAAATGTTCCTAAATTCCATGCTGTAACAATATGCAGCTTAAATCCAGTAGCCTTCTAAATCTGTTTCAGTTTCTACAAAGCCATCTAAAACTTGTACTTCAAGATGCATTTCCTGAAAATCAAAGCTGATTTCTGTAGGATTCAGAATTAGATCAAGAATTGTGGACTCATTTTCCATATTCAGAAAATAATTTCAGCAGGCTGCCTTCCAGGTTTAGTATAAGCACTTTCATTTCTTGCAGCCTCAAAGTTTTGCACACAAAAGAAACACAAAACTTGACATATTAAAGACTTAAATTGATGCATTCTTTCACAGCTTCATTAATTCAGTTCTTTGTAGAGTCAACTTCAGCAATCTTCAATTTCCTGCAGAGTTGGTCTTTCCACTTATCAGAATCTTGCCACAAGAACTTGGCACAAAAACTTGGCACGCCACACGTCAAAGTTGATACATCAAGTACAGATTATTGGCTATACTAATCTAGTTAGGCAATTTCAGGAATCAAAGTAGTAGGAGATTAAACTCATGAATTCAGATTCTTAATTCAATTCTAAAAATCTGCACTCTCAATTTCTCAGAGTTTACCTACTGCCCAAATTCAGCAATGCCCAGATTCAGCAATTCATTTCTGAAATTGTTCAAAAGGGTTTCTGGATTGTAACTTCTTCAAATAATCAGAATTATTGCACCAAAATCAGATTCCAGTAGCTACAATGAGCTCACTGTTTCAGTTCTGTTTTTTTTATTTCCTACCTTAGTTTCAAAAATTAGAATCCTAGAACTTTTTGGCTTAAATCATGTAGAACTAAGCTTACCAAAAGGAATTATTCAGCACTAAATTGATAGAAGCTTGATTTTAAATGTTGTTGTTCAGAAACAGCATGAAGAGTTAGCACATTGCATCAAGTTCAGTAATTAAACTCGAACAAACAACACCTTAAATTATCCAGCAACTCCAGGAAATCAGCAAATTCAAAAATTCAAATCCCCTTCATTTTTCAGTTCATGTTTCAGATCTTCTGAATATAAATTCCTAATATCTTCAAGCCTTTTTAGTAAATAAAGAATTGTTTGATGAAGGGTTAAACAAAATTCTAGCAGCTCACAGTTTCCTTTTCAGCAGTTTCAGTAATTAAATTCAATGAGATTGTAGCATTGAACACGAATGTTAAAGCTGACACATTTAGAACTAGCAGTGAGCAGTTTCAGAGATAAAAGTCATTGGAAACATGAAGAAGATTTGGTACAAAACATGTATCAAAGACACCTTCTTCCTAGATTCTGGTTCTACAGATTTTTTTTTCTATTTCTGTTGGTGTTTCCAATTGAAGGATAAACTTCAACTTGCACCTCCGAACTTCAAGATTCCTTTAAACTAAAGTGCAAGCAGCTTCAACTTGCTGGATTTAATGTTGGCAATGAATACTTAGAGTGAATTCAGCTTGAAGCATCAGGAATTTATCTTATCAAATGAGGAAAAACATCTCTGATCATTCCTGTCTCTGCACAAATTGGAAATTGAATTCAATGGAGTATGATTTGGGTGGAGAAGCAAACAAGTATGGTGTCAAATCAATAGCCATAGATTTATACAAATCTGCACCTCCAAACTTTGCAACATACTGATTTCAGATGGTATAGTTTGAGTTCTGAAATTTTCAGAAGAAATTGACATTCAGTTTCTGAAAATCCAGAAGTGTACTTAGTTTCCAGCAATTTAGCAAACTCATTTCAGAACCTCCATACGGTGTAAGCTAATTTCTTTGTTTAAAGCTCAATTCGACTCCCCTTTTGCAGCTGCAAGCTTTTGTCTTCAATTTTCCTTTTAATTTACATTTTCTTTTGCACTTGATCTTGATCAAAACTGCATCTTATTTCTGTTCAATGGCAAATCTCACACAATGCAGAATAGTTAGCTGCAAAATTGACTTCATTCTTGCAACTTTCCCTGTTTAACCTCCAAAAATCTCAATACTTCTTCATCTTGCTTCTTAAGATCCCTATCAATGCATATCTGAGGACTTTCCATTTCCCAACAGCTTTTGCTCATTACAACTCTCATCCCAATTTGGCACAGAATTTACTCACTATTCATTCTGTAAAATCTGCACTTCTTGGCTTTCTGCACTATACTCATTTCTGTTATTTTAGCAATACTTCCTTTTGTTTTCATTATTCCATTTCAGATCTGACATTCCATTTCCTTGTATTAAGTATCATTTCACACTTGAAATCCATCTCTACCTTCTTTTGTTCTTTTTCGACACCCAAAATCAGCCTTCAATTACTATTAAATGTCATTGATGTTCCATCTTTGCAGCTATTCAAATGAATCTTGGTAAAAGCTTATGATGCCAACATTCCATTTGTTGCTTCACGTTACAAAACTTCATCTAAGCCTCTCCTTTCCCTGAAATCATTTCTGAATTTTTAATACTCCATTCATTCCAAATTGTCTGGATTTGCAAAGCTTTCAACTCTTTCTAAATTGCACATGGAATTCTGAAATTACTATTTTTTTTTTACTTCAAGATTAAACAATTTATTCCCATATAAAATTTTAAATCATTAAATCAAATGATAGCTTGAAAACAAAGTCAACACATGACACAGAAATCAGCAACTTGGCACAAAAATCAGCAACTTGAATTGTCTATTTCAGAAACTCTGAGTTACAGAGCTTAGTTTTTCCTTCTCACTGATACATTGGCTTTAAGACTGATCCTAAATTCCGGCACAACTTTGATACTAACTGCTTATTTCCTTGTTACTTAGCCTTCAATTCCCTGCAGAATTCTGCACATTTTTGTTCTAAAACAGCTTCTTCTACTTTAGATTTCAGAACCTTGAAGTTGTCCAGAATAAGCAATGTTCAGCAACCAAATTTCTGAAATTCACAATAGATTTTTCAGCATTAGGCTTCAACATGTTGCTTCTAAAATTTCTGCTAAAAACAATGCTTCAGATTTTAGCTTCATTTCTCATCTTTCTGCAGAATTAGCACATCCACATCTTCTTCCCACATATGTCTCCCAAAGTTTTGAATGTATCAACATAGTATTAAGGCTTAAAATTCTAAGCCATTGAAACTTACTCTTAACATGATAAAACTCAAAATATGGATACATTTAGCATAAAACATTTAGAGTCATTCATTCACAATCAAATTTTCAGAATTTTGCACCATAAACACCTCCTAAAATCAGCCCTTGATCAAACAATTTCCAAACCTTGATCCATTTTCGGATTGTACAGAATTCATACGCCTCCCCCACACTTCAATCTTTGCCCATCATCGAACAATCTAACTCATCAAGATAGTCAACCATAACTCTCAATGAAATAGAGCAAGCAAAGGTAATTAAGAATTAGAATGCTAGATGAGAATGTTTCAAGAAAATTGTGGAGAAAGAATTGGGAAATAAGGGAACAAGAATGAAAAATGTCCTTCATTTCCATGCACACAAATGCTATTATGACTTTGAAAAGAAATTAAGCAAGTTCTAGAGTTCAATTGTTGTAATTGCATGCCACACAAAAGAAAATAATGAAGTATAGGCTAAAAGTGGACCTCACTAGGTATTTTCATGCAATCAAACTTAATTAATCAAATTGGAATCCACTACCTCATTAACCAAAATCATGTAAGTAGAGTATCCAATCATATCCAATGACCTAAAATTGACAATCAAATTTAAGAAACTCTTACCATCTTAAAAAATATTACTAGAAAATTTCATGGAGAATTTTATTCAAATGACATGCTATGTAAACTAAACTAAATGCAAAGTATGTAAGTAAAAATGCAAAATGTAAAAACAAAGTGCAAACGCAAAGTATAAAACTAAAGAAACGTATAAAGAATTTATTAACAAGACATGAATTAAAATGTAAAAGAAAGCAAAATTAGAACCAACTCCCCTTTAATTCTCGGTGGTTGAAGAAGGTTTAGAAGAAGTAGCCACCCCGGAAGTGGAGTAATCGTGGTTCTACTCAAATTCTTCTTATTAATCTTTTTTCCATTGAAAATTCTCTCTGGAGGTCTGAGGCGGTTCAGTTCAAGTTCCCACTCCGGAAGCTTATGTTCTCCTACCACATCAATAAAAGAAAACCCCTCCCACACACATATGGGATAAAAAGAAAATAGGAGAATATTAGTGTGGGTAAAAGATATTTCAAGAATTGATTCACATCTAATAAAATCAATAAATGGTACCTCTATGAAATTTTCTGATGTATCACAAACAATACTTACCTTATCATGTTGAAAGGTATCTGGAGTGGTGATTATTACCTCTTCCTCATCAAGTAAATGCTCAGACTCTAGTTCTGGTAAATGTTCAACTTTATGTAGTGATTCTTGGGTGCTTGGCTCCATAGCACAAGTCTCTACACTTACATCATCAATTCTGGGTGATTCTTGAGGTAATGCTTCCAGTAAGCACTCCCCTACAATTAAATTCTCTTCATCAATTAAATCTTCATTTCCTGCATCTTCAATAACATCTAAAGCAACACTTTTAGTAGGGTCAGAAATTTGAACAACTACATCATCATCACAAATTAAACTAGAAAATTCTTGTGAAGAAATAGAAGTAGGGTCAGGCCTGACAAAATCACTACTCTCCATCTCTCCACTGGAGTTCTATGCTTGTAACTGTATAATGAATGATGCAATCTGATCTAATTCACTCCGAATATTCCATATCCTTGCAAATTGTTGCTCTTGATGCTCTCTCATTTGATGCATAACTTCATTGAATTTCCACATTGATTCTTCAATTTGTTCTTGTGCTTCCTCTTACTGATATCCAGGCGCATAAATCCCAGTCTGAGGCTGATAATAACGACTCTCCCTCCAATCTCCAAAATACGGATAATATGGATCCATGGTAGAAAGAATTTCCTGTTCTTACACTGAAACACTAGCAAATAAAATCAGAAGACCTAGGAACAAATAAAATCAAACACATGGATATATAATTATGAAAGCAATAAAAAAAACAAAATTTTTTTTAAATTTTCCAAAATAATGAACAATCCTAAAAACATCACTAGTTTCTTCGGCAACGACACCAAAATTTGAAAATGATGTCTGTCACACTCGTAAATCAAATTAACAATGTATTTTCCACTGAACCCCTTAATTTCACAATAATGTTGTAGTAACGAGCCCAGGATCGAACCTCGAGGAACCAATGGTAGGATGTAATTTTAGGATCATAATTTATTCCTATTTTTGGGGTTTTTAACATGGAATTGGGGGTTTAAACTTGAATCTAAATCTAACAAAAGTAAAGCACAGTAATAAAGAAATTAATCTAAAGCAATAGCGAAACCTAACTAGGTGCCAATGATCAAACCATAACGCATTGTCACCCTACGTCATAATTAAACCATCAACACACTTAAACCAAATATGAAATGACGATACTCAATTAAATCTGATTTAAAGCACCAATTAAAATCCTAGCTTGAACTTAACAACCTAACAATTAAATGAGCACCAAATAAGACTTAAACTAAGGTTTAACAAGGTGATGAAATGCTAAACTACTACTAAAAACATAACAACATCAAAATAAATCTGTGCCAAGCTACAAAACATGAATAAAAGGAACAAAAATGGTAAACCAATCCATTCTCACAATCATCTACTCAATCTTCACACTCTTGTCATCACACAAGAGTGCCGAAGTCGAGAACATCCAACTTCGGACCTCAATGAAGAATATCAGTGGTGTCGCAGTTCAAGGAATGCTCAGGAACACCGGTGGACCACCTCCGGCGAGCTAGAACAACCCGAAACCTAAGATATGGCCGGAAATCTGGAAATCTGCGAATCTGAAACTCTGGATCGGGATGATCACTGTGGATTGCGGATGATCGTCGGATGGAGCTCAATAACGCCGGCGGACCACCTCCAAGCATCACTGATGGGAATCGGAGTCTCAGATTGGAGGAACACCTCCAAATCTGAGGTGAACAGAGAAACTCAGAAATGCAGAATTCGCCGGAGAGAACACCCTCCGATCGCTCTAGATGACCGGAATGAAGCTTCTGTGAAGGTCTCTCACTGATGTCGAAGCTCGAGGATTGATTGGAGAAGGAAAGAGGTCGCACTCTCGGAGGCGCGCAGTTGCGTGAAGAGATCGACGAAGCCTGGAAGCTAATATAGCTTCTGTTTTGAATCTGTTCCAGATCTGAACGGACGGTTGTGATTGATTTGGCTCTTGATCAACAGTGAAAAATTATCCAAAATCCAATCCGGAGGTACTGATCTTCATCTAGGGTCTGGATCTACTCTCCCTTAGGTCGGATCGACCAGATCTTTACTGGATGGTTCAGATCTTCCCAATCTTTGATGAACGGTCCAGATTAATTCAGGCTGGATCAATGGCTATATGAACTCAGATCTAGATCAAAACCTCTGGATCGTCATCTATGGCTGAGATCTCCTGCTCATTAGGTTGGATGGGCCAGATCTTCACTGGATGGTTCAGATCTATCCTATTCTTGATGAACGACCCCTAATGCTCCAAAGCTTGATCTTCTCATTTAAACTCCAATTCGAGCCCAATTTCAATTCAAATAGATCCACATCCACGATCCTTTGATGCCTACAAAATAAGAATCAAATATTAGCATCAAATAATATAAAAATAAAATAATTTGTAATTAAGTCCAAAATTTATACAATGCACAAAATATGATGTAAGCATGATTTAAACCTATGAAATCAACATTAAACCATGCTTATATGAATCAAAATAGTACAGTAAAATCATGGTTATCAAACGCCTAGATGAACGTCTAAACACCAGCGGAGATGAAGTATGTTGCGTCATCCATAAGTGCAAAAGGGATACTGGCCGTTAGATCATCTTGGAGTATTATGAAAGGGTGGTCTTGTTAGAAAAAGCTAGATCAAGGGACAAGTTGTACAAAAAGGAGTAGAAGTCTTTATGACATCGAAAATAAACCATGCTACAGTAATCCTTGCCTAAACAGGTGGGATGACTCTGAAATCACCGCGACTCGTGACCAGGCGGATAGTTAGTATGGATATGGGGTGATCCGCTCGGGAAAATGAAGTGGCTAGTAATGACTAGCGATAACGCCTGACTGGGGAGAGCCAACCCTTCTTTCAACGATGTCTGCCCGGGTGATAAACCTATCAGGCATCTACGAGGGGGTTGGATACCTAACCTAACACTCATTCATATAAGGGAAAATGCCAAAGGGTCATGAGGGAACTCAGCAGATACTTAGGCACAGCATGACACGCTAACAATATGCTCGTGAACATAACATTTTTAATAACTACAAGTTTAAAGTTTAAAGGGAAGTGGGTAGCATTACATTGTTGTCCGAAATAAAGACAGCTACAAGACAACACAGACTATCCAAAAGTGGAGAAGGCTTCTTTGGGGAGCTCGTTGAGAAGATGGGTCTGGTCCAGGAAGTCTTCAAGAGTCGACCGAAGCAAACCTTTCTCTTGCAGTTGCAATAAAGCCCCTTTGCCACCATAACACAACATTTGGCCGATGAGATGACCTACCTTAGCCACAAAAGCCTTAGAAGCTAAGAAGGAGACATTGTGCTCTACGAGGTGAGAGGTCTCCCCCACACGATAGTCCTTCAGCTCTTCCCTGGCCTTGTGTGCATCGTCTCGTGCACTGACCAACATTTGGCGAGCAGCCGTAGTCTCCTCCTGTGATGCCGAGAGCTCCACCTGCATAGACTTGAGAGAAGCCTGAGCCGCATCCAATTGCTTTTGAAGGGCCGTCTCCCGATCAACGCTGGCAGATAGATCTGTCATTTTAGCTGTCAGGTCTATCCGCAGGGAGGTATGTGCCTTTTAGAGGTCCTGTAGTTGTGAGGAGAGGTTAGTAACCTTTGTGCCCCTCACCTCCAAGTCGGCCAGGATTTGAACGCGCCTTAGGCCCTCAGACTTAAGCCTGGCAGTGTTGGTCTTTAGGGTAACCTCCAGGGATTTCACCTTATCGGGCTCAACACGGGCTAAGTCCCTGGCGAGCCGAGTTTGGTCCTTCACTGTTTGCAAGTGAGACTATAGCAAACTCTCTGGGGGGGTCGTGAGATCGAAAATCTGACCCGCTGTCATAGGGGAGGCCAATTCTTGAATATGAGCCCTTAAGGACTCATTCTCTCATTGTAGGCTGACCATAAATTGAGAAACGCTCAGCCCCATGATGCAAGTCTGCAAATAGTATCAGATTAACAATAGTTTGAGGAGATGGAAAGGAAGCAACTAAAACTTACCGACTCCATATGTTGGGAAAATAGGTCTAACAAGTCCAACTGTGAACTCTTTAAAAATTGGTTGGCCGTGTTCTTCCAGGAGTCAGCCAAGGTGCTATACAGCTATACCTAGCCACAGTTGGGGGGGGGGGGGGGGGGGGGTTGGAGGAAGGACCAGTGCCTAGCACTTGGATGAATGACAGCTAAAAGGAGGAAATAAATGCATACCGCCCCTTCGAGCGGTCCTTGGAGCTCGAAGAAGGCACAAGAGCTGCTGAAGATGGTGGAACCATGGACGTTGGAGGTAGAGAGGGTACAAAAGTCTTGGGTTAGCCTCCCGACCTAGAGGATGTCTTGTCTGTGACTTGTGCAGGGACTGGAGAGGAGGTTACGACCTTTGAAGATACAGGAGTGTTGGTCTGAGAAGGAGTCCTGGTCTGGGAGGATACCCGCAACAATGGTAGCCTCTTGGGGGAAGATTGGACCGACAGAGTCACGTGTCTCCTCTTGCATTGAAGACACAAGGGACACTCAGCCACTGGAGAAGAAGTCCTCTCACCAGACGTAGCGATAGTCGAAGGTTCTGTGGAAGGGCGAGCTTCTTCTTCAGGAACCTCATGTTCTCCTGTTTGTTGGGAAGATGCTCCTGCTGAAGTGTTGGCCGGGGGAACCTCCTGGCCAACCATAATCTCTCTCCTACGCTTCCTAAGGATATCGTTGGGCATTGCGGAGGAGTCGAGGGTGAAACCTCTGAACATGATGACTTCTGTAGGTAAAAGAAAATACCTCAGTTAGTAAAGACATGAAAGGAGAGTCATTTGATCTTACCAAAAGGCGCAGTTAGAGGTGTCCGGATGGGGCTCAGCCAAAGGTGTACAACACACTCTCCCGCAGCAAGGAGGAGAGACCGAGTCACACCCCATCCAATTTCCTAGATGCGGTTAAACAATCTGGTCGGTGCTGATGATCACCGAACTCAAAAGGAGAGGGAAGATTAGGATGCCATTCAATAGGCCAAGTCATAGATTCAGGCAACTGTACATAGAAGAAATGGGATTTTCAGCTTTTATTGGAAGAAGGCATGCTCTCGAAAAACTTATACCCGTACCTAGATTGCACCATAAAAACATCCGGCTCTAATCGCTTGAGGGAATAGAAATGGTGAAAGAGTTGAGGAGTTAAAGGAATCTCGTACAAACGACATAGAATTACCATTCCACACATGACACGAAAGGCATTGGGGGCAAACTGAGATAAAGGGATACCAAAATACCAACTCAACGATGACAAGAAGGAAGGGATAGGAAAGTGCATACCACCAAGAAGTTGGTCCTTGAAGAAAGTCACGAAGCCTAGGGGAGGAGAACAAGGATGGTCGTCAGGCCTAGGGAGGCAAAGCTGGTATGCTTCGGAAAGCTGCAGGCTAGAGTGTATCGACTTAAGGTCACTCTTATCTAAATTGAAACGAAAGTATGCATATCATGGGACTACTGTTTCTTCAGCCATTACCAAATCAAAAAACGCAGGAGCAAAAGACAAGGGAAAAGAAGCACTTACAAAGGAGATGCACGAAGGGCAAAAAGAGAAAGAAAGGTCGATGGAAGATGAAGCGCCGATGAACAGTCGCTTAAGGCCTTTAGGGTTTTTAACCAAAACCTGTAGGAGACATGGGGATTTGAGTCGGTGATTGAAATAGCATGACGCATGGTAGCTGTCATATTAAGGGAAGAGGAGTGCCATCGGGTTGCATGAGGAAAGCGTGCGTCAGGCGTCATATCGAAGGGAGTAAGTGGGACACGTGGTAGTTTTCTAGAAAATAGCATTTATGATGGAAAAGACAGGGAAATCATAGTGCCAATATGGGAGCATGGGCACCACGTCTCATGGAGACCATGTCTCGAGGACCAAAAATTCCATGCGGCTACCTGGGGAAAAGGAATAGAAGGCAGCGGGAGTCGTTGAGCAGAATTTGGCGCCTCGCCCCAACCTTGAAATCAGGAAAGATTCAAATTTGGTCAAGACCTAATTGTGAGGTAGCGAGGTAGGAGTCATGATCACAGATTACTTCAAGGGCAGCAGAGGATAAAGTCCACAGACTCATTTCTCTTGATCATCAACGACCACTCGGTCGGGATTCCAGAGTCTCACCCAAGCGCGAGTTATAAGTGAGCATGCTCTCACGAACAACGACCACTCGGTCGGGATTCCAGACTCTCGTCCTAGCACAAATTATAAGTGAGCATGCTCTCACAACGAATGACCTCCCGGTCAGCGTTCCTAACTCTCGCCCCAGCGCGAGTTATAAGTAAGCATGCTCTCACGACCAACGACCTCTCGATCGACGTTCTAAACTCTCACCCTAGTGTGAGTTATAAGTGAGCATGCTCTCAAGACAAATGACCTCCTGGTCGGCGTTCCAGACTCTTGCCCTAGCATGAGTTATAAGTGAGCATGATCTCACGACCAATAGCCTCTCGGTCGGCATTCCAGACTCTCGCCCTAGCGTGAGTTATAAGTAAGCATGCTCTCACGACCAATGACCTCCCGGTTGGTGTTCCAGACTCTCGACCCAGCGCGAGTTATAAGTGAGATAAGTAAGCATGCTCTCATGACCAACGACCTCTCAGTCGACCTTCTAGACTCTCACTCCAGTACGAGTTATAAGTGAGTATTCTCTCATGACCAACGACCTCTCGGTCGGCATTTCAGACTCTTGCCCTAACGCGAGTTAAAGTGAGCATGTTCTCACGACCAACGACCACTCAGTTAGCATTCTAGACTCTCGCCCCAGCGCGAGTTATAAGTGAGCATGCTCTCATGACCAACGACCTATTGGTTAACGTTCCAGACTCTCACCCCAACATGAGTTATAAGCGAGCAAGGCTTTCGCGACCAACTAACTCTCGGTCAGTATTTTGAACTCACCATAGCATGGGTGATAAATGAGAAGGGCCCTCGCCATGGCTCAGAGAAGTAGTTTCTTTGATGAGATAGCTTCCTCAATCATGGTCATGCTTGACACCCACCTTTTTTGCCAGCACATCATGCGTTTATTTTTTAAAATTGAGGGTGATTAATGTCGCTACCGTCACGTAATTTGTGGAGCATCTTCTATTCCAAAATGCCTTTTTTGTTAAAGGCGCTTGCATGAATCAAGGGAGTTCTAGTGGGAAAAAGTTAAAAGAGCGGGAATAAAGACTAAAACACGATCAGGTCTGCATTTTAATTGATAAGTTATAGGGAAGTGCCCCTTAAAATTTCATTCTTAAATTAATAAAAACATAGAGGTCATCTAAGTGCTTAAGATTCTCTTCAGGTGCGAGCTGTGAGTTGGCACCCCGGGCAAAAGCATGCTGCTTGACCTACTTTTTTGAGATGGATTTGAGCTCATTCTAGCTCAGCTTGAGTCAACTGAAGGTTGCGCCATTGTTGAAAGATTGTTTCATGTTTAATCTTTGCTTCCTCTTGCATAAGGGACATGGAAGAGGTGTGTTTCTCTTCCAAATAGATCATGAATTGAGCTTGGCTCTTCAAATCTAAATAGGCTTTCTGTTTCAGTGCTACCTCAGCATGTGCCCGTGATTTAGCGACTAGCCAGAGTTCTTCAATTTCCCTGCCAAGGGAAGACTGAAGATCCCTCTCCTACGTCATCTTGGCTAAAGCCGTGCCCTTATAGGCAGGCAGTTGGATCATATGAGCCAGTTATTGATGAAGGTGTTGCATTTCCTCAAACTTGGAGTTCAACACCATGATTAGTGAACGCCCGTTAAAGGAAAGTATGTATCTATGGGTGGGAGTCAACCCCTTTTAAAGAAGAGGATGGGAAAAGTCAACTTTTGTAGAGATTAAAGTGGACCTTCGTCTGAGGTTGATTAAGTAATTAAAAAGATTACTATACTAATGGTTTGGGAAAAGAAACAACCTTTATAGTCATAAAGGTGAAGTAAATGAAACCCAAGTTTGGGTCTAGTCAGTCGGACTCGAGCCTCCTTCGACTAGACTTGGAGGAGATGCTTATGATACGATGCATAAATGTAGGGCTCGATAAGGTCCGGTTGTCAAAAGTCAAGGGGGCATGACAGTCAAGGGTAGTCAAAAGTCAAGGGGACATGACAATCAGAAGTCAAGGGGATGTGACAGTCAATAGTTAGGAGAAAGAAGAGGTTAGATCGCCTCATGTTATCAGTCGCATAATTCTTGGTCAAGCACAGGTAGGGCAGGTCCCCAAATCTGAGACATAACAGGCGCCCTGGATGAGTTCCTGATTTGCCCCTTATTGATCAGACTTCCTCAACTCGGGCCGTGTGAGCAGACTGGGTACTTTCACTAAGACAACTTCCAGCCAGCCCTTTAGTGATCAAAGCGTGAAAGATGTGTCCCTCACCGTAGTCTCAGATATAGATGATAGATAAAGACCGGGCGGGTCGCCATGGCTCAACCTCCTCATCAAGACTCAGGTTAGGATGTACCTTCTGAACGGTCATCTCGAGCGGTCCGTAGCTAAACTCGGGCAGGATGGAAAGCATTAAGCGACAAACAATGTCAGGAAATCACAACCTTTTGTCAGAGAATAATTGACATGCGTCAAGGAATATTCCAGTGATCTACTATCACCTGCGAATGGAATCTTCCTTCCACCAATAGGAGGTCGCTGTACATCTTCTCTCACCCGACAGGCCCTGACATCCGACATTCTCTGACAATATGCAGGCTTTGAAAGTATGCAGCGTCATATAAAAAGGGAGGTCCTCTCCTTTAGCCAGGTACGCGCACATTCGCACTCGTCTTCTACAGTTCTTTTTTCCTTCGTACACTGTTCTTCTGGGAAAAAAGTACCTGACTTGAGCTTCAGAGGGCTTGGACTGAGGACTTTTCCCTTGGTTTCTGGTCTCTAACGCTCTGTGTTCTTGTTTGAGTGTGCGCAGAGCCTGAGTACCACCGATTTCATCACCACGATCCCTGAGTTCCACGTAGGGGTCTATTATTTCGGTGCACATACGCTAGGTGTGTCAAAGTCGCCTCTCCATCAACACCAACGCCATCTCCGCCGGCCTTCGTCTGACTCAGATTCCGGACAGGATCAATAGTAATTACAAAATCATAGATGATATAATGTGCTTAGATCAGAATGTTGTAGCAGCTATAATTTTATAGCTTCTACAATGTGTTAAGATCATAGACAAGAACATTTTAGCAACTATGATTGTGTAGTTCTTACAACATTGTATCTGCTACAACAATGACAATTGGACGGAAGAGGAAGATGTTTGGGAACTCAAATGAGAACCGAATTGACACAAAATCTAAATCCTAAATAATTAGACGAGACAACAACGAACAGTTAAAAGATAAATAATAAAAATGGGCACGTACATAGGGGAACACACTGCAGGTGAATGATGATAGGAAGGTGAGGTTGTGTGATGGAGTTGATCGGCGATCGAAGACGATGAAGTTGATCGGTGAACAAGGGATTTCGAAGGAGGAGGACTCAAAATATTTGAGTTTTTTTTAGATGTAAAAAATCTTAAATGTATTGGATTTTTTTCCCGCTCACTAGACCCAGCCAAACTACTGATTTAATACGAATCTGTTTGAAAACTAACCACATCTGGCTAAATAGTCGATAGAAGAGTAATTGTAGTAAAAGGTAATTAGTATGCTCACCACCGGCGTCCATCATAGTCTATTCACATATTATATAAAGGTAGGTAAATCATGGGGTCAGCGTATAATCAGCTACCAAGTTAATTAGGGGATGAGAGAAATTTTTTCTCCAAGAATATGCGTCTGCCAAGAGAGATAGAAGAGTAATTGCACCATGGGATGAAGCGCTCTTTGATAATAAATTAAAGCAAGACACCTCAATCATGAAAATGACACCCTTTCAATTTTTACCAAAATAATAATAATAATAATAATAATAATAATAATAATAGGAGCAATGCTATTTCTCATGTGCTAGAATAGGAGGACATCGTAAATCTTAGGCTATAACCGAGTTAGTTATATGATAAATTTATAGAATTAAATAAAGGTCAAATTTTTATAAAAATTAAGAAAATATCTTTTTTATAGCATGACTAACTTTAATTTCTTAATTAATGGTTACCCGCTCCCCATTTCCAATAGTCTAAACAATCATGAAAAAAATTGTCGGATGATGAATTTCAATTTTTTTACATAATAGAATACGACACCATGTTTCAAGGGGGGGATCCTTGATCTGTAAAATTGGATCGGTTAATAAAAAAGGATCATTGCCTCCCATCAATTATTTTATTTTGGTTCAAGAGCAGACCAAGAAAAAGGATCAGAGTCCAACGATATCAGAATTGAGTCACACTCTTTGCAGGTAAATTCCTCAAAACTGTATTAAATTGCGTTATACCGTACTTAAAAATTCTGTAAAATAGGATTTAGTAAATTCCGAGCGCCAAACTGTAAACAAATATTATTAAATTTCTTTACTTTGCGTAGATCGGCTTAAACGCCGATAACAGTGTCTACGTCAACCGATCCGTGTTGACCAGCTTAAACCATTGATTCTGAGGGTCGCAGCTCTTGTTGGAGCTCAAGCACCGGCACGGGTTCGTTACGACGGTTCTCCCGTCACCGCCGACTTCCAAGCACAGAGAAGTCCCGTCGTCCATCTTCGTCGACACGTGCAGTTGCGAGGCCGACAGCAGCGTCCACTTCGAGGCCGTGTTGCATTCCGCCAGCCGAATCTCCTTCCCCGCGCCGCCGGCTGTCGCGCAGGAGAAAAACGAGCTGTTGTTGAACGACAATGTCTGGCGGACGTAGCTCCACTGGTCTGTGCAGCGGCCGATGGAAAGCTCCAGGCGCTGGAAGGAATCGTCGGTGGAGACGCAGAGGCCAGTCAGGGGATGCAGGATCATGAGGTGGCCGGAAAGCTTCCGGTTGGGGCCTTGGAAAGGCTGCTGAATCGACCAGATGCGCGCCATTTGAGCATCGCTTTTGGCGACGCTCCAGTCGAACGACAGCAGGCCGTACATCTCGTCGTGGTCAACGATACCTGATCGGCGATAGTAGCTCCCCTGCAGTGCCCAGAACGCCCAATCCATGTCGTGGGCGGCGGCGTACGCCAGAGCACAGCTGAAGTAGCGGTTGTCGTTCGTGTTCGTGTTCGTGCCGTGCAGGTCGAGCCCAAACTCGCTCAGGATCAAGGGAAAGTTCCGGTCGAGCAGGACACTCGCTTGGTGGTTCACTCTGTCGAAGATGCTGCCGCATAAGTCGTTGGCGTTGCCGTCGTGTTTTTTTATTTTATTATCTTCCTCTTTCCCGTAGAGATTCTCCTTTTCCTCCAATTTTTTTAACTATAATTTTTTATTTCTTCTCCTGATCCAGATATAGTGAAGGACATGGGAGTAATTAGAGGATGAGGGGGAGGCATTTTAGTCATTAGGGAGGAGTAGGGTTGAGCCAGGAGATGGAGGAGAAAGAGGCTTCGTGTAGGGGTTCTCCATCGCCTTCTCCCCTCGTCGGCAGACGGCTTCGACTGCCGCCTCTGCCAGTCGTGTCGATGCCACCCTCGGGAGGACGCCGACCGTCACTCCCCCTTTTCTCATCGCCGCACACATCTGCCGCCCCGCTGCCTTCGGCCAGCTTGACGCCGCCGCCGCCTCTTCCGGTGTGTTGCAGCTGCCCCCAAGCACTGCAACCGCCCCCACGCGCCACAGCCGGCGGGCTCCGCCGCCAGCGCACGTCGCCGCCCCCAGTAGACACCGATGCCTCCTCTGGCAGCCGCCAGCGCCTCCGGTAGGCCGCTGTTGCCTCCCCCTCCTGCTGTACGCAGGCAACATCGCTACCTCCGGCGGCCGCCGACGCCGCCTCCAACATCCACCATCGCCTCTCGCCGCTGCCACTTCCACCACTTGCCGACTCACGACCTCCATGATTTGTATTATGATTTGTGTGTTGTGTTCCGGTTGTCGAGCCATTGAGATATTGGTATTATCCGGCCTGCGTGCTGTATGTCGGCCTGCGAGTCGTTGTGATATTCTCGCCTAGGTGCCGTTACCATGTCTCGGCCTACGGGCCGCCTTCCAGATCCATGTTGCATCGGATTCCATGCCGTCGCTCTCAGATCCGGCTCCTCAGCTGGCTCACATCCATCTACCCGTCAGGGCCACGACGACTCGATCAGCACCGCGATCAGCTCACCAACCCATCCGAGGGCGCCCCCCGAGGCTAGGGTACGTCACCGTACTCACCCTATGCTTATTTCATTGTTCTGTTATTATTCGACTGCTTATATATCTGCGGGATTTGTCTCGAGCATCGGGGTACCAGAGACCGGGACAACCTGGTTGCTGGATACAGGTACAGTTGACCAGAGGACTTCTGACGACTTGGGCAACGTAGAAGACAACTCACCACCGGATCATGGGGATGCGGTCAACCTTTCAGACACGACACCCCGGTAGGTCCGTCTTCTCATATTTCCGACAGGATCAAATTGGCGCCGTCTGTGAAAACGTTCCTGATCTGGAATGTGAAGACGGATGACCCGGAAAATTCCGCCATCCTAATGACCTTGGTGGATTTCTATGAGTATATCGTATCCTCCTCACTCCACGGGTATTTGGGAGTCGAGAAATTGAGTCAGATCCTCCACTGTTCGGCAAGTCAGTCTTTCAGTTATGTTCTCTTTCGGTCAAAGAGTGTGTCATAATTTCTCGAGCAAGGACTCCCTTGTCGATCGGCCGGATTTCCATTATATCCGAGTCGTGGGCTCGATGTCGAAGACCCCATGCCGATCAGCCGGGTGTATATTATCTGAGGCATGGGCTCGATGGCGAAGAGCCCGTGCCGATCGGACGGGTGTATATTATCAGAGTCATAAGCTCGATGTTAAAGACCCCGTGCCGATCAGCCGGGTGTATATTATCCGAGCCACGGGCTCAATGTCGAAGACCCCGTGTCGATCGACCGGGCGTATATTATCCGAGCCATGGGCTCGATGTCGAAAACTCCGAGCCGATCGGGCGGGCGTATATTATCCAAGCCACTGGCTTGATGGAAAAGACCCCGTGCCGATCAGCCGAGCGTATATTATCTGAGCCACCGTCTCGATGCCGAAGACCCCGTGCCGATCAGCCGGACATATATTATTCGAGCCACGGGCTCGATGTCGAAGACCCCGTGCCGATCGACCAAGCGTATATTATCCGAGCCACGGGCTTGATGTCGAAGACCCCGTGCTGATCGGCTGGGCGTATATTATCCGAGCCACGGACTCGATGTCGAAGACCCCGAGCCGATCGGCCGGGCGTATATTATCCGAGCCACGGGCTCGATGGCAAAGACCCCGTGCCGATCGACCGGGTGTATATTATCCGAGCTACCGGCTCGATGCCGAAGACCCCGAGCCGATCGGTCGGGCGTATATTATCCGAGCCACGAGCTTGATGCCGAAGATCCCGTGCCGATCGGCCAGGTGTATATTATCCGAGCCACCTGCTCGATGCCGAAGACCCCGTGCCGATCGACCGGGCGTATATTATCCGAGCCACGGGATCAATGCCGAAGACCCCATGCCGATCGGCCGGGCGTATACTATCCGAGCCACGGGCTCGATGTCGAAGACCCCGAGCCGATCGGCCGGGCGTATATTATCCGAGCTGCGAGCTCATTGTTGAAGACCATCGAGTGGCGACGTTAAACTCTAGAGTTGAACCAGCGACTATAAAAACCCCGGCTTGAAGATCATTGAGTGGCGACGTTAAACTCTAGAGTCGAACCGGCGACTATAAAAACCCCGACCTGAAGACCGTCGAGCGGCGACGTTAAACTCTAGAGTCGAACCGGCGACTATAAAAACCCCGGCTTGAAGACCGTCGAGCGGCAACGTTAAACTCTAGAGTCGAACCGGCGACTATTAAAACCTCGGCTTGAATACCGTCGAGCGGCGATGTTAAACTCTAAAGTCGAACCGGCGACTATAAAAACCCCCGCTTGAAGACCGTCGAGCGGCGACCTTAAACTCTAGAGTCGAACCGGCGACTATAAACCCTCCGGCCTGAAGACCGTCGAGAGGCGACGTTAAACTCTAGAGTCGAACCGGCGACTATAAACACTCGGCCTGAAGTCCGTCGAGCGGCGACGTTAAACCCCCGCCTTCACGGGCCAGCTCATCGGATATTCTTTCTCCCCCGTTCGGGGTCGAGCTTATTAGAGCAGCTATCCCCCCCATTCGGGGTCGAGCTTATTAGATATTTTATCTCCCCCGTTCGGGATCGAGCGATCGTCACTGGTCTCGGATCATCTTCAGTTATTTCATCTCCTCCATTCAGGGATGAGAGATTATTACTAGTCTCGGACCAGCTTATCAGTTATTTCATCTCCCCCATTCGGGGTCGAGTGGTCTTCACTGGTCTCAGACCAGCTTCAGTTATTTCATCTCCCCCGTTCGCTGTTGAGCGATTATTACTAGTCTCAGATCGGCTAATCAATTATTTCATCTCCCCCGTTCGAGGTCGAGTGATCTTCACTGGTCTCGGATCAGCTTCAATTATTTCTTATCTCCCCCATTCGGGGTCGAGTTATCTCCGATGGTCATGAACAAAGAGTATGTCTACTGGTTTCGGACCAGAATATAGGCAATGCGCCCGTTCGGCTCATGACTTTCGCTTCCACGCGCCTTCGATTCACAGTCTACATTCCAATTTAGTTCACGTACGTCGTGCCCGTTCAGCTCGTGACTTTTGCTTCCATGCGCCTTCGATTCACGGGCTACGCTCCAGTTCAGTCCACGTGCGATGCGCCCATTGGGCTCACGACTTTCGTCTTTGTGCACATTTGATTTCACGGGCTATGCTCCCACTCGGTTTTCGGGTTCCACTCCTACCCAGTGCTGCTTTACCTCTTGCTCGATATTTGTCCAGGCACGCACTTGGCGTTCGTCCTATAGTTTGCCTGGCAGCAGTTCGACCATGTCTTTCGTCGCTCGGTCGGCGCTTTGACAGCCGCCTGATCGTCTATTCTTCCGATCGACATCCTTCCGATCGTTCAGTCAACACCTTCGCGGTCGTGTGCTCGACAATCTCGGGGTCGCTCGCTCAGAACTCTCGTAGTCGCCCGACCGGTATCGTTCAGCCGTCCGTTTGGCCACACACTTAAACTACTTGGGTCGAGCTCTTGACATTTTCTAGATGGTCCGGTCAGCATTTTGCAATCTATTGGTCGACATCTACGAGGTCGCCTGCTCGGCATCGCTCGTCCGCTCGGTCTACTCCCGCATGTTGCTCGGTCTACTATCATCTTACTCGCCGCTCGCTTAATGTTGTGTCGCTCGCTTAGCATCAGTTCGGTTGTCGACTTGGTCCGCTCGACATGATTACCATCTCATAAGACACCATTACTATAGCGACCGCTCGTGAGGCATTATACGAGGGTTGCAACGATTTAACTTCGATATTGAGAGTGATTCAGCCTCTGCGATAGACTGTCCAGTCAGTAGGACTCGCACCTCCTTCGACTAGACTTGAAGGGGAGGCTTGTGATCCGGATATAGTGAGGGGCATGGGAGTAATTAGGGGATGAGGGAGGGGCATTTTAGTCATTAGGGAGGAGTAGGGTTGGGGGTTAAGAAGGGGCACTGTAGTCACAGCGTCGGAAGGGGGGGGGGGGGGCTTGGCTTGTGATTCGGGGGGCCGCCGCTAGGAGATGGAGGAGAAAGAGGCTTCGTGTAGGGGTTCTCCACCGCCTTCTCCCCTCGCCGGCATACGGCTCCGACTGCTGCCTCTGCCAGTCATGTCGATGCCACCCTCGCGAGGACGCCGATCGTCACTCCCCCTCTTCTCGTCGCAGCACACTTCTGCCGCCCCTCCACCTTCGGCCTGCTTGACGCCCCGCCTCCTTCAGTCTGCTTGACGCCGTCGTTGCCTCTTCTAGCGCATTGCAGCTGCCCCCAAGCGCTGCAACCGCCCCCACGCGCCACAGCCGGCGGGCTCCACCGCCAGTGCGTGTCGCCGCCCCTAGCAGACACCGATGCCTCCTCTGGCAGCCGCTAGTGCCTCCGGTAGGCCGCTGTTGCCTCCCCCTCCCGTAGTTCGCAGGCGGCATCGCCGCCTTCGGCGGCCGCCTATGCAGCCTCCAGCATCCACCAGCGCCTCTCGCCGCTGCCACTTCCACCACCGGTCGACCCACAACCTCCATGATTTGTATATTATGCTTTGTGTGTTGTGTTCTAGCCATCGAGCCGTTGAGATATTGGTATTATCCGGCCTATGTGCCGTATCCGGACTGCGTGTTGTATGTTGGCTTGCGAGCCGTTGTGATATTCTCGCCTAGGTGTCATTACCATGTCTCGGCCTACAGGCCGCCTTCTAGATCCATGTTGCATCGGATTCCATGCCGTCACTCTCAGATCTAGCTCCTCAGCTGGCTCACACCCATCTACCCGTCAGGGCATGATGACTCGATCAGCACCGCAATCAGCTCACCAAGCCATCCGAGGGCGCCCCCCGGGGCCAGGGTACATCACCGTACTCACCCTATGCTTATTTCATTGTTATGTTATTATTTGACTGCTTATATATCTGCGGGATCCGCCTCGAGCATCGGGGTACCAGAGACCGGGGCAACCTGGTCGCTGGATATAGGTACAGTTGACCAGAGGACTTCTGACGACTTGGTCAACGTAGAAGACAGCTCACCACCGGGTCATGGGGATGCGGTCAACCTTCCAGGCATGACACCTCGGCAGGTCTGTCTTCTCAGATTCCCGATAGGATCATCTCCCATAATTCCTTTTTACAACATTTCCGCGGTGAACCGTACCAGTGAAACTCGAAGATGAGCTTGTTAGCGAAGGGGAAGCTGATGTTGACCTCCCGGTCTACCAGGAAGCTGAGGTCGCTGTCGAATTTGAGACCTGAAAGTATGACGAGCACGTCGCCGTTGGCAGCGTGCACCACCTCTGCCCCCAATTGCATGTACCTGCAGGAACAAAGGCACATCCATGAATTCGTCAGAGTTCTCCTTTATAACAACATCGATCGAGAGACTCACTTGTACCAGTCGTCGACGTTCTATCTCTCCCCTCTGAGTTCGTTCCTCAGGCTCATGACGACGACATTCCTTTGCCCTTTGAACAGAGCCGCCATGTTTGTCAGGCCTTGAATCAACAAATCCGGATCGAAGAACTTGTCCTAGAAGAAGCCATTGCCGTCGTCTCGATTATAGCACCACCCCGGTGTCCTGATATGATTGTCCAAGATCACCATCACATCGTTGGCTGATAGGTTTTCCACCACCGCCTGCAAATTTTCTTTTGGGAATAAGAAGATTTCATATATACGATTTGATCCTATCCGAAAGTTGAGACGATGAAAATTGGAAATGTGATACTCCGGTTAACCATGTGCTGACTCCATACGACCCTGCAATCACAACTACATCAGTGCCGAGCCAGGGAAGGTGTCCCTGGCGTTGGCCCTCCGACGCTCAAGTCAGTCACCGGTGATGTGTGGAAGCAAAGCAAAGCAACGAACAGTAGCAGCAACAGTGGATTCTTGCATATCTCCGCTGAAGTTTGGACCCCCTTTATATAGGGCTCCTGTAGCGCTCACACACCTCCCAAGCCATGCACGCTTCTCCATGATTTTCATAAAAAGATATATTAGGAAAATGTCTCTGATACAATACCTTAACAAGCCGAGCATATTTCAGACATTATAGTAGAAGCTTCCGCTGTACGATCCTCTGCCTGAACATGCCGCCGACCATAACGTCTGTCAGCGGCAATGCCTCCCAAAAGGTTATCGATAGATACTCCTTTTGTATGTTACTGGGTCGAGCAGAAGAGCAGCTTGACCAGCATTCCACTATCCTTTGTTCTGCTGATGTGTTAAACGGGATTAGTGATTTGCTGACGGATCTACTCCCTGACTGAGCCGGGAAGCTGCTTGGCCAAAATATCGATGTGTTTGAATGTAGTTTGCTCGGTCGTCACTCCGCTCCGCTGATTTCAAGGTTTAGTGTAAGGCCGAATGGGGTTGCCGCTTGGCGCGCCTTTGTGAATACTTGCTTATGTGAGTGTTGGATGCTCGGTGTGTTCCCGAGCTGTACTAATGTCGGATCGGGTCTCCTTTATCCCAGTCAGGTGAGTGGGCTGCCCGAATGGTCGAGGATATAGGGCGTTGGTCAACCTTGATTTTGACCTACACCGTGGTTGTGACCCTCTGCGGGGTGGGCCCCTCATCACCGCATCACACATGCCTCCCCCTCAAGTCTAGTCGTAGGAGGCTGCAAGTCCGACTGACTGGACAGTTTGTCTCTGAAACGGTTCTTCCGCTTGGATGTAGATCCTCCTCTGACTTCAGCTTGTTGTGTGGCCGCTCCTTGCCGACCGGTCTACTGAAGACTGTCAACTGACCGTAGGTCTGACCCTTTGGGCCGATTGGCAAGATGAGCATTTGGACTTGGAATGAATTTTTCCTGGTTTTTGTAGACGAACGTGGTTGGGGATGATGCCACCCTAATGTCTCGGGAATCGTGCGGATCCTAGTGCATTAAGGCCGAATGCTTTTTATACCTTCATTAAATGCTAACTTATGGTAGAGCGCCATGTGCAGCGCCCTCGCATGCCGCACGCCTGACGTGACGGACGACGATTTGACGCTTTGGCGGTTCAAAATCGACAGCTCGATCTTGTCATCGGATCTAGCGCCCTAGATTGGACTGTCTCTATCGGCCGAGCCATAGGTTTATAACCTTACAGCACCGACTTCTCCTCCACATTTGCGTCTTCCTCGAGAGCTGCCGACGATCTGTTCCTGTGCGACCTTCTGGTCACTTTCTACGCCCCCTCTCCGGCAACTTCTTCTTCTCCAATAAGCTTTCCTTCCTTTCTTGTTCATCCTAGATCCTTAGCCTTTCTTTTCGCTCCCGGTCTTCCAGTTGTATGTGCTTTTCGTTCGCCCTTCTTTTCTTTGAACTTCTCCATCTGTTTTGACAATGGCGAGTTCCCCACAATCGTCGCACGCCAGTCCTGGGCTTTGGTACACCACCATAGAGACCAGGTTCGATGAGGCCGAGGCTGAAAGCCTCAAGAACGCTTTTGAGATTCCCCCCGATCACAAGCTCATTTTAGCTTCGCCTTCCGATCGGCCAAATGATCTGCCAACCGGCACCATCTGTTTGTTCAAGGATCATTTTATGGCCGGGCTCTTCTTCCCTACTCATCCCTTCATTGTCGAAGTATGTAATTATTTCTGCGTTCTCCTTCCACAACTCGTGTCAAACTCCTTTCGCCTTCTATGCGACATCATCGTGTTGTTTCGGCTGCACGACATCCCTTTGACTCCTCAAGTTTTCCACTACTTCTATTACCCCCAAACAATTCGAACTGGGGACCTATCTATTTCAGTCTCGGGTTGGATTGGTTTTCTTTGACAAAATGTCGACTTCCAACAAACATTGAAAGGAATACTTCTTTTTTATACGTCTTCCAGAGTGGCCAAACTTCCGGACCCGCTGGCAAGTTGGCTTACCAGCTCAACCCGATCTAAAGAAATACAAGAGCCACTTGGACTACCTTTATGCCGCATCCATGCTGGCCTGCAGGAAGTATGACATCCACAAGTTGCTGCTTGAGGGTGTGCTGTGTATCTTTGGCCTGAGCTCTATCCACACTGGGCTCGCGACCAGCTTAGGTAAGAGGTTACATGTATGTTTTTCCTTTGATTCTAACTGATTTTTCTACTTCTTTTGCAGCCGAAGTCATGTTGCGTGCTCGGATGGTTAGCTTTGCGAAGCTTCAGGATGTCGCGATTGAGGCGATTGCTACTGAAGAATTAGCGAGCTGCGGCCTACAGCCGGTCGACTCTCAAGATGAGAGCGCAGTGACTCCCGCCCCTGCGAGTGTAGGGGAAGCTAGCCGAGCACCCAGTGTCAAGGTTGCTGGTGGCTCGAGGCAACCATCCGCACGGGTGCCTGTCGCCCGAGCAGAGAGCTTAGGCTCTTTGGACGAGCCCCTGTTAAGGCGCAAGAGGCGCCGAGCAAAATCTCCGCGCTCTGCTGCTTCAACGGTGGGGTCTGCTGAAAGGGTTGAGGTCGGAACCTCGAATCTCCCCGCAGTTCTTGAGATCACGACCGGGATATCTTCCGACTGGACGCCTTCGGTGGCCGAGCTGTCGCAGGAGCCTATTGTCACAGAGCCTCTGGTCTCCATGCCGCCATCCTCACAACCATCGAGGGTTCTACGATCGACCATCCTCCCGGCGTCTGTGTCCCGGCCGGCCAACCCAAGAGCCTTGGCCCACTCGACCCCGGGTGACTGACGATCAGTCAGGACGATCCTTCATTTGCCAACGAAGGAGTACAGCGAGCCGAGCATCCAATCGCGCACTCTTGAGCATCAAATCATCATTCGGGGCTCGCTCGCTCAAGTCTGGGAAGAAGCCCGAGCGGCGGTGATGCCCCCGGGTGCGCTCGCCAACAGCCATACCTAAATGACAACTGGGTTAGCTCTTATTGTAATTATCCTTCCTCCGATCGACTCTTACCCCTTTCACTGCTTGTAGTATTGGGTGGAGAGCCTGGCCATGTGCCATAGGCTCGCATATTTGGAGGATGAGCTAATGAAACTGAGAGCCTCAAGCAGCCAACCCATCGCCAATCCAACGGAGGTGGCCAAGTTGAAGGCCGACCTGGAGAAGACGACCAAGCTCCTTGAGGCCAAACGGGCTAAAACCTCTGGCTAGGAGGAGATGCTGGGCCGACTCAACAAACGGATCAGCACCTTTGACAAAAAGATAGAGTCGACCATCGCTAGGAAGAACCGGGTCATCGAGGACCTGAAGCTAAAGAACAAGGAGGCTTGAGACCTCGCCAACAAGCTCAAGAAGGTTGAGGATTTTATGGCGATCGAGCGAGCGTCCCAGTCGGCCTGAGAAACTGAGCTCCAGGGCCAGCTCTCTGATAAGGACGTGCCACTGAAGTTGGCCCACGATGAGCTGGGGAAGGTGAAGACTGAACTGGAAGGCTCCCGAGAGGCATTGAAGATTTATCAGGACGCCGAGTCAAGTCGATTTACAATAATGAAATAGAACTAAATCCACTCGAAGGTGTTCAATGATAAAGTCATCACCCGTTATCTTCGGCTCTATAACTTCGCGATAGACGAGACGATCAAGCAGCTCAAGGCAGGAGGCCACCTTCTCGTGACCTTGAAGGACAACATTATTAGTCGGGATAAGATGACTGAGTCACTACCCGACGACGCTCTGGATAACCTTGAGTGAGGTTGAGCGTTGAAAATTTCTGCGGTCTTAATGTAAGCTCGCCCATTCGACGAAGCTCTTATCTTTAGCTTACGATTGTAATTTTGAAAATTTTAAAGTCTTAATATATGTGCGCCCGTTCGGTGAAGCATTTCCCTTTACAGCATTTTTGTTGGAACCCCAAGGTTGTTTTGGTGTGATCAACAAGTTAAGTTAGCTCCTGTGTGTTTTTAACCTTATGTCTAAGTGTGCAGGAGCTTAGGAGCACAGGTAGTCGAGCGAAAGACGCAGCTAGCGAGAAGGATGGCACGCGGTGCGTCCGAGGGATGAGGCGCTGTGAAAGAGTACACCGACAGACGAGAAGGAAGCGTGCGGTGGTTCCGAGGGACGAGAAGCCAGAGCGGAAGACTGCGGATGAGCATGCTGTTGGGATTTTCGAGCCGTAAAAATCACTTTTTACGTTGCGGAAACCTCGAAATCCCATACCACCGGATCCGTACGAAGTTATAAAACAAAAATTTTCATGTACATATTTTCTAAACCTAGATCTCCTCTAGATCTACATGGTAGAGAGATTACCCTTAATGCGAAGCCCTTCGCTTATCTCGCTCGTCCAAGTTTGCCGGATCTCGAGAGTGTTCAAGTGGGCACTCCTCTATACGTATCCACATGAACGATTAGGTGGAGAAAAATCAAACAAAAGGTGTGCTAGCACCTTTGAAGGTTTGACCAAGGTGGAGGAGAGGGAGAAGAAGATGAGAGGAGGAAGAAGAAGGAGGTTACAAAACCAAAATGAAACTCACACAAGAGTTAAGTGGCCGACCACTTCAAAAAGCTTTTAAACCTCCGTGGGATATCAAGAGTCAAGGCTCTTGATCTCCCTCATAAGGTGGCACACACATGTGCTAGCCTTGATGATGTGGCACATCATCATTAGTCCACTTAATGCCAACTCACAAATTAGGTGGCAATGGTCAAGTCAAACTTGACCTTTCATCTTCCTCTCAAGTCAAGTCAAAATTGACCACTTCTCTCCCATGGTTGATTAAATCTAACCATTGGTTCAAGTCAATTTTAATTTAATGAATCTCTATTCATTGAATTATATTGGCTCAATGAGTCTAAGTCCAAATTAGACTCATTTAACACATGAATCAAATTGAGTCCAACTCAATTAGTTTACTTTGGATTACTCTTAATCCAATTTGGTTCATCACATGAACCTAATCCTCTTGGTTCATCACATGAACCTAATCTCCATCTAATTGCCCTTTGTGTGTGACCCTATAGGTTCTTGTAACGTTGGTAATGCTCCTAAACCCATTTAGAAACATAAGTAATGAGCGATATCTAGCAACACATCATTACTACCCAAGTTACAAGAATGTTGAGATCCAACATCACCTTGTAACTACAAATTGTGACTCTTCATAATATGTGACAATGTCCTTCTATCCTAGACATCTAAATTGATCAATGTGAGGCATATACCGTGTCATCCTCTAATCAATCTAAATCTTGAACTCCAAGTAGACTCACTCAAATCAAATGAGCTCAATATCTCATATTGACTCACTTGGGCATGGTCATTCACTTAGTGGTCTCACTCTATCAAGAATAATGATGTCACTCCCATTATATAGAAGGGATAGATCCCATCTACATCACTCACATCTCTCCGCATAATTTGTTACATACCCAGTAATCGCCTTTATAGTCCACCCAGTTACGGGTGACGTTTGACGAAGCCAAAGTTTGCAACTCCTTATGTAGGGAACCATAGTGACTTCAGGTCCAAGGACTAATAGTCATACTAATAGCCACATGAGAAAGTATATGACACTCATATAACGATCCATGATATTTTCTCATGGCTGGTCATTCAGTATACATTCTCCAATGCATACCCATGTGTCAACTTGATATCTCTATATCCATGACTTGTGAGATCAAGTCATCGAGTTGACCAACATGTTAGTCTCGTCGCATTAACATTGTCCCTGAATGTTAATACTTGACTAGGAATGATTAAGAGTAGTGTTCCCTATATCATCTCACTATCGATTCAACCAATCGTTTGATATAGGTAAGAACGTGTTGGATCGAGAAAGCGCTAGAGGGGGGGGGGGTGAATAGCGCTCGCGGCTATTTCGTTCGATTCGTAAAACTATCGGAGTAAAATACGCAGCGGAAATGTAAATAAACACAAACACAGAGACACAGTCGTTTACTTCGTTCGGAGCATAGATCGACTCCTACTCGAAGGCCCACGATCCTTGATCGCTTTCCGTGGGTAACAACTAAAATATCGTGAATGAGTACAAGGAAATAAGTACAACTGGAATTGAAATAATACCGACAACAAAATAATAACTGAAGCTTCAGGTCGTCGGCGACTGCAACAACACCTTAGAGTCGTTTCTTGAGCAGCACACAGCAGAAGGAAAGCTTGTCAATTGTTGATCTTCACTGCTGCTCGAAGACCCCTTATAAAGGGCATCCAAGGCGCCTTGAAAGCCTCTGAAGGCGCCTCCATAGCTCCGAGTCCACCGTGCAGATGAGCGCTGACCATTCTACGCTTATCACCTTGAAGGCGCCTTCATAGGTCTTCAAGGCGCCTTCCAAGGCGCCTTCATAGCCAACCGAGGCGCCTCCAAGCTCCATGGAGGCGCCTTGGACACTGTTCATCCGAGGTTAATCTTTGTACTTTGGTCCCTGCAAGATACATTAATCCCAAATATACCCTGCAGCACAAAGTTAGCACATAAAGCATAATAGAAGTGATAATGATAGTCTCCGGACTATCCGAGCCTGACTTCGAATTTCTGACCGAAAACCCTATGTCGACCCGACGCCTACTGTTCCCTCTACGGGGAACGCGTCCTCACCTACTCCACTCAGGAGATTTACCTGTTGCCAGTGCGATCCTCCAGATCGACTGGACTTTTGCTCAGCACTCGATGCTTCCGGACTTTCTGCTGGACATCCGCTTCCCGGCTAGTCCAGTCTTTCACCTGGTTCACGACACCAGGACTTTCCACCTAGGGTTACCACCCCCTAGGACTTTTACCTGAAGCCATCGACTTGCCAAGACTTTCCGCATAGGGTTCTACCCCCTATGACCTAGGGTTACCGCCCCCTAGGGTTTTCCCTTTGCCTAACCGCAGCTAGGACTTTTCTCCACCTAGGGTTACCACCCCCTAGGACCTAGGGTTACCACCCCCTAGGATTTTCACCTGCCTAACCGCAGTTAGGACTTTCCTGAAACACTCATGCAACATGTTAGATAACAACAAGACTTAACTTTGAACCCTTTGCCATTATCAAAACTTGGGTTCGATCGTCGGATGCTTCTCGCACCAACAGAACGTTCTACTCAAGGACGCTATTATACTTAGTTATTTGACACCAATACAAGTAAGTATAATAACCATAAATAAATGCCTTTATATACATAAGAAATATGATACAATGAGTCCATACAACAATCATCAAATGATTGGCTCTAGGGCTCTAACTAACATATGCTGGCGGGTGAGAAGGAAGCACGCGACGATTCCGAGGGACGAGAAGCCGGAGCGGAAGCCCGCTCGAGAAGGTTGAAATTAGGTTCGGGTGAGCCTTATTTTAGTTGACTGAAATCACCCAAGCAAGTAGAGCCAGAGTGGAAGACCCGGATCAATGCAAGCAACACCAGAGCAGAGGGCCCCGACCAGAAAGTCAACTTGGTTGACTTAGTGGTCCGGGCGCTCGGATCTATTCCGGGCGCTTGGACCATCCGGGCGCCCGGAAGAGTTGGCTTTTTGACCAGATCACGTCAAGCACGATCCGTTGTGTTGGGGATAAAGTTTTATCCCCCAGGATGCTTGGAACCCTTCGGGGCACCCCGACCAAGGCTATAAATACAGCCTTGGTCCAAAAGCTTTACATCAACTCAAGAATTGTAATTCCAACACTCGTGTGCTTCTTTAGAGTTTAGCTTCTTTCTTTTTGCACTTAATCATTGTAAGAGGCTTCTTTGCTTGAAGGAGTATTTAGTGCTACACTTTCCTTGGATTAACAATCTCCTCGGTTGTAACCAAGTCAAATCTCTGTGAGCCTCGTATTTTATATTTTAATTTACTGCTTTTATATTTTGTAAGTGTTAGTTTAGAAAATTTCAAGAAGGGTTGTGCTTTTGTTTTGTAGGCTATTCAACCCCCTTTCTAGCTCGCCCCAGCATTCAACAAGTGGTATCAGAGCCAAGGCGCTTCAGGAGGACTAACCACCGAACGAAGCAACGAATTAATGGCCAGACCAAGCATCTACCCACTGAAGTTCGAAGGGAAATTCACTAGCTGGAAAAAGCAAATGCAAGTATTTTTTAAAACTGATTTTGATTTAATGTTAATTATGGAATTCTGTTTTATATCACCGGAAGGTAAGGAGAAATACCACTGGACGAAAAAGGAGTAGGTCGACTACGTGGCAAACGGCAAAGCAGAGTACCATCTACTAACCATTCTTCCGCCACAAGAAGTCAACCGGATCGCTAACTACGACTTCGTGAAGGAACTTTGGGAGAAGTTCCTTGAGCTACACGAAGGAACGTCTGAAGCTAAGCTCGCAAAACGAGATTTACTCCGTAACCAACTCACCAGCCTGTGACTTGGGGAAGACGAGATAATTGCACATCTGCACTCAAGAATTAAGGAAATCATCACCAAACTCTCGAATCTCAGAGAAAAGGTAAGTAACCGTGATTCGCTAAGGTATGCCCTAAATTCTTTTTCTAGAAATACGAAATGGGCATCACTAGTAGATGCCTTCTATATTTCTAAAGATTTAGAAAAATACTTTAGAAGAGTTATTCTCGATATTTGAAGTGCACGAATCAAGATGCGCAGGTACAAAGGAGCCCAAGAACAACGTCACCCTCATAGCATCGAGAGACGAACCTGAGTCGGAGTCTTCTCTTGATGACAAGGAAATGGTAATGATGGTAAGACGGTTCAAGAATCTTTGTAAGTCTAGAAAAACTAATCATCCGCAGGGTAAAAAGAAAAGGACCATCCACTGCTACCACTACAACGAAGAAGGGAACGTCAAGGACAATTACCCCAAGTTAACGAACAAGGACAAATAGAAGAAGCCTGTTCAAAAACATAAGACCTTAAAAGTGACGTGGGATGATACGTCATCCGAGTCAGAAGTCGAAGCCTTCTCCGGACTTGCACTAATGGCAAGTCATCAAGACGACGACTGCGAGTCAAGCTCTTCCGAAATGACCATCGAGAGCATCGATGAAGGGGGATCCACATCGGAAGAAAGCAGCAGTTCAGGGGGAGAAACGGACAATGAGATCGATAAGGTAAGTCAGGCATGATCTCTTCCTCCCGATAAATTATTTAAGTTCATTAAATTGTTAATTAGGGATTGCTGTAAATTAGAAAAAGAAATTAAGAATTTAAAAACCATATTAGCTAAATCATGCCCAATAGAAGAATTTGACAGAATTAAATTAGAAAATGATAATTTAAAAGTACAAGTAAATAACTTGAAAAATCATGCATGCTCATCTAATACCAATGGTAGAAAATTTAACAATTTAAATTGGTATTTTAGATATCATAAGGGATAAATTAGAAACATTTCAAAGAAATATGTCCCTAAAAAATTCTTAGTTAATCCAGTTGACTGGAACCTATATTGGGTTCCTAAGTCCTACTTAATCTAAATTTTAATCAGATTTAGCGCTTTAGCAAGAAAATTAAACAATGAATTTCTTTATAAGCCTTTGTCTAAGGAAGTGGTTATTTCTCCAATAACCAAGAAGGCCTAGTGCTTCGCCACGACCTAGAAGCCAAAATATTGAAATAAAATGTTTAATTAACTTTCTAATAAAGCATTAAGGTTGAAATTTAATAATGCTTTAAAAAGTCTTTTAAATATTTTTTTACTTAGATTTTTTTTGCGTAAAACTTTTACTTAGAAAAATAAGTTAAAAAGTTCTTCTGAAATTTCTGCTTAAATTTTTACTTAGATTTTTTTTTTCAAAAACATTTTTGCAAAATTTCCTAAGTTAGAATTTTTTAAAATTTTCTTACTTAAAGTTTTACTTAGAAATCTTTTAACTTAGAACATTTTTTTTTGAAAATTATTGCAAATTTTTTTCAAAGTTACAAATTTTTCCCTTAGAGTTTTTCTTTGAATCTCAATTTTTTATATGATCAAAGGGGGAGAAGAAAAAGTATAAGTCTAGAGGGAGTAAACCAAAAATTTAAATTTTCTATCTTTTTGCACTTTATTATAAAATTAGTTAGTTTATTTTTTTACATCTATTTACCCTAGCTTAACTTGGGTTGCTCACATCAAAAAGAGGGAGTTTGTTGGAACCCTAAGGTTGTTTTGGTGTGATAAACATGTTAAGTCAGGTCCTGTGTGTTTCTAACCTTGTGTCTAAGTGTGCAGGAGCTTAGGAGCACAGGTAGTCGAGTGGAAGACGCAGTTAGCGTGAAGGATGACACGCGGTGTGTCCGAGGGACGAGGCATTGCGGAAGAGTACACCGATGGACGAGAAGGAAGCGTGCGGTGGTTCTGAGGGACGAGAAGTCGGAGCGAAAGATTACTCGGGGAGCAAGAGACACAGCTAGCGAGAAGGTCGACACGGGGTGTGATCGAGGGACGAAGATTGCGGATGAGTACGCTAGCGGACGAGAAGGAAGCACACGACGATTCCGAGGGATGAGAAGCCGGAGCAGAAGCCCCCTCTAGAAGGCCGAAATGGGATTTGGGTGAGCCTTATTTTGGTTGACTGAAATCACCCAAGCAAGTGGAGCCAAAGTGGAAGACTCGAATCTAGGCAAACAACACCAGAGCAGAGGGCCCGGATCCATTCCGGCCGCCTGGACCATCCGGGTGCTCAAAACTATTCCGGGCGCTCGGACCATCCGGGCGCCCGGAACCATTCCGAGCGCCCGGAGTTGGCTTTTTGACCAGATCATGTCAAGCGCTATCCGTTGCGTTGGGGATAAAGTATTATCCCTCCAGGGCTCCTGGAACCCTCGGGGCACCTCGACCAAGGCTATAAATACAGCCTTGGTCCAGAAGCTTTACATCAACTCAAGAATTGTAATTCCAACACTTGTGTGCTTCTTTAGAGTTTAGCTTCTTTCTTTTTACACTTAATCGTTGTAAGAGGCTTCTCCACCTGAAGGACTATTTAGTGCTACACTTTCCTTGGATTAACAACCTCCCCAGTTGTAACCAAGTCAAATCTCGTGAGCCTAATCTTTTCTGTTTTAATTTGCTGCTTTTATATTTTGCAAGTGTTAGTTTAGAAAAGTTCGAGAAGGGTTGTGCTTTTGTTTTGCAAGCTATTTAAGCCCCCTTCTAGCCGACCCCAGCGGTCCAATAGTTTCTTGCCTCTGATTGAATGCCCATGATCTCGTGTTTGTGACTAGCCGCTTGAACGTAAGAGCAAGCTCGGGTTTAAGGTCGCCGCTCGACCGTTAGTGAAGACACGCATTTAACGTTGCCGCTCGACGATTTGGTGAAGACTCGAGTTTAAGGTCCCCGCTCGACCGTTGGTGGAGACATGCGTTTAACGTTGCTGCTCGACGATTTGGTGAAGACTCGAGTTTAAGGTCGCCGCTCGATCGTTGGTGGAGACACGCGTTTAATGTCGCCGCTCGACGATTTGGTGATGACTCGAGTTTAAGGTCGCCGCTCGACCGTTGGTGGAGACACGCGTTTAACGTCGCCGCCCAATGATTTGGTGAAGACTCGAGATTAAGGTTGCCGCTCGACCATTGGTAGAGACACGCATTTAACGTCGTCGCTCGATGATTTGGTGAAGACTTGCATTTAACGTTGTCGCTCGACGATTTGGTGTGTCGTTCGGCATATAGCTTAGAAATCTTTTACTTTAACCCTGCATTCAGTGAGGACGTACAAAAATATATGAATACACCCTACACTTGTGCACCTCTCATCCGTCCCGATAGGGTTGGAGATGATTTGCACTCCATGGTCGTTAGAGCTGTCTTCCCATCTCGTCTTCCAGATAATAAGCACTTGAGCGGAGCTTTTCCACAACCTTGTAAGGCCCTGCCCATGGAGCTTCGAGCTTGGTGACGTCCCCGACTGGCCTTGTTGGGACTTTCGGGCCGTAAAAATCGCTTTTTGCGTTGCGGAAACCCCGAAGTCTTGCCATCGGATCTGTGCGAAGATATTTAAAATTTTACATGTACATGTTTGTAATCCTAGATCTACCTTAGATCTACATGAAAGGAAGTATACCTTTGAAGCGAAGCCCTTCGCAAATCCCGCTCGTCCAAGGTTCTTCGGATCTCTAGTGTGTTCAAGTGAACACACCTCTAGAAGTATCCACACGGGACAAGAGATGGAAGAAAAACACCTAGAGTGTGCTAGCACTCTTGGATGTTTCAACCAAGGAGGATGAGAGGGAGAGAAGAGAAGAGAGGAGGAAGAAGAAGATGAAATCAATTGCCTTGAATTACCCAAAAATGTAACTCCTCTCCCTTTTAAGTGGTCGGCCACTCTTGGGATACCAAGAGTCATGCCTCATGGTTTTCTTCATGAGGTGGCACACACATAATGTAGCCATGATGATGTGGAACACCATCATTGGCCGACCCCATGCCATGTGGCTTTGGTCAAGTTAAACTTGACTAATGAAGTGGCATTTGGTCAAGTCAAACTTGACCTTTCATCTTCCCTCTCAAGTCAAGTCAAACATGACCTCTTATCTCCCATGGTTGATCAAATCTAACCATTTGATTTAATAAATCTATATTCATTGAATTAAATTGATTCAATGAGTCATAATCTAAATTAGACTCATTGAACACATGAATCACATTGAGTCCAACTCAATTAGTCTAATTTGGATTACTCTTAATCCAATTTGGTTCATCATAAGAACCTAATCCTCTTGGTTCATCAAATGAACCTAATCTCCATCTAATTTCCCTTTGTGTGTGACCCTATAGGTTCTTGTAACGTTGACAATGTTCCTAAACACATTTAGAAGCATAAGTAATGAGTGGTATCTAGCAACACATCATTACTACCCAAGTTACAAGAATATTTCCAACATCACCTTTGTGACTACTAATTGTGACTCTCACAATATGTGCTAATGTCCTTCTATCCTTGACATCTAGATTAATCAATTTGAGGCATAGACCATGTCATCCTCTAATCAATCTAAATCTTGAACCCCAAGTAGACTCACTCTAATCAAATGAGCTCAATATCTCATATTGACTCATTTGGACATGGTCATGCACTTAGTGGTCTCACTCTATCAAGAATAATGATGTCGCTCCCGTCATATAGGAGGGATAGATTCCATCTACATCACTCACATCCCTCTGCATAATTTGTTACATAACCAGTAATTGCCTTTATAGTCCACCCACTTACGGGTGACGTTTGACGAAGCAAAAGTATATAACTCCTTATGTAGGGAACCATGGTAACTTCAGGTCCAAGGACTGATAGTCATACTAATAGTCACATGAGAAAGTATATGACACTCATATAACGATCCATGATACTTTCTCATGGCGGGTCATTCAGTATACATTCTTCAATGCATACCCATGTGTCAACTTGATATCTCTATATCCATGACTTGTGAGATCAAGTCATCGAGTTGACCTACATGCTAGTCTCATCGCATTAACATTGTCCCTGAATGTTAATACTTGGCTAGAAATGATTAAGAGTAGTGTTCTCTATATCATCTCATTATCAATTCAACCAATCGATTGGTATAGATAAGAACCCTCTACTCAATAATGATATTATACTTAGTTATTTGGCACCAATACAAGTAAGTATAATAAGCATAATGAAATGTATTTATAAATATACTTTAATATGATACAACGAGTCCATACAACAATCATCATATGATTGGCTTTAGGGCTCTAACTAATAATATTCCACTAGCACTAGTGCCAATCAGTGTAGGGTCAAATACCCAATGACCTAGTGTGACCATCATACTTTCTCTGTACCAAAGCCTTGATCAAGAGATCAGCGACGTTAGCCTCTGTGGGTACTCTGCAAATCTTCATATCTTCTCTATTGATGATCTCTCGAATGAGATGGAAGTGCCGTAGTATGTGTTTGGTCCGTTGGTGTGAGCGAGGTTCCTTAGCCTGTGCAATTGCTCCATTGTTGTCACAATAGAGCTCAATAGGATCTGCAATGCTAGGAACCACCCCAAGCTTAGTAATGAACTTGCGGATCCAAACTGCCTCCTTTGCTGCTTCTGATGCAGCAATAGACTCGGCCTCTGTTGTAAAATCAGTAACTGTGTCCTGCTTCGAACTCTTCCAGCTCACAGCACCACCATTCAAGCAAAACACAAACCCAGTTTGGAAGTTGGCATCACTATAACCCTTTACAGCTAGCTCATCATCGCCTCCATATATCAAGAAATATTCTTTAGTCCTTCTCAAGTACTTAAGAATTTTCTTTACCGCTATCTAGTGACCTTCACCTGGATCTGACTGGTATATGCTCGTCATGCTCAAAGCATACAAAATATCAGGACGAGTACATAGCATGGCGTACTTGATAGATCCTATGGGTGAAGCATAAGGGATCTTATCCATGCAGTCTCTCTCCTCTCTAGAAGAGGAACTTTGAGTCTTCGAAAGACTCACACCATGTGACATCGACAAAAATCCTTTCTTAGATTTCTGCATGGCAAACCATAGTAATATCTTGTCAATGTATGTACTCTGACTTAGGCCAAGCAATCTCTTAGATCTATCTCTATAGATCTTTATGCCTAGAATGCAGGCTGCTTCACCTAAGTTCTTCATTGAGAAACAATTCCCCAGCCAAGTTTTGACAGACTGCAGTAAAGGAATGTCATTCGCAATGAGTAGTATGCCATCCACATACAATACAAGGAAGACAACTATGTTCTCAACAACCTTCTTGTAAACACAGGGTTCATCTTCATTCTTGATGAAACCAAACTGTTTGATCGCATCATCGAATCAAAGATTCGAACTCCGAGAAGCTTGCTTTAGTCCATAAATGGACTTATGCAGCTTGCATACTCTGCCAGTATGCTGTGGATCTATAAAACCCTCAAGTTGTGTCATGTACACATCCTCGAGCAAGTTTCCATTCAGAAACACGGTTTTGACATCCATCTGCCAGATCTCATAATCGTGGTATGCTGCAATAGCAAGAATGATCCGAATGGACTTAAACATCGCTACTGGAGAAAAGGTTTCATCATAGTCAATACCATGAATTTATTTGAAACCTTTAGCTACCAGACGACCCTTATATATTAGTCCATCCATGTTAGTCTTTCTTTTAAAGACCCACTTACACCCAATGGGTTTTATCGCTTCAGGTGGATCAACCAAAGTCCATACTTGGTTGGTGTACATAGATTTCATCTCGGATCTCATGGCCTCTAGCCACTTCTAAGATTCTGGTCTCATCACAGCCTCCTGATAGGAGGTAGGCTCATTCTCAACGAGCATAGCGTCATCATGGTCAGACAAGAGAAATGAGTATCTCTCAGGCTGACGACGTACCCTATCAGACCTGCGAAGAGGTATGTCTACTTGAACTGGTTGTTGTTCCTCAACTCCTTGTGGAACAATCTCATCATCCATAACACTTTGTGGTTCCAGTTCAACTTCCATCAAGGCTTCAGTGCTATGGTCCATATCTTGAACTTCTTCAAGATTGAACGTACTCCCACTAGTTTTTCTAGAAACAAAGTCCCTTTATAGAAATATCCCAGTCTTAGTCACAACTATTTGTGTTGACTGGGAATGTAGAAGTAATATCCCTTCATTTCCTTGGGATATTCTATAAAATAGCACTTATCGGATTTGGGTCCTAGTTTATCTGAGACTTGACGTCGAACATAAGCCTCACAACCCCAAATCCTCATAAAAGATACCTGGGCATCTCTCCCAGTCCATATGCTATATGGTGTCTTTATCACAACCTTGGATGGAACACAATTGAGTATGAAGGCTGCTGTGTCCAGAGCATAGCCCCAAAGAGATATAGGAATATCTGTGTGACTCATCATAGACCGTACCATATCTAATAGGGTATGATTCCTCCTTTTGGATACACCATTCCACTGTGATGTTCTAGGAGGAGTGAGTTGGGATAGAATCCCACACTCGGCTAGATAGTCACGAAACTCATGGCTAAGGTATTCACCACCTCAATCTGATCGAAGTATCTTAATACTCTTGCCAAGCTGGGTTTGTAGTTCATTCTTAAATTCTTTGAACTTTTCAAAGGATTCTCACTTATGTGTCATCAGATACACATAACCATATCTACTGAAGTCATCAGTAAATGTACTGAAGTACCCATAACCACCTCTGATAGCGACATTGAAAGGGCCACATACATCACTGTGTATAAGTCCTAACAAGTCAGTCGCTCTTTCGCTATGTCCACTAAAGGGAGTCTTGGTCATCTTGCCCAGTAGGCATGACTCGCATGTCTCATATGATTCAAAATCAAATGAGTCGAGCAAACCATCTTTATGGAGTTGGGATAAGCGTTTGTCATTTATATGACCTAAGCGACAATGGAAGAGATAGGTTTGGTTCATTTCATTTGATTTGAACCTTTTGGTATTTATGTTATAGATGGGGTTCTCTAAGTCTAGAATATAGAGTCCGTTCATCAGAGGTGCACTACAATAGAACATATCGTTTAAATAGAAGGAACAATATTTGTTCTTTATGATAAATGAGAAGCCTTTCTTGTCCCAACAAGAAACTGAAATAATGTTCTTAGTAAGAGCAGGCACATAACAACATTTATCTAATTCTAGTACAAGCCCAGAGGGCAGAGATAGATAGTAAGTCCCTACAGCAACAGTAGCAACCCGTGCTCCATTGCCTACTCGTAGATCCACCTCACCCTTCGTCAATGCCCTGCTATTTCTCAATGCTTGCACATTAGTACAAATGTGAGAAGCACATCCGGTATCTAATACCCATGATGAAGAAATAGAGAGATTAACTTCTATAACATATATACCTAAGTAGAAGTCTCACTTCGCTTCTTTTTAAGATCTTCGAAGTAAACTTTGCAGTTCCTCTTCTAGTGCCTGGTCTGCCCGCAGTGGAAGCAGGTAGTATCCTTGGCGACCCCTCCTTTGGGTTTCAGTGCCTTGCCTTTGCCCTTGGCTTGGGACTTTGCCTTACCTTTAGGCTTGCCCTTGCCTTTGTGCCTTTGCACCATCAAAATGGAGTTGGGCATAACTTTCTTAAGGTTGAGCTCAGCAGTTCTCAACATACTCAGAAGCTCAGGCACTGACTTGTCAATTTCGTTCATGTTGTAATTCATGACAAATTGACTGTAGCTTTTGGCAAGGATTGCAAGATCAAGTCAGTGGCCAGCTCTTGGCCAAATGGGAATCCCAACTTCTGTAGGTTCTTTATGTACCCAATCATCTTGAGTACATATGGGCCTACGGGAGTCCCGTCTTGCATCTTGCACTGAAATAGTGCCTTAGAGATCTCGAATCTCTCATGCCTTGCTTGTCCTTGATATAGTTGACGAAGATGTTTAACCATATCATAAGCACCCATCAACTCGTGTTGCTTCTGAAGCTCAGAGTTCATGGTTGCGAGCATGAGACATGACACATCTAATGCGTCATCTTGATGCTTCTTATAAGCATCTCTGTCAGCTCGCGTGGCAGTGGCAGGAGGTGCCTCGGGAATGGGCTGCTCCAGGACGTACAATTTTCTTTCTTGAGTGAGAACTATTCTCAGATACCTATACCAGTCCAGGAAATTAGCTCCATTGAGCTTGTCCTTATCAAGGACAGAACACAGAGAGAAGGTGTTCATGTTTATCTACATGGCAATTTACAACAGAAAAATGAAGAAAATAAATATCATATTTCACTAATCATTTAATTAGGCCTTTAATCAAACGATGCTCCCACTGAATTATAGAAATTTTATAGAATTCAGTCATGGATGTGGTCAAACCACACTCACTAGATTCTAACCAACTAGCTATAATTCTTGCGGGACAAGATCCACATCATACTACACCTTGAGTTAGGTTTGGCTAAATCGCCCAAGACTTAGTATGATCGGTAGGTAACTAATTACCAATTACATCTCTATGCAATTATTGTTTATAGGATCAAGATCTGCATGTATATTAAAACTTGAGTTAGCTTTGGCTAAATCGTCTAAGAGTTAATATAAATGTGATTTTGACCTATCTTCTAATCATTGGAAAAATACCTATAGTTAAACCCGATCTAATTGAGTTAACTAGTTTTACTCAATCTAATTGAGTTTGTACTCACCCAAGCTTTTATAGGTGGGACCAACATTGTCCCTCCACACCCTACCAAGATAATATGCGTTGCTCTGCTTTGGCAAATTCAATAACAACATGTGATCGAGGTAGTGATGGGTATCAAAATGTGGTAGGCATTTCGAGTTGACGTGATTAAGATCTAATCTAATTGTTAATGTGTATCATATACGTGATTAAGATCTAATCTAATCGTTAAGATGTATCATATACGTGATTAAGATCTAATCAAATCCTTAAGGCACTAATTAATTACTCTACTCTAGCATGCATCACATACACACAAGCAATTAATTAAAATTTTGATTAGGTCATGACCCTACTATGATCTTTTCAAGCCAATGAGAAGATCGGACGGTCAACCAAGGGACTGTTGGGACTTTCGAGCCGCAAAAACCGCTTTTTACGTTGTGGAAACCCCGAAGTTCCATGCCACCGGATCCGTGTGAATATTAATATTTCGTGTACATGTTTTTCTAACCTAGATCTACACTAGATCTACATGTTAAAGAGTTTATACCTTTGATCCGAAGCCCTTCGCTTATCCCGCTTGTCCAAGATTCATCGGATCTCAAGGGTGTCAAGTGAACACCCCTCTATGTGTATCCACACGAACAAAAGGATGGAGAAGAAACCTTAGAGTGTGCTAGCACTCATGGAGGTTTCAGCCAAGGAGGAGGAGAGGGAGAGAATAGAAGAGAGGAGGAAGAAGATGAAATCAATGAGCACAAAAATTGTAACTCACACCCATTCAAGGTGGCCGGCCACTTTAGAGGTTTTTAAACCTCCATGGAATATCAAGAGTCACAACTCTTGATCTCCCTCATGAGGTGGCACACACTCATGTAACCATTGATGATGTGGCACATCATCATTGGCCGGCCCAATGCCAAGTCACAATGACAAGGCATTTGGTCAAGTCAAGGTCAAGTCAAACTTGACTCTTCATCTTCCTCTCAAGTAAAGTCAAACTTGACTTAAATTCTCCCATGGTTGATCAAATCCAACCTTTGATTCAAGTCAATTTAATTTATTGAATTTCTATCCATTAAATTAAATTGATTCAATGAGTCATAATCTAAATTAGACTAATTGGACACATGAATCAAATTGAGTCCAACTCAATTAGTCTAGTTTGGATTACTCTAAATCAAATTTAGTTCATCATATGAACCTAATCCTCTTGGTTCATCAAATGAACCTAATCTCCATCTAATTGCCCTTTGTGTGTGACCCTATAGGTTCTTGTAACGTTGGCAATGCTCCAAAACCCATTTAGAAGCATAAGTAATGAGCGGTATCTAGCAACACATCATTACTACCCAAGTTACAAGAATGTTGAGATCCAACATCACCTTGTGACTACTAATTGTGACTCCTCACAATATATGACAATGTCCTTCTATCCTTGACATCTAGATTGATCAATTTGAGGCATAGACGGTGTCATCCTCTGATCAATCTAAATCTTGAACACCAAGTAGACTCACTCTAATCAAATGAGCTCAATATCTCATATTGACTCATTTGGGCATGACCATGCACTTAGTGGTCTCACTCTATCAAGAATAACGATGTCACTCCCGTTATATAGGAGGGATAGATCCCATCTACATCACTTACATCCCTCCGCACAATTTGTTACATACCCAGTAATCGCCTTTATAGTCCACCCAGTTACGGGTGACGTTTGATGAAGCCAAAGTATGCAACTCCTTATGTAGGGAACCATGGTGACTTCAGGTCCAAGGACTAATAGTCATACTAATAGCCACATGAGGAAGTATATGACACTCATATAACGATCCATGATACTTTCTCATGGCGGGTCATTCAGTATACATTCTCCATTGCATACCCATGTGTCAACTTGATATCTCTATATCCATGACTTGTGAGATCAAGTCATCGAGTTGACCTACATGCTAGTTTCGTCGCATTAACATTGTCCCTGAATGTTAATACTTGACTAGGAATGATTAAGAGTAGTGTTCTTTATATCATCTCACTATCGATTCAACCAATCGATTGATATAGATAAGAACCTTCTACTTAAGGACGCTATTATACTTAGTTATTTGACACCAATACAAGTAAGTATAATAACCAAAACAAATACCTTTATATACATAGGAATATGATACAATGAGTCCATACAACAATCATCATATGATTGACTCTAGGGCTCTAACTGACAATCTTCCACTAGCACTAGAGCCAATCAGTGTAGGCTCCAAGGCCCAATGACCTAGTGTGACCATCATGCTTTCTCTGTGCCAAAGCCTTGGTCAAGGGATCAGTGATGTTAGCCTCTATGGGAACTCTGCAAATCTTCACATCTCCTCTATCGATGATCTCTCGAATGAGATGGAAACACCGTAGTATGTGTTTGGTCCGGTGGTGTGAGCGAGGTTCCTTAGACTGTGCAATTGCTCAATTGTTGTCACAATAGAGCTCTATCGGATCGGCTATGCTAGGAACCACCCCAAGCTCAGTAATGAACTTACGGATTTAAACTGCCTCCTTTGCTACTTCTGATGCAGTAATATACTCGGCCTCTGTTGTAGAATCAGCAACTATGTCCTGCTTCGAACTCTTCCAGCTCACAGCACCACCATTCAAGCAAAACACGAACCCAGACTGTGATCTATAATCATCCTGGTCAGTTTGGAAGCTGGCATCACTGTAACCCTTTACAGCTAGCTCATCATCGCCTCCATATATTAAGAAATATTCTTTAGTCATTCTCAAGTACTTAAGAATATTCTTGACTATTATCCAGTGTCTTTCACCTGGATCTGACTGATATCTACTCGTCATGCTCAAAGCATACGAAACATCAGGATGAGTACATAGCATTGCGTACATGATAGATCCTATGGCTGAGGCATAAGGGATCGTATCCATGCGGTCTCTCTCCTCTCTAGAAGAGGGACTTTGAGTCTTCGAAAGACTTACACCATGTGACATCGGCAAAAATCACTTCTTGGAGTTCTGCATGGCAAACCGTAGTAATACCTTGTTAATATATGTACTCTAACTTATGGCTAACAATCTCTTAGATCTATCTCTATAGATCTGTATGCCTAGAATATGGGTTGCTTCACCTAAGTCCTTCATTGAGAAACAATTCCCTAGCCAAGTCTTTATAGACTGCAGCAAAGGGATGTCGTTCCCAATGAGTAGTATGTCATCCACATAAAACACAAGGAAAACAACTGTGTTCCCTACAACCTTCTTGTAGAAACAGGGTTCATTTTCATTCTTGATGAAACTAAACTGTTTGATCGCATCATCGAATCGAAGATTCCAGCTCTGAGAGGCTTGCTTTAGTCTATAAATGGACTTATGCAACTTGCATACTCTACCAATATGCTCTGAATCTACAAAACCCTCAAGTTGTGTCATATACACATCCTCGAGTAAGTTTCCATTCAGAAACGTAGTTTTGACATCCATCTTCCAGATCTCAAAATCGTGGTATGCTGCAATAGCAAGCATGATCCGAATGGATTTAAACATCACTACTGGAGAAAAGGTTTCATCATAGTCAATACCATGAATTTGTTTGAAACCTTTAGCTACTAGACGACCCTTATATATTAGTCCATTCATGTTAGTCTTTCTCTAAAAGATCCACTTACACCCAATGGGTTTTATTGCTTCAGGTGGATCAACCAAAGTCCATACTTGGTTGGTGTACATGGATTGCATCTTGGATCTTATGGCCTCTAGCCACTTCTAAGAATCTGGTCTCATCACAGCCTCCTGATAGGAGGTTGGCTCATTCTCAACGAGCATAACGTCATCATGGTCAGACAAGAGAAATGAGTATCTCTCAGGCTGACGACGTACCCTATCAGACCTGCGAAGAGGTATGTCTACTTGAACTACTTGTTGTTCCTCAACTCCTTGTGGAACAATCTCATCATCCACAACACTTTGTGGTTCCAGTTCAACTTCCATCATGGCTTCAGTGCTATGGTCCATATCTTGAACTTCTTTAAGATTGAACATACTCCCACTAGTTTTTCTAGAAACAAAGTCCCTTTCTAGAAATATCCCAGTCTTAGCCACAACTACTTTGTGTTGACTAGGAATGTAGAAGTAATATCCCTTCGTTTCCTTGGGATATCCTATAAAATAGCACTTATCGGATTTGGGTCCCAGTTTGTCTGAGACTTGACGTCGAACGTAAGCCTCACAATCCCAAATCCTCATAAAAGATACCTGGGCATCTCTCCCAGTCCATATCCTATATAGTGTCTTTATCACAACCTTGGATGGAGCACGGTTGAGTATGAAGACTGCTGTGTCCAGAGCATAGCCCCAAAGTGATATAGGAAGATCAGTATGACTCATCATAGACCGCACCATATCTAATAGGGTACGATTCCTCATTTCGGATACACCATTCCACTGTGGTGTTCTAGGAGAAGTGAGTTGGGATAGAATCCCACACTCAGCTAGATAGTCATGAAACTCATGGCTAAGGTATTCACCACATCGATCTGATCAAAGTATCTTAATACTCTTGCCAAGCTAGTTTTGTACTTCATTTTTGAATTCTTTGAACTTTTCAAAGGATTCTGACTTATGTGTCATCAAATACACATAACCATATCTATTGAAGTCATCATTAAAGGTAATGAAGTACCTATAACCACCTCTGGCACTGACATTGAAAGGGTCACAAACATCACTATGTATAAGTCCTAACAAATCAGTCGCTCTTTCGCTGTGTCCACTAAAGGGAGTCTTGGTCATCTTGCCTAGTAGGCATGACTCGCATGTCTCATATGATTCAAAATCAAATGAGTCCAGCAAAACATCTTTATGGAGCTGGGATAAGCGTTTGTCATTTATATGACCTAAGCGACAGTGGAAGAGATAGGTTTGGTTCATTTCATTTGATTTGAACCTCTTGGTATTTATGTTATAGATGGGGTCATCCAAGTCTAGAATGTAGAGTCCGTTCATCAGAGGTGCACTACAATAAAACATATCATTTAAATAAATTGAACAACATTTGTTCTTTATTATAAATGAAAAACCTTTCTTGCCCAAACACGAAACTGAAATTATGTTCTTAGTAAGAGCAGACACATAACAACATTCATCTAGTTCTAGTACAAGCCCAGAGGGCAGAGATAGATATTAAGTCCCTACAGCAACAGCAGCAACCCGTGCTCCATTACCTACTCGTAGGTCCACCTCACCCTTCATCAATGCCCTGTTATTTCTCAACGCCTGCACATTAGTACAAATGTAAGAAACACATCCAGTATCTAATACCCATGATGAAGAAATAAAGAGATTAACTTCTACAACATATATACCTGAAGTATAAGTCTCACTTCTCTTCTTCTTAAGATCTTCCAGGTAAACTTTACAGTTCCTCTTCTAGTGCCCGGTCTGATCGCAGTGGAAGCAGGTAGCATCCTTGGTGACCCCTCCTTTGGGTTTTAGTGCCTTGCCTTTGCCCTTGGCTTGCGGCTTTCCCTTACCTTTAGGCTTGCCCTTGCATTTGCCCTTTTACACCATCAAAATGGAGTTGGGCTTTACCTTCTTAAGGTTTAGCTTAGCAGTTCTCAACATGCTTAGCAGCTCGGGCAGTGGCTTGTCAATTTTGTTCATGTTGTAGTTCATGATGAATTGACTGTAGCTCTCCGGCAAGGATTGCAAGATAAAGTCAGTGGCCAACTCTTGGCCAAGGGGAAATCCCAACCTCTGTAGGTTTTCTATGTACCCAATCATCTTGAGTACATATGGACCTACGGGAGTCCCGTCTTGCATCTTGCACTGAAACAATGCTTTAGAGATCTTGAATCTCTCGTGCCTAGCTTGTCCTTGATATAGTTGACAAAGATGTTCAACCATATCATAAGAACCCATCAACTCGTGTTTCTTCTGAAGCTAAGAGTTCTTGGTCGCGAGCATGAGACAGGACACATCTAATGCATCATCTTGATGCTTCTTATAAGCATCACGGTCAGCTCGCGTGGCAGTGGCAGGAAGTGCCTCGGGAATGGGCATCTCCAAGACGTACAGTTTCCTTTCCTGAGTGAGAACAATTCTTAGGTTCCTGTACCAATCCAGGAAGTTAGCTCCATTAAGCTTGTCCTTATCAAGGATAGAATGCAGGGAGAAGGTGTTCATATTTGACGTCATGGCAATCTACAACAGAAAATGCAGAAAATAAATATCATATTCCACTAATCATTTAATTAGGCCTTTAACTAAATGATGCTCCCACTGAATTATAGAATTTTTGTAGAATCAAGTCATGGATGTGGTCAAACCACACCTACTAGATTCTAACCAACTAGATATAATTCTTGCGGGACAAGATCCACATCATACTACGCCTTGAGTTAACTTTGGCTAAATCGCCCAAGACTTAGTATGATCGGTAGGTAACTAATTACCAATTACATCTCTATGCAACTCTTGTTTATAGGATCAAGATCCGCATGTATATTGAAACTTGAGTTAGCTTTGGCTAAATCACCCAAGAGTTAATATAAATGTGATTTTGACCTATCTACCAACCATTGGAAAATGCCTATAGTTAAACCTGATCCAATTGAGTTTAACTAGTTTTAATCAATCTGATTGAGTTTGTACTCACCCAGGCGTTGATAGGCGGGACCAAGATTATCCCTCCGCACCCTACCAAGATAATATACGTTGCTCTACTTTGGCAGATTCAACAACATGTGATCGAGGTAGTGATGGGTATCACGGCATGGTAGGCATTTTGAGTTGACGTGATTAAGATCTAATCTAATCATTGATGTGTATCATATACATGATTTAGATCTAATCTAATCGTGGTGCATCATATACGCGATTTAGATCTAATCTAATCGTGGTGGCACTAATTAATTACTCTACTCTAGCATGCATCACATACACACACACAAGTAATTAATTAAATTATGATTAGTCATGACCCTACTACGATTTTCTCAAGCCAATGAGAAGATTAGACGGTCAACCTAAGGTCAACAGCTTCTCCAAGCTCCTCCCCTTGATCGCCATGTGTTGCTCGCACCCTCCTCGTAACTCCTCCTCGAGTGGACCTTCCACATCTCCATTTTGTACACTACAAAGATGAAACTCGAGTTATATTCGAGTCTAAACTATTTTACAATAGGAAATAAAATAGAAAGTCACGACGCGCAGGTCGCACATCAAATATACAACACGCACAATCACACAAAAATGGCGCGCAGGCCATATTATGAATTACAACACATGTATCCAATCCAATTGGAGTTTTTGGACCATGACCATCAAAAATACATACATAATTCTAAATTATGTATTTTATATATATTTCTGAAAATTTACTATCATTTTTACAATTTTATGAGTTACAATTTTCCGGCGGTCCCGTTTAGCGATTTTCGGGCGCGATCGCGGGACAACGCCCCTTGTGGGGTTAGGAGCAGCGCCCCTACTCGTGAAATGAGTCTCACAAGTGTCCTACTACGATCTTACAGCGCCTTAAGCCGCTGTCCCAAAACTATTTGGGCGAAACCTTGCCGTTTCGGATGGTTTTTCTCGGTATAGGAAGCCTATAAGTGATCAAGCACTTGTTGCTTCGCATCTACAAGAAAAATACTAATAAAAACTATAAAAAACGTAAATTTATAGAAACTTACAGATCTGATATTTTTCATAAAAATACAAATGAAACATGTACACGCTTCGCATGTGGCTCTGATACCACTGTTGGGACTTTCGAGCCGTAAAAACTGCTTTTTGCGTTGCGGAAACCCCGAAGTCCCATGCCACCGGATCCGTGCGAAGATTAAAATTTCGTGTACACGTTTTTCTAACCTAGATCTACACTAGATCTACATGTTAAAGAGTTTATACCTTTGATGTGAAGCCCTTCGCTTATCCCGCTCGTCCAAGGTTCGCCGGATCTCAAGGGTGTCAAGTGAACACCCCTCTATGTGTATCCACATGAACAAAAGGATGGAGAAGAAACCTTAGAGTGTGCTAGCACTCAAGGAGGTTTCGACCAAGGAGGAGGAGAGGGAGAGAAGAGAAGAGAGGAGGAAGAAGATGAAATCAATGAGCACAAAAATTGTAAATCACACCCATTCAAGGTGGTCGACCACTTTAGAGGTTTTTAAACCTCCATGGAATATCAAGAGTCACAACTCTTGATCTCCCTCATGAGGTGGCACACACTCATGTAACATTTGATGATGTGGCACATCATCATTGGCCAACCCTATGCCAAGTCACAATGACATGGCATTTGGTCAAGTCAAGGTCAAGTCAAACTTGACTCTTCATCTTCCTCTCAAGTAAAGTCAAACTTGATTTAAATTCTCCCATGGTTGATCAAATCCAACCTTTGATTCAAGTCAATTTAGTTTATTGAATCTCTATCCATTAAATTAAATTGATTCAATGAGTCATAATCTAAATTAGACAAATTGGACACATGAATCAAATTGAGTCCAACTCAATTAGTCTAGTTTGGATTAATCTTAATCCAATTTGGTTCATCATATGAACCTAATCCTCTTAGTTCATCAAATGAACCTAATCTCCATCTAATTTCCCTTTGTGTGTGACCCTATAGGTTCTTGTAACGTTGGCAATGCTCCTAAACCCATTTAGAAGCATAAGTAATGAGCGGTATCTAGAAACACATCATTACTACCTAAGTTACAAGAATGTTGAGATCCAACATCACCTTGTGACTACTAATTGTGACTCTTCACAATATATAACAATGTCCTTCTATCCTTGACATCTAGATTGATCAATTTGAGGCATAGACGGTGTCATCCTCTGATCAATCTAAATCTTGAACTCCAAGTAGACTCACTCTAATCAAATGAGCTCAATATCTCACATTGACTCTTTTGGGCATGACCATGCACTTAGTGGTCTCACTCTATCAAGAATAACGATGTTACTCCCGTTATATAGGAGGGATAGATCCCATCTACATTACTCACATCCCTCCGCATAATTTGTTACATACCCAGTAATCACCTTTATAGTCCACCCAGTTACGGGTGACGTTTGACGAAGCCAAAGTATGCAACTCCTTATGTAGGGAACCATGGTGACTTCAGGTCCGAGGACTAATAGTTATACTAATAGCCACATGAGAAAGTATATGACACTCATATAACGATACATGATACTTTATCATGGCCCGCCATTCAGTATACATTCTCCAATGCATACCCATGTGTCAACTTGATATCTCTATATCCATGACTTGTGAGATTAAGTCATTAAGTTGACCTACATGCTAGTCTCATCGCATTAACATTGTCTCTGAATGTTAATACTTGACTAGGAATGATTAAGAGTAGTGTTCTCTATATCATCTCACTATCGATTCAACCGATCGATTGATATAGATAAGAACCTTCTACTCAAGGACACTATTATACTTAGTTATTTGGCACCAATACAAGTAAGTATAATAATCATAACAAATGCCTTTATATACATAGGAATATGATACAATGAGTCCATACAACCATCATCACATGATTGGCTCTAGGGCTCTAACTAATAGGGTCAACAGCTTCTCCAAGCTCCTCCCTTTGACCACAATGTGTTGCTCGCACCCTCCTCGTAACTCCATCTCGAGTGGACCTTCCACCGCTTCATTTTTTGTACATTACAAATTTGAAACTCGAGTTACATTCGAGTCTAAAATCTATTTACAATAAGAATTAAATTAGAAAGGCACGACACACAGGTCGTGTATCAAATACAACACGCACAATCACACAAAAATGGCACGCAGGCCATATTATGAATTACAACACATATTTCCAATCAAATTCGATTCTTTAGGCCTTGATGATCACAAAATTATACATAATTCTAAATTATATAATTTCCATATATTTCTATAATTTTATTACTATTTTTACAATTTTATGAGTTACAACTTCCCGGCGGTTCTATTTAGCGGTTTTCGGGCGCGATCGCGGGATAATGCCCCTTGCGGGGTTAGGGCAGCACCCCTTCTCGTGAAATGAGTCTCATGAGTGTCCCACGACGATTTAACAATGCCTTAAGCCGCTGTCCCAATATATTTTGGACGAGACCTTGCCATTTCGGAAGGTGTTTCTCAGTAGTCGAAGCCTACAAGTGTCCAAACACTTGTTGCTTCACCTTTAGAAGAAAAATACCCATAAAATCCATAAAAATCATAAAATCACAGAAACTTACAGATCTATAATTTTTCATAAAAATTAAAAAAAAAAAACAAGTACACACTTCGCACGTGGCTCTGATACCACTGTTGAAACTTTCGGACCGCAAAAATCACTTTTTGCGTTGCGGAAACCCCGAAGTCTTGCCACCGGATCCGTATGAAGATATTTAAAATTTTACATGTACATGTTTATAATCCTAGATCTACCTTAGATCTACATGAAAGGAAGTATACCTTTGAAGTGAAGCCCTTCGCAAATCCCGCTCGTCCATGGTTCTTTGGATCTCTAGTGTGTTCAAGTGCACACACCTCTAGAAGTATCCACACAGGACAAGAGATGGAAGAAAAACACCTAGAGTGTGCTAGCACTCTTGGATGTTTCAGCCAAGGAGGATGAGAGGGAGAGAAGAGAAGAGAGGAGGAAGAAGAAGATGAAATCAATTGCCTTGAATTACCCAAAAATGTAACTCCTCTCCCTTTTAAGTGGCCGACCACTCTTGGGATACCAAGAGTCATGCTTCTTGGTTTTCTTCATGAGGTGGCACACACATAATGTAGCCATGATGATGTGGAACACCATCATTAGCCGGCCCCATGCCATGGGGCTTTGGTTAAGTCAAACTTGACTAATGAAGTGGCATTTGGTCAAGTCAAACTTGACCTTTCATCTTCCCTCTCAAGTCAAGTCAAACTTGACCTCTTATCTCCCATGGTTGATCAAATATAACCATTTGATTTAATGAATCTATATTCATTGACTTAAATTGATTCAATGAGTCATAATCTAAATTAGACTCATTGAACACATGAATCACATTGAGTCCAACTCAATTAGTCTAATTTGGATTACTCTTAATCTAATTTGGTTCATCATATGAACCTAATCCTCTTGGTTCATCAAATGAACCTAATCTCCATCTAATTACCCTTTGTGTGTGACCCTATAGGTTCTTGTAACGTTGGTAATGCTCCTAAACCCATTTAGAAGCATTAGTAATGAGCGGTATCTAGCAACTCATCATTACTACCCAAGTTACAAGAATATTGAGATCCAACATCACCTTTGTGACTACTAATTGTGACTCTCACAATATGTGACTCTCACAATATCCTTCTATTCTTGACATCTAGATTGATCAATTTGAGGCATAGACCGTGTCATCCTCTAATCAATCTAAATCTTGAACTCCAAGTAGACTCACTCTAATCAAATGAGCTCAATATCTCATATTGACTCATTTGGGCATGGCCATGCACTTAGTGGTCTCACTCTATCAAGAATAATGATGTCGCTCCCATCATATAGGAGGGATAGATCCCATCTATATCACTCACATCCCTCCTCATAATTTGTTACATACCCAGTAATCACCTTTATAGTCCACCCAGTTACGGGTGACGTTTGACAAAGCCAAAGTATGCAACTCCTTATGTAGGGAACCATGGTGACTTCAGGTCCAAGGACTGATAGTCATACTAATAGTCACATGAGAAAGTATATGACACTCATATAATGATCCATGATACTTTCTCATATCGGGTCATTCAATATACATTCTCCAATGCATACCCATGTGTCAACTTGATATCTCTATATCCATGACTTGTGAGATCAAGTCATCGAGTTGACCTACATGCTAGTCTCATCGCATTAACATTGTCCCTGAATGTTAATACTTGACTAGGACTGATTAAGAGTAGTGTTCTCTATATCATCTCACTATCGATTCAACCAATTGATTGATGTAGATAAGAACCCTCTACTCAAGGATGATATTATACTTAGTTATTTGGCACCAATACAAGTAAGTATAATAATCATAATGAAATTCCTTTATAAATATACTAGAATATGATACAACGAGTCCATACAACAATCATCATATGATTGGCTTTAGGGCTCTAACTAATAGGCCTGACATTCTTCCAAATGAGATCGCTGACCTGGAAAGACCTCGAGATCACCCTCGAGTTGTAGGTTTGCTTCATTTGCTGTCGATACGCCATCAGGCGAACGGTTGCTTTGGCGCGCGCTTCATCCATGAAATCCAGCTCCAAAAGACTCCCAACGTTGCCTGCATCATGATGCTGCACTCGATCGGACTCTAATCCCACCTCGACGGGGACGAGCGCTTCGCCTCCATACACTAGGTGGAATGGGGTCAGACTGGTCCCCTCCTTCGGCGTTGTGCAGAGTGCCCACAGCACGCTCGGGAGCTTATCGACCTAGCTTCCTCCCATATGGTCGAGCTGAGCGCGCAATACTTGAAGGATTTCCCGATTGGTAACTTCTGCTTGCCCATTGCTCTACAGATAGGCCACAGAAGTGAAGGCCTGTTGGATACCATATCCCTCGCACCACTCCTTGAGCCTTCGACCGGCGAATTGTCTTCCATTGTCTGAGACGAGTTGACGAGGAATGTCGAACCAGCAGATGATGTTCTGCCATACAAACTTAATGACCATCTGTTCGGTTATTTTGGCTAGAGGCTCGGCCTCGACCCATTTGGAGAAGTAGTCCACCGCAACGAGCAGGAACTTTCGCTGACCGGTCGCCATGGGGAAAGATCCTACAATGTCCATGCCCCATTGGTCGAACGGACAGAATACAGTGGAAACCTTCATTTCCTCTGTAGGCCGGTGCGAGAGGTTGTGGTACTTCTGGTAGGATAAGCATGTGGCCACCGTCCGAGCGGCATCCTCCTGGAGGGTCGACCAAAAATATCCGACTATTAGAATTTTCCTCGCTAATGAGCAACCGCCCGGATGCCCTCCTCAGGATCCTTGATGCACTTCTTGCATATGTAGTCAATGCCCTCCAACCCCATGCACTTTAGTAGAGGCTTAGAGAAGGCCTTCTTATACAACTGATCTCCGATCAGAGTGAATCGCCTGCCCCTTTTTCTTAATAACTGAGCCTCCTCCTGATCGGATGTGGTAGCTCCCGACCGCAAGAATTCTATCACCTCTATCCTCCAGTCATTCTGGAAAGTGCGCCCTTCCATTCGATCGATGTGTGCCATTGATAAGCTATGAATTGACACATTAATTTTGGATTAATTTGTGGTGATATATATATATGCACATTTTAATTCCAATTTTAATCATATTCTTCAAACAAGGTCTTTTATGGGCTTTATGTTGTTTTTCCTTTTAATGCATGATTTATTCCTTATTATGTGAATTTGGTCTTGTAGGGTACAAATGGACTCATGATTTAAGTGGAGGTTTGGTTCACTCAACCAAATGGAGTAGTGCAAGACCACTTTTGGGCTCAACTAAACCTAGATTCCAATTGATTTCATTGAGTCTAAACCCAAGCTAGAGCACACATGTGCCTTACACGAACTTAGGGTTTAATTGGCCAAAACCCTAGGTATAAAAGGAAAATATGGCATGGTGAACAGTGAGCTCGCTACTGTTCATCATGCCGTTTCACTTGAGGGCACGGTCGTGGCTCCTCCCTTCTTCCAGATCTTCGAGCCAGCTTGTCCTCATCGACGTGGAGTTCCTCAGCTTCCGACGACAATGTTCCGACCATCAGTCTTCATCAGCAAAGCGTTTTGGTAGGTGGAGCACTGTAGCTGCGAGTTGCGATTTTCAGCTCAGACCAGCGACATTCTTCTGGTATGAGTTTCTATTCCTTCACGGGATTATCGGCGGTGGTCGTCCGGTTATTCTGAACCCTTTCCGACAGCACTTCAATGTTCCTAGCTCCATTTCCAGTTCGCGACTCCAGTTCCAGAGAACCTAGCAGCGTGCGTTAGAGAACCATTTCAGAAAACTGATTTCGCTGAAGATTTGTGAGCTGATACAAGTGAATCTGGATTCATCCTAAAGCTCGAGATCATCATCCGACTTCTGTTGGGGTGTTCTCTGCAGATCCTTTTGTGACGGCAAGGAGAAGACAAGTTTGGTCCGAGATTTGGGTGTAGGGATGTTTAGATTTCTTGCAGTTTGTTTCTTAGTTTAGGTTTTCTTGTTCCTACAAATTTTGTTTCTAAATCTGGTAGTTCACAGTTTGGATTTATTTGTAGTTTCATTTTCTGCATGAATATGATATGCTTAGTTCTGTTTTTGCGTTCTGTCTAGTTCTGTTCGTGTAGCAGAACTGCTGCAATTCTGTTTTCTTTGTTTGAGATCAGCGTTTCTGTTTTAGATTTTTTAGCAGCTGGAAACTTAGTTAGAATTATAGAATAGATAATTTTTAGTGTGATTAAGTAGATGTAGTGTTAAGTTCTTATTAGGTTCTGTTTTGCAGTGAATTAAGCTGGAATTCTGCATTCTGTTTGTCTGTAGGTGAATTAAATTAGTTAAGTAGAGTTGGTTTTACATTATTGATGGTAGTTAAAAATTAGAACTCTAGACTTCTAGCTCCATTTAGAATTCATACAGTTTGATTGTCATAAATTGGTTGAACACTTTTATTTGCAAGTATGGTCTGAGTTTTTAGATTTCGTGTTAAGTAAGATTCAATTCTGTAGTGGGTAGTTGTAGAGTTGTAGATTAGTTTCTATTTCAGTTTCCTTTTTAAAGCCAAACCCCATTTCATAACTTGAAAACCCAAAATGAGTTTCCAAATCCGAAACAAACACAATGCTAGCATGATCCTCGAAAAATTCGACTCGGGCCTTATACTAAAACATTGCTTTGTGTAGTTGTGGGTTTTCGATCTGAACATTAATTTGGGAGTTAATTTGTGACATCAATTTTGATAGCTACCAAATTTTGGCACTGTTGCTGGGGAACCTAAACTTTGCTAGAATTGTTTATTTGTTTTGGATTGTGAATAATTTTATCAGGTTTAGTTTTCTTATTTTTCTGATTTTTTTGACTATCTAACTAAATTTTGATTGTTTATTGGCTTGCATGACTAGGTCTTCCTTTGCAACATTACTTGAACTTGACCCGGAGATTGAGAGAACCTTTTGGGCTTTGAGGAGATAAGCTAGGTCAGTAGCAACTTGTGAGAGCAAAATTTTAGAGATGGATAATCAGATAACAGAAGGGGATCAAACTATGAAAGAGCTTGCAACTCCAGATGTGGCTTATAAGTACTCATGCATCACTTATCCAGATTTGGCAGGAGATTTTGAACTCAGATAAGGACTTATACATCTGCTTCCCAAATTTCAAGGCTTATCAGGAGAGGATCCCAACCGCCATCTACATGAATTCCATGTGGTTTGTTCAACCATGAAGCCACAAGGGATTTCAGAAGAAGACATTAAGTTGAGGGCTTTTCCATTCTCTTTGATGGGAGCAGCTAAAGACTGGTTATATTAGCTTCCAGCTGGATATATTACAAGTTGGATTGATATGAAGAAATCATTTTTGGAGAAATTTTTTCCAGCTTCTAGGATTGCAACTATCAGGAAGAGCATTTGTGGTATTCAGCAAGTAGTGGGAGAGACTCTTTATGATTATTGGGAAAGATTCAAGAAGTTGTGCTCGAGTTATCCACAACATCAAATTAGTGACCAGCTCCTTGTTCAATATTTTTATGAGGGTCTACTTCCCATGGATAGGAGCATGATAGATGCAGCAGCTGGAGGAGCCTTGGTGAATAAGACTCCAAATCAAGCAAGAGGGCTAATTGTAACGCCCACAAAATGCTAAGCTATACCTAGGAGTATTTTTCCTTAAAATAGAAGAATAAAAGAAAGAAAGAGAAAAAGGGAAAATTAGAAACCAAAATAAAAAGAGGTGTGGTCAAGGATTGAACCTTGAACCTCCCACAAATGATAGAGTTAAATTGGAGTATGATAACCACTAGAGACATGAATGATATGTAAATAGAAAAGAATAGAAATATTAGTTAAAGGTGAGAGGATGGTTAAATAAAGGAACAAGAGAAAACCAAGTAGCTTACTTTCTCTTCCTCTTGGTTAAGAGAAGAAGCAAGCAAAAGACAAGTTGCTTGCTTCCCTCCTTCTCTCTATTTTCGTGGAATTAAAAGAGAGAAGTAAATAGGAGGGCTAAGGGGGATGAATGAAGGTATGTTCATTACAAAGGAAATAAATAGAATGGAAAGAAGGAAAGTCAAGTGATTAATCTTTTTTTTTCTCTTCTTCCTCCTTCCTTCTCCTTCTTCATTCTTCACTGAAACCAAAAGCTCTCCCCTTCCTCATTTCCAAAAGCTAAGCTAAGGTTCCTCTCCAAGAAAACTAATTTACAAGAAGGAGCCTTCAAGGTCTACCCCTTTCCAAGCAAGACAAATCAAAGGGAGTGCTAGAAGAAGAAGCTCTCTTTTTTTTCCTCTTCGCCTAGAGTATCTTTCTTTAAGAAAAACCACAAGCGAAAGGATGTAAGTATCCCCTCACCTGTGGTACAAGTTGCTTTTGTTATACATAGGAGTAGAATGCTTAAAATCTAGGGAAACAAGTTGGAACTTTCGGCCAAGTATAAAATAAAAGGAAAAATTTGGGTAGATCAAGATCTAAATAAAGCATGTTCATTATGTTCATATGATAAGTACCCTAGTATAAGAAGCTAGTAAATGTTCTCATGTGGTATGTTGACTTAAAACCTAGATTGTTAAACATGAACTTTCGGCCATGTAAAGATGAAGGATTTAGGGAAGCTTAAGACCTAAACTAACCATGTTTACTACATCCTTATGATATGTATGCTATGTTAAGGGATTGAGTTGGTTTTTCTTATGCTTTATGTTGTTTTAAAGTTAGTTTCCCTTCATGTATGTTTCATCCAAGAACAAAATTAGGGCTTAGAGAAGCTAGAAAGTTAACCTAACATGCTCATGTATCTCTTGATAATGTGATATGAATGTAGTTAGGTGTTCATGCTTTTATGTTGTTTTAAAATTAGCTTTCCCTTCATGTATGTTTCAGCCAAGAACAAAACTAGGGCTTAGAGAAGCTAGAAAGTTAACCTAACATGCTCATGTATCTCTTGATAATGTGATAAGAATGTAGTTAGGTGTTCATGCTTTTATGTTGTTTTAAAATTAGCTTTCCCTTCATGTATGTTTCGGCCAAGAACAAAACTAGGGCTTAGAGAAGCTAGAAAGTTAACCTAACATGCTCATGTATCTCTTGATAATGTGATATGAATGTAGTTAGGTGTTCATGCTTTTATGTTGTTTTAAAATTTGCTTTCCCTTCATGTATGTTTCGGCCAAGAACAAAATTAGGGCTTAGAGAAGCTAGAAAGTTAACCTAACATGCTCATGTATCTCTTGATAATGTGATATGAATGTAGTTAGGTGTTCATGCTTTTATGTTGTTTTAAAGTTAGCTTTCCCTTCATGTATGTTTCGGCCAAGAACAAAACTAGGGCTTAGAAAAGCTAGAAAGTTAACCTAACATGCTCATGTATCTCTTGATAATGTGATATGAATGTAGTTAGGTGTTCATGCTTTTATGTTGTTTAAAGCTAGCTTTCCCTTCATGTATGTTTCGGCGAAGAACAAAACTAGGGCTTAGAGAAGTTAGAAAGTTAACCTAACATGCTCATGTATCTCTTGATAATGTGATATGAATGTAGTTAGGTGTTCATGCTTTTATGTTGTTTTAAAGTTAGCTTTCCCTTCATGTGTGTTTCGGCCAAGACCAAGAATTAGGGTTTTAAAGAAGCTAAATGTTAACCTAGCATGCTCATGTATCTCTCAATAATATGATATGAATTTAGCTAGGTGATTATGCTTATATGTTGATTTAAAACCTAGTTTCCCTTCATGTGGGTTTCGGCCAAGACCAAAATTAGGGTTTTAAAGAAGCTAAAAAGTGAACCTAACATGCTTATGTACCTCTTGATAATATGATATGAATTTAGCTAGGTGTTCACACTTGCATGTTGCCTATAGCTTGGGTTTTTCTCCTTATGAGTGGTTCGGCCATTATGAGTTAAAAGCTTGGATATGCCTCACATGATGTGTTATGTACTAGGAAATGTTATTTACTGATGCTATGCATGATTGTGCCTTTTATGATGTTCTTTGTGCCCAATTATGCAAATATGCATGCCTTACTCCTCATGATATGATAAGATAAGATGTGTTATGTTATGATATGAACCATGATATGATATTTTACTTTGTATGGCTTGTACCAAGGGTGGGCTCCATAAGCGCCCCTAGGCCGACGGACTATGAACGAGTCTAGTAAAGGGATGAGCTCCTTAGTACGCCCTAGGTTGACGGACTATGAACGGACCTAGATCCCTAGTAGGTTCGGGGCTAGCTACCCTGTCCTAGGGATTGCGCGTATTTATGTATGCATGTAGTACAAGCTAGGCCCTCATGATGATATTATGTTCAAGTACTATATGTTATATTTTTTTTAAAACATCTTGCATATAACATGACATATGTTTTTAAAAGACATCTTGCATGATACGATTATGATTATAGGACATGATGATTCTGATATGATACAACATGATATTATTTATGAACTGATATGATATGATTTACGATATGACATGTTATACTCTTATGATATTTGGATTTATGATATGATTTAGCATGATGTCCTTATGATTTATGATATAACATGCTATGCCCTTATAATGTTAGATGATGATTTCTGATATGATACAGCATGATGTCATTTATGAACTGATATGATATGATTTACGATATGACATGTTATACTCTTATGATATTTGGATTTATGATATGATTTAGCATGATGTCCTTATGATTTATGATATAACATGCTATGCCCTTATGATGTTAGATGATCATATTTTTATGGTTGTATGCTTATGTGTTTATGCATTGATATATGAATTTTGTGAGTAGGAAAGGATCTTACTAAGCCTGTGTGCTTACAGCTTACTTTCCTTGTACCACAGATAAGGGCAAAGAATGGATGACCTAAGGGAGCTGCAGGAGGGGCAAAGAGATGTGTGTGGTGGTGGCTCGACTAAGGCAAATGAAGATCTTCTTAAGTTATTTGGTTATGTTAACATGGACTAGTGTGTTATGCTATTGTCCGTATGACTTCAAGATATTCTTATGTGTTTTTTTTTATTTTCAAAAGAAATTTTAATATGCATATATGCTTCCGCAATTAGAAATAGAAATGGTTAAGTAAGTAACCCCGCACCCTAATAGCAGGAGGGGCGGGCGTTACACTAATTTCAAATATGGCAGAAAATTCACAGCAATTTGGGAGCAGAGCTCTTGATACTAGAGTGGTTAATGAAACTCATTTAGTTTCGACTAAGCAACAAGAAATTAGAAAGAATTTGCAAGAATTGACCTCTTTAGTGAAGCAAATGGCGTTGTAAAATTCATGTCATGTTTCAAATTTTCCTTTACCAATGATGAAGTTGTGTGGAATTTGTTCAAGCCAAGATCACTCTTCGGATCATTGTCCTAATTTACATCAAGATGAATCCGTTTCAGCTATTTAAAGACCTCAATTTCAGCAACACAAATATGATCCCAACTCTTTAACTTACAATCCGGGATGGAGGGATCACCCTAATTTGAGGTATGGGAATGCATTTTATCAGCAACAACCACAAGGGCAGATTCATCAGCCATATTATTAGCATCAACAGAATCATCATCATTACTAGAATCATCCAGCAGGTCATTATCAGCAATATCAGCAGCCTCAATATCAACAAAACTTTAGCCAAAATCAGCAAATTCAACCATTTCATAATTTACAGCAGTCTAATGCTGCAATCCAGCCACAATTTCAGAATTCACAAAATCAGTACACACATTTCCAGCATGTTCAGCAACCTGTGCAGAATTTCCAGCAGCCAAGTAATGCAAATCAGCATCAATTTCAGCTTGCACTGCCTTCTTCTACAAGCCCAAGATCAATGCAACCTCAGCAAAACTTTAGCAGCTCAAAAATTGAGGATTTGATGCAGTAAGTGCTTCAACAACAACAACAGATGATGCAACAGCAGTAACATCAGCAGAGGACTGATACAGCACTGCAAACATTGAAAGGCAGATTGGGCAACTGGATAGTAACATTAATCAGATGCAAAATCAAGGATCTGGACAATTGCCTTCACAACCGACTCCAAATCCTGAAGGAAATGTGAGTGCATTAACTCTTCGAAATGGTAAAACAATTTCAGAACCAAATCAGAAGTTATCAGCTGGATCACAGCAGAGCTTTTCCAGACCATCTGCAAATTCAAACTTATAGAATTCTCAGATTTTTCCAGCAAATTCAGAGTCAACAGAATCTACACAAAATGACATTTCTGGTGCTGATCAGCTGCATTCTACACAACCTGCAACTTCAGAATCTACTCAATTTGGTGGAGCAGATTTTAGCTTGGAGTTTAATTCAACAGTAGATAACAATTCAGCTCAAATTTCAGCACAGAATTTTAACAATTCAGCACAGAATCTGGACAAGAATTGTCACCAGTAAGGAGCCGGGTCTACTATTCCTTTACCTTTCCCTCAAAGAAGTGTACAACCAAGAAGAGAAATGGAGGAAGAAAAGGCTAGGGAATATCAAGAATTGGTGAAATTATTTAGCAAGGTTGAAGTGAATGTGCCTTTGCTTACCATGATCAAGCAAATTCCTAAATATGACAAATTCCTCAAGGATCTTTGTGTGCACAAAAAGAAATTGAAGGGAAATGAATTGATAAGTATGGGGAAAAATATTTCAGCATTACTTCAGCCAGTTCCTCAGAAGTGTGAAGATCCAGGAGTTTTCACTGTGCCTTGTGTTATAGGAGATTGTATTTTTGAGGATGCGATGTTAGATCTTAGAGCTTCTATTAATGTGATGCCAAAATCAGTTTTTCAATCATTAAGAATTGGACCTTTGCAGCCTACAGGCATAGTAATTCAGTTGGCTAACCGAAGTCAAGCACACCTAGATGGAGTGATTGAGGATGTATTGGTAAAAGTGAGGGAGTTAATTTTTCCTACAGATTTTTACATCTTAGATATGGAGGGTGATGTGCTTGCGAATAGGGCTCCACTTATTCTTTGACGTCCATTCTTGAAGACTGCTAGAACCAAGATAGATGTACATGCAGGAACTCTTTCTATGGAGATAGGAGACACAATGGTTCATTTAAGCATTTTGAGGCTATGAAGCATCCTAGAGAGGATCATTCTATACTTAGCGTGGATATTTCAGAGGAGCTGGATGGCATGGAGTTCTTGTCAGATATTGATTCAGATTTAGAGGTTTCTGATTTTGATCAAGAGAATGAATTTGTTTCATTGTTGGAAGATATTTTAGATGTGGAAGAAAATGTTAACTCAAGTGAATGCGTAGGGGATTGCTTAGGAGAAGCATTACCTCTAGGATCGCTCAGAGAGGAAGAGGTATGTGTAGGGGATTGCTCAACAGTACTACCCCTAGGATCACCTACTATTGACCAGACACAGGAGGAATTGAAACCATTGCCTCAACATTTGAAATATGCGTATTTGGGAGAGAATCAGCAGCTACTTGTCATCATAGCTCAGAATTTGGAACAGGATCAGGAGGAATGATTGTTAGAGATTCTGAGACAGGATAGGAAGGCCATTGGATGGACTCTGGCAGACATTCCTGGGATCAATCCTTCCATTTGTATGCATAGGATCTACTTGGAGGAGGATGTGAAACCAGTGAGACAGCCACAGAGACGACTGAACCCTTTGATCTAGGACGTGGTAAAGAAGGAGGTGACTAGACTCTTACATGCTGGCATTATTTATCCGATTTCTGACAGTAAATAGGTTAGTCCTATCCATGTGGTTCCGAAGAAGTCAGGGGTGACAGTGATAGCTAATGAAGAGAATGAACTGGTGCCCACGAGAGTAAAGAATTCTTGGAGAGTATGTGTGGACTACAGGAAGCTGAACCAAGCAAGACGAAAGGATCATTATCCACTTCCTTTTATTGATCAGATGTTAGAGCGGCTGGCAGGTAAATCACATTATTGTTTTCTTGATGGGTACACTGGTTATTTTCAGATTTGCATCGACCCAGAGGACCAGGAGAAGACTACCTTCATCTGCCCTTTCGGTACATTCGCATATCGTAGGATGCCATTTGGACTGTACAACGCTCCTGGTACTTTTCAGCGATGCTTGGTGAGTATTTTTGGGGATTTATTAGAGCATTGCATGGAAGTATTCATGGATGATTTTTCTGTTTATGGCTCTTCTTTTGATATATATTTGGAAAACTTGTCTCGAGTTTTGAGTAGATGTATCGACATGGATTTGGTTTTAAATTTTGAAAAGTGTCATTTTATGGTAGAGCATGACATTATTTTAGGTCATATAGTCTCTAGGAAGGGCATTGAAGTAGATCCTGCTAAAGTTAGCGCTATATCTTCTTTATCTTACCCCGCATGCGTGCGGGAGGTTCAAGCTTTTCTTGGTCATGCAGGATTCTACAGGAGATTTATTAGGGACTTCAGTAAGATTGCTCTACCCTTATCTCAGCTACTTTAGAAGGATGTTATGTTTGATTTCGATCAGAGATGTGTAGAGGCTTTTGACAGATTGAAGGAGGCTCTTACCTCAGCACTTGTTATCAGACCCCCAGACTGGTCCTTACCTTTTGAGTTGATGTGTGATGCTTCAGATTATGCAGTGGGAGCTGTACTGGCACAGAGAGTGGATGGAGCACCACATGTTATTTGCTACGCATCAAAGACTTTAGACTCAGCTCAAGCAAACTACACAATAATAGAAAAGAGCTTCTTTCTATTTTTTTTTGCTTTAGACAAATTCAGATCATATCTTTTTATTCTCATGTGATTATTTTTTCTGATCATGCAGTTGTGAAGTATCTCCTCAAGAAGCCTGATGCAAAGCCTAGATTAATCGGATGGATGCTTCTGCTTCAAGAATTCGACATAGAGATACGTGATAGGAGCGGGAAGGAGAACTTGGTTACAGATCACTTGAGCAGGATCGAAGGAGACTTGGACCATTCGACTATTGATGATGATTTCAGGGATGAGCAGCTTTTACAGCTGCAGGATGAGTGTCCATGGTATACGGATCTAGTGAATTTCTTAGTTGCACATGTTTATCCCAAACAATTTTCAAAAGTTTAAAAAGATAAATTAAAAAGTGATTCAAAATTCTATGTTCGGGATGATCCTTATTTGTGGAAGTTTTGTAGTGATCAGATCATTAGGAGATGCATACCTGACTCTGAGTTTCAGTATGTACTTACTTTTTGTCATTCTTTTGAGTGTGGAGGACATTTTGGACCACAAAGAACTGCTAGGAAAGTATTAGAATGTGGTTTGTATTGGCCTACCCTTTTTCGTGATGCTTATGCTTTTTATCGATCATGTGATAGGTATCGACGAACTGGGAACATAGGACTTAGAAATGAAATGCCTCAACAATTCATATTATTTTGTAAGATTTTTGATGTTTGGGGTATTGACTTTATGGGTCCATTTCCTGTCTCTTTCGGATTTGCATACATTTTATTGGCAGTTAATTATGTTTCCAAATGGGTGGATGCCATTCCCACTCGGACTGATGACTCTTCTGTTGTTGTTAGCTTTGTCAGGTCTCACATATTTTGCAGGTTTGGAGTACCCAGGGCGATCATAAGTGATCAAGGGTCTCATTTTTGTAATAGACACATGAAGGCTTTGCTACATAAGTACGGGGTTACACACAAAGTTTTTACATCCTATCACCCTCAAACAAATGGGCAAGCAGAAGTGTCTAACAGGGAGGTGAAATCAATTCTTGAAAACACTGTGAGACCGGATAGAAAGGATTAGAGCAAAAGCCTTGAAGATGCACTATGGGCTTATAGGACTGCTTTCAAGTCTCCTATAGGAATGTCTCCATATAGGCTTGTGTATGGAAAAGCTTGTCATTTACCCGTGGAGATTGAGCATAGGGCGTATTGGGCGGTTAAAGCATACAATCTTGATAGTGTCACGGTTGGAGAAGAAAGAAAATTGCAACTTCAAGAACTTGAAGAAATTAGATTGGAAGCCTTTGAAAATTCACGGATTTATAAAGAAAAGACCAAGAGATTTCATGACAAACAAATTGATGTGAAAGACTTCCAAATTGGTGACAAAGTACTTCTATATCGATCTCGTCTCAAATTGATTAAAGGTAAGTTGAGATCTAGATGGGAAGGACCTTATTGTGTTACTAATGTTTTCTTTTATGGAGTGGTTGAGATCCAGGATATGTCTACTGGCCGGATTTTCAAAGTGAATGGACATAGGCTTAAAAAGTTTCATGAAGGAGTTAAGGGCTTGGTGGTGGAAGAAATGGAGCATATTGATGCTATCTACCCGAGCTAAAGGGGAGTTTCACTCTATCTTTTGTTTCTTTGTAAATGAATAAGTTTTAGGTGCTAGTAGTTTTCTTATTTGTTTAGGTAAAGTTTTGGTTTCATTTGGAATTGTCTTGCATTGATAAATTTTGAGTCTCATTAGTAGTTTTTATTTTTGCATAGTTGTGGTTTCGGACTTTAGGTTTTATGTTCATGATAGTTACCATTTCTTTGAGTTTGATAATCTTTGTTTTAGGAATAAGTGGTACTTCCTTCTTTTGACATTTCTTTGTATCATTTTTAGGGATTTGAAAAGGAATGTTAAATTTAATTATCAAGTTTAAAGATTTTATAGCTTGATTGAATTCTAGGATTGCATGAGGTTGATACTAGTGATGGATTCTTGATTGATAAAATGGTATGATGACTTGTATTTACCTAGTGAGGTTTGAGCCTATTTGAGTGATGCACTTGTAGCTTATTTCACTCTAGAACTTGCTTCAAATCTGATTTATACCATTAGAGCAGTGTTGAGTCATTTTTATGAAATTTACTCCATTATCACATTACCCTCACCTATTTTTTCTATTTCTCTTGTCATGAATCATCATATATTTATTCTTTTCTCATGTTTTATTTCTTTGGATGTGGTTATCTTGGATAATATGTGATGATTTTATTTTGGCCGGGACGGACAAAGGAGTAAGTGTGGGGAGAGATGTTTAGTTTTGAAATGGAGTTCTTTTGAAATTGAGTTCTTTTGTGCTCGAATCAGAAATGTATCAAGCTGAAAAGAGGAAGCACAGTGGAAGTTTGCTTAGTGTTTGTTCCAATTTTTGATACATTTGAATGCGAGATGAAGTATTGGATCAGATTGGAATTCCGAGAGCTGTGGAAATCTGCAGAATTGAAGTGCAGAGACTTTTACAGAGCTGGAAATTTAAGTGCAGAGCTGAAAAATGAGGTGCATTTTGTATCAGATGTGTATCAAGATTGGGAATGCAATATCCAAATGAGTGGAAGCTTGGCTGAAATTTAAGAAGATGCTGAAACAAATGGCATGATACATTTCATGGCATCTGCAGAATAGATTCTTCACTGTGACTGACAACATGTTGAAAGTATCGAATTGCTGAAAATATTCTGGATCAAGATTTGAAATTTTATTGATGTGTACCATTCCACTCATGAAATTCTGAATGGAGTATCATTTACTTGGAAGAGTTGAAGAAAAGGGCAGCAAATTGGTACTTTAAACAGTGAGGAAGTGATGGAAACATAATCTGGACACAAAATGACAGTAACAATTTGTGTTTACTTCCTTTCCAATCTTTATAAAATGGTTGAATATAATTCGGATAGTATCAAAAGTGCAGAATTCTAAAATTTCAGTAACTTACAAGTGATGTTATTAGCTGAAATAAAATGGAAATCAAGCTATTGTTTGATTAAGTGATTGTGAAGTTTTATGGAAATAATTGTTGAAGCTTGAATGAGGAAGTAATAACATCATATGAAGATATCAAGAGTTCAAACTTGAAGTTCAGAATTCTGTGTGAAGTTTTGAAAGAGTTGGAAGCTTTGCAAGTCCAGAAACTTGGGAATGAATGGAGTATCAAGAATTCAGTAATGATCTCAAGGAAAAGAGAAGCTCAGATGAAGTGTTGAAACATGAAGCAACAAATGGGATATTGGCATTAATAGCTTCTATCAAGATTCATTTCAATTACTGAAAATCTAACATATCAATGACATTTTACAGCAGCGAAGGGCTAAATTTAGTTGAATGAGATGAATGAAAGAAGTCATTGATGGTTGTCGATTGTAAAGTGATATTCAATCCAAGAAATAGAGTGTCAGATCTGAAATTGAGCAATGAAAACAAAGAGGAGGATGGTTGAAATGTCAGGAATAAGTATAGTGCAGAAATTCAGAAAGGGCAGATTTGTAGAAAAATGGCAGTTTTGTGCCAATTTGGGATGAGAATTGTGATGAGCCAGAGCTGCTGGAAAATTGAAGGTCTTTGGATATGCATTGTAAAGGGTCTGTAGAGATAATATGAAGGAGTATTGAAATTTTTTTGTTGGCTAAACTTGCTAAATTGATACAAAGTTTAGAATAGGGAGAAGAAGCTGAATCTTTATTTTACTGCACCTATTAGAGTTAGAAGCTATTAGCTTATGAAAAATCTGGAATCCAACTGCTAATTTAGTATTGATGAATGGTTATCTTTCTTCTCTAGAGTTTACAAGATTTTTAGACAAGAAATTTGATACTAAACAGGAAAAACAATGCATAAAACTGAAAACTGAACCAAAATTGTAGCTTTGGTATTGGACTGAAATTACAGCAAAGGGAATTTAAAATTCAAGCTGAATTTTTGTGTTATTGCAAGAGAAGAGGTTGAGCTGTGTAGCAGGTCAATTGTAGAAGAGGATGTTAAGACCAAAGAAGTGAACATCTGCAATCGAAACTGCATTTTGATGTGAAGGCAGACCAGTTCTGTGCTAAGGAAATTTGCTGATTTGTGCCAGAATTTCTTGCTATTCTGATCTGTAATGAATGGAAGTTAAACCATGTTGGCTCGTAATCAAATGAACTTTCTTTTGAGTTGGCTGGAATGTATTGAAACAGAATCAGCAGAACTTGAGGATAGTGTACAGTAAGAGATTGGAGCTGGGAAGAAGAATTTTGGAATTGCAGACTGATTTCAAAGATGCCCATTTCTATATCTAATTTCCTGATTGAATATGATCTGAACGAATGAGATTAAAGGCCCTTGCAATTTAATGTCGAGTGAGTTATCTCAGAAGTTTATCTGCTGAAAATTTTTGCTGAAGAGTCCTTGTTTCAGAATTAAGAGATTGGAGCTGGAAACTGTCCAAGGCATTAAGCTGAGCTGAATTGCTGGTTAATTTCTTGATCTGGGATTAATGAAGGCTTAACCTCAAGTTTAAACAGCAAGTAAATGAGGTTGAAATTCAATACTAAAGGGGTTCAAAAACTAAAATTTTGTGAGGTATCAGATTTTGGATGGCTGAATTTAATGTGACTACCAGTTGAAAAGAAGAAGTTGAAGTCTGAAAAGACATATGGAGACTTTGAGGTTTATTGCAGATTAGAGTACCTTTCAGTTGGGATTGGAAGAATAGAATTTCATTCTTGGCCGAAATTGAACATCACATAGAATTCTAGTTCCATATCTTCCACCTTAAGTTGAAATTGTCTTCTTCTTTGCTTGATCAGAAGTAACTCTTACCTTTACATTCTAATTTGCTCTTCTTTCCAATGGTTGTGAATTTTCATGATTTTGCATCTTAATATCTGTGATGGAGGTTGAATTAGATAAAAAGTAAGCTTATGGTAGTGGATTTGCTATGAGTAGCTTGAGTGATCTCCACCTTTGCATGATTTGAGAATAGAAAGAGAGCCACTTCAAATTACCTTGTGAGAATTAGAAATGTTATCATTTCCATTTAATTCATAACGGATGAAATTCACTAAGTGTTGAACCAAGGTGAAAATAGAGGTCATGAATGTGTGAGTCTATGAAACTTGATACTTACATGTAACTTCCTTCTACTTTCTTTTGGAGATGATCAAGAATAGTTAGGAGAAGGAGGTACCATCTTAGTTGTTATTTTATTTGGCTCACTTGCACGAGGCGTGCAAGAATAAGTGTGAGGGATTTGATAAGCTATGAATTGACACATTAATTTTGGATTAATTTGTGGTGATATATATATGCACATTTAAATTCAATTTTAATCATATTTTTCAAACAAGGTCTTTTATGAGCTTTATGTTGTTTTTTCCTTTTAATGTATGATTTATTCCTTATTATGTGAATTTGGTCTTGTAGGGTACAAATTGACTCATGATTTAAGTGGAGGTTTGGTTCACTCAACCAAATGGAGTAGTGCAAGACCACTTTTGGGCTCAACTAAACCTGGATTCCAATTGATTTCATTGAGCCTAAACCCAAGCTAGAGCACACATGAGCCTTACACGAACTTAAGGTTTAATTGGCCAAAACCCTAGGTATAAAAGGAAAATATGGCACGGTGAACATTGAGCTCGCGCTACTATTCATCGTGCCATTTCTCTTGACGGCGCGGTCGCGAATCCTCCCTTCTTCCAGATCATTGAGCTAGCTTGTCCTCATCGGCGTGGAGTTCCTCAGCTTCCGACGACCATATTCCGACCATCAGTGTTCATCAGTGAAGCGTTTTGGCGGGTGGAGCACTGTAGCTGCGAGTTGCGATTTTCAGCTCAGACCAGCGGCGTTCTTCTGGTCTGAGTTTCCATTCCTTCACGGGATTATCGGCAGTGGTCCTCCGGTTATTCTGAACCCTTTCCGACAACACTTCAACGTTCCTAGCTCCATTTCCAGTTCGCAACTCCAGTTCCAGAGAACCTAGCAGTGTGCGTTAGAGAACCATTTCAGTAAACTGATTTCGCTGAAGATTTGTGAGCTGATACAAGTGAATCTGGATTCATCCTGAAGCTCGAGATCATCATCCGACTTCTGTTGGAGTGTTCTCTGTAGATCCTTTTGTGACGACAAGGAGAAGACAAGTTTGGTACAAGATTTGGGTGTAGGGATGTTTAGATTTCCTGCAGTTTGTTTCTTAGTTTAGGTTTTCTTGTTCCTGCAAATTTTGTTTCTAAATCTAGTAGTTCACAATTTGGATTTATTTGTAATTTCATTTTCTGCATGAATATGATATGCTTAGTTCTGTTTTTGCGTTCTGTCTAGTTTTGTTCGTGCAGCAGAACTTTTGCAATTCTGTTTTCATCGTTTGAGATCAGCGTTTCTGTTTTAGTTTTTTTAGCAGCTGGAAAGTTAGTCAGAATTATAGAATAGAGAATTTTTAGTGTGATTAAGTAGATGTAGTGTTAAGTTCTTATTAAGTTCTGTTTTGTAGTGAATTAAGCTGGAATTCTGCATTCTATTTGTCTGTAGGTGAATTAAATTAGTTAAGTAGAGTTGGTTTTACATTTATTGTTGGTAGTTAAAAATTGGAACTCTAGTCTGCTAGCTCCATTTAGAATTCATACAGTTTGATTGCCATAAATTGGTTGAACACTTTTATTTGCAAGCATGGTCTGAGTTTTTAGATTTCGTGTTAAGTAAGATTCAATTCTGCAGTGGGTAGTTGTAGAGTTGCAGATTAGTTTCTATTTCAGTTTGCATTTTAAAGACAAACCCCATTTCATAACTTGAAAACCCAAAATGAGTTTCCAAATCCGAAACAAACACGATGCTAGCATGATCCTCGAAAAATTCGACTCGGGCCTTATACTAAAACATTGCTTTGTGTAGTTGTGGGTTTTCGATCTGAACAATAATTTGGGAGTTAATTTGTGACATCAATTTTGATAGCTACCAGCCACCAAAGAGGTTTTCTCGATCGACTGCGACATGACAATCGACGATAACGAACTAGCTAACTTGGTCAATTCATCTGCAACCTGATTTTTCGTTCGGGGGATCTTCTGTATAACAACCTCTTGAAAGTTGACCTTCAGTTTTTTGAAGGTCTCTACATAGAGTTTGAGTCGGACGTTGCTTATCTTGAAAGCTTCGAACAGCTACTGAGCGGCCAGCTAAGAATTCGAATGGATCAAGACTTTGACTGCTCTGACATGCCGAGCGGCTTGTAAGCTAGCTATTAGCGTGTCTTACTCAGCTTCGTTGTTGGTGGCCCTGTAGTCTAACCGAATGGCCAACTGCATCCACTCTTCTTGCGGGGAGATGAGTAGTATGCCAATGTCGCTCCCTTGTCGAGTGGACGAACCATCCACATATATCCTCCAAATGGCTTTTGGCTCCAAGCTCTGTACCTTGGTGATGAAATCCGTCAAGGATTGTGATTTGATGGAAGTTTGGGGTTGATAATGGATGTCGAACTCGCTGAGCTTCATTGTCCATTTGATCAGTCATCCCGACGCCTCAAGATTGAGAAGGACTCTTCCCAAGGAACTGTTGGTCATCATGATTATCGAGTGAGTGAGGAAGTATGGGTGAAGACTCCGAGCGGCGAGGACTAAAGCATAAGCCAACTCCTCAAAACCAATGTAGCGGGACTCAGTATCTTTTAATATGTGGCTCAAAAAGTACACTGGTTGTTCCTTGCCGCTCTGCCTAACTAATGTCGAACCGACCACATGCTCTGTAGACGATAAGTAGATATGGAGCGACTCGCCAGCACATGACTTGGCTAGTACAGGTAGGGAGTTAAGGTACTCTTTGAGCTCTTCGAATGCCTTGTCGCACTCCTCGTCCCATTGAAATTTTGTCATCTGTCGCAGTATTTTGAAGAATGGTAAGCTCCGATCGGATGACTTGGAGATGAATCTGGATAGTGCCATGATCCAACCGGTCAATCGCTGAGCTTCCTTCAAGTTGCGAGACGGGGGCATGTCTTGCAATGCTTTCACTTTGATTGAGTTCACCTCAATGCCCCGCTCGGTTATAATGTAGCCAAGGAAGCGCCCGCTCTTTACGCCGAACAGACACTTGCTTGGGTTCAGCTTTATCCCATAAGTCATGAGCATCCGGTAGGTCTCCTCAATATTTGCACACAAGTTAGCTTCTCAGAGGAATTTTATTAGGATATCATCTATGTATACCTCCATGTTATGGCCGATCTGCCGTCGGAACACTTTGTTCATCAATCTTTGATAAGTGGCTCCGACATTCTTGAGTCTGAACGACATGACATTGTAGCAGTACGTACCGTCGGCCATAATGAAGCTGAATTTTTCTTGATCTTCGCTAGCGAGCGACACTTGATGATAACCCTGGTAGGCATCTAGCATGCAGATCAGCTCGCATCCCGCAGTGGAATTCAGCATCTGGTCGATCCGAGGTAGCGGGTAGAAGTCCTTCGGGCATGTCTTGTTCAGATCACGGATGTCGATGTAGACTCGCCATTTGTTACCAATTTGGAGACGAGGATGACGTTGGCGAGCTAGCTTGGGAACTGAACTTCCCTCACGTGTCTGGCTTGCAGCAGCTTTTCTACCTCCGTCCGGATGATCAGGTTCTACTCGGCGCTGAAATCCCTTTTGCGTTGCTTCACCATACGAGCATCCAGTCGGACATGTATCTCATGCTAAGCTACACTCAGGGAGATGCCAGACAGCTCATGCGTTGACCATGCAAACACATCATGGTAACGCTGGAGACAAGCGACCAATTATGTCTTATGCTTGACCTCTAAGTCGGCAGCCACGAAGTAGTGGCCATTGCTTAACAAGGATGGATCTGGACTTCCTCTTTTCTTTCGTACACGAGGGCAAGAGGCTTTTCAGTAATAGTGTTTACCTCGAGTCATGGATTCTTCCAAGCGGATTTGGCCTCAGTCTTGAGCATCTCAATGTAGCAACGTCGAGCGACAAGTTGGTCGCCCTTGACTTCTCCAACCCGATTATCTACCGGGAACTTAATTTTCTGGCAGTAGGTAGAGACTACTACCCTGAACTCGTTGATGGCCAGTTGCCCTAGAATGACGTTGTAGGCTGAGGGGGCGTCCACCACGATGAAGTTCGTGGTCCTAGTCCTCCTGAGCGGCTCCTCTCCGAGTGAAATGACAAATCTTGTTTAGCCGATCAACAAAATTTCATTGCCGGTGAATCTGTATAGCAGGGTCGTCATAGGTAGTAGCTCACCCCGGTTGATCTGCAGCTGATCGAACACCCTCTTGAAAATTATGTTCATCGAGCTTCCTGTGTCAACAAAGATACGATGAATGGTATAATTAGTGATCATTGCTCGGATGATCAAGGAGTCGTCGTGAGGGGTCTTAACTCTCTCCAAGTCCTGAGGTCCGAAGCTGATCTCGGGCTCTCTTACCTTCTCCCGGCTGCATCCTACTGCATGGATCTCCAGTCATCGCATGTATGACTTCTGTGCTTGATTGGAGTCACCGCTAGTCGGACAGCCGACGATTATGCTTATTTCTCCCTGGGCGGCATTGCTTCTGTTTTATTCCTCCCGAGTGGAGGGTTGATTCTGATCATTCGCACCTCGGGAAGGATTGACACTCTTCCTTTGTTGGTGATGCTGGTACCGTTCCAGCGACCTTCTTGCATCCCCTCGATGACCGATAGACTAGTGTCTATGCCGTCGATCGGGAGAGGGGGTTCGACGGCTGTACCCCTCGAGAATCGGTTGGCAGGCGATCGACATTAGACTGTGGCAGTCACGTGTATTGTGTGATGCCGACTGGTAGAAAGAGCAGAACATAGGTGTCCATACCTTTCCTTTTGACGCCTTCGGCCGTCTGGACGCCACATGCTGAACGGCGGACACTCTGGTTTCTGAGTGCTATCTCGCTCCTTCAACCCTTGGCCCTCTAGGCGGCTGGTGATTGCCTAATGGTCGACGCTTGGTCGAGACAGAGGGCTCGGTCGGCGCCTCCTTTCTTCTAGCCCCTGGGCTTCCTCCACATTAATGTACTCGTAGACTTTCTTGTGCATGTGGTCATAGTCCTAGAGCGGCTTCCTGATGTGCGATCGGAAGAAGTCCTCCTCGACGAGCCCCTATGTTAAGGCATTTATCATGGTCTCAGATGAGACCGAAGGGATATCCATGGCTATCTGATTGAAACGCTGAATGTAGGCTTTGAGAGTCTCCTTGGATCCTTGCTTTAAGGAGAAAAGGCTTATGCTTGTCTTTTGGTAGTGCCGATTGCTGGCAAAGTAATGCAGGAAAGTCATTCGGAAGTCCTTGAAGCTACGTATTGAGCCGTCAGAAAGCATTCTAAACTAGCATTGCGCCGAGCCAAAAAATGTGGTGAGGAAGACTCAGCATTTCACTCCATCCGTGTACTGGTGGAGTGTGGCTTCATTGCCGAACCTATCCAGATGATCATTTGGATCGGTTGACCCGTTGTAGGACTCGATCGCCAGTGGGGTGTAGTGCCTAGAGATAGGATCTCGCAATATGTCTTCGGAGAACTAGCGGTTGATCTGCTCGAGAGATGTGTTGCCTTGAGGCGCCTTGCCCTTCCGTGTGTCCCGAACGGGTGCTTCGTCCGAAGAAGAACCAGGCTCTCGGTTGGTTTGGGCTATCTCCGACGGTGTTTGGAACAATGCCCGATGAAAAGGTATGGATGCAGGTGGCACCTCTCCATGTGTGCCGGTTGACAATCTATTCTGCCCACAGATAGAGAGTTGCTCCGGGTGGTCCTCCTGTCCTGTTCGACCTCTTGTTGCGGACGTTGCATGCTGCGCTTGTCGATCGGCTAGCGCCTTCTGTTGTTGCTGCTTGACTATTTTTCTGCACTCGGGCTTGCACAAGCAGGTCGTGTAACACCCACTAAGCTTTTAAGATAAGCATATGAATGTAGGATTTTGCCTTAGAAAAATAAAAGGAAGTGGGTTGAAGCAAAAAGAAATAAAATGAAATAAAAAGAAGAGGAGGTCAAGGATTGAACCTTGAACCTCTTATATTATAATTTAGAGAATTAATTAGTAGAAACCAATTGGGATAGAGAGAAGATATTGATAGCAAAGGAGGGAAACTCATGATAAGGGTGAGAGTAAAAGTTAGCCAAAAGAAAACAAGAAAAGAGCAAGAGAAAGGCAACTTGCCTTCCTTCCTTCTCTCCCTCTTTCTCTCTTCTCTTGCCGAAAATAAAAGAGGCTAATTAAGGGGATTCATTCCCCCTTATTTCACCATGAATGATGAGGATAAATAAATAAATAAAAATAAAAAGAAAATAGAAAAAAAGGGCTAAGGGAGAAGGAAAGCAAAAACTAATTTTGCTACTTCTTCCTCCTTAACATAAAAGGGAGCAAGTAAAGAGAAGAATTCTAATTTTTCTCTCATTTCTCTCATTCTTCCCTCTCCCTCACCGAGAACCTCAGTCCCCTCTCCTCCATCTTTGGCCCCAAGCCAAGGTTTTCTCCTAAGAAAGCCTAAGATACAAGGAGGACTTAGCAAGGGAATCAAGGAAAGGGAACTAGAAGAAGAGGCTACTTCTTCCATCACCATACCTTAGATCCACAAGCGAAAAGGATGTAAGCTTCCCCTCACCTGTGGTACAAGACTTTTTATGTGATTTTCGGATTTTATGAGGATTAGAAACCTAGAATAGAATTTAATAAAAATTCGGCCAAAGAAGAGTTTTCAAATCTAGGAAGGTTTAAACAAGTCCTCATTTCATAATATTCTTCTATGCTATGTAGGAAGGTTTTCCTTCATGTTTTTATACCTATATGATGCTTGGTCAGAGGAGTACCTAACCCTAGAATTTCGGCCAAAAATATTTTAAAGAGGTTAGGGAAATCATTGTTTAACCAAACTAGTACAAGATTCCCTCCATGAATTACTAAGGATCTTTTATTGGTTTTTCTTGCTTGAAAGTTACTTGGAACCAAAGGAAATCCCCTCATATGTTTCGGCCAAGAAAAGATATTAGGGTTAGGAAGACCTTTAAATTTAAGTAACCATGTTTATATGATAGAATATAGAGTTCTCTTAAAGAATGGCATGTTGAATATTGATAGAAATTCATGAACTCTTCATTAAGATTTTCGGCCATGTTAAGATGGATAGCTTAGGAAAGCTTAAACAAAATTTTAACATGCTCAAGACCTCTGTGATATTAAGATATGAAAGTGGTTTAATGCTCTCATGCTTAATTAGGGTATAGAGAATTTAGTTACATGATATATGACTTGTAAGGTCACAAGGGTCCTAGCTTGTTTATGAACCAAATTTGTATATGATGTGTTGGTCCCTTTAGAGGCCGGCAAGAGGGGAGGGGTGAATTGCCCTACTAAATTGAAACCAAAAACCCTTCTCGGATATTCAACTAACTTAAAAGAACTTGTAATTAAAAAGGCAGAGACTAATTAAAACAGAAAATAGACACAGAGGAATTACTTGGTTTGCAATCAGAGGATTGCTAATCCAAGACAAAGAAGGCGCACTAATTGATTCTCCTCTGGGCGGAGTAGCCTCTTACAGCGTTGAAAGCACAGAAAGAAATAACACAAATGAAAGCACTGGATTACAAGTAGTTGCTCTTAATGTACGGATCAGTACTTTATTTATAGTACTGGTCCGGGCGCCTGAAAGTGGTTCCGGGAGCCCCCGGGGGGATAAACTTTATCCCCCAACGGTCAGATTGCGAAAATCGCGATCTTGGTCAAAATCATGCTCCGGGCGCCCGGAAGCATTCCGGGCGCCCCGGTGCTTCCGGGCGCCCCGGAGCAAAAAGTCAACTACGGTTGACTTTTTGTCCGGGATCACTTCTCCGTTAAGTCCCAGTCTCGGTCCGGGTCTGTTTGCTCCAGCTCCGCTAGCTTGGGTGATCTCGGCCTTCTGGAATAGGGCTCACCCGAACCCATGTTCCGGCCTTCTCCTCGAGCAGCCTTCCTTCCCGGTTTCTCGTCCCTCGAGCGCCGCGCACGCTCTTCTCATCCACCGGTGTACTCTTCCGCGGACACCTCGTCCCTCAGACGCACCGAGCCCGTCGGCAATCTCCCGTGCCGTCCTTCTTGCTAGCCGCGTCTTCCGCTCGACTTCCTGTGTTCCTAAGCTCTTGCACACTTAGACACAAGGGTTAAACAAACGCAGGACCTAACTTAGCTTGTTTGATCACATCAAAACACCTTGGGGTTCCAACATGATGTTCTTAGTAATTTTTGCCATGAAACTTACTTAGATTTTCCATGCTTTAGGCCACTTAAAACCTAGTTTAGAGAATGGTAAGTTTCAGCCATGAGGAAAAATAAAAGAAAAAGGAAAGAAACCTAGGAAGCCTATGACACAATGCACATGTATGTTTATTATGCTTGTCTTTATACATGCTATGAAACTTTTATGACTTCCTATGCTTTTAGGCTATTTGAAGCAAAGTTAACCACTGATGGGTCTCAGCCAAGTAGGGTTTAAATGACCTAGAGGCCTTAGAATTGAAACCAATTGTGTTAAAAATGCTTCTTATGGAAATATGATAATGTGTTGATTGTGTCACATGCTTGTATAATTTTTCCATGACCTAAATGGACCATTGTAGGTCTCGGCCATGAAGGGATAGATGCCCTAGAAACCCTAGAATGAAAATTAAATATGCTCATGTCACTCTACATGAAATATGATAAGTAGAAGGCCAAAGTTCTCATGCTAGATGTTGCTTAATGACCTAAAATGAGGCTAGGGTAAGTTTCGGCCATACCCTTTGTATGATACCTTATTATGAATTTATACAAGATGTTAGTTCAAGTTCACATGCTTGTATGCTTGTTTTTAGCTCTAATGAATACTTGTGAAATTTTGGCCATGACATATGTTAAGGGCTTGAAGAACTTAGGAATTAGCTCAAATAAGATTACTATGTTACTTGGAATAAAAATGCTATAAATATGGTTTAAGGTTTCCATGCTTTCATGACATTTGGGACCTTGTTTCACACCTGATAAGGTTTGGCCACATGAAGTTTAGGGACTTGGAGAACTTAGAACCAAGTTAATCATGCTTATAATGCTTCCTATGAAATTGAGGTGATGATAATTTAGGTTCCACATGCTTGGAGGTTATTTTTACCTAAATTGAGATCTAAGGGGGTTCGTCCATGATAAGAACCCAAGGGATTAGGAAGCTTAGAACCCAAGTTAACTATGTTACCATGTTTCTTATGATAGTATAATCACATGATACACCCTTATGCTTAAACATGTATGCTTGTGATTCATACTTTCCATGATATGATATGTGCTAGAAATATGCATGCTTTTATGATATGCTATGTGGATAGAAATATGCATGCTTTTATGATATGCTATGTGGTGAAAATATGCATGCTTTTATGACATGATGTATGCCTAAGTGATGCATACCTTTATGATATGATGTATGCCTAAGTGATGCATACTTTTATGACATGATGTATGCCTAAGTGATGCATACTTTTATGATATGATGTATGCCTAAGTGATGCATACTTTTATGATATGATGTGTGCCTAAGTGATGCATGCCCTTATGATGTGTGATATGTATAAGTATGACATGTACTTTACTTTATATGGCTTGTACCAAGGGTGGGCTCCATAAGCGCCCCGGGGTCGATGGAATAAGACTCGGGCCTCGTTAGGGATGGGCTCCTAAGTGCCCCTAGGTCGATGGAGTAAGACTCGGGCCTAGTATGTTTGCCTTGTAGGGTTCAAGACTTGCTACCTTGGACCTACATAGGTTGCGCGCAATATGTAAGTGGTACATAGCCGGGATCCCCTTTAAGTTGATAATATGTTCAAGTATATATGTAAGAAGAAATGATTTTAAAGATCATGAGACATACACATGTTTTTCGGATACATGCTTTCAAAATCGTATTGCATATACCTTATGATCATGTTGTGATGATGCTATGATTTATGATATGCCATGATTAGATATGATTATGTTATGTTTCATGCTATGCTTTAAGAGCTTGATATGCCATGCTACCTTATGATGATGCTATGATATGCCATGATTAGATATGATTATGTTATGTATCATGCTATGCTTTAAGAGATGATATGCCATGACTAGTTATGATTTTGTTATGTTGCATGATATGCTTAAAGAGTATGATATGTTATGCCATGACTAGTTGAGATCATGTTATGTTAAGATATTTTTTGATCATGTGATGATTTTCGGTTTTAGTGAATAGGAAAGGAACTTACTGAGCCATAAGTACTCATAGCTTACTTTCCTTGTACCACAGATAAAGGAAAAAGCTGGATGAGCTAAAGGAGCAGCAGGAGAGGCAAGGAGATGTGTGTGGCGGTGGCTAGGCAACCAAATAAGAACCTGCTTTAAGAACTTTTTAGAATTACGCTTTGGTTTCGTAAATTGTAGTACTATATGGGTAACTTGATGTTATGTTTCTATTTATCTTGTTATCATGTTATGGAAACCATATTAGTGTAGTTCGGATTTGAAAACAAAACAAAAGTTTTATTAAACTAAGAAAATTATTTTAAGTCTTCCGCTGTAATATATACATAGAGTATCGTAGCCCCGTCCCTTAGGGTTAGCAGGGAGGGCGGGCGCTACAGGTTGGTAGCAGAGCCAAAGTTTTTGCCTACTCACTACACACACATCAAGCCTCCGACCTGCCGCTCCAAGAATGCTTATGTTTAATTTTCTTGTTATATGTTTATGCTTAATTTACTTGTTATATGCTTATGCTTAATTTCATGTTATATGACTTATGCTTTATTTATTTTTTCTTCCTTGTTATATTGTCTATGCTTTATTTTCTTTGCTACATTGCTTATGCTTTATTTCCTTATGTTATATTGTTTGTCACTCTATTCCTTATTTTCATTATGCTGCTTATGCTTTAGTTTCATGTTTTGCTTGTTTATGTTTGATGCTTTATTCCATGCTTTTAGTTATAATTTAGATTAGGATTACGTATTGGTAGCTTAGGAATAATACCAGAACAAATAGATAGAAACAAAACAGTACGTTAGATGGGCTAAAAACGATAACCACTTACACTAGTCTGTTTGTCCTTATTTAGATAAACATGGTTAGGACACGCAATGCCCGAACCGGAGGGACAGTGACTCCACCAGACCTGACGCAGGTAGTCGCAGACCTCCAGCATCAAATCGCGGAGCAACAACAGCTGATCACTACCTTAATGGGTCAGCAAGGCAACCCAGTTACCCCACCGGCAAATCAGAATGCACTACCGGTTATACCTACAGCCGCGCCAGTGCCCCCGGTAGCCCCTACTCCGATGGTCCGACAAGAGGCCTATCTGATTCAGTGGCAAAGGCTTAAGCCGGAAGCATTCTCGGGAAACTGCGAACCATGGGATGCGCAAGCCTGGCTCAAGACCGTGGAGAGCATGACGGAACTACTGGACTAGCCTGAACACGAGAAGGTCAAATGCGCGTCGTTCTGCCTTATCGGAGATGCCCGGATGTGGTGGGACCGAGTAAAGGCGAAAAGACAAATAAACCAGATGCAGTGGACGGATTTTGAGACAGAGTTCTTAGAGGAATTCTTCCACATGCAAGTGACCAACAAGCACTATGATGAGTTCACTGAGTTCCGGCAAGGTGATCTGTCAGTTAATGAAGCCGTCAAGAGGTTCAACTGCCTAGCACGACTGTGCCCAGAACTGATCCGTACTGAAAAAGAAAGGGTCCAATTAATGTTAAAGATGCTCCGACCTGAGATAGCCCTGTATGTAGCCGGCGGAGTTAATAGACCGCAGACTGCAGAGGAGCTAGTCAGCAGTGCCCTAATTACCGAGCACTACCAGAAAGCAATGAACAAGGGCATGAACCAAGCACTGACCGGAGGACAAAAATCGCACAATACCAGAACCGACTGGAGAGGAAACAGTGGAATAAAACAAAAGGTGGTCCGGCCAATAAGCAGACCAAGTACCCTCAGTGTGCCACATGTGGGAAGATGCATCCTGGAGTATGTCTCCTAAGTACCAGAAAGTGCTATAACTGCGGAAAGGAAGGCCATCTAGCGAGAAATTGCCCAACTCAACCTCAGGCACCACCTCCGCAGAACTTTCAGAACAGGATTGCCCCCGCACAGCTTCACCAGATGTAAGCTGCCATAGAAGGGACTTCAATCAGCCAAGGAAGATTGGAAGCCCCTCCCGCTATGACGAACGCCAGAGTCTACTCCCTCGCTCAGGAGGACGTGGCGAATGCCTCTACCGTTGTCACAGGTCAGCTACTTATTTACAATCAGTATGCTGTAGTATTATTTGATACCGGGGCAACGCACTCGTTCGTCTCAACACCTTTTATGAAGAAGCTAGATATACCACTCCGAACTCTAGAGGACACATTCTTAACAACCTTACCATCCGGGGAGATTATGCCATCGGACCATATGCTGCAAGCAGTACTCATTCGGATCGCAAACAGAGAACTCTACTGCAATCTGATAGTACTTGATATGCAGGATTATGACATAATATTGGGCATGGATTTCCTTAGCAAATACGGCGCTTCAATCGAGTGCCGCAAAAGGAAAGTGATTTTCCGACCTGAAAATGAACCAGAGTTTGAATTTTTCGGGGAATCAAAAGGAACGGAGGAGTTATTGTCATCTATTAAAGCACAAGGGATGTTAGATAAAGGATGTATGGGGTTTCTAGCGCACGTGGTTAACACCAATCAAGTCAAAGACTAGAAATTAGAAGATGTCAGAATAGTATGCAACTATCCAAGAGTATTTCCTGATGAACTACCAGGGTTGGCCCTTGACAAAGAGATAGAATTCGGAATCGAATTGATTCCTGGTACTCAGCTGATTTCAAAAGCACCTTATCGTATGGCTCCGGCTGAATTAAAGGAGCTTTAGGAACAGTTATCCGAATTACTCGACAAGGGACTTATTCGTCCTAGTCACTCTCCATGGGGAGCTCCAGTGCTGTTCGTAAAGAAGAAGGATGGGTCTATGCGAATGTGTATAGACTACCGAGCGCTGAATAATGTGACGATCAAGAACTGGTACCCACTCCCACGGATCGATGACCTGTTCGACCAACTGAAGGGTGCGACCGTTTTCTCAAAGATAGACCTACGATCCGGTTATCATCAAGTGAAGGTGAAACCAGATGATATACCAAAAACAGCATTTCGAACCCGATATGGACACTATGAGTTCATAGTTATGCCTTTTGGAGTAACCAACGCTCCTGCAGTATTTATGTAACGCCCGCCCTCCCTGCTAACCCTAAGGGACGGGGCTACGATACTCTACGTACGTACTACAGCGGAAGACTTGAAATTTATTTTTCTTAACTTAATTAAAACCGAACTACACTAACATGGTTTCATAACATGATAACGAAATAAATAAAAACTTAGTATCAACTCACTCATATTGTATTACATTTCACAAAACCAAAGCATAGTTCTTAAAGGTTTTAAAGCAGGTTCTTAATTAGTTGCCTAGCCACCGCCACACACATCTTTGTTGCCCCTCCTGCTGCTCCTTTAACTCATCCAGCTTTTTCCTTTATCTGTGGTACAAGGAAAGTAAGCTATGAGCACTCATGGCTCAGTAAGTTCCTTTCCTACTCACTAAAGCCAACAATCAGCACATAATCAAGAATGTATCAACAAGTCATAATCTCAGCTAATCATGGCATAACATAGCATTCTATTCAAGCTTATCATGCATCATAATATAATCACAACTAGTCATGGCATATCAAACATCATCATGGCCGAAACATATACATAGTGCATTGCATAAAACATAGCTAGACATAGCATAACAAACAAGTATCATGGTATATCAAAGCATGGCCAAAACATGCATATCAAAGCATCATAACTATGGTCGAATATGTACATCAAGGCATCATCAAATCCATGGCCGAAATCTATATATATCAAGCATCAACATATCCATGGCCGAAACATGTCTATAAGGTATAGCATGAACATAACATAAACATACCTTATCATGGCATATCATAATCAAGAGCATAGCATGAAACATAGCATAATCAAAAGGTGTATGCAATATGATTTTGGAAAACATGTATCCGAAAAACATGTGTATGTCTCATGATCTTTAAAACCATTCTCTTTTATATGTATATATACTTGAAAATAATCTCAATATAAGGGGGATCCCGGCTATGTACCACTTACATATTGCGCGCAACCTTGTAGGTCCAAGGTAGCAAGTCTTGAACCCTACGAGGCAAACATACTAGGCCCTTAGTCCTAGGGGCACTTAGGAACCCATCCCTAACGAGATCCTTAGTCCCTGGGGCGCTTATGGAGCCCACCCTTGGTACAAGCCACTCACACATAAAGTAAAGTACATGTCATACATATCATGTATCATAAAAGCATGCATCACTTAGGCACACATCATAAAAGTATGCATCACTTAGGCATACATCATGTCATAAAAGTATGCATCACTTAGGCATACATAATATCATAAAGGTATGCATCACTTAGGCATACATCATGTCATAAAGGTATGCATCACTTAGACATATATCATATCATAAAGGTATGCATCACTTAGGCATACATCATGTCATAACAATATGCATCACTTAGGCATAGATCATAAAAACATGCATATCTTAAGCATAAAGCATATCATCAAGCATGCATATTTTATCCACATAGCTTATCATAAAAGCATGCATATTTTAAGCACAAAGCATATCATATCATAAAAGCATGCATATCATATCATAAGTCATAAATCACAAGCATACATATTAAGCATAAGGGTGTATCTTGTGATTATCCTATCATAGGAAACATGGTATCATATTTATCTTGGTTCTAAGCTTCCTAAACCCTTGTGGCTGAAACCCCTTTAGAGCTCAATTTAGGCTAAACACAACATCCAAGCATGTGGTACCTAAATTATCATCATAACATTTTCATAGGAAGCATTATAAACATGATTAACTTAGTTTCTAAGTTCTTCAAGTCCCTAATTTCATGTGGCCGAAACCTTAAGGTGTGAAACAAGGTTCCATATGACATAAAAACATAGACAACTTGAAATCATATTTATAACATTTTACCAAGAAATAAGGTAAACACATTTGACATATTTGAATTAGTTCCTAAGTTCTTTAAGCCCTTAACATATGTCATGGCGAAATTTAACAAGTTCTCATTAGGGCTACAAACAAGCATACAAGCATGTGAACTTGGACTAACATTATGTATAAATTCATACAAAGCATCATACAATAGTTATGGCCGAAACATACCCTAGCATCATTTTAGGTCATAAAACAACATATAGCAATTGAACCTTGGCTTTCTACTTATCACATTTCATGTAGGGTGACATGAGCATATTTAATTTAAGTCCTAGGGTCCCTAGGGTGTCTAACCCTCCATGGCCGAGACTTACAATAGTCCTTTTAGATCATGGAAAAATTATACAAGCAAGTGACACAATCAATAGGTTATCATATTTTCATAAGAAGCATTTTAACACCTTTGGTTTAAATTCTAAGGCCTCTAGGTCATTTAAACCCTACTTGGCCGAAACTCATCAGTGTTTAAACTTGCTTCAATAACATAAAAAAAAACATGTGAAGTCATACGAGTTTCATAGCATGTGTAAAGACAAGCCTAATGAGTATACATATGAATTGTGTCTTAGGCTTTCTAGGTTTCTTTTTCTCTTTTTCTTTTATTTTTTTCCCATGGCCGAAACCTACCATTCTTTAGCTAGGTTTTTAAGTGGCCTAAAGCATGAAAAATCTAAGTAAGTTTCATGGCAAAAGTTACTAAGAAACATATATACAAATTGGTTCATGAGTAAACTAGGACCCCTTGTGGTCATACATGATATATGTTATGCTACTAATTTTTCTACACCCTAATTAAGCATGAGGGCATTAAAAAACTTTCATATCTAAACAGCACAGAGGTCTTGAGCATTTTAAAATTTTGTTTAAGCTTTCTAAGCTATCCATCTCATCATGGCCGAAAAACCCTAAGAAGGAGTTCATGAAATTCTAGCAATATTCAATCATACAAATCCTCTAAGATCTTTGTATTCTATAGCATGAGCATGGTTATTTAAATTTAAAGGCCTTCCTAATCCTAAACCCTTCCTTGGCCGAAACATATGAGTGGGTTTTCTTTTAGTTTCAAATATCTTCTAAGGAAGAAAAACCAATACATAATCCTTAATATTTCATAGGGAGAACCTTGTACTAGTTGGGTAAAACAATAAATTTCCCTAGCCTCTTAAGAATATTTTTGGCCGAAATTCTAGGGTTCAGTACTCCTCTGATCAAGCATCATATAGGTATAAAAGCATGAAGAAAACCCCCTCTACATAGCATAGAAAAATCTATCATATAGTGAAGACTAGTTAAACATCATTAGATTTTGAAAGCTCTTCTTGGCCGAATTTTCTCAAACTTGTTTCTAGGTTTTAAAATCCTCATAAAATCTGAAAAGTACATAAAACGCCTTGTACCACAGGTGAGGGGAAGCTTACATCCTTTTTGCTTGTGGATCTAAGGTATGGTGAAGAAGAAATAGTCTCTTCTTCTAGTTCCTTTCCCTTGATTCCTTTGCTAAGTCCTCCTTGTATCTTAGGCTTTCTAAGGGACAAACTTGGCTTTGGGGCCGAAGATGGAGGAGAGGGAACTGTGGTGTTCTCGGTGAGGGAGAGGATGAGTGAAAGAAAATGAGAGAAAAATAATTTTCTCTTTTCTTGCTCCCTTTTATGTTAAGGGGGAAGAGGTAGCAAACTTGATTTTTGCTTTCCTTCTCCCTTAGCCTTTTTCTCTATTTTTATTTTATTTATCTTATTTTCCATTTATTCTCACCATTCATGATAAAATAAGGGGGAATGAATCCCCTTAACTCCTCTTTAAAATTTCGGCAAGATCAAAGAGGAAGAGGGAGAGAAAGGGAGGAAGGCAAGTTGCCTTTCTCTTGCTCTTTTCTTGTTTTCTTTTGGCTATCTTTTATTCTCACCTTTATCATGAGTTTCCCTCCTTTGCTATCAATATCTTCTCTCTATCCCAATTAGTTTCTGCTAATTAATTCTGTGAATTATAATATAAGAGGTTCAAGGTTCAATCCTTGACCATCACTTCTTTTTATTTCATTTTATTTCTTTTTTACTTCAACTCACTTCTTATTATTTTTCTAAGGCAAATTCATCATTCTCATATTTATTCTTAAAAGCTTAGTGGGTGTTACAGTACCCCGTACCTCATAAAAAGTTCGTCTTTGAACTTTAAAATAGTTCTGGGTACTTTTGTTTCATATCGTCCTCGCGTTCCCAGGTGGCTTCTTCCAATCGTTGATTCCGCCACAAGACCTTTACTAAGGGTATTTCTTTGTTCCTTAACCTCTTGATTTCTCGGTCCAGAATCTGGATGGGTTTACTTTCGTAACTCAGGTCTTCCTGCACTTGTACCGACTGAGGCTCAATCACTTGATCTGTGCTGGGAGTACATTTCTTGAGCATCGATACATGGAACACGTTGTGAATGGCCGCCATGTCTGAAGGTAGTTCTAGTCTGTATGCGACTTGGCCCACTCTTTCTAAAATCCGGTATGGTCCTACGTATCGTGGGCTTAGCTTGCTCCTCCTTCCGAACCTCATTATCCCTTTCATGGGGGATACTTTAAGGAATACCAAATCTCTGATGTTGAATTCCAGCGGTCTGCGTCGTTTATCGGCATAATTCTTCTGCCGGCTCTGAGCAGTTTCTATTCGTTGACGGATCTTTTGTATAGCCCGGGTAGTGTCATCAATAAGTTCCGTTCGGAACCCCATTTCTTTCTTTTCACCAATTTCATACCAGCATATAGGAGATCTACACTTTCTCCCATATAGAGCTTCGTAAGGTGCCATTCCAATTGTAGCTTGGTAGCTATTATTGTAGGCGAATCCTGCCAGGTATAAATATCGGCACCAGCTCCCCTTGAAGTCCAGGGCACAAGCTCTTAACATATCCTCCAATATTTGATTTACTCTTTCAGTCTGCCCATCAGTCTGTGGGTGAAAGGCTGTGCTAAACAACAACTTCGTGCCGAGAGCCTTCTGAACGCACTCCCAAAAGTGCGAGACAAAACGTCCGTCTCTATCGGAAATAATGGTCTTAGGGATACCATGTAATCTGACGATTTCCTTAACATATAGCTGAGCTAGTTGTTCAGTTGAATAAGTCATCTTGATCGCCAAAAAGTGTGCAGACTTTGTCAATCTGTCCACGATCACCCATATAGCATCATACCCGTTTGTTGTCTTGGGTAGACCTGAAATGAAATCCATGGAGATTTCTTCCCATTTCCATTCTGGAATTTGGACAGGTTGTAATAATCCACCGGGTCTCTGGTGTTCAGCTTTTACCCTTTGGTATGTCAGACAAGTACTGACGTACTGAGCCACTTCTCTTTTCATACCGGACCACCAAAATTTCTTTTTCAGGTCCTGGTACATCTTAGTGGAACCTGGGTGTATTGTATAAGGCGTTGTATGGGCTTCCTCCAGTATCTTCTTCCGCAACTCTGGATCATCTGGAATACATAGTCGATCCCTGAGGTATAGTATTCCATCGTCTGCGATACGAAACCCGTCATTCTTTCCTTCTACGGTCTCTTGTTTAATTCTTTGAAGGCTCGGGTCCTTGGTTTGCTTCTCTAACATGTTCTCGAATAACGTTGGTGTTATGGTGAGGGTAGAGAGTCGTTCGGACATGGTTTCAACTAATGGATACGAAACATGTTTCAGTTTTTTTTTTTCGATGGATTCCCCCTTCAGTTTGTTTTCAGCATCGAATAAAAATTCTAGCATACTGACTGAAATTAAATAACTGACCTGTGGCGATAGTAGAGGCGTTCGCCACGTCGTCCTGAGTGAGAGAGTAGACTCTGGCATTGGTCATAGTGGGAGGGGCCTCCAATCTTCCTTGGCTGATTGAAGTCCCTTCTATGGCAGCTTACATCTGGTGGAGCTGTGCAGGGGTACTCATATTCTGGTTGTTCTGCGGAGGTAGTGCTTGAGACTGAGTAGGGCAATTTCTTGCCAAATGACCTTCCCTTCCGCAGTTGTAGCACTTTTTGGTGCTCAGAAGACATATACCAGAATGCATCTTTCCACATGTGGCACACTGAGGGTACTTGGTCTGCTTATTGGCTGGACCACCTTTTGTTTTATTCCACTGCTTCCTCTTTCCACTTGAGTTTCCTTTCCAGTCAGTTCTGGTACTGTGCGATTTTTGTCCTCCGGTCAATGCTTGGTTCTTGCCCTTATTCATTGCTTCCTGATAGTGCTCGGTAATCAGGGCGCTGCTGACCAGCTCCTCTGCAGTCTGCGGTCTATTAACTCCGCCGGCTACGTTCAGAGCTATCTCGGGTCGGAGCATCTTTAACATCAACCGGACCCTTTCTTTTTCAGTTCGGACCAGTTCTGGGCACAATCGAGCTAGGCGGTTGAACCTCTTGACGACTTCATTGACTGACAGATCACCTTGCCGGAACTCAGTGAACTCGTCATAGTGCTTGTTGGTCACTTGCATATGGAAAAATTCCTCTAAGAACTCTATCTCAAAATCTGCCCACTGAATTTGGTTTATTTGCCTTTTCGCCTTTACTCTGTCCCACCACATCCGGGCATCTCCGGTAAAACAGAACGACGTGCACTTGACCTTCTCGTGTTCAGGCCAATCCAATAGTTCCATTATGTTCTCCACGGTTTTGAGCCAGGCTTGTGCGTCCCATGGTTCGCAGTTTCCCGAGAATGCTTCTGGCTTAAGCCTTTGCCATTGCATCAGGTAGGCCTCTTGTCGGACCATCGGAGTAGGGGCTGCCGGGGGCACTGGTGCGGCTGTAGGTATGACAGGTAGTGGATTCACCGGTGGGGTAACTGGGTTGCCTTGCTGACCCATTAAGGTAGTGATTAGCTGTTGTTGTTCTGCGATCTGATGCTGGAGGTTTGTGACTACCTGCGTCAGATCTGGTGGAGTCACTGTTCCTCCGGTTCGGGCATTGCGTGTCCTAACCATGTTTATCTAAAAGAAATAGACTAGTGTAAGTGGTTATCGATTTTAGCCATTCTAACGTACTGGTTTGTTCCTATCTATTTGTTATGCTATTATTTCTAACCTACCAATATGTACTCCTAATCTAATTTATAACTAAAAGCATAGAATAAAGCATCAAATATAAGCAAGTAAAACATGAATCTAAAGTATAAACAACATAAGAAAAAATAAGGAATATAATGACAAACAATGTAACATAAGGAAATAAAGCATAAGCAAAGTAGTAAAGAAATAAAACATAGGCAAAATAACAAGAAAGAAAAATAAAGCATAAGTTATATAACATGAAACTAAACATAAGCATATGACAAGAAATTAAGCATAAACATATGACAAGAAAATTAAACTTAAGCATATAACAGGCAAATTTAGCATACCCATTCTTACTTGGAGCGGCAGGTAGGAGGCTTGATGTGTGTGTAGTGAGCTGACAATAACTTGGCTCTGATACCAACCTGTAACGCCCGCCCTCCCTGCTAATCCTAAGGGACGGGGCTACGATACTCTACGTACGTACTACAGCGGAAGACTTAAAATTTATTTTTCTTAACTTAATTAAAACCGAACTACACTAACATGGTTTCATAACATGATAACGAAATAAATAAAAACTTAGTATCAACTCACTCATATTGTATTACATTTCACAAAACCAAAGCATAGTTCTTAAAGGTTTTAAAGCAGGTTCTTAATTAGTTGCCTAGCCACCGCCACACACATCTTTGTTGCCCCTCCTGCTGCTCCTTTAACTCATCCAGCTTTTTCCTTTATCTATGGTACAAGGAAAGTAAGCTATGAGCACTCATGGCTCAGTAAGTTCCTTTCCTACTCACTAAAGCCAACAATCAGCACATAATCAAGAATGTATCAACAAGTCATAATCTCAGCTAATCATGGCATAACATAGCATTCTATTCAAGCTTATCATGCATCATAATATAATCACAACTAGTCATGGCATATCAAACATCATCATGGCCGAAACATATACATAGTGCATTGCATAAAACATAGCTAGACATAGCATAACAAACAAGTATCATGGTATATCAAAGCATGGCCGAAACATGTATATCAAAGCATCATAACTATGGCCGAATATGTACATCAAGGCATCATCAAATCCATGGCCGAAATCTATATATATCAAGCATCAACATATCCATGGCCGAAACATGTCTATAAGGTATAGCATGAACATAACAAAAACATACCTTATCATGGCATATCATAATCAAGAGCATAGCATGAAACATAGCATAATCAAAAGGTGTATGCAATATGATTTTGGAAAACATGTATCCGAAAAACATGTGTATGTCTCATGATCTTTAAAACCATTCTCTTTTATATGTATATATACTTGAAAATAATCTCAACATAAGGGGGATCCCGGCTATGTACCACTTACATATTGCGCGCAACCTTGTAGGTCCAAGGTAGCAAGTCTTGAACCCTACGAGGCAAACATACTAGGCCCTTAGTCCAAGGGGCACTTAGGAGCCCATCCCTAACGAGGTCCTTAGTCCCCGGGGCGCTTATGGAGCCCACCCTTGGTACAAGCCACTCACACATAAAGTAAAGTACATGTCATACATATCATGTATCATAAAAGCATGCATCACTTAGGAACACATCATAAAAATATGCATCACTTAGGCATACATCATGTCATAAAAGTATGCATCACTTAGGCATACATCATATCATAAAGGTATGCATCACTTAGGCATACATCATATCATAAAGGTATGCATCACTTAGGCATACATCATGTCATAACAATATGTATCACTTAGGCATAGATCATAAAAACATGCATATCTTAAGCATAAAGCATATCATCAAGCATGCATATTTTATCCACATAGCTTATCATAAAAGCATGCATATTTTAAGAACAAAGCATATCATATCATAAAAGCATGCATATCATATCATAAGTCATAAATCACAAGCATACATATTAAGCATAAGGGTGTATCTTGTGATTATCCTATCATAGGAAACATGGTATCATATTTATCTTGGTTCTAAGCTTCCTAAACCCTTGTGGCCGAAACCCCTTTAGAGCTCAATTTAGGCTAAACACAACATCCAAGCATGTGGTACCTAAATTATCATCATAACATTTTCATAGGAAGCATTATAAACATGATTAACTTAGTTTATAAGTTCTTCAAGTCCCTAATTTCATGTGGCCGAAACCTTAAGGTGTGAAACAAGGTTCCATATGACATAAAAACATAGACAACTTGAAATCATATTTATAACATTTTTACCAAGAAATAAGGTAAACACATTTGACATATTTGAATTAGTTCCTAAGTTCTTTAAGCCCTTAACATATGTCATGGCCGAAATTTAACAAGTTCTCATTAGGGATACAAACAAGCATACAAGTATGTGAACTTGGACTAACATTATGTATAAATTCATACAAAGCATCATACAATAGTTATGGCCGAAACATACCCTAACATCATTTTAGGTCATAAAACAACATATAGCAATTGAACCTTGGCTTTCTACTTATCACATTTCATGTAGGGTGACATGAGCATATTTAATTTAAGTCCTAGGGTCCCTAGGGTGTCTAACCCTCCATGGCCGAGACTTACAATAGTCCTTTTAGATCATGGAAAAATTATACAAGCATGTGACACAATCAATAGGTTATCATATTTTCATAAGAAGCATTTTAACACCTTTGGTTTAAATTCTAAGGCCTCTAGGTCATTTAAACCCTACTTGGCCGAAACTCATCAGTGTTTAAACTTGCTTCAATAACATAAAAAAAAAACATGTGAAGTCATACGAGTTTCATAGCATGTGTAAAGACAAGCCTAATGAGTATACATATGAATTGTGTCTTAGGCTTTCTAGGTTTCTTTTTCTCTTTTTCTTTTCTTTTTTTTTCCATGGACGAAACCTACCATTCTTTAGCTAGGTTTTTAAGTGGCCTAAAGCATGAAAATTCTAAGTAAGTTTCATGGCAAAAGTTACTAAGAAACATATATACAAATTGGTTCATGAGTAAACTAGGACCCCTTGTGGTCATACATGATATATGTTATGCTACTAATTTTTATACACCCTAATTAAGCATGAGGGCATTAAAAAACTTTCATATCTAAACAGCACAGAGGTCTTGAGCATTTTAAAATTTTTTTTAAGCTTTCTAAGCTATCCATCTCATCATGGCCGAAAAACCCTAAGAAGGAGTTCATGAAATTCTAGCAATATTCAAGCATACAAATCCTCTAAGATCTTTGTATTCTATAGCATGAGCATGGTTATTTAAATTTAAAGGCCTTCCTAATCCTAAACCCTTCCTTGGCCGAAACATATGAGTGGGTTTTCTTTTAGTTTCAAATATCTTCTAAGGAAGAAAAACCAATACATAATCCTTAATATTTCATAGGGAGAACCTTGTACTAGTTGGGTAAAACAATAAATTTCCCTATCCTCTTAAGAATATTTTTGGCTGAAATTCTAGGGTTTAGTACTCCTCTGATCAAGCATCATATAGGTATAAAAGAATGAAGAAAAACCCCTCTACATAGCATTGAAAAATCTATCATATAGTGAAGACTAGTTAAACATCATTAGATTTTGAAAGCTCTTCTTGGCCGAATTTTCTCAAACTTGTTTCTAGGTTTTAAAATCCTCATAAAATCCTAAAAGTACATAAAACACCTTGTACGACAGGTGAGGGGAAGCTTACATCCTTTTCGCTTGTGGATCTAAGGTATGGTGAAGAAGAAATAGTCTCTTCTTCTAGTTCCTTTCCCTTGATTCCTTTGCTAAGTCCTCCTTGTATCTTAGGCTTTCTAAGGGACAAACTTGGCTTTGGGGCCGAAGATGGAGGAGAGGGAACTGTGGTGTTCTCGGTGAGGGAGAGGATGAGTGAAAGAAAATGAGAGAAAAATAATTTTCTCTTTTCTTGCTCCCTTTTATGTTAAGGGGGAAGAGGTAGCAAACTTGATTTTTGCTTTCCTTCTCCCTTAGCCTTTTTCTCTATTTTTATTTTATTTATCTTATTTTCCATTTATTCTCACCATTCATGATAAAATAAGGGGGAATGAATCCCCTTAACTCCTCTTTAAAATTTCGGCAAGATCAAAGAGGAAGAGGGAGAGAAAGGGAGGAAGGCAAGTTGCCTTTCTCTTGCTCTTTTCTTGTTTTCTTTTGGCTATCTTTTATTCTCACCTTTATCATGAGTTTCCCTCCTTTGCTATCAATATCTTCTCTCTATCCCAATTGGTTTCTACTAATTAATTCTATGAATTATAATATAAGAGGTTCAAGGTTCAATCATTGACCATCACTTCTTTTTATTTCATTTTATTTCTTTTTACTTCAACTCACTTCTTATTATTTTTCTAAAGCAAATTCATCATTCTCATATTTATTCTTAAAAGCTTAGTGGGTGTTACAATTTATGGACCTGATGAATCGAGTATTTACGGCATATCTTGATAAATTTGTAATCGTCTTTATTGACGATATACTTATCTATTCGAGAACCCCAGAAGAACATGCTGAACACCTGAATACTGTACTACAGATCCTTCAAGAGAAACAACTATATGCCAAATTCTCCAAATGCGAGTTTTGGCTTGATCGGGTAATATTCCTAGGTCATGTCATCTCCAAAGATGGAGTTATGGTGGATCCAAGCAAAATCGAAGCTGTAAATAACTGGAACAGACCAAGGAATGCCAGCGAAGTCAGGAGTTTTCTCGGGCTAGCAGGCTATTACAGGAAATTCGTAGAGAATTTTTCCAAAATCGCAGCCCCTATGACAGCCCTCACCAAGAAATATACAAAGTATGAATGGACAGAAGCTTGCGAGAAGAGTTTCGCGGAATTAAAAAGGAGACTGACCAGTGCTCCGATTCTTACTCTCCCGGAAACCAACAGAGGCTTCGATATGTACAGTGATGCTTCCATCACAAGACTTGGAGCTGTACTCATGCAAGATGGCAAAGTCATTGCCTACGCTTCTAGACAACTTAAAGAGCATGAGAAGAATTATCCCATTCACGACTTAGAACTAGCAGCAGTGGTCTTCGCTCTCAAAATATGGAGACACTATTTATATGGAGCTCAGTGTAAGATTTATACCGACCATCAGAGTCTGAAATATTTCTTCACGCAAAAAGACCTGAATATGAGGCAACGCCGATGGCTCGAGCTAGTTAATGATTACGACTGCGAGATTCTTTATCACCCAGGAAAGGCGAACAAAGTGGCCGATGCACTCAGCCGGATTTGATGTAACTATTTTAAAGTTCGACAACTCTTCTTGTAACACCCACTAAGCTTTTAAGATAAGCATATGAATGTAGGATTTTGCCTTAGAAAAATAAAAGGAAGTGGGTTGAAGCAAAAAGAAATAAAATGAAATAAAAAGAAGAGGAGGTCAAGGATTGAACCTTGAACCTCTTATATTATAATTTAGAGAATTAATTAGTAGAAACCAATTGGGATAGAGAGAAGATATTGATAGCAAAGGAGGGAAACTCATGATAAGGGTGAGAGTAAAAGTTAGCCAAAAGAAAACAAGAAAAGAGCAAGAGAAAGGCAACTTGCCTTCCTTCCTTCTCTCCCTCTTTCTCTCTTCTCTTGCCGAAAATAAAAGAGGCTAATTAAGGGGATTCATTCCCCCTTATTTCACCATGAATGATGAGGATAAATAAATAAATAAAAATAAAAAGAAAATAGAAAAAAAGGGCTAAGGGAGAAGGAAAGCAAAAACTAATTTTGCTACTTCTTCCTCCTTAACATAAAAGGGAGCAAGTAAAGAGAAGAATTCTAATTTTTCTCTCATTTCTCTCATTCTTCCCTCTCCCTCTCCCTCACCGAGAACCTCAGTCCCCTCTCCTCCATCTTCGGCCCCAAGCCAAGGTTTTCTCCTAAGAAAGCCTAAGATACAAGGAGGACTTAGCAAGGGAATCAAGGAAAGGGAACTAGAAGAATAGGCTACTTCTTCCATCACCATACCTTAGAACCACAAGCGAAAAGGATGTAAGCTTCCCCTCACCTATGGTACAAGGATTTTTATGTGATTTTCGGATTTTATGAGGATTAGAAACCTAGAATAGAATTTAATAAAAATTCGGCCAAAGAAGAGTTTTCAAATCTAGGAAGGTTTAAACAAGTCCTCATTTCATAATATTTTTCTATGCTATATAGGAAGGTTTTCCTTCATGTTTTTATACCTATATGATTCTTGGTCAGAGGAGTACCTAACCTTAGAATTTCGCCCAAAAATATTTTAAAGAGGTTAGGGAAATCATTGTTTAACCAAACTAGTACAAGATTCCCTCCATGAATTACTAAGGATCTTTTATTGGTCTTTCTTGCTTGAAAGTTACTTGGAACCAAAGGAAATCCCCTCATATGTTTCGGCCAAGAAAAGAGCTTAGGGTTAGGAAGACCTTTAAATTTAAGTAACCATGTTTATATGATAGAATATAGAGTTCTCTTAAAAAATGGCATGTTGAATATTGATAGAAATTCATGAACTCTTCATTAATATTTTCGGCCATGTTAAGATGGATAGCTTAGGAAAGCTTAAACAAAATTTTAACATGCTCAAGACCTCTGTGATATTAAGATATGAAAGTGGTTTAATGCTCTCATGCTTAATTAGGGTATAGAGAATTTAGTTACATGATATATGACTTGTAAGGTCACAAGGGTCCTAGCTTGTTTATGAACCAAATTTGTATATGATGTTCTTAGTAATTTTTGCCATGAAACTTACTTAGGTTTTCCATGCTTTAGGCCACTTAAAACCTAGTTTAGAGAATGGTAAGTTTCGGCCATGAGGAAAAATAAAAGAAAAAGGAAAGAAACCTAGGAAGCCTAAGACACAATGCACATGTATGTTTATTATGCTTGTCTTTATACATGCTATGAAACTTGTATGACTTCCTATGCTTTTAGGCTATTTGAAGCAAAGTTAACCACTGATGGGTCTCGGCCAAGTAGGGTTTAAATGACCTAGAGGCCTTAGAATTGAAATCAATTGTGTTAAAAATGCTTCTTATGGAAATATGATAATGTGTTGATTGTGTCACATGCTTGTATAATTTTTCCATGACCTAAATGGACCATTGTAGGTCTCAGCCATGAAGGGATAGATGCCCTAGAAACCCTAGAACGAAAATTAAATATGCTCATGTCACTCTACATGAAATATGATAAGTAGAAGGCCAAAGTTCTCATGCTATATGTTGCTTAATGACCTAAAATGAGGCTAGGGTAAGTTTCGGCCATACCCTTTGTATGATACCTTATTATGAATTTATACAAGATGTTAGTTCAATTTCACATGCTTGTATGCTTGTTTTTAGCTCTAATGAATACTTGTGAAATTTTGGCCATGACATATGTTAAGGGCTTGAAGAACTTAGGAATTAGCTCAAATATGATTACTATGTTACTTGGAAGAAAAATGCTATAAATATGGTTTAAGGTTTCCATGCTTTCATGACATTTGGGACCTTGTTTCACACCTGATAAGGTTCGGCCACATGAAGTTTAGGGACTTGGAGAACTTAGAAACCAAGTTAATCATGCTTATAATGCTTCCTATGAAATTGAGGTGATGATAATTTAGGTTCCACATGCTTGGAGGTTATTTTTACCTAAATTGAGATCTAAGGGGGTTCGGCCATGATAAGAACCCAAGGGATTAGGAAGCTTAGAACCCAAGTTAACTATGTTACCATGTTTCTTATGATAGTATAATCACATGATACACCCTTATGCTTAAACATGTATGCTTGTGATTCATACTTTCCATGATATGATATGTGCTAGAAATATGCATGCTTTTATAATATGCTATGTGGATAGAAATATGCAAGCTTTTATGATATGTTATGTGGTGAAAATATGCATGCTTTTATGACATGATGTATGCCTAAGTGATGCATACCTTTATGATATGATGAATGCCTAAGTGATGCATACTTTTATGACATGATGTATGCCTAAGTGATGCATACTTTTATGATATGATGTATGCCTAAGTGATGCATACTTTTATGATATGATGTGTGCCTAAGTGATGCATGCTCTTATGATGTGTGATATGTATAAGTATGACATGTACTTTACTTTATATGGCTTGTACCTAGGGTGGGCTCCATAAGCACCCCGGGGTCGATGGAATAAGACTCGGGCCTCGTTAGGGATGGGCTCCTAAGTGCCCCTAGGTCGATGGAGTAAGACTCGGGCCTAGTATGTTTGCCTTGTAGGGGTCAAGACTTGCTACCTTGGACCTACATAGGTTGCGCGCAATATGTAAGTGGTACATAGCTGGGATCCCCTTTAAGTTGATAATATGTTCAAGTATATATGTAAGAAGAAATGATTTTAAAGATCATGAGACATACACATGTTTTTCGGATACATGCTTTCAAAATCGTATTGCATATACCTTATGATCATGTTGTGATGATGCTATGATTTATGATATGCCATGATTAGATATGATTATGTTATGTTTCATGCTATGCTTTAAGAGCTTGATATGCCATGCTACCTTATGATGATGCTATGATATGTCTTGATTAGATATGATTATGTTATGTATCATGCTATGTTTTAAGAGATGATATGCCATGACTAGTTATGATTTTGTTATGTTGCATGATATGCTTAAAGAGTATGAGATGTTATGCCATGACTAGTTGAGATCATGTTATGTTAAGATACTCTTTGATCATGTGATGATTTTCGATTTTAGTGAGTAGGAAAGGAACTTACTGAGCCATGAGTGCTCATAGCTTACTTTCCTTGTACCACAGATAAAGGAAAAAGCTGGATGAGCTAAAGGAGCAGCAGGAGAGGCAAGGAGATGTGTGTGGCGGTGGCTAGGCAACTAAATAAGAACCTGCTTTAAGAACTTTTAAGAATTACGCTTTGGTTTCGTAAATTGTAGTACTATATGGGTAACTTGATGTTATGTTTCTATTTATCTTGTTATCATGTTATGGAAACCATATTAGTGTAGTTCGGATTTGAAAATAAAACAAAAGTTTTATTAAACTAAGAAAATTATTTTAAGTCTTCCGCTGTAATATGTACATAGAGTATCGTAGCCCCGTCCCTTAGGGTTAGCAAGGAGGGCGGACGTTACAGGTCAAGCTCTTCTTGGGTGAGCGTCACTGTGTGAAGTTATCCAGCGTCTTCCATCTTCTCAGCTCGGATATAGGTTGTGTTTCCATAGACGACGCCAAATATGATCCTGTCTGAAAGTCGAGGCGACGGAAACTGGGATGTGGCACTCCAGTTGACCGTGTGTTGACTTCGCACGACCTTGCAATCACAACTACGTTAGTGCGGAGCCAGGGAAGGGGTCCCCGGAGTTGGCCCTCCGATGCTCAAGTCAGTCACCGACGATATATGGAAGCAAAGAAAAGTAACGAATAGTAGAAGCAACAGAGGATTCTCGCATACCTCCGCTGAGCTTGGACCCCCCTTTATATAGGGCTCCTGTAGCGCGTGTGCACGCCTCCCAAGGCATGCACGCTTCACCACGATTCCCATGAAAATGTGTTAGGAAAATGTCTATGACACAATACCTTAATGAGTCGAGCATATCTCTGACGTGATAGTAGAAGCTTCTACCGTACAATCCTCTACCTGAACATGCCGCCGATCATGTCGTTTGTCAACGACACTGGCTCCCAAAAGGATACCGACAGATACTCCTTTTGTCTGTTACTAGGCCAAGCGGAAGAGCCGCTCGGCCGACCTTCATCTTGTCCAAACACTGTCTGCCCCTGGGCCAAATGGGATAGCCGCTCGGCCAACATTCCACTATCCTTTGTTCCGCTGATGTGCCGAACGAGATTAGTGCTTGCTGATGGATCTGCTCCCTGGCCGAGCCGGGAAGCTTCTTGGCCAAAATATCGATGTGTCTGAATGTAGTCTGCTCGGTCGTCACTCCGCTCTACTGATTTCGAGGATTGGTGTAAGGCCGAATGGGGTTACCGTTCGGCGCGCCTTTGCTAATACTTGCTTTTCTGAGCATCGGATGCTCGGTGTGTTCCCGAGCTATACTGATGTCGGATCGGGTCTCCTTTATTCCAGTCAGGTGAGTGGGTTGTCCGAATGGCCGAGGATATAGTGCGTTGGTCAACCTTGATTTTGACATAAATCATGACCGTGACTTTCCGCTGGGTGGGCCCCTCATCACCGCATCAGGATATAATAATCTCTTGTTGATTATACATACCACGAATTCTTGGATGAGAAGAAAGATCTAGCAGGTTTGGGTTGTTGGCTTGGATTCCAGCGATGGCGTTGCCGAGGCCGAGGCCGAGGCCGTCGAAGGACTTCCTGATAGTGCGGCTAGCGACGGATTGTCGGTGGCGAGGAACAACGGCCAAGTCAAGCGGACGCAGTTGAAGCCCATGCTCCGGATCATCATCGAGATCCTGTCCAGAGGGCTCTTTGACAGGCCCTCAGCCAGCACCGGCTCCAGCTTCACCCGCTCGCTGGTCTCGTTGTCCACGATCCACCGAGACGCCGCCCCCATCGGCCCGGTGGCCACCGCCGCATGCTCGGCGAAAAACAGAGAGAGGAGTAGCGGAAGGACGATAGGTCCCGTGGAATGAGGCGACGGCCGTTTCATGGCGGCACTATGGAATGCTACAGGACATATACCGGTCGACGGAATATATAAAGGAGCAAGTGGACGGATCTTTCCATTTCTGGCAAGTTCTTACGTTAATGGCAAAAAAAAATTACGGCAACTGGATGTGTTTGTACTAGACACATGCCATTTTGGGTAAAATTTATGAAGGTCTAGATGCAGGCCGAGAATCGTTCTCGCAAAAAAATAAAGATTCCCTTTAATTAAAATAACAAAACAAAAAATCAATAATAAAAAGAATATTATTATGGTACCATAAAAAACATAGTATGTGAATAATCATAACATTTAATATTGAGCGCATTACATTTTTGATGTAAGGGCCAACTCACATGTACCTGAATTTACTTTCTTTCATGATGAGAAAGGTGAATACGTTCGTCCTCAGCGTCCCTGTCAACCCGTCTCAAGGTTTCAGAATAGTGACTAGCACATAAGGGAGGTATTTACCTTGACTTTATCGATATTCGAACCCCAGACCTTATTATGACAACACCTCATGCGTTAGCCATTATATCCATCCGAGGAGACGAATTTACTTTCTTTCATGATAATTATAGGCATCGCTCATATGGTGAATCTATTTTTTTTAATAATAACATTTAATATTATTCATATATAGATAAAGTAGTTCCTTTTTATAGTTTTATAAATATTTTTTTAACTAAAATATGTTAAGGGATTTATTTATTATCATTATTTGTTTTATGTAAATTTAATATATTTATAGAGAATATATAGACAAACAAAACAATTTAACATATAGATAAGATATTGTGGATATGCCTCTCTTGTTTGGGCTCCCATAGGGGTTAAAATCAAAGCGTTCGTTTGTATAGACCATTAATCAGATAAATAATTATTGAATAATAGTCATCACTACAAAAGAACACTAATTTAGGGATAAAATTTTGGAACAAAAATAATTCATCCCAAAATTGGAATAAATTTAACGACAAAAATAAATATTGACCCAAATTTCTAACGAAATTTGTAATAAAAATATTTCGTTTCAAGTTGGCAACAGAAAAATATTTCGTTGTTAAATTCGTCCCCAAATCTGGGACGAATAATAGATTCGTCCCAAATTTAGGGACGAATCCAAGATTCGTCCCAAATTTAGGGTCGAATCCTAGATTCGTCCCCAAATCTGGGACGAATCCCAGATTCGACCCAAAATTGAAAATATTTAAAAAAAAGGAAAAAATACGGAGGGCTTATATATTGACCTAGAGATATCAGAATTTTATGAAATAAATTTATATGGATTCGTATTATTGTCCTGATCATAAATATATCATCATCCATAATTTTTAATTAATATTTTGAGAGATTCAATTTTTTAAATCAAATTAGGTCATATTAGGATAAAAAATTCAAACAATCAATATATTTGGTCAAAAATATTTATAAATATATATTTACGATAAGAATAATGATATGAACGCATAGAAACTTGTTTCATGAAATTCTGATATCTCTAGGTCAATATGTAAGCTTTAAGATTTTTCTTCTTTTTTTAAAACTTTTGGGACGAATCCTGGATTCGTCCCCAAATCTGGGACGAATCCTGGATTCGTCCCAGAATTGAGAATATTTAAAAAAAAAAGGAAAAAAACACGGAGGGCTTATATATTGACCTAGAGACATCGAAATTTCATGAAATAAATTTTTATGGATTTGTATTATTGTCCTGATCGTAAATATACCATCATCCATAATTTTTAATTAATATTTTGAGAGATTCAATTTTTTAAATCAAATTAGGTCAAATTAGGATAAAAAATTCAAACAATCAATATATTTGGTCAAAAATATTTATAAATATATATTTACGATCAGGACAATGATATGAATGCATAGAAACTCGTTTCATGAAATTCTGATGTCTCTAGGTCGATATGTAAACTTTACAATTTTTCTTCTTTTTTTTTTAAACTTTTGGGACGAATCCTGGATTCGCCCCCAAATCTGGGACGAATCTAGGATTCGTCCCAGAATTGAGAATATTAAAAATAAAAGAAAAAAAATATGAAGGGCTTATATATTGACCTAGAGACATCGGAATTTCATGAAATAAATTTCTATGGATTTGTATTATTGTCGTAAATATACCATCATCCATAATTTTTAATTAATATTTTGATAGATTCAATTTTTTAAATCAAATTAGGTCAAATTAGGATAAAAAAATTGAAACAATCAATATATTTGGTCAAAAATATTTATAAATATATATTTAAGATCAGGACAATGATACGAACGCATAAAAACTTGTTTCATAAAATTATGATAACTGTAGGTAGATGTTTTTAAAAACATATATAGTTTACGACAAACTTAAAAGTTATTATGCAATGCATGTTAGTACATAAGTGATGAAAACCTTAAATTTGAACCTAGAGACATCGGAATTTCATGAAATAAATTTCTATGTATTCGTATTATTGCATTAAGAGGTTGTAATATTGTATGCAAGGTTTGAGATTATAAATAGGATCACCCTAAGTCACCGTTCAGCCTTCCAAGGCGTCCAACGGCCTAGTCTCTCGTGTTAATTTTCAGCTTGGCTATTGAGTACTCCAATCAGCCAAGCGTCTTGAGCTCTTCGACTCAACTCAATGTCTCGAGGACTCCTAACTCGAATTGACATATTGAGTGAGGCTCTTGAGGACCTTGACTCATTCCAAGCATCCTAACTCACCCTAAGCACCATAATTCGATTTTTTTTTCTCTCAAGTACCTTGATTAAGCTTGATGCTTTCTAGACTTGACTCCCTAAGCACACTAGTTTGAGCAAGTTTGATGTGGAAACGGAAAAATAATTTATCTTTTTTATTATTTTACTGAGTTAGATTTTTAAGATATTTTTAGTCTTTTGTCTATTTAAGAGTATTTAAACACTTGTTTAATTGTTTTAAGATAGTTTTTTATTAATAAGAATTTGTATAGCAGCCACGTCATTTCTTTCCAAACGTCAAGTTTGATTGTCTATCTCCTGACATTCTGAGAAATTAACAAGGTTTAGAAGATCGATTTTGGTATTCATGCGTGAATCAACGAAACTGATAGTTATTCGTTGCATCAGTTGATATCAGATCTAGGTGATCTTCTGGAATCATACCGCCGAGAAGGCATCAATGCGTTGACAACATCTACAACATGTATGAATGTGATATGGAGCAATGAGTTTGAGAGATAATTGATAAACGGATGGATCGGATGGAAGGGGTTGTAGAACAACTTACTAAAAGGATGGAGGCGATGTTTGAAAACCAAAATAGATGAAATTCGATCCAACCTTGTCACCAAACAAACATAGAGGAGGAAGATGAAGTTGTTGATGAGGAGGAAGACATTTTTATTTATAAAAAAGATGTGGACGATAAGATTGAAATAGCTGTTGATCCAATTTATGACAATGATGAAGTAGAATAAGTTGTTGATGAAGCTGGTGATGGCATGCTGCATATTTTGTTAGGTCCATAGTGGTGTAATCTGAGCTCTTCAACTCTATCAAAATATTCTTGTGTGATAAATCTATTTTCTAACTTATTGTACATCCAAGTTTTATTCATATACAATGTAACTTAATGAGAAATAAATTTACATCATTATTAGAAGAGAAGATCCTCTAGTCCCCTCTTGACCCCCTTCATAATTACAGCTGGATCGCGGTTGAAATCCGGCCACAATATAATTGACTATGATACCTCCCTGTGTTCACATTCTCACTTAGGTTATAGTTTGGATCAGGGTAGACGGTCGGAGGTCGCCGATGGTGGGCAGGTGGCCTGGCTTCCGAGCACTAAGTGGGGGCCTCCAGGTAGCCTCCGACTACTTGCTCCGACTCAAATTATAACTTAGGTGGAAATATGAATCCAGGAAGGTATCACAGCCAATTGCGGCTAGATTTCAGCCATGATCCAACCTCAATTGCGGAGGGGACAAGGAAAAAGGGAACCAGAGGATCTGTTATCCATTATTAGGTGTGTAAAACTAAGCATCCATATAGTTTAAATTTAATCTCAAGCACTTAAACATAAACTTAATACTATCAATATTACTTAAACTTAAACTAAGCATTAAGTTTAAACCTTAAAAGAAGCACATAGCACTTAAAGAGAAAGATCATAAATGGTGTCTCCTCCACTTCTAAACTCCTGTGGATTAGAAAATGCATTCTACCTAAAGATAACAAAAAAACAACAAAAAATTATCTTAAATCAATCATATTACATAATACCTTAAATACAACAAGATATACAACAGGTGAGCTCGCGGTCAACCAAGATTAGTTGGTTTGTGGCTAAGAATGCGGCTAGGGCTAGATTAGGTCGTGATTGACAAAGTTCGTCGCATGGCTGAGGCAAGCATTGAAGTCCTGCGGACGACCAAGCTCACGACCGATCTCACGACCGATCAAGCTCGCAGTCGAGGGAGCTTGCAGCAGAGTTCATAGCCATCCAAACTCACGATCGATCAAGCTCATGGTCGCAAGGTCGAAGTCGGTCATGCTCGTGGTTACGAGGTCGTGACCTGTCAATCTCATGGCCACAAGGTCACGACCGACCAAACTCATGGTTGGGAGCTCATGGTCGGGTAAACTCGCGGACGACCAAGCTCGCGGCCGCAAACTCATGATAGGGAGGGGAGAGGATAGGAGGGCCAACGCCAGAGACCCCTTCCCTGTCTGACACTAACGCTTTTCGTGACATGCAGGATAGCAAAAAGTCTTCAACCAGTCAATGCTAGAGCGGAGTGTTCAGCTAGCCATCTTCCCACTTTCGGACAAGATTATATTTGACGTCATTTGTGGGAACTTCACCTGCATCCGATATGTGAAGATGGACGAGATTGGAAGGATCACGATAGTAACCTTGACACAAGAAGAGCTAGAGATGTTGATAGAAGCATGGGCTGCTAGAATGGTGCAACAATGGCAAGTCACAACCGAGTGCCATGTGCCGAATGACCCCACGGAATTTGCAACCGGCCAGCATGTTGAACACGAATTCCAAGTGGAGGATCTAACTAGGTTCCAACTGCCCAGCCTCCTCTATCTGCCTTTCCTCGAGTAACTGTTCTGCTGATTAGCTTGCCGCCGGTGCTGCCTTCATCGATTGTATATTACAAGGTGTTGTTCCGAATGCCCCTAGAGGATATGGGCCGAGCAGAAAGGATACAGGGTTCATCTTCGAAAAACACCCTGTCCAAGATATCCGTAAGGGAAAGACTCCCATGATGAGCGACTCCCCCAAATGGGTCAGTACGTCGTTCTCGAAAGAGATATTGGAGGACAAACTCCCGAAGCATTATCAATCCTTGTCGACTAGGGAGTACTCAGGAACTACCAATCTTGAAGACCGTTTACTAAAATTTAAAAATGTGGCCATACTCTACCAATACACGGATGGAGTCAAGCGAAGCGTGTTCCTTACTACTTTGGCGGGTTAAACATAAAAATGGCTCAAGCGATTGCCTGTTGAGTCTAAAGAGGGACGGGGTTACTTACTTACATACGTGCATACATATAAAATCATGGCACCGGAAAAAGTTATTTATTTATTTTTCTACACTAATCATCATGCTTATCATATTGAACATGTAGACATACTAGTATTTCTGCATACAACTTAACTACTTGAAACATGATTCATGATATCATAAGCATACTAGCATGAACATGGAGAACATAAGTGCATAATTATCCATCCTAGTTCAAGTACTATCAAAGCATAAAGACATCACATGGTTCATATGCAAACTTAGAACATAAAAGCATAAAGCAGTTTTCTTCCACCGTGCCACTGCCACACACACTCTTGCCCTTCCTGCTGCTCCTCTTAGTTTAGCCATTCCTTTCCTTTTTCTGCAGTATAAGGAAACATAAAAACTATAAGCCCATAGGCTTAGTAAGTCACTTTCCTACTCACAAAACCATGAATCATGCATGAACATAAAGTGGTAAAGCCTAACATAACATGTGAGAGCATAAACATAAAGTCATATCATATCATGTGGGAGCAGAAACATAAAGTCATATCATATCATGTGAGAGCATAAACATAATGTCATATCATATCATGTGAGAGCATAAACATAAAGTAGTAACATGATCATATAAGCATCATAGACATATTTTCAAGAGCATCTTAAGTAAGCATAAAGGAAACCATATAACATGAACTTGTAGATGCAAGATGTTCTTTTGAAAACATGTATCATGGAATGAGTATATGCAAGATGTCCTTTTGAAAACATATATCATATACATACTTAAACATAATCTCAACATGAGGGCCCGGCTTTGTACCCACATACATACATAAATGCGTGCATCCTAAATAGATCCAAGGTAGCTAGTCTTGAACCTAGGAACTAGATCCGTTTCATAGACCATCGACCTAGGGGCAACTTAGGAGTCCATCCCTTTTACTAGGCCCGTTTCATATACCATCGACCTAGGGGTGCTTTTGGAGCCCACCCTTGGTACAAGTCATACAAAAGTAAAATAGCATATCATATTTCATATCATACATATCATGTTCTTGTCATATCTTGGCTTATCATGTTCTTGTCTTATCATGAAAAGTGCTCTTGATCCCAACTTAAGGGAAGCATCTTTTAGGCTTTTCATCTTACATAAGCCTTTCATAAACATATCATGTCCTTGTCATATCATGTAACATAGCATGTTCTTATCATATCATGAAACATAGCATGTTCTTAGCATATCATGAAACATAGCATGTTCTTAGTATATCATGAAGCATAGCATGTTTTAGCATATGATGAAGCATAACATATTCTTGTCATATCATAACATAGCATACATAACATAAAGCATAACCTAAGGAATCATAACATGATGGCATGTGTGTACATTACATAAAGCATATCATAACATAAAAGTTCATACCATATCATATAGAATCATTATCATGCATGGTTAGGGTTTTGAACTTCCTACAACCCTAAAACCTAACTTGGTCGAACCATCAAAAGTATGAATCCTAGGTTTTATGCCACATAAAACATGGAAATCAAATACCTAAGTTCTCATAACATTTAATATAACAAGTGAGTCCCTTAGGAACCCTAGGTAGCTTCCTAACCTAATTCCCTTGTCTTGGCCGAAACTTTTGAGCATGCTTCTTGGGTTTTCAAGTAACATAAAACATGGAAATTAAATACTTGAGTTCTTATAATACTTGACATAGCATGTAAGGGCTTTAGAGACCCTAGTTGGCTTTTAACCTAATCCTTTCTTTTTTTTTCTTCTTGGCCGAACCCTAGTAGCATGGTTCTCAATTCTTTTCTTCAACATGAAGCATGGAAATCTTAAACTAACATCATATAGTGGGTGACATATAATGAGGATTCATAAACATGCATAATTAGAGTCTAAGACTTCTTCTTGGCCGAAACCTTATGAACATGGTTTTATATCTTTAAGCAACATGGAGCATGAAAACTTTAATCTAACATCATGTAGTGAGTTACAAATCATAATTGGATCATAAACAAGCATAGTTTCCTTTTAAACTTTCTCTAACCATCCTTATCTTTTCATGGCCGAAACTTCAAGGAGCAAGATTCCAAGATTTAAGCAACATCAAACATTAAAACCTTAACCTAACATCATGTAGTGAGTTACAAATCATAAAGGAATCATAAACAAGAATAGTTTTCATTTAAACTTTCTCTAACTATCCTTATCTTTTCATGGCCGAAACTTCAAGGAGCAAGATTCCAAGATTTAAGCAACATCAAACATTAAAACCTTAACCTAACATCATGTAGTGAATTACAAATCATAAGGGGATCATAAACAAGCATAGTTTTCATTTAAACTTTCTCTAACTATCCTTATCTTCTCATGGCCGAAACTTCAAGGATCAAAGTTCCAAGATTTAAGCAACATCAAACATTAAAACTTTAACCTAACATCATGTAGTGAATTACAAACCATAATGGGATCATAAACAAGCATGGTTTTCATTTAAACTTTCTCTAACCATCCTTATCTTTTCATGGCCGAAACTTCAAGGATTAAAGTTCCAAGATTTAAGCAACATCAAACATTAAAACTTTAACCTAACATCATGTAGTGAATTACAAATGATAAAGGAATCATGTACAAGCATGGTTTACATCTTAACTTTCCTAACCTTTTTATTCTTTTTATAGCCGAAACTCAAGAACAAGGTTCCATCCTAAGTTTTTTCAAAACATTAAAACGTAGAAGGCTACTTGTACTGCAGGTGAGGGGGATACTTACTTCCTCTCGCTTGATTTACTAAGGGAGGTAACCTTGCTTTGTGAACTTTTCCTAGAGAGAAGCTCCTTTGCTTGGTTCGGCAATGGTGAGGAAGAAGAGGTTTGTTTGGTTTCGGTGGAGAGGAGGAGGAAGAGAAGAAGAAAAATGAATTTTCTCTTTCCTTTTCTCCTTTTATTCCAAATGAGAGGAAGAAGGAAAAATGAACTTTTCCTTCCCTTTTCTTTTACTTATCCTAAATGAAGGAAGAAAGCAAACCCTCTTTTCATTGGAAGAAGAAGAAGGAAACTTGAACTTCTCCTTCTTAGTGAAGAGAGCCTTCACTTTCCTTACCCTTAACTATCTTGTCCCTTTCCTTTCTAACAGCACACCCCTGCTGGGGCTACTGGTTATAACATAGAACTACTTACTAAGAGGTCCAAGGTTCAAACCATAGTCATGCCTCTTTTTGGTTCTATTTTTCTTTTATTTTTGGAAATATTCACATAAGTCTTATTCTAATCATGCAACAATTCTCATAAAATAACTTAGGGATCCTATGGGTGTTACACTTTCAAATGGCCTTCCTCCTGTTAGGATGTATACTAAAAGCCTAGTTTTTGGTATAAACATTTATCTAGAAATAAGAATCACATTGGTCAAATGTCTACATTTATGATAAATGAAGTTGTTCAATTAATTTATATTGTAGATAACATGGTATGTGGTGTCACACATAGAGGATCATGTTATCAGTACCTTATAAATTATAAACAGTAGCTCACGACCAAGATGGAAAGGAACAAACCATTAGAAGGTCGTAGTGTAATTAGGTATTAGTTTATCTTAATTATATAATTACACTAGTACACTTAGAGTGTATTAAGTAGGACCATCAGAGGTTGTTTCTTTTTACACTGACTTTATAAAGGAACAAAGACCTCAGTTAATATGAAAGTGTGTGCTATTAATCTTAATATAATAAAAAGCACATATATTTGATATTTATTTCTTTAATTTATCAATGAGTGAGATTTAGTTCGATAAATCAATAAGCCCGATAAGTTGGAAAATGATATCACTTATAGTGTGTGTTGTTATTATAGAAGAAAATTGTGTCCTAGTAATCTAGGTTGAGAATGTCCCCAAGAGGAGCTCATAAGGATTTTCATGTTAAACCCTGCAGATGGACTTAGTCCGACATGATGATAAGGTTGAGTGATACTACTCTTGGACTAAGATATTAATTAAGTGAGTTGTCAGTAACTCATTTAATTAGTGGACATTCATTATCTTAAACACAGGGAGACTAACACACTCATAATAAGAAGAATCCCAAAATGTAATTTGGATTGGTGCAGTAGTTCAATAATAGTTCTTTAGTGGAATGAATTATTATTGATGAAATTAAGTTGTGTGTTTGGGGCGAACACGGGATGCTTAATTTCATCGGGAGACCAAAACCAATTCCTCCTCTCAGTCTCTATCGTAGCCTCTTAATTATAGAGTACTATACCCACCTATACCCACCTTCGTACCCATCTAAAAGGGGCTGGCCAAGTCTTGCTTGGAGCCCAAGCAAGGGCCGGCCGAACCATGTTTAGATGGGTTTGATTGTGGTCGGCCCTAGCATGTGTTCAAGCTAGGGGTGGCCGGCCATTAAAAATAGAAAAGGAATTTTAATTTTAAATTTTTTCTTATGTGGAATACATGATTTTAAAGAGAGTTTAAAAATTTAAATATTTCCTTTTATAAGATTCTACAAAAGATTAAGAGAAGAGTTAAATCTCTTTCCTTATTTGTAGATTAAAAGGTTGAATTTAATTTTAGTAAAAACTTTCCTTATTTATAAATCATCCACATGTTGAAAAGATAAATTTTAAAATTATAGAAATTTCGTTTTATAACATCAACCATGAAGGGATTAGTAAAGAGAAATTTTATTTTAAAATTTTTCCGGAAGTAAATTAGGAAGCTTTAATTTTTCTAGCGAAAAATTTCCTTATTTGCTTGTTTTGATGTGGCCGGCCATATGCATTAAGAAAAGGATTTTAATTTTAATTAATTAAAACTTTCCTTTTCAATGGAAAAAGAATTAAGGAAGGTTTTATTAAATTTTCCTTATTTGCCAAGGCTAAGGATTATAAAAGAGGGGGTTTGGGTGCCTTTAAGAGACACAACCTCTATTCTATTTCTCCCTCTTTTCTTCCTTGGTGTGGCCGGCCTCTTCCCTTTCTCTCCTCTCCATCTTTGTGGACGAACCTTTCATGCTCTTGGAGTCTTAATTGGTGGATGGTTCTAGCTTGGAGAAGAAGGAGAGAAAGCTTGCATCCCTTGGAGCTTGGTTGGTGGAAAAATTCTTCATCCTTTGGAAGCTTTTGTGCTTGGCCGAAACTTGAAGGAAGGAAGAAGAAGGTGCCTTGGTGGTTCTTGTCTCGGAAGATCGTTGCCCACACAATGCCCGAGGCCCGAGATTATAAGAGGAATACGGTAGAAGATCAAGAGGTCATTGTCTACAAAGAAAGGTATAACTAGTAATTGTTTTCCGCATCATGCTAGTTTTGTTTCTTTGTAAAAATACCAAATACAAGAGGCATGCGATTCTAGTTTTTCAAATTAGTTTTCAAAGTTGTGTTCTTTTGTTTTTTTTTTCCTTGTGATTTGATTGTTCTTAGTGGTTAACCTAGGGTTACTATGGGAAGGTTAAATATTTAATTTTCTTAAAAGGCTTTGTCTAGTCGGTGGTGGTTGCTCCCATATCCAATAAGGCCTAGTGCCTCGCCATGTAGTAGGAAGCCGATTTTGGAAATAGATATTTAATTATCTTCGTGACCTAGGTGATTTGGATCGAACGTGTTAAGTTCTGCAGGAGATCCAAGTCTAAACCTAAAATACAAATAAGTTAAACTTAGGATCAAACGTGTTAAGTTCCGTAGGCGATCCAAGTTTAATTTAAAAGAACACATCGTAGCTAGGAAAAGGATCAGACCTTTGTACAAAATTTTTGTACAGTGGAACCATTAGGCTTTCCGAGTAGCAACCAACAATTGGTATCAGAGCTTGGATTTTGCCTCTATGTATTTGGTATTAGTTTAATTATGCACATGTCATACATAATTTAGGCAGGATAATATTAGGATGTGCTAACTTTGTGGATGTAGGATCCAACTATTTTGTCTTATAGATATTGTGTGTATGATTGGACCCTTGGACATGTCAAGGGTATTTTATTGTGTGTGCATGATTGTATTATAAAATACAGTAGGAGCTGTATTTAGTTTTATTAGGATTTTATTTTTGGATCTGGATACATGTACATTCCTTTTATGGAATATAAGATCGATGTATGTAAATTTTATTTTATGTTCGATCTAGTTTACATGTACATTCCTTCGAGGAATATAGAATCGAAAAATGTAAAATTCTATTTATGTCGCGGATCGAATCTTGCAAGGCGTGGAACCTTTTGAGGACCAGAAGCGCAGCGGAACAAGGAGCAAGATGGATGCGACAACTAGACCCGGTGGCGGTGGCCAAAGATGGCAGCAGCTAGGGTTGGCGACACACGGAGGACAACAATAGATAAAAGCCATAATAGTTGAAAATTAGTTTTTCTATTTATTGCTTTTTATGCTGTGCTGTGTGTGCTTGTTAGTATGCATGTTAAGTAGGCTAGCATAGTCAAAATTCCTCACTTTAGATAACTAAGTGGGAGAGGGATTTTAAATAAATTCCACGGTTTCCATTACTGGTTTGTAAGTGATGCAAACAAACTTGCGCGTTGGCTCTGAGTGCCTTCCTCCATATCAGATGAGTTTGTTTGCGGATCACTAGATCAAACTTCCATTTAGGATGACTATAGGAAATTAATTAAGAGCGTGTGATCTTCCCCATCGGAAGGGGCATAATCTTGTTAATGGACTTAGTGTCAAGTAATGGTATACACTTAGGCACGTCTAGTAGTATCCTCCCCATCGGAGTCACTACTATTATTTGTGTGACCGAAGAAAACCAACTATTAATTTGTCATAAAGATAGGTTGACAAGATAATAAAATTAAAACCCCCTCTTACAAATGTTGAGATTTTGTATACGTCCACACTATCGTGGCATACAAAAATTCATGATGTATGAGGTAATTTTATTTGTCAGTTTGACAAGGAAATAAAATTATTGGGGAAAACCCCTCTAACAAATGTTTAGTTTTGTATACGTCCACACTATCGTGGCATACAAAATTTACGGTGTTTGAGGAAATTTTATTTGTCATAAAGACTTATTGACAAGATAATTAATGGGTAAAACCCTCCTCTTACAAATGTTCAATTTTGTATACGTCCACACTATCGTGGCATGCAAAATTCACGGTGTTTGAGGTGTTGGTGAATTTAAATAATATTGTTAGAGGAATCAATGTTATTTTAAATTCAAAAGTTTTGACCAAATATTTGATCAAAGATAGATCAACTATTAATTTTATTCGTCATAAAGTAAAGTTGATGAGATAATAAAATTAATGGATAAAATCTCCTTTTTTGATTTTGTATACGTTCACACTATCGTGACATACAAAATTCATGGGGATTTTAAGGTGTTGGTCTTGACCAAATATTTTTGTGATTCTTAGGATTTAAAATGTTTATCAATCCCCTTGTTGTTATACTATAGAATAGACTTAGTAGTCCCAATTGTATTGATTGAAAATAGGACTTGGACATTAAGGTAGACTGCCCTCTTAGAACTAAGAACAATATAGGTGTATTTCATTCATTAGTTAATACATGATTAGTGGTGTTATCTACCGATACTTGGTGTGTAGATACGGGAGCCACTGATCATGTCTACAATTCATTGCAAAGGTTCCAGGAAACCTGATAACTATATGAAGGGAAAATCACCGACAACATGGGCATTGCTACAAAAATAGTAGCTGTTGTAGTGGGAGAAGTTTATTCTATAATAGGAATTAAAAATGGATTTTAAGAAATTATCTTTACGGACCAAGTTTAGAAAGAACTAGTTTTCGGTTTCTAAACTATTAAAGAATAGATATTGTGTCTATTTTGATTACAAAGTGTTATCAAGAAAATAGGAAAGATATCTATTCTGGTACATTGGTTGACAATTTATAAATCCAATAACTCCCACGATGCAATAAATGGAAATTAGTAACACATCTTCTAACTTTAATAAGAGAAAGCAATCCTTCGAAAATGAACCAATCACATCCTTGGCAGTCTAAGGCTAGGTTATATTAACTTAAGTAGGATTCAAAAGATAAAAACTAATGAACTCTTGGGTTCATTGGTAGTGGAAATCTTTCCAATCCTGCGGGTCTTACTTGGAAGGAAAAATAACCAAGAAGCTTTTAAGTCTAAGGGGTATAGAGCCAAGGATGTGTTGGAACTGGTTCATTCTGATTTGTGTGGTCCTATGACTATCCAGACAAGAGGTAGGTTCGAATATTTCGTCTATTTTATAGACAACTATTTGAGATATATATACATGCGCCGCAAGACTAAGTGCTTTGATTAGTTCAAAGAGTACAAGGCTAATGCGGAGAAATGTCAAAGTAAAAGTCACTATGGTAAGATCATAGTGGCAAGTACCTCTTGGGAGAATTTAGGATTCACTTATCAGAAGTTGGGATTCAATCCCAACTAACTGCACCTGGTATACCCCAACAGAATGGTGTAAGTAGAAAGAAGGTATAAGGCTCTTATAGAATAATTAGATCGATGATGAGTTATTACCAAATTTATTTTAAAGATATACACTAGAAATGGAAGTGAACATAATACCTTCTAAGTCAGAACTCTTTACTCCAACAGAATTGCAGAATGGGCATAAGCCTAATGTGAAGCATATTCGGATTTGGGTGGTCTAGCACGTGAGAGACACTGATAAGTGGGGCATGAGTTCACTTGTTTGTGAGTTATCCTAGAAAAACGAAAAGAGGTTTATAGTCCTTAAAATCAGAAGGTCATTATTGGCACCAATGCCCGATTTTAGACTATACTATGAATCACAAGCCCATGAGTAAAAATTGTTCTTAAGGAAATTAAAGGACACGTCTAATCTAGTACCAACTGTACAAGATGAAATATCACAAGAAACTGCAACACGTATCACAAATGATACACAAAAGTGTCTCGTCGTAGTGGGAGGGTTGTTAGGCAACCTAAAAAGATTCATGTTTTGGGAGAGTCTTTGGACTTGATCCCTGGTGGACATGAACCTGGTCCCTGGACATATGACGAAGCGCTACAAGATAAAGATGCAGCATCTTGGCAAAGAGCAATGAATGAAGAATTAGAATATATGTATTCTAATAAAGTCTGGGAGCTTGAAAAATCACCAAATGGTGTAAAAGCCATTAGGTCTACAATAGAAAAGGAAGGACAGACAGGAAGGTGTATACTTTCAAAGCAAGGTTTGTTGGAAAAGAGAAACCTTTTACCGGTAGCCATGCTTAAAATCTATCCGGAATCCTTTATCTATTGGATTATGAGATTTGGCAAGTGGATGTCAAGACAGTTTTCCTTAACGGAAGTCTTGAAGAAAATATCCATAAAAAGCAACCAGAAGGGTTCATTGCAAAGGACAAAGAAGCATCTTGTGTGCAAGCTCAATCAGTCTATGGACTGAAGCAAAGCTTCAAGGTCTTGGAACATCCGGTTTAATAAAGTAATCAAGACCTATGGATTTATTTGAAAACCGGATGAGTCTTGTGTATATAAGAAATGTGATGGAAACGTGGTGGGATTTCTTGTACTATACGTAGATAACATTTTTGGTAGTTGGAAACAATATCAAAGTGTTGTCGGAAGTAGGGGTATGATTGTCCAAACAATTCGATATGAAGAACTTAGAAGAATGTGCACACATTCTTGGGATCAAAGTCATAAAGGATCGCAAGAAAAGAATGTTGTGCTTATCCCGAGCTTCATACAATCCTTGCTCGTTTTAGAATGCAGAACTCCAAGAAAGGTTTCTTACCTTTTAGGCTTGGAGTAGCTTTTTCTAAAGAGATGTCTCCGAAGACATCAAAGGAGATAGAGGACATAAAGGCAGTTCCTTATGCTTCAGCTGTGGGAAGCCTAATGTATGCAATGCTGTGTACCGGACTAGATATCTATTTTGCCCAAGGCATAGTTAGCAGATATCGAAGTAACCCAGTACCGGGACACTAGACTGCCATAAAGCATATATTAAAGTACCTTAGAGGGACTAGAAATTATATGCTAGGCAGATAATTTGCTCCCTGTGGGTTACACGAATTCTGGTTTCCAATCAGATAAGGGACAATAGTAAGTCAACCTTAGGGTTTTTGTGTTTACTTTAGGAAGTAAAGCCATCATTATGGAGGAGTGTTAAGCATATGTGTTTTTTGGACTCCACCATAGAAGCTGAGTATATGGCAGTCTCTGAGGTAGCCATAGAAGCTATATGGCTCAAAAACTTCATGATGGACTTAGACATGATTTCTGGTTTGCCCAAAATTATTACAGTTTATTGTAATAATAGTGGTGCAGTAGCAAACTCGAAGAAACCATAAGTCCATAAGGCAAGAAAACATAATAGAGCGCAAGTACTACCCAATACGAGAAATTGTATAACAAGGAGAAGTTGTTGCCGCGTAAATTGCATCAAGTGATAACCTGGAAGATACTTTCACTAAGACCCTTAAGGAAAGAGCTTTTGATGGGCATGTTGAAGGGATGAGAATCAGATGTATGGCAGCAGATATGGCAGCTTAGTCTTTGAGTATAAGTGGGAGATTATTAGGATGTATACTAAAAGCCTAATTTTTGGTATAAACATTTATCTAGAAATAAGAATCACATTGGTCAAATGTCTACATTTATGATAAATGAAGTTGTTCAATTAATTTATATTGTAGATAACATGGTGTGTGGTGTCACACACAGAGGTTCATGTTATTAGTACCTTATAAATTATAAACAGTCACTCACGACCAAGATGGAAAGGAACAAACCATTGGAAAGTCGTAGTGTAATTAGGTATTAGTTTATGTTAACTATATAATTACACTAGTTCACTTAAAGTGTATTGAGTAGGACCATTAGAGGTCGTTTCTTTTTATACTGACTTTATAAAGGACCAAAGACCTCAGTTATTATGGAAGTGTGTCCTCTTAATCCTAATATAATAACAAGCACATATATTTGATATTTATTTTTTTAATTTATCAATGGGTGAGATTTAGTTCGATAAATCAATAAGTCCGATAAGTTGGGAAATGATATCACTTATAGTGTGACTTGTTGATTATAGAAGGAAACTGTGTCCTAGTAATCTAGGTTGAGAATGTCCCCAAGAGAAGCTCATAAGGATTGTCATGTTAAACCCTGCGGTGGACTTAGTCCGACATGATGATAAGGTTGAGTGGTACTACTCTTGGACTAAGATATTAATTAAGTGAGTTGTCAGTAACTCATTTAATTAGTGGACATTCATTATCTTAAACACAGGGAGACTAACACACTCATAATAAGAAGGAGCCCAAAATGTGATTTGGATTGGTGCGGTAGTTCAATAATAGTTCTTTAGTGGAATGAATTATTATTGATGAAATTAAGTTGTGTGTTCAGGGCGAACACGGGATGCTTAATTTCATCGGGAGACCAAAACCAATTCCTCCTCTTGGACCCTATCGTAGCCTCTTAATTATAGAGTACTATACCCACCTATACCCACCTTCGTACCCATCTATAAGGGGCCGACCAAGCCTTGCTTGGAGCCCAAGCAAGGGCCGGCCGAACCATGTTTAGATGGGTTTGATTGTGGCTGGCCCTAGCATGGGTTCAAGCTAGGGGTGGTCGGCCATTAAAATTAGAAAAGGAATTTTAATTTTAAATTTTTTCTTATGTGGAATACATGATTTTAAAGAGAGTTTAAAAATTAAAATATTTCTTTTTATAAGATTCTACAAAAGATTAAGAGAAGAGTTAAATCTCTTTCCTTATTTGTAGATTAAAAGGTTGATTTTAATTTTGGTAAAAACTTTTCTTATTTATAAATCATCCACATGTTGAAAAGATAAATTTTAAAATTATAGAAATTTTCTTTTATAACATCAACCATGAAGTGATTATTAAAAAAAAAATTATTTTAAAATTTTTCCGGAAGCAAATTAGGAAGCTTTAATTTTTCTAGCGAAAAAATTCCTTATTTTCTTGTTTTAATGTGGCCGGCCATATGCATTAAGAAAAGAATTTTAATTTTAATTAATTAAAATTTTCCTTTTCAATGGAAAAAGAATTAAGGAAGGTTTTATTAAATTTTCCTTATTTGCCAAGGCTAAGGATTATAAAAGAGGGGGTTTGGGTGCCTTCAAGAGACACAACCTCTATTCTATTTCTCCCTCTTTTCTTCCTTGGTGTGGCCGACCTCTTCCCTTTCTCTTCTCTCCATCTTTGTGGCCGAACCTTTCATGCTCTTGGAGTCTTAATTGGTGGATGGTTCTAGCTTGGAGAAGAAGGAGAGAAAACTTGCATCCCTTGGAGCTTGGTTGGTGGAAAAATTCTTCATCCTTTGGAAGCTTTTGTGCTTGGCCGAAACTTGAAGGAAGGAAGAAGAAGGTGCCTTGGTGGTTCTCGTCTCGGAAGATCATTGCCCACACAACGTCCGTGATTAGAAGAGGAATACGGTAGAAGATCAAGAGGTCATTGTCTACAAAGAAAGGTATAACTAGTAATTATTTTCCGCATCATGCTAGTTTTGTTTCTTTGTAAAAATACCAAATACAAGAGACATGCGATTCTAGTTTTTCGAATTAGTTTTCGAAGTTGTGTTCTTTTGTTTTTTCTTTTCCTTGTGATTTGATTGTTCTTAGTGGTTAACCTAGGGTTACTATGGGAAGGTTAAATATTTAATTTCCTTAAAAGGCTTTGTCTAATCGGTGGTGGTTGCTCCCATATCCAATAAGGCCTAGTGCCTCGCCATGTAGTAGGAAGCTGATTTTGGAAATAGATATTTAATTGTCTTCATGACCTAGGTGATTTGGATCGAACGTGTTAAGTTCTGCTAGAGATCCAAGTCTTAACCTAAAAGAACAAATAAGTTAAACTTAGGATCAAACGTGTTAAGTTCCGCAGGCAATCCAAGTTTAATTTAAAAGAACACATGATAGCTAGGAAAAGGTTCAGACCTTTGTACAGTGGAACCATTAGGCTTTCCGAGTAGCAACCAACACCTCCACCACTTTGCTAGTAGTTGTTGCTTCCACAAGATGACGGTGAATTTATTCTCACTCAAACAAGGGACCAAGGAGATGCTAAGAGCCTACATTAAGTGATTTAATCACGTCTCCATGGGACCTATAGACAGTGACTTATTCTGATCCCTCATCAGGAAGCCTCGGAAGGATTTCAACTACCTGCTCGAATGAGACACCAAATACATCGATGTCGAAGAGGCTCAATCTGCTTAAGAAAAAGAAGTAGTCCCTGACCAGGGTACTGTTCCTGAGCGCCGATCGGCCCACAACAATCTGCATCCAAAAGGGCCTCGATCGGGTCCCCTGCCATAATAGCATGTATTAAGGTCTACATGAGTCCCCTCGGGGTGGTGCGATGGTTAAGGCATGGGGTGTTGCCACATGAGATCTTGGGGTCGAAACTCGGTGTGACCGAGCATAACCACCCCCATGTCTTGGCCATTTGCACTAATGGCTAGTAGCCACCCGTGATTTACCTCCTCCGTGTTGGCCTAGGAACGGGTTGGCGGGGGCGCTGGGGGTGAGCGAATCACCTTTTTGCCATATGAATTAAGGTCTACACGGTCCAACATATGGAAGACGATTAGCAACAAGTCCCCAAGCTTCGACCGTGAGCTCTAATGTTTTTCACCTATCACCTCTCAGGGACCCACGACATAAAATATTGCTACTGATTTAATCTAGACCCATACCAACTGGCATATTAAGAATTCCACCAGTAATCTCCTTCTCCACCGCCATTATCGCCGATCAGAGGATAGCACAGGTGCAAGGTCGGACTCCGAGAAGAATCCGCAGCAACCCAACGAAAAGAACGAGATACCTACAAGAGCCTCACCGAATGCTCATGCCAATCAACTCAGGAGGAAGAAAATTGGGGCAATGCTGCACAGGAGGAAATTGGTATGATAGCAGGTGGCTCGACCGATAGTGATTCTAATCAAGCCAGAAAATCACATGCATGATGACTAGAAATTCATGCAGTATAGTGTAGTAGGAGAAAACACAAGGACCCAAGATTAGTTTCAGTCCTAAAGATTTGGAGGAGTGGAGATACCCCACGATGATGCCCTCATTAGTAAAGATGTGATCGCTAACTATACTATTCATCAAACTTTTGTTGACATAAGTAGCTCAGTCAACATCATTTTCAAAAAGACATTTGATCAGCTTTAGATGGATAAGAATGAGCTCCAGCCGATGATAACACCACTATATGTGTTTATAGGAAATGAAGTACAACTGATTGGGCAAGTCTAATTGACTATATCTCTTGGGGAAGAGCCGCTCATGAGAACTCACCGGATGAATTTTATTGTGGAGGATGCGCCCTTGGCATATAATGCGATACTTGGCCGACTGATTTTAAATTAATTTCGAGCAGTCGTCTCCATATTCTTCCAGAAGATCAAGTTTCTAGTAGATGACTCAGTCGACGAAGTCAGAAGAGACCAGGTCGTAGCACGTAAGTGTTATGTGGAGATTGTAAAGACTGAGTCTCGAGCCGCTCAGAACGTTCAGCGACTTAAAGTTAATGTAATCCAAGAAGCTCCTCCAATTTAGTCTATGAAGAGAAGGAAGAGATACAAATTTTTCCTGATTGGCTAGAAGCTACTACTTTTATCACAACTGATTTGAGCCTGGAGAAAAAGACAAAGTTAATCACCTGTCTGAGAAACAACAAGGACGTTTTCGCATGGGCAACCCATGAACTCCCATGTATTTTGCCTATGGTAATGTAACATGAGTTACACGTCTGATTGGACGCTCAATCGGTAAAGCAAAGGAAAAAAGATTTCGGTGTGGAACAGAATTTGATCATTCGAGCGAAAGTAGATAAGCTACTTAAAGCTGGACATATCTGAGAAGTGTAATTCCCGAGTTATCTTGTAAATGTAGTACTGGTGTCCAAGCCAGGAAACAAGTGGCAGATCTACGTGGATTTTAGGGACCTAAATAAGGTGTGCCCAAAAGATTACTATCCTCTACCACACATTGATCAGGTGGTGGGCTCTACGGCCATTTGTGAATTGATATGCATGTTGGATGCATACCAGGGATACCACCAAGTTCCGCAAGTCTCAGAAGATCAAGAAAAAGTTAGCTTTATCACCGCAAAGGGAACCTACTGCTACAACATCATGTCATTCGGGCTGAAGAACGTTGGAGCCACATACTAGCGTCTCATGAACAAGGTTTTCCAAAAGTAAATCGGCAGAAACATAGATATATACGTTGATTATATATTAATAAAATCCCTCCGAACTACTAATTTATGTGCAGACATAGAGGAGACATTCCATACCTTAAGGAAATACAGAGTCAAACTCAATCCCAACAAGTGCTTATTTGGAGCTAAAAGTGAACGCTTCTTCGATTACATTGTGACTGAGAGGGGAATCGAGGAGAATCTAGCAAAGTGAAAGCTCTCCAAGATATGCCTCCGCCTCGCAATTTGAAAGAAGAACAATGTCTGACTGGACGTATTATTGTTCTCTCTCAGTTCATCTCAAAATCATCCAATCGGAGTCTACCTTTTTTCAAGGTACTTAGTCGTGTTACCAAGTTCAATTGGGATGCTGAGTGCGACAAGGCACTGGAGGAGCTCAAAATTATTTATTTTCTTTATCTATACTAGCAAAGCCCATCGTCGGTGAACCATTGTGGGTATACTTTTCTTCCATTGAGTGGGTTGTCGGGTCAGCGTTGGTGCGTTAGGACAGCAATGAACAACAACTAGTGTATTTTTTTAGTCATTTATTGAAAGATATTGAATGTCGCTACACTGCTCTCGAGAAATTGGTGTATGGACTTATTTTAGCCACTCGGAGGTTACGCTCTTATTTTCTGTCTCATCCCATAATTATTCTAACTAATAGTATGTTGGGCTAAGTTCTCATCAATCTAGAGGTATCCAGAAGGTTGATTAAGTGGGCCACGGAATTAAGCGAGTATGACATACAATATCAACCCTGATCGACCTTTAAAGCATAGGCCTTAGCTGACTTTGTGATGGAAATACAAAATCCTGAGCTAGAGGAAACTTAGAAAATCTATGTGGATAGATTGTCTACTAGGCAGGGTAGTGGAGTGGAAATCCTCATGATATTGCTACATGAGGATAGAATGCAGCAGTTCGTTCGGCTGTATTATCGAGCTACCAATAATGATGCAGAGTATGAAGCACTGATAGTTGGTCTACAACAGCTAAACATGTGGGAGCTACCTAGGTTTTCATTTATTTGAATTCCCAACTAGCAGCTCAACAACTCTCTGGTAATTTTGAAATATATAACTGTTGGTTAGTCCTAGGAAAATCGTACCGGTTCCACTATACAAAACTTTATACAAGTGTCAAACCTTTTCTTAAATAACCTATTGTGTTCTTTAGAAATTAAATTAAGAATTGCAGATGGAAGTTAATATCATTGATTCCAAATTTAACTTATCTGTTCTTGATGGTTTAGATTTGGATCGCAAGTGGAACTTAACACTATTGATCTAAATCCACCTATGTTATTAATTCCATTAAATATTAATTTCCAAAATTGGCTTCCAAGACTTCATGGCGAGGCGCATGGCCTTCTTGGGTATGGGAGCATCCACCACCGCCTAGACAAAGCCTTTTAAGGAAAGCTAATATTTAATTTCCTTAAATAACTCTAGGTTAACCAAAAAGAACAATCGAATCACAATTCGAAAAATAAAACAAAAGAAATACAAATTTGAAACAAATCTGAAAACTCTAGAATCATATGCCTCTTGTGTTTGGTATTTCCAAAAATAACTACACAAAGAAAACTAGTATGATGCGGAAAATAATTACTAGTTATACCTTTTTTGTAAGCAAATAACCTCTTGATCTTCTACCGTATTCCTCTTCTTATCCCACACGTTGTGTGGACAACGATCTTCCGAGATGAGAATCCACCTAAGCCACCTTCTTCTCCAAGAAAGATTCGGCCACCACAATTCTCCAAGAGAAGTAGAGGTCCGGCCACCACCACCAAGCTCCAAGGGATGCAAGAAACAAAACCTCCTTTCTCTCCTTCTTCTCCTAGCTAGAACCGGCCACCATCAAGAGCTCCAAGAGGGAATAAAATCAGCCACTAAAGAAGAAGAGAAGAGGAGAGGAAGAACCTCTAGGGTCGGCCACACCAAGGAGAAAAAGAGAGGAAGAAAAGAATAAAGTCGTTAGCCATGAAGGCACCTCTACCCCCTCTTTTATAATCCTTGGTCTTGGAAAATAAGGAAATTTAAATAAAAACTTCCTTAATTATTTTGCCATGATTAATAAAAATTAATTAATTAAAAAATAATTTTCTTTTCTTAAACATCATGGCCGGCCAGTTTAAAGATATAAACAAGGAGAGTTTTAATTAATTAAAACTTCCTAATTTGTCTTCAGAAATTTATAAAAAATTTCTCCAATAATTTTTCCCTTCATGGTGGATTACAAAAAAGGAACATTTATAAATTAAAATCATTCTTTTAAACATGTGGATAATTTCCAAAAAGGAAAGTTATCTTTAAAAAATTAAAATCTCCTTCCAATCTACAAATAAAGAAAGATATCAAATCTTTTCTTAATCTCTTGTAGAAACTTATAAAAGAGATATTTAATTTTTAAACTCTCTTTTAAATCATGAACATGGTTAAAAAAGGAAAGTTTTCTCAAAATTAAAATCTACATTTCAATCTACAAATAAGGAAAGATTTCAAATCTTTTCTTAATCTTTTGTAGAAAGCTATAAAAGGAAAGATTTAAATTTTAAACTCTCTTTTAAAATCATGGAATCTACATAAGAAAATTTTAAAAAATAAAATTCCTTTTTATTTTAATAGGGTCGGCCACCTAAGCTTGGGTTCAAGCTAGGGCCGGCCACCTCATGAACCCATGAACCATGCCTTTGGCCAACCCTAGCTTGGACTCCAAGCTAGCTTGGCCGACCCCTATAGGATGGGTAAGAAGGTGGGTATAGGTGGGTATAGTACTCTATAATTAAGAGGCTACGATAGGGACCGAGACGAGGAATTGGTTTTGGTCTCCCGATGAAATTAAGCATCCCGTGTTCGCCCCGAACACATAACTTAATTTCATCAATAATAATTCATTCCACTAAAGAACTATTATTGAACTACTGCACCAATCCCAAATTACATTTTGGGCTCCTTATTATGAGTGTGTTAGTCTCCCTGTGTTTAAGATAATAAATGTCCAGTAATTAAATGAGTTACTGACAACTCACTTAATTAATATCTTGGTCCAAGAGTGGTACCACTCAACCTTATCGTCATGTCAGACTAAGTCCACCTGCAGGGTTTAACATAACAATCTTTATGAGCTTCTCTTGGGGTCATTCTCAACCTAAATTACTAGGACACAGTTTCCTTCTATAATCAACAACACACACTGTAAGAAATATCATTTCCCAACTTATCGGGCTTATTGATTTATCAAGCTAAATCTCACCCATTGATAAGTCAAAGAAATAAATACTAAATATATGTGGTTGTTATTATATTAGGATTAAGAGCACACACTTCCATAATAACTAAGGTCTAGTTCTTTTATAAAGTCAGTACAAAAAGAACTTACCTAAAATGGTCCTACTCAATACACTTGGAGTGTATCAATGTAATTTATTAGTTAAGATAAACTAATACTTAATTGCACTACGACTACTTCAAAGGTTTGTTCCTTTCCATTTTAGTCGCGAGCAACTGTTTATAATTTATAAAGAACCGACAACATGATCTTCTGTGTGTGACACCACCCACCATGTTGTCTACTATATAAATTAATTGAAAAAATTACATTTAACAAATAAATGTAGATATTTGACCATTGTGATTCTTTATTTCTAAATAAATGTTTATACAAAAGCTAGGCTTTTAGTATACACTCTAACAATAACGAATGATTGAAATTGTATGCAGAAGCATTTAGAAAGTTGAAGTCAAGATTTCAAGAAGTAATATTACAAAAGTTTCCCTGAGCGGATAATCAATATGCGGATGATCTCGCTAAGTTAGCTAGTTCATTGAGCCCTTTATCGTTGAGCAAGATGATCGAGAAAACACTATTGGTGTCTCATATTGAAAGACCAGTTGAAGTAGAAACATAGTGTGATTGGCGGAGTCCATTGATAGAGTTCCTTGGAGTAGGAAATTTGCCAGCCAATCTAGAGGAAGTTTGTATGATAAAAAAGAGAGCTGATCAGTTCACATTGATGGGAGATCACCTATACAAGAGAGCCTTTCCAAGACCACTACTCAAATGCATCAGATCAGAGGACATTCCATATATTTTACAAGAAATACATCAGGGCTTGTGTGGAAGTAACTCGGGCGACTGTTCTCTTGATCATAAAATCCTATTGGCTAGATATTTTTGGCCAACTCTACAAGCGAATTTAGCTTGGATGGTCACCACCTGTCTATTATGTCAAAAGCATTAGAATATACCGCATTGATCCACGAAAGCTTTGAAGACATCAATTGTTTCCTACCCGATCGACTAGTGGGGTATGGACATTGTGAGGCCTTTCCCAATGGCATCCAGCCAGAGAAAATTCCTATTTGTGGCCATAGATTATTTCTCTAAATGGGTAGAAGCGGAGCCACTCACCAAGATAACGAAGCTGATGGTCATTAAATTTCTATGAAAAAATATCGTGTGACGATTCAACATTCCGCACAAGATAATGTTTGATAATGGAAGACAATTCCAAGGACGGGGAATCAGAGAATGGTGTGTGAGTTATGACATACAACAAACTTTTATGTCCATGGCTTATCTCCAAAGTAATGGCCAGAAGGAAGTCACTAATAGAGAAATTATTAGAGGACTCAAAACCCATCTCGACCATCTTGGAGGAAGTTGGGTGGATGAGCTCCTAAGTGTGTAATGAGCCCACCGCACTACACCTCGAAGTCTATAAGCATAATCCCATTCCATTTAGTATACAAAGGAGAGGCGGTTGTACTCATCGAAGTCAATGTTGAATCCGATTGGATATAACTATATGATGAGGAAAATTTCGATCGACGCCTTATAAAGCTAGACTTAGTAGAGGAAATCAGAGATAAGGTAGTCGTTCGGCTAATGACATACCAGTAGAGAATGAAGTAGAGCTATAACCAGAGGGTCATTCCAAGATCTTTCCAATTTGGTGACCTAGTATGAAAAAGAGTTAAGTTGGTCGAGAATGTCAACAAGTTGGAGTCGCCCTGGAATGGGCCATACAAGGTGGCGTAAAAGATCAGCTCAGGTTCTTACTATCTGTAGGACCTAGACGGAAGAAACTTATATTAGCCTTGGAGTCCAAATCATTTACAACCATACTGGGCTTAATAGTTCGATTAAATTGAATCAATGAAATTTGCAAAATTTTATATTCAATGAATGCAGGCAGATTCAAGTGGAAAATGGCTAAGTCCTAAACTCTCACGCTGCACGACCGAGTTATAAGTGAGCATACTCTCACACCCAAGTCTTAGACTCTCGTGTCTCTTGGTCAAGTTATAAATGAGCATGCTCTCACACCCAAGTTCTAGACTCTCATTTGGGAAAGTTATAAGTGAGCAAGCTCTCACACCCAAGTGCCAGACTCTTGGCCGTTCAGGTAAGTTATAAGTGAGCATGCTCTCACGCCTAAGTCCCAGACTCTCATGCTGCTCAGCCTAATTATAAGTGAGCATGCTCTCATGACTAAGTCCCAGAATCTTATGTTGTTCGGCCGAACTATAAGTATCCTTGCTCCTAGCCTAAGTCCTACATGTTGGTGTAATTTGCACTAATGGTCTAACTTAGGTTTTGATAAATGACATGTGAGTTAAGTTAGGTGTTTTAGTTATCTAATGCATTTACTGAGCATATAGGGATTAATGAGTCTAAGGGACTTGACACCAGGATGAAATCCAACTAGGTCTAAGGACCCGATAGTTGGTACAAAGCCCAGATATGTAAAAGGGTTGATCTAATATCTGACGAGAAGTCTGGCTAGGTCTGCGGAGCTTGACAGCTGGCTAAAATCTAGTTAGGTCCGTTGACCTGACTACTGGTAAGAAGACCTAGTAGGTCAAGAGGCTAATCAATAGACTACAAGTTGGTAAGTGAAGGTAAGTCATTGGAGGAGAGAGTTCCAATGATGACGAGTCAGTCTAGGTCCATTTGGACCACCCAAACTAAGACCATGACTAATTTCTAGTCTTGGAAAGACAAAAAATAATTAATACTCTTATTTTATATTTGTGCTAACCCTATTATGCAGGGTATACTTTATTTTTGGACTAATACATTTTGTAGGGGTGAAAAAGCAAAAAAAGCCTCAGATGAACAATACTCGAGGCACCTCCTACCGATTGGAGGTGCCCCAGAGCAAAAGGCTCTAAGGTCCCTCCTAGAGATTGGAGGCACCCTGGAGCGAGGGTTGGAGGTGCCTCAGAGGTGTTAGAGGCGCCTTTGTGCAGGATAAGAGTGGAACTTGCAAAGACCATCTAATCTGTTGTGGTTGGAGGTTGGAGGTTGGAGGCACCTCCAAGGTCAATGAAGGGGCCCTCAGAAGGATAAAATCCACCGAAAGTGGGTTTATCAACTCCAAAATGGAGGGGACGAGAACTGATGTTGGAGGCACCCTCAACATCTTATAAAACGAGGATTGAAGTCGCTCTTTGAACAACACCTACTATTCATTCGATCCAAGTGTCTTTCTGAGCTCTACTGCTATGTCAAAGAAGTTGTTCTGCCATCAAGCTACTCCCTGAGTCATCCGACCATCTCCGACAGACCGACAACATCACATGAGCGCACATGACAATAAAGTTGGTAAATTTTAATTATGTGTTGCTTTCTTTATTACTGCTTTTAAAAGGGAAGTGTAGACTGTTACACTGCCCCTATCTTTGTATTCAATTATCTCTTCTGGCGATTCTAGAAGAGGCATTTAGTGGATTAGCCATCGATAGTTCCACAAGACCTGGGTCTTGGAGTAAGTCACTAAAGGCTCTAAACACAGTAAAATCGATTGAGTTTTTCCTTGTGTTCTTTTCAGTTTAAACTTTCTGCTACAATTTTATTTTAAATTTATAAAATAACTCTATTTTCAAAAACACATGATTCACCCCCTTCTCACATACTCATGATCTAACAAGTGGTATGAAAATTTAGATAGCTCTGAATTGGTGCAACCACAGATCGAGTAGAGGATCATTGCTTTTTGGTTTTCAGTTCTCTGTCCCTTAATTATAACTACAATCTCTTTCTTTTTCCCACACTACTTACCCCAATACCTAATCTTGGTATCTGTCTTAAGTTCTCCTTTCAGTAAATTAATGGCCCAAATTGAGGGATCCAACACAGTTCGTCTCTCGCTATTCAAAGGAGACGACTTCCCCTTCTGGAAGAGGTGAATGGTAGTATACCTGAAGACCAACTTCGACCAATGGTTCAGCATCACCAAAGAATACAAGACGCTAGTCGACCACAACACTGAAATTCCAATTAATCCAGAAAATTAGAATCCGTGAATGAAGAAGAAGGCCTAGATCGACTTCAAGGCCCTCAACACAATTCAATGTGGTCTAACGAAGGAGGAGCTGAACCGTGTCAGGCCACACAAGAATGCAAAGAAGCTATGGGACAAGCTCATAGAACTACACGAAGGGACCAATGATGTAAAAGTAACTAAAATAGATTTATTTTTAAATAGGTTATTTAACATCAAAACCTAGGAAGGAGAGACTGTAAATCAGTTGCATGCAAGAATCAAGGACATCCTCAAAGGACTCCATATAATCGGCCACTAGATGGAGAACCGAGATCTAATAAGGTATGCTCTAAACACATTTTCTCGAAATGCACTATAGGAAGCCATCGTGGATGCCTACAGAATTTTGAGGAATTTATCTAAATTAAAATTAGATGAATTTTTTTGTAAACTAGAACTGCATGATAGACTAACACCAAACCTATCAAGAAAGGTATTGCTCTCATTGCAGGATCGTCTAAAGAAAAGTCCAAAATCAAACCAGAACCAGAAGATGAGTTTGACCAGGACTTAGATGACGAAGAACACTTAGTGAACCTGGTAAGAAATATATTCACTAGGAGAAAGAAATACTTCACCAAAAAGGATGTACAGAAGATCAAGTTCACTCCCAACAATAAGGTAAATGCCACGTGCTTTAGATACAACAAGAAGGGACACTATAACCATGATTGCCTTAATCTCAAAAAGAAGAAAGATCTTAAGGCGACTTGGGACGAATTGTCCATAGAAGAATCGGACAGCGATGAACCAAAACACACCAACTACCTTGCACTGATGGAATCCGGACTAAAATCAGAAAGCGAATTAAAAGATGGGTCCGAACTTGAATCGAGCCATGAGTTCATACTCATTTTTGAAGATTCCAATGAGGTACAAGCTAGTTTAAGTGTTTTTTTCAAATAATTGCATGTTACATAGGAAATTGACTATTTCTAAAAATTAAATAAATGAACTAAGTATAGAAAATAAAACACTTAATGAACAATTAAAATTAACTTCAACGACTGAGTTGATTCAAGCTAGAACCCAACTTAAGTTGCAAAACTTGAGGAGGATAATTCTAGATTGAAAGGTGAAGTAGTTGAATTAAAACAACCTTTATAAAAATTCACAACTAGATCTAAGTATCTTGATATGATACTTGGATCACAAAGAGCTATGTACAATAAGTTCAGACTCGGATACAAGTCCATCTTGACTAACAAGACTTTTATATCTCTAGTCACCCAAAATCAAACTAAATCCTGGGCTTGAAAGCATATCTAATCACGCAAGTAGGACCAAATCAATATTAGGTGCCTAAGAATCAGATAAATTATATAAAATAAGAAAATAATAAATTAAATAATCTAAACTCAAACCTAAAAAATAAAATTAAAATAAATTCAAAAACTAAACTTAAAATAATTAACTATAAATTTAATTTAAATTCAAATTACAATCAAGTTTATTACAACTATAAAATCAATCGACATAAACCTAAAACTTAAACCCAAGTTCAATAATTCAGGGAGCGACACCAAATTAGTTGGCACCTCCAAAATAATAGTTTACCTGGTTGGGGAATTATGACTAACTTAATTAGGGATAAAAGTTTAACTTGATAAATAGTACTGGAGAAATTTTTGATGATAATAGGTTAGGAAAACTCTATCTATGCATGTCTAGGAAGATATTGTTGGAACTCCAAGGTTGTTTTGGTGTGATCAACAAGTTAAGTTAGGTCCTGTGTTGTTTTAACCTTGTGTCTAAGTGTGCAGGAGCTTAGGAGCAGAGGTACTCGAGCGGAAGACGCAGCTAGCGAGAAGGACGGCACGCGGTGCGTCCGAGGGACAAGGTGCTGCGGAAGAGTACCCCGGTGGACGAGAAGGAAGTGTGCGATGGTTCCGAGGGATGAAAGCTGGAGCGGAAGATTGCTCAGGGAGCAAGAGATGCAGCTAGCGAGAAGGTCGGCACGGGGTGCGACCGAGGGACGAAGACTGCGGATGAGTACGCTGGTGGACGAGAAGGAAACATGCGATGATTCTGAGGGACGAAAAGCCGGAGCGGAAGACTGCTCGAGAAGACCGGAACTTGGGTTCGGGTGAGCCCTTCTCCGGATGGCAGAGATCACCCAAGCGAGTGGATCCGGAGGAGAAGAACCGGACCGAGGCGGGACAGAACCAGAGAAGAGGTCCCGGACGAAAAAGTCAACATCTGTTGACTTTGGGCTCCGGGGCGCCCGGACCAGACTTTTGACCAGGATCGAGATTTGACTCGATCTGATCGTTGGGGATAAAGTTTATCCCCCCCAGGGTGCCCGAATCCCTTGGGGGCGCCCCGACCAAGGCTATAAATATAGCCTTGGTCCAGAAGCTTTTAAATGGACTCAGAACTGTAAATCCAACGCTTGTGCACTTTAGAGTTTTAGTTGAGCTTCTTTCTTTTTGTACGTCAACGTTGTAAGAGGCTTCTCCACCTGAAGGAGATTGATATTGGGCTTAATCTTCCTTAGATTAACAACCACATCGGTTGTAACCAAGTAAACACTCGTGCCTCTTATTTTATCCGTTTAATTTACTGCTTAATCTATTTATGCAAGTGTTAGCTTAAAGAGTTCGAGGAAGGTTGCTTCTGCTTTTGTATTTTACAGGATATCCAACAACCATCTTCTAGCCGGCCGCAACGGTCCTACAAGTGGTATCAGAGCTGAGACGCTTCAGGAGGACTAATCGCCGAACGATGCAACGATGGCTGAAGCTAACATCTATCCACCAACATTCGAGGGGGAGTTCACATTCTGGAAGCGACGAATGGAGGTTTACTTTAATAATGAGGTATGGTTTTGTAATGCCCAAAAGCGAAGAAGGAGAAGAACTTAAGGAGCATCAATGGACTGACGAGCAGCGCGACAAATTCATGGCAAATAGTAAGGCTGAATCCAGTCTTTTGAGCATGTTACCTGCTAAGGATCTCGACAGAGTCAGAACATACAAAAGCACAAAAGAACTTTGAGAAATGTTCTTGAAGCTTTATGAAGAACCACCTGCAGTCGAAGTCAACACCTCAATAGACATCGAGTTACCAACAAAAGAGTCAGAGATCAAGGAAATTGCCGAAACATCTTTCACCACCGAGCATCTACCAGAAGATGCAATCAGCTCTTCCTCAATAAACATTGAGAGCATCAATAAAGGGGGAGTTACATCGGAAGAAAATAACTTGACAGGGGGAGAACCAATGGCCGAAAAGGTAAGTCAGGTATGGACTCCAACTTCTGAACAATTAGTTAAATCAATCAAATGTCGCCGAAAGAATTTTGTGAATTAAAAATTGAATCGTCGAAAGAATTTTTCGAATTAGAAAATCTTCTGTCGAATAAATTTTGCAAAATACGAAATATTTTTTTGAAAGAATTTTGTAAATTAGAGATATTATCGAAAGAGTTTTTCAGATTAGAAAATCCATTATCAACAGATTTGTTCTAATTAAAATTTATGTTGTCAAAATATTTTGTCAAACAAATTTTGCAAATTGGAAATATTGTCAAAAAACTTTATCTAGTTAGAATTTAGATTATCAAAATATTTTTATGAAATAGAGATTAACATGATACAAATCTTTGCATGTTTAATCATTGTTACTTTAAATCTAAAAAAGTGTGATTTAAGAAGCTATGATAAATTAAAATGGAAATTCAAAATTTTCTGATAAAAGCTTAAGAATTAAAAATAAAAAATAATAATAAAAAAAAATAAATGCATAGAAATTTTTTTCCTCTTTTTCAAATATTTTTTTAAAAATTTTCTTGCATAAAGTTTTCAGATTAGAAAATTCCTTTTAAAGGTTTAACTTAGAAAAATTCTCTTTTATACTTAGAAAAATTTTCAGAAGATATTTTTTGCTTAAGTTAAAAGCCGTTCTGAAATTAATTTCTGTCTAAGTTAGATTCTTTTTATAATTTCATGTATAAAATCTTTTTTTTATGTCAAACTTAGTGCAATACTTTTTAAGGATCTCAAAATTTTTGAAGTTTTTACCCTTAGATTTTCTTCTTAGAACCCCATTTTTTATGTGATCAAAGGGGGAGAAGAAAAAGTATAAGTCTAGGGGGAGGCAGAAAAATTTTGAAATTTATTGTTTCTATCTTATTGCACGTTATTGAAAAATTGAAAATTGTTTAATTTTCATATCTATTTTTGACCCTAGTTTAATTTGGGTTGATCACATCAAAAAGGGGAAGATTGTTGGAACCCCAAGGTTGTTTTGGTGTGATCAACAAGTTAAGATAGGTTCTGTGTTGTTTTAACCTTGTGTCTAAGTGTGCAGGAGCTTAGGAGCATAGGTACTTGAGCGGAAGACGCAGCTAGCGAGAAGGACGACACGCGGTGCGTCCGAGGGACGAGGTGCTACGAAAAAGTACCCCGGTGGAAGAGAAGGAAGCGTGCAGTGGTTTCGAGGGACGAAAGTCGGAGCGGAAGATTGCTCAGGGAGCAAGAGACGCAGCTAGCGAGAAGGTCGGCACGGGGTGTGACCGAGGGAAGAAGACTGCGGATGAGTACGTTGGTGGACGAGAAGGAAACACGTGGCGATTCCGAGGGACGAGAAGCCGGAGCGGAAGGCTGCTCAAGAAGACCGGAACTTGGGTTCGGGTGTGCCTTTTTTCCGGATGGCAGAGATCACCCAAGCGAGCGGATCCGGAGGAGAAGAACCGGTCTGAGTCGGGACTGAACCAGAGAAGAGGTCCCGGACGAAAAAGTTAACATCTGTTGACTTTGGGCTCCGGGGTGCCTAGAGCCCTCCGGGGTGCCTGGAGCCCTCCGGGGTGCCTGGAACCCTTCCGGGTGCTCGGACCAGACTTTTGACCAGGATCAAGATTTGACTCGATCTGATCGTTGGGGGGATAAAGTTTATGCCCCCCAGGGCGCCCGGAACCCCTTCGAGGTGCCCCGACCAAGGTTATAAATATAGTTTTGGTTCAGAAGCTTTTAAATCGATCAATTGATTGATCGAACCAAAGTCCAATCGATCAGTTGATCGATTGGAGGTCCGCTGTGAAGAAAGATGGCCCAATCGATTGGTTGATCGATTGGGAGCTTATGTCACGCGCATAGAAGCTTTCCCAATCGATCAACCAATCAATTGGGAACCTCCAATCGATCAGGCGATCGATTGGGGACAGGCTGGATTTCTTACGCGATCGCGAGAAAGTCTGAATCGATTGGTCGATCGATTCAGGCTATTTCCAGAGAGCACAGAGGCGCTCTGAATTGATCGAAAGATCGATTCAAAGGCTCCCCAATCGATTGAGAGAAAATTCAATGGATTGGGATCCGACCGTTGCGCAGGTTATAGCCATTGTCGAGCGTCTTACTCCGCAGATCTTCGACTCCACTCTTAGGGATTCTTTCCGAGCTCTCACCGCCAGTTCTTGAAGGTTCTTGGGGGCAAGTACTGGTGCACTTCCAAGGTTCAAGAGGCAACAACAAGCAACAAGTAAGCAAGAAGAGACGGTTTTACACTTGTACTCTTTGTATTTTTCTTCTTGTGTTGAGTGTTGTATGTGTGAGTGTTGTACAAGGTTTCTCCACCTCCAGTAGTTACCGAGAAGGAGTATATTCTTAGTGGAGAGTGCTCACGTGTGTGGATCCTTGGATTAGTCACCTCTTCTTGAGGTGGATACCAAGTAAATCCTCGTGTTAGCATTGTAGAGTGCTTCATAGTCCTATTCCACTACCTATCAACAACAATGAAGCAAGCAATCTAGCGTGACGAGTTATTCACACCCCTCTAGCATATTTCGACCCTAACAAGTGGTATCAAAGTGAGGTCGCTCTTTACCGGAATCATCGCTGGAAGGGACAAAAAGGCTAGAGGGTGAAGAAGTTGGAGCAAAATTCATCAAGTCAAAGAATTCATCAAGAGCTCAACTTCAAGATGGAATTTCAAGATGGACTTGGATTCGACACAAGGGTGCCTCCACCATTTGTATCCACAAGCTTAGATTTTTGGAAAGCAAGGATCAAAAATTTTCTTATGATGGAGATAGAGCAATGGTTTTCTCTAATGGAAGGTTTTGAAGCTCCAACAAATTCAAAAGGCAAAACTCTCAAGAGGAGCAAATGGAGCCAAGAGCAAATTCAAAGGAGCAAGGCAAATGACAAAGTGACCAAGCTATTGGTCAATTTATTGCCAAGCAATATTTTAGCTAAAGTTGGGAAATTTAAAGATGCCAAAGAACTATGGAGTAAATTGGCCAAGCTTCATGAAAAACCCTCCACTGTACCAAATCAATAGAAATCCAAAAAGGCAACTCATTGGAACAAGACCAAGAGGAAGATGCCTCCAAGGTTGAGAGGTGCTCAATATTAGTAGAAGAAGAGAAAAGTTCATCCTCATGAGGGTACGAAGATAAAGGTGAAGGAGTGTACTCCTTATTTCATGTGCATGAGGATTCAGAAGTTGAGAGATGCTCAACATCCGAGGATGAAGAGGAAGAAGCCTCCACCTCTAGGATTGAGGGGGAGTGTGGACCATCATTGCCGGATTAAGATGAAGCCTCTACATCTGGATCAAAAGGAGAAGATGCCACCCCTACAAGCAAAGGTATAACAATTACAATTGTTAATAATAAAGATCATATCATTTGCGCTGAATGTAGGGAACATGGGCACTACAAGAGCAATTGCCCCAAAATGGCCAAGAAGAAGGGCCAAGTGGCACCAAAGAGCAAGGAGAAGCCCAAGGAGACCACCCCCACAACAAAGAAGAGCAAGGAGCACATTGTGTGCTTCTTGTGTAATCAAAAAGGACATTATTGGAGCCAATGTCCAAAGGGGAAGAAGCCGGTCAAGCCTAAGGAAGGAAGCACAAGTCAAGGGGAGCTTCCAAGGTAAAACCCAAGGTATCATTTATTGAGCCTACCCTTTTAAATCATGGTAAAAAGCATGCTAGTTCTAATTTATATCATTTCAATGCTATTTATCATGAAAATAGGAGGCATGATATAATTAAGGGAAATTATGTTGCCTATCATGCTAAAACTACCTCACCTAAGGTTAGGAAGGTAGATAACTACTTGGGCAAGAACACTAAGGATAGTAGATACAAGCCCAAAAATAGAAATGCTCAATGATTTAAAGAAAAATTGAAAACTCAGGATTTAATCATGGAAAATCAAGTCTTGAGATCAAGACTTGATAACATGGAAAAGATCTTAAAGAGAATCGAAGATTTTCTTAAGGGACAAAATGGGCACCACCTAGGGCTAGGAACACAAAAGCCATCAAATGATCATAGAGGGTTGGGATACAAACCTGTAACACCCATAGGATCCCTAAGTTATTTTATGAGAATTATTGCATGATTAGAATAAGCCTTATGTGAATATTTCCAAAAATAAAAGAAAAATAGAACCAAACCAATGTTTGAACCTTGGACCTCTTAGTAAGTAGTTCTATGTCATAACCAGTAGCCCCAGTAGTTCTATGTCAAGACTTGATAACATGGAAAAGATCTTAAAGAGAATCGAAGATTTTCTTAAGGGCCAAAATGGGCACCACCTAGGGCTAGGAACACAAAAGCCATCAAATGATCATAGAGGGTTGGGATACAAACCTGTAACACCCATAGGATCCCTAAGTTATTTTTATGAGAATTGTTGCATGATTAGAATAAGCCTTATGTGAATATTTCCAAAAATAAAAGAAAAATAGAACCAAAAAGAGGAATGACCAAGGTAAACCCAAGGTATCATTTATTGAGCCTACCCTTTTAAATCATGGTAAAAAGCATGCTAGTTCTAATTTATATCATTTCAATGCTATTTATCATGAAAATAGGAGGCATGATATGATTAAGGGAAATTATGTTGCCTATCATGTTAAAACTACCTCACCTAAGGTTAGGAAGGTAGATAACTACTTGGGCAAGAACACTAAGGATAGTAGATACAAGCCCAAAAATAGAAATGCTCAATGATTTAAAGAAAAATTGAAAACTCAGGATTTAATCATGGAAAATCAAGTCTTGAGATCAAGACTTGATAACATGGAAAAGATCTTAAAGAGAATCGAAGATTTTCTTAAGGGACAAAATGGGCACCACCTAGGGCTAGGAACACAAAAGCCATCATATGATCATAGAGGGTTGGGATACAAACCTGTAACACCCATAGGATCCCTAAGTTATTTTATGAGAATTATTGCATGATTAGAATAAGCATTATGTGAATATTTCCAAAAATAAAAGAAAAATAGAACCAAAAAGAGGCATGACCAAGGTTTGAACCTTGGACCTCTTAGTAAGTAGTTCTATGTCATAACCAGTAGCCCCAGTAGTTCTATGTCAAGACTTGATAACATGGAAAAGATCTTAAAGAGAATCGAAGATTTTCATAAGGGCCAAAATGGGCACCACCTAGGGCTAGGAACACAAAAGCCATCAAATGATCATAGAGGGTTGGGATACAAACCTGTAACACCCATAGGATCCCTAAGTTATTTTATGAGAATTGTTGCATGATTAGAATAAGCCTTATGTGAATATTTCCAAAAATAAAAGAAAAATAGAACCAAAAAGAGGAATGACCAAGGTAAAACCCAAGGTATCATTTATTGAGCCTACCCTTTTAAATCATGGTAAAAAGCATGCTAGTTCTAATTTATATCATTTCAATGCTATTTATCATGAAAATAGGAGGCATGATATAATTAAGGGAAATTATGTTGCCTATCATGCTAAAACTACCTCACCTAAGCTTAGGAAGGTAGATAACTACTTGGGCAAGAACACTAAGGATAGTAGATACAAGCCCAAAAATAGAAATGCTCAATGATTTAAAGAAAAATTGAAAACTCAGGATTTAATCATGGAAAATCAAGTCTTGAGATCAAGACTTGATAACATGGAAAAGATCTTAAAGAGAATCGAAGATTTTCTTAAGGGACAAAATGGGCACCACCTAGGGCTAGGAACACAAAAGCCATCAAATGATCATAGAGGGTTGGGATACAAACCTGTAACACCCATAGGATCCCTAAGTTATTTTATGAGAATTATTGCATGATTAGAATAAGCCTTATGTGAATATTTCCAAAAATAAAAGAAAAATAGAACCAAAAAGAGGCATGACCAAGGTTTGAACCTTGGACCTCTTAGTAAGTAGTTCTATGTCATAACCAGTAGCCCCAGTAGTTCTATGTCAAGACTTGATAACATGGAAAAGATCTTAAAGAGAATCGAAGATTTTCTTAAGGGCTAAAATGGGCACCACCTAGGGCTAGGAACACAATAGCCTTCAAATGATCATAGAGGGTTGGGATACAAACCTGTAACACCCATAGGATCCCTATGTTATTTTATGAGAATTGTTGCATGATTAGAATAAGCCTTATGTGAATATTTCCAAAAATAAAAGAAAAATAGAACCAAAAAGAGGAATGACCAAGGTTTGAACCTTGGACCTCTTAGTAAATAGTTCTATGTCATAACCAGTAGCCCCAGCAGGGGTGTGCTGTTAGAAAGGAAAGGGACAAGATAGTTAAGGGTAAGGAAAGTGAAGGCTCTCTTCACTAACAAGGAGAAGTTCAAGTTTCCTTCTTCTTCTTCCAAAGAGAAGAGGGTTTGCTTTCTTCCTTCATTTAGGATGAGTAAAAGAAAAGGGAAGGAAAAGTTCATTTTTCCTTCTTCCTCTCATTTGGAATAAAAGGAGAAAAGGAAAGAGAAAATTCATTTATCTTCTTCTCTTCCTCCTCCTCTCCACCAAAACCAAACAAACCTCTTCTTCCTCACCATTGCCGAACCAAGCAAAGGAGCTTCTCTCTAGGAAAAGTTCACAAAGCAAGATTACCTCCCTTAGTAAATCAAGTGAGAGGAAGTAAGTATCCCCCTCACCTGCAGTACAAGTAGCCTTCTACGTTTTAATGTTTTGAAAAAACTTAGGATGGAACCTTGTTCTTGAGTTTCGGCTATAAAAAGAATAAAAAGGTTAGGGAAAGTTAAGATGTAAACCATGCTTGTACATGATTCCTTTATGATTTGTAATTGACTACATGATGTTAGGTTAAAGTTTTAATGTTTGATGTTGCTTAAATCTTGGAACTTTGATCCTTGAAGTTTCGGCCATGAAAAGATAAGGATGGTTAGAGAAAGTTTAAATGAAAACCATGCTTGTTTATGATCCCTTTATGGTTTGTAATTCACTACATGATGTTAGGTTAAAGTTTTAATGTTTGATGTTGCTTAAATCTTGGAACTTTGATCCTTGAAGTTTCGGCCATGAGAAGATAAGGATAGTTAGAGAAAGTTTAAATGAAAACCATGCTTGTTTATGATCCCTTTATGGTTTGTAATTCACTACATGATGTTAGGTTAAAGTTTTAATGTTTGATGTTGCTTAAATCTTGGAACTTTGATCCTTGAAGTTTCAGCCATGAGAAGATAAGGATAGTTAGAGAAAGTTTAAATGAAAACTTTGCTTGTTTATGATCCCCTTATGATTTGTAATTCACTACATGATGTTAGGTTAAGGTTTTAATGTTTGATATTGCTTAAATCTTGGAATCTTGCTCCATGAAGTTTCGGCCATGAAAAGATAAGGATAGTTAGAGAAAGTTTAAATGAAAGCTATGCTTGTTTATGATTCCTTTATGATTTGTAACTCACTACATGATGTTAGGTTAAGGTTTTAATGTTTGATGTTGCTTAAATCTTGGAACCTTGCTCCTTGAAGTTTCGGCCATGAAAAGATAAGTATGGTTAGAGAAAGTTTAAAAGGAAACTATGCTTGTTTATGATCCAATTATGATTTGTAACTCACTACATGATGTTAGATTAAAGTTTTCATGCTCCATGTTGCTTAAAGATATAAAACCATGTTCATAAGGTTTCGGCTAAGAAGAAGTCTTAGAATCTAATTATGCTTGTTTATGAATCCTCATTATATGTCACCCTGTTAGCTAGAACCCTAGAGCCAATCATTTGATGATTGTATTTTGGATTTGTTGTATCATCATCTATATAAATAAAGGCATTTGGTTTTTGGTTATTATACTTACTTGTATTGGTGCCAAATAAACTAAGTATAATAACGTCCTTGAGTAGAAGGTTCTTACCTATATCAATCGATTGGTTGAATTGATAGTGAGATGATATAGGGAACACTACTCTTAATCATTCCTAGTCGAGTATTAACATTCAGGGACAATGTTAATGCAATAAGACTAGCATGTAGGTCAACTCGATGACTCAATCTCACAAGTCATGGATATGGAGATATCAAGTTAACACATGAGTATGCATTGGAGAATGTATACTGAATGACCCGCCATGAGAAAGTATCATGGATCGTTAAATGAGTGTCATATACTTTCTTATGTGGCTATTAGTATGACTACTAGTCCTTAGACCTGAAGTCACCATGGTTCCCTACATAAGGAGTTATGTACTTTGGTTTCGTCAAACGTCACCCGTAACTGGGTGGACTATAAAGATGATTACTGGGTATGTAACAAATTATGCAGAGGGATGTGAGTGATGTAGATGAGATCTATCCCTCCTATATGACGGGAGAGACATCGATATTCTTGATAGAGTGAGACCACGAAGTGTATAGCCATGCCCAAATGAGTCAATATAAGATATTGAGCTCATTTGATTTAGTGAGTCTACTTGGAGTTCAAGATTTAGATTGATCAGAGGATGACACGGTCTATGCCTCACATTGATTAATCTAGATGTCTAGGATAGAAAGACACTTGTCATATTTTGTGAGGATTCACAATTAGTAGTCACAAGGTGATGTTGGATCTCAACATTCTTGTAACTTGGGTAGTAATGATGTGTTGCTAGATACCGCTCATTACTTATGCTCCTAAATGGGTTTAGGGGCATTGCCAACGTTACAAGAACCTATAGGGTCACACACTAAGGACAATTAGATGGAGATTAGGTTCATATGATGAACCAAGAGGATTAGATTCATTTGATGAATCAAATTGGATTAAGAGTAATCCTAATTGGGCTAATTGAGTTGGACTCAAGTTGATTCATGTGTTCAATGAGTCTAATTTAGATTATGACTCATTGAATCAATTTAATTAAATGAATTAGATTCATTATATTAAATTGGCTTGAATTAAATGGTTGGATTAGATCAACCATGAGAGAGATTAAGTCAAGTTTGACTTGACTTGAGAGGAAGATGAAGAGTCAAGTTTGACTTGACTTTATGCCACCTCATTGGTGAGTTGGCAAGATGTGGACCAATGATGATGCTCCACATCATCATGGTTGCTTAAGTGAGATGCCACCTCATGGGAGTTACCAAGAGTTGTGACTCTTGGCATTCCATGGGAGTTACACACCCATCTTAATCTAGCTGGCCACATGAATGAAGGAATAAGTTTTCATTTTGCGAATGAGTCTCATTTATTCCTTCATCTTCTTCCTTGCTCCAATTTTGCTCTCCCTCTCCTCTCTTGGCCGAACCATCCAAAGGTGCTAGCACACCTTTTGTGTGGTTTTTCTCCACCTACTTGTTTGTGTGGATACATATAGAGAGTTGTCTACGTTGACAACTTCGAGATCCGGCACTATTTGGACGAGCGGGAACGCGAAGGGCTTCGCTTCAAATGTATAACCTTTTTCTTTTGTAGATCTAAGTGTAGATCTAGGTAGAAACTCGTATTCATATGTTTTTAAAAAATTTTCTTTGCACGGATCCGTTGGCTAGGGGCTTTCGGGGTTTCCACGACACGAAAAAGCGATTTTCGCGGGCCGAAAAACCTAACCGTGGTATCAGAGCCACGTGCGAAGACGAATACGAGTTTATTTTGTGTTTAATGAAAACTTTTCAGTTCTGTAATATTCTATAAATTTAATATTTTTATATTTTTTATGGGTATTTTTCTCGTCGAAGCGAAGCACAAGTGTTTCGACACTTGTAGGCTTCGACTACCGAGAAGAATTTTCCAAAACGGCCAAGTTTCGCCCCAAAACTTTTTGGGACAGCAGGCTAAGGTGCTGTTAGATCGCAATGGTTAGATCACGGGTAGGGGTGCTGCCCCTGGCCCCGCAAGGGGATTCGTTCCGCGATTGCGCCCGAAAACCGCTAAACAGAACCGTCGGGAAATTGTACTCGTAAAAATTGTAAAAAATATAGAAAAAATTACAGAAAATTATAGAAATATATAATTTTGAATTTTATATTATTTTTGTGATATTCATGGCCCAAAGACCCAATTCGATTGGATAATTTGTGTTGTAATTCATAATACGACCTACGTGCTGTGATGTGATGTGCGTGTTGCATTTTATTTTTTTTCCGCGACCCGCACGTCGTGCCTTTCTCTTTTATTCTTATTGTAAATTAGATTTAGACTCGAATGTAACTTGAGCTTCAAAATGTAATGTAAATTTTGAAGCGGTGGAAGGTCCACTCGAGACGGAGTTACGAGGAGGGCGCGAGCAACACAAGGTGGTCAAAAGGAAGGCGCTTGAGAAGCTGTTGACCTTAGGTTGACCATCCGATCTTCTCATTGGCTTGAGAAGATCGTAGTAGGGCCATGACATAATCACAAAATTATTTAATTAATTTCTTTTGTGTGTATGTGATGCATGCTAGTTAATTAAGTAATTAATTAGTGCCTAACGATTAGATAAGATCTAAGTCGTGTACATGATGCACCCTTCGATTAGATTATATCTATCGAGTATATGATACGCATCATCATTTAGATTAGATCTAAATCCCGTCAACTCGTAATGCCTACCATGCCGTGATACCTACCACTACCTTGATCGCATGTTGTTGTTGAATCTGCCAAAGCAGAGCAACACATACTATCTTGGTAGGGTACGGAGGGACAATTTTGGTCCCGCCTATCAATGCATGGGTGAGTACAACTCAATTAGATTGAGTAACTAGTTAACGTAATTGGATCAAGTTTAACTATAGGCATTATCCAATGGTTGGTAGATAGGTCAAAATCACATTTATATTAACTCTTGGGCGTATTAGCCAAAGCTAACTCGAGTTTTAATATAAATGCGGATTTTGATCCTATAAACAAGAGTTGCATAGAGATGTAATTGGTAATCGTTACCTACCGATCATACTAAGTCTTGGGCGTATTAGCCAAAGCTAACTCAAGGGTTAGTATGATGTGGATCTTGTCTCACATGAATTATAGAATTCAGTGGGAGCATCATTTAGTTAAAGGCCTAATTAAATGATTAAGAATATGATACTTATTTCTGCATTTATTTCTGTTTTAGATTACCATGACGTCGAATACGAACACCTTCTCCCTGCGATATGTCCTCGAGAAGGACAAGCTCAACGGAGCAAACTTCCTGGACTGGTACAGGAACCAGAGAATAGTTCTCACCCAAGAATGTAAACTGTACGTTCTGGAGCAGCCCATTCCGGAGGCTCCTCCTGCCACTGCCCCGCGAGCTGACCAAGATGCTTTCAAGAAGCATCAAGATGACGTATTAGATGTGTCTTGTCTAATGCTCGCGACCATGAACTCTGAGCTTCAGAAGCAACATGAGTTGATGGGCGCTTACGATATGGTTGAACATCTTCCTCAACTATATCAAGGTCAAGCGAGGCATGAGAGATTTGAGATCTCAAGGGCACTGTTTCAGTGCAAGATGTCAGACGGGGCTCCTGTAGGCCCATATGTACTCAAAATGATTGGGTACATAGAGAACCTACAAAGGTTGGGGTTCTCACTTGGCCAAGAGCTGGCCACTGACCTGATCTTGCAATCCTTGTCGGATAGCTACAGTCAATTCGTTCTAAACTACAATATGAACGAGATTGATAAGCCACTGCCTGAGCTGCTTAGTATGTTGCAAACTGCTGAGTTGAACCTTAAGAAGGCTAAGCCCAACACTGTTCTGATGATTTAGAAACATAATGGCAAGGGCAAGCCCAAAGGCAAGGAAAATTCCCAAGCCAAGGGCAAAGGCAAGGCACTGAAGCCTAAAGGAGGGGTCGCCAAGGATGCTACCTGCTTCCACTGCGGTCAGACCGGGCACTAGAAGAGGAACTGCAAGGTATACTTGGAGGATCTTAAGAAGAAGCGAAGTGAGAGTTCCACTTCAGGTATATATGTTATAAAAGTCAATCTATCTATTTCTACATCATGGGTATTAGATACTGGATGTGCTTCTCACATTTGTACTGATGTGCAGGCGCTGAGAAATAGCAGGGCATTGACAAAGGGCGAGGTGGGCCTACGAGTAGGCAATGGAGCACGGGTTGCTGCTGTTGCTGTAGGGACTTACTTTCTATCTCTGCCCTCTGGGCTTGTACTAGAGTTAGTCAATTATTGTTATGTGCCTGCATTAACTAAGAACATTATATCAGTTTCTTGTTTGGACAAGAAAGGTTTCTCATTTACAATAAAGAACAAATGTTGTTCCGTCTATTTAAACGATAAGTTCTATTGTAGTGCATCTCTGATAAACATACTCTATATTCTAGACCTTGAGAGCCCTATCTATAACATAAATACCAAGAGGTTCAAGTCAAATGACATGAACCAAACCTACCTCTGGCACTGTCGCTTAGATCATATAAATGACAAGCGCTTATCCCAGCTCCATAAGGATGGTTTGCTGGACTCATTTGATTTTGAATCATATGATTATGCGAGTCATGCCTACGAGGCAAGATGACCAAGACTCCCTTTAGTGGGCACAGCGAGAGAGCGACTGATTTGTTAGGACTTATACATAGTGATGTATGTGGCCCTTTCAATGTCGCTGCTAGAGGTGGTTATAGGTACTTCATCACATTTACTGATGACTTCAGTAGATATGGTTATGTGTACTTGATGACACATAAGTCTGAATCCTTTGAAAAGTTCAAAGAATTCAAGAATGAAGTACAGAACCAGCTTGGAAAGAGTATTAAGATACTTTGATCCGATCAAGGTGGAGAATACCTTAGCCATGAGTTCCGTGACTATCTAGCTGAGTGTGGGATTCTAACCCAACTCACTCCTCCTGGAACACCACAGTGGAATGGTGTATCCGAAAGGAGGAATCGAACCTTATTAGATATGGTACGATCTATGATGAGTCACACAGATCTTCCGACATACCTTTGGGGATATGCTTTAGACACGACAGCTTTTATACTCAACTGAGTTCCATCCAAGGCCCTGATAAAGACACCATATAGGATATTGACTGGGAGAGATGCCCAGGTGTCTTTCATGAGGATTTGGGGTTGTGAGGCTTACATTCGACGTCAAGTCTCAGATAAATTAGGACCCAAATCCGACAAGTTCTACTTTATAGGATATCCCAAGGAAACTAAGGGATATTACTTCTACATTCCCAGTCAGCACAAGATAGTTGTGGAAAGACTGGAGTCTTTCTAGAAAAGGACTTTGTTTCTAGAAAGAGTAGTGGGAGTACATTCGATCTTGAAGAAGTTCAAGATGCGGATCCTAGCACTGAAGCCTCGATGGAAGTTGAACTGGAACCACAAAGTGTTATGGATGATGTTGTTCCACAAGGAGTTGAGGAACAACAACTAGTTCAAGTAGACATACCTCTTCGCAGGTCTGATAGGGTACGTCGTCAGCCTGAGAGAAACTCATTTCTCTTGTCTAATCATGATGACATTGTGCTCATAGAGGATGAGCCTACCACCTATCAGGAAGCTGTGATGAGACCAGATTCCGAGAAATGGCTAGAGGCCATGAGATCCGAGATGGAATCCATGTACACCAACGAAGTATAGACTTTGGTTGATCCACCTGAAGGGGTAAAACCCATTGGGTGTAAGTGGGTCTTTAAGAGAAAGACTGACATGGATGGACTTATCTATAAGGGCCGCTTGGTAGCTAAAGGTTTCAAGCAGATTCATGGTATTGACTATGATGAAACCTTTTCTCCAGTAGCGATGTTTAAGTCCATTCGGATCATGCTTGCTATTGCAGCTTACCACGATTACGAGATCTGGCAGATGGACGTCAAAACCGCGTTTCTGAATGGAAACCTACTTGAGGATGTGTACATGAAACAACCTGAGGGTTTTGTAGATCCACAGCATACTAGCAGTGTATGCAAGCTGCATAGGTCCATTTATGGACTAAAGCAAGCTTCTCGGACCTGGAATCTTCAATTCGATGATGCAATCAAGCAGTTTGGTTTCATCAAGAATGAAGATGAGCCTTGTGTCTACAAGAAGGTTGTAGGGGACATAGTTGTCTTCCTCATATTGTATGTGGATGACATACTACTCATTGGGAAGGACATCCCTATGCTTCAGTCTGTCAAGACCTGCCTAGGGAATTGCTTCTCATTGAAGGACTTAGGTGAGGCATCCCGCATTCTAGGGATACAGATCTATAGAGATAGATCTAAGAGGTTGCTTGGCTTAAGTCAGAGTACATATATTGACAAGGTACTCCTTCGGTTTGCCATGCAGAATTCCAAGAAGGGGTTTCTGCCGATGTCACATGACGTAAGTCTTTCGAAGACTCAAGGTCCCTCTTCTAGAGAGGAGAGAGACCGCATGGATTATATCCCTTATGCCTCAGCCATAGGATCTATCATGTACGCCATGCTATGTACTCGACCTGATGTCTCGTATGCTTTGAGCATGACGAGCAGATACCAGTCAGATCCAGGTGAAAGTCACTGGATAGCAGTCAGAATATTCTTAAGTACTTAAGAAGGACTAAAGAATATTTCTTGATATATGGAGGTGATGATGGGCTAGCTGTAAAGGGTTACAGTAATGCTAGCTTCCAGACCGACCAGGATGACTATAGATCACAGTCGGGGTTCGTTTTTTGCATTAATGGTGGTGTTGTGAGCTGGAAGAGTTCGAAGCAGGACACAGTAGCTGATTCTACAACATAGGCCGAGTACATTGCTGCATCAGAGGCAGCAAAAGAGGCAGTTTGAATCCGCAAGTTCATCACTAAACTTGGGGTAGTTCCTAGCATTGCTGACCCCATTGAGCTCTATTGTGACAACAATGGAGCTATAGCACAGGCGAAGGAACCTCGCTCACACCAGCGGACCAAACACATACTACGGCGCTTCCATCTCATTCGAGAGATCATCGAGAGAGGAGATGTGAAGATTTGCAGAGTACCTACAGAGGCTAACATCGCAAATCCCTTGACCAAGGCTTTGGCACAGAGGAAGCATGATGGTCACACTAGGTCATTGGAGCTTAAAGCCTACAATGATTGGCACTAGTGCTAGTGGGAGATTGTTAGCTAGAGCCCTAGAGCTAATCATTTGATGATTGTATTTTTGGATTTGTTGTATCATAATCTATATAAATAAAGGCATTTGGTTTTTGGTTATTATACTTACTTGTATTGGTGCCAAATAAACTAAGTATAATAACGTCCTTGAGTAGAAGGTTCTTACCTATATCAATCGATTGGTTGAATCGATAGTGAGATGATATAGGGAATACTACTCTTAATCATTCCAAGCGAGTATTAACTGTTAGGATCCTTCGTACGGCTAGAGAGGGGGATGTGAATAGCCGACCCCAAATCTTTCGCGTTTCTTCCTACGATTAGGTTAGTGCAGCGGAAATACAACGTAGAAAGAAAACAGGAGAAGAAAGACAAACCATATAACGAGGTTCGGAGATGAACTCCTACTCCTCGGCGTGTCCGTAAGGTGGACGAAGCCTACCAATCCGTCGGTGGATGAGTCCCCGGAAACCCGGCTAATAGATACTCCTTGTGGGTGGAGAAACCTCACCACAATCTTTGCAATAGCAATAGGAGTACAAATAGGAACAAGAAAACAAGAACAGAAATGTAAACAACACTTGCTTGCCTTCTTGAAGTCAGCAGGAACCCTGGTGAAGCAGCAACTTCTCGGATCCAAGCCTAGCTAGAAAACCAGCAACAGGAAGAAGCTCACGCGAAGCTTTAGCACCCAACGAGCTCAACAAAGCTCAGCAGGAAGAAGAAGCAGAAGCTTCAGGCAGGAGAGAACTTCCAGAAGGAAGAAGAAGTAGCTTTTCAAGCTTTTCTTTCACCGATGTCCTGTAGCCCTCTTTTATACCTGCGAAGAAGAAGAGCAGAGAACTAGCCGTTGCGTCGCAACGGCTAGTTTCCTGATCGGTCCATGGACCGATCAGGGAACCTCCTGATCGGTCCACAGACCGATCAGGCTTCGGTCCCTCGTCTGATCGGCGTCTCCTGATCGGTCTGTGGACCGATCAGGGAACCTCCTGATCGGTCTATGGACCGATCAGGCTTCGGTTCCTCAGCCACTGATCTATGCCTGATCGGTCAGGGGACCGATCAGGGTATGGGTGGATCAGTCAGCAGACCGATCCACGGCTTTCTTCTCGTGAGGTTGCGTTGCCTCCTGATCGGTCTCCAGACCGATCAGATTACAATTAGTGAGCCACTGATCTGATTCTGATCGGTCACCAGACCGATCAGGGCAACCGCAGTATCACTGGATCGGTCACCAGACCGATCCAAAACTTCTCAGCCCTAAACCTAAGGCTTCCACACCAACATCCGGTCAACCTTGACCTGTTGGTACATCATCCCTAGCATCTGGTCACTCCCTTGACCTGCTAGCCTCCCCGCTAAGTATCCGGTCAATCCTTTTGACCCACTTAGACTTTTCCCCACCAGATGTCCGATCACCCTTGATCCATCTGGATTTTTCCCTTGCCCGGCTTCACTCACCAGGACTTTCCACACTGCCTAACATCCCAGTTAGGACTTTCCCACTGCCTGGCTTCACTCACCAGGATTTTCCAACTGCCTAACATCCCAGTTAGGACTTTCCCACTGCCTGGCTTCACTCACCAGGACTTTCCAACTGCCTAACATCCCAGTTAGGACTTTTCCACTTGCCAAGCTCCCTGCTTGGACTTTTCCCGTGCCAAGCTCCCTGCTTGGACTTCTCCAGTGCCAAGTCTCCATACTTGGACTTTTAGCGTGCCAAGCTCCCTTCTTGGACTTTTCCAGTGCCAAGTCTCCATACTTGGACTTTTCAGGTCAATCCTTGACCTAGGGTTGCACCAATAATCTCCCAACCATCTATTCTTGTCTCACATCAAGAATAGAACTCTCTCACGAGTGTCAAACATCAACATGCAACTCAACTAGGTCAACCCTGACCTAAGGTTGCACCGACAATCTTTCCAAGTCAAACATCAAAATACAACTCGAGTCAAGTCACCTCGAGTCGGGTCAACCAGGTCAACCTTGACCTAAAGTTGCACCAACATTAACATTCAGGGTCAATGTTAATGCAATAAGACTAGCATGTAGGTCAACTCGATGACTTGATCTCACAAGTCATGGATGTGGAGATATCAAGTTGACACATGAGTATGCATTGGAGAATGTATACTGAATGACCCGCCATGAGAAAGTATCATGGATCGTTATATGAGTGTCATATACTTTCTCATGTGGCTATTAGTATGACTACTAGTCCTTAGACCTGAAGTCACCATGGTTCCCTACATAAGGAGTTATGTACTTTGGTTTAGTCAAACGTCACCCGTAACTGGGTGGACTATAAAGATGATTACTGGGTATGTAACAAGTTATACAGAGGGATGTGGGTGATATAGATGGGATCTATCCCTCTTATATGACGGGAGAGACATCGGTATTCTTGATAGAGTGAGACCACGAAGTGCATGGCCATGCCCAAATAAGTCAATATAAGATATTGAGCTCATTTGATTTAGTGAGTCTACTTGGAGTTCAAGATTTAGATTGATCAGAGGATGACATGGTCTATCCCTCACATTGATCAATCTAGATGTCTAGGATAGAAGGACACTTGTCATATTTTGTGAGGAGTCACAATTAGTTGTCACAAGGTGATGTTGGATCTCAACATTCTTGTAACTTGGGTAGTAATGATGTGTTGCTAGGTATCGCTCATTACTTATGCTCCTAAATGGGTTTAGGGGCATTGCCAACGTTACAAGAACCTATAGGGTCACAAACTAAGGACAATTAGATGGAGATTAGGTTCATATGATGAACCAAGAGGATTAGATTGATTTGATGAATCAAATTGGATTAAGAGTAATCCTAATTGGGCTAATTGAGTTGGACTCAAGTTGATTCATGTGTTCAATGAGTCTAATTTAGATTATGACTCGTTGAATCAATTTAATTAAATGAATTAGATTCATTATATTAAATTGGCTTGAATTAAATGGTTGGATTAGAACAACCATGAGAGAGATTACGTCAAGTTTGACTTGACTTGAGAGGACGATGAAGAGTCAAGTTTGACTTGACTTTATGCAACCTCATTGGTGAGTTGGCAATATGTGGACCAATGATGATGCTCCACATCATCATGGTTGCTTAAGTGGGATGCCACCTCATGGGAGTTACCAAGAGTTGTGACTCTTGGCATTCCATGGGAGTTACACACCCATCTTAATGTGGTCGGCCACATGAATGAAGGAATAAGTTTTCATTTTGTGAATGAATCTCATTTATTTCTTCATCTTCTTCCTTGCTCCAATTTTGCTCTCCCTCTCCTCTCTTGGCCGAACCATCCAAAGGTGCTAGCACACCTTTTGTGTGGTTTTTCTCCACCTACTTGTTTGTGTGGATACATATAGAGAGTTGTCTACGTTGACAACTTCGAGATCCGTCACTATTTGGATGAGCGGGAACGCGAAGGGCTTCGCTTCGAAGGTATAACCTTTTTCTTTTGTAGATCTAAGTGTAGATCTAGGTAGAAACTCGTATTCGTATGTTTTTAAAACTTTTTCTTTGCACGGATCCGTTGGCTAGGGGCTTTCGGGGTTTCCGTGACGCGAAAAAGCGATTTTCGCGGCCCGAAAAACCCAACCCACCCACTATATGATGTTAGTTTAAGATTTCCATGCATCATGTTGAAGAAAAGAATTGAGAACCATGCTACTAGGGTTCGGCCAAGAAGAAAAAAAAAGAAGAAAGGATTAGGTTAAAAGCTAACTAGGGTCTCTGAAGCCCTTACATGCTATGTCAAGTATTATAAGAACTCAAGTATTTAATTTCCATGTTTTATGTTACTTGAAAACCCAAGAAGCATGCTCACAAGTTTCAGCCAAGACAAGGGAATTAGGTTAGGAAGCTACCTAGGGTTCCTAAGGGACTCACTTGTTATACTAAATGTTATGAGAACTTAGGTATTTGATTTCCATGTTTTATCTGGCATAAAACCTAGGATTCATACTTTTGATGGTTCGGCCAAGTTAGGTTTTAGGGTTGTAGGAAGTTCAAAACCCTAACCATGCATGATAATGATTCTATATGATATGGTATGAACTTTTATGTTTTGATATGCTTTATGTTATGTACACACATGCCATCATATTATGATTCCTTAGGTTATGCTTTATGTTATGTATGTTATGTTATGATATGACAAGAATATGCTATACTTCATGATATGCTAAGAACATGCTATGCTTCATGATATACTAAGAACATGCTATGTTTCATGATATGCTAAGAACATGCTATGTTTCATGATATGATAAGAACATGTTATGTTACATGATATGACAAGGACATGATATGTTTATGAAAGGCTTATGTAAGATGAAAAACCTAAGAGATGCTTCCCATAAGTTGGGATCAAGAGCACTCTTCATGATAAGACAAGAACATGATAAGCCAAGATATGACTAGAACATGATATGTATGATATGAAACATGATATGCTATTTTACTTTTGTATGGCTTGTACCAAGGGTGGGCTCCATAAGCGCCCCTAGGTCGATGGTCTATGAAATGAGCCTAGTAAAAGGGATGGGCTCCTAAGTTGCCCCTAGGTCGATGGTCTATAAAACGGGCCTAGTTCCTAGTAGGTTCAAGACTAGCTACCTTGGATCTATTTAGGATGCGCGCATTTATGTATGTATTGTTGGTGCAATCGACCTCCAAGGTTTTAATGTCAGACAAATATGTTTAAGTATGCTTAAGTATGTTTAAGTATGGAGTTTGATCTAGGGAAGTCCTAGTTGTAGGCTAGGCAAGGGAAGTCCTAGTTGGAGGCTAGGCAAAGTGAGAAATCTAGGTATATCGTGGAAGCCAGGTGGATAGGTCTGGAGGACTTGATCCCTGGGTAGCCAAATACTGAGTCCTAGTTGTAGGCTAGGTAAGGGAAATCTCGGTATGTCGTGGAAGCCAGGTGGATAGGTCTGGAGGACTTGATCCCTGGGTAGTCGAATATTGAGTCTTGGTGAGTGAAGCCAAGTGGAGAAAATCCTTGTGGTGGTAACCTTAGGTCCTGGTGAGTGAAGCCAGGTTGAGAAAACCCTAGGGGGTGGTAACCTTAGGTAACGAGAAGTCTTGGAGGAGTGAACTCCAAGCAAGGTTGATCGGATGGTTTCCGGTCGACCGCGCGCGATCGACCGGACCAACGGATCTCGATAAATGTAGGTTTAGGTTTACCATTGTTTTCTGTATTACTATTATTGCTGTTGGCTAATATGGTATTGTAGGAAAAGTCTTAGTGGATCAGGCGATCAGACACTGAGCAGACAAAAGACCAAACATGTGTGGAGGATCATGTTTGGCAGGTAAGTTAAGGTATGAAACTGGAAGAGCGACAGTGAGGTTGAGTTCCTAAAGGGAACAACCTAAGGTCGCTGATCCAACTAAAGAAACAGGGAAGGTTTCCAAGTTGAGATCAAGATAGTCCAAACTATCATACTTATGTATTATAATGTACTGTGCTAACCTTTCTGTTGCAGGGATACTTTGCTTAATACTATGTTGCAGGTTTGGCCGGATCGGTCGACCGAACCAGAGGATCGATCGGCTGAACCAAGATGACTCAGCACAGATCAGTATAATCAACAACGATCAGATGCAGAAGGAAAATACACTGATCGGTCGACCGAACCCGAGGATAGGTCGACCGAACCATCAATATTAAAGGCGCAGTAAATGCAGATCATGGCAAATCTCGACGAACAGGGAAGGAGCCTGTTTGGTCGACTGAACAGAGGGATCGGTCGACCGAACCATTGAAGTCCAGTTAATGCAGAATATCGAGTCAGCTGCAGTCTTCATCGAGGAAGGAATGGAGCTGGTTCGGTCTACCGAACAGTGGGATCGGTCGACCGAACCTTCAGTACATCTATAAATTCAGACTCGAAGATAGAGGCCAAAGAATAACTTTTCTGATCAAAATTCTTGCTCTGCAATCGTCTCGTCTTCATCTGTGCAGCAAGCTACATCATCCGGAAGTGCCGACCTAAGCTACATCTCCATTTTATTTGTCGGTAAAATTTATTTTAAGCTTGCATTTGTAATTCATTTAAGCAAGATAGTAGGGTGTTACTATCTTGCTCCATTGTACGATCTGCTTCTTTCCGAAGAATTTCGGAAAGAAGAGTTCTAGTGGTTTGCTCACTGGTGCGGTCAAGGACCGTGAGCCTTTGAGTAGGAGTCGAGCTAGGCTCCGAATGAAGTAAACAATCTGTCTCTTTTTACTTTCCGCTGTGCATGACTTTGATATAAAAGAAAAGAATAGTTTTAAAAAGCGCGATATTCACCCCCCACTCTATCGCTCCAAACGATCTATCATGTATGTGGTACAAAGTCGGGCCCTCATGTTGAGATTATGTTTAAGTATGTATATGATATATGTTTTCAAAAGGACATCTTGCATATACTCATTCCATAATATATGTTTTCAAAAGAACATCTTGCATCTACAAGTTCATGTTATATGATTTCCTTTATGCTTACTTAAGATGCTCTTGAAAATATGTCTATGATGCTTATATGATCATGTTACTACTTTATGTTTATCGGTCGACCGAACCATTGAAGTCCAGTTAATGCAGAATATCGAGTCAGCTGCAGTCTTCATCGAGGAAGGAACGGAGCTGGTTCGGTCTACCGAACAGTGGGATCGGTCGACCGAACCTTCAGTACATCTATAAATTCAGACTCGAAGATAGAGGCCAAAGAATAACTTTTCTGATCAAAATTCCTGCTTTGCAATTGTCTCGTCTTCATCTGTGCAGCAAGCTACATCATCCGGAAGTGCCGACCTAAGCTACATCTCCATTTTATTTGTCGGTAAAATTTATTTTAAGCTTGCATTTGTAATTCATTTAAGCAAGATAGTAGGGTGTTACTATCTTGCTCCATTGTATGATCTGCTTCTTTCTGAAGAATTTCAGAAAGAAGAGTTATAGTGGTTTGCTCACTGGTGCGGTCAAGGACCGTGAGCCTTTGAGTAGGAGTCGAGCTAGGCTCCGAATGAAGTAAACAATCTGTCTCTTTTTACTTTCCGTTGTGCATGACTTTGATATAAAAGAAAAGAATAGTTTTAAAAAGTGCGATATTCACCCCCCCTCTATCGCTCCAAACGATCTATCATGTATGTGGTACAAAGCCGGACCCTCATGTTGAGATTATGTTTAAGTATGTATATGATATATGTTTTCAAAAGGACATCTTGCATATACTCATTCAATAATACATGTTTTCAAAAGAACATCTTGCACTACAAGTTCATGTTATATGGTTTCCTTTATGCTTACTTAAGATGCTCTTGAAAATATGTCTATGATGCTTATATGATCATGTTACTACTTTATGTTTATGCTTTCACATGACATGATATGATTTTATGTTTATGCTCTCACATGACATGATATGACTTTATGTTTATGCTCTCACATGATATGATATGACTTTATATTTATGCTCTCACATGTTATGTTAGGATTTACCACTTTATGTTCATGCATGATTCATGGTTTTTGTGAGTAGGAAAGGGACTTACTAAGCCTATGGGCTTATCGTTTTATGTTTCCTTGCAATGCAGAAAAAGGAAAGGAATGGCTAAACTAAGAGGAGCAGCAGGAAGGGCAAGAGTGTGTGTGGCAGTGGCACGGTGGAAGAAAACTGCTTTATGCTTTTATGTTCTAAGTTTGCATATGAACCATGTGATGTCTTTATGCTTTGATAGTACTTGAACTAGTATGGATAATTATGTACTTATGATCTCCATGTTCATGCTAGTATGCTTATGATATCATGAATCATGTTTCAAGTAGTTAAGTTGTATGCAGAAATACTAGTATGTCTACATGTTCAATATGATAAGCATGATGATTAGTGTAGAAAAAAAATAAATAACTGTTTCTGCTGCCATGATTTTATATGTATGCACGTATTTAAGTAAGTAACCCCGTCCCTCCTAAGCAGTGGGAGGGCGGGCGTTACAAAACCTAAGGCTAAGAAGGATGTAACTTCTTACCATAGGGTTCCATATAGCTATGGAACCAATCCTAGGTCTAGGAGTCAAGTCAAGGATACAATGAAAGTTATCCGTAGGAGTATCTTTGCAACAACAAATGTGACTAAGACTTCTAAGAAGTCTAAGAAAGTCACCAAGAAGGTCACAAGAAAAGCTATCCCTAGAGTTGACCTAGAGAAAGTGATCAAGACTTCTAAGAAGCGTAACAAGGTCACTAGGAAGGTATCTAGGGAAGTCATCCCTAATGAATACCTAGAGCATCCAAGGAGCACAAATAGGTTTTGGATTCCTAGGAGCATTTTCTCTACCCCCTAGATGGGTTAGAGAGTGTCAACTCTATTTGGAAGGGTGGTTAACCCAACTTTAATAAAGTTGACACTTGGAGACATTTTCAAGGTTTTTGTTAACCTTTGAAAATATAAAAGATTAAATGTTTACTCTTTGAAAGAGTAAAATGTGTCAAAATTTGAGGATTGGACTTAATTCAAATTGACACATTTGAGAAAATGATAAGAAATGTCAAGTTGAGATTTTGGTGTTTTCTTAAGAAGTTAAAGGCAAGTTAGGCCTTAATTTAAAATGATTACTCTTTGAAAAAGTAAAGTGTGCCAAATCTTGAGGAATTATACTTAATTTAAATTGACACAAATTAAGAAAAGCAAAAGAAATGTCAAAATTGGGAGTTTGACATTTTCTTGAGAAAAAGTGGGTAATCTAGGATTTAAATTTAAGTTTGCTAAGGTTAAGGATACTTAGATAGGTAGTATAGGTATATTTTATTTATGCTAATTTGTCATGATTGTTTTCCCATCATATGCCATGACATCATATTTTGCATTCATGCTTATTATGAAAAATATAAAAATACCATGTCATGTCATACATACATCATGTAGTTATAGTAAATTTTCTTTTGAAAAGTATTCATTTTGATGCATGCCATAACTCATCATGCATTATTTTTAATTCCTTGCAATTAAAGATAATGACATTTACTAACAAGCAACATCCTAGGTGGATGTTCATAATCCAAAATACCTAGATAGATATGCATGATCCCTAGTTTAGGGCAAAACCAAACTTTCCATCTCACAAAGAACTATAAGGTGATTTGTATGTGTTTTAGTACACATTAGATACAAGTTAGGTGTTAGGATGATGAACAAAATTCAATATGTTGATTTAGTGCATTCTTTTTGAGTTTTAGGTTCATCAAAACACATAGTTATGCATTTTTCAATTATTGGGAAAGCTAATGTACAAGTCTTGTTCATTGAGCCTAAAGAACATAGTTGGATATTGGGTTTGAAAATGATTTTAAATATACTTTGGAAAACCTTGGTGAAGACTATAGTAATCATCATTGAAAAGTTGAACACAAACTAGAAGAAAACATTGAAGTTTTTATAAGTTTTCAAGTTTGTGTCAATCTTTGAAAATAGGAAGTATTTTCATAGAAAACTATTTTTTTATGATAGTATATACCCTAAGTAATGTCTACATGAGTTTTTATGATTTTTTTTTAATTTTGAAGAATTTTTGGAGTTTTTGGATTTTGGCTGAAATTCATTATCAGGAAATCAGACCTTCAATCGATCACCCGATCGATTGGAGTGTCTCAATCGATCAGGCGATTGATTGAGAGGGGTTTTTCATAAGTAGAAGCTCACTGAATTGATTAGCTGATCGATTCACTCAAGTCTGAATCGATCAGTGGATCGATCTAAGCACTTTCTTCATGAACAGAAGCTCGTGGGATCGATCAGTGGATTGATTGAAATGGTTTCAATCGATTGAGACCCAACTTCAATCGATTGAAAATGATGATTTTGGGTGGGAAAGTATGATTTCAGTATTTTAAACCGTTTTTAGTCTAGGTAACCATTTCTAATCCTTTGACATACATTTGTATACATGTAGGGGGAGTTTTCATAATGAAAACACGAATGGATTGATTAAGGGAGACTAAGTAGAAGTTTAGGTTGAGGTTTGGTTTCAATATTGAAGTTTTGAATATCAAAACTTCTAAATTTGAGTTTCTTAAAGATTTAGGGATTCCAAGTCATTATTGGTGCAATGACAAAAGTTACGAGCATGTCTTTAGGGGGAGTCACTCACTAAGGACATGGAAATTATTTTCCGAAACCATGGATGGTGGTATATCCTTCTCTTGAAAAATGCTCAAGGATGAGCATTGGATAATGAAGGGTATGAGACCTTCATTATTGGATTGGTTAATACTCAAGGGTGAGCATTGGAGATAATGAAGGATATGGGACCTTCATTGTGGTGTTGTGAATAACGAGTGAAGTTGTGAACAACGGTGAGTAACTCTTCAGGGGGAGAGTTCTTTTTGATGTGTGCCAATAGAGGGAGAATGTAGGGTTTAAGTTAAGCCTTCATTACCTAAAGAGGGAGTTTACCCTCTAGGAAAGAGGGAGAATGAAGGAAACCCTCATTCATACTTTGGCATGAAAGAAAGTTGAGGCTATGGGATTAGCACAACTTAAATGTATTGTCAAACATCAAAAAAGGGGAGATTGTTGGTGCAATGTTCCTAGGTCAAGGTTGACCTGGTTGACTAAGCTTGAGTTGGCTCAAGCTTGAGTCTTGATGTTTGGGTTTTGATGTTTGACAATACATGAAGATTGCAGATGCAATCGTCTATTTGGAGAGATTGTTGATACAATTCCCCTCTGGTCAAGGTTGATTAATTAGATGTGAAGAAGAGTCAAGTAGGTCAAAGAGTTAACTGGATACTTGACTGGGAAAGTCCTAACTGGAGCTTAGGTAGATGGAAAATCCTGATGAGTGAAGCCAGGTGAATGACCTAGCAAATGAAGCTAGGCAGTTACAAAATCCTAGTGGGTTAAGCTAGGTGAAAGTCCTGGTGAGTGAAGCCGGGCAGTGGGAAAATCCTGGTGAGTGAAGTCAAGTGAAAACCCTAGTGAGTGAAGCTGGGTGAAAGTCCTGGTGAGTGAAGTCAGGCAGATGGGAAGTCTTAGTGAGTGAAACTAGGCCGATGGAAAGACCTGGTGAGTGAAGCTAGGCATTGTTGATGCAATATTCCCCTGGTCAAGGTTGACCAAGTTGACTGAGCTTGGACTGAGTCAAGCTCGAGTCTTGATGTTTGGGTTTCGATGTTTGACAATACATGTAAACAACACATGGAGATTGCAGGTGCAATTGTTCATGTGGGGAGATTGTAAAGAAGAGTCAATTAGGTCAAGGTTGACTGGAAAGTCCTGGTGAGTGAAGCCAGGTAGAAGGAAAGTCCTGGTGAGTGAAGCCAGGCAGATTGAAAGTCCTGGTGAGTGAAGCCAGGCAGATTGGAAGTCCTGGTGAGTGAAGCCAGGAAGATTGAAAGTCCTTGTGAGTGAAACCAAGCAGATTGGAAGTCCTGGTGAATGAATCCAGGTAGATTGAAAGTCCTTGTGAGTGAAGCCAGGCAATTAAGAAAAATCCAAGTAAGTCAAAGTTTTGACCGGATACTTGGCACGAGCAAATCCAGGTGGATCAAGGTTGATCGGACACCTGGTGGTGAAAGTATAAGTAGGTCAAAGGGATTGACTGGATACTTGTCACGAGGAGGAAAAGTCCAAGTAGGTCAAAGGGATTGACCGAATACTTGGCACGAAGAAAAGTCCAAGTGGGTCAAAGGGATTGACCGGACACTTTGTGAGCGAGTTCTAGCAGGTCAAGGGTGACCGGATGCTAGGCATGATGTACCAATAGGTCATAGGTGACCGGATGTTGGTTTAGGGGGCTTTGGACTTGATTTTGGGCAAAATCAAGGAGCTGGATCGATCAGCTGATCGATTGGCTCAGGCCCAATCGATCGGCTGATCGATTGGCTCATGCCCAATCGATCAGCTGATCGATTGGGTGAGTCCCCGCAACAAGCTTCCTCCCAATCGATCGGTGGATCGATTAAGAGAGGCTCGCAATCGCACATAACAACGCTGGATCGATCAGCCGATCGATCCAGAGCTCCCAATCGATCGGGCGATCGATTGGGAGGTGCGATTCTGCGCAATAAGCCTTGGATCGATCGGTGAATCGATCCAGGCGTTTCCCGAGAGCACAGAGGCGCTCTAGATCGATCGACCGATCGATCCAAAGCCTCCTCAATCTATTGGGAGCAATCCAATCGATCGGGATCCGACCGTTGGCGCTGGATAAAGCCGTTGGCGTGCGATTCCTTTGCTATTGCTCGAACTATTCACTCCCGATCTACACAGCGATCTTTGAGGGTTCATCTCCGTAGCTCGCCTCCAGTTCTTGAAGCTTCTTGGAGCAGCGTTTCGAAGGTCAAGAGGCATCCCAAGCAAGAGGAAGAAGCTAGATAGGGTTTATTGTACACAATCTTGTAAGATTTACTTGTATTTGCTTCTTCTTCTCTTCTTGTTTGTTGTGTGAGTTTGTAAATGCTTCTCCGCCTTCGGTAGTTACCATAAAGGAGTGTTTTCATAGTGGAGAGTGCTCATGTGTGTGGATCCTTGGATTCGTCACCTAATCTTGAGGTGGATAAAAAGTAAATCCTTTGTGTTAGTGTTGTTTGTTTTGTTTCTTGTATTTCCGCTGCATATCATTGAAGAAACAAGCAATGAAGAGCACGATTATCGCGCCGAGCTATTCCCCCCCCTCTAGCTACACAATTGGTCCCAACAAGTGGTATCAGTACGAGGCCGCTCTGTTGGGTTTTTCGGGCCGCGAAAACCGCTTTACCGCATCACGGAAACCCCGAAACCCCAAGCCACCGGATCCGTGCGAAGTAAAATAAAACAAAAATATGAGTATGAGTTTACTAAAGCCTAGATCTACACTAGGAGAAGAGCCTTTACCCTTGATGCGTGCCCTTCGCGAATCCCGCTCGTCCAAGGTGCCGGATCTCAAGATTGTCAAAGTAGACAATCCTTTAGAAGTATCCACACGAACAAACTAGGTGGAGAAACCTAACACAAAGGTGTCCTAGCACCTTGGAAAGGTTCGGCCAAGAGAGGAGAGGGAGAGCAAGAAGAGAGAGCAAGGAAGAAGATGAAGTGAATGCCCTTGAATGAAAAATGAAATTTTCATTCCTCACAAAAGTGGCCGGCCACCTCTTGGAGTTGTAAGTCCTTTTCATTAAATGTGGAGGCCATTAAAGAGGGAACTTGTTACCTCCATGAGGTGGCACACACATGTGCCAACTATGATGATGTGGCACATCATCATTGACCACTTAATGCCAACTCACAAATGAGGTGGCAAATGGTCAAGTCAAACTTGACCTTTCATCTTCCTTCTCAAGTCAAGTCAAACTTGACCAAATCTCTCTCATGGTTGATCTAATCTAACCATTTGATTCAAACCAATTTAATATAATGAATCTAATTCATTTAATGAAATTGATTCAATGAGTCATAATCTAAATTTGACTCATTGAACACATGAATCAACTTGAGTCCAACTCAATTAGCCCAATTAGGATTACTCTTAATCCAATTTGATTCATCCCATGAATCTAATCCTCTTGGTTCATCATATGAGCCTAATCTCCATCTAATTGTCCTTTGTGTGTGCCCCTATAGGTTTTTATAATGTTGGCAATGCTCCTAAACTCATTTAGAAGTATAAGTAATGAGTGGTATCTAGCAACACATCATTACTACCCAAGTTACAAGAATGTTGAGATCCAACATCACCTTGTGACTACTAATTATGACTCCTCACAATATATGATATTGTCCTTCTATCCTAGACATCTAGATTGATCAATGTGAGGCATAGACCGTGTCATCCTCTAATAAATCTAAATCTTGAACTCCAAGTAGACTCACTAAACCAAATGAGCTCAATATCTCATATTGACTCACTTGGGCATGGTCATGCACTTCGTCGTCTCACTCTATCAAGAATATCGATGTCACTCCCGTCATATAGGAGGGATAGATCCCATCTACATCACTCACATCCCTTCGCATAATTTGTTACATACCTAGTAATCGCCTTTATAGTCCACCCAGTTACGGGTGACGTTTGACGAAACCAAAGTACATAACTCCTTATGTAGTAAACCATGGTGACTTCAGGTCTAAGGACTAGTAGTCATACCAATAGCCACATGAGAAAGTATATGACATTCATATAATGATCCATGATACTTTCTCATGGTGGGTCATTCAGTATATATTCTCCAATGCATACCCATGTGTCAACTTGATATCTCTATATCCATGACTTGTGATATCAAGTCATCGAGTTGACCTACATGCTTGTCTCGTCGCATTAACATTGTCCCTGAATGTTAATACTCGATTAGGAATGATTAAGAGTAGTGTTCTCTATATCATCTCACTATCGATTCAACCAATCGATTGATATAGGTAAGAACCTTCTACTCAAGGATGCTATTATACTTAGTTTATTTGGCACCAATACAAGTAAGTATAATAACCATAACAAATGCCTTTATTTATATAAGAATATGATACAACAAGTCCATAATACAATCATCAAATGATTGGCTCTAGGGCTCTAACTAACAATTTTACACTAGCACTAGTGCCAATCAGTGTAGGCTCTAAGCCCCAATGACCTAGTGTGACCATCATGCTTCCTCTGTGCCAAAGCCTTGGTCAAGGGATCTGCGATGTTAGCCTCTGTAGGTACTCTGTAAATCTTCACATCTCCTCTCTCGATAATCTCTCGAATAAGATAGAAGCGCCGTAGTATGTGTTTGGTCCGCTGGTGTGAGAGAGGTTCCTTCGCCTGTGCTATAGCTCCATTGTTGTCACAATAGAGCTCGATAGGGTCAGCAATGCTAGGAACCACCCCAAGTTCAGTGATGAACTTGCGGATCCAAACTGCCTCCTTTGCTGTCTCTGATGCAGCAATGTACTCGGCCTCTGTCGTAGAATCAGCGACTGTGTCCTACTTCGAACTCTTCCAGCTCACAGCACCACCATTAATGCAAAATACGAACCCTGACTGCGATTGATAATCATCCTGATCGGTCTGGAAGCTAGCATCACTGTAACCCTTTACAACTAGCTCATCATTGCTTCCATATATCAAGATATATTTTTTAGTCCTTCCCAAGTACTTAAGAATATTCTTGACCGCTATCCAGTGACTTTCACCTGGATCTGACTGGTATCTACTCGTCATGCTCGAAGCATACGAGACATCAGGTCGAGTACATAGTATGGCGTACATGATAGATCCTATGGCTGAGGCATAAGAGATCTTATCCATGCGGTCTCTCTCCTCTCTAGAAGAGGGACCTTGAGTCTTCGAAAGACTCATGCCATGTGACATCGACAGAAATATCTTCTTGGAGTTCTGCATGGCAAACCGAAGGAGTACCTTGTCAATGTATGTACTCTGACTTAGGCCAAGCAATCTCTTAGATCTATCTCTATAGATCTGTATGCCTAGAATACGGGATGCTTCACCTAAGTCCTTCATCAAGAAACAACTCCCTAGCTAGGTCTTGACAGACTGAAGTAAAGGAATGTCTTTCCCAATGAGTAGTATGTCATCCACATACAATATGAGGAAGACAACTATATCCCCTACAACCTTCTTGTAGACACAAGATTCATCTTCATTCTTGATGAAACCAAACTATTTGATTGCATCATCGAATCGAAGATTCTAGCTCCGAGAAGCTTGCTTTAGTCCATAAATGGACCTATGCAGCTTGCATACTTTGCTAGTATGCTATGGATCTACAAAACCCTCAGGTTGTGCCATGTACACATCCTCGAGCAGGTTTCCATTCAGAAATGTGGTTTTGACATCCATCTGCCATATCTCATAGTCATGGTATGCTGCAATAGGAAGCATGATCCGAATGGACTTAAACATCGCTACTCAAGAAAAGGTTTCATCATAGTCAATACCATGAATCTTCTTGAAACCTTTAGCTACCAAGCGACCCTTATAAATAAGTCCATCCATGTCAATCTTTCTCTTAAAGACCCACTTACACCTAATGGGTTTTACCCCTTCAGGTGGATCAACCAAAGTCCATACTTGGTTGGTGTACATGGATTCCATTTCGGATCTCATGGCCTCTGGCCATTTCTCAAAATCTGGTCTCATCACAGCTTCCTGATAGGTGGTAGGCTCATCCTCTATGAGCACAACGTCATCATGGTCAAACAAGAGAAATGAGTATCTCTCAGGCTGATGACATACCCTATCAGACCTACGAAGAGGTATGTCTACTTGAACTGGTTGTTGTTCCTCAACTCTTTGTGGAACAACATCATCCACAACACTTTGTGGTTCCAGTTCAACTTCCATTGAGGCTTTAGTGCTATGGTCCGTATCTTGAACTTCTTCAAGATCGAACGTACTCCCACTAGTCTTTCTAGAAACAAAATCCCTTTCTAGAAAGACCCTAGTCTTTGCCACAACTACCTTGTGCTGACTGGGAATGTAGAAGTAATATCTCTTAGTTTCATTGGGATATCCAATAAAGTAGCACTTGTCGGATTTGGGTCCTAACTTGTCTGAGACTTGTCGTCTAACGTAAGCCTCATAAACCCAAATCATCATAAAAGACACCTGGGCATCTCTCCCAGTCCAATCCTATATGGTGTCTTTATCATGGCCTTGGATAGAACTCGGTTGAGTATAAAGCTGTCGTGTCTAGAGCATAGCCCCAAAGAAATGTAGGAAGATCTGTGTGACTCATCATAGATCGTACCATATCTAATAGGGTACGATTCCTCCTTTCAGATACACCATTCCACTGTGGTGTTCCAGGAGGAGTGAGTTGGGATAGAATCCCACACTCAGCTAGATAGTCACGAAACTCATGGCTAAGGTATTCTCCACCTCAATCTGATCGAAGTATCTTAATACTCTTGCCAAGCTGGTTTTGTACTTCATTCTTGAATTCTTTGAACTTTTCAAAGGATTCAGACTTATGTGTCATCAAGTACACATAACCATATCTACTGAAGTCATCAGTAAATGTGATGAAGTACCTATAACCGCCTCTAGCAGCGACATTGAAAGGGCCACATACATCACTATGTATAAGTCCTAACAAATCAGTCGCTCTGTCGCTGTGCCCACTAAAGGGAGTCTTGGTCATCTTGCCTAGTAGGCATGACTCGCACGTCTCATAAGATTCAAAATCAAATGAGTCCAGCAAATCATCCTTATGGAGCTGGGATAAGCGCTTGTCATTTATATGACCTAAGCGATAGTGCCAGAGATAGGTTTGGTTCATGTCATTTGACTTGAATCTCTCGGTATTTATGTTATAGATAGGGCTTTCAAGGTCTAAAATGTAGCGTCCGTACATCAAAGGTGCACTACAATAGAACATATCTTTTAAATAGACAGAACAACATTTGTCCTTTATTATAAAAGAGAAACCTTTCTTGTCCAAACAAGAAACTGAAATTATGTTCTCAGTTAAAGTAGACACATAACAACAAGCATCCATCTCTAATACAGAGGGCAGAGATAGAAAATAAGTCCCTACAGCAACAGCAGCAACCCGGGCTCCATTACCTATGCGTAGGTCCACCTCGCCCTTTGTCAATGCCCTGCTATTTCTCAGCGCCTGCACATTAGTATAAATGTGAGAAGCACATCCGGTATCTAATACCCATGATGAAGAAATAGATAGATTGACTTCTATAACATATATACCTGAAGTGGAAGTCTCACTTCGCTTCTTCTTAAGATCTTCCAGGTACACCTTGCAGTTCCTCTTCAAGTGCCCGGTCTGACCGCAATGGAAGCAAGTAGCATCCTTGGCGACCCCTCCTTTAGGCTTCAGTGTCTTGCCTTTGCCCTTGGCTTGGGACTTTCCTTTGCCTTTGGGCTTGCCCTTGCCCTTATGTTTCTGAACCATCAGAACAGAGTGGGCCTTAACCTTCTTAAGGTTCAGCTCAGCAGTTCTTAACATGCTAAGCAGCTCAGGCAGTGGCTTGTCAATTTTGTTCATCTTGTAGTTTAGAACGAATTGACTATAGCTATCCGGCAAGGATTGCAAGATCAGGTCAGTGGCCAACTCTTGGCCAAGCGGGAATCCCAATCTCTGTAGGTTTTCTATGTAGCCAATCATTTTGAGTACATATGGGCCTACGGGAGCCCCGTCTGACATCTTGCATTGAAATAGTGCCCTTGAGATCTCAAATCTCTCGTGCCGCGCTTGTCCTTGATACAGTTGACAAAGATGTTCAACCAAATCATAAGCACCCATCAACTCGTGTTGCTTCTGAAGCTCAGAGTTCATGGTCGCGAGCATTAGACAGGACACATCTAATGCATCATCTTGATGCTTCTTATAAGCATCTTTGTCAGCTCGCGTGGCACTAGCAGGAGGAGCCTCCGAAATGGGCTGCTCCAGAACGTACAGTTTACGTTCTTGGGTGAGAACTATTCTCAAGTTCCTGTACCAGTCCAGGAAATTTGCTCCGTTGAGCTTGTCCTTCTCAAGGACAGAACGCAGGGAGAAAGAGTTCGTATTCGACGTCATGGTTATCTACAATAAAAAAATGCAGAAAATAAATATCATATTCTTTTTAATCATTTAATTAGGCCTTTAACTAAATGATGCTCCCACTGAATTCTATAATTCATGTGGGACAAGATCCACATCATACTAACCCTTGAGTTAGCTTTGGCTAATACGCCCAAGATTTAGTATGATCGGTAGGTAACAATTTATCAATTACATCTCTATGCAACTCTTGTTTATAGGATCATTATCCGTAGTTATATTAAAACTTGAGTTAGCTTTGGCTAATACTGATGTGCGTAGATTATATACTCTTTTATGCATGTTTTTACGCACATTTACATATTTTGAGCATGCTTGATCTATGCATTTTTATACTTCCAGCTTTCCTTTTAGCATATTTACTCTTTTGGTTCGGAGATTTGCTTTTTGTGCATTTTCTGTACACAGGAGTCGATTTGGTGAAGAATTTACATCTTTGGGCATGCATTGGAGGAAACAAAGGGAGAAAGCACCGGGTCGTGTGCCTCACACGGCCATGCACTGGTATGGAGCTCGGGCCGTGTGGAGTTTGGCACCAACAGAAGAGGAAGATGACATGGCCGTGTGAACCTCGCACGGTCGTGTCAAGATTTGAAGCCAACCAGAGCAGAAGCCTTACATGGCCGTGTGGATCTACACAGCCGTGTGAAATTTCCAAAGACCAAGCAGGCTTCGGCCGTGTGCACCACACGGCCGTGTAGCATTTCCAGAGACTAAGCAGGCTGTGGCCGTGTGCACCACACGGCCGTGTAGCATTTCCAGAGAGCAGAAGGGTTCTGGTCGTGTGGAGTTACACGGCCGTGCAGCTTTGGCAGAGAGGGAACTAGACATGGCCGTGTGAATCTCACACGGCCGTGTCACGGGGCCGTGTGGCGCCCGATTCCCTCCTCTATTTAAACCCTTCTTCATGAATTGAAAGGGGATCTCTCCCCCTTTGGGAGAAAGCAAGATTTGGTGGTTTCCTCCCAATCTTGGGAGGATTTTTGGGCGATTCAAGGGGAGATCTCGACGATTTCGACTCCGGAGCGAGGATTGGATCCGAAGACGAGGCTTCTTCGTAGATAAGTTTTCTCTTTCCCCCTCTTCTTGATTTCTTGGATTGGGGACTTAAGAAATACTTGTAATCTCTATTTCTTCGGGTTTTCTTCCTCGATTCATGGAGTAGATCTTGTATTCTAGGATTAAGGGAGTATTTGTATGGTGGATTGATGTAATCTCTTATGGATTTGCCATTTTCTTGTTTCAATGACATTGTCTTGCTTGTATCAATTAGATCTTGAATGATTAATGGTGATTTGTGCTTAATTCTCATTCTTGATTGATTGTTTGAATTTCTTGTGGACTTTGTAAAGATAAACTCTCACTCGATCATCCGAGGGATCCACGTGACAGGTGCAAGCCCGTGTAAGGACGTTTGAGAGGTAATCTTGAAGAGGAAATGGGAATATTCAAGAGAGTAGGATGGATCTTGTGATTAGTTTCTTGTATCTTGATAGATTAATAAGTTGTGGGCTTCTATGTTGATATCCGAGGAAGGCATAGTAATAGGTGCGCTTCTGTGTAAGGACAACGTAGGTTCATGTCTAATTAATCCTATTTAGATACATTTCTCAGTCCTTAACCGGTTGTCTATTGCAAGAGAGAACCGGCAACTTTCTACATGTTTGGCAATTGAGGGATAAGAATTGGTGAACCATTTACATTCAAAAAAATCTTACAAAGAAACCGAAACTCCTAGAATCTCCCTTTATCATAACCCAAAATACTAAACTCTTGTTTGTTGATCTTTAAGATTAGATTTGTTTACCTTTACTTTGCTTTTGAAACGATTGGATAGTTGTTTAGCTAATTCTCATTGAGACATTTCTAGTACTTATTCCAGTCCCTGTGGATACGATAATCTTTTATATTACTTGCGACATTTCCGTACACTTGCGGAGCGTAACAAGTTTTTGGCGCCGTTGCCGGGGACTGCGCTATAACATTAGGAATTATCAATTGAGTTAGACTAAACATAACATTTGTTTTCCTTTCATATTGCATAGTTGTAACTGATCAGTAGATTTCTTTTTTTACTTTCTTGTATAACTTTCACTTCTTGTTAATTCTTTTTGTACAAATTCAATTCTGCATTTTTGATCCTTCTATTTTTCTTTTTGTGTCGAATTGCCATCTGCTATCTTGTTCTTGTGTATGCGAAGATCTAACTTTGCAGGGGAATTCTTTCCTTTTGACCCTGAGATTGATAGAACTTTCCATAAAATAAGAATTCTGCTAAAGCGAATCAAAGAACAAGAATATCTAAACATGGTGTGCAAGTCACTAGGAGATTATGGAGCTCCGAAGTCTGCAAAACAAATGGGAGCAATTGTTTACCCTAACATACAAGCAAGAAATTTTATATTCAAACCATCTTTTATTTCCATGGTTCAGAAAACTCAGTTTGGAGGATTGGAGATTGAAAATCCTTATTCCCATTTGATGGAGTTTTATAGATATTGTTGTACTTTGAAATATGAAGAAGTTTCATCTGATATTATTCAGCTGCTTGTTTTTCCTTTTAGTCTGAAGGGTGCTGCAAAAAGATGGTACAATTCTCTAAAGTCTCAAAGTATCAGAACATGGGATGAGTTAGAGCAAAAATTCCTTGACCAATATTTCCCTCCAAGGAAAACTACTTATTTGAGAAGTCAAATTTTAAATTTTAAGCAATTGGATGGAGAAAAATTGTACCAAGCCTGGGAAAGATATTCTTCTCTTCTGCAGTTATGTCCACATCATGGAATTGAGAAATGGCTAATTATGCATCTGTTCTATGTTGGGCTTTCTTTCTCAAATAAGAATCAACTGGATTTAGCATCTGGAGGATCATTTTTGAACAAAAGTCTAGAAGAAACTTTTGAGATAGTTGGCAGAATCACGCAAAATTCCAATGATTGGGCAGAGCAAGATAGTTCATTCTTGACAATGGATATCATTAGAGGAAAGGATGATGTTGAAAAAGGGCTTATCTTGAATCAAAGTGATTTCCAAACATTATTTCCTTGGTGTTGTGCATCATTAGCAAAAACGTTTGGCGAAAAAGCATTTTCAACAGAAAAGGGGGTATGTCTTGGTGATCATAAGGAGGAAGATCTGTCTTTAGACAATGAAGAGTTGTTAGAAGAAAGCTTGGCTGAGGAGGAGACTATGTTGATAGAACAAGAGCCAGTTTTTCCAGAAATAGTACCACCTCAACTTGAACTTAAACCATTACCCCCAAATCTTAAGTATGAATTTCTTGGGCCGAATTCTACTTATCCAGTTATAATTAATGCTCGGTTAAACGAGTTTGAAACAAAGAGACTGTTGGATGAGTTAAGGTTGCATAGAAAGGCCATTGGATATACAATAGATGATATAAAAGGGATTTGTCCATCTCTCTGTATGCATAGAATTTTACTTGAAGAGGGGTACAAGAACTCAATTGAGCATCAAAGGAGACTAAATCCAAATTTAAAAGAGGTAGTAAAGAAGGAAGTGATTAAACTACTTGATGCGGGGATTATTTACCCAATTTCGGATAGTGCATGGGTGAGTCCAGTCCACTTGGTTCCAAAAAAAGGAGGGATGACTGTTATCAAGAATGAAGAAGATAAGCTTATTTCAACACGAACAGTGACGGGGTGGCGAATGTGCATTGATTATCGGAAGTTGAATAAAGAAATAAGGAAGGATCATTTCCCTTTACCATTTATTGATGAAATGCTTGAAAGATTGGCTAAACATTCTTATTTTTGTTACTTGGACGGATATTCTGGATTTTTTCAAATTCCGATTCATCCTCAAGACCAGGAGAAGACTACTTTTACTTGTCCTTATGGTACTTTTGCCTATCGTCGGATGCCATTTGGGCTTTGTAATGCTCCAGCCACTTTTCAGAGGTGCATGATGGCAGTTTTTTCAGATTTAATAGAGAAAATTATGGAGGTTTTCATGGATGACTTCTCAGTTTATGGGAATGACTTTGATTCTTGTTTGTCAAATCTTTCTACTGTTCTAAAAAGGTGTGAAGATACAAACCTAGTGTTGAACTGGGAAAAATGTCATTTTATGGTTAAGGAAGGAATAGTTTTGGGGCATAAAATTTCAGAGCGTGGTATTGAGGTAGATCCAGCAAAAGTGGAAGTAATAGACAAATTACTCCCACCCATCAATATAAAAGGAGTTAGGAGTTTTTTAGGACATGTTGGCTTCTATAGACGCTTTATTAAGGACTTTTCAAAGATTTCCAAGCCATTAACTAATCTGTTGATTAAAGATGTTGAGTTTTGTTTTGATAGCGAATGTATTGAAGCCTTCAATAAAATTAAGAGTGCTCTTACAACAGCTCCAGTCATTCAAGCACCTGATTGGGATCTTCCTTTTGAAATAATGTGTGATGCTAGTGATTTTGCTGTAGGAGCAGTTTTGGGACAGCGAAGAAATAAGATTTTGCATGCGATCCATTATGCAAGTAAAACACTTGATGCAACCCAAGTAAACTATTCTACTACAGAAAAAGAGTTATTGGCAGTGGTATTTGCTATTGATAAATTTAGATCTTATCTAGTGGGATCGAGAGTAATAGTATATACTGATCATGCAGCTATCCGGTATCTACTTGGAAAGAAGGACGCTAAACCTAGGTTAATCAGGTGGATTTTACTTTTGCAAGAGTTCAACCTTGAGATTAGGGATAAGAAAGGAGCTGAAAATGTAGTAGCGGATCATTTGTCTAGAATATCTCAAAAGTCAGAAAATGAGGTGGATGTTGATTTGCCTATTGATGACATATTCCCGGATGAACACTTACTAGCCTTATCAAGTGTGAAAACTCCTTGGTACGCAGATTTTGTGAATTTCCTTGCTAGTGGAGTGTTACCTCCGGATTTTTCTCATCAACAAAGGAAAAAGTTTTTTTCAGAAGTTAAGAATTATGTTTGGGATGAACCTCTCCTGTACAAGAAATGCAATGATGTGATTTATCGAAGATGTATACCTGAAGAAGAGGTTAGAGATATCTTGTTTCATTGCCATTCTTCGTCTTATGGAGGACATTTGGGTAGTTCAAAAACGATTACGAAAATTCTTCAAGCAGGATTTTATTGGCCAACCTTATTCAAGGATGCTAAGTTGTTTGTTCAATCTTGTGACCAATGTCAGAGAACTGGGAATATAACTAGAAGAAATGAAACGATGTTAAATTACATTCTTGAGGTTGAGTTATTTGATGTTTGGGGAATTGATTTCATGGGACCTTTCCCTCTTTCATATGGGAATAGGTATATTCTTGTGGCGGTAGATTATGTGTCCAAATGGGTAGAAGCTGTGGCATCTCCTACGTGCGATGCGAGAACAGTTATCAAATTATTTAGGAGTATTATCTTTCCAAGATTTGGGGTGCCAAAGGCAGTCATTAGTGATGGAGGATCACATTTTATAGAGAAACAGTTTGAAAACTTACTTAGAAGATATGGAGTGAAGCATAAAGTAGCAACACCTTATCATCCTCAAACTAATGGGCAAGCTGAGATATCTAACCGGGAAATTAAGTCCATATTGGAAAAGACAGTATCTACTTCAAGGAAGGATTGGGCGTTGAAACTAGATGATGCTTTATGGGCATATCGAACTGCTTATAAAACTCCTATTGGGATGACCCCATTTCGATTAGTTTATGGTAAGCCTTGTCATCTTCCAGTTGAACTAGAACATAAGGCTTATTGGGCAATTGCAAATTTGAATATGGATTTTAAAGAAGCAGGGGAGAAAAGGAAGCTTCAGTTGAACGAACTTGATGAATTAAGGATGGATGCATATGAGCATGCTAAATCTTACAAAGAAAGGACAAAGAAATGGCACGATCAACACATTCTTCGTAAAGACTTTAATGTGGGAGATTTGGTTTTGTTGTTCAATTCAAAATTAAAACTTTTTCCTGGGAAGCTTAAGTCAAGGTGGACGGGTCCATATGAGGTAAAGAAGGTTTATCCTTTTGGAGCTGTAGATATTTGGAACAAAGATTTTGGGATAATTAAGGTAAATGGTCAACGACTGAAAAAATATATTCATGGCACGAAAATAGAAGAGGTACAAAGGTTGTATTTTTCTGAACCTCGCCCTCCAGATTGAATTCTTTTAGCTAGTATAAATTCATTTTGTTGGTTTTTACTTGTTTTTTATTTTTGTTTTCAAGATTAGATGCAAAACAAAGCCCGGCCGTATTCTATACACGGCCTGGCAAAGGTTGCAGAGAAGGGAAGTGCTGGGGCCGTGCCACCCAAACACGGCCGTGTAAAGAATCCCGAGGAGAAAGATGAATAGGCCGTGTCCCAGACACGGCCGTGCGAAGAAACCCGTGAAAGAAGAGGTTTGGGCCGTGTCTCAGACATGGCCCGTGTCTGGAATCCAGAGAAGAAAGGGAAGGGGGCCGTGTCACAGACACGGCCGTGCGATAAGAAATGATCATGGCCGTGTGATATCACACGGCCTGATCCACATCTTCTTAAGGAATTAGGGCACGGGGTGGGGGCGGCACACGACCGTGTACCGCCGCTTGCTCCTTTTCCCTATCTCCCCATTTCTAAAGGATTGAATTACTTCTTCCAATTTTTCCTTCTCATTCTTCTTTAGGAGATTTGATTTTCTTCCATGGAAAACATGATTGAGGAGACTTCGGCCACAAGAAAAGGGAAGGAGAAGGTGGTTGCAAGAGAGGAGAGAATGTTTGCTTTAAAGGTATTTCTAATGACTTTGGTATTGTTTTCTCTAGTGATGAGCAACGGTATAGATATTCATCCTTATGTAAACGACCTCTTTTAGGCACTAGGTTTCTTGATGTTGAAACTTTAGAAACTTTGGGGTTTAAGGATGATTTAGTTTGGCTATTTGAAAGGATAGGATGGAGTGGTTTAGTGAACATGAGATATCCTACTTATCCTAGAATTGTTTTTGAATTTTTAAGCTCAATAGAAGTTGATAATGTTCAAGGAGGGGGGAAGTGTAAATTTCGGTTGTTTAATGAAAATTATGAATGGACGTTGAGAGATTTTAATACTTGTTATGAGTTGCCAAAGAATGATGTGTGTGCGATTTTGCCCCAATTTGAGAATTCACATTTTTGGCAACAAATTTCTGAACAACCGTTATTTGATCCTCATAATTCCAGAGTTTGCCAAATTATCAATCCTATTTTTAAATATGCTTATTTGGTCATGAAAAACACTATATTTGGAAGGGAGGACAAAGAGGGATCGGTAAGACTTGTAGATTTGTATTGTTTGTGGGCAATGATCGAAAATGTTCCAATTAATTCTGGTTATTTCTTTCTTAGACATTTGGCAAAATTAGGGAAATCAAATTCTACCACACCTATTATTTTGGGGGGATTACTTACTCAATTGGCCTTAGTATTAGGATGTGATTTGAGTGAATTAGAGGTGGTGGAGAGTTTTTGTACGTTGGATTTCAATTCATGTTTAGCAATGAAAATTATTAAGCATGAAGAGCATGGATTTAGCTTAGTCATTAAAAATGGTTTCCCTTTAAAATTGCCCAATCATGATTTTACTACAATTCATAATAAAGAGAATTGGTGTTAAAAGTTAGCTAGGCAACAATCTAGAGCTTTGTCAACTTTTACTCAAAAAAATGTTTCTAAGGGTAACCAAGAGATTCATAGTTTTATGTTTCAAGAACTTAATTCTGCTTTAAAGAATATTCATAGTGATTTAGATTCAACTAATGAATTTCTTGAAGATAAGAAGCTTATGGAGGAGGAACTGTTTAAAAAGCTACAAGATTGTTTCAAGAGTGAAAGAGAATTGTGTGATAAGATTTCTAAAATGATGAATGCTTATAGGGCTAAAATGGAATTTCATGAAGATCTTAGAGGTTGTATGAGATTTGTGCAGGATTATATTGATAAATTGTTTGAATATCATAATTTTTTTAGAAACGAAGTTAAATGGTTTGTTAAAGATTTTGCATCCTCCTTCCCTGATTTTCCTGATCTTCCACCTCCTCCACCATACTGATTTCATCGGGACGATGAAAAGTTTAAGTCTGGGGGGGTGTCATGTATTGTTTAGTTTGGTTTTCAGTTTTTAGTTTTTGTTAGTTTTTCATATTGGTTCTTATTTTCATTGCTTGTTGCTTTATTTTGCTTGTTTTTGAAATAATCATGGCAAAAAAATTTTTGAGAACATCAAATCTTCACTTATATGCTTTCTTGGATTCAAGTGAAATGTTAGCACGATTATTGTCTTGATTCATGATGTTCGAATGATGCTAGTAGTAAAATTTGTGTAGTTCTTTTTTCTATCTTGGGAAGCATTAATAAGCTAAGAATCTTATGGTGATGAGTTTTAGTTTTGGTTCAACCTTAAGGATTTTATCTTCACTACACTTGTGCTTGACGCTTGAATAGTTGATGTCATTAAAATAGTCATGATTCATCTTGTTTGCTTAGTACTTGGTTTCCATGGTGATTTCTCAACTTTCATTTTGGTTACTGGATGAGGCTCAAATCATTAAAGCTCATTTGGAAAAATCAAAATATCCCAACATGTGTGCTAAAAGTACATTTGTGAATAAGTTTTGCACAATGAAAACACTTATAAAAAAAAAGAGAAAAAATAAATAAAAGAATAATAAGGGATATAAAAAACAGTTGTCATGAGTGGAATCTAGCAAGTCACCCCTTTGAGACCGAGTTAGGTTACTGGGGAAATGACTGTTTAGCTTCTCTTGAGATTGAGCACACCTTTGAGACCTTGGGTTAGTTGAGAAATATGAACCAAGTGAATGGTGAGTAAGTGCCTATCACTGGTTACTTGTCGTTCACTGGGAACACTTGGAATTCAAATTTGATGATGACTTGACTAGGACATGGATTGAAACTTGAAGGGTGTTGAGTTACTTTTACACTGCGCACAAGATTCTTATGCTTGAACCATACTTTACTTGTTTCCATGATCATGCTTGTTAATGAAACTTTTTGATAGAGTTAGGAAAGTGCACTAGGTTTTATGAATGTGTTGTAGAACATATGAATTTAGACTGCAGCATTTTGCTTGAGGACAAGCAAAGGTTTAAGTCTGGGGGTGTGATGTGCGTAGATTATATACTCTTTTATGCATGTTTTTACGCACATTTACATATTTTGAGCATGCTTGATCTATGCATTTTTATACTTCCAGCTTTCCTTTTAGCATATTTACTCTTTTGGTTCGGAGATCTGCTTTTTGTGCATTTTCTGTACACAGGAGTCGATTTGGTGAAGAATCTACATCTTTGGGCATGCATTGGAGGAAACAAAGGGAGAAAGCACCGGGCCGTGTGCCTCACACGGCCATGCACTGGTATAGAGCTCGGGCCGTGTGGAGTTTGGCACCAACAGAAGAGGAAGATGACATGGCCGTGTGAACCTCGCACGGCCGTGTCAAGATTTGAAGCTAACCAGAGCAGAAGCCTTACATGGCCGTGTGGATCTACACGGCCGTGTGAAATTTCCAGAGACCAAGCAGGCTTCGGCCGTGTGCACCACACGGCCGTGTAGCATTTCCATAGACTAAGCAGGCTGTGGCCGTGTGCACCACACGGCCGTGTAGCATTTCCAGAGAGCAGAAGGGTTCTGGCCGTGTGGAGTCACACGGCCGTGCAGCTTTGGCAGAGAGGGAACTGGACATGGCCATGTGAATCTCACACGGCCGTGTCACGGGGCCGTGTGGCGCCCGATTCCCTCCTCTATTGAAACCCTTCTTCATGAATTGAAAGGGGATCTCTCCCCCTTTGGGAGAAAGCAAGATTTGGTGGTTTCCTCCCAATCTTGGGAGGATTTCTGGGCGATTCAAGGGGAGATCTCGACGATTTCGACTCCGGAGCGAGGATTGGATCCGAAGACGAGGCTTCTTCGTAGATAAGTTTTCTCTTTCCCTCTCTTCTTGATTTCTTGGATTGGGGACTTAAGAAATACTTGTAATCTCTATTTCTTCGGGTTTTCTTCCTCGATTCATGGAGTAGATCTTGTATTCTAGGATTAAGGGAGTATTTGTATGGTGGATTGATGTAATCTCTTATGGATTTGCCATTTTCTTGTTTCAATGACATTGTCTTGCTTGTATCAATTAGATCTTGAATGATTAATGGTGATTTGTGCTTAATTCTCATTCTTGATTGATTGTTTGAATTTCTTGTGGACTTTGTAAAGATAAACTCTCACTCGATCATCCGAGGGATCCACGTGACAGGTGCAAGCCCGTGTAAGGACGTTTGAGAGATAATCTTGAAGAGGAAATGGGAATATTCAAGAGAGTAGGATGGATCTTGTGATTAGTTTCTTGTATCTTGATAGATTAATAAGTTGTGGGCTTCTATGTTGATATCCGAGGAAGGCATAGTAATAGGTGCGCTTCTGTGTAAGGACAACGTAGGTTCATGTCTAATTAATCCTATTTAGATACATTTCTCAGTCCTTAGCCGGTTGTCTATTGCAAGAGAGAACCGGTAACTTTCTACATGTTTGGCAATTGAGGGATAAGAATTGGTGAACCATTTACATTCAAAAAAATCTTACAAAGAAACCGAAACTCCTAGAATCTCCCTTTATCATAACCCAAAACACTAAACTCTTGTTTGTTGATCTTTAAGATTAGATTTGTTTACCTTTACTTTGCTTTTGAAATGATTGGATAGTTGTTTAGCTAATTCGCATTGAGACATTTCTAGTGCTTATTCCAGTCCCTGTGGATACGATAATCTTTTATATTACTTGCGACATTTCCGTACACTTGCGGAGCGTAACAAATACGCCCAAGAATTAATATAAATGTCATTATGTCCTAAATTCCAACCGTTGGAAATATGCCTATAGTTAAACTCGATCCAATTGAGTTAACTAGTTACTCAATTTAATTGAGTTGTACTCACCCATGAGTTGATAGGCGGGACCAAGATAATCCCTCCGTATCCTACCAAGATAATATGTGTTGCTCTGCTTTGGCAGATTCAACAACACATGTGATCGAGGTAGTGATAGGTATCACGGCACGGTAGGCATTTGAGTTGACGCGATTGAGATCTAATCTAATCAAGAGGGTGCATCTTGTACACGATTTAGATCTAATCTAATCGTTAGGCACTAATTAATTACTAATTATGCATCACATACATACAAGCAATTAATTAAATTATTTGTGATTAGTCATGGCCCTACTACAATCTTCTCAAGCTAATGAGAAGATCGGATGGTCAACCTAAGGTTAACAGCTTTTCAAGATTCTCCCTTTGACCACCTTGTGTTGCTCGCGCCTTCCTCGTAACTCCGTCTCGAGTGGACCTTCCACGGCTCCAATTTTGTACATTACAATTTTGAAACTTGAGTTACATTCGAGTCTATACTAATTTACAACAATAATAAATGGAGAAAGGCACGACGCGCAGGTCGCGTATCAAGTATACAGCACACACAAACACTTGACGGCACGTAGGACATATTATGAATTACAACACAAATATACCAATAAAACTGGCTCTTTTTGGGCCATGACCATCACAAATTATACATAATTCTAAATTATGTAATTTTCATAATTTTCTGTAATTTTAATACTATTTTTTTATAATTTTTATGAGGAAAAATTCCCGGCGGTCCCGATTAGCGGTTTTCGGGCGCAATCGCGGAACGAATCCCCTTGCGGGGCCAGGGGCAGCACCCCTACCCGTGATCTAACCATCGTGAGTGTTCCTTAGCGATCCTACAGTGCCTTACCCTGCTGTCCCAAAAAGATTTGGGGTGAAACCTTGCCGTTTCGGAAAAATCTTCTCGGTAGTTGAAGCCTACAAGTGTCTAAACACTTGTGCTTCGCTTCTACGAGAAAAATACCCATAAAAACCATTAAAAACCTAAATTTATAGAAAATTACAGAACCTACATTTTTCATAAAAATGCAAACTAAACTCGTACAAGACTTCGCACGTGGCTCTGATACCACTGTTGGGTTTTTCGGGCCGCGAAAACCGCTTTTCCTCGTAGCAGAAACCCCGAAACCCCAAGCCACCGGATCTGTGCGAAGTAAAATAAAACAAAAATACGAGTACGAGTTTACTAAAGCCTAGATCTACACTAGGAGAAGAGCCTTTACCCTTGATGCGGGCCCTTCACGAATCCCGCTCGTCCAAGGTGCTGAATCTCAAGATTGTCAAAGTAGACAATCCTCTAGAAGTATCCACACGAACAAATTAGGTGGAGAAACCTAACACAAAGGTGTGCTAGCACCTTGGAAAGGTTCGGCCAAGAGAGGAGAGGGAGATAAATAAGAGAGAGCAAGGAAGAAGATGAAGTGAATGCCCTTGAATAAAAAATGAATTTTTCATTACTCACAAAAGTGGTCAGCCACCTCTTGGAGTTGTAACTCCTTTTCATTAAATGTGGAGGCCATTAAAGAGGGAACTTGTAACCTCCATGAGGTGGCACACACATGTGCCAACTATGATGATGTGGCACATCATCATTGCCCACTTAATGCTAACTCACAAATGAGGTGGCAAATGGTCAAGTCAAACTTGACCTTTCATCTTCCTTCTCAAGTCAAGTCAAACTTGACCAAATCTCTCTCATGGTTGATCTAATCTAACCATTTGATTCAAACAAATTTAATATAATAAATCTAATTCATTTAATTAAATTGATTAAATGAGTCATAATCTAATTTAGAATTATTGAACACATGAATCAACTTGAGTCAAACTCAATTAGCCCAATTAGGATTACTCTTAATCCAATTTGATTCATCACATGAATCTAATTCTCTTGGTTCATCATATGAACCTAATCTCCATCTAATTGTCCTTTGTGTGTGTCCCTATAGGTTCTTGTAACGTTGGCAATGCTCCTAAACTTATTTAGAAGCATAAGTAATGAGTTGTATCTAGCAACACATCATTACTACCCAAGTTACAAGAATGTTGAGATCCAACATCACCTTGTGACTACTAATTGTGACTCATCACAATATATGACATTGTCCTTCTATCCTAGACATCTAGATTGATCAATATGAGGCATAGACTGTGTCATCCTCTAATCAATCTAAATCTTAAACTCCAAGTTGACTCACTAAATCAAATGAGCTCAATATCTCATATTGACTCACTTGGGCATGGCCATGCACTTCGTGGTCTCACTCTATCAAGAATATCGATGTCACTCCCGTCATATAGGAGGGATAGATCCCATCTACATCACTCACATCCCTCCGCATAATTTGTTACATACCCAGTTACGGGTGACGTTTGACGAAACCAAAGTACATAACTCCTTATGTAGGGAACCATGGTGACTTAAGGTCTAAGGACTAGTAGTCATACTATTAGCCACATGAGAAAGTATATTACACTCATATAACGATCCATGATACTTTCTCATGGCGGGTCATTCAGTATACATTCTCCAATACATACCCATGTGTCAACTTGATATCTCTATATCCATGAATTGTAAGATCAAGTCATCGACTTGACCTACATGCTAGTCTCATCACATTAACATTGTCCCTAAATGTTAATACTCGACTAGGAATGATTAAGAGTAATGTTCCCTATATCATCTCACTATCGATTCAACCAATCGATTGATATAGGTAAGAACCTTCTACTCAAGGATGCTATTATACTTAGTTTATTTGACACCAATACAAGTAAGTATAATAACCATAATAAATGCCTTTATTTATATAAGAATATGATACAACAAGTCCATAATACAATCATCAAATGATTAGCTCTAGGGCTCTAACTAACATGCTCTTCACCGGAATGATCGCTGGAAGGGGCAAAGAGCTAGAGGGTGAAGAAGTTGGAGCAAAATTCTTCAAGTCAAAGATTTCTTCAAGCTCAACTTCAACATGGAATTCCAAGACGGACTTGGATTCGATACAAGGGTGCCTCCACCATATGTATCTACAAGCTTCTATTCTTGGAGATCAAGAATCGAAAATTTCTTGATGATGGAGATAGAGCAATGGTTTGCTCTAATGGAAGGCTTCGAGGCTCCAAGAAATTCAATGGGCAAAATTATCAAGAAGAGCAAATGGAGCCATGAACAAATTCAAAGGTGTGAGGCGAATAACAAGGTAACCAAATTGTTGGTTAATTTATTGCCAAGCATCATTCTTTGCAAAATTGGTGAATTTGAAGATGAAAAGGAATTATGGAGCAAGTTGGCCAAACTTCATGAAGAACCCTCCATTGTACCAAATCAAGATAAATCCAAAGAGGGCGACTCATTGGAGCAAGACCAAGAGTAGGAGGACTCCAAAGTTGAGAGATGCTCAACTTCCGTAGAAGAAGAAGTCCAAGAAGCCTCATCTTCAAAGGAATGCAACGAAAAGGGCAAAGAGGGTGCATACTCTTTGTTTCTTGTAGAAGATGAAGATGAAGAAGCCTCCACCTCTAGGATTGAGGGGGACCAATTTTTGATGACACCGGATCAAGAAAAAGGGGAAGTCTCCACATCCGGGTCAAGAAAAGAAGAGGATGAAGAAGCTTCCACCTCCACAAGTCGAGTCGAATCTATTGGAGGAGCATCATTATCGGATCAAGAGGAAGCCTCTACCTCCGGATCAAAAGGAGAAGATGCAATCCTTACACATGAAGGTATAAATGTTTCAAATAAAAAAAAAATCATATCATATGTTTTGAGTGTAGGGAGCATGGGCATTATAAGAGAAAATGACCTAAATTGGCCAAGAAAAAGAGCCAAGTGGCACCAAAGGGTAAGGAGAAGCCCAAAGGGACCGCTCCCTCAACAAAGAAGAGCAAGGAGCACATTGTGTGCTTTTTGTGCAACCAAAAGGGACATTATAGAAGTCAATGTCCCAAGGGGAAGAATGCGGTCAGGGCTCAAGAAGGAAGCACAAGTCAAGGGGGAGCCTCCAAGGTAAAACGAAAGGTATCATTTATTGAGCCTACCTCTTTAAATGATGGTAAAAAGCATGCTAGTTCTAATTTCTATCATTTTAATGCCATTTACCATAAACATAGGAAGCATGATAGCATTAAGGGAAATCATATGGCTCTTCATGCTAAGACTACCACACCTAGGGTTAGGAAGGTAGATAAGAATTTAGGCAATAACTCTAAGGATTTTATTTATAAGCCTAGAAATAGAAATGCTCATGGACTTAATGATAAATCAAAAACTAAGGATTTATGGAAAGAAAATCAAGTCTTGAGGTCAAGACTTGATAAAATGAAAAAGACCCTAAAAAGGATGGAAAATATCCTAAAAGGGCAAAATGAGCAAAACCTAGGTTTAGGACAACAAAAGCCATCCAATGACTATAGAGGTTTGGGATACAAACTTAAGGCTAAAAAAGATGTAATTTCTTACCATAGGGTTCTATATAGCTATGGAACCGAGTCTAGGTCTAAGGGTCAAGTCAAAAGTACAAGGGAAGTTATCCCTAGGAGTATTTTTGCAACTAAGGTGACTAAGACTTCTAAGAAGTCTAACAAAGTCACTAAAAAGGTCACAAGGGAAGAAATCCCTAGGGTTGACCTAGAAAAGGTAACCAAGGCTTCTAAGAAGCCAAACAAAGTCACTAGGAAGGTATCTAGGGAGGTTATCCCTAGCGAGTACCTAGAGCATCCAAGGAGCACCAATAGGTTTTGGGTTTCTAGGAGCATTTTCTCTACCCCATAGATGGGTTAGAGAGTGTCAACTCAAATTGAAAGGGTAGTTAACCTAATCATGATGAAGTTGACACTCAAGGAGCATTTTCAAGGTTATTATTAACCTTTGAAAATGAAAATGATTATCATTTACTCTTAATTGGAGTAATATGTGCTATGAGTTGAGAAGTTTTGTTGTATTTTCAATTGGCACAACAAATTAAGAGTAAAAGAAATGTCAAGTTGGGAGTTTGGCATTTTATTAGGGACTTAAGGGCAATCTAGGACTTCAATTTTAAGTTAGCCAAGGTTTTAGGATACTTAGATAGCTAATCTAGGTATTTTATTTATGCTAAAACTTTCCATGATTGTTTGCCTTTTATATGTCATGACATCATATTTATTTGCTTTGGCATTCATACCTTATCATGAAAAATACAAAAATACCATGTCATGTCATACATATATCATATAGTCAAAGGAAATTTTCTTTTGAAAATTATTTTTCTTTGATGTATGCCATAACATTATCATGCATTAGTTTATTCCTTGCAATTAAGGACTAATGGCTTTTATTAACAAGTAACATCCTTGGTGGATGTTCATAACCTCAAAATGCCTAGGTAGATATGCATGATCCCTAGATTAGGGCAAAACCAAGACTTACATCTCACAAAGAACTATAAGGTGTCTTGTATGTGTTTTTGTACAGATTAGATGCAAGTGAGATGTTAGGATGATGAACAAAACTCAAGATGTGATTTGGTGCATTCTTTTGAGTTTTAGGTTCATCAAAACACATAGTTATGTGTTTTCCAATCATTGGGAAAGCTAATGTACAAGTCATGTGTATTGAGCCCAAGGAACATGGTTGGATATTGGTGTTGAAAATCATTTTAAAATGCTTTTGGAAAACCTTGGTGAAGGCTATCTTTTGATAGTAATCATCATTGAATAGTTGAGCACAAACTTGAAGAAAACACTAAAGTGTTTACAAGTTTTAAAGTTTGTGTCAATCTTTGAAAATATGAAGTATTTTATTAGAAAACTATTTTTTCCATGATACTATATGCCCTAAATAATGTCTACAATGATTTTTATGATTTTTGGAATTTTGTAGATTTTTCTAGGGGTTTCTGAAATTGACTGAAATGGAATTTCAGCTTTTTCAGAGCTTCAATCGATCACCCGATCAATTGAAGGGTCTCAATCGATCGGGCGATCGATTGAGAGCAAACTTCTCACGAACAGAAGCTTCTTGGATCGATCCACCGATCGATCTAGCCCTCCTGAATCGATCAGTGGATCGATTCAAGCAGGTTCAATCGATTGGGACCAAACTTCAATCAATTGGGAATGCTGATTTTGGCTGGTAAAGCCTGATTTCAGCATTTTGGATCATCTTTAGTGTAGGTAACCATTCCTAATCCCTCAAAACATATTTATACATATTTAAGTGGAGTTTTCATGATGAAAACAAGGATGGATTGGTTAAGGAAGACTAAGTCAAAGTTTAGGTTAAGGTTTGGTTTCATTATTGAATTTATGAACCTTAAAACTTCTAATTTTGGGTTTTCTAAAGGTTTAGGGATTCCAAGTCATTGTTGGTGTAATGACAGAAGTTTCGTGCATGTCTTTAGGGGGAGTTACTCTTTAAAGACATGAAAAATATTTTTCATACACCTTGGAAGGTGGCTAATTTTTTTTTTTTTTGAAAATGCTCAAGGTTGGGCATTTGAATATAATGGAGAGTGGATATCTTCGTTATTCAAGTGGTGTCTGCTCAAGGATGAGCATTTAATGATAATGAAGGGTATGGGACCTTCGTTATCTGGTTGTGAGCAACGAGTGATGTTGTGAACAACGTTGGGTAGCTCTTCAAGGGGAGAGTTTGTTTTTTTTTTTATGTGTGCCAATAGGGGGAGAATGAAAGGGTTTAAGTTAGACCTTCATTATCTAAGAGGGAGTTTGCCCTCTTAGGGGGAGAACGTAGGGTTTAACTTATGTCTTCATTACCTAGTGGCATGAAGGGAGTTGAGGCTATGGCATTAGCCTAACTTAAATGTGGTATTGTCAAACATCAAAAAGGGGGAGATTATTGGTGCAATATTCCCCAGGTCAAGGTTGACCAAGTTGACTGAGCTTGGACTGAGTCAAGCTCGAGTCTTGATGTTTGGGTTTCGATGTTTGACAATACATGTAAACAACACATGGAGATTGCAGGTGCAATTGTTCATGTGGGGAGATTGTGAAGAAGAGTCAAGTCGGTCAAGGTTGACTGGATACTTGACTGGAAAGTCCTGGTGAGTGAAGCCAGGCAGAAGGAAAGTTCTGGTGAGTGAAGCCAGACAGAAGGAAAGTCCTGGTGAGTGAAGCCAGGCAGATTGAAAGTCCTTGTGAGTGAAGCCAGGCAGATTGGAAGTCCTGGTGAGTGAAGCCAGGCAGATTGAAAGTCCTGGTGAGTGAAGCTAGGCAGATTGCAAGTCCTGGTGAGTGAAGCCAGGCAGATTGAAAGTCCTTGTGAGTGAAGCCAGGCAATTAAGAAAAATCCAAGTAGGTCAAACTTTTGACCGGATACTTGGCACGACGAAATCCAGGTGGATCAAGGTTGATCGGACACCTGGTAGTGAAATTCCAAGTAGGTCAAATGGATTGACTGGATACTTGGCACGAGGAGGAAAAGTCCAAGTAGGTCAAAGGGATTGACCGGATACTTGGCACGAATAAAAGTCCAAGTGGGTTAAAGGGATTGACTGAACACTTGGTGAGCGAGTTCTAGCAGGTCAAGGGTGACCGAATGCTAGGCATGATGTACCAACAAGTCATAGGTGACCGGATGTTGGTTTAGGGGGTTTTGGACTTGATTTTGGGAAAAATTAAGGAGCTAGATCGATCAGCCGATCGATTGGCTCATGCCCAATCGATCGGCCGATCGATTGGGTGAGTCCCCGCGACAAGCTTCCTCCCAATCGATCGGTGGATTGATTGGGAGAGGCTTGCAATCGCATAGAACAATGCTGGATCGATCAGCCGATCGATCCAGAGCTCCCAATCGATCGGGCGATCGATTGGGAGGTGCGATTTTGCGCAATAAGCCCTAGATCGATCTGTGAATCGATCCAGGCGTTTCTCGAGAGCACAGAGGCGCTCTGGATCGATCGACCGATCGATTCAAAGCCTCCCCGATCGATTGGGAGCAATCCAATCGATCGGGATCCGACCGTTGGCGCTGGATAAAGCCGTTGGCGTGTGATTCCTTCGCTATTGCTCGCACTGTTCACTCCCAATCTACACAGCGATCTTTGAGGGTTCATCTCCGTAGCTCACCGCCAGTTCTTGAAGCTTCTTGGAGCAGCGTTTCCATGGTCAAGAGGCATCCCAATCAAGAGGAAGAAGCTAGCTAGGGTTTATTGTACACAATTTTGTAAGATTTACTTGTATTTGCTTCTTCTTCTCTTCTTGTTTGTTGTGTGAATTTGTAAAGGCTTCTCCGCCTTCGGTAGTTACCATAAAGGAGTGTTTTCATAGTGGAGAGTGCTCGTGTGTATGGATCCTTGGATTAGTCACCTTATCTTGAGGTGGATACCAAGTAAATCCTTTGTGTTAGTGTTGCATGTTTTGTTTCTTGTATTTCCGCTACATATCATTGAAGAAACAAGAAACGAAGAGCACAAGGATCGCGCCAAACTATTCACCCCCCCCCCCCTCTAGCTACACAATTGGTCCCAACAGGCAAGTGGAAATCCAGGTGGGTTAAGACTTGACTGGGCACATGGTATTGAGAAGTCCAAGTAGGTCAAAGAATTGACCGGATACTTAGCACAAGGAAATCTAGATGGGTCAAGGATGACCGGACATCTGGTGGAAGAAAGCCCAAGTGGGTCATGAAGGACCAAACACTTGGCACGAGACGGTAAGTCCAAAGTGGGTCAAGGTTGACCGGACTTTTGGCACGAGGAGAAAAGTCCAAGTGGATCAAAGGGATTGACCGAACTCTTGGTGAAGAAGTCCTAGTAGGTCAAGATTGACCGGATGCCAGGCATAATGTTCTAATAGGTCACGGTTCATCAGATGTTGGAATTGGAGACCTTGGACTTGGTTTTAGGCAAGTCAAAGGTAGTTCAATTGATCAACCGATTGATTGAACCAAAGTCCAATCGATGAGTTAATTGATTGGAGGTACAATGACCCAATCTATCGGTTGATCGATTGGGAGCTTATGTCACGTGCACAGAAGCTTTCCCAATCTATCAGCCGATCGATTGGGAACCTCCAATCAATCGGTCGATCGATTGGGGACTGGCAGGATTTCTTCAACGATTGCGAGAAAGTCTGAATCAATTGGTCGATCGATTCAAGCTATTTCATAAGAGCACAGAAGCGCTCTGAATCGATCGACCGATCGATTCAAAGTCTCCCCAATCGATTGAGAGAAAATTCAATCGATTGGGACCCGATCGTTGCGCAGGTTATAGCCGTTGTCGAGCCTCTTCCTCCGCAGATCTTCGACTCCACTCTCAGGGATTCTTTCCGAGCTCTCACCGCCAGTTCTTGAAGGTTCTTGGTGGCAAGTGCTGGTGCACTTCCAAGGTTCAAGAGGTAACAACAAGTAACAAGTAAGAAAGAAGAGAGGGTTTTACACTTGTACTCTTTGTATTTTTCTTCTTGTGTTGAGTGTTGTATGTGTGAGTGTTGTACGAGGTTTCACCACCACCGATAGTTACCGAGGAGTATATTCTTAGTGGAGAGTGCTCACGTGTGTGGATCCTTGGATTAGTCACCTCTTCTTGAGGTGGATACCAAGTAAATCCTCGTGTTAGCATTGTAGAGTGCTTCGTAGTCTTATTCTGTTGCCTATCAACAACAACGATGCAAGCAATCAAGCGCGACGAGCTATTCACCCCTCTAGCATATTTCAACCCTAACAATGATGTCCAGGTGACTCACCACTGTTGGTTGCTACTCGGAAAACCTAATGGTTCCACTGTACAAAAATTTTGTACAAAGGTTTGAACCTTTTCCTAGCTACCATGTGTTCTTTTAAATTAAACTTGGATCGCCTGCGGAACTTAACACGTTTGATCCAAAGTTTAATCTATTTGTTCTTTTAGGTTTAGACTCGGATCTCCTGCGGAACTTAACACATTCGATCCAAATCACCTAGGTTATTAATTTCATTAAATATTAATTTCCAAAATTGGCTTCCAGTACTGACGTGGCGAGGCACATGGCCTTCTTGGATATGGGAACAACCACCACCGACTAGACAAAGCCTTTTAAGGAAAGCTAATATTTAATTTCCTTAAATAACTTTAGGTCAACCGAAAAGAACAATCAAATCACAAGGAGAAAAAAACAAAAGAACACAACATCGAAAACAAATTCGAAATACTAGAATCGCATGCCTCTTGTATTTGGTATTATTTCCAAAAATAACTAGTATGATGCGGAAAAGAAAAATACTAGTTATACCTTTTAGAAAGACCTCTTGATCTTCTACCGTATTCCTCTTCTAACCTCGGACGTTGTGCGGGCAACGATCTTCCGAGATGAGAAACCACCAAAGCACCTTCTTCTCCTTTCTTCAAGTTTCGGCCAAGCACAATGCTTCCAAAAGATAAAGATCTTTTTCCACCAACCAAGCTCCAAGGGATGCATGAAACAAGACTCCTTTCTCTCCTTTTCTCCAAGCTAGATCCGGCCACTTCTATGCCTCCAAGAGATGATGAAGTCTCGGCTATAAGAAGGAGAAGAGAGAAGGAGAAAGGGAACCTCTAGGGGCCGGCCACACCAAGGAAGAAAAGAGAGGAAGAAAATGAATAGAGTCGTTTTTTATGAAGCCTCCTCTACCCTCTCTTTTATAATCCTTGGTCTTGGCAAATAAGGAAATTTAAATAAAAACTTCCTTAATTCTTTTGCCATGAAAAGGAAAATTTATTTAATTAAAAATAATTTTCTCTTCTCCAATTTATTTGGCCGGCCACCTCTTTCCCCAAAACAAGGAGAGTTTTAATTAAAACAAAAATTAAAACTTCCTAATTTGTTTCTAGAAATTTATAAAAATTTCTCCAATAATTTTAATCCCTTCATGATTGGTTAATAAAAAGAAATTTTATAAATTAAAATCTTTCTTTTAAACATGTGGATAATTTCCAAAAAGGAAAGTTATCTCTAAAAATTAAAATCTCCTTTCAATCTACAATAAGGAAAGATATTAAATCTTTTCTTAATCTTTTGTAGAAACTAATGAAAGAGAATTTTTAATTTTTAAACTTTCTTTTAAATCATGAACATTAATTAAAAGGAAAGTTTTTACCAAAATTAAAATCAACCTTTTAATCTACAAATAAGGAAAGAGATTTAGCTCTTCTCTTAATCTTTTGTAGAATCTTATAAAAGGAAAGATTTAAATTTTTAAACTCTATTTTAAATCATGTTATCCACATAAGAACAATTTTAAAAAATAAAAAACCTTTTATTTTAATTTGGGCCGGCCACACCAAGCTTGAACCCAAGCTAGGGCCGGCCACCTTGAAGCACCCATGAACCAAACTTTGGCCGGCCCTAGCTTGGTCTCCAAGCTAGCTTGGCCGACCCCTATGAGATGGGTAAGAAGGTGGGTATAGGTGGGTATAGTACTCTATAATTAAGAGGTTACGATAGGGACCGAGAGGAGGAATTGGTTTTGGTCTCCCGATAAAATTAAGCATCCCGTGTTCGCCCCGAACACACAACTTAATTTTATCAATAATAATTCATTCCACTAGAGAACTATTATTGAACTACCGCACCAATCCCAAATTACATTTTGGGCTCCTTCTTATTATGAGTGTGTTAGTCTCCCTGTGTTTAAGATGTCGAATGTCCACTAATTAAGTAAGTTACTGACAACTCACTTAATTAATATCTAGCTCCAAGAGTAGTACCACTCAACTTCATCGTCATGTCGGACTAAGTCCACCTGCAGGGTTTAACATGACAATTATTATGAGCTACTCTTGGGGACATTCTCAACCTAGATCACTAGGACACAGTTTCCTTCTATAATTAACAACACACACTATAAGTGAAACATTTCCCAACTTATTGGGCTTATTGATTTATCGAACTAAATCTCACCCATTGATAAATTAAAGAAATAAATATCAAATATATGTGCTTGTTATTATATTAGGATTAAGAGTACACACTTCCATAATAACTGAGGTCTTTGTTCCTTTATAAAGTCAGTATAAAAGAAACGACCTCAAATGGTCCTACTCAATACACTCTAAGTGTACTAGTGTAATTATATAGTTAAGATAAACTAATACCTAATTACACTACGACCTTCCAATGGTTTGTTCCTTTCCATCTTGGTCGTGAGCTACTGTTTATAATTTATAAGGAACCGATAACATGATCTTCTGTGTGTGACACCACACACCATGTTATCTACAATATAAATTAATTGAACAATTACATTTATCATAAATGTAGACATTTGACCAATGTGATTCTTATTTCTAGATAAATGTTTATACCAAAAGCTAGGCTTTTAGTATACATCCTAACAACCACAACTTTGACGTTTATTCAAAGAATGTCTGCTTGTTGAACCCAAAGCTAAACTTGAATCTAACACAAGTTAAGTCAAATCCTAAATTTCAACCTATCTCATCTCATAAAATTATAAAATTCCTGATTGAAAGCATAGATCAAGTGCGATGAATAAATTAAATTAAATTAAATTAAAAATAAAAATAAAAATAAAAATTAAACCTTAAAATTCAAAATTAAAATTAAAATTTAAAACTTTAAACTTAATTTTTTTTAAAAAAAATCGCACCAAAAACCACCCTTCAAGGTGCCTTGAATATAATCAAGGCACCTCCTATAAGTCAGTTAACAATCCCTCAAAAAACATTGAAGGCTCCTTCAATAGTCTTGAAGGCGTCCTCAATCAACCCTTAGAGGCACCTTCCATCATATTGGAGGCACCTCCAATCCAACTTTTGACAGCTAACATAAGGCTAAACACCATCGTCACTACTCACTATTCCATCGCTGTTCACCATGTTTCACCACCAACCATCACCTCCTTCTCCCTCTGTTACATCCCACTATGTCATTATGCCTCATAAGTATACTCCAATCTTAGTTTTGTACTTGTTTTTCATTATATTTACAAATTGTTCATTACATATGAATGTGCGTATGTGGTGTAAATGTTTATATGAAAATTGAGTAGGAAACGATGACATGCTTGCTCTAGTAGCACACCCTCTATGGATGCTAGATTCCCTAATAAGTAAATTAGATTGCATTTCCATGATCATATTTATGTGACACTTAAGACCAGATACCTTAGTAGATCATTTTTTGCTCATTACTGTGCCACCATCATAGAGGATATTGACTACTACTAGTTAGATAGACTAGTATATTGTAGTCAACCAATCAACTTAGATTTGTGTGGACAATTCTACAATAATATGGTTAAGGTAGATGATTTGACTTACTCTACTCGAGTAGGCAATAGAGACATTAGTTTCTCCCCGTCCATTTTGTATGACTCATTAGGATATAGATGGTCTACTTGCTCATTTTTGTGCTACCCCAGTAGGGGTTTACCATTTGGTGAACCCTACACACATATCACCTTAGATACTATCCACCTATACTTTTTAGGGGAGGAGAGAGTATCGATAGTGACCGACTTTCGGTCTCTTTCACTGAGAGTGTAGGATTGCGTCTTCTATCGAGTCATTACCACCTACATTCTCCCAATCACATCCCGCGACATTGCAATGATGCAACCCTCCCACTCATTCGTGTTTTATGCATTATGTCAACACCTCGACATAGACATAGTCCTATATATTTTTCATAACATCATTTATGCATATAGCCTACTCACCGGAGGCATGTCCACATGCCCTACTACCACATTTTGACTTACATATTTTATGCCATGGGGATAGACATTAGCCAGGGGTTGCTCACTCCTTTAAGTGAGTATGATTAGCTTGGCTAGTGTCAGTTAGCCTTAGCCAAAATAGAGATCACTTCTCAGTGGGGACTAGCCTAGAGAGTTGGTTCTCAGCTTGATCAGGTCTTACTTGATGAGGCCAGAGACAACATCCCTATCGTAGTCAACGAGGTAGCTCCCGAGGATGAGAGGTTCACATTCATGATGGAGGAAATCTTTAGAACTGCTCCGGATCTAGATGAGCCTTCGACATATTAGCCCTCGACTTCTTAGCCTTCGACCGCCTGACCTCTGACTCTACAGTCTTTCGATGAGCAACTCACTAGGGTTGAGGAGTCGCGTACTCAGCTTCAGCAGTCCCATACTAATCTTGTAACGCCCGAAAATCCTCAAAATAAATTTTAGAAATATTCTATTATTTTTCTAGAATTTTAGGATATTTTTTTAGAATTTTTGGTGTAGCAGAAGTAGCAAAAATTAAATAAAAACATAAAATAGCCTAAGCGGGAATTGAATCCGAGACCTATTAGACCCTACGATTTATAGATGACTTTAGTAACCAAGTGGCCCCAGCAGAGGTGTGCTGAAAGAAGAGGAGAGCAATTATATTTATGATCGAGTTGGGGCGTAGTTACCACTTAATATAAATAGGGAATTTAAGTGGGGAGTTATTATTCTTGAACTACACCTCTCCCTCACCCTCACACGCCGCCCTCTCTCTTCTCCCGCACCTTCTCGGCACGCCAACCTCAAGAGACCTAGGGTTCCATCCCTAGGGTCGTAGGAGCACCTCCCGACGACAACTCCGACACTAGGACGCTCCCCTCCATGAGAAGAACGCGTAGACGTAAGAAGATCGGCGAAGAGATCTTCTTCTTTGTTGAAATCAAGCGATCGGATTGTAAGAAAACTTAGCGCAAGATGTAAGTAACCCCTCACCTGCAGTATAAGTAGCTAATCGTATGCTTTTTCGGTCCTAGTTCGCTTTTACGATCTTAGCGTAGCCAAATGCAGAATTAGAGCACACCAAGTGCTCGATAAAATGCCTAGTACAGTTATATGTTACAGTAGGCATTTTATGTAACACCCACTAAGCTTTTAAGATAAGCGTATGAATGTAGGATTTTGCCTTAGAAAAATAAAAGGAAGTGGGTTGAAGCAAAAAGAAATAAAATGAAATAAAAAGAAGAGGAGGTCAAGGATTGAACCTTGAACCTCTTATATTATAATTTAGAGAATTAATTAGTAGAAACCAATTGGGATAGAGAGAAGATATTGATAGCAAAGGAGGGAAACTCATGATAAGGGTTAGAGTAAAAGTTAGCCAAAAGAAAACAAGAAAAGAGCAAGAGAAAGGCAACTTGCCTTCCTTCCTTCTCTCCCTCTTTCTCTCTTCTCTTGCCGAAAATAAAAGAGGCTAATTAAGGGGATTCATTCCCCCTTATTTCACCATGAATGATGAGGATAAATAAATAAATAAAAATAAAAAGAAAATAGAAAAAAAGGGCTAAGGGAGAAGGAAAGCAAAAACTAATTTTGCTACTTCTTCCTCCTTAACATAAAAGGGAGTAAGTAAAGAGAAGAATTCTAATTTTTCTCTCATTTCTCTCATTCTTCCCTCTCCCTCACCGAGAACCCCAGTCCCCTCTCCTCCATCTTCGGCCCCAAGCCAAGGTTTTCTCCTAAGAAAGCCTAAGATACAAGGAGGACTTAGCAAGGGAATCAAGGAAAGGGAACTAGAAGAAGAGGCTACTTCTTCCATCATCATACCTTAGATCCACAAGCGAAAAGGATGTAACCTTCCCCTCACCTGTGGTACAACGCTTTTTATGTGATTTTCGGATTTTATGAGGATTAGAAACCTAGAATAGAATTTAAGAAAAATTCGGCCAAAGAAGAGTTTTCAAATCTAGGAAGGTTTAAACAAGTCCTCATTTCATAATATTTTTCTATGCTATGTAGGAAGGTTTTCCTTCATGTTTTTATACCTATATGATGCTTGGTCAGAGGAGTACCTAACCCTAGAATTTCGGCCAAAAATATTTTAAAGAGGTTAGGGAAATCATTGTTTAACCAAACTAGTACAAGATTCCCTCCATGAATTACTAAGGATCTTTTATTGGTTTTTCTTGCTTGAAAGTTACTTGGAACCAAAGGAAATCCCCTCATATGTTTCGGCCAAGAAAAGAGCTTAGGGTTAGGAAGACCTTTAAATTTAAGTAACCATGTTTATATGATAGAATATAGAGTTCTCTTAAAGAATTGCATGTTGAATATTGCTAGAAATTCATGAACTCTTCATTAAGATTTTCGGCCATGTTAAGATGGATAGCTTAGGAAAGCTTAAACAAAATTTTAACATGCTCAATACCTCTGTGATATTAAGATATGAAAGTGGTTTAATGCTCTCATGCTTAATTAGGGTATAAAGAATTTAGTTACATGATATATGACTTGTAAGGTCACAAGGGTCCTAGCTTGTTTATGAACCAAATTTGTATATGATGTTCTTAGTAATTTTTACCATGAAACTTACTTAGGTTTTACATGCTTTAGGCCACTTAGAACCTAGTTTAGAGAATGGTAAGTTTCGGCCATGAGGAAAAATAAAAGAAAAAGGAAAGAAACCTAGGAAGCCTAAGACACAATGCACATGTATGTTTATTATGCTTGTCTTTATACATGCTATGAAACTTGTATGACTTCCTATGCTTTTAGGCTATTTGAAGCAAAGTTAACCACTGATGGGTCTCGGCCAAGTAAGGTTTAAATGACCTTGAGGCCTTAGAATTGAAACCAATTGTGTTAAAAATGCTTCTTATGGAAATATGATAATGTGTTGATTGTGTCACATGCTTGTATAATTTTTCCATGACCTAAATGGACCATTGTAGGTCTCGGCCATGAAGGGATAGATGCCCTAGAAACCCTAGAATGAAAATTAAATATGCTCATGTCACTCTACATGAAATATGATAAGTAGAAGGCCAAAGTTCTCATGCTATATGATGCTTAATGACCTAAAATGAGGCTAGGGTAAGTTTCGGCCATACCCTTTGTATGATACCTTATTATGAATTTATACAAGATGTTAGTTCAAGTTCACATGCTTGTATGCTTGTTTTTATCTCTAATGAATACTTGTGAAATTTTGGCCATGACATATGTTAAGGGCTTGAAGAACTTAGGAATTAGCTCAAATATGATTACTATGTTACTTGGAAGAAAAATGCTATAAATATGGTTTAAGGTTTCCATGCTTTCATGACATTTGGGACCTTGTTTCACACCTGATAAGGTTCGGCCACATGAAGTTTAGGGACTTGGAGAACTTAGAAACCAAGTTAATCATGCTTATAATGCTTCCTATGAAATTGATGTGATGATAATTTAGGTTCCACATGCTTGGAGGTTATTTTTACCTAAATTGAGATCTAAGGGGGTTCGGCCATGATAAGAACCCAAGGGATTAGGAAGCTTAGAACCCATGTTAACTATGTTATCATGTTTCTTATGATAGTATAATCACATGATACACCCTTATGCTTAAACATGTATGCTTGTGATTCATACTTTCCATGATATGATATGTGCCAGAAATATGCATGCTTTTATGATATGCTATGTGGATAGAAATATGCATGCTTTTATGATATGCTATGTGGTGAAAATATGCATGCTTTTATGACATGATGTATGCCTAAGTGATGCATACCTTTATGATATGATGTATGCCTAAGTGATGCATACTTTTATGACATGATGTATGCCTAAGTGATGCATACTTTTATGATATGATGTATGCCTAAGTGATGCATACTTTTATGATATGATGTGTGCCTAAGTGATGCATGCCCTTATGATGTGTGATATGTATAAGTATGACATGTACTTTACTTTATATGGCTTGTACCAAGGGTGGGCTCCATAAGCGCCCCGGGGTCGATGGAATAAGACTTAGGCCTCGTTAGGGATGGGCTCCTAAGTGCCCCTAGGTCGATGGAGTAAGACTCGGGCCTAGTATGTTTGCCTTGTAGGGGTCAAGACTTGCTACCTTGGACCTACATAGGTTGCGCGCAATATGTAAGTGGTACATAGCCGGGATCCCCTTTAAGTTGATAATATGTTCAAGTATATATGTAAGAAGAAATGGTTTTAAAGATCATGAGACATACACATGTTTTTTCGGATACATGCTTTCAAAATCGTATTGCATATACCTTATGATCATGTTGTGATGATGCTATGATTTATGATATGCCATGATTAGATATGATTATGTTATGTTTCATGCTATGCTTTAAGATCTTGATATGCCATGCTACCTTATGATGATGCTATGATATGCCATGATTAGATATGATTATGTTATGTATCATGCTATGCTTTAAGAGATGATATGCCATGACTAGTTATGATTTTGTTATGTTGCATGATATGCTTAAAGAGTATGATATGTTATGCCATGACTAGTTGAGATCATGTTATGTTAAGATATTCTTTGATCATGTGATGATTTTCGGTTTTAGTGAGTAGGAAAGGAACTTACTGAGCCATGAGTGCTAATAGCTTACTTTCCTTGTACCACAGATAAAGGAAAAAGCTGGATGAGCTAAAGGAGCAGCAGGAGAGGCAAGGAGATGTGTGTGGCGGTGGCTAGGCAACCAAATAAGAACCTGCTTTAAGAACTTTTAAGAATTACGGTTTGGTTTCGTAAATTGTAGTACTATATGGGTAACCTGATGTTATGTTTCTATTTATCTTGTTATCATGTTATGGAAACCATATTAGTGTAGTTCGGATTTGAAAACAAAACAAAAGTTTTATTAAACTAAGAAAATTATTTTAAGTCTTCCGCTGTAATATGTACATAGAGTATCGTAGCCCCGTCCCTTAGGGTTAGCAGGGAGGGTGGGCGTTACATTTTAATGACTCAGTTAAATGCCATAGATGCATTTTAAATATCACACATAGTCTTGCTTCAGTTATATGGGACTACGGTCCAATGGGTGGGATCTCATAGTCGCCTCTAGGTTCAGATAACCTAACTCTAGGTTCAGATAACATAGTAAGAGCAAGATAAGATAAATCAGTTATGAACAGTATTTTACTTTTATCAGTGGCACTGTAATGGACTCTCAGTTGCCCTTGGGTTGGGCTCCCATAGTCGTCCCTAGGTTTAGATAACCTAGTAAACCCTACTAGATTCGTGACTAGCTACCTCGGGTCTAGTTAGGGATGCGCGCATAGCAAGTATAGTTGTCGAGCCCATCAGCAGCATAATTAGTATTTTTATCTATTATGAAAATAGTTTTCAAAACTTCACAAATCAGTTATGTGAATGTGGTACAGTTTCAGCATGAACCTAACATTAATATTAGCTTAAATTATGTATCAATTTAGTTTTCTTGTTGATACAACAAATAGTTATGTTTAGTAGTTGATTGCTATGTTTCAGTATTCTAGTATGATTCTCATCATGTATATCAGCATATCATCTTTTAAAAAGCATGATTTCATCGAATGCATGTTTTGTGTGGTAGATGGTTCTTACTAAGCTCCCAAGCTTATAGTTTCCTTTTTCTTTATACTGCAGATAAAGGTAAAGGGAAGATGGATTAGTGGAGGCTGGAGGGCAATGCGTCAAGATGTGTGTGAGAAGGAACTTGGAATAAAGACCCTTGGAGACTAGCAAGCTTAAAGGATTAGAACTCCTTACATTTTATTTTCCGCACCTTTTGAATGTCTAAATGTTATGAATCGTGAAAGCATGCACTATATTATGCCTAGACTGCTAGCTACCTTGATGTTAGTCGGTAAGTTATGAATCATGTTATGCTTAGTAATATTACAATGGTTAGTGGTTGACACATTCATGTTGTACACGAAATTACGGAAATGCAGCAGAAATCAGAGCTCCAATCGATCAGCCGATCGATTGGAGGGTCCCCAATCGATCATCCGATCGATTGGAGGGTCCCCAATTGATCAGCCGATCGATTGGGATGTGATCTGCCACGTACAGAGAGCTGATGAATTGATCAACTGATCGATCGGGAATTTAATTTTCGCGAACAAAGAGCCTCTGAATTGATTATCGGATCAATTGGCCAGGCTGGATCGATCAGCCGGTCGATTTAGAATTGACCTCCCTGAATAGTAGCACGTTGAATCGATCAGTGGATCGATCAAGGAGCTCCAATCGATCAGCCAATCGATTGGAAAGTCTGATTTCAGCTCCTTGACCAAATAGAAAGTTTAGGTTCCCTTCTTTAGCATATGTACAACCATAAAAGCGTATCTAGAATATAAATTCCATATTTTATAGTAATTAGTAGAAATTTTAAATTAGTTCAGCTTTCTGCACACCATAGTTAGATAAGATAATGTAACCCCCGGCCTTATAGCTCAGTTAGTAGAAGGCGGGGCGTTACAGAGTGGTATCAGAATAAGTTCCATACTTCCTCCACACACACATCAGCATTGAACCTGCAACTTCCAAGTAAGAATATCTCTCACTTTAATTATGTTTCTTGCTTTTATGTTTATAGATAACTAAAGTATGTTCATATATGATAGCATCTAACAAGATAATAGTAGTTATGTAAACATGATTGTATTAGTTATGTATGTCCTCTATTTCTCTAGAAAATGGTACGAGGATGCCCAGCTAAAAAGGCGCTAGCTACTGAGCCCCAGCATGAGGCAGATAGCTCAGTGCCTCCCTCAGACCTTACAGCAGTAGTGACTCAGTTACAGAAGCAACTAGCTGAACAACAATAGGAAATAGCCACCCTAAGGGCTAATCAGCAGAACACTCCCACTGCCACTCCAGAACCTAACCTAGCAACCCCAGTAGTGATAGAGGTTCCACTAGTCCAACCTACAGCACCAGTAGCCCCAGCAGCAGGGGTCAGGAGAGAAGCCTATCTGATCCAGTGGCAGACAATCAAGCCAGAGAATTTCTCAAGCACCAGTGAACCATGGGATGCCCAAGCCTGGTTCAAGACACTAGAGAGTACGATGGAGCTTCTGGACTAGCCAGAGTATGAAAAGGTGAAATGTGCCTCCTTCTGCCTGGCAGGAGACACACATTTTGTTGGGGTTGCAAGGTTACAAACATAGTCCCATATTGGAAACACATGGGAAAGATCATGGGTTTAAAAGAGAAAAGATATCTCCATTGGCATGAAGGCCTTTTGGGGAGAGCCCAAGAGAAAAACTATGAGGGCTTAGGCCCAAAGTGGACAATATCATGTAATTGTGGAGATATCTAAATTCTTTTCGATCCAACAATTGGTATCAGAGCCCGGACTGCCAGAAGGTTTAATCGCCGAGTATGCATAAGAGCTATGGTCTGATTGAGCCATGTGGGTACAATATTGACCTCGAACAAAGAAAGTGGGGGCTCCTATGTTTGGATCAAGAGGACCAGACACCAGGCAGGAAGTCTTAGTTGCGACTAGGCAAGGAAGTCCTAGTAGGTCGGGTGGACCGAGGGGCAGGAAGACCTGGTGGGTCGAGGATCGGATGCAGGAAGCCTATAGTCCTTTGTTTGAGGCGGGGGGGGGATTGTTGGGGTTGCAAGGTTGCAAACATAGTCCCATATTGGAAACACATGGGAAAGATCATGAGTTTATAAGAGAAAAGATATCTCCATTGGCATGGAGGCCTTTTGGGGAGAGCCCAAGAGCAAAACCATGAGGGCTTAGGCCCAAAGTGGACAATATCATGCAATTGTGGAGCTAAATTCTTTTCGATCCAACACGTTTGTGGTGGGAGAGAATTAAAGTGAAGCGCCCAGTGAACCAGATGACATGGGTCGACTTCGAGAAAGAATTCTTTGAGGAGTTTTTCACATGTGGGTCACAAACCGTCACTACGACGAGTCCACTAAATTTCGTCAGGGCAACCTTTCAGTTGAGGGGGCCGTGAAGAAATTCAACAGACTGGCTCGTCTATGCCCCAAACTAGTCAGCACTGAAGGAGAACGAGTCCGGTTGATGCTCAAAATGCTAAGGCCGGAAATAGTAATGAACGTGGCCAGCGGCGTTCATAGGCCGCAAACTACTGAAGAACTGGTAAGTAGTGCTCTGATCATCGAGCATTACCAGAACAGCATCAAGCAGCAGAAGCAAGCCTTTTCAGAGTCCAAAGGCCAAGGAGGCTCAGGTACTCAGAAACACCAGGGCCACAACTCTAACTGGAAAGGGAACTCCCGTAACAAACGTAAACCAGGGAGTTACCCAAAAGGAGGACCAGCTAGTAAACAGCCTAGCTATCCCAAGTGCTCTACTTGTGGGAAATTCCATCCCGGAGTTTGTCGTAAGGGCACACGAGGATGCTTCGAATGTGGCCAAGAAGGGCATATGGCTAAGCAATGCCCGAACAAGACCAGTTTTCCCCTACCGCAGCCGGTTCAGTACGGAGACAAACCAGCCCAGTTACACCAGATGCAAGCTGCTTTAGATGGTCCACACATCAGCCAGGGTAGACTAGAAGCCCCCTCAGCCGCGCCAAACGCGAGGATTTACTCACTCACCAGAGAGGACGTAGCGAATGTCTCGACAGTTGTTACAAGTCAGTTCAGTATTTTACAGCAAAGTGCAACTGTCTTATTCGATACTGAGGCAACCCAATATTATATATCTAGGGCATTTATCAAAAAGTTAGCAATACCTCCAGATGCACTTAGTGGTCGGTTTCTGACAACATTACCTTCAGGATAAATCATGGTATCCACGCACTGGCTATGAGCAGTTCCAATTATTATAGCAGACAGAGAACTCTTTGGTGATCTGATAATGCTAGACATGACTGACTATGATGTCATCCTGGAAATGGACTTTCTGATCAAGTAAGGTGCCTCCATAGAGTGCCATAAACAGAAAGTTATATTCCAACCTGAAGCCGGAGTGCAGTTTGGGTACATAGGAGAACCAAAGAGAAAGGCCAAGAAGTTTTTCTCAGCTCTGAAAGCACAGAAACTACTTGATTCAGGATGTACGGGATTCCTAGCACATGTAGTCATTACCAATCAGGACAAGAACCAGAAGCTAGAAGAGGTTCGAGTTGTAAGTGACAACCCAGCAGTCTTCCCTGAGGAGTTACTGGGTTTAGCACCAGACAGAGAGATAGAATTTGAGATAGAACTCACCCCCGGTACAAATCCCATCTCCAAAGCACCCTACCGCATGGCTCCAGCAGAACTAAAGGAACTTCAGGAGCAACTACAAGAGCTGCTTGACAAGGGCTTCATACGCCCTAGTCACTCACCATGGGGAGCGCCTGTATTGTTCGTGAAGAAGAAGGACGGGAGCATGCGCTTGTGTATAGACTACCGGGCATTAAACCATGTCACGATTAAGAACAGGTATCCTCTTCCAAGGATAGATAACCTATTTGATCAGTGAAAGGGAGCAGCGGTGTTCTCTAAAATAGACCTCAGATCGGGATTTCACCAGGTGAAAGTTAAAAAAGGTGATATACCTAAGATAGCTTTCAGGACCAGATACGGACATTATGAGTTCATAGTTATGCCCTTTGGCGTAACAAATGCTCCAGCTACTTTCATAGACCTCATGAATAGAGTATTCAGAGAATACTTAGATAAGTTTGTTATCGTGTTCATCGACGACATTCTTATCTATTCCAGAACTCAGGAAGAACACGCAGAACACCTGAAGATAGTACTACAGAACCTTCAGCAGAACCAGTTGTACGCCAAGTTCATGAAATGTGAATTCTGGCTCGATCAGGTATCCTTTCTGGGTCACATCATCTCGAAGGATGGTATCATGGTAGACCCCAGTAAGATAGAGGCAGTGAGTAACTGGAAGAGACCTAAGAACGCTAGCGAAATCAGAAGCTTTCTGGGACTAGCAGGTTACTACAGAAAATTTGTAGAGGATTTCTCCAGGATAGCCTCCCCACTGACAGCTCTCACCAGGAATAACAGAAAATTTCAGTGGGCAGAGGACTGTGAGAAGAGCTTCAACGAGCTAAAAAGAAGATTGACCAGTGCTCCTATTCTGACTCTGCCAGAAAACACAGACAACTTTGATATTTACAGTGACGCCTCTAAATTGGGACTAGGAGCAGTACTGATGCAAAATGGTAAGGTGATCGCCTATGCCTCCAGACAACTCAAGTACTATGAGAGGAACTACCCTACTCATGACCTTGAGCTTGCAGCAGTTGTTTTCACCCTCAAAATTTGGAGACATTACTTGTATGGAGCTTAGTGCAGAGTGTATACAGATCATCAGAGTCTGAAGTACTTCTTCACTAAGAAGGAATTGAATATGCGACATCGCAGATGACTCGAGCTAGTCAAAGACTATGACATAGACATCCTCTACCACCCAGGAAAAGCCAATAAGGTGGCAGACGCACTTAGCAGGAAGTCCAGTGCTACCTTACTATCCCTAGCAGCCATGTCGCCGCCCCTACAAAAGGAGATTACAGATTTCGATCTCGAACTTATAGTTGGACAACTCTCTACTATGACATTAGCGTCTACCCTGCTTGGTGATATTTAGACAGCTCAGGATCAGGACCCTGAAATTCAGAAAATCAAGCAAGGGTTAGCAGAATCAGAAAGTAGAGAGTTCAGGGTATCTGATAGTGGGGTATTGTATTTTGGTGACAGACTATGTGTTCCAGATCAGGAGGAGCTACGAAGGAAGATCCTAGATAAGTCTCACAGGACTCCTTATGTGATGCATCCTGGTTCCACCAAGATGTACCAAGACCTAAAGAGACGTTTTTGGTGGCCTGGAATGAAAAGAGACATCGCTAGATATGTCAGTACCTGTTTGACTTGTCAGAGAGTCAAGGCAGAACACCAGAGACCAGGAGGAGTTCTGCAGCCTATTCATATTCTAGAATGGAAGTGGGAGGATATTTCCATGGATTTCATAGTGGGACTACCCAGAACCACGAATGGTTTTGACGCCATCTGGGTAATAGTCAACAGGTTGACTAAATCAGCCCACTTCTTAGCTATCAAGATATCCTATCTGATGGAGCAGCTAGCTCAGTTGTATCTCAAGGAGATCGTCAGACTGTATGGAGTCCCACGGGCCATCATTTCAGACAGAGACAGTAGATTCATGTCACGCTTCTGGGATTGTGTACAGTCTGCATTGGGCACCGGTTAAAGTTTAGCACAGCTTTCCATCCTCAGACAGATGGTCAGACGGAGCGAGTAAATCAGGTACTCGAAGATATGCTTCGAGCATGTTCCCTAGACTTCAAGGAAGTTGGTGCAAATATTTGTGTTTGGCAGAATTTGCATACAACAATAGCTATCAGGCCACTATCGGCATGGTACCCTACGAGGTTCTCTACGGGCGGAGGTGTAGATATCTAATCTGCTTGTATGAAAGTGGTGAACAGAAAGAACTAGAACTTCAGACAGATCTAGTAGCAAATACCACAGCTGCTATACAGCAGATCCATAAGAGGATAGAGACAACTCAGAGCCGCCAGAAAAGCTAAGCTGATACAAGGCGTCGACCCTTAGAGTTTTCAGTTGGGGATACAGTATTCCTCCCAGTGGCTCCCATGAAGGGAGTAATGCATTTTGGGAAGAAGGGCAAATTAAGTCCCAGATATGTGGGACCATACCTCATCTCCAGAAGAGTTGGCAATGTAGCATATGAGCTAGAGCTACCCCAGGAGATGTCAACTATTCACAACGTATTTCACGTCTCTATGCTGAAGAAGCATATCCCAGATGCCGCCTAGGTGATTGAGCTCGAATCAGTACAAGTCCGCGAGGACCTCAGCTATGACAGTCGACCTATTCAGATAGTAGACCGAGCAGTTAAGAAATTGCTGAACAAGGAGGTACCATTAGTAAAAGTCATTTGGCAAAATCACACAACAAAAGAGGCAACTTGGGAGACAGAAGCTAGTATGAGACAGAAGTACCCAGAGTTATTTTAAGTTCAAGGACAAACTTTTTATAAGTATGGGGGATTGTAACGCCCGAAAATTCTCAAAATAAATTTTAGAAATATTCTATTATTTTTCTGGAATTTTAGGATATTTTTATAGAATTTTTAGAGTAGCAGAAGTAGCAAAAATTAAATAAAAACGTAAAATAGCCTAAGCGGAAATTGAACCCGAGACCTATTAGACCCTACGATTTATAGATGACTTTAGTAACCAAGTTGCCCCAGTAGGGGTGTGCTGAAAAAAGAGGAGAGCAATTATATTTATGATCGAGTTGGGGCGTAGTTACCACTTAATATAAATAGGGAATTTAAGTGGGGAGTAATTATTCTTGAACGACACCTCTCCCTCACCCTCACACGCCGCCCTCTCTCTTCTCCCGCACCTTCTCGGCACGCAAACCTCAAGAGACCTAGTGTTCCATCCCTAGGGTCGTAGGAGCACCTCCCGACGATAACTCCGACACTAGGACGCTCCCCTCCACGAGAAGAACGCGCAGACATAAGAAGATCGGCGAAGAGATCTTCTTCTCCAGAAATCTAGCGATTGGATTGTAAGAAAACATAGCGCAGGATGTAAGTAACCCCTCACCTCCAGTATAAGTAGCTCATCGAATGCTTTTACGGTCCTAGTTCGCTTTTATGATCTTAGCGTAGCCATATGCAGAATTAGAGCACACCAAGTGCTCGATAAAATGCCTAGTACAGTTATATGTTACAGTAGACATTTTAATGGCTCAGTTAAAAGCCATAGATGCATTTTAAATAGCACACATAGTCTTCTTTCAGTTATATGAGACTACGGTCCAATGGGTGGCTCCCATAGTCGCCTCTAGGTTCAGATAACCTAGCTCTAGGTTCAAATAACCTAGTAAGAGCAAGATAAGATAAATTAGTTATGAACAGTATTTTACTTTTAGCAGTGACACTGTACTGGACTCTCAGTTGTCCTTGGGTTGGGCTCCCATAGTTGTCCCTAGGTTTAGATAACCTAGTAAACCCTACTAGATTCGGGACTAGCTACCTCGGGTCTAGTTAGGGATGCACGCATAGCAAGTACAGTTGTCGGGCCCATCAACAGCATGATTAGTATTTTTATCTATTATGAAAATAGTTTTCAAAACTTCACAATCAGTTATGTGAATGTGGTACAGTTTCAGCATGAACCTAACATTAATATTAGCTTAGATTATGTATCAGTTTAGTTTTCTTGTTGATTCAACAAATAGTTATGTTTAGTAGTTGATTGCTATGTTTCAGTATTCTAGTATGATTCTCATCATGTATATCAACATAGCATCTTTTAAAAAGCATGATTTCATCGAATGCATGTTTTGTGAGGTAGATGGTTCTTACTAAGCTCCCAAGATTATAGTTTCCTTTTTTCCTTATACTGCAGATAAAGGTAAAGGGAAGATGGATTAGTGGAGGCTGGATGGCAATGCGTCAAGATGTGTGTGAGAAGGAACTTGGAATAAAGACCCTTGGAGACTAGCAAGCTTAAAGGATTAGAACTCCTTACATTTTATTTTCCGCACCTTTTGAATGTCTAAATGTTATGAATCGTGAAAGCATGCACTATATTATGCCTAGACTGCTAGCTACCTTGATGTTAGTCGGTAAGTTATGAATCATGTCATGCTTAGTAATATTACAATGGTTAGTGGTTGATACATTCATGTTGAACATGAAATTACTGAAATGCAGCAGAAATCAGAGCTCCAATCGATCAGCCAATCGATTGGAGGGTCCCCAATCGATTAGCCGATCGATTGGGAAGTGATCTACAACGTACAGAGAGCTGATGAATCGACCAGCTCATCGATCGGCCATGGATCGATCAACCGATCGATCGAGAATTTAATTTCCACGAATAGAGAGCCTCTGAATCGATTATCATATCGATTGGCTAGGCTGGATCGATCAGCCGATCGATTCAGAATTGACCTCGGTGCACAGTAGATGTGTCCTGGATCGATCAGCCGATCGATTGGAAAGTCTGATTTCAGCTCCTTGACCAAATAGAAGGTTTAGGTTCCCTTCTTTAGCATATGTACAACCATAAAAGCGTATCTAGAATATAAATTCTAGATTTTATAGTAATTAGTAGAAATTTTAAATTAGTTCATCTTTCCACACACCATAGTTAGATAAGATAATGTAACCCCCCGCCTTACAGCTCAGTCAGTAGAAGGCGGAACGTTACAGATCTTCGCGGCTAGATGATTACAGCCTACCAACACATCAATCAGAGGTTGGAGGAGATACTTCAGCTTCTACGACCACCTCCACCTCCAGCGAGAAATCCTTAGACCTATTTTAGCTCTTTAGTTTGAACTACTTGTATATTGTTTTTTTAGACTTATTAGAGGCTTGTTTGACTTATCTACTTTACTAGTTCACTTGACTTGGTTACTTTAGACTTTTTTTTTACCTATTTAATATACTAGAACATACATTCACTTTGTTTACAAATTCTAGGCTAAATTATTTAACATAAAGTTTTCTTAAAAATCCCAATTTTTCTAGTATTTAAAATTTGGACTTGTCCTAGGCTCTACCCCTAGATATCATGAACCTATAGATTTAGGTAGCTATAATCTCATAAGCACACTAGGTCTATCTTACTTGTGTATTTTAAACATAGAACGACGTGAGATACTTAAGACTTTGCCTGAATTTTAGATGCTTATATCAATATATAAACATAAGTTTGGGTGAAAAATACTTAAATTACAGTAATCAGGTTAAGTAATCCATTTTAGTCAAATACTAACGGGATACATTTACTTAACTTGACTAACCAAGTTAACACTACTATGTTTTGGTAGTTAGTTAGTAACTAAAGATTAAACACTTAGACCATTTTAAAATTTTTTTAAATTTTTTCAGGGAGGAGGATTTATTTTCACGAATTTTTAAAAATAGAAAAGTTAACTATTAACTTAATTTTTTTTAATAATTTGTTGTAAGAAAATATCTTCTTTCAAATCTTTACTTACGTTATTCTCAACTTAAGAATCTTTTTTTTGAATTATACTAACCTTGAATTGTTTTCAACTTGAATTTTTTTTGAAAACCTCAAACACAATAACAATTAAAAAGAGATCTTATTTAAAAAAAACTTTGAAAATATCTTGGAAAATTATTTTCTTTGAAAATTTACTTTATTTACTTTTTACAAAATTTTTATTGAAATCTCTTTTCAAATATCTTTGACATAATTTTTAGAAAATGTGTTAGAAAACTTTTGAAAAATTAAAACTTGTAATTTTTTTTAAACTATCTCTCCTTAAGTTTAATTGCTATTCTGCTTATATATCTATTATATATATGTCTTTTTATTAATGCCAAAGGAGAAGAGTAGTGGGTTAAGTTAGAAAAAGAATAGGGGAGGACCAAAAGTAGATAACTTAACCTATCAAGAAACAAATTTAAAAATCCAAAACTCTTAGACTTATGCATGTCAAGTTATTCTATGCATTATTTGTTTTCTAACTATATTTTTATACACTTGTTTTTCTTAACTTTAATCCAGATTATCATTGCATAAAAAAGGGAAAGATTGTTGGTGTAATTTGTACTAATGGTGTAACTCAGATTTTGATGAATGACATGTGAGTTAAGTTAGGTATTTTTGTTATCTAATCCATTTACCGAGCGTGCAGGGATTGACAGGTCTAAAGAACCTGACACCAGGATACTAGGTCTAGGGATCCGATAGTTGGTGTGAAGCCCAGATAGGTCAAAGGACCAACCTGATATTTGGCGGGAAGTCCGTTTGGGTCCACGGGGCCTTACAGCTGACCGAAGCTAGCGTGCACGACCATAAAGTTGGTGTTACGCTACCGCAAGTGCATGGTTACGTCGTTAGTAATATAAAAGATAGTTGAACCCATAAGGACTGATTATAAGCACTAGTGACCTCTCATATAGAATTAGCTAAACAATTGATAGTTGCAAGTTATGTGCTAAGTAAGAGAAACAAGATTGAGAATAAGAAAAACAAGAGAGGAACTTGATTTTTGGAAATGTTCTAGGGGTTCAGTTTCATTCTAATGTTTATCAATGTATCATGGTTCACCAATTTTCTATCCTTAATTCGTATGCACTTGTAGGAAGTTAGATTCATTACCGGTTCTTCCTTACAGTAGATAACCTGACATGATATTTGGATCAATATCTCTTGCTATTAAATAGGAATGATTCCCATGAAGTCCGTTAACGGGTTATCCCTATCATTAGGGCCCCTCGATCATACATCACAAGAACACACTCATACTTAATAACCATAGAGATGAAGATGGCAATTACATACAACTACCTACTTCCTTGTGAAGAGTTACTTTTCCTGTCAAGGTGATACCCTAGACATCCATTAATGGGTTACCCATGTCACTAGGGCCCCTCAATCATATAATCCAGGACATCCTCCTATAGGATCAACAATTCTATATAACCATTCAATCAAATATGAGAATTAAGCTCAAACACAATGCATACACATAAGTTCAAATAGATACAAAGCATGATAATGTCATCTAGATAGGAAATTAACATATCCATGAGTTCTTCATCAATCCACATCACAATTACTCTCTTAATCTTAAAATAATAGATATACTTTATAGCTAGAAGAAAGAGATCCAAAGACATAAGGATTGAAAGCATCCAAACCCAACAAGAAGAGTAAGGGAGAAGATTGCTTATTCGGCTGCATCAAGTGATCTTCAGATCCAATACTTTGCTTATGGGGTCGTTGTTGTGATGGAAACAATCTCGGATCATCGAACAGAGAGCATGGAGAGCGTAGATCATCACCAAAATGGATCTCCCAAAAGGAGAACGTTCGTCCCCTTGGAAAGGGAAAAGATCCCCTTATATAGCATAGGGCACAGGCCTGGCACGACCCATGCCACAACCGTGTGGAATCCACACGACCAGCTTCCTCCTGGACATGGGTTTGGTGACACGGTCATGTGGTTTCACACGGCCGTGTTCTTCTTTATCTCTAGATGGATGTACGAATGTGTGGACTCACATGACCATGCTATGCTTCTTCTCTGGTTAGACCACACGGCCGTGAGGCTTCACACGACCACGACCATCTTCTCCTTTGTTACTTTGACATGGACAAGTGGATTCACACGACCAGTGTCTTTTGCCTTCTCTTGCTCTTCGAATCATCTGCAAGTGCCATTTTTGCCACAAAAGTAACTCCTATAAGTAAAAAAAAATACACAAAGAGTAGATCTCTGACAAAGAAGAGTAATTATGCTAAAATATAACAAGAGGTGTAAAAATACATAGATCAAGCATGTAAAAATGCACAAATCAAGCATAAGTACGTACGTGAATGTGCGTCAAAGCATGCATAAAAGTATATATAATCTACGCACATCACACCCCCAGACATGAATCTTTTCTTGTCCTCAAGCAAAATATCGTAATCTAAATTCATGTGATCCTATAATGCATCATAATCCCTAGTGCACTTTCCTAACTCTATCAATTAGTTTCATTGGTGAGCATGATTGTGGAGTAAACTAAGTATGACCTAAGTATAAGTTCTTGTGTACAATGCAATAAGTGACTTAATCTCTTCAAGCTTTAATCCTTGTCCTAGTCAAGTCGTCATCTAATTGAGTTCCTAATATTCTTGGTGATAGACACTTATCTGCCACACACTGGGTTCATATTCCTTAGACTACACAAGGTCTCAAAGGACTACTCAGAATCAATTGAAACATAACATTTACTTCTCCAGTAAGCTAACATAGTCTCAAAGGGGTAAATCGTTAGTTTTTCACTCACAATAACTATTTTTTATCCCTTATTCATATGATTTTTTTGGGTGCTTTATAAGATGAAGCATTAATTTCAAATATAAATATATATAAATATAAATGTTTTGATTTTTTTTAAATGAGTTGACATGATCCGAGGTCATCCAGTAACCAAAATGCAATCCAAGAAATCACCTTGGGAACTAAAGCACTAAATAAATAGGATGAATCATGACTATTTCAATGATATCTACTATTTAAGCTTAAGGAAGGTAAAAGTAAGATCCTTAAGCTTAGGACAAAACTCAAACTTATCTCCGTATAATACTTAGCTCATTTCATACTACTAGAGATAGAGAAAAGAGGTGCACTAAACATACTACTACTAAATCCACAACAACATGAATCAAGAAATGAACATGCTAACCATTTTACTATTAGACAAGTTAGCAGTAAGTGAGGAATAATGTTCTCCATATCTCATAAAAAAAGTTAAAAGATAGTCAAAGCAATGATCAAAACAAATGAATAGAGACAAGCAAAGCAAACAATAACAAGAAAGTAAGAAAAGGTGCAACATAGTGTTGGATCGAGACGTGCTAGAGGGGGGGGGTGAATAGCACTCGTGGCTAAATCGTTCGATTTGTAAAACACTCGATTAATTAAGACGCAGTGGAATAAAAAATAAACACACAAACACAGAGGAATTTACTTCGTTCGGAGCCTAAGGCGACTCCTACTCGAAGGCCCGCGATCCTTGATCACTTCCGGTGGGCAACAACTATAAGCTCGATTATTACAGACTAAGTATTACAAGAGATGCGATAAAAGAAATCTATACCGACGAAGAAAAAGAGGAATCTTGGAGCTCTGGGTCGTCGTAGACGTGTAGCAGCACTTCCGGGAGTCTTTCGGAGCAGCACGTTGAGTAAAGAAGGCTTGGAACTTGTTGTTCTGGTGCTGCTGCTCGAGATCCCTTATAAAGGGTGTTCAAGGCGCCTTGAAGCCCTTCAAGGCGCCTTAAACAGGCCGAGTCACCCACGGAGATCAGCACAGACTTGGTCGAACTTCATCCAGTTCAAGGCGCCTTCAGCCTACCCAAGGCGCCTTCAACCTTCGACCCAAGGCGCCTTGAATCTTCATCTAAGGCGCCTCCAACCTTCTGCGCTGGCTTTTCCTGGTTTGCACCCGAGGCGCCTCCAAGCTCCATGGAGGCGCCTCGGACACTGTTCATCCGAGTTGTAACTTGCTCCTTTGTTCCTGCAAAATGTGTTAGTCCCAAACACATACCCTGCAAAACAAAGTTAGCACAGAAACATAATGAATGATAATAATGATAGTTTGGACAGTCAAATTTTCGACCGGAAACCCTAGGTCGACCCGACGCCTACTGTTCCCTCTACGGAGAACACGTCCTCACCTACTCCACTCAGGAGATTTACCTGCTGCCAGTGCGATCCTCCAGATCGACTGGACTTTTGCTCAGCACTCGATACTTCCGGACTTTCTGCTGGACATCCGCTTCCCGGCTAGTCCAGTCTTTTCACCTGGTTCGCGACACCAGGACTTTCCACCTAGGGTTACCACCCCCTAGGACTTTTGCCTGAAGTCATCAACCTGCCAAGACTTTCCGCATAGGGTTACCACCCCCTATGACCTAGGGTTACCACCCCCTAGGGTTTTTCCCTTTGCCTAACCGCAACTAGGACTTTTCTCCACCTAGGGTTACCACCCCCTAGGACCTAGGGTTACCACCCCCTAGGATTTTTCACCTGCCTAACCGCAGTTAGGACTTTTCCTGAAATACTCATTCAGCATGTTAGATCACAACATACCTTAACTTTGAATCCTTTGCCATTATCAAAACTTGGGTTCGATCGTCGGATGCTTCCCACACCAACAATCTCCCCCTTTTTGATTATGGCAACCTAAATTCAAAGTTAAGTAAAAAAACATGCGATAACAAATAGATGCATTAAGTTTTAACCAAGCTTAAGTAAGTAAACTTTAAATGCAAGCACAGTTAAGCTGGAAACTTTTAACTTTGTAATACTAAACTCCCCCTTAATAAAAGCCCTCTTTTTTATTTTTTTGAATTTTCCTACTCTCCCCCTTTGCCATATATCAAAATATACCAGTGTGAGGGAAGTCTGAATTTTTCAGAAGAGCAAGTTAGTTTGATGTTTAACTTTTAAAAGAGGGATAAGAGTAGACAAGATTTAAAAATTTATCATTTTTTTTTATTATTATTTTTTTTTAAATCTGAAATTTTTAAACACTAGTAATACTTTAGAAAAATTTGAAATAGCTTTTATAACACTTAGCTTTGTTATAATTAATTTTCATTGTTTAACTTTTTGCTAAGTGAAATAAAAATTAAAAAATAAGAAATTTTCTTTTGAAACATTGACTTAGCTTTTAATTTTCATAGAAATCACTTAGCTAAGCCTTTTGCAAACTTGACTTTTGAAGGAGTCTTCAAGGGTGATTTTGAAAAGATGTAAAAGTTAGAAAATGTAGCTAAAGTTTTAAGTATTTTAGCTTAAAAACATTCTCAAGTTTGAAAGATATTTAGTTTAAAGTCTTTTGTTAGCAAAGAGGGAGTACCTAAATGTTTAGTTAAGTTAAATTCAGTTTGTCGTTAAGTCCAAGCATGAGTCAAGTTGAATAGCAATGTAATTGGTGTTGATCAGGTATTAGAGCCCTAAAGTACAAGCATGCTAAATCTAAATATTTCTATATGAAAAGTTTTTTCAAAAGATATTTAATTAAATTTGAAAAGCTCTTCAATAGAAACTTGATAATTAGTTTGACTCCGTTCACTCCCCCTTAACTAATGCAAACATGAATCCCTATAATGAGTCCTAGAGTCCTAGAGTCTAAAAATATAATGGGTCTTTTATATTTTGTTGAATTTTTCATCTCACCCATTCTAGGTTTTCAGGCATGTTTGGTTTATGAGTAAGTGTCAGATAAACTTTGTCAATTGAAAATATAAGTTTGAATTTCAAATTAGTAAATATTAAACTTGAAGACTATAGTGAAAATTAATTGGAGTTAACATTTGCAGTCATAATATGATTTGAGAAGAAAAGATTTTTTAAACCCTTTTTATATTTTGAAATTAATTGAATAATATTTTGAAAAAGTTTAAATGATTTTGGAATGATTTTTCAAAGATTTTGAAATAATTTTAAAATGTTTTTTGAAATGATTTTTCAAAGATTTTTGAAATTAAGTTTAAAATGATTTTGAAATGATTTTTAAAAGATTTTGAAATGATTTTTAAAAGATTTTTGAAATAAATTTTCAAAAAATTTTGAATAATTTTAAAATGATTTTGAAATGATTTTTCAAATATTTTAAATGATTAAGAAATGATTTTTCAAAGATTTTTGAAATTAAGTTTAAAATGATTTTGAAATGATTTTTCAAAGATTTTTGAAATAAATTTTTAAAAGATTTTGAATAATTTTAAAATGATTTTGAAATGATATTGAAATATTTTTACAATTATTTTTAAAGATTTTTACAATGATTTTGAAAAGATTTTTAAAATGATTTTGAAAAGATTTTAAATTGATTTTGAAATAATTTTGAAAGATTTTTGAAATAGATTTTTAAAAGATTTTGGAATAATTTTGAAAGATTTTTGAAATAGTTTTTTAAAAGAAATAATTTTCAAATGATTTTGAAATAATTTTGAAAGATTTTTGAAATAGATTTTTAAAAGATTTTGAAATAATTTTGAAAGATTTTTGAAATAGTTTTTAAAAAGATTTTGAAATAATTTTGAAAGATTTTTGAAATAGTTTTTTAAAAGAAATAATTTTAAAATGATTTTGAAATAATTTTGAAAGATTTTTGAAATAGATTTTTAAAAGATTTTGAAATAAATTTTTAAAAAATTTTGAAATAAATTTTAAAAAGATTTTGAAATAATTTTAAAAGATTTTTTGAAATAGATTTTTTAAAAGATTTTGAAATAATTTTTAAAAGATTTTTGAAATAGATTTTTAAAAGATTTTGAAATAATTTTAAAAGATTTTTTGAAATAAATTTTTTAAAAGATTTTGAAATAATTTTAAAAGATTTTTGAAATAGATTTTTAAAAGATTTTGAAATAATTTTAAAAGATTTTTGAAATAGATTTTTAAAACATTTTGAAATAATTTTAAAAGATTTTTTGAAATAAATTTTTAAAAGATTTTGAAATAATTTTGAAAGATTTTTGAAATAGATTTTTAAAAGATTTTGAAATAATTTTAAAAGATTTTTTGAAATAAATTTTTAAAACATTTTGAAATAATTTTAAAAGATTTTTTGAAATAGATTTTAAAATGATTTTGAAATATTTTTGAAATATTTTTGAAATAGATTTTTAAAAGATTTTGAAATAATTTTAAAATGATTCTTAAATAATTTTAAAAGATTTTTGAAATAATTTTAAAATGATTTTTAAATAATTTAAAAAGATTTTTGAAATAGATTTTTAAATGATTTTGCAAATAAATTTTAAATTGATTTTGAAACAAATTTTTAAAAGATTTTGAAATAATTTTGAAAGATTTTTTGAAATAGATTTTTTAAAAGATTTTGAAATAATTTTAAAAGATTTTTGAAATAGATTTTTTAAAAGATTTTGAAATAATTTTAAAATGATTTTTAAATAATTTTAAAAGATTTTTGAAATAGATTTTTAAAAGATTTTGCAAATAAATTTTAAATTGATTTTGAAATAAATTTTTAAAAGATTTTGAAATAATTTTAAAATATTTTTTGAAATAGATTTTTTAAAAGATTTTGAAATAATTTTGAAAGATTTTTGAAATAGATTTTTAAAAGATTTTGAAATAATTTTAAAATGATTTTTAAATAATTTTAAAAGATTTTTGAAATAGATTTTTAAAAGATTTTGAAAATAAATTTTAAATTGATTTTGAAATAAATTTTTAAAAGATTTTGAAATAATTTTAAAATGATTTTTTGAACTAAATTTTTAAAAGATTTTGAAATAATTTTGAAAGATTTTTGAAATAGATTTTTAAAAGATTTTGAAATAATTTTAAAAGATTTTGAAATAATTTTAAAAGATTTTTTGAAATAAATTTTTAAAAGATTTTGAAATTATTTTAAAAGATTTTTTGAAATAGATTTTAAAATGATTTTGAAATAATTTTGAAAGATTTTTGAAATAGATTTTTAAAAGATTTTGAAATAATTTTAAAATGATTTTTAAATAATTTTAAAAGATTTTTGAAATAGATTTTTAAAAGATTTTGCAAATAAATTTTAAATTGATTTCATTAAAAAAACATGATATTAATTACGAATTTAATTTTGAATTTGAACTTTTAATTCCTTAGTCATCTCACTCGATCTAAATTGTCAATCAGGGAACCCTATAATTGTTGTGAGATGAATTATGGTTGAATTTTGGGATAAGGTTTAACTTTGTGTTAGATTCAGGTTTAGCTTTGGGTTCAACAAGTAAGCATTCTTTGGATAAACTTCTGGGCTATGGTGAGTCACATGGAACTCATTAAAGTAACCATGCCTTCGAGGTTTCCAAATAGTCCTACCCATTGAACTTAATACTAAACCTTGGTCTAACTAGTTATGATCCATTTAATGGTAGCTTCGGTCAGTTCCACTTGGCCAAATGCACCAGGTCGAATCCATATCTTCCTAGACATGCGATGCCCAAGCTGCCCTAACGTACTATCATCCAAAAACTTCACCAGTACCGTGGGTCAAGTTAAACCTCGCCCATTTATCTAACCTTAATTACCCTGCTAGGTAGTCTACTCTTGTTTACCCATTCCGGGTAGATTAAGTTCGGTTACCCAGTCGGGTAATTTAGTTAGGGGTGCCAGCTATTCTGGATCCTCCTTCTAAATTTTTATTTGATTGAATTTTGATTTAAGTTCGAATTTTTAAATTTGAATTTTGAATTTAATTTCGAATTTAGAATTTGTAATTTGATTTTTGAATTTTTGAATTTTAATTTAATTTTGAATTTAGAATTTGTAATTTGATTTTTGAATTTTATTTTAATTTCGAATTTAGAATTTGTAATTTGAATTTTGAATTTAATTTTGAATTTAGAATTTGTAATTTGAATTTTGAATTTAATTTCGAATTTAGAATTTGTAATTTGATTTTTGAATTTTATTTTAATTTCGAATTAAGTTGGTTTGATTAATATCATTTTTCTTTTTGCTCCCCCTGGATCATGGCCTCGATATGGTCTATCGAGGTAGTGTATTTGATCCTTCGGAACCCAGTATTGGCCAAGTCCAACTTGATTGATCAATTTAGACTTGGGGACCCATGCTTGGACTACCTTTATATTATTTCTATTAACTAATGATAAATACGATTTGTATTTCGTTTTGGTCTTAAATCCAAGTCCGGCTTTGTTGTAAACGGCTCGCTGTTTTCCAAGAATCAGATCCAGATTCTTGGAACCCAAGGTGAACCGTTCCAACGTGTTCTTGAGTTCTTTAATTTGAGCTTTCAGATTGGAATTTTCTTCCTCAAGTTGTTGGACTTGAGTTGAACTTCCAATTTGAACTGACTCAGTTAAAGAACTCGAGTCAGTCGCTTCCTTAAGGGTTGTTACCTCCTTTTGGAGCAACTTAACCCGGACGTTGGATTTAGCCAATTTTTTAAGCAAGTATGGAATTAAATTTTGCGAGTCATCTAAGTTAATACTAGACATTAAAGCACTTACTGTGGGTTTTGGTCCTTCGGAAACGGATGCGGATCCGTGGCTTCGCTTGGACTCGGTGTCTGATTCGCTCTCGGTCTCTGAATCGGACTCGAACTCAGACTCTGTTTCAACAACATGTGCTAGTACTGGTAGAGCGAGGAGGCTTGCTTGTTCTTCTTCATCGGATTCAGATTCGTCTGATGACTCGGACCATGTTGCCTTTAACACTTTCTTCGTCTTTTTCTTTCTAGCTTCCTCTGTCTTGCTTGTACCTGCAACCAATGTAATACCTTCCTCGACCGAAGTAGTATCATACTGTTCATCTAATTCAAATAAATCGTCTATTAAATTATGCTTACTTACTTCGGTACCTTCGTGTAACTGAATCAGATTCTCCCACAGCTCCCTGGCGCTTGAGAATGGGCCGGCGTGATTCAGCTCCTTATTCGTTAAGCCGCACTGAAGTGTATACGTTGCTTTTGCGTTTGCTTCTACCTTTTTGATAAGGTTGCGTCCCAGTTCTCGAACGGTAGTGGCATGCCGGCGCCGTCAGTTGGTATTTCGAGCCCGGTCTTGGTGATCATCCAGACATCAAACTCGGTTTGTAGGTACGACTCCATTCGGCCTTTCCAGTAGCCGAAGTCTTCTCCGGAGAAGAGCGGTGGTCGAGTGGTGCTATAGCCTTCTTGGAGAGCCATTGAATCTTGCACGAAAAAATGAGCAAAAACTTGTCCCAAGACTTAATCCTGGATTAGTAGTGTGGTAGAAGGATAGAAAAAGAAATTTACGAGTTTCAAGAAAAAATAATAAAATAATAATAAAATATTATTAAAAAATATTTAAAAATATTATTTCAAATTTTGTCAAATCCAATATTTTATCAATACTAATAAATCGTGAAAGGATGAAAATGTATTTTTCGAAAATAATTTTGGAGGGAAAAAACGAAAGGTGGTTACACGACAAAGCCACAAAAAAAATGCTTGAATGGTGGTTGCACCAGTTCAAAGCGACCCCGCTCTGATACCAATTGTTGGATCGAGACGTGCTAGAGGGGGGGTGAATAGCACTCGTGGCTAAATCGTTCGATTTGTAAAACACTCGATTAATTAAGACGCAGCGGAATAAAAAGCAAACACACAAACATAGAGGAATTTACTTCGTTCGGAGCCTAAGGCGACTCCTACTCGAAGGCCCGCGATCCTTGATCGCTTCCGGTGGGTAACAACTATAAGCTCGATTATTACAGACTAAGTATTACAAGAGATGCGATAAAAGAAATCTATACCGACGACGAAAAAGAGGAATCTTGGAGCTCTGGGTCGTCGTAGACGTGTAGCAGCACTTCCGGGAGTCTTTCGGAGCAGCACGTTGAGTAAAGAAGGCTTGGAACTTGTTGTTCTGGTGCTGCTGCTCGAGATCCCTTATAAAGGGTGTTCAAGGCGCCTTAAAGCCCTTCAAGGCGCCTTAAACAGGCCGAGTCACCCGCGGAGATCAACACAGACTTGGTCGAACTTCATCCAGTTCAAGGCGCCTTCAGCCTACCCAAGGCGCCTTCAACCTTCGACCCAAGGCGCCTTGAATCTTCATCTAAGGCGCCTCCAACCTTCTGCGCTGGCTTTTCCTGGTTTGCACCTGAGGCACCTCCAAGCTCCATGGAGGCGCCTCGGACACTGTTCATCCGAGTTGTAACTTGCTCCTTTGTTCCTGCAAAATGTGTTAGTCCCAAACACATACCCTGCAAAACAAAGTTAGCACAGAAACATAATAGAAGTGATAATGATAGTCTCCGGACTATCCGAGCCTGACTTCGAATTTCCGACCGGAAACCCTAGGTCGACCCGACGCCTACTGTTCCCTCTACGGAGAACACGTCCTCACCTACTCCACTCAGGAGATTTACCTGCTGCCAGTGCGATCCTCCAGATCGACTGGACTTTTGCTCAGCACTCGATACTTCCGGACTTTCTGCTGGACATCCGCTTCCCGGCTAGTCCAGTCTTTTCACCTGGTTCGCGACACCAGGACTTTCCACCTAGGGTTACCACCCCCTAGGACTTTTGCCTGAAGTCATCAACCTGCCAAGACTTTCCGCATAGGGTTACCACCCCCTATGACCTAGGGTTTTTCCCTTTGCCTAACCGCAGCTAGGACTTTTCTCCACCTAGGGTTACCACCCCTTAGGACCTAGGGTTACCACCCCTAGGGTTTTTCACCTGCCTAACCGCAGTTAGGACTTTTCCTGAAATACTCATTCAGCAAGTTAGATCACAACATACCTTAACTTTGAATCCTTTGCCATTATCAAAACTTGGGTTCGATTGTCGGATGCTTCCCGCACCAACACATAGGACTGAAAACAAGCAAAGCAAATGAAAGTGCTGAAAATGTAAAGAAAAGAAAATGCAAAGGACTTAGGCTGTGTAAACAACCCCCCCCCCCCCAAGACTTAAACTTTTCATCATCCAGATGAAATCAATATGGCGGAGGAGGTGGGAGATCAGGAAATTCTAGAAGATTATTTGGAAATAATTCATCGAGATCTCGCATGGCCTAAATGAGTTGGGTTGGGTCGTGTGAGGAGGTGGTTCATTAATGGTGGTGGAGGTGGTTGGGATGGGCCGTGTGAGATTCGCATGGCCTCTTTGTCACAGACTTCACATGGTGTGTTGATTAAGACGGTCAGATTCTTCTTCCTCTCAGCTGAAATCAGACGGCCTTGTTGATTAACGCGACCTGGGTCGGCTTGCTCTCGGTTGGCTTCACACGACTATGTGAAGTCACTGTTAGATGTAGACTAAAAGCCTAGCTTTTGGTATAAAACATTTATCTAGAACTAAGAATCACATTGGTCAAATGTCTACATTTGTGATAAATGTAGTTGTTCAATTAATTTATACTGTAGATAACATAATATGTGGTGCCACATGCAGAAGATGATGTTATCAGTACCTTATAAATTATAAACAGTAGCTCACGACCAAAATGGAAAGAAACAAACCATTAGAAGGTCGTAGTGTAATTAGGTATCAGTTTATATTGACTGTATAATTACACTAGTACACTTAGAGTGTATTGAGTAGGACCATTTGAGGTCGTTTCTTTTATACTGACTTTATAAAGAAACAAAGACCGTGGTTATTATGGAAGTGTGTGCTCTTAATTCTAATATAATAACAAGCACATATATTTGATATTTATTTCTTTATTTATCAATGGGTGAGATTTAGTTCGATGAATCAATAAGCCTGATAAGTTGGGAAATGGTATCACTTATAGTGTGTGTTGTTGATTATAGAAGGAAACTGTGTCCTAGAGATACTAGGTTGATAATGTCCTCAAGAGGAGCTCATAAGGATTGTCATGTTAAACCCTGCAGGTGGACTTAGTCCGACATGACGATAAGGTTGAGTGGTACTACTCTTGGACTAAGATATTAATTAAATGAGTTGTTAGTAACTCACTTAGTTAGTGGACATTCGATATCTTAAACACAGGGAGACTAACACACTCATAATAAGAAGGAGCCCAAAATGTAATTTGGGATTAGTGCGGTAGTTCAATAATAGTTCTTTAGTGGAATAAATTATTATTGATGAAATTAAGTTGTGTGTTCGGGGCGAACACGGGATGCTTAATTTCATCGGGAGACCAAAACCAATTCCTCCTCTCGGTCCCTATCGTAGCCTCTAGTATATAGAGATTTATACCCACCGCATACCCACCTTCTTACCCATCCAATGGGGCCGGCCAAGCTAGCTTGGAACCCAAGCTAGGGTCGGCCAAGACCAAGTGGATGAGCCATGTAGGTGGCCGGCCAAAGCTTGGGTCCCAAGCTTAGGTGGTCGGCCACTAGAATATTAAAAAGGATTTTTATTAAAATTATTTCTTATGTGGATATCATGATTTTAAAAGAGAGTTTAAAAATAAAAAATTTCCTTTTATAAATTTCTACAAAAGATTAAGAGAAGAGATTAATCTCTTTCCTTATTTTTAGTTTAAAAGGATGGTTTTAATTTTTGGTAAAAACTTTCCTTATTTGTAAATCATCTACATGTTTAAAAGAGAGTTTAAAATTTGAAATCTTTCCTTATTTGTTGTTTAAAGGAGGATTTTAAATTTTAAGAAAACTTTCCTTTTTAACCATGTTCATGATTTAAAAGAGAGTTTAAAATTAAATATTCTCTTTTATAAGTTTCTACAAAAGATTAAGAAAAGATTTGATATCTTTCCTTATTTGTAGATTAAAAGAGATTTTAATTTTTAGAGATAACTTTCTTTTTATCCACATGTTAAAAGAAAGATTTTAATTTATTAAATTTCCTTTTTATAAACCAATCATGAAGGGATAAAATTATTGGAGAAATTTTATAAATTTTCGGAAGCAAATAAGGAAGTTTTAATTGGTGTTTAAAATTTTATTTGCTTGGAAGTTTATTGTTGTGGCCGGCCATTGAAATTTGAAAAGAAAAAAATTGTTTTAATTAAATAAATTTTCCTTTTCATTGACAAAAGAATTAAGGAAGTTTTTATTAAATTTTCCTTATTTTCCAAGACCAAGGATTATAAAAGAGGAGGTAGAGGAGGCTTCAAGAAAAACAACTCTATTCTATTTTTCTTCCTCTTTTCTTCCTTGGGTGTGGCCGACCCTTTGTTTTCTCTCCTCTCCTTTGTGTGGCCGAAACTTTCTCATGGTGGAGATAGCTTTGGTGGTCGGATCTAAGAAGGATAAGAAGGAGAGAAAACAAGCCTCTTTTCTAGCATCCCTTGGAGCATGGTGGTGGTGGCCGAACCTCTTCATCCTAGAAGAAGTTTTGATGGCAGAAATTTGCAAGGAAGAAGAAGGTGCTTGGTGGTTCTCATCTCAGAAGATCGTTGCCCACACAACGTCCGAGGCTAGAAGAGGAATACGGTAGAAGATCAAGAGGTTTTTCTAAAAGGTATAACTAGTAATTTTTCTTTCCGCATCATACTAGTTATTTTTGGAAATAATACCAAATACAAGAGGCATGCGATTCTAGTATTTCGAATATGTTTTTCGATCTTGTGTTCTTTTGTTTTTTTTCCCTTGTGATTTGATTGTTCTTTTCAGTTAACCTAAAGTTATTTTAGGAAATTAAATATTAGCTTTCCATAAAAGGTTTTGTCTATGTTGGTGCAATATCCCTTAGGTCAAGGTTGACTGGTTTGACCAAGCTTGAGTCTTGGTCATAGTTTTGATGTTTGACAATACATGTAGACACATGGACAATGCAGGTGCAGTTGTTCATATGGGGAGATTCTGATCAGGGACTGATCAGTGTAAATGAAGAAGAGTCAAGTAGGTATACCTGACTGGATGGAAATCTTGGTGAGTGAAGCCAGGTGAAAGTCCTAGTGAGTGAAGCTAGGCAGATGGAAATCCTGGTGAGTGAAGCCAGGTGAAAGTCCTAGTGAGTGAAGCTAGGCAGTATGAAAATCCTGGTGAGTGAAGCCAGGTGAAAGACCTAGTGAGTGAAGCTAGGCAGATTGAAAACCCCAGTGAGTGAAGCTAGGTGAAAGTCCAAGCAGGTCAAGAGAGTGACCGGATACTTGGCATGAAAGAAAAGTCCAAGTGGGTCAAAGGGATTGACCGGACACTTGGTGAGGGAGTCCTAGCAGGTCAAGGGAGTGACTAGATGCTAGGCATGACGTACCAACAGGTTAAGTTTGACCGGATGTTGGTTTGGGAGGTTTGGGACTTGGTTTTGGGCAAAAACCAAGCTCTGGATCGATCAGTGGATCGATCCAGGCTCTGGATCGATCAGTGGATCGATCCAGACCTTTCCCAGAGAACAGAAAGCCTCTGGATCGATCAGTGGATCGATCCAGAGGTCCCAATCGATCAGTGGATCGATTGGGACGCTGCTGCTTCGCGCGATAAGCGCTGGATCGATCCGTGGATCGATCCAGGCGTTTTTCCAGAGCACAGAGGTGCTCTGGATCGATCCGTGGATCGATCCAAAGCCTCCCTGATCGATTGGGAATAATCGAATCGATTGGGATCCGACCGTTGCGTCGTATTTCAGCTGCAGGCGAGCGTTGTCTTCGGTATCACTTTACAGATTCATTTCAGATCTTCACCAGCTCCTCCACAACTCTTCTCAAGCTCGAGATCGCCAGTTCTTGATGGTTCTTGGAGGCTCTTCCAAGTCAAGAGGCGGATCAAAGCAAGAAGAAGAAACTAGGGTTAGGGTTTGTGCACTCATTGTAAGCTTGTAAGCTTGTATTTCTTTACTACCCTTTCTTCTTCTTGTATTGAGTCTTGTAGGGCTTCTCCGCCCTTGGTAGTTACCATAAAGGAGAGTTTCATTAGTGGAGGGTGCGTGCGTTGTGTGGATCCTTGGATTAGTCACCTCCCTTGGAGGTGGATACCAAGTAAAATCCAAGTGTTAGCGTGTTTGTATTTGTTTCTTTGTATTTCCGCTGCGCATCCTTGAAGAAACAAGCAACGCCGAGCAACGAGCACGCGAAGAGCTATTCACCCCCCCCCCCCTCTAGCTACTTTTGGTCCTAACAAGTGGTATCAGAGCGAGGTTGCTCTTCACCGGAATCATCGCCAGAAGGGGCAAACATATCAAGAAAAGCTAGAGGGTGAAGAAGTTGGAGCAAATTCATCAAAGTGAAAGAATTCAAGAAGCTCAACTTCAAGATGCAATTCCAAGATGGACTTGGATTTGATACAAGGGTGGCTCCACCATACACATCCACAAGCTTCGATTCTTGGAGATCAAGAATTGAAAATTTCTTGATGATGGAGATAGAGCAATGGTTTGCTCTAATGGAAGGTTTTAAGGCTCCAAGGAATTTAAAGGGCAAAGTTCTCAAAAGGAGCAAATGGAGCTAAGAACAAATCCAAAGATGTGAGGCCAATGACAAAGTGACCAAGCTTTTGGTCAATCTATTGCCGAGCAACATCTTGGAGAAAATTGGAGAAGTTGAAGATGCCAAAGAGCTATGAAGCAAATTGGAAAAGGCTCATGAGATCCCCTCCACTGTACCTAACCAAGAAGAATCCAAAGAGGGTGACTCATTGGAGCAAGATCAAGAGGAGGACTCCGAAGTTGAGAGATGCTCAACTTCCGAAGAAGAGGAAATCGAAGAAGCTTCATTCTCAAGGGAGTGTAATCAAAAGAGCAAGGAAGGAGCATATTCCTGGTTTCATGTACAAGAGGATGAAGAAGAAGGTGAAGCCTCCACCTCTAGGATTGAGGGGGAGCAACTCTTGGTGACACCGGATCAAGAAGAAGGAGAATCCTCCACATCCGGGTCAAGAGAAGAAGAGGATGAAGAAGCTTCCAACTCCACAAGTCAAGATAAATCAATTGGAGGGAAATCGATTTCGGATCAAGAGGAAGCCTCTACATTCATATCAAATGGAGGAGCAAGTGCCACCCCTACACAAGAAGGTATAAATAGTTCAATTAATAATAAGAATCATATTATATGTTTTGAATGTAGGGAACATGGGAACTACAAAAGCAAGTGCCCTAAATTGGCCAAGAAGAAGGGCCAAGTGGCACCTAAGGGCAAGGAGAAGCCAAAGGAGACCATCCCCGGAACAAAGAAGAGCAAGGAGCACATTGTGTGCTTCTCTTGCAATCAAAAGGGGCATTACCGGAGTCAATGCCCTAAGGGGAAGAAGATGGTCAAGGCTCAAGGAGGAAGCTCAAGTCAAGGGGGAGCCTCTAAGGTAAAAAGGAAGGTAACTTTTATTGAGCCTATCCCTTTACATTATGGTAAAAAGCATGCTTGTTCTAACTTATATCATTTTAATGTTATTTACCATAAGAATAGAGAGCATGGTAAAATTAAGGAAAATAATGTAGCTTACCATGCTAAAACTACCACACCTAGGATTAGGAAGGTAGATAAAAATCTAGGCAATCACACTAAGGACTTTAGCTACAAGCCTAGAAATAAAAATGCTCATAAATTTAATGGAAAACCAAAAACTAAGGACTTAGTGATAGAAAATCAAGTCTTGAGGTCAAGGCTTGATAAAATGGAAAAGACCCTAAAAAGGATGGAAAATATCCTAAAAGGGCAAAATGAGCATAGCCTAGGTCTAGGAGCACAAAGGTCATCTAATGGCCATAGGGGTTTGGGATACAAACCAAAGGCTAAGAAGGATGTAATCTCTTACCATAGGGTTCCATATAGTTATGGAACCAACCCTAGGTCTAGTGGTCAAGCCAAAAATACAAGGGAAGTTATCCCTAAGAGTATTTTTGCAACAAATGTGACTAAGACTTCTAAGAAGTCTAAGAAAGTCACAAAGAAGGTTACAAGGGAAGCAATCCCTAGAGTTGACCTAGAAAAAGTGACCAAGACTTCTAAGAAACCAAACAAGGTCACTAGGAAGGTATCTAGGGAAGTTATCCCTAGTGAATACCTAGAGCATCCAAGGAGCACCAATAGGTTTTGGGTTCCTAGCAGCATTTTCTCTATCCCATAGATGGGTTAGAGAGTGTCAACTCTGAGAAGAAGGGTAGTTAACCCAACTTTGAAGAAATTGACACTCAAGGAGCATTTTCAAGGTTTTTGTTAACCTTTGAAAATGAAATGGATTTATTGTTACTCTTGGAAAGAGTAAAATGTGCTATAAAGGAAGAAATTTGAGATGACTTTAAATGGCACAAGAAATCAAGTGTTAAGAAATACCAAATTGGGACTTTGGTATTGTCTTAGGAATTTAAGGAAAATATAAGTCTTAATTTAAAGTGATTACTCTTATGGGAAAATGAAATATGCCAACATTTGAGGAATATTTTAAATTTTTAATTGGCATAATTAATTCAAGAGATTAAAGAAATGTCAAGTTGGGTTTTGGCATTTTTCTAAGGAAATTGGGCAATCTAGGGTTTATGCTTTAGGATTAGCTAAGGGTTAAGGATATTTAGATAAATAATCTAGGTATATTTTAATTATGCAAAATCTTGCCATGTTTGGTTGCCCATTATATGCCATGACATCATGTTTTATTTGTGCATTCATGACTTATTATGAAAAACTCAAAAATACCATGTCATGACATACATACATCATGTAGTTATAGGAAATTTTCTTCTGAAAATTATTTTTTTTTGATGTATGCCATAACATTATCATGCATTATGTTATTTCCTTAAAATTAAGGACAAATGACAGTTATCATCAAGTGGCATACCAAATGACATCCTAGGTGGATGGTCAATATCCACAAGATGACTAGATAAATATACATGAATCCTAGGTTAGAGCAAAACCAAAATTAACATCTCACAAAGACCTATAAGATGACCTGTATGTGTTTTATGCACAATAGATACAAGTGAGATGTTAGGAAGACGAACAAAACTCAACATGCTAAGTTAGTGCATTTCCTTGAGTTTTAAGTTCATCAAAACACATAGTTATGTGTTTTCCCATCATTGGGAAAGCTAATGTACAAGTCATGTGCATTAAGCCCAAGGAACATGGTGGGATATTGGTTTTGAAAATGTTTTTAAAATGATTTTGGAAAACCTTGGTGAAGGTTATCTTTTGATAGTAATCACCATTGAATAGTTAGACACAAACTTGAAGAAAACACTAAAGTTTTTGCAAATTCTCAAGTTTGTGTCAATCTTTGAAAAATATGATGTATTTTCATAGAAAACTATTTTTCCATGATAAATTATACCCTAAATAATGTCTACACAAATTTTTACGATTTTTGGAATTTTGTAGAATTTTCTAGGGGTTTCTGAAATTGGCTGAAATTGAATTTCAGCAATTTCAGGCCTCCAATCGATCAGTGGATCGATTGGAGTGCCTCAATCGATTAGCCGATCGATTGAGAAGGCATTTCTCACGAGCAGAAGCTCGCTGGATCGATCAGCCGATCGATCCAAGAAGATTGAATCGATCAGTGGATCGATTCAGCAGGGTTCAATCGATTGGAACCCAACTCCAATCGATTGAAGATGCTGATTTTGGCTGGGAAAGCTTATTTTCAGCATTTTGAACCTATTTTAGTCTAGGTAGCCATTCCAAACCCCTGAAAATACATTTGTATACATAAAAAGGGTGTTTTCGTGTGGAAAACAAGGATGGATTGGTTAAGGAAGGCTAAGTTGAAGTTTAGGTTGAGGTTTGTTTCAGATTTTGAATATTTGAACCTCAAAACTTCTACAATAGGGTTTCCTAAAGTTTTAGGGAATCCAGGTCATTGTTGGCGCAATGACAGAAGTTACCACCATGTTTTTAGGGGGAGGGACTCTTTAAAGGCATGAAAATTATTTTTCATAAACCTTGGAAGGTGGTTAACCTTCCGTTAAGTGGATAATGCTCAAGGATGGGCATTTGTCTACATTGAGGAAGAATGTAGGGTTAAGGATAAATGAAGGGTATGGGACCTTCATTTGGGTCATTAGACCATGTTAATGCTCCAGAGCGAGCATTATTTGAAAATGAAGGGAATGGGTCCTTCATTATCGTGTTGGTCACAACGAGTGAAGTTGTGAACAACGATGAGCAACTCTTCAGGGGGAGAGTTTTCAACAATGAGGCATTTGTTGAAGAGTGCCCAAAATTTAGGCACGGGTTGATGTGTGCTCAAAGATGGGTTGATGTGTGCCAATAGGGGGAGAATGTGTGGTTTAAGTTAGACCTTCATTACCTATGGGGGAGGTCATAGGGGGAGAATGAAGGGAACCAACATTCATACCTTGGCATGAATGGAGTTAAGGCTATGGGATTAGCTTAACTTAGAATGGTCCAAACTTAAAGGTATTGTCAAACATCAAAAAGGGGGAGATTGTTGGTGCAATATCCCTTAGGTCAAGGTTGACTGGTTTGACCAAGCTTGAGTCTTGGTCATAGTTTCGATGTTTGACAATACATGTAGAAACATGGACAATGCAGGTGCAGTTGTTCATATGGGGAGATTCTGGTCAGGGACTAATCAGTGTGAATGAAGAAGAGTCAAGTAGGTATACCTGACTGGATGGAAATCCTGGTGAGTGAAGCCAGGTGAAAGTCCTAGTGAGTGAAGCTAGGCAGATGGAAATCCTGGTGAGTGAAGCCAGGTGAAAGTCCTAGTGAGTGAAGCTAGGCAGTATGAAAATCCTGGTGAGTGAAGCCAGGTGAAAGACCTAGTGAGTGAAGCTAGGCAGATTGAAAACCCTAGTGAGTGAAGCTAGGTGAAAGTCCGAGTAGGTCAAGAGAGTGACCGGATACTTGGCATGAAAGAAAAGTTCAAGTGGGTCAAAGGGATTGACCGGACACTTGGTGAGGGAGTCGTAGCAGGTCAAGGGAGTGACTAGATGCTAGGCATGACGTACCAACAGGTTAAGTTTGACCGGATGTTGGTTTGGGAGGTTTGGGACTTGGTTTTGGGCAAAAACCAAGCTCTGGATCGATCAGTGGATCGATCCAGACCTTTCCCAGCGAACAGAAAGCCTCTAGATCGATCAGTGGATCGATCCAGAGGTCCCAATCGATCAGTGGATCGATTGGGACGCTGCTGCTTCGCGCGATAAGCGCTGGATCGATCCGTGGATCGATCCAGGCATTTTTCCAGAGCACAGAGGCGCTCTGGATCGATCCGTGGATCGATCCAAAGCCTCCCCGATCGATTGGGAATAATCGAATCGATTGGGATTCGACCGTTGCGTCGTATTTCAGCCGCAGGCGAGCGTTGTCTTCGGTATCACTTCACAGATTCATTTCAGATCTTCACCAGCTCCTCCACAACTCTTCTCAAGCTCGAGATCGCCAGTTCTTGAAGGTTCTTGGAGGCTCTTCCAAGTCAAGAGGCGGATCAAAGCAAGAAGAAGAAACTAGGGTTAGGGTTTGTGCACTCATTGTAAGCTTGTAAGCTTGTATTTCTTTACTACCCTTTCTTCTTCTTGTATTGAGTCTTGTAGGGCTTCTCCACCCTTGGTAGTTACCATAAAGGAGAGTTTCATTAGTGGAGGGTGCGTGTGTTGTGTGGATCCTTGGATTAGTCACCTCCCTTGGAGGTGGATACCAAGTAAAATCCAAGTGTTAGCGTGTTTGTATTTGTTTCTTTGTATTTCCGCTGCGCATCCTTGAAGAAACAAGCAACGCCGAGCAACGAGCACGCGAAGAGCTATTCCCCCCCCCCCCCCCCCTCTAGCTACTTTTGGTCCTAACAGTCTAGTCGGTGGTGGTTTCTCCCATATCCAAGAAGGCCATGTGCCTCGCCACGTCAGTACTGGGAACCAATTATGGAAATTAATATTTAATGGAATTAATAACTTAAGGTGATTTGGGTCGAACGTGTTAAGTTCCGCAGGAGACCCAAGTCAAAACCTAAAAGAACGAATAGATTATGTTTTGGATCAAACGTGTTAAGTTCCGCAGGCGATCCAAAATTTAATTTAAAAGAACACATGGTAGCTAGGAAAAGGTTCAGACCTTTGTACAAAATTTTTGTACAGTGGAACCTCTAGGTTTTCCGAGTAGCAACCAACAGTCACATGGCCACTCTCTTCTTCCTTTCTGTCAGGGCCACATTACCATGTGAAATCACATGGCCATGCCTTCTTCCCTTTCAGCTTTCTTCATACGGTCATGTTATATCACACAACTGACTCTTTAAGGTGTGTAAATGCTAATTTTTCTCTTCTTCAACTTTGCAGAGGTTGTACACAATCCTAAAAATAAAATTAAAAGATACTAAGACAACCTATTGACAGAATTAATGAACTAAATAGAAAGGAAACCCTTGGGTTGCCTCTCAAGAAAGGCTTGTTTTAAGTCTTTAGCTCAATCGATATGAGCTCATTCTGGAGGGCGTGGTTCGGAGAAATATAACTTTTGGCTTTCTTCAACCTACATGCCATGGAGATATCTTTTTAAGCTCTATCCATTTACTTTGATTTCCCCAAACTCTTTATTCCAAATATTGACCACTTCGAATGGATAAACCTTTTTAACTTTGAACAAACATGTCCATCATGATTTTAACTTCTCGGGAAAGTTTCAACCTTGAGTTAAACAATAGCACTGAGTCTCCTTCCTTGAAATCCCTACGTAGAATATGTTGATCATGACATTTTTTTATTCTTTTTTTTGTAAGACTTGGCATGCTCGTAAGCATCCATCCTTAACTCATCAAGTTCATTTAGCTAGAGTTTCCTTTTTTTCTTCTACTACCTTGAGATCCATATTAAGCCGTTTAATCGCCCAATAAGCTTTATATTCCAATTCTATCATAAGATGACATGATTTCTCGTAGACTAGCCAAAATAGGGTCATACCAATTAGAGTTTTTTAAGCTGTATGATATGCCCATAAAGCATCATCTAATTTTAATGACCAGTCTTTACGCGAAGTGGACATTATCTTCTCTAATATTGCTTCAATTTCCTGATTAGAAATCTCAACCTGCCCATTAGTCTGTGGATGGTATGGTGTTGCCACTTTATGACTTACCCCATACTTCTTGAGTAAGTTTTCAAACTGTTTCTCGATGAAATGAGAACCCCTATCACTAACAACTGCCCTGGGCATTCCAAATCATGGGAAGATCATCTTGTTAAATAATTTGATGACTGTTCTAGCATCACTTGTAGAAGTTATGACTTCTATCCATTTTGACACATAGTTCACTGCCACTAAAATATATTTGTTTCCACACGACGAAGGAAAATGCCCTATAAAATCTATACCCCATACATCAAATAACTCAACCTCAAGGATATAGTTCAGCGGCATCTCGTTTCTTTTAGTGATGCTCCCGGTATTTTGACATTGATCACAAGCTTGCACAAATTCCCTTGTGTCTTTGAATAAATTAGGCCAAAAGAAATTTGCTTGTAGAATCTTTGCGGCTATTTTTGAAACCCCTAAGTTCCCTCTGTAAGATGATGAATGGCAATGGAACAAAATGTTCTTGACTTCTTCCTCAGGTACACACCTTCGATAGATTGTATCCCCGCATTTCTTATAAAGTAATGGTTCATCCCATACATAGTGCTTAACATCCGAAATAAACTTTTTCCTTTGCTGTCTGGTGAGGTTTGGGGATAGGAATCCACTTACAAGATAATTAACAAAATCTGCATACCAAGAAACCTTTGTATAAGACAATGCCAAAAGGTGTTCATATGGAAAAATATCATTAATAGATGAATCAAATTCTATATCCTTTTGTCCCATTTTACCAAACTCGAGATAAATAATCTACCACTACATTCTCTGCCCCTTTTTTATCTCTAATCTTCAAATTAAATTCTTGAAGAAGCATAATCCATCTAATAAGGCGTGGTTTGACATCTTTCTTGGTAAGAAGATATCGAATGAAAGCATGATCAGTATACACTATTACTTTTGAGCCTACCAAATAAGATCTGAACTTGTCAAATGCAAAGACTACTACCAAAAATTCTTTTTTTTTTGTGGTAGAATAGTTTACTTGGGTTGCATTTAATGCCTTGCAAGCATAGTGAATTACATGAAATATTTTATTCTTTCTTTGCCCCAAAACTACACATACAGTAAAGTCACTAGCACCGCATGATTTCAAATGGGAGCTGTCAGTCCGGAGCTTGAATTACCGGGGTTGTGATAAAGGCATGTTTAATCTTCTTGAAGGCCTTCATGCAGTTATCATCGAAACATAATTCAAAATATTTAATCAACAAATTAGTTAATGGCTTGAAAATTTTTGAAAAATCCTTTATAAAGCACCGATAGAATCCAGCATGACCCAAAAAACTCCTTACTCCTTTAACATTAATTGGCGGTGGTAGCTTCTCAATCGTTTCTCCTTTGGCTTGATCCACTTTAATTCCACATTCTAAGATTTTGTATCCCAAGACAATCCCTTCTTTAACCATGAAGTGATATTTTTCTCAATTTAAGACCAAATTTACATCCTTGTACCTTTGAAGAACTATATAAAGATTTAGTAGACATGTATCAAAGTCATTACTATAAACTAAGAAATCATCCATAAATACCTCTATAATTTTCTCTATTAAATCTAAAAAGATTGCCATCATGCATCGTTGGAAAGTAGCTGGGGAATTACAAAGTCCAAACGGCAAACGACGATGAGCAAAGGCCCCATAGGGACATGTAAAGGTGATCTTCTCTTGGTCTTAGGGATGTATTGGAATTTGAAAGAACCTAGAATATCCGTCCAAGTAGCAGAAGTATGAGTGTTTTGCCAACCTTTTGAGCATCCCATCAATAAATGGTAAGGGGGAGTGGTCCTTCCTAGTTTCTTTGTTTAATTTTCTATAATCAATGAACATCCACCATCCAGTGGCTATTCATGTTGGAATCAATTTATTGCTCTCATTTTTTACGATGGTCATTCCTACTCTTTTTGGAATCACATGCACTGGGCTCACCCACTCACTATCGAAGATAGGGTAGATGATCCCGACATCTAAAAGGTTTAGCACCTCCTTCTTCACCACCTCTTTCAAGTTTGGATTTAATCTTCTTTAATGTTCAATTGAATTTTTGTATCCTTCTTCAAGTATGATTCTATGCATATAAATGGAAGGACTGATTCCTTTAATATTATCAATGGTGTACTCAATCGCCTTGTTGTGCAACCTTAGTTCATTAATTAACTTTTATGTTTCTAGCTCAGTTAAATTTACATTAATTATTACTGGAAAAGTAGAATTTGGCCAAAAAAATACATATTTGAGGTTGGGTGGCAAAGGTTTTGGCTCTACCTGAGACAACATAATCTCGGGAAAGGTTAGATCTTGCTCTAATAACTTTATTTTCTCATTCACAATTACTTCTTCTAAAATTTTTCCAGTCTCTTGTACCATTTCTTCGTAGTCCAAGTTCTCCCCTGTAAACAAAATATTACCCCATTTCTCTTCTTCAATAAGATTAGTTGAAGAAATCATTCCTCCAAATAATTGTGATAAGGATTCACCACACCAAGGGAATAGATCTTGGAGCTCCTCACATTTCAAATTGATGTATTTTTCCGAGTTGTTTTGAGTTTTAGCATCTTCATGCCTTAGTTCATTTCCTTCTATTGATCCCTCATTATTTTCTTTTGCTTCCAATGCACACAATGAAAGGGTCATCATGTTTTGTCTCAACCAATCATTAAGATTTGACACTATCCGATAAATTATTTCATGTGCTTCATCCAAACTTTTCTTCATGAAAGATTCTCCAGATGCCATGTCTAACTGACTTTATTTTGGGAAGAAAGCCCAATGTAAAATAAGTGGATGATCAACCAATTCTCGATATCATGATGTGGACACTAATGCAGAAGGGATAATTATCTGTCCCAAAATTGATGCAATTCCTCTTTGTCTAATTGCTTAAAATGTAAGATTTGATTCCTCAAATGGGTGGTCTTCCTTGGGTGATAATATTTATTCAAAAATTTTTACTCTTACACATCCCAAGTTCTGATACTTCTGGGTTACAAAGTATTGAACCAAACCTTTGTAGCATTTTTAAGACTGAAGGGAAAAACCATAAGCCATATAGAATCAGTAGAAACCCCCTCAAATTTCAATATGTTGCAATATCTGTGAAACTCCATGAGATGTGAATATGGATTTTCTGAATCTGCTCCCCCCCCCCCCCCAAACTTATCCTCTTGAATCTTAGAGATAAAAGATGGTCTAAGCATAAAATTCTGCGCTTGAATTTCTGGCAATACAATAGACTCTAGCTCTTTGGAAGACTTTGGAACCCCATAATCTTTCAACGGTCTTAGAACTATATTTATTTGAGAGAGCTAGAATTGCAAGAAAAGTTGGATAGCACTAGAATACAAACATCAATGAAAATAGAATTTACAAAAAGCATAAATTGGGAAACTAAAATATAGGAATTAAAGATGTAGAATAGGAGTTAAAGGAATGCAAGATGTAATTTCAAAAATAGAACTATAGAAATATTTACAATATAAGAAAGAAAAACAAATTTAGACTAACTTAAATGATTATCTACTAATGTTATAAGTGCAGTCCCCGTCAACGATGCCAAAAATTTGTTACGCTATCGCAAATGCACGGTTATGTCATCAGTAATATAAAAGATTATCGAACCCACAAGGATTAGTTATAAGCACTAGTGACCTCTCATGTAGAATTAACTAAACAATTGACAATTGCAAGTTATGTGCTAAGTAAGAGAAACAAGATTGAGAATAAGAAAGAGAGAGAGGAACTTGATTTTTAGAAATATTCTAGGTGTTCGGTTTCATTATGATATTTATTAATGTATCATGGTTCACCAATTGCCTATCCTCAATTCGCATGCACTTTTAGGAAGTTAGATTCATTACCGGTTCTCCCCTGCAGTAAACAACCCAACATGATATTTGGATTAATATCTCTTGCTATTAAATATGAATGATTCCCATGAAATCCATTAATAGATTACCCTTGTCACTAGGGCCCCTCGGTCATACATCACAAGAACACACTCATACTCAATAACCATAGAGATGAAGATGACAATTATATACAACTACTTACTTCCTTGTGAAGAGTTGCTTCTCCTTTCAAGGTGATACCCTAGACATCCGTTAACAGGTTACCCTTGTCACTAGGGCCCTTCAGTCATACAATCTAGGAAATCCCCTACAAGATCAATAATTCTACACAACCATTCAATCAAACATGAGAATTAAACTCAAACACAATGCATACGTATAAGATCAAGTAGATATAAAACATGATAATGTCATCTAGATTGGAAATTGGCATATCGATGAGTTCTTACATCAATCCACATTACAATTACTCCCTTAATTCTAGAATAATATATCTACTCCATGGCTAGAAGAAAAAGATCCAAAGACATAAGGATTGAAAGCATCCAAACCCAACAAGAAGAGGAAGGGAGAAGAATGCTTATTTGGTTGCGTCGAGTGATCTTCAGATCCACTCCTTTGCTTATGGAGTTGATGTGATGATGGAAATAGCCTTAGATCATTGAACGGAGAGCGTGGAGAGCATAGATCATCACTAAGATGGATCTCCCAAAGGGAGAACCTTCCTCCCTTTGGAAAAGGGAAAAGATCCCCTTATATAGTGCAGGGCACGAGCTTGTTATGACTCATGCCACGACCGTGTAGAATCCATATGGCCAGCTTCTTCTTGGCCATGGGTCTGGTGGCACGACTGTGTGGTTTCACACGGTCGTGTTCTTCTTTGTCTCTGAATGGATGCACGGACATGTAGACTCACACGGTTGTGCTTTACTTCCTTTCTGGTTAGACCGCACGGTCATGTGGCTTCACATGATCGTAGCCATCTTCTCCTCTGTTACTTTAACACAGTCATGTGGATTCACACGACCAGTGTCTTTTTCCTTCGCTTGCTCTCTGGATTGTCTGTAAGCACCATTTTCACCATAAAAGTAACTCTTGTAAGCAAAAAAAATACACAAAGAGTAGATCTCCGATAAAGAAGAGTAATTATGCTATAAACATATCAAGAGGTGTAAAAATACACATATCAAGCATAAGTAAAGTACGTGAATGTGCGTCAAAGCATGCATAAAAGTGTATATAATCTACGCACTTCAATTGGTAAAATTTAATGAAGCGTTGCTTTCTTTATTACTACTTCTAAAAGGGAAGTGTAAGTTGTTACACTGTCCCTGTCTTTGTATTAGATTACCTCTTTTGGCGGTTATAGAAGAGGTATTTAGTGGATTATCCATCGATAGGTCCACGGGATCTAGGTCTTGGAGTAGGAGTCACCGAAGGTGTAACGACCCAAAATTCCTCATTACGAGTCCTAATAGTACGTAAAAATATTTAGAAATGATTTAGAAAAATTCTAGAGATTTTAAAAAAAATTTAGAGTATTTTTATGTAATTTTTGGAGGTCATTTGGTATTTTTACTAAACGAAAGAAGTTTCGACAAAAATAATATCCAAGCCGAGATTCAAACTGGAGACCTCCAGCCGATCCAACTCTTAAGCGAATCCGGCTGACCAAGTGTCCCAGCGGGCGTTGCTGATTAAAGAAGGAACAAAAATTTGTTTAAGCAGTAGTTGAGGAATAGAAAATAAATTGAAATAAAAAGGGGCGGCTGAGGAATCAAACCCGCGACCTCTGACCCGGTCAAGATTTAGCAAAACGCGGCTGACCAGGTGGCCCAACGAGCGTTGCCGATTAAAAAGGGGAATGAAATTTATTTAAGTAATAGTTAATAGGAAACAGAAAATAAATGGGAATAAAAGGGACGGTTGAGGAATCGAACCCGCGACCTCTGACCCGGTCAAAGGTTTCGGCGAATCCAGCGGACCAAGAATCAAACGGACGGATCTATTTAGAAAAGATAGAAAAATTTATTTAAGGAGTTAACAAAAATATTAAGTTATAAAAAGGGATAAGTTGATGCTCTGTTTTCCCGTAACCTAAACCATTCTCTCCTTCTCTTCTGCGTACGATGGTGGAGCTCGGGCAGAAAACAAAAGGGAGTTAGGGCATTGTCTCCGGCAGCCGGCCAAGGTCCTAGAAGCCCTTCTTGTTCGGTTGTGAGTCCAAGAAGCAAGGTAAGTGCTCTCACATGCAGTAAGAGTAGTTCCGAGATTTCCTTTACTTGCTGCCATGAATTGAGGTTTCAGATTCTTGCTTCCTTCTTGATTTCGTAGCATGTTGTAACGGTAGTACTCTTGATGTCTACTACCGAGAATCTCAAAGAAAGAAATGAATTGTTTAGTTAGACATATGGTTTAGATTTCTACAGATTTTGGATTATGCTGTAAAGATTTGTTGATTGAGGTTTTGCTGCCGTGAGTTTTATAAAGAAGATGAGAAGGGGTTTTAATGGATTTGGCATGTAGGTTAGACTTCTCAGTTCTTATAATTTGCAACTCATAATTGGATTTTTGTTAATTATGGTTACCTCAATGGACACAGTCGGCTCATATGGAGCCTTGCAAGTTCGGTTTGTGCTAAGGGAAGGGCATGAATAATTTTAGTTCCGAGGTGTTTAATGGATTGCTGTGGCAAAGTGTATGAGGAATGATTGTTCAGTATTACAGATTTTGATTTGTTTAGCATTGCAGATTTTGAATTGTTTAGCATTGCAGTTTTGATGGTTTAGCATTGGAAGATCCAATTTGATCTCTAGTAGCTTAATTAGATTTGTAGATCTTTGATTGTTTAGCATGAAGTTTGGTTGGAGCAATGAAAAGGGGCACAAGTAGTTTCCTTGGGGTTTGCTGAGCAATCCGGTCATTCTTGGCTATTAGGCAATGAACATGAGATAGTACAGATTGGTTGTTGAGCATGTAAGTTTCGGTTAAGATCCTCTTAAGATTTTTGGTGGAACTTGTAGTGCAGATTTTTAGTGGAATTTATAGTGCAAATTTTTATTTAAGCTTATAGTGCAGATTTTAATTAAGCCTATAGTGTTGGATCGAGAAGCGCTAGAGGGGGGGGGGGGTGAATAGCGCTCACAGCTATTTCGTTCGATTCGTAAAACTATCGGAGTTAAAATACGCAGCGGAATAAAGAAACACAAACATAGAGACACAGGGGAATTTACTTCGTTCGGAGCCTTGATCGACTCCTACTCGAAGGCCCGTGATCCTTGATCGCTTTCCGTGGGCAACAACTAATAGATCGAATAGAATTACAAGTTAAGTACAATAATCAATAAGAAATAATTAAATTATACTGACGACAATATGAATAACTGAAGATTCGGAGCTCCAGGTCGTCGGGGGTTCGTCACAACACTTCGGGATCGTGTCGTTAGCAGCTAGTCGCAGAAGGATTGCATGGAGTGAGTTGTGCTGAGCTGCTGGTCGAAACCCTCTTATAAAGGGTGTTCAAGGCGCCTTCATTAAGCTCCAAGGCGCCTCCAACCCAAGGTTTTATCCCGATTAATCTGCTGTCGATCCGCTGCTCATTATCCACCTCCAGGCGCCTCTAATGCCACTCCAAGGTGCCTCCAAGCCGCGGTCCAAGGCACCTTCAATCCCCATGAAGGTGCCTACAGCTCCTCTGAATAGCTGGCTTCGGCTTGCACCCGAGGCGCCTCCAAGCTCCATGGAGGCGCCTCGGACACTGTTCATCCAAGGCTAAGTTGTGCTCCTTTTGTCCTGCAACAAGTGTTAGTCCCAAACACATACCCTGCAAAACCAAGTTAGCACAAAACAATATAGATATGATAATGACAGTCTGGACTGTCCGGGTCTGACTTCAGATTTCCGTCCGGAAACCCTAGGTCGACCCGACGCCTACTGTTACCTCTTCAGGGAACACGTCCTCACCTACTCCACTCAAGAGATTTACCTGATGCCAGTGTGATCCTCCAGATCGACTGGACTTTTGCACAGTGCTCGATGCTTCCGGACTTTCTGCTTGTTAGGGTGTATACTAAAAGCCTAGCTTTTGGTATAAACATTTATCTAGTAATAAGAATCACATTGGTCAAATGTCTACATTTATGATAAATGTAGTTGTTCAATTAATTTATATTGTAGATAACATGGTGTGTGGTGTCACACACAGAGGATCATGTTATCAGTACCTTATAAATTATAAACAGTAGCTCACGACCAAAATGGAAAGGAACAAACCATTAGAAGGTCGTAGTGTAATTAGGTATCAGTTTATCTTGACTGTATAATTACACTAGTACACTTAGAGTGTATTGAGTAGGACCATTTGAGGTCGTTTCTTTTATACTGATTTTATAAAGAAACAAAGACCTCGGTTATTATGGAAGTGTGTGCTCTTAATCCTAATATAATAACAAGCACATATATTTGATATTTATTTCTTTAATTTATCAATGGGTGAGATTTAGTTCGATGAATCAATAAGCCCGATAAGTTGGGAAATGGTATCACTTATAGTGTGTGTTGTTGATTATAGAAGGAAACTGTGTCCTAGAGATACTAGGTTGATAATGTCCTCAAGAGGAGCTCATAAGGATTGTCATGTTAAACCCTGCAGGTGGATCTAGTCCGACATGATGATAAGGTTGAGTGGTACTACTCTTGGACTAAGATATTAATTAAACGAGTTGTCAGTAACTCACTTAATTAGTGGACATTCGATATCTTAAACACAGGGAGACTAACACACTCATGATAAGAAGGAGCCCAAAATGTAATTTGGGATTGGTGCGGTAGTTCAATAATAGTTCTCTAGTGGAATGAATTATTATTGATAAAATTAAGTTGTGTGTTCGGGGCGAGCACGGGATGCTTAATTTTATCGGGAGACCAAAACCAATTCCTCCTCTCGGTCCCTATCGTAGCCTCTTGTATATAGAGATTTATACCCACCACATACCCACCTTCTTACCCAACCAATAGGGGACGGCCAAGCTAAGCTTGAAGCCCAAGCTTAGGGCCGGCCAAGCCTAAAGGTTGGCTTTAAGGTGGCCGGCCAATAGCTTGAAGCCCAAGCTTAGGTGGCCGGCCACATCATATTAAAAAGGATTTTTTATTAAAATTATTTCTTATGTGGATATCATAGTTTTAAAAGAGAGTTTAAAAATTAAATCTTTCCTTTTAAAAGCTTTCTACAAAAGATTAAGAAAAGATTTGAAATCTTTCCTTATTTGTAGATTGAAAGGAGATTTTATTTTTAAGAAAAACTTCCCTTTTAACCATGATAATAATTTAAAGAGAAGTTTAAAAATTTAATTATTTTTTACAAAAGATTAAGAAAAGATTTGATATCTTTTCTTATTTGTACATTGAAAAGAGATTTTAATTTTTAAGAGATAACTTTCCTTTTGGAAATTATCCACATGTTTAAAAGAAGAATTTTAATTTATAAAATTTCCTTTTTATTAACCACCATGAAGGGAAAATTATTGGAGAAATTTTTTATAAATTTCTGGAGACAAATTAGGAAGTTTTAATTAATTAAAACTCTCCTTGTTTATAGCTTGATGGTGGCCGACCATGTAAATTGAGAATAGGAAAATTGTTTTTAATTAAATAAATAATTCTTTTCCATGGCAAAAGAATTAAGGAAGTTTTTAATTAAATTTCCTTATTTGCCAAGACCAAGGATTATAAAAGAGGGGGTAGAGGTGCCTTCATGGGGATTAACTCTATTCTATTCTTCCTCTCTTTTCCTCCTTGGTGGTCGGCCCTAGCTTCTTCCTCTTCTCTTCTTCTTATGGCCGGTGGCAACCTCTCTTGGAGCTCTTGATGGTGGCGGTTCTAGCTAGGAGAAGAAGGAGAGAAAGGTGGTTTTGTTTCTTGCATCCCTTGGAGCTTGGTGGTGGTGGCGGACCTCTACTTCTCTTGGAGAATTGTGGGGGGCGAAACTTGTAAGGAAGAAGAAGGTGCTTGGTGGTTCTCATCTCGGAAGATCGTTGCCCACACAACGTCCGAGGTTAGAAGAGGAATACGGTAGAAGATCAAGAGGTCTTTTAGAAGGTATAACTAGTAATTTTTCCTTTCCGCATCATGCTAGTTATTTATGGAAATAATACCAAATACAAGAGGCTTACGATGCTAGAATTTGGAAGAGGTTTTTTGATGGTGTGTTCTTTTGTTTTTCTTTTCCTTGTGATTTGATTGTTCTTTTCGGTTAACCTAAAGTTATTTTAGGAAATTAAATATTACCTTTCTATAAAAGGTTTTGTCTAGTCGGTGGTGGTTGCTCCCATATCCAAGAAGGCCATGTGCCTCGCCACGTCAGTACTGGGAACCAATTATGGAAATTAATATTTAATGGAATTAATAACTTAAGGTGATTTGGGTCGAACGTGTTAAGTTCCGCAGGAGACCCAAGTCAAAACCTAAAAGAACGAATAGATTAAGTTTTGGATCAAATGTGTTAAGTTCCGCAGGCGATCCAAAATTTAATTTAAAAGAACACATGGTAGCTAGGAAAAGGTTCAGACCTTTGTACAAAATTTTTGTACAGTGGAACCTCTAGGTTTTCCGAGTAGCAACCAACACTGCTGGACTTCCGCTTCCCGGCTGGTCCAGTCTTTCACCTGGTTCGTGACACCAGAACTTTCCACCTAGGGTTACCCCCCCTAGGACTTTTGCCTGAAGTACTCTACCCACCAAGACTTTCCGCATAGGGTTACCACCCCCTATGACCTAGGGTTACCACCCCCTAGGGTTTTCACTTGCCTAACCACAGTTAGGACTTTCCTGAAACACTTAGTCAAGCACGTTAGATCACAACACACCTTAACTTTGAATCCTATGCCATTATCAAAATTCAGGTTCGATCGTCGGATGCTTCCCGCACCAACAATCTCCCCCTTTTTGGTTATGACAACCCAAATTCAAAGTTAAGTAAAACAAATGCATATGTATATTAAAATATTTTAAGTGAGAAAGCTTAAGTATATAAATTCAAAAAGCATAAAGCATAACTTAAGCTAACTCTTAAACTTTGTGAAGCTCCCCCTTAATACAGGGCTTCCTTTTACTTTTGAATTAGATATATTTTTACATTTGAATTTCCTACTCTCCCCTTTTTCCATCTATCAAAAAATAAGTCAATTTTCAATTTTTCTTTTTGACCTAAACTTTTGAAAGCAATGAGTTAAAAATTTCCAAAACTATAATTTTCAATACTTTTGGCGAAGTAATGAATTTGAAGGGTAACTTAGGAAAAAAAATATCTTAGCAAGAATTTTATAAAGTTACTTAGCTAAGCCTTTTGCAAACATTGAATTTTGAAAATATAGCTTAAGTTAAAAAGGGACTTAGCTTAATTTGAATAAAACAATACTTATATTTGAAGAAATAGGAGGAAGAATTTGTTAAATTTTGGATGAAGAAGGAGTAGCTAAAAATTTAATTTAGGTTTATTTATTCAGTTTATCCTTAAGTCCAAGCATGAGTCAAGTTAAATAGTTGTTAACTTATTAATTTATTTTGATCAGGTATCAGAGCCATAAAGTACAAGCATGCTTAATCTTAATATTTCCTTCACCAACTGTCTAACCTTTAGCTACTTGCTGTTTGCCTAGAGGGCAGTAACTTTCACTTGGTTAGTCGAGTTAAGTCATTTAGTCCAGTTAGATTTGACTAGAGCTGGAAGACTTGACTTATTGCTGTTAATAAAGTATTTAACGCCCAGACTCATATTGATGCACAGAAATAAGCATTCTTGAGTCCAGGCTGTACCCTATGCATCTCACACCATTCTATGTTTTTCAAACACAAGCAAGGTATACCTAGGTGTTTGTGAGATGCTCTAGCTTAAATCTAGGGGAATAGGATTTCTAGGGTAAAGCCTAAACTAAGTCCAATTTTTGAAAATTCTAAGAAGAAGGGGATTTTAAAATCATTATTTTTCCTATATTTTTAAAACCAATTTAAAAGTTATTTTGAAATTATACTCACAATTTTAAAAAAGTGACACATAAGTACTGGATTAAATATAAGTCAGCTAAACATCAGATAACCAAATCCAAGATACAATCCAAAAGATGAGTACGATATCTAGATCCAAGAAGTGAGTGACATATCCAGACAGTCTAAAAAGATAGAGTCAAGCAGGTGGATCGTCAGCTGGAGGATCAGCTAGAGGCTGCTCGGGTGCCGGCTGAGGCTATCCCTGATGCCGTATCTCGCCTCGGAGAGATGCGAAACCTGCAGCCATCTCAGATCGCATAGATAGAAGGAAGTGATGGCTATCTAGCATAGCTCGTCGCGTCTGAGAGGACTGGATCTCGAGCCGAGTCAGTCTGTCCTCGACAGAAAGTGGTGTCGAAGATGAAGGTCCGGCTGATGTGGAGGGTCCGGCAGAGGTGGATGGATCTGTGAAAAAGTCCTCTGCTAGGAAATCGGGTCACTCCTCATCAGCATCTGGTACGTCCTCGGCCTCTGGAGCACCAGGGGCAGCAACTGGTGGTGGTCAGCACTTCCAGGCCAAAATCCCCTCGGCAGTGACCTCTGCCCCCGCTAATCTAAGGCTACACTGACCTAACTCATCATAAATGGTAAGTGGGATGAGTACCCCTCTAGTAATATCTATCCTAGAGCTAGAGAATATCTGGGTCAGGATATGGCAGTAGGACATATGAATCACTCCAGATGTAACTGTACTAGATGCAAGAATGATGTTATGAAACATATGGAGAGCTATGTCTATATCTAGGCGCTGGCTGAGGGCGTACAAAAAGAACGAGTGGGACGGTCGCATCTTCGAGACGTCTCGAGATGAGATGGGTAGAATGCATGCTGTCAGGACTCTGTACATAGCATAGTCCTGAACGTGAAGAAGAGTGGATCTGAACTCGGTCAGGCCCAAGGGTCTCTCCTCCCCAAAAAAATGCATATAGATGTCATCTAAGGTAATGTGGGAATAGGGATCACCAAAAGGTAGCTCCCTACTCGAGTAACATAAGAATGTACACTGGGACTCCCTAAGCTCTAAGCTGGTGCGAAGTAGGGAGGGAGTAAACTGAAGGTCAGTACCACCAACTCTGGTGGAATAGGTACTATCATCAGCCTTTTCAAGGTTGTGATTGAACTGGGCACACAAGTCTTGCTGGTTGACTGTAGTGGTATAGTCAACCAGTTTATCTAAATGATAGTAGTTTATCATCTGGATTGCGGGTTGACAGTATTGGGATAAAAATTCCCGACCAATATATCTAGATTTAATAGACTCAAAGGTGAACCTAGCGAAATCTATCCTTTGCTGTTCCGAGGGGAATCTAGGGTCCGTGGAAGGGGCCCTAGCCGGTGTGGGATCCACAATACGACGCTTCCTATTGTTGACATTATACAAGAAAAATAGCAAAACTAGCAAGAAATTTATGTAATAGATGATTGAGAAGAGTTTAGATTATACCTAGGAGGCATTGCTAGGATTAAAGGAGGAAGAGATGGGTTGAAGGCGCCTTGGTTGGGAAAAATCGCACTTGGTTGTGTTTCGGCAGAAAAACGAACAGAAGAGGGAGCTTCTGTTCAGGCAAAAACGTTGAGTGAAGGCGCCTTAAAGGCTCCTTAAGGCGTCTTAAACAGGTCGGCGGGAAATTTCTCGCCGCAGTTGAGGGCGCCTCCTTCGTGTGGGAGGCACCTTCTTTCAGGCGCCATGTGTGATTTATTTTTATTTTATTTATTTTTTTATTTGGAATCGAATTTAATTTAACTTTTGGTTAATTAAATTTTGGATATTTATTTATGTGGATTAATTATTTGAAATATAATTTTAATTTGAAAAATAATTTTTAATTTGAAAAATAATGTTAATAAATTTGAAAAATAATTTTAAAGATTTTTTCAGATTAAGTTTTAAAAGAAAATGATTTTTAAAATACTTTTTCAAATAATTTTGAAATTAAGTTTTTAAAAGATTTTTTTAAATAATTTTTTAAATGAATTTTTAAAATAGTTTTAAAAAGATTTTTGAAATAATTTTTAAAGGTAATTTTGAAATTAAGTTTTTAAAGGATTTATATTTTTAAAAGTCATTTTGAAATTAAGTTTTTTTTTAAAAAAAAGATTTTAAAAGTGATTTTGAAGGTAATTTTAATTTAATTAATTTTGAAAAGAATTTTAAGTCGATTTTGAAACACAATTTTAAGTTAATTTTGAAGTTAAGTAATTTTGAAATTATTTTTTTAAAAGATTTTTAAAATAATTTTTAAAAATAATTTTGAAATTAAATTTTTTTAAAAGATTTTTAAAATGATTTTAAGAGACTTTTCCAAATAATTTTGAAATTAAGTTTTTAAAAGATTTTTTAAAATAATTTTTAAGATAATTTTAAAATTAAGTTTTTAATTTTTTTTAAAATCATTTTGAATTTGAATTAATTATCAGTTTGATTTTAATTACTTAGTCATCTCACCCGATCTAAATTTTCAATCAGGGAATTCTAGAATTTTTATGAGATGAATTGAGGTTCAATTTAAGGGTTTGGTTTAACTTTGTGTTAGTTCAGGTTTAGCTTTGGGTTCAGCAAGTAAGCATTTTTTGGATAAACTTCTGGGCTATGGTGAGTCACAAGGAACTCATTAAAGTAACCATACCTTCGAGGTTTTCCAAATAGTCCTACCCATTGAACTTAATACTAAACCTTGGTCTAAGTGGTTAGGATATATTTAAGGATAGTTTCGGTCAGTTCCACTTAGCCAAATGCACCAGGTCGAAGCCATATCTTCCTAGACATGTGTTGCCCAAGCTTCCCTAACCTACTATCAACCAAAAACTTCACCAGTACCATGGGTCAAGTTAAACCTAGCCCATTTTATCTAACCTTAATTACCTTGCCGGGTAGTCTACTCTTGTTTACCCATTTCTGGTAGATTAAGTTGGGTTACCCAGCCGGGTAGTTTAGTTGGGGGTGCCAGCTATTCTGGATCCTCCATCTAATTTTTTATTTGATTTAAGTTGAATTTTGAATTAATTTTGAATTTTGAATTTTGAGTTTAATTTAATTTCAAATTTTTAATTTAATTTTGTTAATTTAATTTTGAATTTTGAATTTAATTTTGAATTTTGATTTAATTTTTAATTTAATTTTGAATTTTGATTTAATTGTTAATTTAATTTTGAATTTTTAATTTAATTTTGAATTTTAATTTAATTTTTAATTTAATTTTGAATTTTGAATTTAATTTTGAATTTTAATTTAATTTTTAATTTAATTTTGAATTTTAATTTCGTTTTATTTGTTGGGTTTTTCGGGCCGCGAAAACTACTTTTTCGCGTCACGGAAACCCCGAAAGCCCCGCCACCGGATCCGTGTGAAGAAAAATAAAACAAAATTATGAGTACGAGTTTACAAACTCTAGATCTACACTAGATAAGAGCGTTACCCTCGATGCGATTCCCTTCGCTATCCCGCTAGTCCAACGGTTTGCCGGATCTCGAGATTGTCAAAGTAGACAACCCTCTAGAAGTATCCACATGAACAGAAGAAGGAGAACACCAAACTAAAGTGTGCTAGCACCTTAGTAGGGTTCGGTAAGATGAGGAGAGGAAGAGCAAGAAGAGAGAGCACTAGGAGGAAGAAGATGTGAATGAATACAATTGAATGAAAAATTCATTCTTTCCCATCAAAAGTGACCGGCCACATTCATGGAGTTGTAACCCCCATTTTTACATTAAGTGTGGCCATTAAAAAGATTTGTAACCTCCATGAGGTGGCACACACATGTGCTAAACATGATGATGTGACACCTCATCATTGGCTACTTAATGCCAAGTGTCACAAATGATGTGGCATAAAGTCAAGTCAAACTTGACTCTTTCTCTTCCTCTCAAGTCAAGTCAAACTTGACTTAATCTCTCTCATGGTTGATCTAATCCAACCATTTAATTCAAGCCAATTTAATATAATGACTCTAATTCATTTACTTAAATTGATTCAATGAGTCATAATCTAAATTAGGCTCATTGAACACATGAATCAACTTGAGTCCAACTCAATTAGCCCAATTAGGATTACTCTTAATCCAATTTGATTCATCAAATGAATCTAATCCTCTTGGTTCATCATATGAACCTAATCTCCATCTAATTGTCCTTAGTGTGTGACCCTATAGGTTCTTGTAACGTTGGCAATGCCCCTAAACCCATTTAGGAGCATAAGTAATGAGCGGTATCTAGCAACACATCATTACTACCCAAATTACAAGAATGTTGAGATCCAACATCACCTTGTGACTACTAATTGTGACTCCTCACAATATATGACAAGTGTCCTTCTATCCTTGACATCTAGATTGATCAATGTGAGGCATAGACCGTGTCATCCTCTGACCAATCTAAATCTTGATCTCCAGGTAGACTCACTAAATCAAATGAGCTCAATATCTCATATTGACTCATTTGGGCATGACCATGCACTTCGTGGCCATGAACTTGCGGATCCAAACTGCCTCCTTTGTTGCCTCTGATGTAGCAATGTACTCGGCCTCTGTCATAGAACCAGCGACTGTGTCCTAGTTCGAACTCTTCCAGCTCACAACACCACCATTTATGCAAAATACGAACCCTGATTGTGATCGATAATCATCTTGATCGGTCTGGAAGCTAACATCACTGTAACCCTTTATAGCTTGCTCGTCATCGCCTCCATATATCAAGAAATATTCTTTAGTCCTTCTTAAGTACTTAAGAATATTCTTGACCGCTATCCAGTGACTTTCACCTGGATCTGACTAGTATCTGCTCGTCATGCTCAAGGCATATGAGACATTAGGTCGAGTACATAGCATGGTGTACATGATAGATCCTATGGCTGAGGCATAAGGGATCTAATCCATGCGGTCTCTCTCCTCTCTAGAAGAGGGACCTTGAGTTCTGCATGGCAAATTGAAGGAGTACCTTGTCAATATATGTATTCTGACTTAGGCCAAGCAATCTCTTAGATCTATCTCTATAGATCTGTATCCCTAGAATGCGGGATGTCTCACCTAAGTCCTTCATTGAGAAGCAACTCCCTAGCAAGGTCTTGACAGACTGAAGCAAAGGGATGTCCTTTCCAATGAGTAGTATGTCATCCACATACAATATGAGGAAGACAACTATATCCCCTTCAACCTTCTTGTAGACACAAGGCTCATCTTCATTCTTGATGAAACCAAACTGTTTGATTGCATCATCGAATCGAAAATTCCAGCTCCGCGAAGCTTGTTTTAGTCCATAAATGGACCTATGCAGCTTGCATACTCTGCTAGTATGCTGTGGATTTACAAAACCCTCGGTTGTGTCATGTACACATCTTCGAGTAGGTTACCATTCAGAAACGCGGTTTTGACATCCATCTGCCATATCTCATAGTCATGGTATGCTGCAATAGCAAGCATGATCCGAATGGACTTAAACATCGCTACTGGAGAAAAGGTTTTATCATAGTCAATACCATGAATTTTCTTGAAACCTTTAACTACCAAGCGACCCTTATAGATAAGTCCATCCATGTCAGTCTTTCTCTTAAAGACCCACTTATACCCTATGAGTTTTACCCCTTCAGATGGATCAACCAAAGTCCATACTTGGTTGGTGTACATGGATTCCATCTCAGATCTCATGGCCTCTAGCCATTTCTCGGAATCTGGTCTCATCACAGCTTCCTGATAGGTGGTAGGCTCATCATCTATGAGCACAACGTCATCATGGTCAGACAAGAGAAATGAGTATCTCTCAGGCTGACGACGTACCCTATCAGACCTGCGAAGAGGTATATCTACTTAAACTGGTTGTTGTTCCTCAACTCCTTGTGGAACAACATCATCCACAACACTTTGTGTTTCCAATTCAATTTCCATCGAGGCTTCAGTGCTATGGTCCGCATCTTGAACTTCTTCAAGATCGAACGTACTCCCACTAGTCTTTCTAGAAACAAAGTCCTTTTCTAGAAACACCCCAGTCTTTGCCATAACTACATTGTGCTGACTAGGAATGTAGAAGTAATATCCCTTAGTTTCCTTGGGATATCCAATAAAGTAGCACTTGTCGGATTTGGGTCCTAATTTGTCTGAGACTTGACGTCTAACGTAAGCCTCACAACCCCAAATCCTCATGAAAGACACCTGGGCTTCTCTCCCAGTCCATATCCTATATGGTGTCTTTATCACGACCTTGGATGAAACTTGGTTGAGTATAAAAGCTGCCGTGTCTAGAGCATAGCCCCAAAGGTATGTCGGAAGATCTGTGTGACTCGTCATTGATCGTACCATATCTAAAAGGGTACGATTCCTCCTTTCAGATACACCATTCCACTGTGGTGTTCCAGGAGGAGTGAGTTGGGATACAATCCCACACTCAGCTAGATAGTCATGAAACTCATGGCTAAGGTATTCTCCACCTCAATCTGATCGAAGTATCTTAACACTCTTGCCAAGCTGGTTCTGTACTTCATTCTTGAATTCTTTGAACTTTTCAAAGGATTCTGACTTATGTGTCATCAAGTACACATAACCATATCTACTGAAGTCATCAGTAAATGTGATGAAGTACCTATAACCGCCTCTAGCAGCGACATTGAAAGGGCCACATACATCACTATGTATAAGACCTAACAAGTCAGTCGCTCTCTCACTGTGCCCACTAAAGGGAGTCTTGGTCATCTTGCCTAGTAGGCATGACTCACACATCTCATAAGATTCAAAATCAAATGAGTCCAGCAAACCATCCTTATGGAGCTGGGATAAGCGCTTGTCATTTATATGACCTAAGCGACAGTGCCATATATAGGTTTGGTTCAGGTCATTTGACTTGAACCTTTTGGTATTTATGTTTTAGATATGACTTTCAAGATCTAGAATGTAGAGTCCGTTCATCAGAGGTGCACTACAATAGAACATATCTTTTAAATAAACAGAACAACATTTGTCCTTTATAATAAAAGAGAAACCTTTCTTGTCCAAACAAGAAACTGAAATTATGTTCTTAGTTAATGCAGGCACATAACAACAATCATCCAACTCTAATACAAGCCCAGAGGGCAGAGATAGAAAATAAGTCCCTACAGCAATAGCAGCAACCCGTGCTCCATTGCCTACGCGTAGGTCCACCTCGCCCTTCGCCAATGTCCTGCTATTTCTCAGCGCCTGCACATTAGTACAAATGTGAGATGCACATCCGGTATCTAATACCCATGATGAAGAAATAGATAGATTGACTTCTATAACACATATACCTGAAGTGGAAGTCTCACTTCGCTTCTTCTAAAGATCTTCCAAGTACACCTTGCAGTTCCTCTTCCAATGCCCGGTCTGACCGCAGTGGAAGCAGGTAGCATCCTTGGCGACCCCTCCTTTAGGCTTCAGTGCCTTGCCTTTGCCCTTGGCTTGAGACTTTCCCTTGCCTTTGGGCTTGCCCTTGCCTTTTTGTTTCTGAACCATCAGAACAGAGTGGGGCTTAGCCTTCTTAAGGTTCAGCTCAGCAGTTCTTAACATGCTAAGCATCTCGAGCAGTGGCTTGTCAATTTCATTCATTTTGTAGTTTAGAACGAACTGACTATAGCTATCCGGCAAGGATTGCAAGATCAGGTCAATGGCCAGCTCTTGGCTAAGCGGGAATCCCAACCTCTATAGGTTTTCTAAATACCCAATCATTTTGAGTACATATGGGCCTACGGGAGCCCCATCTGACATCTTGAAATAGTGCCCTTGAGATCTCAAATCTCTCATGCCTCGCTTGTCCTTGATACAGTTGACGAAGATGTTCAACCATATCGTAAGCGCCCATCAACTCGTGTTGCTTCTGAAGCTCAGAGTTCATGGTCGCGAGCATTAGACTGGACACATCTAATGCGTCATCTTGATGCTTCTTATAAGCATCTTTGTCATCTCGCGTGGCATTGGCAGGAGGAGCCTCCGAAATGCGCTACTCCAGAACGTACAGCTTACGTTCCTGGGTGAGAACTATTCTCAAGTTCCTGTACCATCCCAGGAAATTTGCTCCGTTGAGCTTGTCCTTCTCAAGGACAGAACGTAGAGAGAAGGTGTTCGTATTCGACGTCGTGGTTATCTACAACAAAAAAATACAGAAAATAAATATCATATTCTTTTTAAATCATTTAATTAGGTCTTTAACTAAATGATGCTCCCACTGAATTCTATAATTCATGTGGGACAAGATCCACATCATACTACGCCTTGAGTTAGCTTTTGGCTAATACGCCCAAGATTTAGTATGATTGGTAGGTAACGATTTACCAATTACATCTCTATGCAACTCTTGTTTATAGGATCATTATCCGCAGTTATATTAAAACTTGAGTTAGCTTTGGCTAATACGCCCAAGAATTAATATAAATGTGATTTATGTCCTATCTTTCCAACTGTTGGAAGAATGCCTATAATTGTACTCGATCCAACCGAGTTAACTAGGAATACTCAATCTAATTGAGTTTGTATTCGCCCATGCGTTGATAAGCGGGACCAAGATTGTCCCTCCGTACCCTACCAAGATAATATGTGTTGCTCTGCTTTGGCAGATTCAACAACATATGTGATTGAGATAGTGATAGGTATCACGGCACGGTAGGAATTAGAGTTGACGCAATTTAGATCTAATCTAATAGTCGATGTGTATCAAATACGCGATAGATCTAATCTAATCGAAAGGGTGCATCTTGTACACGATTTAGATCTAATCTAATCGTTAGACACTAATTAACTACTAATCATGCATCACATACACACAAGCAATTAATTAAATTAATTTGTGATTAGTCATGGCCCTACTACGATCTTCTCAAGCCAATGAGAAGATCAGATGGTCAACCTAGGGTCAACAGCTTCTCAAGCTCCTCCCTTTGACCACCTTGTGTTGCTCGCGCCCTCCTCGTAACTCCGTCTTGAGTGGACCTTCCACGGCTCCAATTTTGTACATTACAATTTTAAAACTCAAGTTACATTCGAGTCAAAACTAATTTACAACAAGAATAAATAGAGAAAGGCACGACGCGCATGTCGCGTATCAAAAATACAGCACACACAATCACATGACGGCACGCAGGCCGTATTATGAATTACAACACAAAATATACCAATCCAATTGGGTCTTTTTGGGCCATGACTATCACAAATTATACATAATTCTAAATTATGTATTTTCTATAATTTTCTACAATTTTAATACCAATTTTTTACAATTTTTACGAGTAAGAATTCCCGGTGGTCCTATTTAGCGGTTTTCGGGCGCAATCGCGGAACAAATCCCCTTGCGGGGCCAGGGGCAGTGCCCCTACCCGTGATCTAACCATCGCGAGTGTCCCTAAGCGATCCTACAGTGCCTTAGTCCGCTATCCCAAAAAGTTTTGGGGCGAAACCTTGCCGTTTCAGAAAAAGCTTCTCGGTAGTCGAAGCCTACAAGTGTCGAAACACTTGTGCTTCGCTTCTACGAGAAAAATACCCATAAAAATTATAAAAAATAAGAAATTTACAGAAAAATACAGTACTGAATTTTTGTCATAAAAATAAAAACTAAACTCGTACAAGCTTCGTACGTGGCTCTGATACCACTGTTGGGTTTTTTGGGCCGCGAAAATCGCTTTTTCGCGTCGCGGAAACCCTGAAAGCCCCGCCACCGGATCCGTGTGAAGAAAAATAAAACAAAATTATGAGTACGAGTTTACAAACTCTAGATCTACACTAGATAAGAGCATTACCCTCGAAGCGATGCCCTTCTCTATCCCGCTAGTCCAACGGTTTGCCGGATCTCGAGATTGTCAAAGTAGACAACCCTCTAGAAGTATCCACACGAACAGAAGAAGGAGATCACCAAACTAAAGTGTGCTAGCACCTTAGTAGGGTTCGGCAAGATGAGGAGAGGAAGAGCAAGAAGAGAGAGCACTAGGAGGAAGAAGATGTGAATGAATACAATTGAATGAAAAATTCATTCTTTCCCATCAAAAGTGGTCGGCCACATTCATGGAGTTGTAACCCCCATTTTTGCATTAAGTGTGGCCATTAAAGAGATTTGTAACCTCTATGAGGTGGCACACACATGTGTTAAACATGATGATGTGGCACCTCATCATTGGCCACTTAATGCCAAGTCACAAATGATGTAGCATAAAGTCAAGTCAAACTTGACTCTTCCTCTTCCTCTCAAGTCAAGTCAAACTTGACTTAATCTCTCTCATGGTTGATCTAATCCAACCATTTAATTCAAGCCAATTTAATATAATGAATCTAATTCATTTAATTAAATTAATTCAATGAGTCATAATCTAAATTAGACTCATTGAACACATGAATCAACTTGAGTCCAACTCAATTAGCCGAATTAGGATTACTCTTAATCCAATTTGATTCATCAAATGAATCTAATCCTCTTGGTTCATCATATGAACCTAATCTCTATCTAATTGTCCGTAGTGTGTGACCCTATAGGTTCTAGTAACGTTGGCAATGCCCCTAAACCCATTTAGGAGCATAAGTAATGAGCAGTATCTAGCAACACATCATTACTACCCAAGTTACAAGAATGTTGAGATCCAACATCACCTTGTGACTACTAATTGTGACTCCTCATAATATATGACAAGTGTCCTTCTATCCTTGACATCTAGATTGATCAATGTGAGGTATAGACCGTGTCATCCTCTGACCAATCTAAATCTTGATCTCCAAGTAGACTCACTAAATCAAATGAGCTCAATATCTCATATTGACTCATTTGGACATGGCCATGCATTTTGTGGTCTCACTCTATCAGGAATATCAATGTCACTCCCATCATATAGGAGGGATAGATCCCATCTACATCACTCACATCCCTCTGCATAATTCATTTCATACCCAGTAATCGCCTTTATAGTCCACCCAATTATGGGTGACGTTTGACGAAACCAAAGTACATAACTCCTTATGTAGGGAACCATGGTGACTTCAGGTCTAAGGACTAGTAGTCAATCTAATAGCCACATGAGAAAGTATATGACACTCATATAACGATCCATGATATTTTCTCATGGAGGGTCATTCAGTATACATTCTCCAATGCATACCCATGTGTCAACTTGATATCTCTATATCCATGACTTGTGAGATCAAGTCATCGAGTTAACCTACATGCTAGTCTTATTGCATTAAAATTGTCCCTGAATGTTAATACTCGACTAGGAATGATTAAGAGTAGTGTTCCCTATATCATCTCACTATCGGTTCAACTAACCGATTGATATAGGTGAAAACCTTCTACTCAAGGACGCTATTATACTTAGTTTATTTGGCACCAATACAAATAAGTATAATAACCATAACAAATGCCTTTATTTATATATAAGAATATGATACAATAAGTCCATAATACAATCATCAAATGATTGGGTCTAGGGCTCTAACTAACATTATTAAGATCGTTTTCCTTTTTGCTCCCCCTGGATCATAGCCTCAATATGGTCTATCGAGGTAGTGTATTTGATCCTTCAGGATCCAATATTGACTAAATCCAACTTGATTAATCAATTTTTACTTGGGGACCCATGCTTGGACTATTTTCCTATTTGTTCTTTCTACAAGAGATAAGTAGGATTTATATTTTCTTTTTGGTTTAAATCCTAGACCAGTTCTATTGTAAATGGCTCTTTGTGTCCCAAGAATTAGGTCAAGATTCTTGGAACCTAAAGAAAACCATTCTAGTGTTTTCTCCAGATCCTTGACTTGAGTTTTCAGGTTGGAATTCTCTTCCTCAAGTTTTTGGACTTGAGTTGAGTTTCCAGTCTGAACTAGTTCAGTCAGAGATTTGGAGTTAGTCGCTTCTTTAAGGACTTCTACTTGCTTTAGAATGGACTTAACTCTAAGGTTCGCCTTAGCTAATTTTCGCAATAAGTAATTAACTAGATTATTAAGGCGAGGGATACTTACAGAGGGATTAGGCCCTTCGGAAATGAATATGGATCCGTGGCTTCGCTCGGACTCGGCCTCCGACTCGGTCTCTCTCTCGGATTCGTCGATCTGGTCCCGGGCCATCAGTGCGAGTAAACTCGTCTGATCGAGTTCATTGTCGGAATCTTCTTCTGAGGATTTGTCCCACGTCGCCTTTAGGGCCTTCTTCTTTCTTTGCTTCTTCGCATCCTTTTGATTAGGGCAGTTGGCCTTGATGTGCCACTTCTGGTTGCACTCGTAGCAGATCACTTCAAACTTTACCTTAGAACTTGGTTGGGCCTCCTTGGATTGGACTGCCTTCTTTAGGTCCTTCTTGTTGAAGCCTTTCTTCTTCTTTTAGAGTCTCTTCACAAGGTTCTTGAGCTCCATTGTTAGTTCTTCATCTTCATCATCTGAGTCGGGTTCTTCTTCTGACTCTGGTTTAGTTCTTCGTCGTGATCTCGGTTCGTGCATTCGACTGGTACCTGCAACCAAAGCAACCCCCTTCTCGGTTGGCTGTGCATTAGTCTGCTCATGTAATTCAAACTCACAGAATAATTCATCTAACTTTATTGAAGATAAATCCTTGGAGACTTTGTAGGCATCTACCATTGATGCACACAATGTGCTCCTCAGAAATGAATTTAGTGCGTACCTTATGACATCCCGATTCTCTACCTTTTGCCCTATTCCGTGGAGAGAGTTCAGGATGTCTTGAATTCTTGCGTGTAGAGAACTTGCCATCTCACCTTCCTGCATTTTCAGATTATATAGTTTATTAAGTAAAAGATCTCTTTTACTTACCTTGGTGTCAGAGGTGCCCTCATGGAGATCTATTAGTTTCTCCCACAGTTCCTTTGAGGTTGAAAATGGGCCGACTCTGTTGAGCTCCTCCTTGGTAAGACCACACTGGAGGGTGCAGGTAGCTTTGGCGTCAGCTTCGTCTTCTACCTTCTTGATTAGGGATGGCTCCCATTTCTCGTAGGGTGTAGGCTTGCCATCATCGTCGGTTTGTAGTTGTATCCTAGTCTTGATTATCATCCAGGTTTCGAATTGGATTTTCAGGTAGGTTTCCATTCGTCCCTTCCAGTACCCGAAATCTTCTCCAGAGAAGGGGGGGGGGGACGAACGGTGCTGAAACCCTCTTGTTGGGCCATTGAGAGAATATGCAAAAGAAATAAGAAAAAAATATGTCCCAAGACTAAGTCTTGGATTAGTAGTGCAGGAGTAAAGAATTGAAAAAAGAACTAACTCGAGTGGTGTTGAACCAACCTCGAGCGAGATCGATACGAACGAAAAAAAAAACTGGAATATAGTAATAATACTAATTTCAGTTGACTCCGAAAAATTTAAAACACCGCGAAAAAATTACGTGATTGGTGGTTGCACCAAATCAACGCGACCCCGCTCTGATACCAATTGTTGGATCGAGAAGCGCTAGAGGGGAGGTGAATAGTGCTCGCGGCTATTTCGTTCGATTCATAAAACTATCGGAGTTAAAATACGTAGCGGAATAAAGAAACACAAACACAGAGACATAGGGGAATTTACTTCGTTCGGAGCCTTGATCGACTCCTACTCAAAGGCCCGTGATCCTTGATCGCTTTCCGTGGGCAACAACTAATAGCTCGAATAGAATTACAAGTGAAGTATAATAATCAATAAGAAATAATTAAATTATACCGACGACAATATGAATAACTGAAGATTCGGAGCTCCGGGTCGTCGGGGGTTCGTCGCAGCTCTTTGGGATCATGTCGTTAGCAGCTAGTCGCAGAAGGATTGCTTGGAGTGAGTTGTGCTAAGCTGCTAGTCGAAACCCTCTTATAAAGGGTATTCAAGGTACCTTCATTAAGCTCCAAGGCACCACCAACCCAAGGTTTTATCCCGATTAATCTACTGTCGATCAAGCTTTGACCGCTGCTCATTATCCACCTCAAGGCACCTCCAACGCCAATCCAAGGCACCTCCAAGCCGCGGTCCAAGGCGCCTTCAGTCACCATGAAGGCGTCTCCAGCTCCTCTGGACAGCTAGCTTCGGCTTGCACCCGAGGCGCCTCCAAGCTCCATGGAGGCGCCTTAGACACTGTTCATCCGAGGCTAAGTTGTGCTCCTTTGGTCCTGCAACAAGTGTTAGTCCCAAACACATACCCTGCAAAACCAAGTTAGCACAAAGTAATATAGATATGATAATGATAGTATCTGGACTGTCCGGGTCTGACTTCGGATTTCCATCCGGAAACCCTAGGTCGACCCGATGCCTACTGTTCCCTCTTCGGGGAACGCATCCTCACCTACTCCACTCAGGAGATTTACTTGATGTCAGTGTAATCCTCCAGATCGACTGGACTTTTGCTCGGTGCTCGGTGCTCGATGCTTCCAGACTTTCTGCTGGACTTCCACTTCCCGGCTGGTCCAGTCTTTCACCAGGTTCGTGACACCAGGACTTTCCACCTAGGGTTATCCCCCCTAGGACTTTTGCCTGAAACACTCGACCCACCAAGACTTTCCGCATAGGGTTACCACCCCCTATGACCTAGAGTTACCACCCCCTAGGGTTTTCACCTGCCTAACCACAGTTAGGACTTTCCTGAAACACTTAGTCAATCACGTTAGATCACAACACACCTTAACTTTGAATCGTATGCCATTATCAAAACTCATGTTCGATCGTCGAATGCTTCCCGCACCAACATATAGTGCAGATTTTAATTAAGCTTATAGTGCATATTTTTATTTAAGCTTATAGTGCAGATTTTAATTAAGCATATAGTGCAGATTTTAATTAAGCTTATAGTGCAGATTTTTATTTAAGCTTATAGTGCAGATTTTAATTAAGCCTATAGTGCGGATTTTAATTAAGCTTATAGTGCAAATTTTAATTAAACTTATAGTGGAGATTTTTTTTAATTAATCTACAATTCTTATATATAGCATGCTTAGTCTTGCTTCAGTTCATATGGGACTACGGTCCAATGGGTGGGCTCCCATAGTCGCCCCTAGGTTCAGATAACCTAGCTCTAGGTTCAGATAACCTAGTAAGAGCGAGATAATATAAATCAGCTTATGAATCAATATTTTACTTTTATCAGTGGCACTATGCTGGACTCTTAGTTGTCCTTGGATTGGGCTCTCATAGTCGTCCCTAGGTTTACATAACCTAGTAAACCCTACTAGATTCGGGACTAGCTAACTCGGGTCTAGTTAGGGATGCGCGCATAGCAAGTACAGTTGTCGGGCCCATCAGCAGCTTGATTATTATTTTTATCTATTATGAAAATAGTTTTCAAAACTTCACAAATCAGTTACGTGAATACAGTTCAGATTTAGCATTAGCCTAGCATTAGTTTAGCTCATCTTATGTATTAGTTCAGTTAAACTTATTATTCTGAAGCATAAAAGTATAAGTTTTGAACAAGTGAAATAAGCTTTACATGTTTAGCATTTCAGCATGTCTTGTTTCTTTTGCTATTAGATGAGCATGTGTAGTATTTCCTTTAAAGTATTCAGTTTTAGATTTATTTTATTCATATGCATATTCGAGTTTTGTGAGTTAGATAGCGCTTACTAAGCAATTTTGCTTATAGTTGCATTTCCTCTTACTGCAGATAAAGGAAAGGAAAAGTTATAGCAAAGGAAGGTGACAAGGAGGTGCGGATGGATGTGTGATGACTGGACTATAGAAGCCTTGGGATTTAGCATAAGAATTTATTAAGATTACCATTTATTAAGAATGTATTAGATGAGTCATTTAGTCTTCCGCTACTAGTTAATTGCAAGTTTAGAGAGTTTATGTATTGACCTTTACATGTGAACAACACTAGTTAAGAAAAGTTAGTAGTCCAATAACACTCCGCTTCCTCACGGACTAGTAGTGAGGAGGGTGGGGTGTTACAGAAGGCTTCGAACAAAGTAAAATCGACCTAGTTTTTCCTTGTGTTATTTTCAGTTAAACTTTTTGTTGTGATTTATTTTAAATTTATAAAATAACTTTATTTTCACAAACACGAGATTCACCCCCTCCCCCCTCCTCCTCTCATGCGCTCACGATACAACACTACATTCTTATCATAAATTTGAGCAAGTCAAGGGGAGTAAACCACACTACTAACCATTAAGGCATAAATGTGTTGAAGGCTTCAAAAGGATATATACATACAAACAAGGTAAAATATTTAGTTTGTACATGAGCATAAAATGCTAGAACTTTTATAGGATCAGAAAAAGATCTCAAAGGAAAGTTATGTAAGATTGGTGAAGGCGTCCTCGATAATAATCTCCAGGATCTTTTGATGCTTAATGAAATTTTTAGGGATCTCCGCGATTAGACAACCATTATTCTTTAGTTGTTTGATAGTCCCCTGAGAGCCATATCTAAACATTTTGTTTGTTTGATCGGCTAACATCTGATTAAAGCTTCAAGAGCACAAGTACTCCATTCTAAAGGCTTCCATCCGATCGGGTTCTCCATCTTTATACTTGGAAAACTCAGCTTTGGAGGACTCCAATTTGACTTTTAAAGCATTCAGCTCAGCATCCTTCTTAGTAATGATTCTTTGGTGCTCGCTGAGTTGAAGCTCTTGTGTTGCTTGTTCGACTGTTCAACTAACTTATTTGGTTAGCAGAGCAACTTTTACCTCTTCAAGCTTCTTGGCCAGAGTGCGGGCTTCTTTGTTTTTAATATCCAAATTATCAATAACACTAAGTTTTTTAGTGTTAGCTGAGTTGATGCATGACTCATAGTTTTGAGCCTACTTCATTAGCCTTTCGAGTTGGACTTCTTGGTCATGATTTTGTCTTTCTCCAAGCCTAATACCCACTTAGACCTAAGTAACTTCTAAAATTTAGTCTCTAGCTCCCTCATCAGTTGGGGGTACTTTTTGTGAAAGCCTATTGGATAGATCATTGGAAGTGCCCGCTAAGCCAATCGAGTCCTACAACTTCTTATGCTCATGTTTTAGCTAGGCCAATTTTTGGCTAAGTGCCAAGCCATCAACCCAGAACTACCAAAATGAAAAAAAAGCCTTAGAAAGAATAAATAAGAAGAGTAAGGGAGTTAAGAGACTTACACCAGTGACCCCTATGTTGGCGCGGGAAGCACCAGACGATTGAACCTGTATTTGGATAATGGCAAAGAGTTTAAAGTTAAGTTGTCTTATTATCTAACAAGTGTGATTGAAATTGCAGGAAAAGTCCTAAGTATACTTAGGAAAAAGTTCTAGTGGATTCTAGGTAGGTGGAAACCCTAGGGGGAGGTAGCCCTGGGTCCTAGGGGGTGGTAACCCCAGGTGATCTAAAGTCCTAGCTTTGGTTAGATAGGTGGAAAATCCTAAGGGGAGGTAACCCTAAGTCCTAGGGGCGACAATCCTAGGTTGTGAAAAATCCTAGGGGAGGTAACCCTAAGTCCTAGGGGGTGGTAACCCTAGGTGGAAAGTCTTGGCAGGTCGAGCACTTTGGGCAAAATCCTAGAGTTAGGGATTCTAGGTGAAAATCCTCATGGTTAGGGACTAGGTGAAAGTCTGGATGGGTCGAGGAGTGGGCATCCAGCATGAAGACCTGAAGTCTCAGGCGTTGAGCAAAAGTCTAGTCGGTCTGGAGGACCGGTCTAGCAACATGTAACTTCTCTTTAGAGGAGTAGGTGAGGACGCGTTCCCCGTTGAGGGAACAGTAGGCGTCGGTTCGACCTAGGATTTTTAGAGGAAATACGAAGTCAGAACTGGACAGCTCGAAGGGTGTTAAAGTTATCCATTTACATATTATCTACTATTTGCTAACTCTATTTTGCAGGAGATTAACACTTTGTGCAGGGTTAGATTCGACCGGGATCGATCGACTGAATGTTCGATTCAGTCGACCGAACCTCCGAGCAGACAGATCAAATCTTCATCCAATTGAGCGGGTTCAACCTGTTGGGATATATACTATAACCCTAACTTTTGTATGAACATCTATTTTTGCAATATTTTGAAATGAGAATCACTTTGGTCAAATGTTTACATTTTATATTTATATATAATGCAGTTGTCCATTTAATTTATATTGTAGATAACATAGTGTGTGGTGCCATACAGAAGATCATGTTATCAGTTCCTTATAAATTATAAATAGTAGCTCATAACCAAGATGGATTGGGACAAACCATTGGAATAGTTATAGTGTAATTTAGTATTAGTCTGTCTTAACTATAAAATTACACTAGTACACTATGTGTGTATTGAGCATGACCGTTTGAGGTTGTTCGATTTATATTGACTACATAAAAGAATAGAACCTCTGTTATTATGGGTGTGTGTCCTCTTGATTCCTATATAATAAGAATCACATATACTTAGTATTTATTTCTTTAACTTATCAATGGGTTAGATTTATTCATTAAATCAATAGACCTGATGAGTTGGGAGATAGTACTATTTATATTGTGTGTTGTTGATTATAGAAGGAATCTGTGTCCTAATTATTTAGGCTGATGATGCCCCCTTGAGGAGGTCATAAGGATTATCATGTAAACCCTGTAGGTGGACTTAGTCTGACATGATAATAATGTTGAGTGGTACTACTCTTGGAATCAAATGTTAATTAATTGAGTTGTCAGTAACTCATTTAATTAACGGGCATACGATATCTTAAACACAGGGAGATTAATACACTCATAATAAGAAGGAGCCCATATTGTAATTTGGGATTGATGCAGTAGTTCAATAATAACTCTTTAGTGGTATGAGTTATTTTTGATGAACTTAAGTTGAGTCTTCAAGTCGAACCCAGGAAGCCCAAGCCCATCAGGAGGCCTAAACTAATTCATCCTCTAGGTCCCTATTGTAGCCTCTATATAAAGCCTCGCACCCACCCATCCATGAGTTGTTTTTTTTGGTTTTCTCCTCCACCTCCCTAGGGCAGGCACCCCTCTCTACCTTGCTAGGGCTGGCGGCCCCCTCTCCACCTTGCTAGGGTCGGCACCCCTCTCTACCTTGCTAGGGCCAGCGACCCCCTCTCCACCTTGCTAGGGTCGGCGCCCCTCTCCACCTTGCTAGGGTCGGCGTCCCCTCTCCTCTTTGCTAAGGCCGGTGCCTCCTCTTGATTCCCTTGGTGGCTGGCAGCTTGGAGAGGAGGAAGAAGAAGGGTCGGCGCCCCTTCCTTGGAAGCTCTTGGTGGCCGGCTGCTTGGAGAGGAGGAAGAAGAGGAGAAGGTGCCCCATCCTAGCTATTCTCTTGGTGGTCGGAAGTTTGGAAACAAAGAAGGAATGGTGTTTGTTATCTTGGTAGATCATCACCCACACGATGTCCAAGAAGAGGAGAGGAATACAGCAGAAGATCAACACATCTTTGCCTACAAAGGAAAGGTACAACTAGTTCTTTAATTCTGCCGTGTAATTGGTTTAGTTTTCTTTATATCAATTTTGAAGACCTACACAAGAGGCCAGTGATAACAAGTCTGCCACACTCGTAAATCAAATTAATAATGTATATATTCCATGAACCCTTTATCTACACAATCATGTTGTAATAACGAGCCCAAGATGGATCTCTCGAGGAACCAACGGTAGGATGTAATTTTAGGATCGTAATTTATTCCTATTTTTTGAATTTTAACATAAAAATGGGGGTTTGAACTTTGAATCTAAATCTAACAAAAGTAAAGCACAGTAATAAAGAAATTAATCTAAAACAATAGTGAAACCTAACTAGGTGCCAATGATCAAACCATAACGCATTGTCACACTACGTTTTGATTAAATCATCAACACTCACTTAAACTAAGAATGAACAACAAGACATAAATGAATCTAATCTTAAGCATAGAAATAAGTAGCAAGACATCAGAAAAATCTAATCTAAAGCACCAATTAAAACCCTAATTTAAAACCTATCCACTTAACAATTAACCAAACACAAATTAAACACAAATAGAGCTTCAACAATGATATGAAATGCTAAATTACTTGCTAAAAATAATACAAACATAAAAGGAATCTATGACAAGCTATAAACAGTAACAAAATGAACTAAAAAGGGTAAACCGATCCATTCTCACAACCAATCTATCAATCTTCACTCTCTTGTCGTTACTCAAGAGTGCTAAAGTTGAGAACGCCCAACTCCGGATCTCAATGAAGAACCTCAGCTGCGTCTTAGTTCAAGGTATGCTCAATAATGTCGACGGACCACCTCCGGCAAGCTAGAACAACCCGAAACCCCATAAATGGCCAAAAATACTGGAAATCTGCAATCCAGAATCTCTGGATCTGGATGGAAGCTACGGATGATAGTTTGATGTCGGATGGAGCTCAGGAACACCGGAGGACCACCGCCGATAGTCGTTGATGTGAATCGGAGTCGCCAATTGGAAGAACACCTCTAAATCGCACTGGAACAGAGAGATGCCGGGAGCCAAATTCCACCGGAGGAAACACCCTCCGATGGCTCCAGAAGAATGGGATGAGCTGCTGTAGAGATTATCCATTGAGGTTGAAGCTTGATAGGATGATCGGAGAAAGAATCGGGGTCGAAATCGCCGGTGGCGCTCGCGCGATGCAAAGAACAGCGCTGTGGAGATCGACGAAGCCACGAAGCTACTTTAGCTTCTATTTTGAATCTGATCCAGATTTGAATGGATGGCTGTGATTGATTTGGAGCTTGATCAATGGTGAAAAGTCACCTAAAATCCGATCCGAAGGTGCTGATATTGATCAAGGGTCTGGATCTACTCTTCCTTAGGTCAGATCGACTAGATCTTCACTGGATGGTTCAGATCTATCCAATCTTCGATGAACGGTCCATAATGATCCGCAGCTTGATCTTCTCGTTTCAACTCCGATTCGAGCACAAATTTGGTCTAAATAGATACAAATCCAAGATCCTTTGATGCCTACAAAATAAGAATCAAATATGAGCATCAAATAACACAAAAATACAATAATTTGCAATTAGGTCCAAAATCTATACAATGCATAAAATGTGATGTAACCATAATTTAAACCTATGGAATCAACATAAAACCATGCATATATGAATCAAAATAATACAGTAAAATCATGATTATTAAATCCCCCACACTTAGTCTTGAACGTCCCGTTCAAGTAAAAAAAACTCAAAATCATCTTCACACTAAGTCCCTAGCAATATCTAAAAGATAGTAAAAGGAATTTAACTAAGACCATCTAAAGATCACAAACAATCATGAATACAATCCAAACAATAATTAGTAGGTATGGTAGTTTCAATCCAATTGAAAAATTAAGCAAGATGCAATGTCACAAGGGATTTACCTATTCTTGCTCTCATACTCAAAAATATGTATAAGTGGAGCTCACTCAATGCAACTCACAACATTTCACTACCTTAAGCTGGCTTATTTTCTAATTCTCCACCACTATAAACATAGCATACATGAATCAAAAGGATTTATCATCAAGAATTTAAATGGAATAAAAAAGAACAAGTGAAGTGAATGTAGTAGGCAAAAGAAAATAATTCAATGAAAAATTTAGAAGATGAGAGTATTGGAGGAATATAAACGATGAGTTGACCATTTTGATTTGAAAAGAGATGAATACCATTTATTTTTATCAATTCAAAAGACCAAGCTAACCTACCCTTCAATTTGATGGCAAACCTAGAATCTTGATACTCTATCTTCACAATTCTTGATACTCTTTTATTTGCCAAATTTTTTTCCTTGTTGATAAATCCTTACACTTTCTTTTGCAACAGTCCAGAAGTAGAATACAGTTCAGCACATCCTGTTTCTTCCATTTATTCTTGAAAGAAAATGGATTTGAGAGATCAAGAGATTTACTTAAACTTCTTCTGATTAAAGATTTGCAGGAAAACTTGGCACAAACTATTCACAAAATGGAACACTCAAGAGATTTTAAAGTTGAATTCTTGACTTCTGAAGTGCTAGCTGGTGGCTATAGCTCAATAAAATCTGCAGACTATATCAAGCATGTCATTGTTAATGCCTTAGTTCCAGATTGGTTCTGCAAATATAAAGTTCACCATTTTGTTAACCTTCAACATTTGAACTCAATAAAAGCACCTTCATCTTATACTCATCTCTCCTTTGAAGTCACATCTTTCAGTCTCTACTCAAAGTTGGTTAATCAACTTCTCAACTTCTATACTTGAATTTCTATAGCTCTGATTGAAGTATTCAGCTTAGCATAATCTTTCATTAAGTGTTGCAACCCCAAGAGATGGAATCCTGGTTACTGATGTTCAACCAAATTGGATCAGTCTCCATTTTTTTTCTATTTTCTGTCTACGCTTAACCATTCTTTAGTACCAAAAATTTGAAATCAGTAATTGCTGTCAATCAAGTATGCATTCTCAACCGAATTGTTAACTTTCCAACCATCGATTATACTTGGCACATTCAAACCAACACCTAATCTCAAAATTCCCAATCTCCATGAACATTGAATAAATGTAATCTCATTCCCCACACTTTGATTTTCCTCCATCTTAGTAATCTAACTCATCAAAAATTCAACCAAAACTCTCCATACAAAAATGAAGGCAAAGCAAAGTGATTCAAGGGTCAAAATGCTAGATGAGGAGTTTTCAAGAACATTGTGAAGAAAGAAATGGGGAATTATGAGAAAACAAGAATGATAAATATCCTTCATTTCCAAGCATACATATGCTATTATGATTTTGAAAAGAAGCTAAGCAAGTTCTAGAGTTTCAATTGTTGTAACTGCATGCCACACAAAGGAAAATAACGAAGTATAGGCTTTAGTGGTCCTCTCTAGGTATTTTCATGCAATCAAGCTCAATCAATCAAATTGAAATTCACCACCATTTTAACCAATATCCTGTAAGTAGAGTATTCAATCATATCACATGACTTAAAATTGATGATCAAATTTAAGCAACTTTACCATCTTAAAAGTATTACTTAGAAAATTCCCATGAAGAATTTTATTCAAATGACATGAATTAAACTAAACAAAATGCAAAGTATGTAAGTAAAATGCAAAATGCAAACTATGAAACTAAAGAAACGTATAAAGAATTTATTAACAAGACATGAATTAAAATGCAAATGAAAGCTAAATTAGAACCAACTTGTAACACCCACGAAATTTTAAGATAAGTATATGGATAATATTTTCTTTAGAGCATGAAAGTAAGAGGAATCAAAAAGAAATAATAGAAATAAAAAGGATAAGAGAAAAGGGAAGATAGAAACAAAAAAAAAAGAGGTGAGGTCAAGGATTGAACCTTGAACCTCCCACAAATAATGAAGATAGATTGATGTATGATAACCACTAGGATAATGAATAATACATGGATAGGAAGGAATGAAAAATTTATTTAAAGGAGAGGAGAAAATAAAAGAAAACTAAGAAAAGAGCAAGAGAAAACCAAGTGACTTACCTCCTCTTCCTCTTGGTTAAGAGAAGAAGCAAGCAAAGGTGAATTGCCTTCCTCTCTCTCCCTTCTCATTTTCGTGGGAATTAAAGTGAAGTAAAGGGGGGGAATGAATGGGGACAAGAATCCTTCCCATGTTGAATAAAAGGGATTAGAGGAGAAAAGAGAAAGAGAAATTCCAAAATTTTCTTCTTCCTCATCCTCCTTCCTTTCTCCACCGAGAACTAGAGCCCTCCTCCCTCATCTCCAAAAGCCAAGTTTAGGTTTTCTCTCTAAGGGAAAACAAATACTAGCAAGGAGTCTCAATGTCTAACTCATACAAGAAGAAGAAAAACAAAAAGGGAGATAAGGAAGAGAAACTTCTCCTCCCTCCTCACAAGGGTACCACTTCCTTAAGGATCAACAAGCAAAAACTAGGTAAGCTTCCCCTCACCTGTGGTACAATAGCTCATGTGGTTTTCATGAAGATAGATTGCTTAAAAACCTAGGGTTGCTTCATGGAGATTTCGGCCAAGACAAAAAGAAGGATCTAAGGAATTTTAAGACCTAACTAGATATGCTCATCATATTTCTTGTGACATGTATCTTATGGTAGGAGGTTAACCTAATGTTTCTATGCTAGAATGTTTAGTTAGAACTTAAATTCATGATCCTAGACTCTCGGCCAAACATGAACAAAAGAACTAGGTAAGCTTAAGACTCAAGCTAAACATGTTTCCCTTTGTTCTTATGCTATGTACCCTATGTTAATGGTGTTGTTAACATTTTCTCCTACTTGTATGTTGATTAGAACTTCATTTTAATGCTCATGAACATTCGGCCAAGGTAGATCTAAGGGCCTAAAAGAGTTTTAAACCTAAAACTAAGCATGCCATGATTTCCCTAAGATAAGATATGAAGCTAATATGATATAAGATATGAAGCTAATATGATATGCCCATGTTTATATGTTGATTTGAACTCTATTCCATGCTTATGAAGATTCGGCCAAGTTAATATTTGAGGCCTAGGAAAGTTTAAAACAAGTCTAAGATGCTCATGACCTTCTTGATGAAATGATATGAAACTAACTTGATGTTCTTATGCTTGTTGGTTGCATAGAAATTTGGTTACATGCTCTATAACTTTCGGCCACACAAGGTTTTAAGACCTAGAATGCTTAGAACTTAAACTAAGTTTGATCATGTTGTTCCTTGTAATAAGTGCCATGCAATTTGTGTAGGGTTTCCATGCTTTTTATGTCACATGAAAACTAGTCTATGTCTTACATGTTTCGGCCACCATTAGTTTAAGGGCTTAGAGAACTTAGAACCCAACTTAGATATGCTCATGATGTTTCTTATAATAAATGCTATGAAAGTTGTTGATGGTTTCCATGCTCTTATGCCACTAGAAACCTAGTTTCCATGCTTAACAAGTTTCGGCCACCTTAGATTTAAGGGCTTAGGAAGTTTGGAACTTAAACTAAATGTGCTTATGATGTTCCTCATGATATGTGTTATGATATTGATTTAAGGTTCAACACTTTCATGCTACTTGTAACCTAGAATCATGCTTGCTAGGGTTCGGCCATGATAAGGTTAAAAGATTAGAGAACTTAGAACCCAAACTAAACATGCTTAAATTATTCCTTATGATATATGATATGACATTAGTTTAGGGTTTACATGTTTGTATGTTGCTTATAACCTAATTTGATGCTTGATGAGTTTCGGCCATGATATAAGTAAAAGACCTAGGAAGCTTAGAACCCAAACTAAACATGCTCAAGGTGTTCCTTATGATATTTGATAGGATAATGGTTTAGGGTTCACATGCTTTTATGTCGCTTGCTAACCTAGGCTACAACTACATGTTTCGGCCACTACATGATATTAGGGTTAGAGACCTAATTATGATTTTCCATGTGCCTCTTATGCAATGCTTTATGATATGATAAGAATATTCCATGCTGCTATACTCATTTATCTATGCTTATGACCTATGCATGATGATGAGCTATGTGCCCAAATTTATGATATGCTATGTGCCCAAATTTATGATATGCTATGTGCCCAATTTATGATATGCTATGTGCCCAAATTTATGATATGCTATGTGCCCAAGTTTATGATATGCTATGTGCCCAAGTTCATGATGTGCTGTGTGCCCAATTATGCATGTGATCATGATGTGCTGTGTTCCCAAATTCATGAGGTGATGTGTGCCCAATTATACATGCTTTATGTTATGCCTAAGAGTTGCTTCCCTATCAGTTGGGACTAGGAGCACTCTTCATGATATGAATATGACATGAATGATAGGTTAAGAATTATGATATGTATGACATGCTACTTTACTTTTAAGGTTTGTACCAAGGGTGGGCTCCATAAGCGCCCCGGGGTCGATGGACTAAGAAACGGGCCTCGTTAGGGATGAGCTCCTAAGTGCCCCTAGGTCAATGGACTAAGAAACGGGCCTAGTATGTATGCCTTGTAGGGTTTAAGACTTGCTACCTTGGACCTACATACGACGCGCGCATTTATGTATGTGGTACAAGCCAGGGCCCCCCTTATGTTGAGATTATGTTTAAGTATGGATATTATAAGTTTTCAAAAGACATGTTGCATATGTTTTCATGATACATGTTTAGAAATTTACCTTGCATATACCTTATGATTGTGCCATGATATTTATGATGATGATATGATATGTTAGGGTGTATTTGATGATCATGTTATGTTATGCTATGATACCTTACGATTATGTTACGATATGCCATGATAGTTATGATGATGTTATGATACGTCAGGATGCATTTGATGACCATGTTATGTTATGCTATGATACCTTACGATTATGTTACGATATGCCATGATATGCTGCATGATATGATGAATTTGTCTCCATGCGTTATGTCTTGTGATTTTGATATGCTATACGGTTTTTTTTTCTGACTAGGAAAGGAACTTACTGAGCCATGAGTGCTCACAGCTTACTTTCTTGTACCACAGATAAAGGCAAGGAATGGATAAACTAGGGGAGCAGCAGGAGGGGCTGAAAGGATGTGTGTGGTAGTGGCTTGGCTAAAGGAGAAAGACCTGCTTTTGTTTAATAAGAACTATGCCTAGTTTATGTTACTACTTTATGACTCTATGACATTTAATTATGTGTTTGGGTATTATGACTTAAAAATCATGTTAAGTATGCTATGTGGTTTTATATGTCCAGGTTATTAGTCATGGTGATTTTAAAGAAAAGAAAAGTTTTTAATTTCTATAAATAAGACTTCCACTGTAGTATGTAGGTATGTATGTTAAAGTAACCCCCATCGCCTTAGCAGGAGGGGCGAGGCATTACACAACTCCCCTTTCATTCCCGGTGGTTGAAGAAGGTTTAGAAGAAGTATCCACCCCAGAAGTGGAGTAATCATGGGTCCACTCAAATCTTTTTTATTAATCATTTTTCCTTTCACCATTTTTTCTGGAGGTCTAAGGTGGTTCAGTGTAAGTAACCATTTCAAAATTCTATGGCTACCTGCAAGATCAAAGAAAAACACCTCTTGTGCACTCACATGATTAGAAGAAAATGAAATGCAATTAGTGTCTAAACCAAATGGATAAAATTGAGTTTCACATGTTATAAAGTCAAAAATAGGTAACTCAATTAAATTTTCTGAAGAATCACAAAAAATACTAACCTTATCATGCTCAAAGATACCTATGGGTTCTAAAATGATTTATGTGCCCTCCTCAGCGTCAAGGAATGGTTCAGGCTCTAGTTTTGGTGAATGTACAACCTCATTTAGTGATTCTTGGGTGCTTGGCTCCATAATACAAGTCCCTACATTTACATCCTCTATCCTTGGTGATTCTTGAGGTAATGCTTCCAGTAAGCATTCCCTTAAACTTAAATCATCTTCAATAACAATACCTGCATCATTCTCAACATCTAAAGCAACACTATTAGTAGAATCAAAATTCTGTTCAATTATATCATCACAACAATAAAAAGTACTTAAAGAATCTAGTGAAGAAGTAGATGCAGTGTCAGGCCTGACAAGAGCTCCACAATCCATCTCTTCGCTGGCGCTTTGTGTTTGCAACTGGTTGATGGATGATGCAATTTGATCTAATTGTAACTGAAAGTTCTGAATCCTTGAAAATTGTTGCTCTTGATGCTCGCTCATTTGTTGCATAACTTCATTAGATTTTCATATTGACTCCGCAAATTGTTCTTGTACATCCTCATACTGATATTCAGGCGTATAAATCCCAGTCTGAGGCTGATAATAATAACTCTGACTCCAATCCCCAAAATGCTGATAATATGGATCCATGGTAAAAATAATTTCCTATTCTTACACTAAAAACTTGCAAATAAAATCAGAAGACTCAAGAACAAATAAAATCAACACATGGATATATAATCATGAAAGCAATTGAAACAACAATTTTTTTTTTAAGTTTTCAAAATAAATAACATTCCTAAGATCATCAAACACCTATACAATGTTTCCCCGGCAACAACGCCAAAATTTGGTAACAAGTCTATTACACTCGCAAATCAAATTAACAATGTATATATTCCATGAACCCCTTATCTACACAATCATGTTGTAATAATGAGCCCAGGATCGATCTCTCGAGGAACCAACGGTAGGATGTAATTTTAGGAACGTAATTTATTCCTATTTTTGGGGTTTTTAACATGAAAATGGGGGTTTGAACTGTAATGCCCGCCCTTCCCATACTGATGGTCAGGGGCGGCACTATGCGAACATACATACATGTGCATTCATTGCAGCGGAAGAATTTAAAAAAAAAAAATTTAAAACATACATAGAGAACTATATAATCATGTAAACATATTAAACGTGTGAGCATGCTTAGCATTCATGTGCGTAACTTAATTTAACATTTAATCACTGAACCTAACATAGACTTCAAGCATAGTTTAGTTACCTTAACATTCAAGCATGAAAAAAAAAGGTTCTTAGCATTTCGTTAACTAAACCAAGTGCCTACTAGTTCAAGAGTCATGGAAATAATAAAATGAGATAGTCAAATAGCAACCATTAAAAGCATCAAGTACAAAAACAAGTTAACATGTAAAACTTAGAACATGCATAATTCTTGACACAAAACATATCTCTTCCACCATGCCACTGCCACACACACCCTTTGCCCCTCCTGCTGCTCCCTTTAGTTTAGCCATTCTTTACCCTTTTATGCAGTACAAGGAAAAGTAAATCTATAAGTACATAGGCTTAGTAAGTTCCTTTCTTACCCACAAAAACATGCATCATGAAATCGATATAAAGTAATGACATGTTCATCTAATCAACACATAGATTTAACATTTTTCATGATAGCATAAAGTAGTGTCATACTCATTTGACAAATCATAAACATAGCATATGAGAGCATAAGCATAAGGTAGTAGCATGTTCATTTAGGAATCATAGACATATTACAAGAGAGTATTTCTTGAAGCATAAAAAAGATCAAATAGCATGAAATAAGTATATGCAAAAATGTTCTTTTGAAAACATATATCATATAAATACTTAAACATAAATCTCAACATGAGGGCGCGACATTGTACCACAAACATGAATTGCGCGCATCCCTAAATAAATCTGAGGTAGCTAATCCCGAACCTACTAGCGAACTAGGCCCGTGCTTCGACCTAGGGGCAACTTAGGAGCCCATCCCATGGACCATTCTTAGGGTCCAGTACAAGCCATACAAATGTAAAATAACATATAATGTTTCTTGTCATATCATGAAGAGTGCTCTTAGTCCCAACTTATAGGGAAGCAACTCTTAGCCATTTAATCATACATAAGCCTTGAATAAGCATAACATGGTGACATAAAGCTCACATATCACATAGCATATCATAGAGAATCATTATCATGCATAGTTGGGGTTTTGAACTGTCTACAAACCCTAATTCCATGTCTTGGCCGAAACCTATAAAGCATGATTCTAGGTTTCTTTTAAGCAACTTTAAGCATGAAACTTTAAACTAATATCACATGATACATGGCATAGCAAGTGAGACTTTTAGCAAGCATAAATGAGTTTCTAACCCTAATTTCAAGTCTTGGCCGAAACCTATAGAGCATGAATCAAGGGTTCTTTTAAGCAACTTTAAGCATGAAACCTTAAACTAATATCACATGATACATGACATAGCAAGTGAGACTTTTAGCAAGCATAAATGAGTTTCTAACCCTAATTTTAAGTCATGGCTGAAACCAATAGAGCATGAATCTAGGTTATTTTAAGCAACTTTAAGCATGAAACCTTAAACTAATATCACATAATACATAGCATAACATAGAAGAAAACATAAGCAAGTCTAGTTGGAATTAAACTTCCCTAAGCCCTTTCCATTTCCTTCTTGGCCGAAACTTACAAGGCATGTCCCTAGGGTTTTAAGCAACATAAAAACATAGAGACATCAAACTAACATCACCTAATAGATTACACATCATGAGGAGTCATAATCAAACATAGTTAAAGTTTTGAACTCTCTACAAACCCTAATTCATATTTGGCCGAAACTTACAAGGCATGTTCCTAGGTTTTTAAGCTACATAAATCATGAATAGCATCTTAATAACATCACATAACACATTAGGTATCATGAGAGAAAGCATAAGAAAGTCTAATTTGAGTTTAAACTTCCCTAAGCCTTTTATTTCTTCTTGGCCGAAACTTCAAGGCATGTTCCTAGGTTTTCAAGCTACATAAATCATGAATAGCATCTTAATAACATCACATAACATATTAGGTATCATGAGAGAAAGCATAAGCAAGTGTAATTTGAGTTTAAACTTCCCTAAGCCTTTTATTTCTTCTTGGCCGAAACTTCAAGGCATGTTCCGAGGTTTTTAAGCTACATAAATCATGAATGACATCTTAATAACATCACATAACATATTAGGTATCATGAGAGAAAGCATAAGCTAGTCTAATTTGAGTTTGAACTTCTCTAGGCCTTTTATTTCTTCTTGGCCGAAACTTCAAGGCATGTTCCTAGGTTTTTAAGCTACATAAATCATGAATAGCATCTTAATAACATCACATAACATATTAGGTATCATGGGAGAAAGCATAAGCAAGTCTAATTTGAGTTTAAACTTCCCTAAGCCTTTTATTTCTTCTTGGCCGAAACTTCAAGGCATGTTCCCAGGTTTTTAAGCTACATAAATCATGAATGGCATCTTAATAACATCACATAACATATTAGGTATCATGAGAGAAAGCATAAGCTAGTCTAATTGGAGTTTGAACATCTCTAGGCCTTTTATTTCTTCTTGGCCGAAACTTCAAGGCATGTTCCTAGGTTTTTAAGCTACATAAATCATGAATAGCATCTTAATAACATCACATAACATATTAGGTATCATGGGAGAAAGCATAAGCAAGTCTAATTTGAGTTTAAACTTCCCTAAGCCTTTTATTTCTTCTTGGCCGAAACTTCAAGGCATGTTCCTAGGTTTTTAAGCTACATAAATCATGAATAACATCTTAATAACATCACATAACATATTAGGTATCATGAGAGAAAGCATAAGCTAGTCTAATTGGAGTTTGAACTTCTCTAGGCCTTTTATTTCTTCTTGGACGAAACTTCAAGGCATGTTCCTAGGTTTTTAAGCTACATAAATCATGAATAGCATCTTAATAACATCACATAACATATTAGGTATCATGGGAGAAACATAAGCTTGTCTAATTGGAATTTGAACTTCTCTAGGCCTTTTATTCTTCTTGGCCGAAACTTCAAGAGTAGGTTCCTAGGTTTTTCTTTTTTTTTTTCTAAGCAACATAAAAAAAACAACAACAAAGAAAACTACTTGTAATGCAGGTGAGGGGAATACTTACTTCCTCTTGCTTGGTTTACTAAGAAAATACCCTTGGTGGAGAAGAAGAAGAAGACCCTCTTCGCTCCTAAAACTCCCTTTTCCTTATTTTGCTTGTAAGAAGAAGTATGTTTTAAGGACTTCTCTTTGTGAAGTTTTTCTAGAAAGAAACCTTTAGCTTGAATCGACAATAGGAGAGAAGAGGTTTTAGGGTTTCGGTGGAGGGAGGAAGAAGGAGGAAGAAGAATAAAAATAACTTTTCTTCCTCTTACTTCTTTTTATTATAAATGAAGGGACACTACAACAAAAACCTTCACAGACATCGGTTTTCCACCGGTGTCTATTTCATTTTCGACCGATGTCTATGAAGCCGATGTTAAAAGTCTGCCATTTTAGACATCGGGTTAAAACCGGTGTAGTATCACTTAACGACACCGGTCTTCGAATCGGTTATTAACCGGTGTAGTATCACTTAACGACACCGTTTCATCAACGGTGTAAAACTGATGTAATATTGTATGTTAATAACACCAGTTTTGGCAGCGGTAAATGAACGATGTAATATTAGTTAATAACACCGGTTTTGCAGCGGTGGAAAACCGATGTAATATGTATATTTTTTAACAGCACAAATTTGATTTCCGAAACAATGAAAAATCGACAATAACAAAAAAAATACACAAATATTCACAAATTATACAAATATTCTTCATTTAATAATATCCATAAAATACACAAATATTCACAAATTATATAAATAATCTTCTTACAACAGTATCCATAAAATACCCAAACATTCTTTTTATATCAAAAGCTAGCTAATTGATATCAAAATCAAGGTAGAACATTCTTTTAAAACATCAAGGTAGAACCGCACTTCAAATGTAATCTAGCATGCATTCAGCCCACTCGAACCGCACTTCATCAATTTCAACTCTGGAGTACTTGAGATTTGTAAACTGTAAAAACACATAAATCCACCATATGTCAAATAACTAAAACAAATGTGTACATGTATCAAATAAAATAGATACTGAGTTTTTAAAGGATGCTGTGGAAGATAACGAATATAACATAGAATCTAAAACTTTCATATATGACACTTAGTATATGCTGCTTAGAATATAACATAGATAATTTGCTCCTTCTAATTCAAGTGTTCAGATTGATAAGAACCGACAGCATCATACAACAACTTACTAGGCATGATAATGGTTGAACAAAGAAATATGACTACACAACAAATCCAGTGAAGGAAGCATAGAAGAACAAAGCTACCTCTGATGAAGAGATATACTATTTATTATACTACCTCTGATGCCATCTTGGTATCCTGAATATCCTGCACTAAGCCCCCTATTTTCTGTGATTTCTGCTACCAACCACAGCAGCAAGGAATGCGGCAAGAAGGCAGCTGCCTCCTTAGTTCAGCACTCAAAACAGCAAGTTAGAGATTCCTTTTTGGTCCATTCAATCCTCTAGTAAGTAGAAACTATTTTCCCTTTGGTTTATGATGGATTTGGAGTGTATTGACCTAAGATATTATCCTCTTATAGCCCTCTATATTAAAGGCCAGCATACATGGAAAATTCAGCATGTTCTTCTGAAGTCATAACAGGGTAGGTAAACTTTACTTGTAGTTTTTATTCATTTGCTTCATGTAGGAGTAGATTCTAATAAATTCCCACACATTTAATGTTTAATGATCGGCTAGGGATAAGATTAGGGATCAACTTGATCATTTCCTCACTATGATTCAGTGTGTTTCTTTTTTGCGATTTCTATATAAATTCCATAAAATCATGGTTTAGTAAGTAATGAAGTCCTGTTGGGAGAAATTTTTCTTGCTAGTGAATTGATACAACGGTTACCGTTGAGCTGGGTGATTTTTCATCTTTTTTTATTTAAGGCTGAATTTGGATTCAGAAAAGGGTTAATCAGATAGAATGATGTAACAAGTGCTAGATTTCATATACCATTACTTGTTAGACTCTATATAATATTGATAACATTTTTATACCATGATCTTGGTTGTTGTCACATTGATAAACTGATTATTCTTGTAATATAAATTTTATGAAATTCAGTTGCATAAAATTATTTAAATGAATATGTAATCAATGTCATATTATTGATAACTTGATGAATGGAGAACAAAATAAAAGTTGAAAATTAAATACAAGAAAATTTTCCCTATAGCCATGTGGTAGAGGTCGAGCTTGTAACCTAAATAATGTAGTTAGGGGTCTCTATCTGATTAATGAAAAACATGAATATAGGTAAAAACAAAAGAGGTGAGTAAAATAATGAAGAGGGGTTAAATCATAAAAACAAAGAGTTCCCTATTCTTGAGGTACCCACAGGCATATTGACACTCACTCTTACTTCTAGTTGAACTCGAAATTCATTGGTATAGCTAAATATGGTAATGGGTACCCTTTAGGTTTGATTACCCATTTATCTTAATAGGTTAGGTTAAATTCGAGTATCAATGTGTTAGATATTTAAAGGAAGTTGAGCAGATTCAAAAAATGTAATCAATACTTTAATCCTAAGGTTACCATTTAAGATAGCTTATCCAGCCACTCTACTCACTGCAGCTCCTAATCTCTAATTCCTTTCTTCTTAGGCAATCATTTAGTCTCCAACTAGTATCTGGTTTGTAACAAAAGCATAGCATCCGGTTTGTATCAAAAAAATCATTGTAACAAAAGCATAGCATCCGGTTTGTGTCAAAAAAATCATAGCAAGCATCAGGGGAAAAGCATAGAAATTATCAAAATCACCAGGGGAAAAGCATCCGGTTGTTCACAAAAAAATCATTGTAATATAGAAACACATCAAGCACCAGGGGAAAAGCATAGCAGCAGCAAGATCTCAAAAGCTAAGAGACGTTCATAATCAATCAAAATCAATGAGTTTGTATCAATTATGATACTGAAACAGTGTTGGAAAATGCAACAAATTATCTTTAGGGCTTATATGCAAAATGGAAAATATTGTATTATTACCATTGCTGGAAGTGAATCCTTGTGGTCAACTCCAAAATTTTCAATTATATCTTTCATATATCGCATGATATAAAAACCACATTGCTCCGCATTCGGTTGTTGAGGAGCCTATGTTAGAAAAGAAATATTGGAATAACTCCTTCAAGGATAGTGAAACAGTTGCTAATCAAAAGGACATACCTTGACAACTACCCATGTTGGTTGTTTTTTCCCTTTCCTTCCAGCCTCCGCATTATATATTTTCAAGGCCCTTCATGCATATAACCTGTGGGAATTATATTGCCACATCAAAATACTTACGTGTTTCAACAAAGGTAAGAAAAGAAGCCAAAAAACTTACATGTTGACAACATATTTCCAATCTTGATCACGAATGCGGTGACTAAGAGGATCCAACAAAAAAATAATCTCCTTCTCAACATTGATGATAGTCAAAATCCAGTGAAAACTACACAAAGAAATATAATTAGTGTATATATGCATCTTGCAAGTTCTCAAAATATGCAAGTGAGAGTGATATATAATGTTATTCTTAGTCACCCAACATTGCATGGCACAACAACCAATTGACCAGATGAGGTACCAATTAGCCTACTGCTTAAGTAACAAGCCCTTTTATTCAACTGTTCTTGGATGAAATCTCTATTCTGATTTCTTGATGGTACATATTCCACAGGCACTGGATCCACCAATCTGAAATCCTGCAGCAACATCTTTTCCTGCATCTTTCTATACAGATGCCTACAATTGGAAAATATCCCAAAAAAATGATGAAATCTAAATTAATGAAACACATAAATAAAGTCCAATTCAATTGAAAGCTTACCACATATACACAACTATGCAAGTGTCTGTGATTAGCTTCAATTCACAAAAGGGAAATATGTCATCGCAATTAACATGGACTGTGCGCTCCAAAATCACATTCTCTGTTTCATCAAGATGCTGAAAATAACTATATAAGATGTGTAAGGGTCTTGGCACATTGGACGATTGTAACTTAGACTTCTCTTGTCTGTTGTCAACTTGTTTCTTCCTGGTCTTCTACATATATAGATGAACATTAACAGAGACAATTGTCCCATATGCAACAGTCTTGTCGTTAGGCTGCAATAACAACATCACTGCTTTTCCCTATAAGACAAACAATTCATGAATCTTCAACAGATAGTGCTTTACAAGATTCATTAGATACTAACGATGGGATAATAATATCAATGTGAAATATATATTTAACCTGTAAAGCCGAATCCTTCTCAATAACTTTCACATCATCATCATCATGTTCTTATAGGCCTTCATTTGAGAGGTGCCTATGACGTTCAACTTCAGGTTATATATCGAGGAGGCATTGTGGTTTAACTGAGCAGCTACCCTTCTCCTCACTCTCAAATTCTCGACCAGAAAGTTTCAACACCATTGCTTCCAATTTTTCTATTCTGTCACCTTGGTCAGAAAGCATAGCTTTTGCCTCCTTAAACTCTTTCTGTTGCCTTTCATAGGCAGCCTTATCAATTTGCACCTTCCCTCTAGCAAGCTTGAAGAAGGATGATGGAGTGACATTTGCTCCTATGCCTCTCACACGTCCACCATGTTCGTTAGAATTCAAGGCCTTCGTGAGAATATCCTCAAATGGTTTGGTAAAGGGCATCTTACCATCCTTCTTTTCGACAATATAATCATCCTGTCATGCCTCCAAATACAATAGCTTTAAATATATACATATATCATATATGTACAAAATAAGCAATTTATGTATACTTTTGCTTACAATCTTATTCACTGTTTGCTTCAACTCATCGCCAACAAATTCCCTAGCTTTGTTGAGCCGTCCTTTCTTCCAGAGGATGGCTCTGTTTATCTCTTCGTCATCACATAAAACACTGGACTATAAGCAAAAAACCACATCAAGTCAACAAACTCAACACCAACTATGACAACCATAAGTAGGAATTTAATGTTAACTAAATACTTACTATTTCTTCAGTCAAACCCGCATATCCTTTTCGAGAAAGATGATGAGGGTATAAGTTTGCCTTGCTTCTTTGACTTTGTAGTTCACTTTTCCTCTACATAGTGATAGATGAATTATAACCACATATATCAACTAGAATTTAAAAAGACCACCTTAAACAACTTACTATAAAGTCTTTAGACATCCGATTAATCACAAAACTACTCCAATCTTCACGTGAAATGCAATGCCCTTGAGGTACTTGATTGAGAAGCTTCGGATTATTTCTATTGGCTGGATGAATGTCCTGGTGAGGTGAGTTTTATACTGACGCCACTTGGTGTTTGCAGAGATCAAACACCCATTCCTCCATTTTGGGTCCAGTTGGTATGTCAACTACACAAACAAATATCTTAAGTATATAAATAAAAGAAAAGAAAAAAATGCATCACATAAGAAAGTATCATGTTACTTACATTGACGGATTCCCATATCATGTTCTTAACTTCATTCGGCACTTGCTTCCAAGAGTGGTAATTAATATTAACTTTTTCCCGAGCAAGCACACCAATAAAACTTTGCAATTCAGAAGCCTTTTGGCCAACTAGCTGTCCATACTCATTAAATTTGACACTTTGTTTGACTCCCTAAATCCTTTGAACAACAAGCTTAATCATTTGTGTACGACCTCTTTTTGATCTTGTTGTTTGGGTCATCCCGTCTGATCCTATGTCCTGACTATCCTCAGCACCCTCTTTTTGATCTTGTTCTTTGTCTTTTGCATTTGTGTGTGAATACTTATCATCATCACGTGCTAAATGGGCCTTTTTTCTAGTGTTCATTGTGTCAAAAACCTAATCATAACAGTGAGAATTTGAAATAGAGCAGAGCATATCATTCAAAATCACAACAAAGTAAACATTCGTATATTTTAAAAAAAAACTACTACCAAACAATGAACCAAAGTTACCAAAATAAAGTAAATAGTCACATATATAAACCATAAATAAAGTTACCAAACTAAAAATTCTCATTGTCAACCCAAATCCCATCACAATCTCCACGAATATAGGATGGTTCATTGTCATCAGTTTCGTCAATATCCATTGATGGCATCCCTTTTGTGAAGCATTGGTAGTGGATTGAAGGATCTCCCAACTAATCATCAGTGATGTATTCAAAATACTCTCTATTTGTAGTTGAAAGTACAATAGACCATGTGGGATCTTGAGGGTCTTCTACATAAAATACTTGCTTCGCTTGAGTGCCCAAGATAAATGGGTCAGATTTGAATCTCATTCTCTTAAGATTTACCAAGGTGAAACCATTATCATCTACTCTAATACCAATGTTATTCTCTACCCAATCACACTTAAACATTGGAACTCGAAAATCATGGTAATTGAGCTCCCATATTTATTGTATCACACCATAATACATCATGTCTGTTATAATTGGATTCTTATCCTTTGAACTTGCAACTTGCATTGTTTGTGCGAGCAAGCTTACACTCGAGTTTTGAACAACTGTAACATTATCACGTTCTTTCGTGTAATAAGTGACCACATCGATCATATAACTAGAGTATTTTAGCACTTGCTTGCTAGGTCCATTTGCCAACAGCTTCACTTTTTCTGATAATTGATTGGAGGAAGATGATGTTGTATTTGTAACCTACAATTCATCATAAGGGGGTTTAATTATTAAAATTCTTAAAGTTCTTGTGTTCAATAATAAACATGCTAATATTTATGGTACTTACATGTTCATGGAACCAAGAAATAAAACTTCTGTGGTGTTTATCTTGTAACCACTTTGCACCTTTAATAGGAAATTTTTGCTTCAAGTGTCATATGTTCCCTAATCAAAATATTTTGAAGAGATTAATCAGATATTTTTTTAAACAATTTCAGGAGATTATTACTGAACTAGAGGGCTTACACAATGTAAGGATCAACCTCAGCTTCATTTTCCAATACATACCGATGTGCTTGTTCCCACTCATCGTGACAACAGAAGTGCACCTTGGCACCTGACAAGGACTTAGTGAGTATTGTTTCACGATGCTTTGATGGAATCCCTATCGTGTTCATATTAGATAGAAATTCTGAGCAAAACTCTACAACTTCTTCAGCAATATAACATTCAGCCATGCATCCTTCTGGTCGATTTCTATTCCGCACATAACCTTTCAATGTTTTCATATATCTTTCAAATGGAAACATCCATCTATACCAAACTGGTCCACACAACTTGACCTCACGCATGAGATGAACTGTTAAGTGAACCATTATATCAAAAAATGAAGGTGGAAAATACTTTTCAAACAGACACAACGTCGTCACAATTTCTATTTGTACATTATCCAACTTTGAGGCATCTATTACTTTGTTACATAACACATTGAATAAGAAACAAAACCTTTTGATAGCATTTCTGACATGCTTGGGTAGAACACCACGGATGGCAATTGGAAGCAAATGTTGCATTAAGGTGTGGCAGTCATGTGATTTAAGACCAACCAGTTTTAGGTCCTTCATTGAGACAAGGTTTTTGATGTTGGAGGAGTAACCCATGGGAACCTTAATTCCGAACAATGAATTACAAAGTCTTCTTTTCTCATCCTTGCTTAATGTATAACATGCTGGGGGCAAAAATGTCCTTTTCTCCCCTTTTTGTGGTGCTAATTCTCCCCTAATTTTCATATCCACTAGGTCGTTTCTTGCTGCAATTCCATCTTTTGCCTTTCCTGGCATATCAAGTAATGTACCAATCAAACTTTCGCAAACGTTTTTCTCTATGTGCATCACATCAAGAACATGTCGAACATGCAGATCTTTCCAATACTCAAGTTTAAAGAATATCGATTTTTTTTCCAACAGGACTTACCATCATTTTCCTTTGATTGAAAATTTGCTCTAATTTTTCCCCATCGGCATGTAATTCCTTCTACTTTTTTTAAAACTTCATCACCGCTTAGTGGTTTTGGGGCCATAGTAAAGTCTCGCGTCCCATCAAATGACTTCTTCTGCCTTCGATAAGGATGATCTCTACGAAGAAACCGTCTATGACCTGTAAATGACATTTTTTTACTATGCTTCAACCTTTTTGCACAAGTTTTCTCACCACAGATAGGGAATGCTTGATATCCTTTTACAGTGCATCCTGCCAGGTTTCCATATGCCAAAAAATCATTAATTGTCCACAATAGGACAGCTCTAAGCAAGAATCTTTCTTCTCGGTGTGCATCATATGCTTCAACACCAACTTCCCATAATTCTTTTAAATCGTCAATCAAAGGCGCCAAGTACACATCAATGTCATTTCCCGGCTGTTTAGGACCAGAAATCAACAACGTGAGCATCATATATTTTCTCTTCATACACCACCATGGAGGAAGGTTATAGGTGATCATTATAACTAGCCAACAACTATATGTAGAACTCATCAAACTATGAGGATTGATCCCATCAGCTGCTATGGCCAACCTTAGATTTCTTGTCTCAGAAGCAAAATTTGGCCAATTATGATCCACAAGTCTCCAACAAGGTGCATCAGTTGGATGTCGCAAATAGGCATCACATACTCTTTTATTAGCATGCCAAATTAACTCCTTATATATTTCCTTGCTCCGAAACATTCTTTGAAATCTAGGAATAGGAGGAAAGTACCATAAAATTTTTGCAGGGACTCCTTCAATTATCCTAGAATTCTTGGCCAACTTCCACCTTGATAACCCACAAGTAGGACAATCGGTAAAATCCTCATACTCCTTCCAGTATAAGACACAATCAATAGGGCAAGCATGTATTTTCTTATAAGTCATCCCCATTGAACATAAGTTTTTCTTTGCATCATATAAAGATAAAGGCAATTCATTGTCAACGGGAAGCATTTCTCCAAACAAGACAAGTAGTTCAGTAAAACTATTATCACTCTAGCTGTATTTCGCTTTCAAGTTATATAATTGCATAATTGCAGATAACTTTGTAAATTTAGTACACCCAACATACAAGGGTTTCTCAGCATCCTCAAGTAATTTTATAAATTGATCTGGATTCTCTGAACTTTCATATGCAGCGTGTACCATATCTATAGGTTTATCAGCAAAATAGTTTTCACTTTCTCCAACTGCATGATTCTTTTCTTTAAATCTCCTAATACAGATTCTTCCCCATGCCATATCCATTTTTTGTATGTTAAGTCTATACCATTACAGTACACATGTGCCCTTATGCTGTTAATATTAGTGTTCCATAGATTGCCACATTTCGTACAAGGACAAGGTATACTAGTAGGATTAGTAGCATGTTGCAGCGCAAATTGCAAGAAAGATTCTAGTCCAAGTTCAAACTCATGTGATAATCTATCCTTTGCCATCCATGCCTTGTCCATTTTGTTGTACTAATGAATCTAAAATCAATCAAAAATATCAATACAATTACAACAATGAGCCAAAATTCTTAATCCATCATTATACAAATAAATTAACTATGCGGGTCCTCCAAGAAACCAACTACGCTTACCAAGAAAAGGATACGAATAAATTTCATAAACCAGAAACCAACTACTTCATCATTATACCAATAAATTTTAAACCAGAAACCAACTACTTCATCATTATACCAATAAATTTCTAAACCAGAAACCATGACATATCAGTGAAAAGAATTAGCCTAGACATAAAAGAAACTTGATAGTTCAAGGATTACATAAAACCAACTTAGCAACAGGAACTAACAACTCCTCAATCTATCAAACAAAAATGATAAAATCAGCTCAAGGTAGTGTTTGAGGAAATTCATCAAACACATTGCATGCATCAATCAATTAATACTTGCAAACAAGAGATCAAGAAGATGAAACTGTCGAAGATGAGGAAGAAATTCAGTAGCGATGATGTATAAAGGAAAAAATACAGGAATGTGAAGAAGGACTCGAGCGGTGGCAGTGAATGCTGGACCGGAGATGGATGAAGCAAAAAATACTGGAAGGCGAAGAAGGCCTCCTCTTCTCAACCAAATGGAGGAGTTGGAGGAGATGCGGTGTGGTTGGACGGAGAAGCAAGTTCGTCGTGTCTTGATCCTGATCGGGAGAGGAAGGGGCGTCGGATGTTTAGGTTTAGGAAGGGGGAAGAGGGAGATGAGGTAGAGAGAGATGGTCGGAGGTTTATGTTTAGGCTGAGAGAGATGGTCAGATGGTCGGAGGTTTTAAGTTTAGGTTTACGCGAGAGAGATGGTCACGTGGAGGAAGGTGCGGGATATAGATTTAGGTTTGGAGGGAACTTCACAGTGTAAAATTTTGGCTTGTGGGAAAATTAAAATATTTTATTTTGGTTCATTAACACCAGATTTTAAAAACCGCTGTTAAAATCGGTGTCTATTAACGAAAAAAAGGATGCTCATAGACATCGCCTAAAAAACCGATGTCTATGAGCTAAAATCTGCGCTCATAGACATCGGATTTTGGAAAAACCGGTGTAAAATACTCAAAGACATCGGTTTTTGCTTAAAACCGTTGTTGTTCCACTGATGTCTATGAGGGATTTTGTTGTAGTGGGAGAAAGGGAAAACCACCTTTTCCTTCCCTTACTTTATTTTCCCTAAATGAAAGGAGAAAGGAAAATGAACTTTTTATTCTAAGTGAAAGAAGAAAGGAAAGATAAACTTTTCCTTCTAAGTGAAGGGAGAAAGTGTTGGAACCCCAAGGTTGTATTGGTGTGATCAACAAGTTAAGTTAGGTCCTGCGTTGTTTCTAACCTTGTGTCTAAGTGTGAAGAGCTTAGGAACACAGGTAGTCGAGCGGAAGATACAACTAGTGAGAAGGACGACAGTCCTAGGGATGAGATGCTGCGGAACAGTACCCCGGTGGACGAGACGGAAGCGTGCGGTGGTTCCGAGGGATGAAAGCCAGAGCGGAAGATTGCTCGGGGAGCAAGAGACGCAGCTAGCTAGAAGGACGGCACGCGGTGCGTCCGAGGGACGAAGACTGTGGATGAGTACGCCGGCGGACGAGAAGGAAACACACAGCGATTCTGAGGGACGAGAAGCCGGAGGGAAGCCTGCTCGAGAAGACCGGAAGTTGGGTTCGGGTGAGCCCTATTCCGGATGGCAGAGATCACCCAAGTAAGCGGATCCGGAGCCGAAAACTAGGACCGAGGCGGGACTGAAACAGAGTAGAGGTTCCGGACGAAAAAGTCAACCAGAGTTGACTTTCGGGGTCCGGGGCGCCCGGAGCTGACCGGGGCGCTCGGACCCCTCCGGGGCGCCCGGAACCCTTCCGGGCGCCCGGACCAGCCTTTTGACCAGGATCGAGTTTTGACTCGATCTGATCGTTGGGGGATAAAGTTTATCCCCCTAAGGCACCCGGAACCCTTCGAGGCGCCCCGACCAAGGCTATAAATATAGCCTTAGTCCATAAGCTTTTCAACAATAATGAACTCTGAATTGTAATTCCAACGCTTGTAAGCTTTAGTCTAGAGTTGAGCTTCTATTTTCTGCACTTCAACGCTGTACGAGGCTTCTCCACCAGAAGGAGTTTTTTAAGTGAGCTTAATCTTCCTTGGATTAACAACCACATCGGCTGTAACCATGTATATCTTTTGTGTCTCGTCTTTTTAATGCTTTATTTATTTCCTCTGCTTTATTTATGCAAGTGTTAGCTTAAAGAGTTCGAGAAGGGTTGTTTTGTTTTTTATTTTTTACAGGACTATCCAACAACACCCTTCTAGCCGGCCGCAATGGTCCTACAAGTGGTATCAGAGCTGAGAGGCGACTAAGAAGGACTAACCGCCGTATGAAGCATCAAAACGATGGCCGGAGCTAGCGAATATCCACCAGCATTCGAGGGGGAGTTTTCTTCATGGAAGAAACAAATGGAGGTATTCCTTAACTCAGACCTTGGTATTTCTTTAATTTTAAAATCTAGTTATGAAGAACCGAAGAACACGAATGGAGAAAGACTCGATCTACGCCTCTGGAACAAAAAGCAATGTAACGAATCGATGGCAAACGGATGGGCAGAATTTCATCTCCTAACCATGATACCAAATGAAGATCTCAAAAGAATCGACGAATACAACAGCTCAAAAGAACTTTGGGAAAAGTTCTTAAAACTCTACGAAGAACCGATTGAATTCATCCCCTCAATAGACATCGAGCCGTCATCAGAAACCGAGACGGAAGAAATTTCCAAGACAGCCCCAATAGCTGAACTACATCCCGAGATCGATGAAGGGGGAGAATCTTCGGAAGAAAGTAATTCAACAGGGGGAGAACCAACGACCGACGAGGTAAGTAAGGTATGGACTCGAACCTCTGATTAATTGGTTCAATCAATCAAAAAATTGCCTGAAGATATTTGCGAATCAGAATTTGAATCATCTAAAGAATTTTTTGAATTACAAAATGTTTTGACGAAAGATTCTCGCAAATTAGAAATATTATCGAAAGAGTTTTTCGAACCTCAAAATGTTTTGACGAAAGAATCTTGCAAATTACGAAATATTTTTTCGAACAAAGCTTGCAAATTAGAGATAATATCAAAAGAGTTTCTCAGAGTAGAAAATTTATTATCCATAGATTTTTGCAAATTAAAATTTATGTTGTCAAAATACTTTTGCAAATTATAAAATTTTTTGTCGAACGAAGTTTGCAAATCAGAAGTATTGGCGAAAATATTTATTATGTTTGAATTTATACTATCAAAATATTTTTGTGAACTAGGAATTCAAAATACAATAGAAAATGACATGTTACAATTGTTACAAATTTCTACATGTTCAAATTTTCTTGCTTCAAAGTTAAGAAATTATGATAAATTAAAATGGAAATTTAAAACTTTCTGATAAAAGTATTAGAATAAATTAAATAAATAAATGCATAGAAATTTTTTAATGTTATCAATTTTCTTAAATTTTCTTGCATAAAGTTTCGGGCTTACAAAGATTTTTATGGAGAAAACTAAGAAATTTTTCAAAAGTTATTTTTTAATTTTTCCTTGACTTGGAAATATTTTCCTTGAAAATCATTGAAATATATTTTCATTATATTAACCTTTAGATCTTGCTTTGAACCCCATTTTTTTGTGATCAAAACTGGGAGAAGGAAAGTATAAGTCTAGGGGGAGGTAGAAATTGAAAATTGAAAATTTTTGAAATTTAATTTTTTCTATCTTATTGCACATTATTGCAATAACTTGTTTTAATTTTATGTCTAGTTTTGACCCTAGCTTAACTTGGGTTGATCACACCAAAAAGGGGGAGATTGTTGGAACCCCAAGGTTGTTTTGGTGTGATCAACAAGTTAAATTAGGTCCTGCGTTGTTTCTAACCTTGTGTCTAAGTGTGCAGGATCTTAAGAACACAGGTAGTCGAGCGAAAAATGCAGCTAGCGAGAAGAACGGCAGTCCGAGGGACAAGATGCGCAGAAGAGTACCTCGGTGGACGAGAAGGAAGCGTGCGGTGGTTCCGAGGGACGAAAGCCGGAGCGGAAGATTGCTCGGGGAGCAAGAGACGTAGCTAGCGAGAAGGACGGCACGCGGTGCATCCGAGGAACGAAGACTACGGATGAGTTCGCTGGCAGACGAGAAGTAAACACGCAGCAATTCTGAGGGATGAGAAGCCGGAGGGAAGCCTGCTCGAGAAGACCGGAAGTTGAGTTCGGGTGAGCCCTATTCTGGATCGCAGAGATCACCCAAGTAAGCGGATCCGGAGCGGAAAACAGGACCGAGGCGGGACTGAAATGGAGCAGAGGTCTCAGACGAAAACGTCAACCAAAGTTGACTTTCAGGGTCCGGGCACCCCGACCAGCTTTTTGACCAGGATCGAGTTTTGACTCGATCTGATCGTTGGGGGATAATGTTTATCCCCCCCTGGGCGCCCAAAACCCTTCGAGGCGCACCGACCAAATCTATAAATATAGTCTTGGTCCAGAAGCATTTTAACAATAATGAACTCTGAATTGTAATTCCAATGCTTGTAAGCTTTAGTCTAGAGTTGAGCTTCTATTTTCTGCACTTCAACGTTGTACGAGGCTTCTCCACCAGAAGGAGTTTTTTAAGTGAGCTTAATCTTCCTTGGATTAACAACAACATCGGTTGTAACTAAGTAAACCTTTTGTGTCTCGTCTTTTTAATACTTTATTTATTTGCTCTGCTTTATTTATGCAAGTGTTAGCTTAAAGAGTTCGAGAAGGGTTGTTTTATTTTTATTTTTTACAGGACTATCCAACAACCCCCTTCTAGCCGGCCACAACGGTCCTACAGAAAGGTGTCCCTTCACTCTCCATACCCTTAACTACAATTTCCCTTTTCTTCCTAACAACATTCCTTCTGGAGCTAATGGTTCTCCCCTACCACATAAAGCTTTGTCACTTACTACATGGTTCAAGGTTCGAACCTTGTCCATGCTTCTTTTTGGTTCTATTTTCTCTTATTAATTCTCTTTTTTTTTGAAAGAGTCCACATAAAGCCCATTCTAATCATGCAAAAATTTATATAAAATTACTTGAGACTTTATTTGTGTTACAATCTCCCATACCTCATAAAAAGTTCATCCTCGAACTTAGAATAGCTCTGGGTACTTTTGTTTCATATCGTCCTCGCGTTCCCAGGTAGCTTCTTCAAACCGTTGACCTTGCCACAGGACCTTTACTAAGGGCACCTCTTTGTTCCTTAGTCTTTTGACTTCTAGATCCAGTATTTGAATAGGTCGACTTTCATAACTCAGGTCCTCTTGAACTTGCACTATCTATGGCTCGATCTCTTGGTCTGTACTGGGAATACATTTCTTGAGCATTGAAACATGGAACACGTTGTGGATAGCCGACATCTCCTGAGGCAACTCTAGTTCATAAGCTACCTTGCCGACTCTTTTCAGGATCTGATACAGTCCCACATAGCGCGGACTTAGCTTACCCTTCTTTCCGAATCTCATCACTCCTTTCATAGGAGCTACTTTGAGAAATAATGAATCCCCGACGTTGGATTCCAACGGCCTACGCTGCCTATCCGCATAGTTCTTTCGCTGGCTCTGAGCAGTTTCTATTCTTTGACGGATTTTCTGTATATCTCGGGTGGTGTCGTCAATGAAATTTGTTTGGAGTCCCATCTCCTTCTTTTCACCACCTTCGTACCAGCATATAGGAGACCTACATTTCCTCCCGTACAGAGCCTCATATGGCACCATTCTAATAGTAGCTTGGTAGCTATTATTGTAGGTGAATTCCACTACGCATAGATATCGGCACCAGCTCCCTTTGAAATCTAAAGCGCAAGCTCGTAACATATCTTCCAGAACTTGGTTCACCCTTTCTGTTTGACCGTCGGTCTGAGGATGGAGGTAGTACTGAATAATAGCTTCGTGCCAAGGGCCTTCTGAACACATTCCCAAAAATATGAAATAAAGCGACCATCTCTATCAGAAATGATGGTCTTAGGAATCCCATGTAATCTGATGATTTCCATAGCATATAATTAAGCTAGTTGCTCAATCGAGTAAGTCATCTTGATTGCCAAGAAGTGGGTAGACTTTGTCAATCTGTCCATAATTACCCATATAACATCATATCTGTTCGTCGTTTTGGGTAGTCCTGAGATGAAATCCATAGAAATATCTTCCCATTTCCATTCTGGAATTTGAATTGGCTACAGTACTCCTCCAGGTCTCTGGTGTTCTGCTTTAACCTTTTGGCAGGTCAGGCAGGTACTGACATACCGAGCCACATCTCTTTTTAAACTGAACCACTAGAACTTCCCTTTCAGGTATTGGTACATCTTGGTGGATCCAGGATGCATCGCATAAGGTGTTCCGTGAGCCTCCTCCAATATCTTCTTTCGAACTCTGGATCATCGGGAATACATAAGTGGTCTTTGATGTATAGTATTCCACTGTCCGCAATATGAAATCCATCATTCTTTCCTTCTAGGACCTCTTGCTTGATCCTCTAGATGCTTGGGTCACGTGCTTGTTTTTCTAATATATCGTCGAACAGCGTCGGTGCTATCGTCAGGGTAGAGAGCTATCCAGACATGATTTCGACCCCGTAACCCATAGTTTTCCTTTGCTTCCCAATAAATTCAAATATCGGTTCTGCTTCAGGCCGGAAGATCACCTTTCTTTTACGGCACTCGATCGAAGCACCATACTTGTTCAGGAAATCCATGCCCAATATAGTGTCATAATCCTGCATGTCGAGCACTATCAGATCACAATAGAGTTCTCTGTCCGCGATTCTGATGGGTGCGGCTCGCTGCATATGGGTCGATGGCATCACTTCTCCCGAGGGCAGGGTCGTTAAGAACTTGCAATCTAAAGCTTGTGGTGGCATGTCTATCTTCTTTGTGAAAGGCGTAAAGACGAACGAGTGCATTGCCCCAGTATCAAATAATACAGTAGCATGCTGACTAAAAATAAATATCTGACCTGTGACAACCGTAGAAGCATTTGCCATGTCTTTCTTGCTGAGAGAGAAAATCTTGGCATTTATCGTAACTGGCGGGGCTTCCAATCTTCCCTGGCTTATCTGAGTACCTTCTATCGCAGCTTGCATCTGGTGTAGCTGTGAGGGAGCACCCCTGTTCTAAATATACTAGTGAGGAGGTGCCTGAACTTGGGTAGGGCAGTCTCTGGCTCTATGTCCTTCCAGTCCACAGTTGAAACACCTATTTGTGCCCTTGTGGCACACCCCAGGATGCTTCTTTCCACATGTAGTACACTGAGGGTACGTGGGTTGTTTATTTGCTGGACCGCTCTTAGAGTTGTTCCATTGCTTTCTCTTACCACTGTGATTTGCTTTCTAGCTAGATTTGGTATTTTGAGGTTTCTGTCCTCCTGACTGGGCTTGACTCTTACCCTCGTTCAGCGCCTTCAGGTAGTGTTCGGTGATTAGGGCACTGCTGAACAGCTCTTCTGCGGTCTGTGGTCTATTAACCCCGCTGGCCACATTCAGAGCTATTTCGGGTCGGAGCATCTTCAGCATGAGTCAGATCCTTTCTCTTTCGGTACTGACCAACTCTGGGCATAGGCATGCGAGTCGGTTGAATCTTTTCACAGCTTCGTTAACTGATAGGTCACCTTGCCGGAATTCGGTGAACTCGTCGTAGTGCTTGTTTATCACACGCATATGGAAGAATTCCTCGAAAAATTCAGCTTTAAAGTCCGTCCATCTCATTAGGTTCACTTGCCTCTTTTCTTTAACCCTGTCCCACCACATCCTGACATCTCCCGAAAGGCAGAATGATGCACACTTGACCTTTTAATGTTCTCGCCAGTCCAGTAGCTCTACTATACTTTCTACAGTCTTGAACCAGGCTTAAGCGTTCCATGGTTCACAAGTGCCAGAGAAATTTTTCGGCTTCAGCCTCTGCCACTGAATTAGATACGCCTCTTGTCGAACTACTGGGGCTGGGCCTATCGGTGGTACTAGTGCAGTTGTAGGTACGACTGACATCTGATTCAGGTTCACTAGTGGGGTGGTAGGGTTCCCTTGTTGATTCATCAGAGCATTAATTACTTGCTGCTGTTCTGTAACCTGACGCTGGAGTTCAGTAACTACATGCATCAGATCAGGTGGGGGTACTGTCTCATTGATTCTGTTATTGCGTCTTCTAGCCATGCTTATCTTCATCAATGACAACGAGGCTAGCATAAGGTTATTATCATTTTAACCTACATTCATGCATACTTAAACTAAAGCATTCCTTATCATACATAAAAGAAATAAAGTAGGCATAGAAGTTCTTAATTGGAGTGGCAGGAAGGAGGCTTGATGTGTGTGTGTAGAGGAAAGGCAGACCTGCTCTAATACCAACTTGTAACGCCCGCCCTTCCCCTACTGATGGTCAGGGGTGGCGCTACGCGAACATACATACATGTGCATTCATTGTAGCGGAAGAATTTTTTAAAAAAAATAAAATATACATAGAGAACTATATAATCATGTAAACATATTAAACATGTAAGCATCCTTAGCATTCATGTGCGTAACTTAATTTAACATTTAATCACTGAACCTAACATAGACTTCAAGCATAGTTTAGTTGCCTTAACATTCAAGCATGAAAAAAAAAGGTTCTTAGCATTTCTTTAACTAAACCAAGTGTATACTAATTCAAGATTCATCGAAATAATAAAATGAGATAGTCAAATAGCAACCATTAAAAGCATCAAGTAAAAAAACAAGTTAACAAGCAAAACTTAGAACATGCATAAGTCTTGACACAAAACAGATCTCTTCCACCATGCCACTGCCACACACACCCTTTGCCCCTCCTATTGCTCCCTTTAGTTTAGCCATTCTTTACCCTTTTCTGCAGTACAAGGAAAAGTAAATCTATAAGTACATAGGCTTAGTAAGTTCCTTTCCTACCCACAAAAACATGCATCATGAAATTGATATAAAGTAATGACATGTTCATCTAATCAACACATAGATTTAACAATTTGCATGATAGCATAAAGTAGTGTCATACTCATTTGACAAATCATAAACATAGCATACGAGAGCATAAGCATAAGGTAGTAGCATGTTAATTTAGGCATCATAGACATATTACAAGAGAGCATTTTCTTGAAGCATAAAAAATATCAAATAGCATGAAATAAGTATATGCAAAAATGTTCTTTTGAAAACATATATCATAAAAATACTTAAACATAAATCTCAACATGAGGGCGCGACATTGTACCACATACATGAATTGCGCGCATCCTTAAATAAATCCGAGGTAGTTAATCCTGAACCTACTAGGGAACTAGGCCCGTGCTTCGACCTAGGGGCAACTTAGGAGCCCATCCCATGGACCATTCTTAGGGTCCGGTACAAGCCATACAAAAGTAAAATAGCATATCATGTTTCTTGTCATATCATGAAGAGTGCTCTTAGTCCCAACTTATAGGGAAGCAACTCTTAGCCATTTCATCATACATAAGTCTTGCATAAGCATAACATGGTGACATAAAGTTCACATATCACATAGCATATCATAGAGAGTCATTATCATGCATAGTTGGGGTTTTGAACTTTCTACAAACCCTAATTCCATGTCTAGGCCGACACCTATAAAGCATGATTCTAGGTTTCTTTTAAGCAACTTTAAGCATGAAACTTTAAACTAATATCACATGATACATGGCATAGCAAGTGAGACTTTTAGCAAGCATAAATGAGTTTCTAACCCTAATTTCAAGTCTTGGACGAAACCTATAGAGCATGAATCTAGGGTTCTTTTAAGCAACTTTAAGCATGTAACCTTAAACTAATATCACATGATACATGGCATAGCAAGTGAGACTTTTAGCAAGCATAAATGAGTTTTTAACCCTAATTTCAAGTCTTGGCTAAAACCTATAGAGTATGAATCTAGGTTTCTTTTAAGCAACTTTAAGCATGAAACCTTGAACTAATATCACATAATACATAACATAACATAGAAGAAATCATATGCAAGTCTAGTTGGAATTAAACTTCCCAAAGCCCTTTTCATTTCCTTCTTGGACGAAAGTTACAAGGCATGCCCCTAGGTTTTAAAGCAACATAAAAACATGGAGACAAAAAACTAACATCACCTAATAGAATACACATCATGAGGAGTCATAATCAAACATGATTAAAGTTTTGAACTCTCTTCAAACCCTAATTCATATTTGGCCGAAACTTACAAGGCATGTTCCTAGGTTTTTAAGCTACATAAATCATGAATAGAATCTTAATAACATCACATAACACTTTAGGTATCATGAGAGAAAGCGTAAGCAAGTCTAATTTGAGTTTAAACTTCCCTAAGACTTTTATTTCTTCTTGGCCGAAACTTCAAGGCATGTTCCTAGGTTTTCAAGCTACATAAATCATGAATAGCATCTTAATAACATCACATAACATATTAGGTATCATGGGAGAAAGCATAAGCAAGTCTAATTTGAGTTTAAACTTCCCTAAGCCTTTTATTTCTTCTTGGCCGAAACTTCAAGGCATGTTCCTAGGTTTTTAAGCTACATAAATCATGAATGACATCTTAATAACATCACATAACATATTAGGTATCATGAGAGAAAGCATAAGCTAGTCTAATTGGAGTTTGAACTTCTCTAGGCCTTTTTTTTCTTCTTGGCCGAAACTTCAAGGCATGTTCCTAGGTTTTTAAGCTACATAAATCATGAATAGCATCTTAATAACATCACATAATATATTAGGTATCATGGGAGAAAGCATAAGCAAGTCTAATTTGAGTTAAAACTTCCCTAAGCCTTTTATTTTTTCTTGGCCGAAACTTCTAAGCATGTTCCTAGGTTTTTAAGCTACATAAATCATGAATAGCATCTTAATAACATCACATAACATATTAGGTATCATGAGAGAAAGCATAATCTAGTCTAATTGGAGTTTGAACTTCTCTAGGCCTTTTATTTCTTCTTGGCCGAAACTTCAAGGCATGTTCCTAGGTTTTTAAGCTACATAAATCATGAATAGCATCTTAATAACATCACATAACATATTAGGTATCATGGGAGAAAACATAAGCTAGTCTAATTGGAGTTTGAACTTCTCTAGGCCTTTTATTTCTTCTTGGCCGAAACTTCAAGAGTAGGTTCCTAGGTTTTTCTTTTTTTTTAAGCAGCATAAAAAAAACAACAACAAAGAAAACTACTTGTACTGTAGGTGAGGGGAATACTTACTTCCTCTTGCTTGGTTTACTAAGAAAATACCCTTGGTGGAGAAGAAGAAGAAGACTCTTTTTGCTCCTAGAACTCCCTTTTCCTTATTTTGCTTGTAAGAAGAAGAATGTTTTAAGGACCTCTCTTTGTGAAGTTTTTCTAGGAAGAAACCTTTAGCTTGAATTCGACAATAGGAGAGAAGAGGTTTTAGGGTTTCGGTGGAGGGAGGAAGAAGAAAAAAAATAACTTTTCTTCCTCTTACTTCTTTTTATTCTAAATGAAGGGAGAAAGAGAAAACCACATTTTCCTTCCCTTACTTTATTTTCCCTAAATGAAAGGAGAAAGGAAAATGAACTTTTCATTCTAAGTGAAAGGACAAAGGAAAGATAAACTTTTCCTTCTAAGTGAAGGGAGAAAGGTGTCCCTTCACTCTCCCTACCCTTAACTACAATTTCCCTTTTCTTCCTAACAACATTCCTTCTGGAGCTAATGGTTCTCCCATACCACATAAAGCTTTGTCACTTACTACAAGGTTCAAGATTTGAACCTTGGTCATGCTTCTTTTTGGTTCTATTTTCTCTTATTAATTCTCTTTTTTTTTTTTTGAAAGAGTTCACATAAAGCCCATTCTAATCATGCAAAAATTTATATAAAATTACGTGAGACTTTATGGGTGTTACATGAACTTTGAATTTAAATCTAACAAAAGTAAAGCACAACAATAAAGAAATTAATCTAAAACTATAGTGAAACCTAATTAGGTGTCAATGATAAAACCATAACGCATTGTCACCCTACGTTTTGATTAAATCATCATCACTCACTTAAACTAAGAAAGAATAACAAGACATAAATGAATCTAATCTTAAGCATAGAAATAAGTAGAAAAACATCAGAAAAATCTAATCTAAAGCACCAATTAAAATCCTAATTTAAAACCTCTACACTTAACCATTAACCAAGCACAAATTAAACACATGTAGAGCTTCAACAATGAAATGAAATGCTAAATTACTTGCTAAAAATAGTACAAACATAAAAGGAATCTATGACAAGCTACAAAAAGTAACAAAATGCACTAAAAAGGGTAATCCGATCCATTCTCACAACCAATCTATCAATCTTCACTCTCTTGCCGTCACTCAAGAGTGCCAAAGTCGAGAACACCCAACTTCGGACCTCAATGAAGAACCTCAGCTGCGTCTCAGTTCAAGGTATGCTCAACAATGCTGGCAGACCACCTCCAGTAAGCTAGAACAACCCGAAACCCCATAAATGGCCGAAAATGCTGGAAACATGCAATCCGGAATCTCTGGATCTGGATGGAAGCTGTGGATGATGGTTTGATGTCGGATGGAGCTCAGGAACACCAGAGGACCACCGCCGATAGTCGCTGATGTGAATCGGAGTCGTCGATTGGAAGAACACCTCCAAATCGCGCTGGAACAGAGAGATGGTGGGAGCCAAATTCCACCGGAGGAAACACCCTCCGATGGCTCCAGAAGATCGGGATGAGCTGTTGTAGAGATTATCCACCGAGGTTGAAGCTTGGTAGGATGATCGGAGAAAGAATTGGGGTCGGAATAGCCAGTGGCGCTCGCGCAACGCGAAGAACAGCACCGTGGAGATCGGCGAAGCCACAAAGCTACTGTAGCTTCTCTTTTGAATCTGATCCAGATCCGAACGGATGGCTGTGATTGATTTGTAGCTTGATCAACGGTGAAAAGTCGCTTAAAATCTGATCTGAAGGTGTTGATCTTGATCAAGGGTCAGGATCTACTCTCCCTTAGGTCGGATCGACCATATCTTCACTGGATGGTTCAGATCTGTCCAATCTTCGATGAACGGTCCATAATGCTCCGTAGCTTGATCTTCTCGTTTCAACTCCGATTCGAGCACAAATTCGGTCCAAATAGATCCAAATCCAAGATCCTTTGATGCCTACAAAATAAGAATCAAATATTAGCATCAAATAACACTAAAAATAAGATAATTTGCAATTAAGTCTAAAATCGATACAATGCATAAAATATGATGTAACCGTGATTTAAACCTATGAAATCAACATCAAACCATGCATATATGAATCAAAATAATACTGTAAAATCATGGTTATCAGCCAGCGATCTTATATTTTAATCAAGGTGTGCTTTGATCAATCAAGAACTTGCTTGATTGATCAGACACATGTTTGATTGCACATGCGGGTTGCTAGAAAAAGTTCTGTACTTGTACAATTTTTGTACAGGGGAGATTGAAACAGAACGGAATTCCAGCACCTTCAAGTGGTATCAGAGCATGTTTTCTGGCTCTGTGTGATTGGTTTCAGTTAAATAATGCACTACTCATATATAAGTTTAGGCAGGATAATAGTAGGATGTGCAAGAAAGATTAACTCTGTGGTTGAAGGTGTCCTAGTTCCAACTATTATGGATTTGTGTGTTTATGTATGATTTGAACCCTTAGGCATATCAAGGTTATTTTGTGTTGTGCATGATTGTAATAATTAAATACGACCGGTTGCTGTATTATTTTTTTTACATTCTATTCGATCTAGATTACATGTAAATTCCGTTGTGGAATATAGGATCGATAAATGTAAATCTTTATTTCTTTTGTTGTGGCATGTATCTTTGTTATGAGTGGTGTTATTTTGAGGACTAGAGGCGTGGCGAAGAAGGAAACAAGATAGATGCAACGGCTTGATCCATTGGCGGCATATTGGAGGATAGCGATGGATGATGCCATAATAGTTGGAAATTTTATTTTCAAATTTATTGCCTTTATATGTTATTTTTGTTGGGAGATCGGTGGCCGGCTTGAAGGGTGGTTGGATAGACGGCACCCCCAAATTGATTGCTTCCTACACTTGTTAGCTTGCACAGCGGAATAATACAATACAAATACGAATATGAAAGCTAAAGACAAGAATAAGAAAATGCAAACAAACTAACACGTCGATTTACGTGATTTGGAGATTAGGGCTCCTACTCCACGGCTGCCCATAAGGTGGACGATCCCTATCCGTCGGTGGATTAGTCGCCGGCAAACTCCGGCTAGCTCAAACCTCCTTGTGGGTGGAGAAACCTCGCCACAAACTAACCAAGACCTCTTGGACACAAGGGAAACCTTGAGCACTTGTAGACTACTAATTAGACTTTAACCAAGTCCAATTTTGTCAACTATAACCAAGCTCCCAAGGCTTGGTTATATAGGCCACGGGTTGGAAACCCCGCCTACCAGTCGACTGCTAAAACCAGCAGTCGACTGCCCTCTGTGGAAATTCGATCGTTACATCCCAACGACTCGATACCAGTCAACTGCCAAAAGTAGCAGTGGACTGCTCCACACTCGCTGAGCGAACAGAAGCATTCTGTTCGCTCCCAGTCGACTGGCCAGTAGACTACACCAGTTGACTGATGGAACCATCAGTTGACTGGTACCCAAGTACAATTCACTCAACACTCGGACCCTTACCCTTACGACTCATTTGAGGCTTCCTTTGCAGCCTTGACCTCTTGCCTTCAAGCCTACTTCCTTTTTGGCTCTCGTCCCTCGGATGCATACAAGCCCGCAGCTTATCCCCAATGTCATCCTTCGCGTATGCCTCGCAGCCGCTTCCCTCGGCCCTTGTCCTTGCTGCCTTCTCCACGGTCCCTCAGATGCATACAAGCCTGCGGCTCATCCCCAATGCCATCCTTCACCGGACTTGAAGCCATCAACTTATGTCACATGTGTATCCTATAGTCCTGGACAACTCAAGTACACATATCAAATACAAGGGTGAACCTAACTTAAACCCTTTGCCCAAACACCAAAACACATGGTCGCACGGACCATTGTGATTGCTCCAACAATCTTCTCCTTTTTGATGTTTGGCAATATGTTTAAGTTAGGGAAAACATAATAGCAAAATAATATGCTAAAAACAATGGACTTACGTTGCCAAGGCTACACACTTGGACTTATACTGCCGAATGGACTTACGTTGCCAAGGCTAGACACTTGGACTTACACTGCTCAATGAACTTACGTTGCCAAGGCTACACACTTGGACTTACACTACCGAATGGACTTACGTTGCCACGGCTAAACACTTGGACTTACACTACCGAATTGACTTATGTTGCCAAGGCTACACACTTGGACTTACACCGCCAAAACAAAAATGCAACATGCATTTGAACCTATCCCAATGCTCCCCCAACACCTAAGCTCCCCAATGATCTAGGATTTTTCACAGGGCATTTTAAGAACCTATCCCAAGGCTCCCCTACACCTATGCTGTCCAATGAGCTAGGAATTTTATCACAGGGCTTTTTAAGAACCTACAAGGCTCCCCTTACGTAAAGGCACTAAGGTTTTCCCAACTAAACCTTACTTCTCCCCCTTTGCCTAACATCCAAAACGTTCTCCAACAATATCCCAATTGTTGGAAACTTGTCATCGAAATTGACCCTAAACTCATATATATATCCCCCATGGATCTCATACATCTATACGAGCTGACCCGGTCAAAAATTAATGTTGAAAACAGTTTCAGACTAGTATTAGTCGACTGCCCCAGTCGACTGCCCTTATAAAAAAAACACACAGAACCATTCTGTGCTCGATTTTCACTGTTACGAGTCGATTGACACGCTATTTCAGCCATTTTCAACATTCTGAACTCAATTTCAGAAATGCGCCAATAATTCCACAGACCTCCAAAAATCCCCAAATTATATGAAGAGGTCTATTTTACCCTTGTCTACTTGGAAAAAATATATTCAAAAATGCATCTATCACCAATCCCAAGATTAACACAAAATCTAAAACTAGCTAAATGGTTCAATTGAACCTTGACATAAAGTCCTAGTTTTGGCTTTATTTTGATGTATTTTCCCATATTAACCCACAATGCATCCCTAGCATTGATATATATGGTATCTATACATCCAAAACTAATTTTCATGCTATATGATCCCAATTGTCATATTTCTTGCATGAAACACAACCTAATTATGCCAAAACCCTAGGTTTGAGACTCAAGTCCGTCTCTTAATCACTTCGCACATTCCATGACCCAACCTACACTCCCAAGTAAAATCCACTTGAGATTCATTACCCATGGGTTCCAATTTGACTCTTTGAGCTCCCCCTAGAGCTCTTAGCCTTAGCCACCTCCCTAGGTGACTCATCCATAATTGCTAGGCCACATCGGTGCACCTCTGATGACACTTGGCCTACAAACCAAACTCTCTTAACCTTGGACACCTTGTCCTTGGTTAATTTCTCCTTACCTTTAAATGACTTTCTCTTGTCATTTATTGGCTTCTTCTTGCTATAGTCATATGCAACCCCTAGCATAAGACTTTCCCTTAACATTGGAGACACTAGATCGGTTGTAACTCCCCGCCCCTTCCTACTCCAGCTGACGGGGGTTACTTATCTTTTCTTCTTAAAACAGCGGAAGTTTTATCTATAGTATAATTTTATTTTATTTTTATTTTTTAAAACTTTTTCTTTACTTTTCAAATCATCATCACTAACTACCTATCATATGAGTCACATAACATGCTTAACATAAATTTAAACCATAATATCAAAGAGCATGATGAAATGTCATGGAGTCATAAAAGAGTGACATAAATATAATTCTTATTAACTAGAAGCAGGTCTTTCTCTTTAGCCGAGTCACTACTACACACGTCCTTCTTGCCCCCTCCTGCTGCTCCCTTAGTACATCCATTCTTTACCCTTATCTGTGGTATAAGGAAAGTAAGCTGTGAGCACACAAGGCTCAGTAAGATCCTTTCCTACTCACAAAAACCGTATAGCATAATTAAAACTCCAAGGCATAAAGCATAAAGACAACTCATCATATCATGTATAGAAGCATCATATTATAACATAATCGTAAGGTATCATGGCCTATCATAACATGCATCCTAGCATAACATAATCATAATCATAGCATATCGTAACATGATCATAAAGTTCATCCTAGCATAACATAACATAATCATAAGCATTATAGCGTATCATGATATAATCATAAAGTACATCCTAGCATATCATAATCATGATCATGGCATATCATAACATAATCATAAAGTTCATCCTAACATAACATGTCATAATCATAAGCATCATGGTATATCGTAACATAATCATAAAGTGTTATACGAGATGACTTTCAAAAACATGATTCATGCAATAATATATGCAACATGTCCTTTGAAAACTTATTACATACATACTTAAACATAATCATAACATGATTAGGGCCCCGACTTGTACCACATACATAAATGCGCGCATCCTATGTAGGTCCAAGGTAGCAAGTCTTGAACCCTACAAGGCATACATACTAGGCCCATTTCTTAGTCCATCGACCTAGGGGCACTTAGGAGCCCATCCCTAACGAGGCACGTTTCTTAGTCCATCGACCCCGGGGCGCTTATGGAGCCCACCCTTGGTACAAGCCATATAAAGTAAAGTAGCATGTCATACATATCATGGTTCTTAATATTTCATGCACATCATATTTCTTATCATATCATACCATACAAAATTTGAGCACACAGCTCATCATAATGGTATGTAAAATTTGGGCACACAGCACATCATAATTACATGCATAATTTGGGCACACAGCTCATCATAAATAGCATGCATAATTTGGGCACACAGCTCATCATAAATAGCATGCATAATTTGGGCACACAGCTCATCATCATAACACACAGCATAGCATAAGGGTTACCATCATACATAGATCATAAGTGTACATAATTAAACATAGAAGCATAACAAGCTCTTACCACATTATAAACATTTCATATGAGATACATGGGAAATCATATTTAGATTTCTAACTCTAATGTCATGTAATGGCCAAAACATATAGATGTGACTTAGGTTAGAAATCAACATACAACCATGTGAACCCTAAAACCAATATCATATCATATACCATAAGGAAACATCATGAGCATGCTTTAGGTTAGGTTCTAGGTTTCCTAAGCTTATAAATCTTATCATGGCCGAATCTTATCAATAATTACATTGGGTTAAAAACAACATTCAAGCATGTGATACCTAAGCAAATATTACAAGGAACATCATGAGCATAGTTAGGTTAGGTTCCAAGTTTCCTAGGCCCTTAAACTTGTTGTGGCCAAAACCTTTAAGGCTTGGAGCTAGGTTTCAAGTGTCATAAAAACATGGAAACCCTAAACAAATTTCATAGCAATTATTACAAGGAACATCATGAGCATAATTAGGTTAGGTTCCAAGTTTCCTAGGCCCTTAAACTTGTTGTGGCCGAAACCCTTAAGGCTTGGAACTAGGTTTCAAGTGTCCTAAAAGCATGGAAACCCTAAACCAATTTCATAGCAATTATTACAAGGAACATAATGAGCATAATTAGGTTAGGTTCCAAGTTTCCTAGGCCCTTAAACTTGTTGTGGCCGAAACCCTTAAGGCTTGGAACTAGGTTTCAAGTGTCCTAAAAGCATGGAAACCCTAAACCAATTTCATAGCAATTATTACAAGGAACATCATGAGCATAATTAGGTTAGGTTCTAAATTTCCTAGGCCCTTAAACATGTTGTGGCCGAGACTTGGAAGGCTTGAATCTAGGGTTCAAGTGTCCTAAAAGCATGAGAACCCTAAACAAATTTCATAGAAATTATTTCAAGGAACAACATGAGCATAATTAGGTTAGGTTCTAAATTTCCTAGGCCCTTAAACATGTTGTGGCTGAGACTTGTAAGGCTTGAATCTAGGGTTCAAGTGTCCTAAAAGCATGAGAACCCTAAACAAATTTCATAGCAATTATTTCAAAGAACAACATGAGCATGTCATATTAATTTCATAACTTGTCTTAAGGAAGATCATGGCATAATTAGTTTATATTTAACAATTTTTCTAGGCCCCTAGTCATATCATGGCCGAATACATATGAGTATGGAATGAAGTTTAATCATCATATAGGCATGAGCATATCATGTTAACAACTTCCTCATCATGAGGCACATATCATAAACAAAAATAAGAAACATGCTTGGTTTGAGTCTTAACTTACCTATTTCCTTTGTTCATGTTTGGCCGAGAGTCTAGGGGTATGACTCTAAGTTCTAACCAACATTCTAGAATATGAACATTAGATAAATCCCTACCATAAGATACATGTTACAAGAAGCATAATGAGCATGTCAAAATTTAGGTCTTTACATTTCCTAGATCTTGTCTTGGCCGAAATTTTCATGAAGGTATCCTAGGTTTTTAGGCAACCAAATCTCATAGAAAAATACACAAGCTATTGTACCACAGGTGAGGGAAACTTACATCCTTTTGCTTGTGGTTTTTCTTAAGGAAAAAGTTATCCTAAGTGCCAAGAAAGGAGAAAGCTTCTTCTTCTTGCACCTCCTTTTGCTTCTCTTGCTTGGAAGGTATAGATCTTGAAGGTTTCTTCTCGAAATTTAGTTTTTCTAGAGGAACTTAGCTTAGCTTTTGGAATAAGGAGAGGTAAAGGCTCTTGGTTTCGGTGAAGAATGAGGAAGAAGAAAGAAGGAGGAAGAAAAAGGAATTTAATCTCTTGTTTTTCTTCTCCCAATCTATTTATTCCTTTGCCAATGAAACATGTCTTCATTCATTCCCTCAACTCCTCTTTTCCCCCACTCCTTTAATTCCCACGAAAAATAGAGAGAGGGAGGGAACTAGGCAATTTACCTTTTGCTTGCTTCTTCTCTTAACCAAGAGGAAGAGGAGGTAAGCCACTTGGTTTTCTCTTGCTCTTTTGCTTAGTTTTCTTTTATTTTATTCTCATCTTTAACTAAATTTTCATTCCTTTATATCCAAATATTATTCATTATTCTAGTGGTTATTACATATCAATTTATCTCCATTATTTGTGGGAGGTTCAAGGTTCAATCCTTGACCTCACCTCTTCTTATTCTATTTTTGGTTTCTATTTTCCCCTTTTTCTCTTATCCTTTTTATTTCTATGCTCTAAAGAAAATAATACCCATATACTTATCTTATAATTTTGTGGGTGCTACATCGGTATCCTAGACCCGATCTATCATTGTTGGGTCATTGGCTACCCAACACCATACCTAAACCCTTAGAACCAACATTGAATCTTTCTAGGGTTTTCTCTAATTTATCAAGCTTTGCCTTCAAAGCTTGATTTTCCCTTTCTAGGTTCCTAAACCTAGAGTCAACATGTCCACCATGGGCATTCCTAGACCTACCCATTCTAGGTATGTGTCTTCCCTTCTTGGGATTAATGCCTTGGTTTTCCTTAGATCTACCATTTCTAGAGTTATCATGAATGGATACCTTAGGGTTTTGATCTACATTAACCCTATTTCTATCATGATATTTAAAACCAAAGTTATGCATGGGTAAATAATAACAGTTATTTCTAGCATGCATGGAGGAGTTTAAATTTGAATTAAACTTCAAGTTAGGATATACCTCCCTTACCCTTGAAGCTCCCCCTTGATTTGAGCTCCTCTTCTTCTTCTCCCACTTCTTTAAATGCGCAAGCTTCTTGATCTCCCTCTTATTGGGGCATTTTGTGTGGTAGTGGCCCTTCTCTCCACATGTGAAGCACACAATGCACATTTTCCTTCCTTGGGCTTCTTCATTCCTACACCCCTTGTTAGTATTCAAATTAACTTGGATGGGTTTAGGAGTTACCTTCTTCTTACCCATAAGGACATCTACTCTTGTAATATCCCTTTTCATTGCACCCGAAGCACACAATGTGATTTTTTGACTTTGCTTTGGTCGATGTGCTCACTAGGTTGACTTCTTCCAAGATCTCTTCTTCGCTTGTCTTGGATTCTTCTTCAACCCTTGAGGATGTTTCCTCATCCCCACTTGTGGATTGAATTTCTTCATCCTTCTCCTCCTCGGAAGTTGAGTGTGAATCATCTTCTGGTTGCTCCTCCTTCTATTCTTGAGCTATTAAACTCATCTCCTTGGGCTTTACCTCTTCATGTGTAGGCAAAAGTTCCTCCCATGGAACTTTCCTCACTTTGCTCCACAATTCATGGGCGTTCTTGTACTCACCTATACACCCCATCACATTAGAAGGCAATATATCAATTAAAATTGATATTACCTTATCGTTTGCCTCCGATCTTGAGGTTTGCTCTTTCGTCCAATGTCGTGGTCGGAGCTTCTTCCCTTTCTTGTCCTTCAGAACTTCAAATGGCTCTTCCACCACCATCATTGTGTCCCAATCTGTCTTGAAGAAGTTCTTCATCTTCACCATCCAAAAGGTGATGCCCCATAAGCTTCCTCCTTCGAACTTTGGCGGATCAATTAAGCCAGTCATCTTCTTAGCTTCCTCGGCGGTTAGTCCGACAAAGAGCGGGATTGCTCTGATACCACTTGTTGGGAGATCGATGGCTAGCTTGAAGGGGGGTTGGATAGATAACACCCCCAAATCGATTGCTTCCTACACTTGTTAACTTGCGCAGTAGAATAATACAATACAAATATGAATATAAAAGCTAAAGACAAGAATAAGAAAATGCAAATAAACCAACACGCCGATTTACGTGGTTCGGTGATTAGGGCTCCTACTCCACGATTGTCCGTAAGGTGGACGATCCCTATCCATCGGTGGATTAGTCCCCGACAAACTCTGGCTAGCTTAAACCTCTTTATGGGTGGAGAAACCTTGCCACAAACTCACCAAGACCTCTTGGACACAAGGGAAACCTTGAGCACTTATAGACTACTAATTAGACTTTAACCAAGTTCAATTTCGTCAACTATAGCCAAGCTCCCAAGGCTTGGTTATATAGGCCACGGGTTGGAAACCCCGCTTACCAGTCAACTGCTAAAACCAGCAATCGATTGCCCTCTGTGGAAATTCAACCGTTATATCCCAACGGCTCTATACCGGTCGACTGCCAAAAGTAGCAGTCGACTGCTCCACACTGGCTGAGCAAACAGAAGCATTCTGTTCTCTCCCAGTCGACTGCCCAGTCGACTACACTAGTCGACTGATGGAACCATAAGTCGACTGGTACTTGAGTACAATTCACTCAGCACTTGGACCCTCACCCTTATGACTCATTTGATGCTTCCTTCGCAGCCTTGACCTCTTACCTTCAAGCCTACTTTCTTTTTGCCTCTCGTCCCTCAGATACATACAAGCCCACGGCTCATCCCCAATACCATCCTTCGCATATGCCTCAAAGTCGCTTCCTTCGGCCCTTGTCCTCGCTGCCTTGTCCACGGTCCCTCAGATGTATACAAGCCCGCAGCTCATCCCCAATGCCATCCTTTACCGGGCCCAAAGCCATTAGCCTGAGTCACATTTGTATCTTGTAGTCCTGCACAACTCAAGTAGACATATCAAATATAAGGGTGAACCTTACTTAAACCCTTTGCCCAAACACCAAAACACATGGTCGCACGGACCATTTGGATTGCTCCAACAGTTTTATATGCTATGATGCTATGTTGTGATGTGTGTGCATGTTAAAATTCCTCGATTTAAATAACTAAGTGGGAGAGGGATTATTTAAATAAATTCCACGGTCTCCATTACTGGTTTGTAAGTGATGCATTCAAACTTACACATTGGCTTTAAGTGCCTTCCTCTATATCGGATGAGTTTGTTTGCAGATCACTAGATAAAACTTCCTCTATGGATGATTATAGGAAATTATTTAGGTATGTGTGATCTTCTCCATCTGAAGGGGCACAATCGTAATTAATGGACTAAGTATCAAGTAATGATATACACTTAGGCGCATTTAATAGTATCCTCCCATCGGTGTCACTGCTATTATTTGTGTGGTCGAAGATGAACTAACTATTAATTTTATTTATCATAAAGTTAGGTTGACAAGATAATAAAATTAATGAGTAAAACCTCCTCTTACAAATGTTTGAATTAGTATATGTCCACACTATCATGACATACGAAATTCACGGTGTTTTGAGGTGTTGGTGAATTTAAATTATATTGTTTGAGGAATCAATATTATTTTAAATTCTAAACTTTTGACCAAATATTTTATTTTGTGATTCTCAGGATTCCAAAATGGCTTTCAATCCTCTTGCTATTATTTTAAAAGAAAACAAACTTACTGGTCCAAATTATATTGATTGGAAACGGAACTTGGACATTATCTTTACTGTTGAGGAATACAAGTTCGTACTTTTTGAGGTCTATCTTAGCATGCCTAATAAGGATTCTAGTGAAGAGGAGATAGAGAGACATAGAAAATGGGTCAAGGCAGATGAGATGACGTGGTGTTATATTTTGGCTTCTATATCAAATGTGCTACAACATCAACATCAGGCCATACCCACTACCTATGACATGATGCTCAATCTCAAGGAACTCTTCGGACATCAGAATCAGGCTGCCAGGTAGGAGGTCATGGGAAACTTAATGACGATCACCATGACTGAGGGGACACTCGTGAGGGATCATATCCTCAAGATGATGGTGTTGGTTGCTACTCGGAAAACCTAAAGGTTCCACTGTACAAAAATTTTGTACAAAGATCTGAACCTTTTCCTAGCTACCATGTGTTCTTTTAAATTAAATTTTGGATCGTCTGCGGAACTTAACACGTTTGATCCAAAACTTAATCTATTTGTTCTTTTAGGTTTTGACTTGGATCTCCTGCGGAACTTAACACGTTCGACCCAAATCACCTTAAGTTATTAATTCCATTAAATATTAATTTCCATAATTGATTCCTAGTACTGACGTGGCGAGGCACACGACCTTCTTGGATATGGGAGCAACCACCACCGACTAGACAAAACCTTTTATAGAAAGCTAATATTTAATTTCCTAAAATAACTTTAGGTTAACCGAAAAGAACAATCAAATCACAAGGAAAAGAAAAAACAAAAGAACACAACATCGAAAAACATATTCGAAATTCTAGAATCGTAAGCCTCTTGTATTTGGTATTATTTCCATAAATAACTAGTATGATGCGGAAAGAAAAATTACTAGTTATACCATGTAGAAAAACCACTTGATCTTCTACCGTATTCCTCTTCTAACCTCGGACGTTGTGTGGGCAATGATCTTCCGAGATGAGAACCACCTAGCACCTTCTTCTTCCTTACAAGTTTCGGCCATCAAAACTTCTCCTAGGATGAAGAGGTTCGGCCACCACCACCATGCTCCAAGGGATGCTAGAAACAAAGCTTTCTTTCTCTCCTTCTTCTTCTTCTTCTCTAAACTTGATCCGGCCACCATATGAGTCTCCACAAGAAGGATGAGGTTCGGCCATCAAAGAGAAGAAAGGAGGAGAGGATGGCCGGCCACACCAAAGAAGAAAAAGAGAGAGGAAAAATAATAGAGTTGTTAGCCATGAAGGCACCTCTACCCTCTCTTTTATAATCCTTGGCCTTGGCAAATAAGGAAATTTAAATAAAAATTTCCTTAATTCTTTTGCCATTGATAAGGAAAATTTATTTAATTAAAAATAATTTGTTCTCATCAACAATGTGGCCGGCCACTTTAAACCAAGCAAAGGAAATTTAATTCAATCAAGAATTAAAACTTTCTTAATTTGTTTCCAGAAATTTTATAAAAAATTTCTCTACTAATTTTTCCCTTCATGATGGTCATTAAAAAGGAAATTGTATAAATTAAAATATTTCTTTTAAACATGTGGATAAAAAGAAAGTTATCTTTAAAAATTAAAATCTCTTCCAATCTACAAATAAGGAAAGATATCTAATCTTTTCTAAATCTTTGTAGAAGCTTTATAAAAGAGATATTTAATTTTTAAACTCTCTTTTAAATTATGAACATGATTAAAAGGAAAGTTTTTACCAAAATTAAAATCAACCTTTTAATCTACAAATAAGGAAAGAAATTTAACTCTTTTCTTAATCTTTTGTAAAATCTTATAAAAGGAAAGATTTAAATTTTTAAACTCTCTTTTAAATCATGTTATCCACATAAGAAAAATTTTAAAAATAAAATTCCTTTTTATTTTAATAGGGCCGGCCACCTAAGCTTGAGTTCAAGCTAGGGCCGGCCACATGAATTCACCCATGAACCAAAACATAGCTGGCCCTAGCTTGATCTCCAAGCTAGCTTGGCCGGCCCCCTATAGGATGGGTAAGAACGTGGGTATAGGTGGGTATAGTACTCTATAATTAAGAGGCTATGATAGGGACCGAGGGGAGGAATTGGTTTTGGTCTCCCGATAAAATTAAGCATCCCGTGTTCGCCCGAACACACAACTTAATTTTATCAATAATAATTCATTCCACTAGAGAATTATTATTGAACTACCCCACCAATCCCAAATTACATTTTTGGGCTCCTTATTATTATGAGTGTGTTAGTCTCCCTGTGTTTAAGATAACAAATGTCCACTAATTAAGTAAGTTACTGACAACTCACTTAATTAATATCTAGCTCCAAGAGTAGTACCACTCAACTTCATCGTCATGTCAGACTAAGTCCACCTGCAGGGTTTAACATGACAATCTTTTTGAGCTCCTCTTGGGGACATTCTCAACCTAGTATCTTTAGGACACAGTTTCCTTCTATAATCAACAACACACACTATAAGTGATACCATTTCCCAACTTATCGGGCTTATTGATTCATCGAACTAAATTTCACCCATTGATAAATTAAAGAAATAAATATCAAATATATGTGCTTGTTATTATATCAGGATTAAGAGCACACACTTCCATAATAACCGAGGTCTTTGTTTCTTTATAAATTCAGTATAAAAGAAACGACCTCAAATGGTCCTACTCAATACACTCTAAGTGTACTAGTGTAATTATACAGTCAAGATAAACTGATACCTAATTACACTACGACCTTCTAATGGTTTGTTCCTTTCCATTTTCGTCGTGAGCTACTGTTTATAATTTATAAGGTACTGATAACATCATCTTCTGCATGTGGCACCACATACTATGTTATCTACAGTATAAATTAATTGAACAACTACAACTAAATGTAGACAATTTGACCAAATGTGATTCTTTATTCATAATGAATGTTTACAAAGCTTAGGCTTTCAGTATACACTCCAACAATCTCCCACTTATACTAAAAGACTAAGCTGCCATATCTGCTGCCATACATCTGATTCTCAACCCTTCAACATGCCCATCAAAAGCTCTTGCCTTAAGGACCTTAGTGAAAGGATCTATAGGTCATTACCTGATGCAATCTAGGCGACAATAACTTCTCCTCGTTTATACGATTTCTCATATTGGGTGGTACTTGCGCTCTATTGTGTTTACTTGCCTTATAGACTTATGGTTTCTTTGAGTTTGCTACTGCACCAACATTATTACAATAAATTGTAATAATCTTTGGACAAACCAGAAATCATATTTAAGTCTATCTTGAGGTTATTGAGTCATTCAGCTTTTATGGCTACCTCAGAGGCTTGCCATATACTAAGCTTCTATGGTGGAGTCCAGAAAAACACCTATGCTTATCACTTTTCCATAGTTATGACTTTACCTCCTAAAGTAAACACAAAAACCCCGAGGTTGACTTATTATTGTCCTTATTCGATTGGAAGTCAAAATTCGTGTAACCCATAGGGACCAAATTAACTGCCTTGTAAGCTAGCATATAATCTCTAGCCCCTCTAAGGTACTTTAATATATGCTTTACTGCAGTCCAATGTCCTTGTCTAGGGTTACTTTGATATCTGCTAACTATGCCCTTGGAAAAACAGATTTCTGATCTCGTGCATAGCATATATTAGGTTGTCTAACTGCCGAAGCATAAAGAACTGCCTACATGTCCTCAATCTCCTTTGATGTCATCGGAGACATCTCTTTAGATAAAGACACTCCATGCTTAAAAGGTAAGAAACCTGTCGAGGAGTTTTGCATGCTTAAAACGAGCAAGGATTTTTCGATGTATGAAGCTTGGGATAAGTAAAATATATTTTTTTCTTTCGATCCCTTATTACTTTGATCTCAAAAATATATACATTCTCCCAAGTCCTTTATATCGAATTATTTGGACAATCATACCCTAACTTCTGACAACATTTTGATATTGTTTCCAACTACCAAAAATGTTATCTACGTGTGGTACAAGAAATACCACCACGTTTCCATCACACCTTTTGTATACACAAAACTTATCCGTTTACTCAATAAATCCATAGGTCTGGATTACTTTAATAAACTGGATGTTCCAAGACCTTGAAGCTTTGCCTCAGTCCATAGACTGATTGAGCCTGCACACAAGATGCTCTTAGCCCTTTGCAATGAACCCTTCTGGTTGCTTTATATGGATGCTTTCATCAAGACTTCCATTAAGGAATGCTATCTTGACATCCACTTGCCAAATAGATAAAAGAATCCGGATAGACTTAAGCATGACTACCAGTGAAAAAGTTTCCTTTTTCATCAAGCCTTGCTTTGAAAGTTACTACCTTCCTTTCTATCCCTCTTTTCCTATTATTGACCTTTTTACACCCAAAGGCTTTTACACAATTTGGTGGTTCTACAAGCTTCCAGATTTTATTAGAATACATATATTCTAATTCTATTATTCATTACTCTTTGCCAAGATGCTTGCATCTTTATCTTGGAGTACTTTATCATATGACCGGAGATCAGGTTCATGTCCTCCAGGGATCGAATCCAAAACCTCTCCCAAAACATGAACCTATTTAGGTTGCCTAACAACCCTCCCACTACGACAAGGCACTTTCTGCAATTGTGTATCATTTGTGATACGTGTTGCAGTTTTCTTGTGGTATCTCATCTTGTACAGTTGGTACTAGGTTAGACATGTCCTTTATTATTTCCTTAAGAATAAATTTACTTATGAGCACGTGGTTCATTATATAGTCCTTTTCTAAAAATCAGTCATTGATGCTAACAATGACCTTCTGATTTTTAAGACTATAAACCTACTTTTGTTTATCTAGGATAACTTACAAACAAGTGAACTCCTATCCAACTTATCATTGTCTCTCTATAACATATGTGCTGGATTTCCTGAATCCGAATATGCTTCAAAATAGGTTTTCACCTATTCAGCAATTCTATATGAGTAGAGAGTTCTAACTTGGAAGGTACTATGTTCACTTTCGTTTTCAGAGTTTATCCTTAAAACAAATTTGGTAATTTTCTGAATAACTCATCATCTATCTAATTATTCCATAAGAGTCCTTTACCTTCTTTCTACTACACCATTCTGTTGGGGTGTACCAGATGTAGTTAGTTGGGATTGAAATCCAACTACTGATAAGTGACTCCTAAAATCTCTCAAGAGGTACTTGCCACTACGATCTTCCATAGTGACTTTTTACTTTAACATTTCTCCGCATCAACCTTGTACTCTTTGAACTAATCAAAGTACTTAGTCTTGCGGTACATTAAGTAAATTTATTTGTATCTTGAATAGTTGTCTATAAAATAGACAAAATATTCAATACTACCTCTTGTCTGGATAGTCATAGGATCACACAAATCAGAATGAACCGTTTTCAACATATCTTTGACTCCATACCCCTCGGACTTAAAAGCTTCTTGGTTATTTTCCTTCCAAGTAAGACTCGTAGGTTGGAAAGATTTCCACTACTAATGAACCCGAAAGTTCATCAGCTACCAATGAATCCTACTAAGTATAACCTAGCTTTAGATGCCAAAGATATAATTGGTTCATTTCTAAAGATTGCTTTCTCTTAAAATTAGAAGATGTGTTACTAATTTTCATTTGTTGCATCGTGGGAGTTATTGGATTATAAATTGTCAACCATCATACCAGAATAGATAACTTCCCTATTTTTCTTTATAATAACTTTGTTATCAAAATAGACACAATATCTATAATAGTTTAGAAACTGAAATCAGGTTCTTTCTAAACTTGGTACGTAAAGACAATTACTTAAAATCCATATTTTATTCTTATCAAAAGATAAACATCTCCCACTGCAACAGCTACCACTTTTACAGCAGTGCCCATGTGGACGGTGATTTACCTTTCATTTAGTTGTCGGGTTTCCTGGAACCCTGCAATGAATTGCAGACATGATTAATGGCATCTTGTATCTACACTCCAGGTTCTGGTAGATAACACCACTAGACATGTTTCAACTAATGAATTAAATACACCTAAATTGTTCTTAGTTCTAAGAAGACAGTCTACCTTAATGTCCAAGTCCTATTTCCAATCATTACAATTGGGACTACTAAGTCTTTTTCTATAGTATGACTACTAGGGATTTGACAAACATCCTAAGAATCACAAAAATATTTGGTCAAGATCAACTCCTTAAAATCTCCATGAATTTTGTGTATACAAAATCGAAGAGGAGATTTTATTCATTAATTTTATTATCTCGTTAACTTTACTTTATGACGAATAAAATTAATAGTTGATTTGTCTTTGATCAAATATTTGGTCAAAACTCTTTGAATTTAAAATAACATTGATCCCTCAAACAATATTATTTAAATTCACCAACACCTCAAACACCGTGAATTTTGCATGCCACGTTAGTGTGGACGTATACAAATTCATCATTTGTAAGAGGAGGGTTTTACCCATTGACTATCTTGTCAATATAACTTTTTGACAAATAAAATAACCTCAAACACCATGAATCTTGTATGCCACGTTAGTGTGGACGTATACAAATTCAAACATTTGTAAGAGGGGTTTATTAATTTTATTATATTGCCAATCTAGTTTTATGACAAATCAATAGTTGGTTTCCCTTTGGTCACACAAGTGATAGTAGTGACTCCGTTGGGGAGGATACTATTAAATGTGTCTAAGTGTATACCATTACTTGACACTAAGTCCATTAATAAGATTATGCCCCTTCCGTTGGGGAAGATCACACGCTCTTAATTAACTTCCTATAGTCATCCAAAATTGGAAGTCTGTTCTAGTGATCCACAAACAAGCTCATCCGTTATGGAGGAAGGCACTCAGAGCCAACGCGCAAGCTTGTTTGCATCACTTACAAACCAGTAATGGAGACCATGAGATTTACTTAAAAATTCCTCTCCCACTTAGTTATTTATAAATGAGGAATTTTAACTATGCTAGCCTACTAAATATGTAAACCAACATGCACACACAGCACAATATAAAAGCAATAAATAGAAAATCTAATTTTCAACTATTATGGCTTTTATCTCTAGTTGTCCTCCGTGTGTTGTCATCCCAAGCTGCTGCCATATTTGGCCACCGCCACCGGGTCTAGCTATCGCATCCATCTTGCTCCTAGTTTCACTGCGCCTCTGGTCCTTAGAAGGTTCCACGCTTTGCAAGATTCGATCCGCGACATAAATAGAATTTTACATTTTTGATCCTATATTCCATAAAAGGAATGTACATGTATCTAGATCAAAAATAAAATCCTAATAAAACTAAATACAGCTCCTGCTGTATTTTATAATACAATCATGCACACACATATAAATGCCCTTGACATGTCCAAGGGTCTAATCACACACATAATAACTAAAAGTCATAATAGTTGGATCCTGCATCCACAAAGTTAGCACATCCTACTATTATCCTGCCTAAATTATGTATGACATGTGCATAATTAAACTAATACCAAATACACAGAGGCAAAACCCTCGCCTCCGATACCAATTGTTGGTTGCTACTGAAAACCTAGAGGTTCCACTGCATAAAAATTTTATACAAAGATTTGAACCTTTCCTAGCTACCATGTGTTCTTTTAAATTAAATTTTGGATCGTCTTGAACTTAACACGTTTGATCCAAAACTTAATCTATTTGTTCTTTTAGGTTTTGACTTGGATCTCCTGCGGAACTTAACACGTTCGACCCAAATCACCTTAAGTTATTAATTCCATTAAATATTAATTTCCATAATTGGTTCCCAGTACTGACGTGGCGAGGCACACGACCTTCTTGGATATGGGAGCAACCACCACTGACTAGACAAAACCTTTTATAGAAAGCTAATATTTAATTTCCTAAAATAACTTTAGGTTAACCGAAAAGAACAATCAAATCACAAGGAAAAGAAAAAACAAAAGAACACAACATCAAAAAACATATTCGAAATTCTAGAATCATAAGCCTCTTGTATTTGGTATTATTTCCATAAATAACTAGTATGATGCGGAAAGAAAAATTACTAGTTATACCTTGTAGAAAAACCTCTTGATCTTCTATCGTATTCCTCTTCTAACCTCGGACGTTGTGTGGGCAACGATCTTCCGAGATGAGAACCACCAAGCACCTTCTTCTTCCTTACAAGTTTCGGCCATCAAAACTTCTCCTAGGATGAAGAGGTTCGGCCACCACCACCATGCTCCAAGGGATGCTAGAAACAAAGCTTTCTTTCTCTCCTCCTCCTTCTTCTTCTCTAAACTTGATCCGGCCACCATATGAGTATCCACAAGAAGGATGAGGTTCGGCCATCAAAGAGAAGAAAGGAGGAGAGGATGGCCGGCCACACCAAAGAAGAAAAAGAGAGAGGAAAAATAATAGAGTTGTTAGCAATGAAGGCACCTCTACCCTCTCTTTTATAATCCTTGGCCTTGGCAAATAAGGAAATTTAAATAAAAATTTCCTTAATTCTTTTGCCATTGATAAGGAAAATTTATTTAATTAAAAATAATTTGTTCTCATCAACAATGTGGCCGGCCACTTTAAACCAAGCAAAGGAAATTTAATTCAATCAAGAATTAAAACTTTCCTAATTTGTTTCCAGAAATTTTATAAAAAATTTCTCTAATAATTTTTCCCTTCATGATGGTCAATAAAAAGGAAATTTTATAAATTAAAATATTTCTTTTAAACATGTGGATAAAAAGAAAGTTATCTTTTAAAAATTAAAATCTCTTCCAATCTACAAATAAGGAAAGATATCTAATATTTTCTTAATCTTTGTAGAAGCTTTATAAAAGAGATATTTAATTTTTAAACTCTCTTTTAAATTATGAACATGATTAAAAGGAAAGTTTTTATCAAAATTAAAATCAACCTTTTAATCTACAAATAAGGAAAGAAATTTAACTCTTCTCTTAATCTTTTGTAGAATCTTATAAAAGGAAAGATTTAAATTTTTAAACTCTCTTTTAAATCATGTTATCCACATAAGAAAAATTTTAAAAATAAAATTCTTTTTATTTTAATAGGGCCGGCCACCTAAGCTTGAGTTCAAGCTAGGGTCGGCCACATGAATTCACCCATGAACCAAAACATGGCCGGCCCCCTATAGGATGGGTAAGAAGGTGGGTATAGGTGGGTATAGTACTCTATAATTAAAAGGATACGATAGGGACCGAGAGGAGGAATTGGTTTTGGTCTCCCGATAAAATTAAGCATCCCGTGTTCGCCCCGAACACACAACTTAATTTTATCAATAATAATTCATTCCACTAGAGAATTATTATTGAACTACCGCAGCAATCCCAAATTACATTTTTGGGCTCCTTCTTATTATGAGTGTGTTAGTCTCCCTGTGTTTAAGATAACAAATGTCCACTAATTAAGTAAGTTACTGACAACTCACTTAATTAATATCTAGCTCCAAGAGTAGTACCACTCAACTTCATCGTCATGTCGGACTAAGTCCACCTGCAGGGTTTAACATGACAATCCTTTTGAACTCCTCTTGGGGACATTCGCAACCTAGTATCTTTAGGACACAGTTTCCTTCTATAATCAACAACACACACTATAAGTGATACCATTTCCCAACTTATCGGGCTTATTGATTCATCGAACTAAATCTCACCCATTGATAAATTAAAGAAATAAATATCAAATATATGTGCTTGTTATTATATCAGGATTAAGAGCACACACTTCCATAATAACCGAGGTCTTTGTTTCTTTATAAAATCAGTATAAAAGAAACGACCTCAAATGGTCCTACTCAATACACTCTAAGTGTACTAGTGTAATTATACAGTCAAGATAAACTGATACCTAATTACACTACGACCTTCTAATGGTTTGTTCCTTTCCATTTTGGTCATGAGCTACTGTTTATAATTTATATGGTACTGATAACATCATCTTCTGCATGTGGCACCACATACTATGTTATCTACAGTATAAATTAATTGAACAACTACAACTAAATGTAGACAATTTGACCAAATGTGATTCTTTATTCATAATAAATGTTTACAAAGCTTAGGCTTTCAGTATACACTCCAACAGATGGCTCATTTGAATGAGATGGAAGTCCTTGGAGCTGAAATCGATAGGGAATCCTAGGTCGATATCATTCTGCAAACGGTGTCCAAGAGTTTTGGGCAGTTTCGCTTGAACAACAACATGAACAAAAGGGTTTATTCATTAGTGGAACTTCTGACAGAACTCTAAGTGGCAGAAGGGATATTTCGTCAAAGTTCTCAAGTTCACATTGCTGAAAACGTTTATGCTTCTAAGATAAAAGGTGAAAAGAAGAAGAAGAAACAAGTTAGTTCGGCAAAGAAAGTGATTCGACCTCAAGGGTCTGGGCCGTAGGTAGGTGTGAAGAAGCCGAAGGGTAAGTTCTTCACATGCAAGCATTCTGGACATTGGAAGGTGGGTAGTCCTTGCAGAAAGCAGAACAATAAAGGTATATCTTATTCATTAGTTGTTGAAGCATGTTTTGTGGTGTTATCTATCGGTACCTGGTGTGTAGATATGGGAGCCACTGATTATGTCTGTAATTCATTGTAGGTGTTTTAGGATACCAGACGACTACATGAAGGGGAGATCACCGTTTACATGGGCAATGCTACGAGAGTGGCGGTTGTTGCAGTGAGAGATGTTTATTTATCTTTTGATAGGAATAAAACTTTGATTTTGAGAAATTGTCTTTGTTAGAATGTATACTAAAAGCTTAGCTTTTTGTATAAACATTTATTTAGAAATAAAAATCACATTGGTCAAATGCCTACATTTATGCTAAGTGTAGTTGTCCATTTAATTTATATTGTAGATAACATGGTGTGAGGAGAAACACAAAAGATCATGTTATCAGATCCTTATAAATTATAAATAGTTGCTCACAACCAAGATGGTATGGGACAAACCATTGGAGTGGTTGTAGTGTAATTAAATATTAGTTTATCTTGACTAATAAATTACACTAGTACACTATGAGTGTATTGAGCAGGACCATTTAAGGTAGTTTTTTTATACTGACTCTTTAAAAGGAACAAGACCTCTGTTATTATAGAAGTGCATGCTCTTAATCATAATATAATAATAAGTACGTATACTTAATATTTATTTCTTTAATTTATCAAAGGGTGTGATTTAGTTCGATAAATCAATAGGCCCGATAAGTTGGGAAATGATATTATTTATATGGTGTGTTGTTGATTATTGTTACGAACCACAAGTGTACGGTTACGTCGCCAGTAATAATAAAAGATATCATATCCACAGGGACTGTTGATTAAGCACTAGTCAACTTCACACAACGAATTATCTAGACAAACTTAAGGTTGGTGAGAAAAGAGAGTAAGAGAAAGAGAAGAGAAAAGAGAGAAAATGGATCTTAAGAGGGATTGAGCTTAGAGGATGGTGGATGATGGATTCTAGGATTTTGGTTTCCTTGTAATGCTAGATGATATTACATAGATTACTTAGTTCCTATCCTCTATGTTCATTGTCTTGTAGGAAGTTAGATTCATTACCGACTCTCCCCTGCAGTGGATAAGCCGGCATGATCTCCCTACTCCATGTCCTATGCTACTAAATGGAAATGATTCCTATGTTGCCCTTACACGGGCTTGCCTATCACGTGCGTCCCTCGGATAATCAACATAGAAACACACTAACACACAATAACATAGAAATAGAAATAGTGATTATGCCCGATCCCCTACTTCCTTGTGGAGATTTGCTTCTCCTTTCTAGGTGATACCCTAAATCGTCCTTACACGGGCATATCTGTCACGTACTTCCCTCGGATAATCGATCTAGGGTATCCCCCCTACAAGATTAATAATTCTACACAACCATTTGATAAAACATGCAAAAGATATAAACAAGATTCACACACACATTACATCAAACATGAACAAGGCATCAACAAGTCACTGAATAGAAAACATGGCAAACCTACGTAATTTTACATCACCATCACATCACAAATACTTCCTATATCCTAGATCTAGAGATCTACTCCATTACTAAGGAAGAACAACCCCAAAACATAAAGAAAAGCATACTTACAACCCTAGATTTGAGAAGAAGGGGAAGAATAGATGCTTGCCGATGATTTCGATGTCTTGGGGATGCCTCCTTGCTCCCGAGATGGATGGATCACAAAGGGATGGAGGAGAATGAAGTGCTAGGGTTTCCCCCTAAGAGGAGAACCCTTCCCCAAGGAGAGGGACGAAGTCCCAAACCTAAAATGAGTCAAAGAATGAGGATCATGACCCTTTTATACCTCCTCCAAACTGCTCAGGATAACCAAGAAAATAGGGGTTCGGTAAACTGGGTTTTTCACCTACTAACCCAAGTTTTCTCGTGATTCACCCTGAACTAAAGTTGTATCTCGTGAAATTATCTTCAATCTGTTACTTAGATCGTGCCCTGGATCCAACCGAACCGAAAGTTATGACAGTTCAAAATTTGGTATGCAGTCTGGGCGGAGGTCGAGTTGAACCCGCGGTTGGGAGGCACGGTCATGCCATTTAGCATGGGCAGATAAGTCTCTCTCTCTATTGAACCTGAAAAAAAGTTGTAGATCTTAAAGTCAGCTACGTTTCAGTATAAAGAACAACCCTAAAATCTAATGGAGCACAAAGTTATGGCAGTTTTATGAACGATCTGCAATCTGCCAGAATTCAACACAGTTGTGTTTTTTCCATGGCACGACCCATGTTCTTTGTCACACGGCCGTGTGGAATCCACACGGCCTCACACTGCTCCCTCCCGGGTTGACTCACATGGCCATGTGAATCACACGACCATGACCTTCTTCGTCTCTGCCAAGGTCACACGGCCGTGTGATTTCACACGGCCTTGGCCCTCCTCTGCTCTGGAAACTTGGCACAGCCATGCCATTTGGCATGACCAAGTGTTGCCTGGCCATGGGGAGCTTGGCATGGCCATGTGAGTCACACGACTGTGGCCTTCTTCACATCTGATGCTTGCATGGTCGTGCCATTTGGCACGACCAAAACATACCAATGGCCACATGGTCGTGTGGCATACACGACTCAGGCTGGATTTCTTTCGGAGTTGCACCCGTGTGTATTTTTGCTCCATTTTGCTCCAAATAGTGCCCTGTCAATCAAAACAAGCAAAGAGTATATCTCCGAACAAAATATAATGGAAGTATGACATTACAATGAAATAGGGTGCAATAAACATAGATTATGTTAATGAAATACAAGTAGATGTGCGTCAAGACATGCATAAAAGTGTATATAACCTACGCACATCACACCCCCAGACTTAAACCTTTGCTTGTCCTCAAGCAAAACTCGCAATCTAGATTCATGTTGTTAAATAGTGCATCATAATCTCTAGCAAGTCAATTAAATCATATCAAATGATTTCATTGGTGAGCAAGATACAAAAGTAGTTTGAGTATGACCTAAATAGTAGTCCTCTGTGCTCAGTGCAATAGTGGCCTATGTTTATCAAGTTTCAATCTCTAAGTCTAGTCAAGTCATCATAAAATTATGTTCCTTATACTTCCAGCGATAGGCACTTACCTGCCACACGCAAGGTTCGTTCCCCACAAAAATGCTATACATCGTCTACACAAGGTCTCAAAGGAATACTCAGTATCAAGAGAAACATAACATTCATTTCCCCAGTAACCTAACTCGATCTCAAAGGGGTGAATTACTAGTTTCTACTCACGATAACTATTTTTTATCCCTTATTTTTTTCCTTTGAATGTTTTCAAAGTATCAAACTTGAATAAACTTTCATTTTTTTTCTTGGGATTGATTTTTCCAAATGAGCTTACATGATCTGAGTTTATCCAGTAAACAAAATGTAGTTGAGAGGTCACCATAGAGGCACAAGTACTAGTCCAATTCTATGAATCATGACTATTTTAGAGTTATCAACCATCAAAAATAGGCATAGTGTATAGAGATCCTAAAACAAGGCCAATACTTAAACTCTTATAGTAAAAACATTGCTCACTTCATGCTATCATAGATAGAAAAAGATAGATCACTAAACATAATAGCACCATAAGTAACCAATAAACTACATGGAATCTAGAATAAACGTGCTAGTATTTTGCAATAAGGACAAACAAACATGATGTGATGAATGATGCAACTAGCAAATTTTATTAGGCAAAAAAGAAATGAGCAAACTAAACCAAATGCATCTAATGCATCCCCCAGACTTAAACTTTTCATTGTCCCAATGAAAACTAGAAATGATATATGGAGGAGGTTTTATCAAGTTAGAGGAGTTACCAAGTGATGAGCTCCAAATGGTTGACATTCATGTGTTTGAACTTACTCCTCTATCCAGTACATAAATTCCTCCATAACTTTAAATTCTACAAAATAATGATTAACAAGAAAAATCAAGTAGTGGGTATGAGCTTATTATGAGGAAAGAAATGAAACTAGAAAGAACTAAAGACATGAATGAAAACAAAGAAAATGAACTTGTAAGGTCATTAGCTCGACCACCTAATTAGATTCATCTAAATCTCGCTCTTGGAGGGGTAAGATATTTTAGAACCCTCCTACCAAGGGCTCTTATTATGGAGAGATCTTTCAAAATAGGAATTGAAAAATGAGGTATCGCTCTCTCCATCTTCGTCTTCTTTAAAGTTCTTTCAGGTGGCTAAAGACGGTTCAGTGTGAGCTTCCAATTATCGGCTTCATGAAAACCTACACACCCAAAAGAAAATCATACCTCCCACAAACATGTTAAATAAGTAAGAACTAGAACCATATCAAGTTTAGTTAAGAAATTATAAGAAATGGAATCACATCTAACAAAATCAATCATAGGTACCTCCATGAAATTTTCTAAAAGATCACTAAGAATACTAACCTTGTAGTGCTGAGAAGTACCTAAAAGTTCTAAACAAGTGGATGTTACATCTTCAAAATTTTGTAACGGTTCTAGCTCTTGGTCGAGTCATTGTGCCTCTAAAAGTAGTGATTCTTGGGGCTTTTTTTCTATTGCACAAGTCCCTACACAATTATCATCAACCAATTCCATATTTGCAAATTCCATAGTATAAATTGGTTGTGCGACCAAGAGAGGTGATCCTTGGAACATTTCCTCCAAGGACATGTCCCTACACTTTTATCTACCACATCATCATCATAAGTAGGGAAAAGTCCACTAACACTAATTTCATCAATAGAGGGATCAACAACATTATTAGAAATTTGAAGTAATATTCGTAAAGCTAAAATCCCCCATTGCACCATTAGGTCTTTAGAAACTTGTGTTGTGGTCTCCATCTGACTTGGAGCAAGAATATTTGTGTCTTGGGAGTCCTCCAAGTCAATCGACTCATGTGGTTGTGAATGATGTGGTCTATACAATGAAAAATCATCCTGAAACTATGAGAGACTATGAGATGCTTGAAAAGAATGATCAACACCTTGCACGCTTCTATAATCAAAATTTTGATAATCCATCCAATCTTGATTGTAGTGCTGAGGTGGGTCAGAGTTCTGCTGCTGGGAAAATGATTGCTCACTCTGCTCTAGAATTAACTGAGGTTGAAGGTTCTGAATTTGATAATCTCCCCAGTCATAGCCATAAGTATCAGGAACTTGCTCATATGTATCTTGATGTTGAGGTTGAACCAAAAATTGTAGTTCCAGAGTATTAGCATATTTTTGGAAGAAGTGACAAATAGCAGCTGGATGAGATGTGCTACCACAAACTCTATAAAGGAACTCAAATTCATCGTCATTTTTATCATAATATTCATCAATGGAAGATCTTGCTCTTGCGCTGATGGGTGTGAAAAATTCTTTTGAAGCCCTGCTTGACATGTTAGTACTCAAGATATCTAAAATAAATTAAAAGAAAAACTAAAAAGGCAGAAATAAAGACAAGAAATAAAATGCATAATGAAAAGAAAGAAGAAAAATGAAAAAAATAAAAATGTCTAGAGTAACACATATGCTAATAAACTAATGTTAATAAAAAATAGTCCCCAATAACGGCGCCAAAAACTTGTTACGAACCGCAAGTATACGGTTAAGTCATCAGTAATAATAAAAGATATATCATATCCACAGGGACTGTTGATTAAACACTAGTCAACTTCGCACAACGAATTATCTAGACAAACCTAAGATTGGAGAAAAAAGAGAGTAAGAGAAAGAGAAGAGAAAAGAGAGAGAATGGATCTTAAGGGGGATTGAGCTTAGAGGATGGTGGATGATGGATTCTAGGATTTCAGTTTCCTTGTAATGCTAGGTGATGTTACATAGATTGCTTAGTTCCTATCCTCTATGTTCATGCTCCTGTAGGAAGTTAGATTCATTACCGACTCTCCCCTGGAGTGGATAAGCTGGCATGATCTCCTACTCCATGTCCTATGCTACTAAATGGGAATGATTCCTATGTTGTCCTTACACGAGATTGCCTGTTATGTGCATCCCTCAGATAATCAACATAGAAACACACTAACACACAATAACATAGAAATAGAAATAGTGATTATGCTCGATCCCCTACTTCCTTGTGAAGATTTGCTTCTCCTTTCAAGGTGATACCCTAAATCATCCTTACACGGCCATGTCTGTCACGTACGCCCCTCGGATAATCAATCTAGGGTATCCCCCCTACGAGATTAACAATTCTACACAACCATTTGATAAAACATGCAAAAGATATAAACAAGATTCGTACACACATTACATCAAACATGAACAAGACATCAACAAATCATTGAATAGAAAATATGGCAACTCTACATAGTTTTACATCACCATCACATCACAAATACTTCCTATATCCTAGATCTAGAGATATACTCCATTTATAAGGAATAACAGCCCCAAAACATAAAGAAAAGCATACTTAAAACCCTAGATTTGAGAAGAAGGGGAAGAAGAGATGCTTGCCGATGATTCTGATGTCTTGGGGATGCCTCCTTGCTCCGGAGATGGATGGATCACCAAGAGATGGAGGAGAATGAAGCTCTAGGGTTTCCCCCTAAGGGGAGAACCCTTCCCCAAGGAGAGGGACAAAGTCCCAAACCCAAGATGAGTCAAAGAATGAGGATCTCGACCCTTTTATACCTCCTCCAAACTGCCTAGGAAAACTAGGAAAATAGGAAGTCTGGTAAACCAGATTTTACACCCACTAAACCAGGTTTTCTCATGATTCACCCTAAACTCAAGTTGTAGCTCTTGAAATTATCTTCAATCTAATACTTGGATCGAGCCTTGGATCCAACTAAGATGAAAGTTATGGTGGTTCAAAGTTTGGTCTGCAGTCTGGGCGGAGGTCCAGTTGAACCCACGGTTGGGGGGCACAACCGTGCCATTTAGCTAGGGCAGACAAGTCTCGCTTTCTATTGGACTTGCAGCAATGTTGTAGATCTTGACGTCAGCTATGTTTTGGCGTGTGAGTCACATGGTCGTGGCCTTCTTTACATCTGATGCTAACACGGCTGTGCCATTTGGCACGACCAAAACATACCAATGGCCACATGACCGTGTGGCATACACGACCCAGGCTAGATTTCTTCCAGAGTTGCTCCCGTGTCCATTTTTACTCCATTTTCACTCTAAATAGCATCCTATCAATCAAAACAAGAAAAGAGCATATCTCCGAATAAAATATAATGGAAGTATGACATTACAATGAAATAGGGTGCAATAAACATAGATTATGCTAATGAAATACAAGTAGATGTGCGTCAAGACATGCATAAAAGTGTATATAATCTACGCACATCAATTATAGAATGAAACTGTGTCATAGTAATCTAGATTGATAATGCCCCTTGAGGAGCTCATATGAATTGTCATGTAAACCCTGCAGGTGGACTTAGTCCGACATGACAATAAGGTTGAGTGATACTACTCTTGGAGCTAGATATTAATTAAGTGAGTTGTCAGTAACTCATTTATTTAGTGGACATTCGATATCTTAAACACAGGGAAATTAACACACTCATAATAAGAAGGAGCCCATAATGTAATTTGGGATTGGTGCGGTAGTTCAATGATAGCTCTTTAGTGGTATGAGTTATTATTGATGAACTTAAGTTGGGTGTTCGGGGTGAACACGGGAAGCTCAAGTTCATCGGGAGGCAATAACCAATTCCTCCTCTCGGTCCCTATTATAGTCTCTTATATAAAGCCTTATATCCACCCAAAGCCTAGCCTCTTAGCCCATGCTAGGGGCTAGCCATTATCCTTGCTTGGAGCCCAAGCAAGGGGTCGGCCAAGCCAAGCTTGGAGCTAAGGCTAGGGTTGGCCAAGCCTTGCTTGGTGCCCAAGCAAGGGGCCGACCAAGTATGAAAGGAAAGGGAAATTTTATTAAAAATAAAATTTTGATAAAATCTTTCCACATGGTTTTAAAAGAGAGTTTTAAATTTTAAAATCTTTCCTTGTGTAGATTTTCTATAAAGGATTAAAAGAAAGATTAGATATCTTTCCTTATTTGTAGTTATTCCCAATTGTCTGCACTTGGTACACCCCAACAGAATGGTGTGGTGGAATGAAGGAATAAGACTCTTATGGAAATGGTTAGAGATCAATGATGAATTATTCAGAATTACCAAATTCATTTTGGGGATATGCTTTGGAAACGACGGCGTACATTCTGAACTTAGTACCTTCTAAATCAGTACCCTCTACTCTCTCAAAATATGGAATGTGCGTAAGCCTAGTTTGAAACACATTTGGATTTGGGGTAGTCCAGCACATGTGTTGAAGGGAGATGCTGATAAGTTGGAATCACGTACAGAAGTTCGCTTGTTTGTAGGATATCCTAGAGGAACAAATAGTGGTTTGTTTTATAGTCCTAAAGATCATAAGGTCGTTGTTAGCACCAATGCCCGATTTTTAGAAGAGGACTATGTAATGAACCACAAACACATGAGTAAAATTATTCTTGAGGAAATTAGAGAGGACACTTCTACTTTAGTACCAACGGTACAAGATGAGAAATCACAAGTAACTGTAACACGTGTCACAAATGATGCACAATTACAGGTAGTGCCTCGTTGTAGTGGGAGGGTTGTTAAATAACCTAAAAGATTCATGTTTTTGGGAGAGTCTTCTGACTTGATGCCTGGTGAACATGAAGCTGATCCCTGGACATATGATGAGGCACACTAAGATAAAGATGCATCATCTTGGCAAAGTGTAATGAACTCTGAAATAGAATCTATGCATTCTATTCAGGTCTGGGAGATTGTAGAACCACCAAATGGTGTAAAAGTTATTGGATGTAAATGAGTCTACAAAAGGAAAAGAGGAACATATGGGAAGGTGGGAACCTTTAAAGCAAGGCTTGTTGCGAAGGGGTATCTCAGAAAGAGGAAATCGATTATGATAAAACTTTTTTTTCGGTAGCCATGCTTAAGTCTATCCGGGTTCTTTTATCCATTGCTGCTTATATGGATTATGAGGTTTGGTAAATGGATGTCAAGACAGCTTTCCTTAACGGAGGTCTTGAAGAAAACATCTATATGAAGCAACCAGATGGATTCATTGCGAAGGGCAAAGAGCATCTTGTATATAAGCTCAATCGGTCCATTTATGGACTGAAGCAAGCTTCGAGATCTTTGAACATCCTGTTTGATGAAGCGATCTAGTCTCATAGATTCATTCAGTGCCTGGATGAGTATTGTGTATACAAGAAAAGTGATGGAAACATGGTGATATTTCATGTACTATACGTAGATGACATTTTACTCATTGGCAACAATGTCAAAGTGTTGTCAGATGTAAGGGTATAGATGTTCAAGAAGTTTGATATGAAGGACTTAGGAGAATGTGGATATATTCTTGGGATCAAAGTAATAAGGAATCGTAAGAAAAAGTATGTTGTGCTTATCCCAAGCTTCATACATCAATATTATCCTAGTTCGTTTTAGCAAGCAAAACTCTAAGAAGGTTTTCTACCTTTTATGCATGGAGTACCTTTATCTAAAGAAATGTGTCGTAAGACACCAAAGGAAATAGAAGAGATGAAGACAGTTCCTTATCCTTCGGTTGTAGCAAGCCTAATGTATGCGATGCTATGTACGAGACCGGATATGTATTTTGCTGTGGGCATGGTTAGCAGATATAAAAGTAACCCAGGACAGGGACATTGGGCTGCCATAAAGCATATATTAAAGTACCTGAAAAGGACTAGAGATTATATGCTGGTTTACCAGGCAGATGATTTTCTCCCTGTGGGTTACATGGATTTGGACTTCCAATCAGATAGGGGCAGTAGTAAATCAACCTCAGGATATGTGTTTACTTTGGGAGGAGGAGCCATAACATGGAGGAGTGTTAAGCAGAAATGCGTTTCAGACTCCACCACGGAAGGTGAGTATGTGGCAGCCTCTGAGGCAGCCAAAGAAGTTGTATGACTCAGAAACTTCTTGATGGACTTAGATGTGATTCCTGGTTTGCCCAAAGTTATCACAATTTATTGTGATAACAGTGGTGCAGTAGCAAACTCGAAGGAACCATGAGCCCATAAGATAAGTAAACACATTGAGTGCAAGTACCACTTGTTATGAGACATTGTAAAACGAGGAGAGGTTGTTGTTGCCATGATTACATCAATAGATAACCTGGCAGATCCTTTCACTAAAGCCCTTCCACCGAGAGCTTTTGATAGGTATATTGAGGGGATAAGAATCAAATGTATGGCAGCATAGTCTTTTAGTATAAGTGGGAGATTGTTGGGATGCGTACTATAAGCCTAGCTTTTGTATGAACATCTATTTTTGAAATATTTTGAAATGAGAATTACTTTGGTCAAATATTTACATTTTTATATTTATATATAATATAGTTATCCATTTAATTTATATTGTAGATAACATGGTGTGTGGTGCCATAAAGAAGATCATGTTATCAGTTCCTTATAAATTGTAACTCACAACCAAGATGGATTGGGATAAATCATTAGAATGGTTGTACTGCAATTTGGTGTTAGTCTGTCTTGACTATAAAATTACACTAGTACACTATGTGTGTATTGAGCAAGACCGTTTGAGGTTGTTCGATTTATACTGACTACATAAAACAACAGAAAGTCTGTTATTATGGATGTGCATCCTCTTAATCCTTATATAATAACAAGCACGTATACTTAGTATTTATTTCTTTATCAATGGGTGAGATTTATTCATTAAATCAATAGGCCCGATGAGTTAGGAGATAGTACTGTTTATATGGTGTGTTGTTGATTATAGAAGGAATCTGTATCCTAATTATTTAGGCTGATGATGTCCCCTTGAGGAGCTCATAAGGATTATCATGTAAACCTTGTAGGTGGACTTAGTCTGCATGATAATAAAGTTGGGTGCTACTACTCTTGGAATCAGATATTAATTAATTGAGTTGTCAGTAACTAATTTAATTAATGGACATAGGATATCTTAAATACAGGGAGATTAATGCACTCATGAGAAGAAGGTGCCCATATTGTAATATGGGATTGGTGCGGTAGTTCAATAATAACCCTTTAGTGGTATGGGTTATTATTTATGGACTTGAGTTGAGTGTTAGGGCCGAACCTAGGAAGCCCAAGCCCATCAGGAGGTCTAAACCAATTCCTCCTCTACGCCCCTGTTGTAACCTCTATATAAAGCCTTGCATCCACCCATCCATGGGTTGGTTTTTTGGTTTTCTCCTCCACCTCCCTAGGGTCGGCGCCCCTCTCTACCTTACTAGGGCTGGTGCCCCCCTCTCTACCTTGCTAGGGTCGGCACCCCTCTCTACCTTGCTAAGGTCAATGATCCCCTCTCTACCTTGCTAGGGTCGGCGCCCCTCTCCACCTTGCTAGGGTCGGTGCCCCCTCTCCTCCTTTCTAGGGCCGGCGCCTCCTCTTGATTCCCTTGGTGGTCGGCAGCTTGGAGAGGAGGAGAAAGAAGGGCCAGCGCCCCTTCCTTGGAAGCTCTTGGTGGCCGGCAACTTGGAGAGGAGGAAGAGGAGGAGAAGGTGCCCCATCCTAGCTATTCTCTTGGTGGCCAGAAGTTTGGAAACAAATAAGGAAAGGTGTTTGTTATCTTGGTAGATCATCGCCTACACGACGTCCAAGAAGAGGAGAGGAATACAACAGATCAAGAGGTCTTTGGCTAGAAAGGAAAGGTACAATTAATTCTTTAATTCCGCTGCGTAATTGGTTTAGTTATCGTTGTATCGATTTTGAATACCAACACAAGAGGCCAACGATCTTGTATTTCGATCAAGGTGTACTTTGATCAATCAAGAACTTGCTTGATTGATCAAACACATGTTTGATCGAACATGCGGGTTGCTAGGAAAAGTTTTGTACTTGTACAATTTTTGTACAGGGGAAATTGAAACAGAACGAAATTCCAGCGCCTTCACAACCAAGGGATCAGCCGATCGAACTGAGAATAAGCAGTGACCTGATCAAGCCGGGGTGATTGGATCGAATGAGGTGGAGATCATCTGATCGGTCGACTGAACCTCGGGATTGGTCGATCGATCCGGTTAGAGTCAAACTTGATCTCAAGATCAATGGATCTAGATTAGTTCTAAAGAAGCTATAAAAAGGAGCCTCGGCCAGCACTTCGAAGACAACCAAAAATCTGACTACTTGCGCTCCTGTGTGTTGCTCTGAAACGCTTCAACAATGCTCAACTACTACTCCAACAATCGACAACTCTTTTACTTATCCTTATATTGTTGGTATATTTTGTTCAAGTTTTGTACTTGTAATTGCTTACTTGTATAGAATTTCTAAGCTATTAGTGATTGCCCACCGAAAGTGATCAATGATTGTGGGCCTTGGAGTAGGAGTCGTCACAGGCTCCGAACCAAGTAAAAGAAATCGTGTTAGCAATTGCTTTTGTGTCTTTCCTTATTTCGCTACATTCTTACTTTATGTTTTTCGATAAATGAACGAATTACCCATGAGTGCTATTCACCCCCCCCCCCTCTAGCACATCTTCGATCCTACAATTGGTGTCAGAGCAAGACACTTTGAATTGGTAAAACCACCAATCGAGCAGAGGGGGCTCTTTTTGAAAGAAAATTGTATATCATTTTTTCCCCCCTCTAAATTTTTTGAAAAATCCATTCTCAAATTTTCACCACTAGTTAGAATTGATAAAATATCATATTTAACAAAATCTATCACAATATTTTTTTAATATTTTTTAATATTATTTTATTACTTTTCTCAAAATTTGTGAAACACCCTTATTTTATCATTTCTAGCACTACTAATTCAAGACAAATTCTTGGGACATTTGTCATTTTGTCTATTATGTGCAAGATTTTTCTAAATGGTCCACCAAGAATGCTACAGCACAACCTGCCCACCTCTTTTCTCTGGCGAGAATTTTGGATACTGGAAAGACCAAATGGAACACCAACTAAAGACCCTGGCAGAGATATGGACCATGATCTATACCAGATTCATACTCCCCACCGAAGAAGGTGTGTCCATTTCTTGTGACAAGTGGGATGCTCAAACAATAAGAAAATTTGAAGTTAATGCAAAAGCAACATGTATTCTCCTATGCTGGCTGACAAATAAAGAGCTCAACTAAGTCTGAATCTGAGTATGAATTCCTAGAGTCAACCTCCGAACCAGACTCAGAACAATCAGATCAGACCAATTTCATAGCACTTATGGCCAATGAAGAGATAGTTGAATCTAAGTCCGAATTCGAGATAGCAACAGTCAAGGGGGAGAATCCTATTATGGATACAAATTGTAAATTCAAATTTTGAATACCACATAATTTGTTTTAAGTGTAGGAAGAGAGGGTACCCCATAAACCAGTGCCATACTCGTAAGATTTGAACGACACAACTAGAGAAGACAAAGAAATAAATGATAGGAGTTCGGAAAAGGAAGGAGCACATTGAATGCTTCAAGTGCAAACAGATGGGTCACAACAAAGGTTAATGCCCAGAAAGAAGACCCAATAATTCTGGGGGAGAAATCAAGGTTTGTAAATTTGCATTACATTAAAATCTAATTTTTGCAACACATGTCCATACCCTAACTAATCATTAGTGCTCTATTTTAGTTCCCTCTCAAAAATCAAATATGTATGCCAATAATGAAATGAATATAGTTCATTCAAATCTAAATAAGAATAACTCAAAATTATTTAATAAAAATAAGAAATTAACTCTTAGAAAATTAGAAAAATAAAATAATATTTTAAAAGATAAAATTGATAAATTAGAAAAAATTATTAATAATTTAACCAATTCACGAAATCTAGATTTAGGTTACAAGTCTAAGGTGAAACTTAAACTCTATAAACCAAGCTATAATCAAGTGCCTTTTAATTATGAAACTAATTAATAAACCTTAAATTAATAGCTTAAACTTAAAACTCAACTTAAAAGGTTAACTTAAAACTTGTAACTTAAAATTAACTAATAAGTACTTGATTTGTTTGATCCATGCACAATTACCATGAACATACATATAGTTAATTGATAAATGTCAGTCATGATTACTAATTGCTCAATCTAGAATGGTTAGATGAGAACTTAGGCTTGATCTACACTTGACAAGTTAGACCTACCCTTTTCAGAAAGGAAATTAAAGATTTAATTTTTTTTAAAAGACATTGTCTAGAAGTGGTTGATAATCCAATACTCAAGAAGGCCTAGTGCCTCATCACAGTCTAGAAGTCAATTATTGAAATGAATATTTAATTAACTAACAGCTAAACCTTAGTCTAACTCAAATGTAGATCAATCCTTAGATTGGAATTTAAATTGAAAAATAAATTAACCATCTCACAAAACAATTAAGATTTCCTAATTAAAATCTAGAAAAGGGTGAGATGGACCTAGGTTTAAAATAAAAAGCAGTTAACCAAACCTAAATTAATTAAAATAAATTAAGTTAACTTAATTAAATTCAATTAAAAAATAATTCAATAAATCTAAGTTACTTTAATTAATTTCAATTTATTTAATTAATTTAAAAATATAATTAATATAATTAATTTCAAAGTATAACTAACTTCAAAAATCCTAATTAATTTCAAAATTTTAATTATTTTTCAATGATAATTAATTTTCAAATGTTAATTAATTTTTAAATTATAATTTTAATTATTTTTAAATGCTAATTAATCTTTAAATTTTAATTAATTCAAACTTATATGTTAAAATTTAAAATTTAAACTTATATTTTAAAATTTTCAAATTTAGTATTTTTGAAATCCAAAATTATAACTCAAACTTAAATACTTCTCAAAATTCAATACGTTTTGAAATTTGAATACAAACTTAAATATTCTAAAATTTAAAATTTAATTGAAATCCTAAGTATTTGTGAAATATTCTTCAATATCATCATAGATAAAATCAACTTTAGAATTAACTTAACTCCATCTCATACAAACTTATAAGCTGAACATGTTTGATAATATAGACTGAGTGAGATGGAAAAGTAGGAAAATAAATCATTAATTTTATAAGTTTAAACTTGTATTTTACTTTAAACTCTCATGCTTGGACTCTATGTTAGTTAGAGCCCTAGAGCCAATCATTTGATGATTGTACGGACTCATGTATATCATATTCTTGTATATTAATAAAGGCATTTGTTTGGTTATTATACTTATTTATATTAGTGCCAAATAGACTAAGTATAATAGCGTCCTTGAGTAGAAGGTTCATACCTATATCAATCGATTAGTTGAATCGATAGTGAGATGATATAGGGAACACTACTCTAAATCATTCCTAGTCGAGTATTAGCATTCAGGGACAATGTTAATACAATAAGACTAGCATGTAGGTCAGCTCGATGACTTGATCTCACAAGTCATGGATATAGAGATATCAAGCTGACACATGGGTATGCATTAGAGAATGTATACTGAATGACCCGCCATGAGAAAGTATCATGGATCGTTATATGAGTGTCATATACTTTCTCATGTGGCTATTAGTATGACTATTAGTCCTTAGACCTGAAGTCACCATGGATCCCTACATAAGGAGTTATGTACTTTAGTTTCGTCAAACGTCACCCGTAACTGGGTGGACTATAAAGGCGATTACTGGGTATATAATGAATTATGTAGAGGGATGTGAGTGATGTAGATGGAATCTATCCCTCCCATATGACGGGAGCGACATCTGTATTCTTGATAGAGTGAGACCACTAAGTGCATGACCATGCCCAAATGAGTCAACATTAGATGTTAAGCTCATTTGATCGAGTGAGTCTAACTTGGAGTTCAAGATTTAGATTGATTAGAGGATGACACGGTCTATGCCTCATATTGATCAATCTAGATGTCTAGGATAGAAGGGCACTTGTCATTATTTTGTGAGTAGTCACAATTGGTAGTCACAAGGTGATGTCAGATCTCGACATTCTTGTAACTTGGGTAGTAATGATGTGTTGCTAGATACCGCTCATTACTTATGCTCCTAAATGGGTTTAGGGCATTGCCAACGTTACAAGAACCTATAGGGTCACACACTTAGGACAATTAGGTGGAGATTAGGTTCATATGATGAACCAAGAGGATTAGATTCATTTGATGAATCAAATTGGATTAAGAGTAATCCTAATTGGGCTAACTTGAGTTCGACTCAAGTTGATTCATGTGTTAAATGAGTCTAATTTAGATTTTGACTCATTGAATCAATTTAATTTAATGAATTAGATTCATTATATTAAGTTGGCTCGAATCAAATGGTTGGATTAGATCCACCATGGTAGAGATGGAGTCAAGTTTGACTTGACTTGAGAAGGAAGACCAAAGGTCAATTTTGACTTGACCTTTTTGCCACCTCATTGGTGAGTTGGCATTAGGTGGACCAATAATGATGTTCCACATCATCATGGGTGCCACCTCATGGAAGTAACAAAGCCACTCTCTTAATGGTTTCATATTAATTGCAATTAATGTGATTTTATGGTTTCATATTAATTGCAATTAATGCAATTAATGTGAATTTTGAAATGTGGCCGGCCACTTGGTTTTTGAGTGAAAAAAATTCATTTTTCATTCACTTGTGTGCATCTTCCTCCTTCTCCCTCTCAAGCTCTCCCTCTCCCACTCCTCCCTTGGCCGAACCACATAGGTGCTAGCACACCTTGGTTTTTGGTCATCTCCATCTAGTGTGTCCGTGTGGATACTTCTAGAGGACCGGCGCTTGACGGTCTTGAGATCCGGCATCATTTGGACGAGCGGGAACGCGAAGGGCATCGCATCAAAGGTATAAATGGTTTATCCTTATGTAGATCTACTGTAGATTAAAGTTTTCAAACTCGTACTCATATTTTCGTTCGGTTTTACCTTGCACGAGATCCGTGGCTTGGGCGATTCGGGGTTTTCGCGGCCCGAAAAACCCAACAGTGGTATCAGAGCCACGTGCAAGGCTTGTACGAGTTTATTTTTATTTTTATGAAAAATAAAACATTCTGTGATTTTCTGTAAAAATTAGTTTTTTATGATTTTATGGGTAATTTTTCCGTAGAAGCGAAGCACAAGTGTCTCGGCACTTGTAGGCTTCGGCTACCGGAAAGATCTTTCAAAACTGGCTTCGTTTTGCCCCAAATCCATTTGGGACAGCGGGCTTGGGTGCCATTAGATCGCAAAGGAGCAACTCACGATGGTTAGATCATGGGTAGGGGAACTCCCCCTAACCCCGCAAGGGGATTTGCTCCGCGATCGCACCCGAAATCGCTAAAAACGAACCCGCCGGAAAGATTTTTCCGAAACGGCAATGTCTCGACCCAAATCGTTTTGGGACAGCGGGTTTAGGCGCTGTTGGATCGCAAAGGAACCCTCGCGATGGTTAGATCGCGGGTAGGGGCGCTGCCCCTAGGCCCCGCAAGGGGATCCGTTCCGCGATTGCTCCCGAAACCGCTAAACGGGACCGCCGGGAAATTTTACTTGTAAAATTGTAAAAATTAATTTTAAAATTATAGAAAATTATGAAAATATATAATTTTTGAATTATATATATTAATTTGTGATAGTCATGGCCCAAAGCCCAATATGATTGGTTGTGTTGTAATTCATAATACGGCCTGCGTGCCGTGATGTGTTTTCGCGTGTTGTATTTATTTTATTATTCGCGACCTGCGCGTCGTGCCTCGTCTTTTATTCTTGTTATAAATTAGATTTAGACTCGAATGTAACTCGAGTTTCAAATTGTAATGTACAAATTGGAGCGGTGGAGGGTCCACACGAGACGGAGTTCCGAGGCGGGCACGAGCAACACAAGGTGGTCAAAGGGAGGCGCTTGGAGAAGCTGTTGACCCTAGGTTGACCAATCGATCTTCTCATTGGCTTGAGAAGATCGTAGTAGGGCCATGACTAAATCACAAATAGATTAATTAATTAATTATTATGTATTTGATGCATGTTTAATAATTAATTAATTAATTAGTGCCTTAACGATTAGATTAGATCTAAGTCGTGCACATGATGCACCCTTGCGATTAGATTAGATCTAAGTCGTGCACAAGATGCATTCTTCTCGATTAGATTAGATCTAGATCGAACCAACTCTAAAATGCCTAACCGTGCTATGATACCTATCACTACCTCGATCATATGTATTGTTGATTCTGCCAAAGTAGAGCAATACATATTATCTTGGTAGGGTACGGAGGGACAATCTTGGTCCCGTCTATCAACGCATGGGTGAATACAAACTCAATTAGATTGAGTATTCATAGTTACTCGGTTGGATCGAGTCAACTATAGGCATTCTTCCAATAGTTGGAAAGATAGGTCAATATCACATCTATATTAACTCTCGGGCATATTAGCCAAAGCTAACTCGAGTTTTAATATAAATGCGGATATTGATTCTATAAACAAGAGTTGCATAGAGATGTAATTGGTAATCGTTACCTACCGATCATACTAAGCCTTGGGCGTATTAGCGAAAGCTAACTCAAGGGTTAGTATGATGTGGATCTTGTCCCACAAGAATTATAGAATTCAGTGGGAGCATCATTTAATTAAAAGGCCTAATTAAATGATTTTTAAAGAATATGATATTTATTTCTGCAAATTTTTTGTTGTAGATAACCATAACGTCGAACACGAATTCCTTCTCCCTGCGATCTGTCCTTGAGAAGGACAAGCTCAACGGAGCGAATTTCCTGGACTGGTACAGGAACTTGAGAATAGTTCTCACCCAGGAGCGTAAGCTGTACGTTCTGGAGCAGCCCATTCCGGAGGCTCCTCCTGCCAATGCCACACGAGCAGATAAAGATGCATTAGATGTGTTCTGTCTAATGCTCGCGACCATGAACTCGAGCTTCGAAGCAACATGAGTTGATGGGCGCTTGATATGGTTGAGCATCTTCGCCAACTATATCGGGACAAGCGAGGCATGAGAGATTTGAGATCTCAGTGCAAGATGTCGACGGGTCTTCTGTAGGTCCTTATGTACTCAAGATGATTGGGTACATAGAGAACCTCAAAGAGGGTTCCCACTTGGCCAAGAGGCGGCCGATTTGATCTTGCGGTCCTTGCCAGACTATAGTCAATTCGTTCTCAACTATAACATGAACGAGATTGCCACCGCCCGAGCTACTTAGTATGTTATGACTGCCGAGATTAACCTTAAGAAGGTTAAGCCCATTCGATGGTCCGAAGCACAAGGGCAAGGGCAAGCCCAAAGGTAAGGGAAAGTCCCAAACCAAGGGCAAAGGCAAGGCTCTGAAGCCTAAAGGAAGGATGCTACCTGCTTCCATTGCGGTCAGACCGGGCACTGGAAGAGGAACTGCAAGGTATACTTGGAGGATCTGAAGAAGAAGTGAAGTGAGACTTCCACTTCAGGTATATATGTTATAGAAACCAATCTATCTATTTCTACATTATGGGTATTAGATACTGGATGTGCTTCTCACATTTGTACTGATGTGCAGGCGCTGAGAAATAGCAGAGCATTGGCAAAGGGTGAGGTGGACCTACGAGTAGGCAATGGAGCACGGGTTGCTGCTGTTGCTGTAGGAACTTATCAGCTATCTCTGCCCTCTGGGCTTGTACTAGATTTAGATGATTGTTGTTATGTGCCTGCTCTTACTAAGAACATAGTTTCAGTTTCTTGTTTAGACAAGAAAGGATACTCTTTTATAATAAAAGACAAATGTTGTTCTGTCTATTTGAAAGATATGTTCTATTGTAGTGCACCACTAATAAACGGACTCTATATTCTAGACCTTGAGAGCCCTATCTATAACATTAGTACCAAGAGGTTCAAGTCAAATGACATGAACCAAACATACCTCTGGCACTGTCGCTTAGGTCATATAAATGACAAGCGCTTATCCCAGCTCCATAAGGATGGTTTGCTGGACTCATTTGATTTTGAATCATATGAGATATGCGAGTCATGCCTACGAGGCAAGATGACCAAGACTCCCTTTAGTGGGCGCAGCGATAGAGCAACTGATTTGTTAGGACTCATACATTGTGATGTATGTGGCCCTTTCAATGTTGCTGCTAGAGGCGGTTATAGATACTTCATCACATTTACTGATGACTTCAGTAGATATGGTTATGTGTACTTGATGACACATAAGTCTGAATCCTTTGAAAAGTTCAAAGAATTCAAGAATGAAGTACAGAACCAGCTTGGCAAGAGTATTAAGGTACTTCGATCAGATCGAGGTGGTGAATACTTAAGCCATGAGTTTCGTGACTACTTAGCTGAGTGTGGGATTTTATCTCAACTCACTCCTCCTAGAACACCACAGTGGAATGGTGTATCCGAAAGGAGGAATCGTACCTTATTAGATATGGTGCGATCTATGATGAGTCACACAGATCTTCCGACATATCTATGGGGATATGCTCTAGACACGGCAGCTTTCATACTCAACCGAGTTCCATCAAAGGCCGTGATAAAGACACCATATAGGATATGGACTGGGAGAGATGCCCATGTGTCTTTCATGAGGATTTGGGGTTGTGAGGCTTACGTTCGACGTCAAGTCTCAGACAAGTTAGGACCAAAATCCGACAAGTGATATTTCATCGGATATCCCAAGGAAACTAAGGGATATTACTTCTACATTCCCAGTCAGCACAAGTTTGACTGGGGTCTTTCTAGAAAGGGATTTTGTTTCTAGAAAGACTAGTGGGAGCACGCGTTCGATCTTGAAGAAGTTCAAGATGCGAACAATAGCACTGATGCCTCGATGGAATTGAACTGGAACCACAAAGTGTTGTGGATGATGTTGTTCCACGAGGTTGAGGAACAACAACCGATTCAAGTAGACATACCTCTTCGCAGGTATGATAGGGTACATCGTCAGCCGAGAGATACTCATTTCTCTTGTCGACCATGATGACATTGTGCTCATAGAGGATGAGCCTACCACCTATCAGAAGCTGTGATGAGACCAGATTTCGAGAAATGGCTAGAAGCCATGAGATCCGAGATAGAATCCATGTACACCGACCAAGTATGGACTTTGGTTGATCCACTGAAGGGTAAAACCCATTGGGTGCAAGTGGGTCTTAAAGACTGACATGGATGGACTTATCTATAAGGGTCGCTTGGTAGCTAAAGGTTTCAATGATTCATGGTATTGACTATGATGAAACCTTTTCTCCGATGGCGATGTTTAAGTCCATTCGGATCATGCTTGCTATTCCAGCCTACCATGACTATGAAATATGGCGGATGGATGTCAAAACCGTTTCGAATGAAACCTACTCGAGGATGTGTACATGACACAACCCGAGGGTTTTGTAGATCCATACATAGTAGAGTATGCAAGCTGCATAGGTCCATTTATGGACTAAAGCAAGCTTCTCGGAGCTGGAATCTTCGATTCGATGATGCGATCAAACAGTTTGGTTTCATCAAGAATGAAGATGAGCCTTGTGTCTACAAGAAGGTTGTAGGGGACATAGTTGTCTTCCTCATACTGTATGTGGATGACATACTACTCATTGGGAAGGACATCCCTATGCTTCAGTCTGTCAAGACATGGCTAGGGACTTGCTTCTCAATGAAGGACTTAGGTGAGGCATCTCGTATTCTTGGGATACAGATCTATAGAGATAGATCTAAGAGATTGCTTGGCCTAAGTCAGAGTACATATATTGACAAGGTACTCCTTCGGTTTGCCATGTAGAATTCCAAGAAGGAATTTCTGCCGATGTCACATGGCGTGAGTCTTTCGATGTAACGACCCACCTTTCTACACTACTACTACTCTCTAAAGGATGACCGTTACTTGACTACTAACTCTACTTAACCGGTATGATAAAAATCTTTAGGAAAACCCTACCGAAAAATTTCGGCAGAGTCTCCCCTGTACCGGTGACCCCAAACTGGGATACATAACAAGTATACTCAGCCACAGGAGGCTGGAACAGATATTTTCACAACCACGCAGTATAATAGCACAATAAAAATATGAAACTACTCTAGCAATGGCAAACAACCATATCACTCCAACAATAGAAGGTATCAAAGTACAAATGCGGAAATAAACTCAATTACAATCTCAACTTCATCATAGCATTAAGGAGAAAAGAAAATGAAACATAACAAATCTTAAACTAAGTGAGTTCTTTAGCTAAGTCTCAAGGATCTCCATAGTCCACACATCACACACCGTCACAGCATCTCCTTGTCGTCTTCTTCCTTATATTTTAGCTTTTCCTTTATCTGCAGTAGGAGGAAATGCAGTCTATAAGCATAAAGCTTAGTGAGCGCTATCTACTCACAAAACTCGATATGCATGTATATAAATAAAAACATGCTAAAACTGAATACTAACATGTAAAGCTACTCATGCTCATAAATAGCAAAGAAATCAACTAACTGAAAAGCTAACATGTATAGCTACTCATGCTCATAAATAGCAAAGGAATCATGCTAACTGAAATACTAAACATGTACAACTAATCATGCTCATAAATAGCGAAGAAACTAACTGAAAAGCTAACATGTAAAGCTAATCATAAAACTATCATGTGTATCAACAAGAAACTGAATTGATACCTAAGCTAAACTAATTAATGCTAAACTGAGTCTAACTTGTATTCACATAACTAATTTGTGAAGTTTTGAAAACTATTTACATAATAGATTAAAATAATAATCATGCTGCTGATGGGCCCGGCAACTGTACTTGCTGTGCGCGCATCCCTAACTAAACCCGGGATTGCAAGTTCCGAGTCTAGTAGGGTTTACTAGGTTATCTAAACCTAGGGACGACTGTGGGAGCCCAACCCAATGGATATCTAATCCAGTACAGTGCCATTGCTGAAAATAAAATACTGATTTCATAGCTAATTTTCTTATCTTGCTTTAACTAGGTTATCTGAACCTAGAACTAGGTTATCTGAACCTAGAGGCGACTGTGGGAGCCCACCCATTGGACATCTAGTCCATAAAAGCTGTAGCAAGACTATATAAGCTGAATTAAATGCTTCTTCTGCATTAACTGAGCTATTAAAATGCCTACTGTGGCATTATATTGAGCTAAGCATTTTATCAAGCACTTGGTGCGCACTAGAACACACCCTACGTACTGAAAATCTGTATACAAAGCTTAACATAAATTCGCATGTAAAGCTTAACAAAAATCTGCATATTAAGCCTATCAAAATCTGCATACTTTACTTATAAAAATCCGCATGCTATAAAAATAGAACTGCTCATGTTATTCCAATAGCAAATGGGAAACTAGAACAACTTAAGCATGCTGTGAAAGTAAAACAAATTCAACTACTAGGCATGCAATAAAATCTAGAAAATCTGCTCATGTTATTCTAATAACAAAGGAATCTTAGAAAATAAAGGAATCATTGCTGCATGGAATTAACAGAATATCATGCTCACTAAATCATCACAAAAGGATCTAAACTACTATGAATTGGTGGCTGTTCTTGCCCATGAATATGCACAAAAGATCTATCCAAACATACTAAGGTACCAAGTTGTGCATGCTCATCAAGGAAACTACACTGTTATTCATGTTATTCTAATAGTAAGGAGAAACATTATAATTCAATACTGCTCGTGCTCTTCTAGTAATAAAGAAACTACACATGCTTAACTAATAACAAATAGAAAAGTCCAACAACATGCTAAATCATAAGTCTAAAGAATCTTTAGGAAATAAAAAAAATCTTGAAACCAATCCAAAACTGTTCCGAAGTCATGAAAGGAAGACTAAATCCCTAGCAACAATTCTATATAGCATGATCCAAAACATGAAAGGAAACTAAAGCTCTATCAATTTCCTCAATTCTGTACAGTATAATCCAAGGCAAAGAAACTCATGCTCTGATTTAACAAACGAACTTCTGAAATTGAAACTACAACACAACTAATGGAACAAAACCGAAATCCAAAACCTTCCTGAACTAGCTATCCATGTTATTCCGAATCTCTCCTCATCTTCTTAAAACTCACGGCAGCAAAGAATATACAGATCAATCCGAATCAAAGAAGGAAACTAGAACAACCTATTCCTTACAGCATGTTTCAAAATAAACATCAAGAAGCTAACAAGAATTTGAAACCGACCACCACCAGCTAAACAAACAAACATGCTGTGAATGATAAGGAATGAAATCAAATTTCGAAATCAAAAGGAAAAGGAGATCAATGTCGCGGAACTACTCCTACTGCAGGTGAGAAGCAACTCACCTTGGATTTCTTGGACTTACAACCGACGGAAAGTGGCTGCTAGGGCTTCGGGAGAAACTTGCTTTCGGCTTCTTCTTGCGTCTTCGAGTTCTCCTCGTCGAGGTGATCACGTACGGTGAAGACCAGCGGGAAAAACCCTTCGCCGGCACCGGATCGAGGAAACCCTAGCCTTGGCTTCGTTTTCGCCCGAGAAAAACGCCGGCGCGAGAGAAGGAGAGGAGAAGATTTTCTCACGGGGAAAACCTAAGTTCTCTTCTTATAACTTTAATATTCTGTTAACTAACTATTGCTTAAATACAACTTGATTCGGGTTTTATTAACAAACCCGCGGCTGGTCTGTTGGTGGGCTGCGTTCTGCTTAAAGCCCAACACGAGGGATCGAATCCCAGCTGCAACCATTTTATTTCCTATTATTTTACTGTTCCTAACTATTACTTAAATATATATCGCTCCATATATAATTAACAAAATGAGCGTAGCTCAGCTGGTTGGGCCGGTTTTGCTTGGGTCAGTCCGACCCGAGGTCGTGGGTTCGAATCTCACCTTCAACGTTTTTTATCAAAACTTCTTTCTTTTTGTAACCCTATTAAACGACCTCCAAAAATTACATAAAAATACTCTAAAAATTCCTAAAAATCTCTAGAATATTTTAAAAGTATTTCCAAATATTTTTATGGACATTTGGAACTTGAAATAAGGAAAATTGGGTCGTTACAATTCTCCCTCCCTTATAAAAAGTTCGTCCTCGAACTTAGACTAATTCTGGACATTTCTGTCTCATGCTGTCTCCACGCTCCCGAGTAACTTCCCCGTGCTTCTGGTTCTAAATGACTTTCACTAATGACACTTCTCTGTTTCCTAGTATCTTGTCTGCTCTGTCCACTATCTGTGTTTGCTAAGTTCCTCTTGGATCAACACTGTCTGAGGCTGAATCACTTGGCTAAGGTCGTGAATACACTTCTTTAGCATGGAGACATGAAATACATTGTGTATTGCTGACATATCTTGAGGTAAGTCTAGCTTGTAAGCTACCTTCCCAATTCTCTCTATGATCAGGGTAGAGTCCTACGTATCGAGGACTTAACTTGCCCTTTTCCTCTTGGGTTCTTCGATGTACTCGAACTGTGCTTCTGCTTCAGGTTGGAATACGACTTTCTGTTTACGGCACTCTATGGAGGCACCGTATCTGATCAGGAAGTTCATTCCAAATATGACATCGTAGTCAGTCATGTCTAGCACTATCAGATCACAAAAGAGTTCTCTGTCTGCTATCATGACTGGCACTGTTCTGAACCAGTGCGTGGATGTCATAACTTCTCCCGAAGGTAATGTTGTTAGAAACTGACTACTGAGTACCTCTGGAGGTATTGCTAACTTATCGGCGAACGCCCTGGCTATATAAGAATGGGTTGCCCCAGTATCGAATAAGACAGTTGTACTTTGCTGTAAAATACTAATCTGAATTGTAACAACTGTCGAGGCATTCGCTACATCTTCTCTGGTCAGTGAATAGATCCTCGCGTTGGTCGTAGCTGAGGGGGCTTCTAGTCTGCCCTGGCTGATATGTGGACCATCTAAAGCTGCCTGCATCTGATGGAGCTGTGCTGGCTGACCTCCGTACTGAATCGGCTGTGGTGCAGGAAAACTGGTCTTGTTCGGGCATTGCTTGGTCATATGCCCTTCCTGTCCGCATTCAAAGCATCCTCGTGTACCCTTGCGACAAACTTCTGGATGGAATTTCCCACAAGTGGCACACTTAGGATAGCTGGGCTGTTTGCTAGCTGGTCCTTTTGGGTAACTCCCTGATTTGCGCTTGTTGCTGGAGTTCCCTTTCCCGTTAGAGCCATGTGAGCGGTGGCCCTGCTGTTTCTGGGCACCTGAGCCTCCTTGTCCCTTGGATTCTGAGAAGGCTTGCTTCTGTTGCTTGATGCTGTTCTGGTAGTGCTCGGTGATCAGAGCACTACTCACTAGTTCCTCCATGGTTTGTGGCTCGCATATGGAAGAACTCCTCGAAGAATTCTCCCTCGAAGTCTGCCCATGTCATCTAGCTCACTGGGCGCTTCGCTCTGATTCTCTCCCACCATATGCATGCGTCTCCTGTCAGACAGAAGGAGGCATACTTCACCTTTTCCTGTTCTGGCCAGTCTAGAAGCTCCATCGTCCTCTCCAGTGTTTTGAACCACGCCTGAGCATCCCATGGTTCACTGGTGCCTGGGAAGTTCTCGGGCTTGATTCTCTGCCACTGGATCAGATAGGCTTCTCTTCTGGTTTCTGCTGCTGGGGCTACTAGTACTACTGGTGCTGTAGGCTGGACTGGTGGAACCTCTATAACTACTGGGGTTGCTATGTTTGGTTCCGAGGTGACTCTGGGGAGGCACTGAACTGCCTGCCTCATGCTGGGGCTCAGTAGCTGGTGCCCTTCTAGCTGGGCGTCCTCATACCATTTTCTAAATGGGTAGAGAACATGCATAACTAATACTATCATGTTATAGGTAACTACTACTATCATGTCAAATGCTATCAAATATTAACATGCTTTAGTTATCTATAAACATGAAAGCAGAAAACATAGATAAGAGAAGAGGTATTCTTACTTGGAAGACGGCAAGGCTGATGCTGATGTGTGTGATGCTGGAGAATGGGAACTGCTCTGATACCAACTGTAACGACCCACCTTTCTACACTACTACCACTTTCTAAAGGTGACCGTTACTTGACTACTAACTCTACTTAACCGGTATGATAAAAATCTTTAGGAAAACCCTACCGAAAAATTTCGGCAGAGTCTCCCCTGTACCGGTGACCCCAAACTGGGATACATAACAAGTATACTCAGCCACAGGCGGCTGGAACAGATATTTTCACAACCACGCAGTATAATAGCACAATAAAAATATGAAACTACTCTAGCAATGGCAAACAACCATATCACTCCAACAATAGGAGGTATCAAACTACAAATGCGGAAATAAACTCAATTACAATCTCAACTTCATCATAGCATTAAGGAGAAAAGAAAATGAAACATAACAAATCTTAAACTAAGTGAGTTCTTTAGCTAAGTCTCAAGGATCTCCATAGTCCACACATCACACACCGTCACAGCATCTCCTTGTCGCCTTCTTCCTTATATTTTAGCTTTTCCTTTATCTGCAGTAGGAGGAAAATAGTATCTATAAGCATAAAGCTTAGTGAGCGCTATCCTACTCACAAAACTCGATATGCATGTATATAAATAAAAACATGCTAAAACTGAATACTAACATGTAAAGCTACTCATGCTCATAAATAGCAAAGAAAACAACTAACTGAAAAGCTAACATGTATAGCTAATCATGTTCATAAATAGCAAAGGAATCATACTAACTGAAATACTAAACATGTACAACTAATCATGCTCATAAGTAGCGAAGAAACTAACTGAAAAGCTAACATGTAAAGCTAATCATAAAACTATCATGTGTATCAACAAGAAACTGAATTGATACCTAAGCTAAACTAATTAATGCTAAACTGAGTCTAACTTGTATTCACATAACTAATTTGTGAAGTTTTGAAAACTATTTACATAATAGATTAAAATAATAATCATGCTGCTGATGGGCCCGGCAACTGTACTTGCTGTGCGCGCATCCCTAACTAAACCCGGGATTGCAAGTTCCGAGTCTAGTAGGGTTTACTAGGTTATCTAAACCTAGGGACGACTGTGGGAGCCCAACCCAATGGATATCTAATCCAGTACAGTGCCATTGCTGAAAATAAAATACTGATTTCATAGCTAATTTTCTTATCTTGCTTTAACTAGGTTATCTGAACCTAGAACTAGGTTATCTGAACCTAGAGGCGACTGTGGGAGCTCACCCATTGGACATCTAGTCCATAAAAGCTGTAGCAAGACTATATAAGCTGAATTAAATGCTTCTTCCGCATTAACTGAGCTATTAAAATGCCTACTGTGGCATTATATTGAGCTAAGCATTTTATCAAGCACTTGGTGTGCACTAGAACACACCCTACGTACTGAAAATCTGTATACAAAGCTTAACATAAATTCGCATGTAAAGCTTAACAAAAATCTGCATATTAAGCCTATCAAAATCTGCATACTTTACTTATAAAAATCCGCATGCTATAAAAAATAGAACTGCTCATGTTATTCCAATAGCAAATGGGAAACTAGAACAACTTAAGCATGCTGTGAAAGTAAAACAAATTCAACTACTAGGCATGCAATAAAATCTAGAAAATCTGCTCATGTTATTCTAATAACAAAGGAATCTTAGAAAATAAAGGAATCATTGCTGCATGGAATTAACAGAATATCATACTCACTAAATCATCACAAAAGGATCTAAACTACTATGAATTGGTGGCTGTTCTTGCCCATGAATATGCACAAAAGATCTATCCAAACATACTAAGGTACCAAGTTGTGCATGCTCATCAAGGAAACTACACTGCTGTTCATGTTATTCTAATAGTAAGGAGAAACATTATAATTCAATACTGCTCATGCTCTTCTAGTAATAAAGAAACTACACACGCTTAACTAATAACAAATAGAAAAGTCCAACAACATGCTAAATCATAAGTCTAAGAATCTTTAGGAAATAAAAAAAATCTTGAAACCAATCCAAAACTGTTCCGAAGTCATGAAAGGAAGACTAAATCCCTAGCAACAATTCTATATAGCATGATCCAAAACATGAAAGGAAACTAAAGCTCTATCAATTTCCTCAATTCTGTACAGTATAATCCAAGGCAAAGAAACTCATGCTCTGATTTAACAAACGAACTTCTGAAATTGAAACTACAACACAACTAATGGAACAAAACCGAAATCCAAAACCTTCCTGAACTAGCTATCCATGTTATTCCGAATCTCTCCTCATCTTCTTAAAACTCACGGCAGCAAAGAATATACAGATCAATCCGAATCAAAGAAGGAAACTAGAACAACCTATTCCATACAGCATGTTTCAAAATAAACATCAAGAAGCTAACAAGAATTTGAAACCGACCACCACCAGCTAAACAAACAAACATGCTGTGAATGATAAGGAATGAAATCAAATTCCGAAATCAAAAGGAAAAGGAGATCAATGTCGCGGAACTACTCCTACTGCAGGTGAGAAGCAACTCACCTTGGATTTCTTGGACTTACAACCGACGGAAAGTGGCTGCTAGGGCTTCGGGAGAAACTTGCTTTCGGCTTCTTCTTGCGTCTTCGAGTTCTCCTCGTCGAGGTGATCACGTACGGTGAAGGCCAGCCGGAAAAACCCTTCGCCGGCACCGGAGATCGAGCCCTACCGCCTGTTTCTTCGTTTCCGCCGCAAGAGAAAAACGCCGTCGCGAGAGAAGGAGAGGAGAAGATTTTCTCACGGGGAAAACCTAAGTTCTCTTCTTATAACTTTAATATTCTGTTAACTAACTATTGCTTAAATACAACTTGATTCGGGTTTTATTAACAAACCCGCGGCTGGTCTGTTGGTGGGCTGCGTTCTGCTTAAAGCCCAACACGAGGGATCGAATCCCAGCTGCAACCATTTTATTTCCTATTATTTTACTGTTCCTAACTATTACTTAAATATATATCGCTCCATATATAATTAACAAAATGAGCGTAGCTCAGCTGGTTGGGCCGGTTTTGCTTGGGTCAGTCCGACCCGAGGTCGTGGGTTCGAATCTCACCTTCAACGTTTTTTATCAAAACTTCTTTCTTTTTGTAACCCTATTAAACGACCTCCAAAAATTACATAAAAATACTCTAAAAATTCCTAAAAATATCTAGAATATTTTAAAAGTATTTCCAAATATTTTTATGGACATTTGGAACTTGAAATAAGGAAAATTGGGTCGTTACATTCAAAGACTCAAGGTCCCTCTTCTAGAGAGGAGAGAGACCGCATGGATCAGATCCCTTATGCCTCAGCCATAGGATCGATCATGTACGCCATGCTGTGTACTCGACCTGATGTCTCATATGCTTTGAGCATGACGAGCAGATACCAGTCAGATCCAGGTGAAAGTCAGTGGATAGCGGTCAAGAATATTCTTAAGTACTTACGAAGGACTAAAGAATATTTCTTGATATATGGAGGCAATGATGAGCTAACTGTAAAGGGTTACAGTGATGCCAGCTTTCAGACCGATCAGGATGATTACCGATCGCAGTCAGGGTTCGTATTTTGCATTAATGGTGGTGCTGTCAGCTGGAAGAGTTCGAAGCAGGATACAGTAGCTGATTCTACAATAGAAGCCGAGTATATTGCTGCATCAGAGGCAGCAAAGGAGGCAGTTTGGATCCGCAAGTTCATCACTGAACTTGGGGTGGTTCCTAGCATCGCTGACCCAGTTGAGCTCTATTGTGACAACAATGGAGCTATAGCACAGGCGAAGGAACCTCGCTCACACCAGCGGACCAAGCACATACTACGGCGCTTCCATCTCATTCGAGAGATTATCGATAGAGGAGATGTGAAGATTTGCAGAGTACCTACAGAGGCGAACATCGCAGATCCCTTGACCAAGGCTTTGGCACAAAGGAAGCATGATGGTCACACTAGGTCTTTAGGCCTTAGAGCCTATACTGATTGGCACTAGTGCTAGTGGGAGATTGTTAGATAGGGCCCTAGAGCCAATCATTTGATGATTGTACGGACTCATGTATATCATATTCTTGTATATTAATAAAGGCATTTGTTTGGTTATTATACTTATTTATATTAGTGCCAAATAGACTAAGTATAATAGCGTCCTTGAGTAGAAGGTTCATACCTATATCAATCGATTAGTTGAATCGATAGTGAGATGATATAGGGAACACTACTCTAAATCATTCCTAGTCGAGTATTAGCATTCAGGGACAATGTTAATACAATAAGACTAGCATGTAGGTCAGCTCGATGACTTGATCTCACAAGTCATGGATATAGAGATATCAAGCTGACACATGGGTATGCATTAGAGAATGTATACTGAATGACCCGCCATGAGAAAGTATCATGGATCGTTATATGAGTGTCATATACTTTCTCATGTGGCTATTAGTATGACTATTAGTCCTTAGACCTGAAGTCACCATGGATTCCTACATAAGGCGTTATGTACTTTAGTTTCGTCAAACGTCACCCGTAACTGGGTGGACTATAAAGGCGATTACTGGATATGTAACGAATTATGCAGAGGGATGTGAGTGATGTAGATGGGATCTTTCCCTCCCATATGACGGGAGCGACATCGCTATTCTTGATAGAGTGAGACCACTAAGCGCATGGCCATGCCCAAATGAGTCAACATTAGATGTTGAGCTCATTTGATCGAGTGAGTCTAACTTGGAGTTCAAGATTTAGATTGATTAGAGGATGACACGGTGTATGCCTCATATTGATCAATCTAGATGTCTAGGATAGAAGGACACTTGTTATTATTTTGTGAGTAGTCACAATTGGTAGTCACAAGGTGATGTCGGATCTCGACATTCTTGTAACTTGGGTAGTAATGATGTGTTGCTAGATACCGCTCATTACTTATGCTCCTAAATGGGTTTAGGGCATTGCCAACGTTACAAGAACCTATAGGGTCACACACTTAGGACAATTAGGTGGAGATTAGGTTCATATGATGAACCAAGAGGATTAGATTCATTTGATGAATCAAATTGGATTAAGAGTAATCCTAATTGGGCTAACTTGAGTTTGACTCAAGTTGATTCATGTGTTAAATGAGTCTAATTTAGATTTTGACTCATTGAATCAATTTAATTTAATGAATTAGATTCATTATATTAAGTTGGCTCGAATCAAATGGTTGGATTAGATCCACCATGGTAGAGATGGAGTCAGGTTTGACTTGACATGAGAAGGAAGACCAAAGGTCAATTTTGACTTGACCTTTTTGCCACCTCATTGGTGAGTTGGCATTAGGTGGACCAATAATGATGTTCCACATCATCATGGGTGCCACCTCATGGAAGTAACAAAGCCACTCTCTTAATGGTTTCATATTAATTGCAATTAATGCAATTAATGTGATTTTATGGTTTCATATTAATTGCAATTAATGCAATTAATGTGAATTTTGAAATGTGGCCGGCCACTTGGTTTTTGGGTGAAAAAAATTCATTTTTCATTCACTTGTGTGCATCTTCCTCCTTCTCCCTCTCAAGCTCTCCCTCTCCCTCTCCTCCCTTGGCCGAACCACATAGGTGCTAGCACACCTTGGTTTTTGGTCATCTCCATCTAGTGTGTCCGTGTGGATACTTCTAGAGGACCGGCGCTTGACGGTCTTGAGATCCAGCATCATTTGGACGAGCGGGAACGCGAAGGGCATCGCATCAAAGGTATAAATGGTTTATCCTTATGTAGATCTACTGTAGATTAAAGTTTTCAAACTCGTACTCGTATTTTCGTTCGGTTTTACCTTGCACGAGATCCGTGGCTTGGGCGATTTGGGGTTTCCGCGACGCGAAAAGCGGTTTTCGCGGCCCGAAAAACCCAACACTCTAGAACCCTAAAACTTAAAGCATTCATTGTTTTGCATTAATTAAGGGGGAGTGAAAGAAAGTTTAAGATTTCTTGACTATTTTTCTTAAAGGGGGAGTGACATTATTTTTTTATTTTATCAAATTAATAGTATTCATTTTAAAGATTTCAAATCGAAATAGTTTTCAAAAAGGAAGTTTAAAATTTTTTTGGCATAATTATTTTTGGAAAATAACTTTTAAACTTTATTTGAAAAAGGAAGTGTAAATATTTCTAGCTGGAAAACTAAGTTTTTGAAAAAGTATTTTTAAATAAGTTTTTATGTACTTAACTAAGTGGTTTAAAAAATCTTTTCAAAAAGCAAAGTACTTGATATAATATTTTTAACTTAGCTAAGTATTTTTTAAAGAAATTATTTTCTTAGCTAATTAGTATTATAAGGAATTCTTTTCAAACTTAAATTTAGCTAAGTTTTTTTAACTAAGTTTTATCAAAATCTTTTAAGCTAAGTATTTAACTAAGTTTTTATCAATTTTTTAAAAAAAGTACTTAACTAAGTTTTTGTTAAATTATTTTTAAAAGCTATAAGTATTTTTCAAATACATCCTTTTAAAAGCTAGGTATTTAGCTATTTTGTTTAAAAGATAAATGATTTTTAAGCTAAGTAAGTGCTACCCTTCAGGGAGAATTTAAAAGATTAAAAAACTAGCCTTTCAGATTTAAAGATTCTTTTTTTCTCTCTAACTTAGTACCTTTTTTTTGATATATGGCAAAGGGGGGGAGAAAAGTTAAAGTTAAGAGTTAAACATAAAACATAAGTATAAGGGGGAGTTTTGTTAAATATGTCAAAATTGTTGTACTTTACTTATGCTCATGCTTAAATTCTTATACTCATGCTTAAATTCCTTTTCATTATATTGGTATGTTTTACTTAACTTTGAATTATGTTGTCATAATCAAAAAGGGAGAGATTATTGGTGCGGGAACCACCAGATGATCAAATTTGTGTTTTGATAATGGCAAAGGATTCAAAATTAAGTTGTCTTGTTATCTAATAATTATGATTGAGATTGTAGAAAAAGTCCTAAGTATACTTAAGCAAAAATCCTAGTGGATTCTAGGCAGGTGGAAACCCTAGGGGGAGGTAACCCTAGGTCTTAAGGGTGGTAACCCTAGATAATCGAAAATCCTAGCTGCGGTTAGTCAGGTGAAAACCTTGGGGAAGGTAACCCTAGGTCCTAGGGGTGGTAACCCTAGGTTGTGGAAAACCCGAGGGGGAGGTAACACTTGGTCCTCGGGGGTGGTAATCCTAGGTCGAAAGTCTTGGTGAGTCGAGAGCTTTGGGCAAAACCCTAGAGTTGGGGACTCTAGGTGAAAATCTTGGTGGTCGCAAACCAAGTGAAAGTCTGGATGGGTCGAGGAGTGGACATCCAGCATGAAGACCTAAAGTCTCAAGCACTTAGCAAAAGTCCAATCGGTCTGGAGGATCAGTCTGGCAATAGGTAACTTCTCTTAAGAGGAGTAGGTGAGGACGCGTTCCCCGTTGAGGGAACAAAAGGCATCGGTTCAACCTAGGGTTTGCGGAGGAAATCTGAAGTCAGAACCGGACAATCCAAAGGCTATCAAAGTTATACATTTACATATTATCTGCTTTTTGCTAACTCTGTTTTGTAGGAGACTAGCACTTTTTGTAGGGTTAGATTCGGTCGGGATTGGTCGATCGAATGTTCAAGTTCAATCAATCGAACCTCCAAGCAGACAGATCAAATCTCCAGCCAGCTGAGCGGGTTCGACCAAGGTATTAGTCGACAGAACCTAGGGATAGGTCGACTAAACCGAGGATAAGCGGTGACCTGATCGAGCCGGGGTGATCGGATCAGATGAGGTGGAGATCATGTGATCGGTCGACCGAACCTAGGGATTGGTCGACCGATCCAATTTAAGTCAAACCTGATCCCGAGATCAGTGGATTTAGATCAGGTCTGTAGCGACTATAAAAAGGAGCATCAACGACACTTTGAAGACAACCGAAAATCAGACTACTTGCGCTCCTGTGTGTTGCTCCGAAACACTTCAACAACACTCAATTGTTGCTTTAAAAATCGATGACTCTTTTACTTATCCTTATATTGTCGGTATACTTTCTTTAAGTTTTGTACTTGTAATTGCTTACTTGTAAAGAATTTTTGAGCTATTAGTGATTTCCCACCGAAAGCAATCAACGATCGCCTGCCTTGGAGTAGGAGTCATCACATGCTCTGAAACAAGTAAAAGAAATCATGTTAGCGATTTCTTTTGTCTCTTTCCTTATTCCACTGCGTTCTTACTTTGTGTTTTCCAATAAATGAACGAATTAGCCATGAGTGCTATTCAACCCCTCCCCCCCCCTCCCCCTTATAGCACATCTTCAATCCTACACCCTAGACTATAATGACCGACTAGTTCCTTGGGGGAACAAGCGACCACTTGAGCTCGTGCATCTACCCAGATATGGGCTAAGGGTCCTTGGATCCTAATCCTATACTCTGGAGTCAGGGACTCAATAGAATGTGTAGATAGCACATCCTGAGTGGGTGGCCTGTATTTTCTTCTGCTTGCCAAGTCCACTGGACTCTGTCGAAGTGGATTTGGACTTACCTTTAGACTTAGAGAGGGAGATGAGCATACCATTGATACTAGCCGCGCTAGTTCAGTTGGTGGCAACATCAGATACACTATATGTTGAGCGAGGAGGGGGTCCGCGGTAACTCGGACAGTGAGGGAGTTCGATTGGAAGCAGTAGGGGAGATCCGACCGACGACCACTTCAGGAATCGCAGACATTGAACTCTCTCCTCACTCGGATGGTGGTTGCGTAGTTAACGTGGCATCAGATGCTTATGGAACGGAGGTTATTGATCAGACAGGAGTCTTTGCATGGCACCTTTTTTGACATTGATGATGGATCAAGGGTCCAACCAAAGTTACGGACTCTAAAAGAACTATGATGGGCATCAAGGAAGGGTGCTTAGGGGGTAGCTCCTCAGTGTTAGCAGCTGCATCACTCCCCACTACTTGGTTAGCTCCTTCTGTTGGAGTGTATACTGAAAGCCTAAGCTTTGTAAACATTCATTATGAATAAAGAATCACATTTGGTCAAATTTTCTACATTTAGTTGTAGTTGTTCAATTAATTTATATTGTAGATAATATAGTATGTGGTGTCACATACAGAAGATGATATTATCAGTACCTTATAAATTATAAATAGTAGCTCACGACCAAAATGGAAAGGAACAAACCATTAGAAGGTCGTAGTGTAATTAGGTATCAGTTTATCTTGACTGTATAATTACACTAGTACACTCAGAGTGTATTGAGTAGGACCATTTGAGGTCGTTTCTTTTATACTGACTTTATAAAGAAACAAAGACCTCGGTTATTATGGAAGTGTGTGCTCTTAATCCTAATATAATAACAAGCACATATATTTGATATTTATTTCTTTAATTTATCAATGGGTGAGATTTAGTTCGATAAATCAATAAGCCCGATAAGTTTGGAAATGGTATCACTTATAGTGTGTGTTGTTGATTATAGAAGGAAACTTTGTCCTACAGATACTAGGTTGAGAATGTCCTCAAGAGGAGCTCATAAAGATTGTCATGTTAAACCCTGCAAGTAGATTTAGTCCGACATGATAATAAGGTTGAGTGGTACTACTCTTGGACTTAGATATTAATTAAATGAGTTGTCAGTAACTCACTTAATTAATGGACATTCGATATCTTAAACACAAGGAGACTAACACACTCATAATAAGAAGGAGCCCAAAAATGTAATTTGGGATTGGTGCGGTAGTTCAATGATAGTTCTCTAGTGGAATGAATTATCATTGATAAAATTAAGTTGTGTGTTCGGGGCGAACACGGGATGCTTAATTTTATCGGGAGACCAAAACCAATTGCTCCTCTCGGTCCCTATCGTAGCCTCTTATTTATAGAGTTCTATATCCACCTATACCCACCTTCTATACCCACCCAATAGGGGCCGGCCAAGCTAGCTTGGGAACAAGCTAGGGACGGCCTAGGTATAAAATTGGGTGGCCGGCCCTAGCTTGAACCCAAGCTAGTAGGGCCGGCCAAATTAAATTAAAAAAAGAAATTTAATTTTAATTTTTATAATTATGTGGAAGATATAATTTAAAGAGAATTAAAATTAAAATATCTCTCTTGTAAAATATCTATAAAAGATTAAAGAAAGAGATTAGATCTCTTTCCTTATTTGTAGATTGGAGAGATGTTTTATTTTCTCTTTAAAATTATTCATATGATAATAAAATTAAAATTATAGAAATTTCCTTTTATTAACCATGAAGAGATTTTTAAAGAGAAATTTTATTTTTTAAAATTTCCAGAAATAAATAAGGAAAGTTTTAATTGTTGATTGAAACTTGTCCAATTTGCTTCCTCTTGATGTGGCCGGCCATTAGAGTTTATTTGGGAAATTTTATTTTATTTTTCTCAAATAAATCATATCAAGGACATTAAGGAAATTTTATTGTAAATAAATTTCCTAATTTGCCTAGGCCAAGGAATATAAAAGAAGGGGTAGGGGTGCCTTCATGAGACACAACCTCTATTATTTTCTCTCCCTCTTTTGTTCCTTGGTGTGGCCGGCCATCCTCTCCCTCTCTTCCTCTTGTGGTGGCTGAACCTCTCTCCCTTCCTTGGAGCTCTTGTGGTGGCCGGATACTACTCGGAGAAGAAGAAGAAGAAGGAGAGAAAGCTAGCATCTCTTGGAGCTTGGTTAGTATTTTGGTTTTCTTCTTTGGTGAAGTTCTTCCTTTGTGGCCGAACCTTGCTTGGAGGAGAAGAAGGTGGTTGGTGGTATCTCATCTCGGTAGATCCTTGCCCACACAACGTCCGAGGTTAGAAGAGGAATACGGTAGAAGATCAAGAGGTTTTTCTACAAGGTATAACTAGTAATTTTTATTTCCGCATCATGCTAGTTATTTATGGAAATAATACCAAATACAAGAGGCATACGTTCTAGAATTTCGAATATGTTTTTCGATGTTGTGTTCTTTTTTTTTTTCTTTTCCTTGTGATTTGATTGTTCTCTTTGGTTAACCTAAAGTTATTTTAGGAAATTAAATATTAGCTTTCTATAAAAGGTTTTGTCTAGTCGGTGGTGGTTGCTCCCATATCCAAGAAGGTCATGTGCCTCGCCACGTCAGTACTGGGAACCAATTATGGAAATTAATATTTAATGGAATTAATAACTTAAGGAGATTTGGGTCGAACGTGTTAAGTTCCGCAGGAGATCCAAGTCAAAACCTAAAAGAACAAATAGATTAAGTTTTGGATCAAACGTGTTAAGTTCCGCAGGCGATCCAAAATTTAATTTAAAAGAACACATGGTAGCTAGGAAAAGGTTCAGACCTTTGTACAAAATTTTTGTACAGTGGAACCTATAGGTTTTCCGAGTAGCAACCAACAATTGGTATCAGAGCTAAGGTTTTGCCTCTGTGTATTTGGTATTTAGTTTAATTATGCACATGTCATACATAATTTAGGCAGGTTAATAATAGGATGTGCTAACTTTGTGGATGCAGGATCCAACTATTATGACTTTTAGTTATTATGTGTGTGATTGGACCCTTGGACATGTCAAGGACATTTATATGTGTGTGCATGATTGTATTAAAATACAGCAGGAGCTGTATTTAGTTTTATTAGGATTTTATTTTTGATCTAGATACATGTACATTCCTTTTATGGAATATAGGATCAAAATGTAAAATTCTATTTATGTCGCGGATCGAATCTTGCAAAGCGTGGAACCTTCTAAGGACCAGAGGCGCAGCGGATCAAGGAGCAAGATGGATGCGACAGCTAGACCCGGTGGCGGTGGCCAAATATGGCAGCAGCTTGGGATGACAACACACGGAGGACAACTAGAGATAAAAGCCATAATAGTTGAAAATTAGTTTCTCTATTGCTTTTATATTATGCTGTGTGTGCATGTTAGTTTACAAGTAAAGTAGGCTAGCATAGTTAAAATTCCTCATTTATAAATAACTAAGTGGGAGAGGAATTTTTAAATAAATCCCATGGTCTCCATTCTTTACTGGTTTGTAAGTGATGCAAACAAGCTTGCGCGTTGGCTCTGAGTGCCTTCCTCCATAACGGATGAGCTTGTTTGCGGATCACTAGAACAGACTTCCATTTTTGGATGACTATAGGAAGTTAATTAAGAGCGTGTGATCTTCCCCAACGGAAGGGGCGTAATCTTATTAATGGACTTAGTGTCAAGTAATGGTATACACTTAGACACATCTAATAGTATCCTCCCCAACGGAGTCACTGCTATTATTTGTGTGACCAAATGATACCAACTATTAATTTTATTTGTCAAAAAGTTAGGTTGACAAGATAATAAAATTAATGGGTTAAAACCCTCCTTTTACAAATGTTGAATTTATATACGTCCACACTAACGTGGCATACAAAATTCACGGTGTTATGAGGTGTTGGTTAATTTAAAATAGTATTGTTTGAGGAATCAATATTATTCTAAATTTAGAGTTTTGACCAAAAGTTATTTGTGATTCTTAGGATGTCTTTCAACCCACTGTCCATTATACTTCAACAGAATAGACTTACTGGACCAAACTACATAGATTGGAAAAGAAACCTGGACATTGTTCTTACTGCTGAAAGCTATAAATATGTACTGACTGAGCAGTGCCCTGATGCACCTACTGGTGAATCTACCCAAGAGGAGATTGAATATCATAGGAAATGGGTAAAAGCAGATGAGATGGCGCGGTGTTACATTTTGGCTTCAATGTCAAATGTATTGCAACATCAGCATCAAGATTTACCAACAGCCTATGATATTATGAACAATCTCAAGGAACTCTTTGGTCATCAGGATAGAGCTTCTAGGCAAGAAGCCATGAGAAAGATAATGACAGCCACCATGCAAGAGGGTACTCCTGTAAGGGATCATATCCTAAAGATGATGGCTTATCTGAACGAGATACAAATCCTTGGAGGAGAAATTGATGGGGAAACCCAGATCGATATGATCCTCCAAACGCTACCTAGAAGTTTTGAGCAGTTTCGCCTGAACTATAATATGAATAAGAGGGTTTATTCATTAGCGGAACTACTGACAGAACTTCAAGCAGCAGAAGGATTATTTCGTCACAATGCTCAAATTCACTATGCTGAAAATGGTTCTACTTCTAAACCGAAAGGAAAGAAGAAGAAGAAACAAGCTGGTTCAGCAAATCTCAGAGTACGGGATTTAAAGCTGGAATGAAGAAGCCGAAGGGCAAGTGCTTCATCTGTAAGCAGGCAGGACATTGGAAGGCGGACTATCCTCGTAGGAACCAAAACAAAGGTATATCTCATACTCTAGTTGTTGAAACATGTTTAGCGGTGTTATCTACCAGCACCTGGTGTGTAGATACGGGAGCCACTGATCATGTCTGCAATTCCTTGCAGGGGTTCCAGGAAACCCGACGACTATCTGAAGGAGAAATTACCGTCTACATGGGCAATGCTACTAAGGTGGCAGCTGTTGCAGTGGAAGACGTCTACTTATCTTTTAGTAGAAATAGGAATTTGGTTTTAAGAAATTGTCTTTATGTACCCAGTTTTAGAAAGAATTTAATTTCAGTTTCTAAACTGTTTTTAGATGGATATTCAGTTTCCTTTAGTAACGATGTAGTTATTAAAAGAAATAAAGTGATTATCTGTTCTGGTGCATTAGTTGGCAATTTGTATACTTTAAATCCAATTTCTTCCACAAAGCAAAATATGGAAATTTATAACTCATCTTCTAATTCTAATAAGAGAAAAGAACCTTCGGAAATGAACCAAGCATATCTTTGGCATCTAAGGCTTGGTCATATTAACTTAAGTAGGATTCAAAGGCTTATAGCCGATGGACTTTTGGGTTCATTAGAATTGGAAAATTTTCCAACTTGTGAATCCTGCTTGGAAGGTAAAATGACCAAGAGGCCGTTCAAGGCCAAGGGGTATAGAGCCAAAGAAGTGTTAGAGTTGGTTCACTCTGATTTGTGTGATCCTATGTCTGTCCAGGCAAGAGGAGGTTTTGAATATTTTGTCTCTTTCATAGACGATTATTCAAGATATGGATACATTTACCTAATGCGCCGCAAGTCTGAGTGCTTTGATAAGTTCAAAGAATACAAGGCTGATGTGGAAAATGACTAGGTAAAGTATCAAGACACTACGTCGGATCGTGGTGGCGAATACCTCTTAGAGAGTTTAGGAATTACTTATCGAGGTCGATTCAATCCCAATTATGCACCGAACACCCCAATGAATGGTGTAGCGAGCGAAGGAATAGGACTCTTATGGAGATGGTTAGATCAATGATGAGTTATTGAATTACCAAATTCGTTTTGGGGATATGCTCGGAAACGCAGATTCCGAACTTATTACCTTCTAAATCAGTTTCTTCTACTCCCATAGAATTGTGGAATGGGCGAAAATCCAGTCTAAGACATATTCAGATTTGGGGTAGTCCAGCACATGTGCTGAAACCAGATGCTGATAAGTTAGAATCTCTTACAGAAGTTCGCGTGTTTGTAGGATATCCCAAAGGAACGAAAGGTGGTTTATTTTATAGTCCTAAAGACCAGAAGGTCATTGTTAGCACCAATGCCCAGTTTTTAGAAGAAGACTATATAATGGATCACAAGCCCAGTAGTAAAGTTGTTTTAGAAGAACTTAGAGAGGACATGTCTACTTCAGTACCGACAGTACAAGATGAAGTACCACAAGAGACTGCAACACGTGTCACACATGATACACAACCACAGACAGTGCCTCGTCGTAGTGGGAGGGTTGTAAGGCAGCCTGAAAGATTCATGTTTTGGGAGAGTCTTCGGACTTGATCCCGGGTAAACATGAACCTGATCCACGAACATATGATGAAGCACTCCAAGATATAGATGCAGCATCTTGGCAAAAGGCAATGAATTCTGAAATAGAGTCTATGTACTCTAATAAGGTCGGGAGCTTGTAGAACCACCTGATGGTGTAAAAGTCGTTGGATGCAAGTGGATCTACAAAAGGAAAAGAGGGACAGACGGGAAGGTAGAAACCTTCAAAGCTAGGCTTGTTGCGAAAGGGTACACTCAGAAAGAGGGAATCGATTATGAGGAGACCTTTTCACTGGTAGCCATGCTTAAGTCTATCCGGATACTCTTATCCATTGCTGCTTATATGGATTATGAGATTTGGCAAATGGATGTCAAGACGGCATTCCTTAATGGAAGTCTTGAAGAGAACATTCATATGAAGCAACCAGAAGGGTTCATTGAAAAGGGCAAAGAGCATCTAGTGTGCAAGCTCAATCGGTCCATTTATGGACTGAAGCAAGCTTCAAGGTCTTGGAACATCCGGTTTAATGAAGTAATCCAGTCGTATGGATTTATTCAGTGTCCGGATGAGTCTTGTGTATACAAGAAGTGTAACGGAAACGTGGTGGTATTTCTTGTACTATACGTAGATGATATTTTGTTAATTGGCAACAATGTCAAGGTATTATCAGACGTAAGGGTATGGTTGTCCAAACAATTTGATATGAAGGACTTAGGAGAGTGTGCACACATTCTTGGGATCAAAGTAATAAGGGATCGCAAGAAAAGAATGTTGTGTATGTCCCAAGCTTCATATATAGATACAATCCTTGCTCGTTTTAGCATGCAGGATTCCAAGAAAGGTTTCTTACCTTTTAGGCATGGAATAACTCTATCTAAAGAGATGTCTCCAAAGACGTCAAAGGAGATAGAAGACATGAAAGCAGTTCCTTATGCTTCGGCTGTAGGAAGCCTTATGTATGCAATGCTATGTACGAGGCCTGATATTTGTTTTGCCGTGGGCATGGTCAGCAGATATCAGAGTAACCCTGGACAAGGACATTGGACTGCGGTAAAGCATATATTAAAGTACCTGAGAAGGACTAGAGATTATATGCTAGTTTACCAAGCAGACGATTTGCTCCCTGTGGGTTACACGGATTCAGATTTCCAATCAGATAGGGACAACAGTAAGTCTACATCAGGCTATGTGTTTACTTTAGGAGGTGGAGCCATTTCATGGAGGAGTGTTAAGCAGAAATACATTTCGGACTCAACCATGGAAGCTGAGTATGTAGCAGCCTCTGAGGCAGCTAAAGAAGCAGTATGGCTCAGGAACTTTCTAATGGACTTAGATGTGATTCCTGGTTTGCCCAAAATCATCACAATTTATTGTGATAATAGCGGTGCAGTTGCAAACTCGAAGGAACCACGAGATCATAAGGCAAGTAAACATATAGAGCGCAAGTACCACCTGATACGAGATATCGTGAAGCGAGGAGAAGTTGTCATCGCTAAGATTGCATCAGCGGATAACCTGGCAGATCCTTTCACTAAGGCCCTTCCGGCGAAAGCTTTCGATCGGCATGTGGAGGGAATGGGAATCAGATGTATGGTAGAAGATATGGCAACTTAGTCATTAGTATAAGTGGGAGATTGTTGGAGTGTATACTGAAAGCCTAAGCTTTGTAAACATTCATTATGAATAAAGAATCACATTTGGTCAAATTTTCTACATTTAGTTGTAGTTGTTCAATTAATTTATATTGTAGATAATATAGTATGTGGTGTCACATACAGAAGATGATATTATCAGTACCTTATAAATTATAAACAGTAGCTCACGACCAAAATGAAAAGGAACAAACCATTAGAAGGTCGTAGTGTAATTAGGTATCAGTTTATCTTGACTGTATAATTACACTAGTACACTCAGAGTGTATTGAGTAGGACCATTTGAGGTCGTTTCTTTTATACTGACTTTATAAAGAAACAAAGACCTCGGTTATTATGGAAGTGTGTGCTCTTAATCCTAATATAATAACAAGCACATATATTTGATATTTATTTCTTTAATTTATCAATGGGTGAGATTTAGTTCGATAAATCAATAAGCCCGATAAGTTGGGAAATGGTATCACTTATAGTGTGTGTTGTTGATTATAGAAGGAAACTGTGTCCTAGAGATACTAGGTTGAGAATGTCCTCAAGAGGAGCTCATAAAGATTGTCATGTTAAACCCTGCAGGTGGATTTCGTCCGACATGATAATAAGGTTGAGTGGTACTACTCTTGGACTTAGATATTAATTAAATGAGTTGTCAGTAACTCACTTAATTAATGGACATTCGATATCTTAAACACAGGGAGACTATCACACTCATAATAAGAAGGAGCCCAAAAATGTAATTTGGGATTGGTGCGGTAGTTCAATGATAGTTCTCTAGTGGAATGAATTATCATTGATAAAATTAAGTTGTGTGTTCGGGGCGAACACGGGATGCTTAATTTTATCGGGAGACCAAAACCAATTCCTCCTCTCGGTCCCTATCGTAGCCTCTTATTTATAGAGTTCTATACCCACCTATACCCACCTTCTATACCCACCCAATAGGGGCCGGCCAAGCTAGCTTGGGAACAAGCTAGGGCCGACCTAGGTATAAAATTGGGTGGCCGGCCCTAGCTTGAACCCAAGCTAGTAGGGCTGGCCAAATTAAATTAAAAAAAGAAATTTAATTTTCATTTGTATTATTATGTGAAAGATATAATTTAAAGAGAATTAAAATTAAAATATCTCTCTTGTAAAAGATCTACAAAAGATTAAAGAAAGAGATTAGATCTCTTTCCTTATTTGTAGATTGGAGAGATGTTTTATTTTCTCTTTAAAATTATTCACATGATAATAAAATTAAAATTATAGAAATTTCCTTTTATTAACCATGAAGAGATTTTTAAAGAGAAATTTTATTTTTTAAAATTTCCGGAAACAAATAAGGAAAGTTTTAATTGTTGATTGAAACTTGTCCAATTTGCTTCCTCTTGATGTGGCCGGCCATTAGAGTTTATTTGGGAAATTTTATTTTATTTTTCTCAAATAAATCATATCAAGGAAATTAAGGAAATTTTATTGTAAATAAATTTCCTAATTTGCCTAGGCCAAGGAATATAAAAGAAGGGGTAGGGGTGCCTTCATGAGACACAACCTCTATTATTTTCTCTCCCTCTTTTGTTCCTTGGTGTGGCCGGCCATCCTCTCCCTCTCTTTCTCTTGTGGTGGCCGAACCTCTCTCCCTTCCTTGGAGCTCTTGTGGTGGCCGGATACTACTCGGAGAAGAAGAAGAAGAAGGAGAGAAAGCTAGCATCTCTTGGAGCTTGGTTAGTATTTTGGTTTTCTTCTTTGGTGAAGTTCTTCCTTTGTGGCCGAACCTTGCTTGGAGGAGAAGAAGGTGGTTGGTGGTATCTCATCTCGGTAGATCGTTGCCCACACAACGTCCGAGGTTAGAAGAGGAATACGGTAGAAGATCAAGAGGTTTTTCTACAAGGTATAACTAGTAATTTTTATTTCCGCATCATGCTAGTTATTTATGGAAATAATACCAAATACAAGAGGCATACGTTCTAGAATTTCGAATATGTTTTTCGATGTTGTGTTCTTTTGTTTTTTCTTTTCCTTGTGATTTGATTGTTCTCTTTGGTTAACCTAAAGTTATTTTAGGAAATTAAATATTAGCTTTCTATAAAAGGTTTTGTCTAGTCGGTGGTGGTTGCTCCCATATCCAAGAAGGCCATGTGCCTCACCACGTCAGTACTGGGAACCAATTATGGAAATTAATATTTAATGGAATTAATAACTTAAGGAGACTTGGGTCGAACGTGTTAAGTTCCGCAGGAGATCCAAGTCAAAACCTAAAAGAACAAATAGATTAAGTTTTGGATCAAACGTGTTAAGTTCCGCAGGCGATCCAAAATTTAATTTAAAAGAACACATGGTAGCTAGGAAAAGGTTCAGACCTTTGTACAAAATTTTTGTACAGTGGAACCTATAAGTTTTCCGAGTAGCAGCCAACACCTTCTTCACCGATCGACCCTTCAGATGGTCCTACAAGTAAGAGCCTGTGTCTCTCCAACTCGATGGCTCCACGAATGTCAAGTTCTTCATCAATTGATTTGGTGGCCATGCTCAGAAAAGCCTTCCACATTACATTAGTTGCAAAAAAAAAAAAATAGTTAAAATTAAAAACAATAAATGGAGGGATTTCTCACTAAAAGTGTCGGGCGGCATAGTGCGAATGGGATTCAACCCAAACATATATAATACACCCTCAAGAAACAGCTTGTGAATATGATACTTAAGTTGGTCAGTTGAGCAAGCTAGTAAGTTGAGCAACGACTTCAAGGTAGACCAGCTCCTAGCGATATTTTGCCTAGCTCGGTGTTAGGATATATACTAAAAGCCTAGCTTTTTGTATGAACATTTATATTTTGAAATGAGAATCAATTTGGTCAAATGTTGCATTTTATATGTTAATGTAGTTGTCTATTTAATTTATATTGTAGATAACATGGTATGTGGTGCCACACAGAAGATCATGTTATCAGTTCCTTATAAATTATAAATAGTAGTTCACGACCGAGATAGATAGGGACAAACCATTAGAATGGTTGTAGTGTAATTTGATATTAGTTTATCTTGACTATAAAATTACACTAGTACACTATGTGTGTATTGAGTAGGACCGTTTGAGGTTGTTTCTTTTTATACTGACTGTATAAAAGAATAAAACCTCTATTATTATGGATGTGTGTACTCTTAATCCTGATATAATAACAAACACATATACTTAGTATTTATTTCTTTAATTTATCAAAGGGTGAGATTTATTTAGTTAAATCAATAGGCCCGATAAGTTAGAAAATAATATTATTTATATGGTATATTGTTGATTATAAAAAGAAACCGTGTCCTAGTAATCTAGGTTGATGATGTCCCCTTGAGGAGCTCATAAGGATTATCATGTAAACCCTACAGTTGGACTTAGTCTGACATGATAATAAGGTTGAGTGGTACTACTCTTGGAGCTAGATGTTAATTAAAGTGAGTTGTCAGTAACTCATTTAATTAACGAACATACGATATCTTAAACACATGGAGACTAACGCACTTATGATAAGAAAGAGCCCATATTGTAATATGGGATTGGTGCGGTAGTTCAATAATAACTCTTTAGTGGTATGAGTTATTATTGATAAACTTGAGTTGGGTGTTCGGGTCGAACACAAGAAGCTCAAGTCCATCAGGAGACCAAAACTAATTCCTCCTCTCGGTCCCTGTTGTTTCCTCTATAAAGCCTCGCATTCACCCATTTAAGTTTTACTTCCTACCCAAGAAAGGGGTCGTCCACATCCTTGCTTGGTGCCAAAGCAAGGGGCCGACCAAGCCTTGCTTCCTACCCAAGAAAGGGGTCGGCCACATCCTTACTTGGTGCCCAAGCAAGGGGTCGGCCAAGCCTTGCTTGGTGCCCAAGCAAGGGGCTAGCCAAACCAAAAGAAAAGAAAAGAAAAAGAAAAGAAAGAACAAAGGGGAGATTTTTTCTCAATAGAATTAGAGATTTTCTAAAAAGAATTATGTTGATTCTTTCATAGAAATTTTTTATAAAGAATTATATTAATTCTTTCCTAAGAAATTTTTTTAAAAAGAATTATGTTAATTCTTTCCTAGAGATTTTTCTAAAAAGAATTATGTTGAATGTTTCTTAAAAATTTTCTAAAAAGAATTATACTAATTCTTTCTTAAGAAATTTTTCTAAAAAGAATTGTGTTAATTCTTTTCTAGAGTTTTTTTTCTAAAGAAAAATCTATTACTTTTTCTCCTTTTTTATCTGGGGCAAAGGATTATAAAAGGAGAGGAGATTATGACACAAAATCAAACTTATCAATCAATTGATAATGTTGGGTTTTTCGGGCCGCAAAAATCACTTTTTACGTTGCGGAAACCATGAAACCCATGCCACGGATCCATGCAAAGTTTATAAAATTTTGTAAAATTTCATGTACGAGTTTCTCTAACCTAGATCTACACTAGATCTACAAGGAAGAAAGGTTACCCTTGATGCGAAGCCCTTCGCGTATCCCACTCGTCCAAGTGATGCCGGATCTCGAGGTTGTCAAGTGGACAACCCTCTATGTGTATCCACATGAACAAGTCGATGGAGAGAACCTCTAAGGATGTGCTAGCAACCTTAGAAGATCAGTAACCATGGAGTAGAGGGAGAGAAGAGAAGATCTTGAGGAAGAATATGGGAGTTTCAACACAAAATGAAACTTACCCCTTGAATGAAAGTGGCCGGCCACTTTTGAGTGGTTTGTAACCTCCATAGGATGCAAAGAGTCACAACTCATGGTAACTCCCATGAGGTGGCATCCCACTTAAGCAACCATGATGATGTGGAGCATCATCATTGGCCCACTTAATGCCAACTCACCAATGAGGTGACAAATGGTCAAGTCAAACTTGACCCTTCATCTTCCTCTCAAGTCAAGTCAAACTTGACCACTTCTCTCCCATGGTTGATCGAATCTAACCATTGGTTCAAGTCAATTTTAATTTAATGAATCTCTATTCATTGAATTAAATTGATTCAATGAGTCTAAGACCAAATTAGACTCATTTAATACTTGAACCGAATTGAGTCCAACTCAATTAGCCTAATTTGGATTACTCTTAATCCAATTTGGTTCATCACATGAACCTAATCCCTTAGGTTCATCAAATGAACCTAATCTCCATCTAATTGTCCTTTTTGTGTGACCCTATAGGTTCTTGTAACGTTGGTAATGCTCCTAAACCCATTTAGAAGCATAAGTAATGAGCGGTATCTAGCAACACATCATTACTACCCAAGTTATAAGAATGTTGAGATCCAACATCACCTTGTGACTACTAATTGTGACTCTTCAAAATATATGACAAGTGCCCTTCTATCCTTGACATCTAGATTGATCAATATGAGGCATAGACCGTGTCATCCTCTAATTAATCTAAATCTTAAATCCCAAGTAGACTCACTCAATCAAATGAGCTCAATATCTCATATTGACTCATTTAGGCATGGCCATGCACTTCGTGGTCTCACTCTATCAAGAATATCGATGTCACTCCCATCATATAGGAGGGATAGATCCCATCTACATCACTCATATCCCTCCGCATAATTTGTTATATACCTAGTAATCGCCTTTATAGTCCACCCAGTTATGGGTGACGTTTGACGAAGCCAAAGTACATAACTCCTTATGTAGGGAACCATGGTGACTTCTGGTCCAAGGACTAGTAGTCATACTAATAGCCACATGAGAAAGTATATGATACTCATATAACGATCCATGATACTTTCTCATGGCGGGTCATTCAGTATACATTCTCCAATGCATACCCATGTGTCAACTTGATATCCCCATATCCATGACTTGTGAAATCAAGTCATCGAGTTGACCTACATGCTAGTCTTGTCGCATTAACATTGTCCCTGAATGTTAATACTCGACTAGGAATGATTAAGAGTAGTGTTCCCTATATCGTCTCAGTATCGATTCAACCAATGGATTGATATAGGTAAGAACCTTCTACTCAAGGACATTATTATACTTAGTTATTTAGCACTAATACAAGTAAGTATAATAACCAAAAACAAATACCTTTATTTATATACAAGAATATGATACAACGAGTCCATACAATCATTAAATGATTGGCTCTAGGACTCTAACTAACAGATAAGTTTTTCTCCACACCAAAAACCCTCTCCTTTTTCTTAAGGTCGGCGCCCCATTCTTTCTTTTCTTTCCTCTAGGGCCGACGCCCCACTTCTTTTCTTCTTCCCTTTTCTTCCCTCTAGGGCCAGCGCCCCATCTTCTCTTGGTGGCTGGAGCTTGGAGGAAAAGAAAACAAAGAGACGAAGCACCTTGGTGGCCGGCGGTTTGGAGGAGAAGAAGAAGGAGGAGGCGTTCCTTTCTTTGCATCCTTTGGTGGTAGGTGGCTTGGAAACAAAAAGGGTTCGGGTGTTTTTGTCTTGGTAGATCGTCACTCACACGACGTCCAAGAAGAGGAGAGGAATACGACAGAAGATCAAGAGGTCTTTGTCTGTAACACCCATAGGATCTCTAATAATTTATGCATATTTATGCATATTTATGCATGATTAAAATGGGCCTTAATAATTCAAATAGATTAATACATGATATAGTGTGGGCCTTATGTGGATTTTCAAAAATATAAAAGAAAAAGAACCAAAAACAGGCATGACCAAGGATTGAACCTTGGACCTCTTGGTAAGTGGTTCCATGTCATAACCAGTAGCCCCAGCAGGGGTGTGCTGATATGAAAAGAGGGAAATTATGGTTAAAGGTAAGGAAAGTGAAGGCTCACTTCACTAAGGAGGAGAAATTCAAGCTTCCTTCTCTTCTTACAATGAAAAGAGAGTTTTTACTTTCTCCCTTCATTTAGGATGATTAAAAGAAGAGGGAAGGAAAAGATCATTTTTCCTTCTTCCTCTTAATTGGAATAAAAGGAGAAAAAGAATGAAAATCTTCATTTTTGCTCTCTCTTTCTCCTTCCTCCTTCTCTCCACCGAAACCACTCTCTTCTTCCTCACCATTGCCGAACCAAGCAAGAAGGTTTGCTCTCTTGGAAAATCTTCACAACCAAGGATTTCTTCCCTTAGAGAATTAAGCAAGAGATGTAAGTATCCTCTCACTTGCAGTACAATAGTTATCATACGCTTTACGTTTTGTTTGAAAAAAAAAGACTTAGGGATCTCCTTGCAAGTTTCGGCCAAGATAAGAAGTTGTGGTCACTTATGGTTGTCAAGTTACAAATTATGCTTCATGTTGTAACAAAAAAAAAAAAAAAACCTAGGACCCTACCTTAGGTTTCGCCCAAGAGAAAATATAAGGTGTAGAGTAAGATTTTGAAATCTAAACATGCTTATTTATGCTCCTTCATGATACATGATCTATTATATGTTGTTAAATAAGTTTTCATGCTACATGATGTATAAACAAAACCTAGAACCTTTCTTTAGGTTTCGGCCAAAGATGAACACAAGGTCTAGGGCAAGATTTTGAGACCTAACTATACTTGCTTTATGCTTCTTCATGATGTATGCTTCCTTATGCTATGTTAGGTTAAATATCTATGGCTTATGTTGCATGAAAACCTAGAAATACCACCTTGAAGTTTCGGCCAAGATGGAATATAAGGTTTAGATCAAAATGTTGAAACCTAAACATGATTGTTTATGCTCCTTCATGACACATGATTTATTACATGTTGTTAGTTGAGTGTTCATGCTACATGTTGTATAAATAAAACCTAGGACCCTACCTTAGGTTTCGGCCAAGAGAAAATATAAGGTGTAGAGTAAGATTTTGAAATCTAAACATGCTTATTTATGCTCCTTCATGATACATGATCCATTATATGTTGTTAGATAAGTTTTCATGCTACATGATGTATAAACAAAACCTAGAACCTTTCTTTAGGTTTCGGCCAAAGATGAACACAAGGTCTAGGGAAAGATTTTGAGACCTAACTATACTTGTTTTATGCTTCCTCATGATATATGCTTTCTTATGCTATGTTAGGTTATATATCCATGGCTTATGTTGCATGAAAACCTAGAAATACCACCTTAAAGTTTCGGCCAAGGTTGAATTAAAGGCTTAGAGAAAGTTGTTGACCTAACTATACTTGTTTTATGCTTCCTCATGATGTATGCTTTCCTATGCTATGTTAGGTTAAATATCCATGGATTATGTTGCATGAAAAACCTAGAAATACCACCTTGAAGTTTCGGCTAAGTTAAAAGACAAGGTCTAGGGAAAAGTTTTGAAATGAAAACATGCTTGTTTATGCTCCTTCATGATACATGATCTCTTATATGTTGTTAGTTAAGAGTTTTATGCTCCATGTGGTATTAAAAGTTGAGAAACCCTACCTTGATGTTTCGGCCAAGTTGGGATACAAGGTCTAGGGCAAGGTTTTGAAATCTAGTCATGCTTGTATATGCTTCCTTATGATGTATGAATCTTTAATATATGGTTAGTTTAAGTTTCATGCTTCATGTTATATTTAAAAGTTTGAATACCTCACATTTAGGTTTCGGCCAAGGTTGAAATTCAGACTTAGGGAAAAGTTTGAAACCTAACCATGTTTATTTATGCTTCCTTATGATATATGATTTCTTACATGTTGTTAGTTTCATGCTACATGTTGTATTAAAAAAAATTGGAACCTCACCTTAAGGTTCGGCCAAGGATGATTTAGGGTTTGTAGGAAGATCAAAACCCCAACCATGCATGATAATGACTCTTTATGATATGCTTTAGGTTATGTGCACTTATGACCTCATGTTATGATTCCTTATTATATGCTTTATGTATGTGCACTTATGACATCATGTAATGATTCCTTATGATATGCTTTATGTATGTGCACTTATGACATCATGTTATGATTCCTTATGATATGCTTTATGTTATGTGCACCTCATGCTATTATGATATGTTTATGAAAGACTTATGTAAGATGAAAAGCCTAAGAGATGCTTCCCTTGAGATGGGATCAAGAGCACTCTTCATGACATGACAAAGAGATGCTTCCCTTAAGTTGGGATCAAGAGCTCTCTTCATGATATGACAAGAACATGAAATGTTATGATATGACAAGAACATGAAATGTTATGATATGACAAGAACATGATATGTTATGATATGACATGCTATTTTACTTTGTATGGCTTGTACCAAGGGTGGGCTCCATAAGCGCCCCTAGGTCGATGGTCTATGAAACGGGCCTGGTAAAAGGGATGGGCTCCTAAGTTGCCCCTAGGTCGATGGTCTATGAAACGGGCCTAGTTCCTAGTAGGTTCAAGATTAGCTACATTTGATCTATTTAGGATGCACGCATTCATGTATGTATGTGGTACAAGTCGGGCCCTCATGTTGAGATTATGTTTAAGTATGTATATGATATATGTTTTCAAAAAGGACATCTTGCATATACTCATCTCATGTCACATGTTTTCAAAAGAACATCTTGCATCTACAAGTTCATGTTATATGTTTTCTTTTACTTAAAATGCTCTTGAAAATATGTCAATGATGCTTATATGATCATGTTATTACTTTATGTTTATGCTCTCACATGCTATGATATGATCTTATGTTCTCACATGATATGATATGATTTGATGTTTATGATTTCACATGATATGATATGACTTTATGTTTATGTTCTCACATGATATGATATGACTTTATATTATTCTCTCACATGTTATGTTATGAGTTTCCAAATGAACATGTTATCACTCTATGTTTATGCATGATTCATGGTTTTTGTGAGTAGGAAAGGAATTTACTAAGGCTATGGGCTTATAGTCTTTTTATGTTTCCTTGTACTGCAGAAAAAGGAAAGGAATGGCTAAATTAAGAGGAGCAGCAGGAAGGATAAGTGTGTGTGTGGCAGTGGCATGGTGGAAGAAAAAGAAATTGCTTTATGTTTATATGTTTTAAGTTTGCATATGAACCATGTGTTGTCATTATGCTGTGATGGTACTTGCACTAGTATGGATAGTATGCACTTATGTTCTCCTTATTTCATGTTAGTATGCTTATGATATCATGAATCATGTTTCAAATAGTTGATACTAATTAAGTTATATGCATGAACATTAGCATGTCTACATGTTGAAAATGATAAGCATGATGTTTAGTGTAGTTAGTGTAGAAAAAAAAAATTATAACTGTTTCCGCTGCCATGATTCTATATGTATGCACGTATGTAAGTAAGTAACCCCGTCCCTCCTTGAGCAGTGGGAGGGCGGGCGTTACATTGTCTACGAATAAAGGTACAACTAGTTATTTATTCTTCAACACAACTATCTTTTTTTCTTTGTATGGATCCTGAAATACCAACACAAGAGGCTGGCGATTTCGCGTTTTCATTTTTGTGCTTCAATTTTGTATTTCGATCTTGTGCTTTGATTGAGATCTATGTAGTTAAACCTAAGGTTACTTTGAGAAGTTTAAATATTCAATTTCTTTGAAAGGCTTTGTCTAGGAAGTGGTGGATGATCCCATAACCAAGAAGGCCTAGTGCCTTACCAACGACCTGGAAGCCAATCCTTTAATTAAATATTTAATCAACTTCTGTAATATAATTTAACTTCTGAAGTACACAAGGGTTGAACTTGGTGTTAAAATATAGAGTTTCGTTTCCAATCCAAGCTTAACTTTGAAGAACGAACTTGGAGTAAAAATATTAAGTTTCGTTTCTAATCCAAGTTTAACTTCTGAAGAGAACATGGGTTGCTAGGAAAAGTTCTGTGCTTGTATACATTTTTTTTACAGGGGAAACAAAACGGTATTCCATGTAGCACCCAACACTCGGGAGGGTTGGACAGCTTTATTTTCTAGCTGATCGGGAAGACCACCGGGTCAGGGAGTCGAAGGTAAAAACAATGGGATTTTCTTCCTTTGTTAGAAGAGGGCATTGTTTTGAAGTATACATCGCCCACTTGGGCTTGGAAAAGAAAAACATTTGACTTAGATTTTTCAGATAATAGTAGTTAAAAACACAGGGATATAGGGGAATTCTATACAAGTGGAACAATATTACTACTCCATACAGTACCCTAAAGGAGTTAGGCACTAGTTGTTGTAGGGGGATGTGGAAGTAGGCGCAAACTGCATAAAAATGGATGCAGAGAAAGCGAAGGCTGACATAAAGCTGATCTTTGAAGAAAGTTATGAAGCCAGTCGGAGGGGTATGAGGATGATCGTAGGCGGAAGGAATGACAATTTGATAATTAGGAGGAATACAGTATGTAAGCTTCATTTGATCTACTTCATCTCCATTGAAGAAGGATGAAGTAGAGGTGTACCACAATCCAGTAATGGAAGGAGGAGGAGCAGGCAAGAAGACATTGAGAGAGTGATGTGCGTAGATTTTATACACTTATTTAGCATGTTTTAACGCACATTCTTACGTTTTGTACATGCTTTACCAATGCACTTTCATGCTCTTTGCTTTGTTTCTAGCATAAATATTTTTCTTTGTTCGGAGATCTGCTCTTGTGTGTTTTATGCTTTTAAGAGTCAAATTTTGAGAAGAATTGATGACCGTGGCTGATTCTATAACCAAATGGAGAAAAATAACATTGCCAATGAGTCCCACACAACATTGTAGAGGGGAATGGCACTGGCCATGTGGCTATGACAGGGTCGTGTAGCATCAACAGCAAGGGGGATGCCTAGGCCGTTTAAATTTGCATGGTCATGCCACCTTCTCCAGTCAGCTAGTGCACGACCGTGTATGATTACACGGTCGTGTGGCCTCTCCAGTGACAAAGATTGCACTGGAAGTATAGGATTACACGACCGTGTGGCTTCTCTAGAGCTGAAAAATGGCATGGCCGTGTGTGCCACACGACCGTGCAACACTTCCAGAGACAAGAATTGACCAGGCCATGTGGTTTCACACGGTCGTGCAAGAAAGTAGATGTGGAACATGGCACGGCCGTGTGACCCTGGCCGAGAGGAGAAATGCCCTGGCCATGTGGATCTTACACGACCGTGTCCTGGGCCGTGTGGTGCCCAAATCTCCTCCTCTATATATAGTGTTATTTAGAGTCCTAGAACCAATCATTTGATGATTGTTGTATGGAATCATTGTATCATATTCTTGTATATTAATAAAGGCATTTGTTTTGAGTTATTATACTTACTTGTATTGGTGCCAAATAACTAAGTATAGTAGCATCCTTGAGTAGAAGGTTCTTACCTATATCAATCGATTGGTTGAATCGATAGTGAGATAATATAGGGAACACTACTCTTAATCATTCCTAGTCGAGTATTAACATTCAGGGACAATGTTAAAGCAATAAGACTAGCATGTAGGTCAACTCGATGACTTGATCTCACAAGTCATGGATATAGAGATATCAAGTTGACATATGGGTATGCATTAGAGAATGTATACTGAATGACCCGCCATGAGAAAGTATCATGGATCATTATATGAGTGTCATATACTTTCTCATGTGACCATTAGTATGACTACTTGTCCTTGGACCTGAAGTCACCATGGTTCCCCACATATGGAGTTATGTACTTTGGTTTCGTCAAACGTCACCCGTAACTGGGTGGACTATAAAGGCGATTACTGGGTATGTAACGAATTATGCAGAGGGATGTGAGTGATGTAGATGGGATCTATCCCTCCTATATGACGGGAGCGACATCGATATTCTTGATAGAGTGAGACCACGAAGTGCATGGACATGCCCAAATGAGTCAATATGAGATATTGAGCTCATTTGATTGAGTGAGTGTACTTGGAGTTCAAGATTTATATTGATTAGAGGATGACACGGTCTATGCCTCACATTGATCAATCTAGATGTCGAGGATTGAAGGACACTTGTCATAGATTGTGAGGAGTCACAATTAGTAGTCACAAGGTGATGTTGGATCTCAACATTCTTATAACTTGGGTAGTAATGATGTGTTGCTAGATACCGCTCATTACTTATGCTTCTAAATTGGTTTAGGAGCATTGCCAACGTTATAAGAACCCAAAGGGTCACACATAAAGGACAATTAGATGGAGATTAGGTTCATATGATGAACCAAGAGGATTAGATTCATGTGATGAATAAAATTGGATTAAGAATAATCCTAATTGAACTAATTGAGTTGGACTCAAGTTGATTCATGTGTTCAATGAGTCTAATTTAGATTATGACTCATTGAATCAATTTAATTAAATAAATTAGATTCATTATATTAAGTTGGTTTGAATCAAATGGTTAGATTAGATCAACCATGAGAGAGATTTGGTCAAGTTTGACTTGACTTGAGAAGGAAGATGAAAGGTCAAGTTTGACTTGACCATTTGCCACCTCATTTGTGAGTTGGCATTAAGTGGCCTAATGATGATGTGCCACATCATCAAGGCTAGAACATGTGTGTGCCACCTCATGGGAGTTACCAAGAGTTGTGACTCTTGGCATTCCATGGGGGTTACAAGTGTGGCCGGCCACTTATGGTGAAATCAAGGAGTTGTTTTTCATTATTCACTCTCACTCATTCCATCTTCTTCCTTGCTCTCATTCTCCTCTCCCTCTCCTCCTCCTTGGCCGAATCATCTAAGGTGCTAGCACACCTTTGTTTTGGTCTTTTCCACATAGTTTATTCGTGTGGATACACATAGAGGATCGTACACTTGACGATCTCGAGATCCGGCGAACCATTGGACGAGCGGGATTATGAAGGGTATCGCATCGACGGTAAATCCTTCTCCTATTTTAGATCTAGATGTAAGAAACTCGTACTCATAATATTTTTGTTTTATTTTACTTCACACGGATCCGGTGGCATGGGAATCGGGGTTTCCACAACGTGAAAAAGCGATTTTTGCGGCCCGAAAATCCCAACAGTGGTATCAGAGCCACGTGCGAAGTCTTGTACGAGTTTAATTTGTATTTTTATGAAAAATGTAGGTTCTGTAACTTTATGTAAATTTAGGTTTTTTATGGTTTTTATGAGTATTTTTCTCGTAGAAGCGAAGCACAAGTGTTTAGACACTTGTAGGCTTCGACTACCGAGAAGATTTTTCCAAAACGGCAAGGTTTCGCCCCAAATCGTTTTAGGACAGCGGACTAAGACGCTGTAGGATCGCTTAGGAACACTCGCGATGGTTATATCGCAGGTAGGGGCGCTGCCCCTGACCCCACAAGGGGATTCATTCCGCGATTGCGCCCGAAAACCGTTAATCGAGACCGCCGGGAATTTTTACTCATAAAAATTGTAAAAATAGTATTAAAATTATAGAAAATTATGGAAATTACATAATTTAGAATTATGTATAATTTGTCATGGTCATGGCCCAAAAAGACTCAATTTGATTGGAATATTTGTGTTGTAATTCATAATACGGCCTACGTGCCGTCATGTGATTATGCGTGTTGTATATGTGATTCGCGACCTGCGCGTCGTGCCTTCCTTCATTTATATTCTTGTTTAAAATAGTTTAGACTCGAATGTAACTCGAGTTTCACCCTTTTTTAATGTACAAAATGAGCTGGTGGACGATCCACTCGAGACGGAGCTATGAGGAGGGCGCGAGCAACACAAGGTGGTCAAAGGGAGGAGCTTGAGAAGCTGTTGACCCTAGGTTGACCATCTGATCATCTCATTATCTTGAGAAGATTGTAGTAGGGCCATGACTAATTACAAATAATTTAATTAATTGCTTGTGTGTGTATATGTGATGCATGCTAGTAAAGTAGTTAATTAGCGCCTTAACGATTAGATTAGTTCTAAATCGTGTACAAGATGCACCCTACGATTAGATTAGATCTCAATCGCGTCAACTCTAAAATGCCTACCATGGCGTGATACCTATCACTACCTCGATCACATGTGTTGTTGAATCTGCCAAAGCAGAGCAACACATATTATCTTGGTAGGGTACGGAGGGACAATCTTGGTCCCGCCTATCAACGCATGGGTGAGTACAACTCAATTAGATTGAGTAACTAGTTAACTCAATTAGATCGAGTTCAACTATAGGCATTCTTCCAACGGTTGGAAAGATAGGACATAAATCATATTTATATTAATTCTTGGGCGTATTAGTCAAAGCTAACTCAAGTTTTAATATAACTGCGGATAATGATCCTATAAACAAGAGTTGCATAGAAATGTAATTGGTAAATCGTTACCTACCGATTATACTAAATCTTGGCCGTATTAGCCAAAGCTAACTCAAGGGTTAGTATGATGTGGATCTTGTCCCACATGAATTATAGAATTCAGTGGGAGCATCATTTAATTAAAGGCCTAATTAAATGATTACTAGAATATGATGTTTATTTATTTTCTACATTTTTCTGTTGTAGATAACCATGACGTCAAACACGAACACCTTCTCTCTAGTGGGAGCAACATTTAATTAAAGGCCTAATTAAATGATTACTAGAATATGATGTTTATTTATTTTCTATATTTTTCTGTTGTAGATAACGATGACGTCAAACACGAACACTTTCTCTCTACGTTCTATCCTTGACAAGGACAAGCTCAACAGAGCAAATTTCCTGGACTGGTACAGGAATCTGAGAATAGTTCTCACCCAGGAATGTAAATTGTACGTTCTGGAGTAGCCCATTCCGGAGGCTCCTCCTGCCAATGCCACGCGAGCAGATAATGATGCTTACAAGAAGCATCAATATGACGCATTAGATGTATCATGTCTAATGCTCGCGACCATAAACTCTGAGCTTCAGAAGCAACATGAGTTAATGAGTGCTTATGATATGGTTGAACATCTTCGTCAACTATATCAAGGACAAGCGCGACATGAGAGATTTGAGATCTCAAGGGCACTATTTCAGTGCAAGATGTCAGATGGGGCTCCCCTAGGTCCATATGTACTCAAGATGATTGGGTATATAGAAAACCCACAGAGGTTGGGATTCCCGCTTCACCAAGAGCTGGCCATTGACCTGATCTTGCAATCCTTGCCAGATAGCTATAGTCAATTCATTCTAAACTATAATATGAACGAAATTGACAAGCCAGTGCCCAAGCTACTTAGCATGTTAAGATATGCTGAGCTCAACCTTAAGAAGGTTAAGCCCAACTCTGTTCTGATGGTTCATAAACATAAGGGCAAGGGCAAGCCCAAAGGCAAGGGAAAGTCCCAAGATAAGGGCAAAGGCAAGGCACTGAAGCCTAAAGGAGGGGTCGCTAAGGATGCTACCTGCTTCCACTGATGTCAAACCGGGCACTGGAAGAGGAACTGCAAGGTGTACCTGGAAGATCTTAAGAAGAAGTGAAGTGAGACTTCCACTTCAGGTATATATTTTATAGAAGTCAATCTATCTATTTCTTCATCATGGGTATTATATACCGGATGTGCTTCTCACATTTGTACTAATGTGCAGGCGCTGAGAAATAGCAGGGCATTGACAAAGGGCGAGGTGGACCTACGAGTAGGCAATGGAGCACGGGTTGCTGCAGTTGCTGTAGGGACTTATTTTCTATCTCTGCCCTCTGGGCTTGTACTAGAGTTGGATGATTGTTGTTATGTGCCTGCTTTAACTAAGAACATAATTTCAGTTTCTTGTATGGACAAGAAAGGTTTCTCTTTTATAATAAAGGACAAATGTTGTTCTGTTTATTTAAAAGATATGTTCTATTGTAGTGCACCTCTGATGAACGGACTCTACATTCTAGACCTTGAAAGCCCTATCTATAACATAAATACCAAGAGGTTCAAGTCAAATGATATGAACCAAACCTACCTTTGGCACTGTCGCTTAGGTCATATAAATGACAAGCGTTTATCCCAGCTCCATAAGGATGGTTTGCTGGACTCATTTGATTTTGAATCTTATGAGAAGTGCGAGTCATGCCTACTAAGCAAGATGACCAAGACTCTCTTTAGTGGGCACAGCGAAAGAGTGGCTGATTTGTTAGGACTTATACATAGTGATGTATGTGACCCTTTCAATGTCGCTGCTAGAGGTGGTTATATGTACTTCATTACATTTACTGATGACTTCAGTAGATATGGTTATGTGTACCTAATGACACATATGTCAGAATCCTTTGAAAATTTCAAAGAATTCAAGAATGAAGTATAAGACCAGCTTGGCAAGAGTATTAAGATACATCAATCAGATCGAGGTGGTGAATACCTTAACCATGAGTTTCGTGGCTATTTAGCTGAGTGTGAGATTCTCTCCCAACTCACTCCTCTTGGAACACCACAGTGGAATGGTGTATCCGAAAGGAGGAATGATACCCTATTAGATATTGTACGGTCTATGATGAGTCACACAGATCTTCCTACATTTCATTGGGGCTATGCTCTAGACACGGTAGTTTTTATACTAAACCGAGATCCATCCAAGGCTGTGATAAAGACACCATATAGGATATGGACTGGGAGAGATGCCCAGGTGTCTTTTATGAGGATTTGGGGTTGTGAGGCTTACGTTAGACGTCAAGTCTCAGACAAATTAGGACCTAAATCTGACAAGTAATACTTTATTGGATATCCCAAGGAAACTAAGGGATATTACCTCTACATTCCCAGTCAGTACAAGGCAGTTGTGGCAAAAACTGGGGTCTTTCTAGAAAGAGACTTTGTTTCTAGAAAGACTAGTGGGAGTACGTTCAATCTTGAAGAAGTTTAAGATGCGAACAATAGCACTGAGGCCTCGATGGAAGTTGAATTGGAACTACAAAGTGTTGTGGATGATGTTGTTCCACAAGGAGTTGAGGAACAATAACCAGTTCAAGTAGACATACCTCTTCGCAGGTCTGATAGGGTACGTCATCAGCATGAGAGATACTCCTTTCTCTTGTCTGACCATGATGATGTTGTGCTCATAGAGGATGAGCCTACCACCTATCAGGAAGCTGTGATGAGACCAGATTTCGAGAAATGGCTAGCGGCCATGAGATCCGAGATGGAATCCATGTACACTAACCAAGTATGGACTTTGGTTGATCCACCTGAAGGGGTAAAACCCATAGGGTGTAACTGGGTCTTTAAGAGAAAGACTGACATGGATGGGCTTATCTATAAGGGTCGCTTGGTAGCTAAAGGTTTCAAACAGATTCATGGTATTGACTATGATGAAACCTTTTCTCCAGTAGCGATGTTTAAGTTCATTCGGATCTTGCTTGCTATTGCAGCATACCATGACTATGAGATATGACAGAAGGATGTCAAATCCACGTTTCTGAATGGAAACCTGCTCGAGGATGTGTACATGACACAACCTGAGGGTTTTGTAGATCCACAGCATACTAGCAGAGTATGCAAGCAGCATAGGTCCATTTATGGACTAAAGAAAGCTTCTCGGAGCTGGAATCTTCGATTTGATGATGCAATCAAATAGTTTGGTTTCATCAAGAATGAAGATGAACCTTGTGTCTACAAGAAGGTTATAGGGGGCATAGTTGTATTCCTCATATTGTATGTGAATGACATACTACTCATTGGGAAAGACATCTTTTACTACAGTCTGTCAAGACTTGGCTAGGGACTTGTTTCTCAATGAAGGACTTAGGTGAAGCATCCCGCATTCTAGGGATACTGATCTATAGAGATAGATGTAAGAGATTGCTTGGCCTAAGTCAGAGTACATACATTGACAAGGTACTCCTTCGGTTTGCCATGCAGAACTCCAAGAAGGGATTTCTGCCGATGTTACATGGCGTGAGTCTTTCGAAGACTCAAGGTCCCTCTTTTAGAGAGGAGAGAGACCGCATGGATCAGATCCCTTATGCGTCAGCCATATGATCTATCATGTACACCATGCTATGTACTCGTCCTGATGTCTCGTATGCTTTGAGCATGACAAGCAGATACCAGTCAGATCCAGGTGAAAGTCACTGGATAGCAGTCAAGAATATTTTTAAGTACTTAAGAAGAACTAAAGAATATTTCTTGATATATGGAGGCAATGATGAGCTAGCTGTAAAGGGTTACAGTGATGTCAACTTCCAGACCGACCAGGATGATTATCGATCGCAGTCAGGGTTCGTGTTTTGCATAAATGGTGGTGCTGTGAGATGGAAGAGTTTGAAGAAGGACACAGTCGTTGATTCTACAATAGAGGCCGAGTATATCACTGCATCAGAGGCAGCAAAGGAGGCAATTTGGATCCGTAAGTTCATCACTGAACTTAGGGTGGTTCCAAGCATTGCTGACCCTATTGAACTCTATTGTGACAACAATGGATCTATAGCACAGGCGAAGGAACCTCGCTCACACCAACGGACCAAACACATACTACGGCGCTTCCATCTCATTCGAGAGATTATCGAGAGAGGAGATGTGAAGATTTACAGAGTACCCACAGAGGCTAACATCGCAGATCCCTTGACCAAGGTTTTGGCACAGAGAAAGCATGATAGTCACACTAGGTCATTGGGGCTTAGAGCCCACACTGATTGACACTAGTGCTAGTGGAAGATTGTTAATTAGAGACCTAGAGCCAATCATTTGATGATTGTGTATAGACTCATTTTATCATATTCTTGTATATTAATAAAGACATTTGTTTTGGTTATTATACTTACTTGTATTGGTGCCAAATAACTAAGTATAGTAGCGTCCTTGAGTAGAAGGTTCTTACCTATATCAATTGATTGGTTGAATCGATAGTGAGATGATATAGGGAACACTACTCTTAATCATTCCTAGTCGAGTATTAACATTCAGGGACAATGTTAATGCAATAAGACTAGCATGTAGGTCAACTCGATGACTTGATCTCACAAGTCATAAATATAGAGATATCAAGTTGACACATGGGTATGTATTGGAGAATGTATACTGAATGACCCGCCATGAGAAAGTATCATGGATTGTTATATGAGTGTCATATACTTTCTCATGTGGCTATTAGTATGACTACTAGTCCTTGGACCTGAAGTCACCATGGTTCCCTATATAAGGAGTTATGTACTTTGGTTTCGTCAAACGTCACCCGTAACTGGGTGGACTATAAAGGCGATTACTAGGCATGTAACGAATTATGCAGAGGGATGTGAGTGATGTAGATGGGATCTATCCCTCCTATATGACGGGAGCGACATCGATATTCTTGATAGAGTGAGACTACGAAGTGCATGGCCATGCCCAAATGAGTCAATATGAGATATTGAGCTCATTTGATTGAGTGAGTCTACTTGGAGTTCAAGATTTAGATTGATTAGAAGATGACACGTTCTATGCCTCATATTGATCAATCTAGATGTCTAGGACAGAAGGACAATGTCATTTATTGTGAGGAGTCACAATTAATAGTCACAAGGTGATTTTGGATCTCAACATTCTTATAACTTGGGTAGTAATGATGTGTTGCTATATACCGCTCATTACTTATGCTTCTAAATTGGTTTAGGAGCATTGCCAACGTTATAAGAACCTATAGGGTCACACACAAAGGACAATTAGATGGAGATTAGGTTCATATGATGAACTAAGAGGATTAGATTCATGTGATGAATCAAATTCGATTAAGAGTAATCCTAATTGAACTAATTGAGTTGGACTCAAGTTGATTCATGTGTTCAATGAGTCTAATTTAGATTATGACTCATTGAATCAATTTAATTAAATGAATTAGATTCATTATATTAAGTTGGTTTGAATCAAATGGTTAGATTAGATGAACCATAAGAGAGATTTGGTTGAGTTTGACTTGACTTGAGAAGGAAGATGAAAGGTCAAGTTTGACTTGACCATTTGCCACCTCATTTGTGAGTTGGCATTAAGTGGCCTAATGATGATGTGCCACATCATCAAGGCTAGAACATGTGTGTGCCACCTCATGGGAGTTACCAAGAGTTGTGACTCTTGGCATTCCATGGGGGTTACAAGTGTGTCCGACCACTTATGGTGAAATCAAGGAGTTTTTTTCATTATTCACTCTCATTCATTCCATCTTCTTCCTTGCTCTCATTCTCCTCTCCCTCTCCTCCTCCTTGGCCGAATCATCTAAGGTGCTAGCACACCTTTGTTTTGGTCTTCTCCACCTAGTTTGTTCGTGTGGATACACATAGAAGATCGTACACTTGACGATCTCGAGATCCGGTGAACCATTGGACGAGAGGGATTGTGAAGGACATCGCATCAACGGTAAATCCTTCTCCTAGTGTAGATCAAGATGTAAGAAACTCGTACTCGTAATATTTTTATTTTATTTTACTTCGCCCGGATCTGGTGGCATGGGAATCGGGGTTTCCGTAACGCGAAAAAGCGATTTTTGCGGCCCGAAAATCCCAACATATAGAGCCTCTTCCTCTTTTAAAAGGGGAGGCTCTCACTTTGGGGAGATCTGTTCTTGGGGTGAAATTATAGCATTCGGAAGGAGATTTCTATCCAAGATTCGACTCTAAGAGCAGAGGATTGGTTCCGAAACTCACTCATCTCATTGAGATAAGCATTCCTTTCTATTCTTCTTGATTTGGATTGGAATGTCTTGGATCTTTTTGTCTTCGACCCTTTCCTCGCCTTCTATGGAGTAGATTCTTTTGTTCTAGGAAAGAGGGAGTACATGTGATGTAATTTAATGTAAGATGCATGGATTTGCCATCTTCTTAATTCAAGGATATTGTTATATTTTGTATCGATCAATCTTGTATGGATTGTTATGTTTCGTGCCTAATTACCATTCTTGATTGGTTGTTTGTATTTCTTGTGGAATCTTGCTGAGGAATTCGCTAAATCGTATGACAGAGTGGCGTCGTGACAGGGCTGCCCTGCTAACGGACCTTTTAGGGGACTATCCTTAGGGGTAAAGCAAGAATATACAAAGAAGTAGGGCAGATTGATAAGCTTAAACCTATATCTTAAGATGAATTTTTTAGGGATGCATTTCTATGTCGTATGACCAAGGGGCGTCGTGACAAGGCTTCCCCACTAACGGACTTCATAGGGATCATAACTCTTTGATTAGTTTAGATTTGAGTCTTTGACCGGTGTTTTCTGCAGTAGATAACCGGCGACTTCTTGCGAGTACATTACAATTGAGGACAAGGTTTAGTAGATTGCATTACATTGATGAATGTTACAAGGAAACCAAAACTCCTAGAACGTTATCAAAACTCAATTTCTGCATCTAACCCTTACATCTAATCTTTAGTTATAAATGACCTCTTAATTGTTTGTTTAGCTAATTCATTTTTGAGACATCTTTAGTGATTGTAACCAGTCCCTGTGGATACGATATCTTTTATTATTACTAACGAAGTAACCATACACTTGCGGTACGTAACAAGTTTTTGGCGTCGTTGCCATGGACTGCGCTTATAACATTAGAGATTGTCAATTGAGTTAGACTAAACTTTTCTTTTCTTTTCTTACATCTGACTTGTAACTAGTTTTTCTAATTTTGTTTTGTATTCTTTCACTTGCATTTTTTCTTTGTTTTCATTCATTGCATTGTTCTTTAATTCATTTTGTAAACTACATTCTTTCTATCCTTGTATTCTTTTCTTTGTATCAAATTCTTTAATCCTGTCCTTGTATGCGAAGATCTAACCTTGCAGGAGAATTACGTCCTCTTGATCCTTAAATTGATAGAACATTCAAGTATGACAATCAGATCATTGAAAGATTATGGTGCCCCTAAGTCTACTCTAGAAGTAGGGTCAATTGTTCAACCAAAAATTAAAGCTAGAAATTTTATGCTTAGGCCATCCTTCATCTCAAAAATTCAGCAGGATTAGTTTGGGGGATTAAAGATAGAGAACCCTTACTCACGCCTCATGGAGTCCCATAGATATTGCAATACAATGAAATATAAGGAAGTTCCATCCGATGCAATACGGTTACTGGTTTTTCCCTTCAGCCTCAAAGATGCTGCGAAAAGGTGGTTTAATACCTTGTAACCTCAGAGTATCAAAACTTGGGATGAGTTAGAGCAGAAATTTTTGAACAAATATTTTCCACCACAAAAGACCATACAGTTGAGAAATCAAATTCTGAACTTCAGGCAACTTGATGGAGAGGAATTACATCAAGCGTGGGAGAGATATTTATCTCTTTTGTATTCATGCCCGTATCATGGTATTGAGGAATGGCTAATTATACATTTATTTTATGTTGTTCTTTCTTTCAAAAATATGTGTCAATTGGATTTAGCATCTGTGGGATCTCTAATGAAGAAAAACTTGAATGCGGCATATGAAATAATCTGCAGGATAACATCAAATATTAATGATTAGTCAGAGAAGAATTTAACAACTGACTTGTTTGGTGTATGTGAAGATGAGCTTGAGGGAGGCATTACTTTGAATCAAGAGGATTTTCAAAATTTTGCTCCGTGGTGTTGTGAATCTCTATCAAAAATGTTGGGTAAAGGGATATCATCAAAACAACATTTTGAAAAGGCAGGATGTCTTGATGTTTATGAAGATGAGGAAAATATAGAGATGATTTTGGAAATTGAGGAGAATCAAAAAGAGGAAGTAAAGATGGCAGAGCAAGACTTAACTATGCCTAAAATTATACCACAACAGCTTGAGTTAAAGTCGTTGCCACCCAACTGTTAGGATGTATACTAAAAGCCTAGCTTTTTGTATGAATATTTATTTTGAAACGAGAATCACATTGGTCAAATGTCTGCATTTAGTAAAATATAGTTGCCCATTTAATTTATATTATAGATAACATGGTGTGTGGTATCACACAGAAGATCATGTTATCAGTTCCTTATAAATTATAAATAGTAGCTCATAACCAAGATGGATTGAGACAAACCATTGGAATGGTTGTAGGATAATTTGGTACTAGTTTATCTTGACTATAAAATTACACTAGTACACTATATGTGTATTGAGTATGACCATTTGAGGTTGTTCCTTTTATACTGACTGCATAAAAGAACATAACCTTCGTTATTATGGATGTGCGTACACTTAATCCCGATATAATAACAAGCACATATACTTAGTATTTATTTCTTTAATTTATCAATGGGTGAGATTTATTCGTTAAATCAATAGGTCCGATAAGTTGGGAAATAATATTATTTTTATGGTGTGTTGTTGATTATAGAAGAAAGCTGTGTCCTAGTTATCTAGGTTGATGATGCCCCCTTGAGAAGCTCATAAAGATTGTCATGTAAACCCTGCAGGTGGACTTAGTCCGATATGGCAATGAAGTTGAGTGGTACTACTCTTGGAGCTAGATATTAATTAAGTGAGTTGTTAGTAACTCATTTAATTAATGGACATTCGATTTCTTAAACACAGGGAGATTAATGCACTCATGATAAAAAGGAGCCCATAATGTAATACGGGATTGGTGCGGTAGTTCAATAATAACTCTTTAGTGGTATGAGTTATTATTGATGAACTTGAGTTGGGTGTTTGGGTTGAACACAGAAAGCTAAAGCTCATCGGGAGGCCAAAACCAATCCTCCTCTCAGTCCCTGCTGTATCCTCTATAAAGCCTCGCGTTCACCTGTTTTGATTTTGCTTCTTACCCAAATGAGGGGACGACCACATCCTTGCTTGGTGCCCAAGCAAGGGGCCGGCCAAGCCCTCTTGGTGCCCAAGATGTGGGCCGGCCAAGCCATACTTGGTGCCCAAGCATGGGGCCGACCATACAAGAAGAGAAAAGGAAGTTTTGTTGAAAATAAAATTTTGTTAAAATCTTTCCTTTTATAGCTTTCTACAATGGATTAAAAGAGAGATTTTAATTTTGTTAAAATCTTTCCTTTTTGTAGTTATCTACAATGGTTAAAAGAGATATTTTAATTTTGTTAAAATCTTTCCTTTTTTGTAACCAACCATTATAGGAGTAAAAGGAAGATTTTGTTTAAAATAAAATTTTGTTATAATATTTACTTTTATAGCTATTTACAATGGTTTAAAAGAGAGATTTTAATTTTGTTAAAATTTTTCCTTTTTTGTAACCATCTACAATAGCAAATAAAAGGAAATTTTATTAAAAACTTTCCTTATTAGCCGCTAGCAAAGATTATAAAAGAGGAGGAGGGTGGTGCACAAAACTAACACAACCTAAGGCTCCTCTTTTATTCTCTTATGTGGCCGGCCCTTCTTCTATCTTCTTCTTTCCCTAAAGGCTGACGGCATCCATCCTTTCTTCTTCATTAGGGTCAGCACCCCTTTGGAGAAGACTCTACCTTGGTGGCCGGTTGCTTGAAGGAGAAGAAGAAGAAGGAGGAGGACTCTTCACTTTGTATTCTTTGGTGGCCGAAAGCTTGGAAAAGAAGGAGAAGGTTGGGTGTCTTCGTCTTGGTAGATCGTCACCCACACGACGTTCAAGAAGAGGAGAAAAATACAGCAGAAGATCAAGAGGTCATTAGCTATAAGGAAAGGTACAACTAGTTCTTATTCCGCTGCGAACTAGTTTAGTTTTTCTTTGTATGGATCCTGAAATACTAACACGAAAGGCTAGCGATTTTGTGTTTCAATTTTGTGCTTCGATTTTATGTTTCGATCTTGTGCTTCAATTGAGGTCTCTTTAGTTAAACCTAGGGTTTACTGTGAGGAGTTTAAATATTCAATTTCTTTGAAAAGCTTTGTTTAGGAAGTGGTGGATGATCCCATAACCAAGAAGGAAGAGTGCCTTGCCAACGACCTGGAAGCCAATCCTTGAAATAGATATTTAATCAACTTCTGTAATATAGTTTAACTTCTGAAGAGCACATGAGTTGAACTTGGAGTAAAAATGTTATGTTTCGTTTCCAATCCAAGTTTAACTTATGAAGAACACATGGTTTTAACTTGGAGTAAAAATGTTAAGTTTCGTTTCCAATCCAAGTTTAAGAACTCATGGGTTGCTAGGAAAAGTTTTGTGCTTGTCAAAATTTTGCATAGGGGAAACAGAACGAAATTCTGAGTAGCACCCAACAATTGGTATTAGAGCTAGTTTTCTGCCTCTGTGTGTTTGGTTTTCTGTTAAATTATGCACTTCTTATACATAAATTTAGGCAGGATAATAGTAGGATGTGCAAATAGATTAACTCTGTCGTTGCAGGCATCCTAGTTCCAACTATTATGACCCTATTGTGTTTGTGTGTGTTTGGACCCTCGGGCATGTCGAAGGCATTTTATGTGTGTGCATGATTGTAATTATTAAATACAGCAGGAGCTGTATTAGTTTTAGGATTTTACATTCTGTTCGATCTAGATTATATGTGCATTCCCTTATGGAATATAGGATCAATAAATGTAAAATTTTATTTTTGTCGTGGATCATATCCTTGCGAGGCATGGTGCTATTTGAGGACCAGAGGTGCAGCGGAAAAGGAAACAAGATAAACGCAATGACATGACTCGTTGGCGGCAGCTAGAGTTGGTTGCACACGGAGGACAGCTATGGATGAGGTCATAATAGTTAGAAAATTATTTTTCATATTTATTTCCTTTTATGCTGTTTATATGTGTTGTGTGTGGTGCATGTTAAAATTCCTCATTTTAAATAACTAAGTGGGAGAGGAATTATTTAAATTCCACGATCTCCATTACTGGTTTGTAAGTGATGCATTCAAACTTGCGCGTTGGCTTTGAGTGCCTTCCTCCACATCAGATGAGTTTTCTTGCGGATCATTAGATCAAAATTTCTTTTTGGATGATTATAGGAAATTATTTAGGTTTGTGTGATCTTCTCTATTTGAAGGGGCACATTTAATGGACTAAGTATCAAGTAATTGTATACACTTAGACGCATTTAATAGTATCCTCCTTATCAGAGTTATTGCTATTATTTGTGTGATCGAAGAAAAACTAACTATTAATTATATTTGTCATAAAGTTAGGATGACAATAATAAAATTAATGGGTAATACCCCCTCTTAGAAATGTTTGAATTTGTATACATCCACAATATCGTGGCATACAAAATTCATGGTGTTTTGAGGTGTTGGTGAATTTAAATGATATTGTTTGAGAAATCAATATTATTTTAAATTCTAAAGTTTTGACCAAATATTTTGTGATTCTTAGGATTTCAAATGGCTTTCAATTCTCTTGCTGTTATATTGAAAGAAAATAAACTTACTGGTCTCAATTACATTGATTGGAAATGAAACTTGGACATTGTCTTAACTGCTGACGGCTACAAGTTTGTACTTTTTGAGATCTGTCCAAACTTGCCTAATAACGATTCTAGTGAAGAAGAGATTGAGAATCATAAGAAATGGGGTAGGGCAGATGAGATGACGCAGGGTTACATCTTGGCTTCTATGTCAAATGTGTTTGTTAGTTAGAGCCCTAGAGCCAATCATTTGATGATTGTATTATGGACTTATTGTATCATATTCTTATATAAATAAAGTCATTTGTTTTTGGTTATTATACTTACTTGTATTGGTGCCAGATAACTAAGTATAATAGCGTCCTTGAGTAGAGGGTTCTTACCTATATCAATCGGTTAGTTGAACCGACAGTGAGATGATATAGGGAACACTACTCTTAATCATTCCTAGTCGAGTATTAACATTCAGGGACAATGTTAATGCGACGAGACTAGCATGTAGGTCAACTCCATGACTTGATCTCACAAGTCATGGATATAGAGATATCAAGTTGACACATGGATATGCATTGGAGAATGTATACTGAATGACCCGCCATGAGAAAGTATCATGGATCGTTGTATGAGTGTCATATACTTTCTCATGTGACTATTAGTATGACTACTAGTCCTTAGACCTGAAGTCACCATGGTTCCCTACATAAGGAGTTATGTACTTTGGTTTCGTCAAACGTCACCCGTAACTGGGTGGACTATAAAGGCGATTACTGGGTATGTAACGAATTCTACAGAGAGATGTGAGTGATGTAGATGGGATCTATCCCTCATATATGACGGGAGAGACATCGATATTCTTGATAGAGTGAGACCACGAAGTGCATGGCCATGTCCAAATGAGTCAATATGAGATATTGAGCTCATTTGATTTAGTGAGTCTATTTGGAGTTCTAGATTTAGATTGGTCAGAGGATGACACGGTCTATGTCTCACATTGATCAATCTAAATGTCGAGGATAGAAGGACACTTGTCATAGATTGTGAGGAGTCATAATTAGTAGTCACAAGGTGATGTTGGATCTCAACATTCTTAAAACTTGGGTAGTAATGATGTGTTGCTAGATACCGCTCATTACTTATGCTTCTAAAAGGGTTTAGGAGCATTGTCAACGTTTTAAGAACCTATAGGGTCACACACAAAGGGCAATTAGATGGAGATTAGGTTCATCAAATGAACCTAAAGGATTAGGTTCATGTGATGAACCAAATTGGATTAAGAGTTATCCAAATTATGCTAATTGAGTTGGACTCAATTTGGTTCATGTGTTAAGTGAGTCTAATTTGGACTTAGACTCATTGAATCAATTTAATTCAATGAATAGAGATTCATTAAATTAAAATTAACTTGAACCAATGGTTAGATTTGATCAACCATGGAAGAGAAGTGGTCAAGTTTGACTTGACTTGAGAGGAAGATGAAGAGTCAAGTTTGACTTGACTTTATGCCACCTCATTGGTGAGTTAGCATTGAGTGGGCCAATGATGATGCTCCACATCATCATGGTTACTTAAGTGAGATGTCACCTCATGGGAGTTACCAAGAGTTGTGACTCTTGGTATCCTATAGAGGTTACAACCTCCACTAAAGTGGCTGGCCACTTTGATTTCATGTGGAGAGTTTTCATTTTTTTGAGGTAACTCCCATCTTCTTCCTCTCTAACTTTCTTCTTGCTCTCCCTCTCGTCCATTACTGATCTCTAAAGTTGCTAGCACATGCTTAGAGGTTTTTATCCATCTCCTTCTTGTGTGGATACACATAGAGAAGTGTCTATTTTGACACTTTCGAGATCCGGCGAACCGAGGACAAGCGGGATTGCGAAGGGCTTCGTATCGAGGGTATATTCCTTCTCCTTTGTAGATCTACTATAGATTGAGGTTTAGAAACTCATACTCATAAGTTTTCGAAAGTCTTATCTTCGCACGGATCCGGTGGCGGGGGTTTCGGGGTTTCCGCGACGCGAAAAAGCGGTTTTCGTGGCCCGAAAATCCCAACAGTGGTATCAGAGCCACGTGCGAAGACTTGTACGAGTTTAATTTGATTTTTTTTATGAAAAATATAGGTTCTGTAACTTTCTATAAATTTAAGTTTTTTATGATTTTTATGAGTAATTTTCTCGTAGAAGTGAAGCACAAGTGTTTATACGCTTGTAGGCTTCGACTACCGAGAAGATTTTTCCGAAACGGCAAGGTTTCGCCCCAAAACTTTTTGGGACAGCGGACTAAGGTGCTGTAGGATCGCTTAGAGACACTCGCGATGGTTAGATCGTGGGTAGGGGCGCTGCCCCTGGCCCCGCAAGGGGATTCGTTCCGCGATTGTGCCCGAAAATCGCTAAACGGGACCGCCGGGAATTTTTTACTCGTAAAAATTGGTATTAAAATTGCAGAAAATTATAGAAAATACATAATTTAGAATTATGTATAATTTGTGATAGTCATGGCCCAAAAAGACCCAATTGGATTGGTATATTTTGTGTTGTAATTCATATTACGACCTGCACGCCGTCATTTGTGTTGTGCGTGTTGTACGTTTGATTTGCGACCTGCGCGTCGTGCCTTTCTCTATTATATTCTTGTTGTAAATTAGTTTAGATTCGAATGTAACTCGAGTTTCAAAATTGTAATGTACAAAATTGGAGCCGTGGAAGGTCCACTCGAGACGGAGTTACGAGGAGGGCGCGAGCAACACAAGGTGGTCAAAGGGAGGAGCTTAAGAAGCTGTTGACCCCAGGTTGACCATCCGATCTTCTCATTGGCTTGAGAAGATCGTAGTAGGTCTATGACAAATCACAAATTAATTTAATTAATTGCTTGTGTATATGTGATGCATGATTAAGTAATTAATTAGTGCCTAACGATTAGATTAGATCTGTAACACCCACTAAGCTTTTAAGATAAATATGAGAATGATGAATTTGCCTTAGAAAAATATTAGTAGAATGTTGAACCAAAAAGAAATAAAAAGAAATAAAAATAGGGAGTGGTCAAGGATTGAACCTTGAACCTCTCATGATGTAAATGATAGGATTAATGGGTAATAACCAGTTGGGATAGGAATGATATATTGATAGCAAAGGAGGGAAACTCATGATAAGGATGAGAGTAAAAGCTAGCCAAAAGAAAGCAAGAAAAGAGCAAGAGAAAGACAACTTGCCTTCCTTCTTTTCTCTCCCTCTTCCTCTTCCTTTGCCGTGACTTAAAGAGGACAATTAAGGGGATTCATTCCCCCTTGTTTCATCATGAATGATGAGAACAAATAAATAAATAAAATAAAATAAAATAAAATAAAAAAAAGGGGCTAAGGGAGAAGGAAAGCAAAAAACCAATTTTGCTACCTCTTCCCCCTTAACATAAGAGGGAGCATGTAAAGAGAAGATTTTATTTTTCTCTCATTTCTCTCATTCTCTCCTCTCCACCACCGAGAGCCTCAGCCCCCTCTCCTCCATTTTCGGCCCCCAAAACAAGGTTCCTCCTAGGATTCAAGGAAGGCTACCAAGGGAAATCAAAGGAGGAGAACCAGAAGAAGAGACCCTTTCTTCCATCACCACACTTTAGAACCACAAGCGAAAAGGAAGTAAGTATCCCCTCACCTGTGGAACAAGTGGTTTTAATGTGTTTTTGGATTTTATGAGGATTTTAAAACCTAGAAACAAAGTTGGGAAAATTCGGCCAAAGAAAGGACTTGTTGATCCTAGGAATGTTTAATATAAGCCTTGATTCATGATAATTTTTCTATGCTTTGTAAGAAGGTTTTCTCTCATATTTTTATATATATGTGATGCTGGATTAGAGATGTACCTAACCCTAGAGTTTTGGCCAAAAAGGTTTTATAAGGGCTAGGGAATTTATTTGTTTACCTAACTTGCACAAAACCCTCTAAATAAATGGTTAAGGATCCATTATTGTTTTCATACTTGAAGGTTACTTGGAACCAAAAGTACCCCACTCACAAGTTTCGGCCAAGGAAGGGTTTAGGGTTAGGAAGACTTTGAATTTAAACTCACCATGTTTATATGATAGAATATAGAGTTTCTTAAAGAGTTGCATGCTTGTATGTTGATAGAAACTCATGAACATCACTTTTAATGTTTCGGCCATGGTAAGGTGGATGGTTTAGAATAGCTTAAACAGATTTTTTTTAACATGCTCAAAACCTCCATGACAATAAGATATGAAAGTTGTTTGATTCTCCCATGCTTAATTAGAGTATAGGAAAATTGGTTGCATGATATATGATAATTATGACCACAAGGGTCCTAGCTTGTTTGTGAACCAAACTTATATGTATAGTTTCTTTGATATTTTTGCCATCAAACTTGTTTAGCTTTTCCATACTTTAGGCCACCTAAAACCTAGTTTAAAGACTTGGAAGGTTTCGGCCAAACATATGCTATGAGAGAAAGAAAGGAAAAACCTAGGAAACCTAAGACAATTTAAATGTATGCTTATAGTGCTTGACTTTTATACATGTTATGAAATGTGTTATGACTTTCTATGCTTTTATGCCATTTGAACAAATTCCATGCTTGATGAGGTTCGGCCATGTAGGGTTTAAAGACCTAGAAACCTTAAAATTTAGACCTCATGTGTTAAAGATGCTTCTTATGAAATTGAGATAACATGTTGATTGTGTTCACATGCTTATACATTTAACTATGATTCAAATGGACACCTTAAAGTCTCGTCCATGAAGGGATACATGCCTTAGAAACCCTAGAACTTACATTGAACATGCTCATGTCACTCTCCATGAAATATGAAATGTAGAAAGCTAAAAATTCACATGTTATATGTTGTTAGTGACCTAAATTGATGCTAAGGGAAGTTTCGGCCATGACCACTTGTATGATGCCATTTATAAATTCATACATGATGTTAGAGTAAGTTCACATGCTTGTATGCTTGCTTGAAAACCTAAATGAGTACTTGTAAGTTTCGGCCATGACATAATTTTAAGGGCTTAAAGGATTTAGGAACTAACTCAATTGTGCTTACCATATTCCTTGAAACAAATGCTATAAATATGGTTAAGGTTTCCATGCTTTATGTCATTTAGAACCTTGTTTCACACTTGTTAAGGTTCGGCCAAATGAGGTTTAAGGACTTGGAGAACTTAGAGTCCAAGTAAATCTTTTTTATAATACTTCCTATGAAAATGATATGTGGATGAATTAGGTTCTACATGCTTGGATGTTGTTTAAAACCTGAATTGGCACCTAAGAGGGTTTCGGCCAAGATAAGAACCCAAAGGATTAGGAAGCTTAGTACCCAAATTAATCATGTTACATTGTTCCTTATGATTGGATGAGCACATGATACACTTTTATGCTTAGACATGTATGCTTGTGAGCTATACAAGATGAGAATTTCTACGATATGTTATGAGTTCAAAATATGCATGCTTTATGTTATGATATGTGGGTAAATTTTACATGCTTTGATGATATGATATGAGCTGAAAATATGCATGCTTATGTTATGATATGTGGTTAAATTATGCATGCTTTGATGCTATGTTTAGTGCTTAAAATATGCATGCTTTCATGATATGCTATGTGGTTAAATTATGCATGCTTGATGATATGCTTTATGCTTAAGATATGCATGTTTTTATGATCTATGCCTAAGTGATGCATATTGTTATGATATGATGTATGCCTAAGTGATGCATACTTTTATGGTATGATGTATGCCTAAGTGATGCATACCTTTATGACATGATGTATGCCTAAGTGATGCATACCTTTATGATATGATGTATGCCTAAGTGATGCATACTTTTATGACATGATGTATGCCTAAGTGATGCATACTTTTATGATATGATGTGTGCCTAAGTGATGCATGCTTTTATGATGTATGATATGTATAAGTATGACATGTACTTTACTTTATATGGCTTGTACCAAGGGTGGGCTCCATAAGCGCCCCGGGGTCGATGGAATAAGACTCGGGCCTCGTTAGGGATGGGCTCCTAAGTGCCCCTAGGTCGATGGAGTAAGACTCGGGCCTAGTATGTTGCCTTGTAGGGTTCAAGACTTGCTACCTTGGACCTACATAGGTTGCGCGCAATATGTAAGTGGTACATAGCCGGGATCCCCTTTAAGTTGAGATTATGTTCAAGTATATATGTAAGAAGAAATGGTTTTAAAGATCATGAGACATACACATGTTTTTCGGATACATGTTTTTCAAAATCATATTGCATATACCTTATGATGATTTATGATATGCCATGGTTAGATATGATTATGTTATGTTCCATGATATGTCCATGTGTAGGATATGCCATGACTCCTTATGACGATATGCCATGATTAGATACGATTATGTTATGCTTCATACTATGCTTTACGCTATGATATGCCATGACTAGTTATGATTTCTTCACGTTGCATGATATGCTTAAAAGAGTATGTTACATTATGTCATGACTAGTTGAAATGATGCCATGTTGAGACATTCTTTGATTATACTATGATTTTCGGTTTTAGTGGGTAGGAAAGGAACTTACTGAGCCATGAGTGCTCACAGCTTACTGTCCTTGTACCACAGATAAAGGAAAAAAGCTGGATGAGCTAGAGGAGCAGCAGGAGAGGCAAGGAGATGTGTGTGGCAGTGGCTAGGCAACCAAATAAGAACCTGCTTTAAAAAAAAAACTTTTAAAGAACTATGCTTTGGTATCATGAATTGTAGTACCGTATGTGTGACTTGATGTTATGTTTCTACTAATTTTGATATCATGTTATTGAGGCCATGATAGTGTAGTTCGGATTTGATGAAAGGGAAAACAAAAGAAAAGTTTTTATTAAACTAAGAGAATTATTTTAAGTCTTCCGCTGTTTTAAAAAAAAAAAGAAAAATTTGTACATAGAGTATCGTAGCCCAGTCCCTTAGGGTTAGCAGGGAGGGCGGGCGTTACAAGATCTATGTCGTGCACATGATGCACCCTTTTGATTATATTAGATCTATCGAGTATATGATACGCATCATCGTTTAGATTATATCTAAATCACGTCAACTCTAATGCCTACCGTGTCGTGATACCTATCACTACCTCGATCACATGTGTTGTTGAATCTACCAAAGCATAGCAACACATATTATCTTGGTAGGGTACGGAGGGACAATCTTGTTCCCGCTTATCAACGCATGGGCGAATACAAACTCAATTAGATTGAGTATTCCTAGTTAACTCGGTTGGATCGAGTACAACTATAGGCATTCTTCCAATGGTTGGAAAGATAGGACATAAATCATATTTATATTAATTCTTGGGCGTATTAGCCAAGGCTAACTCAAGTTTTAATATAACTGCGGATAATGATCCTATAAACAAGAGTTGCATAGAGATGTAATTGGTAAATCGTTACCTACCGATCATACTAAATCTTGGGCGTATTAGCTAAAGCTAACTCAAGGGTTAGTATGATGTGGATCTTGTCCCACATGAATTATAGAATTCAGTTGGAGCATCATTTAATTAAAGGCCTAATTAAATGATTTAAAAGAATATGATATTTATTTTCTGTATTTTTTTCTGTTGTAGATAACCATGACATCGAATACGAACTCTTTCTCCCTGTGTTCTGTCCTTAATAAGGACAAGCTCAACGGAGCTAATTTCCTGGACTGGTACGGGAATCTGAGAATTGTTCCCACACAGGAACGTAAACTGTACGTTCTGGAACAGCCCATTCCGGAGGCACCTCCTGCCACTGCCACACGAGCTGAGTGAGATGCTTACAAGAAGCATCAAGATGACACATTAGATGTGTCATGTCTCATGCTCGCAACCATGAACTCTGAGCTTCAAAAGCAACACGAGTTGATGGGTGCTTATGATATGGTTGAACATCTTCGTCAACTGTATCAAGGACAAGCAGGGCACTGGAAGAGGAACTGCACAGGATACTTGGAAGATCTAAAGAAGAAGAGAAATAAGATTTCTACTTCAGGTATAAATGTTATAGAAGTCAACCTCTCTATTTCTTCATCGTGGGTATTAGATACCGGATGTGCTTCTCACATTTGTACTAATGTACAAGCACTGAGAAATAGTAGAGCATTGACGAAGGGCGAGATAGACCTACGAGTAGGCAATGGAGCACGGGTTGCTGTTGTTGCTGTAGGAACTTACTATCTATCTCTACACTCTAGGCTTGTACTAGAATTAGATGAATGTTGTTATGTGCCTGCCTTAACTAAGAACATTATATCAGTTTCTTGTTTGGACAAGAAAGGGTTCTCTTTTATAATAAAGGACAAATGTTATTCTGTTTATTTAAAAGATATGTTCTATTGTAGTGCACCTCTGATAAACAAAATCTACATTCTAGACCTTGAAAGCCCTATCTATAACATAAATACCAAAAGGTTCAAGTCAAATGACATGAACTAAACCTATCTCTGGCACTGTCGCTTAGGTCATATAAATGACAAGCGCTTATCCCAGTTCCATAAGGATGGTTTGCTGGACTCATTTGATTTTGAATCTTATGAGACGTGCGAGTCATGCCTACTAGTCAAGATGACCAAGACTCCCTTTAGTGGGCACAGTGAAAGAGCGACTGATTTGTTAGGACTTATACATAGTGATGTATGTGGCCCTTTCAATATCGCTGCTAGAGGCGGTTATAGGTACTTCATCACATTTACTGATGACTTCAGTAGATATGGTTATGTGTACATGATGACACATAAGTCAGAATCCTTTGAAAAATTCAAAGAATTCAAGAATGAAGTACAGAACTAGCTTGGCAAGAGTATTAAGATACTTCGATCAGATCGAGGTGGAGAATACCTTAGACATGAGTTTCATGACTACCTAGCTGAGTGTGGGATTCTATCCTAACTCACTTCTCCTGGAACACCATAGTGAAATGGTGTATCTGAAAGGAGGATCATACCCTATTAGATATGGTACGATCTATGATGAGTCACACAGATCTTCCGACATTCCTTTGGAGCTATGCTCTAGACACGACAGCTTTTATACTCAACCGATTTCCATCCAAGGACGTGATAAAGAAACCATATAGGATATGGACTGGGAGAGATACCCTGGTGTCTTTCATGAGGGTTTGGGGTTGTGAGGCTTACGTTAGACGTCAAGTCTCAGACAAATTAGGACCCAAATCCGACAAGTGCTACATTATTGGATATCCCAAGGAAACTAAGGGATATTACTTCTACATTCCCAGTCAGCACAAGGTAGTTGTGGCAAAGACTGGGGTCTTTCTAGAAAGGGACTTTGTTTCTAGAAAGACTAGTGGGAGCACGTTCGATCTTGAAGAAGTTCAAGATGTGAACAATAGCACTGAAGCCTCGATGGAAGTTGAACTGGAACCACAAAGTGTTGTGGATGATGTTGTTCCACAAGATGTTGAGGAACAACAACAAGTTCAAGTAGATATACCTCTTCGCAGGTCTAATAGGGTACGTCGTCAGCCTGAGAGATACTCATTTCTCTTGTCTGACCATGATGACGTTGTGCTCATAGATGATGAGCCTACCACCTATCAGGAAGCTGTGATGAGACCAGATTCCGAGAAATGGCTAGAGGCCATGAGATCCGAAATGGAATCCATGTACACCAACCAAATATGGACTTTGGTTGATCCACCTGAAGGGGTAAAACCCATTGGGTGTAAGTGGGTCTTTAAGAGAAAGACTGACATGGATGGACTTATCTATAAGGGACGTTTGGTAGCTAAAGGTTTCAAGCAGATTTATGGTATTGACTATGATGAAACCTTTTCTCCAGTAGCGATGTTTAAGTCCATTCAGATCATGCTTGCTATTGCAGCTTACCATGACTCTGAGATATGACAGATGGATGTCAAAACCGCGTTTCTGAATGGAAACCTACTCGAGGATGTGTACATGACACAACCTGAGGGTTTTGAAGATCCACAGCATACTAGCAGAGTATGCAAGCTGCATAGGTCTATTTATGGACTAAAGCAAGCTTCTCAGAGCTGGAATCTTCGATTCGATGATGCAATCAAACAGTTTGGTTTCATCAAGAACAAAGATGAGCCTTGTGTCTACAAGAAGGTTGTATGGGATATAGTTGTCTTCCTCATATTGTATGTGGATGACATACTACTCATTGGGAAGGACATCCCTTTGCTACAGTCTGTCAAGACTTGGCTAGGGACATGTTTCTCAATGAAGGACTTAGGTTAGGCATCCCGCATTCTAGGGATACAGATATATAGAGATAGATCTAAGAGATTGCTTGGCCTAAGTCAGAGTACATATATTGACAAGGTACTCCTTCGGTTTGCCATGCAGAACTCCAAGAAGGAATTTCTGCTGATGTCACATGGCATGAGTCTTTCGAAGACTCAAGGTCCCTCTTCTAGAAAGGAGATAGACTGCACGGATCAGATCCCTTATGCCTCAGCCATAGGATCTATCATGTACGTCATGCTATGTACTCGTCCTGATGTCTCGTATGCTTTGAGCATGACGAGTAGATACCAGTCAGTTCTAGGTGAAAGTCACTGGATAGCGGTCAAGAATATTCTTAAGTACTTAAGAAGGACTAAAGAATATTTCTTGATATATGGAGGCAATGATGAGCTAGCTGTAAAGGGTTACAGTGATGCCAGCTTCCAGACCGACCTGGATGGTTATCGATCGCAGTTAGGGTTCGTATTTTGCATAAATGGTGGTGCTGTGAGCTGGAAGAGTTCGAAGCAGGACACAGTAGCTGATTCTACGACAGAGGCCGAGTACATTGCTGCATCAGAGGCAGCAAAGGAGGCAGTTTGGATCCGTAAGTTTATCACTGAACTTGGGGTGGTTTCCAGTATCGCTGACCCTATTGAGCTCTATTGTGACAACAATGGAGCTATAGCACAGGCGAAGGAACCTCGCTCACACCAGTGTACCAAACACATACTACGGCGCTTCCATCTCATTCGAGAGATTATCGAGAGAGGAGATGTGAAGATATGCAGAGTACCTATAGAGGCTAACATCGCAGATCCCTTGACCAAGGCTTTGGCACAGAGGAAGCATGATGGTCACACTAGATTATTGGGGATTAGAGCGTACACTGATTGGCACTAGTGCTAGTGGGAGATTGTTAGTTAGAGCCCTAGAGTCAATCATTTGATGATTGTATTATAGACTTATTGTATCATATTCTTATATAAATAAAAGCATTTGTTTTTGGTTATTATACTTACTTGTATTGGTGCCAAATAAACTAAGTATAATAGCGTCCTTGAGTAGAAGGTTCTTATCTATATCAATCGGTTAGTTGAACCGATGGTGAGATGATATAGGGAACACTATTCTAAATCATTCCTAGTCGAGTATAAACATCCAGGGACAATGTTAATGCAATAAGACTAGCATGTAGGTCAACTCGATGACTTGATCTCACAAGTCATGGATATAGAGATATCAAGTAGACACATGGGTATGCATTGGAGAATGTATACTGAATGACCCGCCATGAGAAAGTATCATGGATCGTTATATGAGTGTCATATACTTTCTCATGTGGCTATTAGTATGACCACTAGTCCTTGGACCTGATGTCATCATGGATCGCTACATAAGGAGTTATGTACTTTGGTTTCGTCAAACGTCACCCGTAATTGGGTGGACTATAAAGGCGATTACTGATATGTAACGAATTATGCAGAGGGATGTGAGTGATGTAGATGGGATCTATCCCTCCTATATGACGGGAGCGACATCGATATTCTTGATAGAGTGAGACCACGAAGTGCATGCCCATGCCCAAATGAGTCAATATGAGATATTGAGCTCATTTGATTTAGTGAGTCTACTTGGAGTTCAAGATTTAGATTGGTCAGAGGATGACACGGTCTATGCCTCACATTGATCAATCTAGATGTCTAGGATAGAAGGACACTTATCATATATTGTGAGGAGTCATAATTAGTAGTCACAAGGTGATGTTGGATCTCAACATTCTTATAACTTGGGTAGTAATGATGTGTTGCTAGATACCGCTCATTACTTATGCTTCTAAAAGGGTTTAGGAGCATTGCCAACGTTTTAAGAACCTATAGGGTCACACACAAAGGGCAATTAGATGGAGATTAGGTTCATCAAATGAACCTAAAGGATTAGGTTCATGTGATGAACCAAATTGGATTAAGAGTAATCCAAATTATGCTAATTGAGTTGGACTCAATTTGGTTCATGTGTTAAGTGAGTCTAATTTGGACTTAGACTTATTGAATCAATTTAATTCAATGAAAAGAGATTCATTAAATTAAAATTGACTTGAACCAATGGTTAGATTTGATCAACCATGGAAGAGAAGTGGTCAAGTTTGGCTTGACTTGAGAGGAAGATGAAGAGTCAAGTTTGACTTGACTTTATGCCACCTCAATGGTGAGTTGGCTTTGAGTGGGCCAATGATGATGCTCCACATCATCATGGTTACTTAAGTGAGATGCCACCTCATGGGAGTTACCAAGAGTTGTGACTCTTGGTATCCCATGGAGGTTACAACCTCCACTAAAGTGGTCGGCCACTTTGATTTCATGTGGAGAGTTTTCATTTTTTGTGGTAACTCCCATCTTCTTCCTCTCTAGCTTTCTTCTTTCTCTCCCTCTCCTCCATTACTGATCTCTAAGGTTGCTAGCACATCCTTAGAGGTTTTTCTACATCTCTTGCTTGTGTGGATACACATAGAGAAGTGTCTATTTTGAAACTTTCGAGATCCGACGAACCGAGGAGAAGCCGGATTGCGAAGGGCTTCGCATCAAGGGTATATTCCTTCTCCTTTGTATATCTACTGTAGATCGAGGTTTAGAAACTCGTACTCATAAGTTTTCGAAAGTTTTATCTTCGCTCGGATCCGGTGACGGGGGTTTCGGGGTTTCCGCGATGCGAAAAAGCATTTTTCGTGGCCCGAAAATCCCAACAGTGTTGTGATATGTGTTAGGTTTAGTAGGCCCCCGGTGAAAAAGGGAAAGGAGATAACATAATTAAGCAAACATGAAAATTGGTCGGGGTAACATGCTTTAGAAAAATAGGTCAATATCGACCGGGATAATAGGCTTAAGGAAAATAGGTCAATATTGGTCGGGGTAACATGCTTAAGAAAAATAGGTCAATATCAGCCGGGATAATAGGCTTAAGGAAAATAGGTCAATATCGGCCGGGATAAGACCTTAAGAAAGATGGGTTAAGTATCGACCGGGTTTACACGTTTAAGATAGATAAAGTAAGATTGCTTGAATTAGTACATCTGGATGTATATTAGCATTGGGTGGACTTATATGATCGCCTAGATGTGAAAAGATACAAGGCCTTACAAGATCTATAGTATATTATCGGACGATTAGGACGTATGTTGAACAATAGTAGTAACACGCCCAGACATAACTTAGGTTTAATTAGATACAAATCATAGTATAAGATCAGACTGTCTGTAATATAATAAAAACAAGGGAAGCAAGTATGGGCGATAAATATATCTCCATATTGCTTATAAGATAGGACAAGAACAAATATTTCAAGAATATTCATAAATAGCTTAATGAAGATATATGTAGTATGTGATTGTATAACAGGTTTGCTAATTTGGCGGGAATAATGTTTCTAGACTCTTCTACAGGCACTAAGCGACAAAGAAGGTACCTCTGGGGTACAAAAAAGATTCCTTAAAAGCTATTTTCTGCAAGTACATGGCTTACATCATCTCATAACAAACTCTAACAAACCGGGATCCACTTCATGACTATGAAGGTTATATGAAGTGGTATAAAAAGGGGTATTCTCTCCGTTGGCCAATTATGATTACGCTCACCACACTCACAACTATCCATTACAAACCCTAATTTCAATCACTGTTCATCTTCTTTTCTTTCTTCCTTCCACACTAAGAGAGATCACTGACTTGAGCGTTGGAGGGCCTAGCTAGGGATTTCCACCCCAGTCTTAGGTCACTAACAATAGTGCTTCTTGGTCTCTTGTGCACAGGAAGTCAAGAAAGCTCCAGATCTTGGTGTTTTTTAGTGAATCACTCCTTTCGCCCTCGGGTCTTTGTATAAGGAGGGTGTTCGGTGGCTTTATATTTCCGGATCCGCTTTGGTTTTCTCGGATCAGAAGTTCTCAGGTGTTCTTCTTCATCAGAAGTAAGTTCTCTCCCCAGCTTTCCATTTTGTCAATCTTCTTAGACAGGATCAAATTTGGTGCCGTCTGTGGGAACTTCACCTGAATCTAAGATTGCAAGATGGAAGACGCTGGAAAATTGAACCTACTCACTATTAGTCGTGAGGATCTAGATTTCCTTATTAGCACTCATGTGCAGAAGGCTCTACAACAACAACAACAACAACAACAACAACAACAACAAGCTCATACTGGAGTTACTATGCCAGTAGCTCATAATCTGACAATCTCGACTACTGATCATCGGAAGGAAAGAGAGTTGGAAGGGCAATATCGGGTGTATATTACTCCAGCCACTGCTTCTCTGACCCGACACCCTCGAGCCTTTCTTCGTACCCCTTTTGAGCAGGGAGAGTGAAGACCTGTATTTCAAGAATCCTCTGGCGAGGCACCGGACAAAGAGAAACATAAAGCTAAAATGATGGTGGCTAGTGACAACTCACCAGAAAGAATTATTTCTCCATTTTCTCATGGTGTAATGGATGATCCGCTTCGTAAACGATATCAAAATCTTCAGATTGGCGAGCACACTGGAACTACAGATCCAGAGGATCATCTATTAAAATTTGAGAACGTAACATTATTATAACAATTTTCTGATGGAGTAAAGTGCTGGATGTTCCTTACAACACTCGGACGAGCTGCTCAACGCTGGTTCAAAAGATTGCCTGAAAATTCTATCCGAAGGTTTAAGGATTTCAAGAAGGTTTTCTTACATCATTTTTCCAGCAATAAGAGGTATCATAAAACTCCCTGGAGCTTATTCTCAATTAAACAAGGATCTGAAGAGTCCATTAGAGCCTATATTAAGAGATTCAATCAGGTAGTTATTGATGCACCCAATCCTACTACTGAGATATTAGTAAGTGTTTTTTTTCAAGGCTTGAATGAAAATGATTTTTTAAAAGATCTGGTGAGAAATCCTCCTGCCAATTTTGACTCATTAATTGAATGTGCTACTGAATTCATTAATGTTGAAAAAGCTCAGGCTACACGCAGAAAAGAAGATACTACTTCTTCCCCTGCTCCTGTTAAGGAGAAGGCTCCCGATCCTGTTCCTCCACCCTATCGTCATACAAAGTATTGTTGTCCACAAACCGTACAGCATGTGGAGATGCAGCAAGAAGCACCAAGAAGATGGTGCACTTATCACAAGACCAGCAGTCATCATATAGATGACTGTTTTGTTTTGAAAAATAAGAAAGCAAATAGGGATCATTATCAAAGGAGAAACTATTATCAATAGCAATATCCCAGGAAGCAGAGTCCACTCAAGATAGAATATCGCCCAGTAGAACCTCAACAAGGTGTATTACCAAACCCGGCCTGTACGACTCAGGTGCTTGAGAAAATTCAGCCGGAGACCATGACAACCCGACAAGAAGAGAATAGAAGCAATGCCACTCGGGGTAACATTAATATGATCGCGGGTGGACCTACTGATGGAGATTCCAACAGGGCCAGGAAGGCACACACAAGAAGACTTGAGATCCATGCTGTGGGATGCAGTATGGAAAAAGCAGCAGGGCCGAAAATTAGTTTTGGGCCCAGAGATCTTCAAGGGGTAGAAATACACCATAATGATGCGTTAATAATTAAGGCTGTGATATCCAATTACACTATTTCTTGTACCTTTATAGACACTGGTAGTTCAGTAAATATTATTTTCAAAAAAGCTTTTGATCAACTGCAGATTCACCCAAGTGAACTTCAACAGATGGTGACCCCTCTATATGGATTCACTGGTAATGAGGTACAACCGCTCGACCAAATAAAGTTGGCCATATCCTTGGGGAAGGAGCCCCTAATGAGAACAAGGAGATCTCATTTCATGGTGGTGGATGCCCCGTCCGCCTATAATGTGATACTGGGTCGACCGACCTTAAATGAATTTAGGGCGGTCATTTATACTTTTTGCTAGAAAATTAAATTTCCTATTGATGATCAAGTCGGGGAAGTACGTGGTGATCAGAAGACGGCTCGTAAATGTTATGTGGAAATTGTCAAAACTGAAGCTAGTGCCGCCCGAAAAATGCAAAGAATGGAGGTCAATGCCATTCAAGAGAAGTCACCTGTCCTGGTTTATGAGGAGAAGGAAGAAGTCCAGATATAGACCGGTCGACCTGAAGCTGTCACTTATGTCACAGTCGATCTTGATCCTACGTTGAAAACAGAGATGGTTTAATGCTTAAAGAAAAACAATGATGTGTTTTCTTGGACGATCAAGGAAGTCACGGACGTTTCTCCTTCAGTAATGGAACATTCTTTACATGTCTTCTCAGATGCTCGGCCTGTCATGCAAAGAAAGAGGAATTTCAGTACGGAGCAAAATCAAATCATTAAAGAAGAAGTGGCCAAACTGACGGAGGTTGGTTACATCAGGGAGGTGCAATTCCCTAGCTGATTAGCTAATGTCGTCCTGGTCTCTAAACCAGGAAATAAATGGAGGGTATGTATTGATTTCCGTGATCTTAGCAAGGCCTGGCCAAAAGATTATTATCCTTTGCCTCGGATCGATCAATTAGTATATTCCACGACCGGTGTGAATATATGTCTATGCTGGGCGCCTATCAAGGCTAGTATCAGGTCCCTCTTGCTAAAGAGGATCAAGAGAATGTCAGTTTTGTGACATCTGAAGGTACTTATTGTTATAATGTTATGTCTTTCGGACTAAAAAATGCAGAAGCAACTTATCAAAGACTTATGAATATAGTCTTCCAGAAACAGATTGGAAGGAATATGGAAGTATATGTTGATGATATTTTAATTAAGTCTCTTCAGGCTACTGATCTCTGCAAGGATGTAGAAGAAACTTGCAGAACATTGAGGCAGTATGGTCTCAAGTTGAACCCGGTGATAACCATGATTTTACTGCATTATTTTGATCATATATGCATGGTTTGATGTTGATTTCATAGGTTAAAATCATGGTTACATTACATTTTGTGCATTGTGTGTATTTTTGGACTTAATTACAAATTACTTTATTTTTATATTATTTGATGCTAATATTTGATTCTTATTTTGTAGGCATCAAAGGATCTTGGATTTGGATCTATTTGGACCGAAATTGGGCTCGAATCGGAGTTCAAACGAGAAGATCAAGCTTTGAAGCATTATGGGCCGTTTATCAAGAATAGGAGAGGTCTGAACCATCCGTTGAAGATCTGGCCGATCCAACCTAATGGAGAGCAGAACTGAGCCATTGATGAAGATCTAGAAGTTTTGATCCAGATCTGAGTTCATCTAGCCATTGATCCAGCCCGAATTAATCTGGACCGTGCAATAAAGACTGGGCCGATTTAGGCCATCCAGTGATGATCTTGTCGATCCGACCTACGGGAGGGTAGATCCAGACCCTAGATCAACATCAGTACCTTCGGATCAAATTTTGGATGACTTTGCACCGTTGATTTAGCCCGGAATCATCTCAACAGTCCATTCCAGATCCAGATCTGATTTAAATGAGAAGCTACAGTACCTAGCTTCTTCATCGACTCCACAGCGCACAGCAGCTTCGTCCCGCGGCGATTTTTCTGGATTTCGACCCCGATTCCTTCTCCAATCGTTCTCTCAAGCTTCAACTTCATTGTAGAGCTTCACGGCAGCTTATCCCGATCATCTGGAGCCGCCGGCAGGTGTTCCTTCCGGCGCAATTCTCTTTTCTGTGATTTTCTGTTCTCGCCGAGATTTGGAGGTGGTCCTCCAATCTACGGTATCTCCGTCCATCAGAAACACTCGAAGGTGGTCCGCCGGTGTTCTTGAGCTCCATCCGATGCCCATCTGCCATCCACAGCTCGACTCCTGATCCAGAGATCCAGATTAGCATATTTCTAGATTTTCAGCACTTGAGTGGGTTCCGGGTTGTTCTTAGCTCGCCGAGGGTGGTCCGTTGGTGTAGCTGAACCTTCCTCGAGCTGATACGCTACTGAGAGTATTCATTGAGGTCCAGAGTCGGGTGGTTTCGATTTTGGCACTCTTGTGTGACGGCAAGAGTGTGAGCTTGTTAGATTGGTTGAGAGATTGGATTGGTTTACCTTTTCAGTTCATTTCATTTCTGTTTTATAGCTTAGATTAGATTCATTAATTGTTTGTTATGTTTTTAGCAGTAATTTAGTATTTCATTACTTAATTGAAGCTTAGTTTAAGTTAATTTGATGCTTGGTTAAATGTTTAGAGTTTAAGTTCCAAATTAGGGTTTAAATCATGCTTTAGGTTAGAATTCAATTGTGTCTCGTTATTTCATATTTAGTTTAAGTGTGTGTTGATGGTTTAATCACACGTAGGGTGACAATGCATTGTGATTTGATTGTTGGCACACAAGTATATTTCATTTATGCATTAGATAAGTTTCTTATTTGCTTGCTTGTCAATTGTTAGATTTGGATTCAAAGTTTAAACCCCCCATTTCTATATTAAAAACCCCAAAAATAGGAAAAAAAAATACAATCCTAGATTACATCCTATCGTTTGTTCCTCGAGAGATCAATCCTGGGCTCGTTACTACAATGTTATTGTGAAATTAAGGAGTTCAGTGGATATACATTTGTACAATTTGATTAGCGGATGTGACAAATTCGCTTATCACCCGGGCAAATGTCTATTTGGAGCAAAAGGGGGAAAGTTCCTGGGCTATATGGTGTTCGAGTGGGGAATAGAGGCTAACCCAAGCAAAGTCAAGGCACTCCAAAACATGGAGCCACCACGCAGTATGAGGGAAGCTCAAAGACTCACCGACCGGATCACAACCTTGTCCAGATTCATTTCAAGATTGGCCGATCGTAGCTTCCATTTCTTCAAAATACTACGGAAGGCTAACAAATTTCAATCGGATGAAGAATGTGATAAAGCCTTCCAGAAATTGAAAGATTACTTGTCCACCCTTCCCTTGTTTGCTAAGCCTGTAGTAGGAGAAACCCTATGGGTATATTTGTCAGCTAATGAAAATACTGTAGGTTCTGTGTTAGTTAGACAGGAAGGGAAAGAGCAACAACCTGTATATTTCTCTAGCCATTTATTAAAAGGAGCCAAGTGTAGATATACTACACTCGAAAAGTTAGCCTATGCATTAGTGTTAACTGCCCGGAGGTTGCGTCCATATTTTTTAGCACATGCAATTATTGTATTGACCAACAGTACTCTCGGGCAAGTGTTGCTTAACCCAGAGGCATCTGGTCGGTTGATCAAATGGATGAACAAACGTAGTGAGTATGACATACAATACCAACCTCGCTCGGCCATCAAATCACAAGCTCTAGCAGATTTCATCATAGAGGTTCAAGGTCCTGAAGAAGAAAGTATATGTACATGGATCTTCAACCAGACAAGGTAGTGGAATTGGTATTCTCCTTATATCTCCCAGGGAAGATAAGCTACAACTTTCTGTCAGGCTGAATTATAGGGCCACTAATAATGAAGCAGAATATGAAGCACTGATAGCAGGGTTACAAGCTGCGCGATATGTGGGAGCAGCTCGGGTTTATATCTATTATGACTCTCAATTGGCAGCCGAGCAATTATCAGGTAACTTTGAAATTAATAATGATAGACTCAGGTTATATGCTGAGGCATTTGCTAAATTAAAATCTCAATTTCAAGAAGTAAATATACAAAAAATTCCTTGATCTGAGAATCAGGCAGCGGATGAATTAGCTAGATTGGCCTCTGCTATAACACCATGGAGCTTGGATCGGCCAGTTGAGCAGACTTTGTTAGTATCTTGTATTGAAAGACAAGCTGATATAGAGATACAAGGTGATTGGAGAGCACAAATCATATTATATTTGCAGCAAAGTATTCTTCCAATTGATGCAGAACAAGGATATTTAAGAAGAGAGCTTCCCAATACACTATGATAGGGGAGCAGTTATATAAAAGTGCTTTCTCTAGACCTTTACTTAAATGTATTGGAATAGAAGATATACAGTTTATCTTGCAAGAGGTCCATCAGGGCTCATGTGGCAGTTATATAGGAGGAAGATCCTTGGCCCGTAGAATTTTACTAGCAGGATATTTCCGTTGGTTAAACCTAGGAAAACGTACCGGTTCCACTGTATAAAAATTTTTGTACAAGTGTCAAACCTTTCCTTAAATAACCTATTGTGTTCTTTAGAAGTTAAATAAGGAATCGCAGACGGAACTTGACATCATTGATTCCAAATTTAACTTATCTATTCTTAATGGTTTAGATTTGAATCGCAAGTGGAACTTAACACTATTGATTCAAATCTACCTAGGTTATTAATTTCATAAATATTAATTTTCAAAATTGGCTTCCAGGACTGCATGGTGAGGCACATGGCCTTCTTGGATATGGGAGCAACCACCATTGCCTAGGCAAAGCCTTTTAAGAAAGCTAATATTTATTTCCTTAAATAACTCTAGGTTAACCAAAAGGAACAATCGAATCACAAGTTCGAAAAAGAAGAAAACACAAACTCGAAAAACTATTTCAAAAAACTAGATCTAATTGCCTCTTGTATTTAGAATTCTTACAAAGAGAAAAACTAGCATGATGCGGAAAACAATTGCTAATTATACCTTCTCTTTGTATGCTAATGACCTCGAGATCTTCTGCCGTATTCCTCGCCTCGCTTAGGACGTCGTGTGGGCGATGATCCTCCAAGTTGAACACCACCCAAAGGCTTCCTCCTTCTTCTTCTAAAATCCGGCCACCACCACCACCAAGGAGAAAAGAGCAAAGGGAGAGGAAGAAGGGAGAGGGCCGGCCACACCAAGAGATCACCCAAGCAAAAGAATAAGAGTTGTATCTCATGAAGCCCCCTCACCCCTTCTTTTATATTACTTGCCCAAGGCAAATATGGAAACACCTTTTATAAAAAATAAAATCATCTAAGAGTTTTTCCTTTTTCCTTTTTGTTTTTCCTTTTCTTTCCTCTTGATTGAATCAATCACAAATCAATGATTATGATCAATCCTATTTGGTTTTGGATTGAATTTGGTTTAATCCTATTGGCCGGCCCTTGCTTGGGCACCAAGCAAGGTGGTCAACCACAATTAAAAGGAAAGGAAAAATAATTTTTAAAAATTTTACAAGAAGAAGTCCTCTTATAAAATTTACAAGCTCTCTTTCCTAAAGTATTAGTTAAAAAAGGAAAGTTTCTAAAAATTAAAACCATGTTTTAAAATTTAAAAAAGTCATTTATAAAATTTCTTTTTTTAATATGGTGATAGAAAATTTAAATTTTAAAACTTCTTTTCCTTTTTTTTCTTAAACCATAAGGATGGTTAAAAACGGAAAGTTTTAAAATCTTTTAAACTCTCTATTTAAACATGTGGCCTAATTCAAATAAGGAAAGTTTTAAAAATTAAAATCTCTCTTTTAAAACTTATAGTTTTCTACAAAAAGAAGATTTTAAAAATTCAAAACAACCCTCCCTTTTAGAATTATTATGGCCGGCCCCTACAAGCTTGGTCACCAAGCTATAGGGCCGGCCCCTTCAAGAGGATGTGGCCGGCCATTGCTTGGTCACCAAGCAATGGTCCAGCCCCCTTCTTGGACACCAAGAAAAGCCTTACATTTGGATGGACTTGAGGCTATAATGAGGCTACGACAGGGACCTAGAGGAGAAATTGGTTTTGGCCTTTCGATGAGCTTGAGTATCCTGTGTTCTCCCCGAACAGACAACTCAAGTTCGTCGATAATAACTCATTCCACTAGAGAGTTATTACCGCACTACCGCACCAATCCCAAATTACATTATGGGCTCCTTCTTATCATGAGTGTGTTAGTCTCCCTGTGTTTAAGATTACGAATGTCCACTAATTAAGTAAGTTATTGACAACTCAATTAATATCTAGCTCCAAGAGTAGTACCACTCAACTTTATTGTCATGTCGGACTAGGTCCACCTGCAGGGTTTTACATGGCAATCCTTATGAGCTCCTTTTGGGGACATTCTCAACCTAGATAACTAGGACACAAATTTCTTCTATAATCAACAACACACACTATAAGTAATATCATTTCCCAACTTATCGGGCATATTGATTTCTCAAGCTAAACCTCACCCTTTGATAAATCAAAGAAATAAATATTAAATATATGTGCTTGTTATTATATTAGGATTAAGAGCACACACTTCCATAATAACTAAGGTTTAGTTCTTTTACTAAGTCAGTACAAAAGAACATACCTAAATGATCCTACTCAATACACTTAAAGTGTATTAGTGTAATTTATTAGTCAAGATAAACTAATACTTAATTACACTACGACTATACTGATAGTTTGTTCCTTTCTATCTTAGTCGTGAGCAACTGTTTATAATTTATAGAGAACCGACAACATGATCTTCTGAGTGTGACACCACACTCCATGTTGTCTACTATATAAATTAATTGAACAATTACATTTAATAAATAAATGCAGATATTGACCAATGTGATTCTTTTATTTTAACAAATAAATATTTACAAAAGCTAGGCTTTTAGTTTACACTCCAACAATCTCCCACTTATACTAAAAGACTAAGCTTTCATATCTGTTGCCTTACATCTGATTCCCATCCCCTCCACATGCCGATCAAAAGCTTTCGCCGGAAGGGCCTTTGTGAAAGGATCTGCTAGGTTATCTTCTGATGCAATCTTGGCGACGACAACTTCTCCTCGCTTGACGATGTCTCGTATCAGGTGGTACTTGCGCTCAATATGTTTACTTGCCTTATGAGCTCGTGGTTCCTTTGAGTTTGCAACTGCACCGCTATTATCACAATAAATTGTGATGATCTTGGGCAAACCAGGAATCACATCTAATTCCATTAGAAAGTTCCTGAGCAATACAGCTTCTTTTGCTACCTCAGAGGTTGCCATAAACTCAGCTTCCATGGTTGAGTCCGAGACGCATTTCTGCTTAACACTCCTCTATGCAATAACTCCACCTCCTAAAGTAAACACATAGCCTGATGTTGACTTACTATTGTCCCTATCTGATTGAAAGTCCGAATCCATGTAACCCACAGGGAGCAACTCGTCTGCTTGGTAAACTAGCATATAATCTCTAGTCCTTCTCAGATACTTTAATATATGCATTACCGCAGTCCAATGTCCTTGTCCTCGGTTACTCTGATATCTGCTAACCATGCCCACAGCAAAACAAATATCAGGTCTCGTACACAGCATTGCATACATAAGGCTTCCTACAGCCAAAGCATAAGGAACTGCCTTCATGTCCTCAATCTCCTTTGATGTCTTTGGGGACATCTCTTTGGATAAGGCTACTCCATGCCTAAAAGGTAAGAAACCTTTCTTGGAGTTTTGCATGCTAAAACGAGCAAGGATTGTATCTATATATAAAGATTGGGATAGGCACAACATTCTTTTCTTGCGATCTCTTATAACTTTGATCCCAATAATGTGTGCACATTCTCCTAAGTCCTTCATATCAAATTGTTTGGACAACCATACCCTTACGTCTGATAATACCTTGACATTGTTGCCAATTAACAAAATATCATCTACGTATAGTACAAGAAATACCACAACGTTTCTGTAACACTTCTTGTATACACAAGACTCATCCGGACACTGAATAAATCCATATGACTGGATTACTTCGTTAAACCGGATGTTCCAAGATCTTGAAGCTTGCTTCAATCCATAAATGGACCGATTAAGCTTGCACACTAGATGCTCTTTGCCTTTTTCAATGAACCCTTCTGGTTGCTTCATATGGATGTTTTCTTCAAGACTTCCGTTAAGGAAAGCTGTCTTGACATCCATTTGCCAAATCTCATAATCCATATGAGCAGCAATGGATAAGAGTATCCGGATAGACTTAAGCATGTCTACCGGCGAAAAAGTCTCCTCATAGTCGATTCCCTCTTTCTGAGTATACCCCTTTGCAACAAGCCTTGCTTTGAAGGTTTCTACCTTCCCTTCTGTTCCTCTTTTCTTTTTGTAGATCCACTTGCATCCAACGGCTTTTACACCATCAGGTGGTTCTACAAGCTCCCAGACGTTATTAGAATACATAGACTCTATTTCAGAATTCATTACCTTTTGCAAAGATACTGCATCTATATCTTGGAGTGCTTCATCATATGTCCGGGGATCAGGTTCATGTTTACCCGGGATCGAGTCCGAAGACTCTCCCAAAAACATGAATCTCTAAGGTTGCCTTACAACCCTCCCACTACGACGAGGCACCGTCTGTGGTTGTGTATCATGTGCAACACGTGTTGCAGTCTCTTGTGGTACTTCATCTTGTACTATTGGTACTGAAGTAGACGTGTCCTCTCTAATTTCTTCTAGAACTATTTCACTCATGGGCTTATGGCTCATTACATAATATTCTTCTAAAAATCGAGCATTGGTGCTAACAATAATCTTCTGATTTTTAGGATTATAAAACAAACCACCTTTCGTTCTATTAGGATATCCAACAAACAGACAAACTTCTGTACGTGATTCTAGCTTGTCAGTATCTCCCTTCAGTACATGTGCTGGACTACCCTATATCCGGATATGATTTAAACTAGGCTTACGCCAATTCCATAATTCCATGGGAGTAGAAGGAACTGATTTAGAAGGTTCCATATTCAGAATGTACACTGCTGTTTCTAAGGCATATCCCCAAAATGAATTTGGTAATTCTGAATAACTCATCATCGATCTAACCATTTCCATAAGAGTCATATTCCTTCATTCTGCCATACCATTCTACTGGGGTGTACCAGGTGCAGTTAATTGGAATTGAATCCCGACTTCTGATAAGTAATTCCTAAACTCTCCAAAGAGGTATTCGCCACCACGTTCAGACCGTAGTGTCTTGATACTTTTACCAAGATGTTTCTCCACATCAGCCCTATATTCTTTGAACTTGTCAAAGCATTCAGACTTGCGGCGCATCAGGTAAATGTATCTGCATCTTGAATAATCATCTATAAAGGAGACAAAGTATTCATAACCACCTCTTTCCTGGATAGACATAGGACCACACAAATCATAATGGACCAATTCTAACGCATCTTTGGCTCTATACCCCTTGGCCTTAAAAGGTCTCTTGGTCATTTTTCCTTCCAAGCAGGATTCACATGTTGGAAAATTTTCCAACTCTAATGAACCCAATAGTCCATCGGCTACAAGCCTTTGAATCCTACTTAAGTTAATATATCCAAGCCTTAGATGCCAAAGATATGTTTGGTTCATTTCCGAAGGTTCTTTTCTCTTATTAGAGTTAGAAGATGTGTTATTAATTTCCATATTTTGCTTTGTGGGAGAAATTGGATTTAAAGTGTATAAATTGCCAACCAATGCACCAGAACAGAAAATCACCTTATTTCTCTTTATAACGACATTGTTACTAAAGGAAACTGAATATCCATCCATATACAGTTTAGAAACTGAAATTAAATTCTTTCTAAAACTAGGTACATAAAGACAATTTCTTAAAATCAAATTTCTATTCCTATCAAAAGATAAGTAGACGTCTCCCACTATGACAGCTGCCATCTTAGTAGCATTGCCCATGTAGACGGTTATCTCTCCATCAAATAGTCGCCGGGTTTCCTGGAACCCCTGTAAGGAATTACAGAAATGATCAGTGGCTCTCGTATCTACACACCAGGTGCTGGTAGATAACACCGCTAAACATATTTCAACTACTAGAGTATGAGATATACCTTTATTGTTCTGGTTCCTATGAGGACAGTCCACTTTCCAATGTCCAGACTGCTTGCAGATGAAGCACTTGCCCTTTGGCTTCTTCAGTCTAGCTTTTTGTCCTGTACTCTGAGGTTTATTCACCTTCTTTGCTGAAAAGACCTGTTTCTTCTTCTTCTTGCCTTTCAACTTAGAAGTAGAACCATTTTCAGCATAGTGAATCTGAGAACTGTGATGAAATATTCCTTCTGCTACCTATAGTTCTGTCAGAAGTTCCGCGAACGTATACTCTCTTTTGTTCATGTTATAGTTCAGGCGGAACTGCTCAAAACTTCTGGGTAGCGTTTGGAGAATTATATCGACCTAGGTTTCCCCATCAATTTCTCCTCCAAGGACTTGTATTTCATTCAGATAAGCTATCATTTTGAGGATATGGTCCCTTACGGGTGTCCCCTCAAACATGGTGGTTGTCATTAGTTTTCTCTTTGCCTCTTGCCTAGCAGTCCGACTCTGGTGTCCAAAGAGTTCTTTGAGATTGTTCGTTATATCATAAGCTGTTGGTAAATCTTGATGCTGATGTTGCAATACATTTGACATTGATGCCAAAATGTAACACCGCGCCATCTCATCAGCTTTTACCCATTTCTTATGATACTCAATCTGCTCTAGGGTAGAGTCACCGTCATGTGCATTAGGGCAAGCCTCAGTCAGTACAAACTTATAACATTCAGCAGTAAGAACTATGTCCAGGTTTCTTTTCCAATCAATATAGTTGGGGCCAGTAAGTTTGTTCTCTTTCAGTATAATGACTAGTGGGTTGAAAGTCATCCTAAGAATCACAAAAATAAACTTTGGTCAAGACTCTAAATTTAGAATAATATTGATTCCTCAAACAATACTACTTTAAATTAACCAACACCTCAAATCACCGTGAATATTGCATGCCACGTTAGTGTGGACGTATACAAATTCATCATTTGTAAGAGGAGGGTGCGACCCATTAATTTTATTATCTTGTCATCCTAACTTTATGACAAATAAAATTAATAGTTGGTTTCACTTTGGTCACACAAGACAATAGCAGTGACTCCGTTGGGGAGGATACTATTGAATGCGTCTAAGTGTATACCATTACTTGATAATAAGTCCATTAAATAGGATTGTGCCCTTCAGTTGGAGAAGATCACACGCTCCTAAATAATTTCCTATAACCATCCATAAAAAGAAGTTTGATCTAGTGATCCACGACAAACTCATCCGTTGTGGAGGGAGGCACTCAGAGCCAACACGCAAGCTTGTTGCATCACTTACAAACCAGTAATGGAGACCATGGAATTTATTAAAATCCCTCTCCCACTTAGTTATTTAAAAATGAGGATTTTTAACCTATCCTAGCATACATCACATGCATATAAACATCACAATAAATAAAAGCAATAAATTTGGAAATTAATTTTCCAACTATTATGGCTTTTTCCATCACTGTATTCAGTATGCTCCAACCCTAGCTGCTGCCATCTTTAGCCACCGCCATCGGGTTGAGTCGTCGCATCCTTCTTCTTATTCCGCTGCGCCTCTGGTGCTCCAAAAGTACCACGCCTCGCAAGAATCCGATTCGCGACAAAAATAGAATTTTACATATATCGATCCTATATTCCACGAGGGAATGTACATGTATTCTAGATCGAACAAAAAATAAAATTCTAAAAATAATACAGCTCCTGCTGTATTTTATACATACAATCATGCACACAAATAATGCCTTTGACATGTCCAAGGGTCCAATCACACACAATATCAATAAGACATAATAGTTGGAGCCTGCAACCAAAGAGTTAGCACATCCTACTACAATCCTGCCTAAATTATGTATGACATGTGCATAACCTATTTGAATTCTAAAAATACACAGAGGCAAACCCTAGCTCTGATACCAATTGTTGGTTAAACCTAGGAAAACGTACCAGTTCCACTGTACAAAAATTTTTGTACAAGTGTCGAACCTTTCTTTAAATAACCTATTGTGTTCTTTAGAAGTTAAATAAGGAATCGCAGACAGAACTTAACATCATTGATTCCAAATTTAACTTATCTGTTCTTAATGGATTAGATTTGAATCGCAAGCGGAACTTAACACTATTGATTCAAATCTACCTAGGTTATTAATTCTATAAATATTAATTTTCAAAATTGGCTTCCAGGACTGCATGGCGAGGCACATGGCCTTCTTGGATATGGGAGCAACCACCACCGCCTAGGCAAAGCCTTTTAAGGAAAGCTAATATTTATTTCCTTAAATAACTCTAGGTTAACCAAAAGGAACAATCGAATCACAAGTTCGAAAAAGAAGAAAACACAAACTCGAAAAACTATTTCGAAAAACTAGGTCTAATTGCCTCTTGTATTTAGAATTCATACAAAGAGAAAAACTAGCATGATGCGGAAAACAATTGCTAATTATACCTTCTCTTTGTATGCTAATGACCTCGAGATCTTCTGCCGTATTGCTCGCCTCGCCTTGGACGTCGTGTGGGCGACGATCCTCCAAGTTGAACACCACCCAAAGGCTTCCTCCTTCTTCTTCTAAAATCCGGCCACCACCACCACCAAGGAGAAAAGAGCAAAGGGAGAGGAAGAAGGGAGAGGGCCGGCCACACCAAGAGATCACCCAAGCAAAAGAATAAGAGTTGTATCTCATGAAGCCCCCTCACCCCTTCTTTTATATTACTTGCCCAAGGCAAATATGGAAAAACCTTTTACAAAAAATAAAATCATCCAAGAGTTTTTTCCTTTTTCCTTTTTATTTTTCCTTTTCTTTCCTCTTGATTGAATCAATTAACAATCAATGGTTATGATCAATCCTATTTGGTTTAGGATTGAATTTGGTTTAATCCTATTGGCCGGCCCTTGCTTGGGCACCAAGCAAGGTGGTCGGCCACAATTAAAAGGAAAGGAAAAATAATTTTTAAAAATTTTACAAGAAGAAGTCCTCTTATAATATTTACAAGCTCTCTTTCCTAAAATATGAGTTAAAAAAGGAAAGTTTCTAAAAATTAAAACCATGTTTTAAAATTTAAAAAACTCTCTTATAAAATTTCCTTTTTTTAATATGGTGATAGAAAATTTAAATTTTAAAACTTCTTTTCCTTTTTTTTCTTAAACCATAAGGATGGTTAAAAAAGGAAAGTTTTAAAATCTTTTAAACTCTCTATTTAAACATGTGGCCTAATTCAAATAAGGAAAGTTTTAAAAATTAAAATCTCTCTTTTAAAACTTATAGTTTTCTAAAAAGAGAAGATTTTAAAAATTCAAAACAATCCTCCTTTTTTGAATTATTATGGCCAGCCCCTACAAGCTTTGTCACCAAGCTATAGGGCCGGCCCCTTCAAGAGGATGTGGTCGGCCATTGCTTGGTCACCAAGCAATGGTCCGACCCCTTCTTAGACACCAAGAAAAGCCTTACATTTGGATGGACTTGAGGCTATAATGAGGCTACGACAGGGACCTGGAGGAGAAATTGGTTTTGGCCTTCCGATGAGCTTGAGTATCCCGTGGTCGCCCCGAACACACAACTCAAGTTCATCGATAATAACTCATTCCACTAGAGAGTTATTACCGCACTACCTCACCAATCCCAAATTACATTATGGGCTCCTTCTTATCATGAGTGTGTTAGTCTCCCTGTGTTTAAGATTACGAATGTCCACTAATTAAGTAAGTTACTGACAACTCACTTAATTAATATCTAGCTCCAAGAGTAGTACCACTCAACTTTATTGTCATGTCGGACTAGGTCCACCTGCAGGGTTTAACATGACAATCCTTATGAGCTCCTTTTGGGGACATTCTCAACCTAGATAACTAGGACACAAATTTCTTCTATAATCAACAACACACACTATAAGTAATATCATTTCCCAACTTATCGGGCATATTGATTTATCGAGCTAAACCTCACCCTTTGATAAATCAAATAAATAAATATTAAATATATGTGCTTGTTATTATATTAGGATTAAGAGCACACACTTCCATAATAACTAAGGTTTAATTTTTTTACTAAGTTAGTACAAAAGTGCATACCTAAATGATCCTACTCAATACACTTAAAGTGTATTAGTGTAATTTATTAGTCAAAATAAACTAATACTTAATTACACTACGACTATACTGATAGTTTGTTCCTTTCTATCTTAGTTGCGAGCAACTGTTTATAATTTATAGAGAACCGACAACATGATCTTCTGAGTGTGACACCACACTCTATTTTATCTACTATATAAATTAATTGAACAATTACATTTAATAAATAAATACAGATATTGACCAATGTGATTCTTTTATTTTAACAAATAAATGTTTACAAAAGTTAGGATTTTAGTATACACTCCAACAATTTCTAGCCTACTCTACATGAAGATGCTGCCAAATTTGTAAGAACATGCATTTCTTGTTAGAAACATCAGAATATTTCACATCATCCTACATAATTATTAAGAACTTCTATAGTTTCCTGTCCCTTTGACCAATGGGGCATGGATATAGTTGGTCCATTCCCTATGACAACTGCATAAACAAGATTTTTATTAGTAGCAGTGGACTATTTCTCTAAATGGGTAGAAGTAGAACCACTTGCTAGGATTACTGAGGATACAGTTATTAAATTTTTGTGGAAAAATATTGTTTGTAGATTCGGTATTCTCCATAAATTAGTCTCTAATAATGGAAGGCAGTTTCAAGGAGACAGAATCTTAGATTGGTGTAAAAGCTATGGTATTACTCAAGCATTCACCTCTGTGGCGTATGCATAGAGTAATGGTCAAGCAGAAGTAACTAACAGAGAGATTATAAGAGGCCTAAAAACCAAACTGGATCATGTCGGAGGCAGCTGGGTAGATGAATTGCTAGTATTTTTGGGCATATCGTACTACACCCTAAGAAGCTACAGGGATTACTCCCTTCCAACTAGTTTATGGAGGAGAAGCTGTAATTCCTATCAAGGTGGGAGTAGAATCTGACATAAGACAACTATATGACAATGACAATGCAGGTAGGCGACTTATGGAGCTAGATCTGATAGAAGAAATTTGAGACAAAGCTACAACTCATCTTATATCATACCGACAATGAATGAGATAAAATTATAACAAAAGAGTCATCCCGAGATTCTTCCAAGTGGGGGATCTAGTATGGAAGCGTGTCAAGCCCGCTGGGGATGTTAACAAATTAGCACCACAATGGGAAGGACCCTACAAGGTGGTAGAAAAACTGGCATCAGGTTCATATTATCTCCAAGACATAGAAGGAAGAATTTTCGAGCACCCATGGAGTGCAAATCATTTACAGCCCTACCAAACTTAACAAGTTTATATCACTCGAGAAATATAGATATCCCTGAACGAGCAGATTAATGCCTCCTCAGTATATTCCAATCACCCAATCACGTGAAGCTTAGCACGTCCAAAAGAATAAATCAAGTTTACTTTAAGCAATTTTCCTCCATTCAACCCTACGAATAGATAACAAGTATGCTCATAATTTATGTACTTCATTTAATTTGGTAAATACAATGCAGGCCAAGTATCGCCCGAAAAATAGACACGGTTTAAACAGCGTGGTGATTACCGGGCAAACATTTTTATTCTGCTCAAGCGGTTGTCAATTGGGAGCTTTAAGGAATGACCGATCAAGTTTCCTTAAGGAATCTTGAAGACGTTAAACCATTACAAGGTTAGTGAAAGCATTTTTAGTTTCACTCAAATCATAGTCGATCGGGAAATCTCTTGAAGTAACCCGGATAGGTCTTCTTGAGAGGAACTGAGACTTTAAACTAGTATAAACACAGTCGATCGGGAAATCTCTTGAAGAAACCTGGACGAGCCTTCTTGAGAGGAACTGGAGACTTTAAACCAGCATAAACACAGTCGATCGGGAAATCTCTTGAAGAAACCCGGACGGGCCTTCTTGAGAGGAATTGGAGACTTTAAACCAGCATAAACACAGTCGATCGGGAAATCACTTGAATAAACCCAGACGGGTCTTCTTGGAGGAACTGGAGACTTTAAACCAGCATAAACACAGTCGATCGGGAAATCTCTTGAAGAAACCTGGATGGGCCTTCTTGAGAGGAACTAGAGACTTTAAACCAGCATAAACACAGCCGATCGGGAAATCTCTTGAATAAACCCGGACGGGTCTTCTTGAGAGGAACTGGAGACTTTAAACCAGTATAGATATAGTCGATCAGGAAATCTCTTGAATAAATCCACACGGGTCTTCTTGAGAGGAACTGGAGACTTTAAACTAGCATAAACATAGTCGATCGGGAAATCTCTTGAAGTAGCCTGGACAGGTCTTCTTGAGAGGAACTAGAGACTTTAAACCAGCATAGACACAGTCGATCAGGAAATCTCTTGAAGAAACCCGGACGGGCCTTCTTGAGAGGAACTGGAGACTTTAAAGCAGCATAAACATAGTCGATCGAGAAATCTCTTGAAGTAACCCGGACGGGCCTTCCTAGGAAGAACCGGAGACTTTAAACTATCATTAGAAAGTCATGCAGGATTGAGTACCTGATCAAAATATGATAAAGCATAGAACTCTATTGACTCAAATTAATCGGGATTACACGCCTGACCGAAAACTCAAAGGTTGATGAAATTCTTCATATTAAATCGATCGGGATTACACGCCCAACCCAAAACTCAAAAGTTGATGAAATTCTTCATATTAAATCGATCGGGATTACACGCCCGACTAAAAGCTCAAAGGTTGATCAAATTCTTCATATTAGAATGATCGAGATTATACGTCCGATCGAAAACTCAAAGGTTGATGAAATTCTTCATATTAAATCGTTCGGGATTATATGCCTGGCCTAGATTCAAAGTCATCTGGATTTCTTTATAAAGATTACTCGGTATTATACTCCCAACCAGGATTCAAAGTTTAGAGGGAATCTTTTATATATATAATCCTTCAAAATTACATTCCCCATCTGAAGTCACAATCATATGAAGTTCTTTATTTAAAAGCGCTCGGGATTGTACACCCGACCAAGAACACATAAATCCTATGGAGTTTTGCATATAAAGTTGCTCGGGATTACACGTCCCTCGGAAGCACTGAGGTCTTTGGAATTCTTTATATACAGTCATGCCTGAAGAACGATCAAGAAGTTTATGGAAAGCCTTATTGTTCAAAGCCATATGTTCAATTAAGATACCACAACAGGAAAAGCTTTTGAGCAAGGTAGTACTTATTCTCAGGAAGCAGCAGCTCAATAATAAAGGTCGGAAAAACAGGTAAGTACAAATTTTTACAAAAATTGCAAGTACTTAATTACAAGTCTTTTACAAATACACAATCATGTTCACTTAAAGTGGCTCATCAAATTTTTGGGAAATTCCTGGTTAAGTCTGTGACGGTTTATGAATTGAGAGGGGGGTTCACGAGATAGATAACCACCCTCCCTTAGTTGCTGAATAACCCCGGTCACAGAATGATTTAGAGTCCCTATGATTCGACGAACATATTCGCCAATAAACTCCGGGGACCTCAGATAAGTTAAGCGCCTATCTTCCCATCAGTCTTCCTCATGCTCCTTATAACTTTGAAGTTCAGTTTGTAGTTTAGCAGCTTGGTCTTTGAAAGTATTTCTTTCTAATTTAAGCTGCTCTAGTTCCTTTCGGAGTGAGGATATCTCTGCATCTTGAGTCTTTCTCTGTTCTTGCTCTTGCAGAAGAGCAAACTCACTTGAGGCTGAATCTTGAGCCTACTCAGAAAGAAAGATATTGTGAAGCCTCTCTACTTTCTCTAAAATAGTGTTCTTATGAGAAACATCTGAAATAGCTTTGTCTTTCAAAGCAGTTTCCACCTAGAGGTGAGAGTTTAACCGATCCACTTGTAATTCCAAGGTTTTCCTTTCAAGCTCTTTGTTTTCCAATAACTGCTGCTTATGCTGCAGTTCCTTCTTTATATCCTCAAATTATTGAGTCTGTAAAGCTATCCTCTCTCATAATTGAGTAAGATCAATATGGGAAGGAGGAAGAGTGGTTTTCAATGCCTCTACTTGAGCCCTTAATTTGCTATTATCCCTTTCCAAAGTAATAAGCAACTGCTCTAGATGAAAACTTGAGGCAAAGAACTAAACAAAACAATAACATAGTTAGAGGGAATAATAAGAAGTTAATAACATATAGTTAAAAATGCTTACAACAGCAACTTGATGGCTGTGATTGTCAACGCGACTTGAAATACTCGTGCCCTTTAACAGCTCTTCACTATGTAGCCAAGATTCGGCCAATGGGCCCTGAAGCTGTATAGAGCTGAAAATAGGAGGATCTGAGGTTTGCCCCAATTGAGATGCAGACTAAAAGCTTGTCTAAAAAGAGGAGTAGGGGCAGAAGGTGAAGGGGGCCGGGTAGAAGAAGAAGGAAGAGAAACGAAGGAAGTAGTAGAACTGGGAACAACCGAGGAAGAGCTAGAGGGGATGGAAGAGGGAAAAGCAAGGAAAGTTGAGTCAGTTGATGGGGCACGGATAGCTGATGGCCCTGGACTCGAAGAAGATCACCTGCAGGGTGTTCTTTTAGCTCGTGGTCCAGAGGCTAAGGAAGATAAGGCCAAAGGAAGAGGTTGAGAGGATGCAGAAACAGTAGTAGCCACCTGGGAGGCAGAAGCAGCTAAAACAATAATAGAAGTGCAAGGAATAAGTAGACCCAGTCTCATCATATTAAGAGAAAGGTTGGAGATAATGTGGGTAGGGAGCATTGGTGCTTTACCTCTCTCATAAGAAATAGCTGAAGGAACAATGGGGATCTGCACGAAAGTACCGAAGGTATCACGAAAGGGAACCTCTAAAGTAAGTCTGGGCTTCTTGAGTATGGCAACAAAAGGTTGTTCCTCTTCCTCTTCCAGGGAAGCAAGAGCTTCCGCTGCTTGTTCTTCCTTAGATAAAAAAACCCAGAGTATAGGTAGTAAGATTAGCTCGACGAGCCTGTAGCAATTTTTCTCCAAGTTTATTCAAAAAAGACTTGGTCATAGTTGTATTCTTGTACATGAAAGCAAGTAGAAGAGCATCAGCTGAAATATAAGAATTAGGTGTTATTATAGAAAACAATTAACAAATGGCTAATAAACATAGTCAAGAATGTCTAAACATACCAAAAGAGACCTCCAAGGGGGTTTCGATGGGGCTTATTCCAAAGGGAAACATTACACCCTCCACAATCAAGGCCAGTAAGTAAAATTTAGCCCCATTTAGCTTGGATAAGGCAAAAGAGACAGAGGGATCAGTGAGGAGATTATCAGTGTTAGAAACTAGGGGGAGATCGTGTATCCAGGTAATAGGAAAAGGGGGAGGAGAAGGGAGACGCATAAAGAAAAATTTGTGACGCCATTCCTCTTGAGGAGGAATCCCACTAAACAAAATAGCTTTAGGGCGAGACCGAAACTTAAAAATACCAATGTCTACTTGTTGAGGAACGAAGAAGTAATGAAAAAGGCGAGGGGATAAAGGAAAATCTAGTAGTTTAGATACCCCAACAAAACCCACATGGATAGAGAAAGATTGAGGAATAAGCTGATTAAGGGGAATATTAAAATAAATACTGTTGGGACTTTCGAGCCGCAAAAATTGCTTTTTGTGATGCGGAAACCTCGAAGTCTTACCACGGATCCGTACAAAGATATATAAAAATAAATTATGTACATGTTTCTAACCTAGATCTACCTTAGATCTACACGAATAAGAAGCGTTACCCTTGTTATGAAGCCCTTCGCTTATCCCGCTCGTCCAAAAGGTTGCCGGATCTCGAGAGTGTCAAGCGTACACTCTATACGTATCCACACGGACAATAGGTGGAGAAGAACCACTTAGAGTGTGCTAGCACTCTTGGGTGGCTCGGCAATGGAGGAGAGGGAGAGAGAGCTAGAAGAGAAGAAGAATAATGATGATCCGTTCATAATGAAAAAATAAGAGTAAAATGGCTTAAGTATTTTCATCTAATGAAAATACTTAATGCTCATTAACTCCATTAATGAGCCTCATTAATGAGTCTTAATGAGTATTTAATGAATATTCATTCTTCATTAAATGACCATTTTGAAACTCCTCTTCTTTTCATAATTTGAATCGAAATTTGAATCTAATATTCAAATTGAATTCATAATTCAATGAATGTCATCATTTATCATTGAATTCAAAATTCAATGAATATCATCATTAAGCCTCACTTGAGTCTAACTCAAGTCTAGCCTCACTTGAGTCTAACTCAAGTCTAACTTAATTGAGTCTTACTCAATTAATCTAATTTCGATTACTCTTAATCTAATTTGGTTCATCATATGAACCTAATCCACTTAGTTCATCATATGAACCTAATCTCCATCTAACTACCCTTTGTGTGTAACCCTATAGGTTCTTGTAACATTGGCAATGCTCCTAAACTCATTTAGAAGTATAAGTAATGAGCGATATCTAGCAACACTGTTGGAATGTATACTAAAAGTCTAGCTTTTGTAAACATTTATTTAGAAATAAAAGAATCACATTGGTCAAATATCTACAAGTTAAGTGTAGTTATTCAATTAATTTATATTGTAGATAACATAGTGTGTGGTGTCACACACAGAAGATCATGTTATCGGTTCTTTATAAATTATAAACAGTAGCTCACGACTAAGATGGAAAGGAGCAAACCATTGGAATAGTCGTAGTGTAATTAGGTGTTAGTTTATCTTGATTGATAAATTACACTGGTACACTTTGAGTGTACTGAGCATGACCATTTAAGATAAGTTCTTTTTGTACTGACTTGATAAAAGAACAACACCTCAGTTATTATGGAAGTGTGTGCTCTTAATCCTAATATAATAACAAGCACATATATTTAGTATTCATTTCTTTGACTTATCAAAGGGTGAGATTTAGCTCGATAAATTAATAAACCCGATAAGTTGGAAAATGATATTATTTATAGTGTGTGTTGTTGATTATAGAAGTAAACTGTGTCCTAGTAATCTAGGTTGAGAATGACCCCAAGAGGAGCTTATAAGGATTGTCATGTTAAACCCTGTAGGTGGACTTAGTTTGATATGATGATGAGGTTGAGTGGTACTACTCTTGGACTAAGATATTAATTAAGTGAGTTGTCAGTAACTCATTTAATTAGTGGGCATTCGACATCTTAAACACAGGGAGACTAACACACTCATAATAAGAAGGATCCCAAAATGTAATTTGGGATTGGTGCGGTAGTTCAATAATAATTCTTTAGTGGTATGAATTACTATTGATGAAATTAAGTTGTGTGTTTGGGGCGAGTACGGGAAGCTTATTTTCATCGGGAGACCAAAACCAATTCCTCCTCTCGGTCCCTATCGTAGCCTCTTGTATATAGAGATTTATACCCACCACATACCCACTTCTTACCCACCTTATACCCATCCTAATGGGGCCGGCCAAGCAAGCTTGGAACCCAAGCTTGGGCCGGCCAAGTAAATAGGATGAGTTGAGTTGGTGTGGCCGACCCTAGCTTGAACCAAGCTTGGTGTGGCCGGCCACATCATATTAAAAGAGATTTTATTTTTAATCTTTTCTTAATGTGGATATCATGGTTTTAAAAGAGAAGTTAAAATTTAAATCTTTCCTTTTATAGCTTTCTACCAAAGATTAAGAAAAGATTTAAAATCTTTCTTTATTTGTACATTGAAAGGTAGATTTTAATTTTGAGAAAACTTTCTTTTTTTAACCATGTTCATAATTTAAAAGAGAGTTTAAAAATTAAATATTCTCTTTTATAAGTTTCTACAAAAGATTAAGAAAAGATTTGATATCTTTCCTTATTTGTAGATTGAAAGGAGATTTTAATTTTTAGAGATAACTTTCCTTTTTGGAAATCATCTGTTGGGACTTTCGGGCCACAAAAATCACTTTTTGCGTTACGGAAACCCCGAAGTCTTGCCACGGATCCGTGCGAAGACATATAAATTATCATGTACATGTTTCCTAATCCTAGATCTACAAGAAAGGGGTTTATACCATTGAAGCAAAGCCCTTCGCAAATCCCGCTCGTCCAGAAGGGTTGCCGGATCTCGAGAGTGTCAAACGTACACTCCTCTATGTGTATCCACACGAACAATAGGTGGAGAAAAACACAACTAAGAGTGTGCTAGCACCCTTAGAAGGTCACGACAATGGAGGAAGAGAGGGAGAGAAGAGAGGAAGAGAAGAGGAAGAAGAAGACCTCTTGAATGAGCACACAAATGCAATCACTCATTCAAGTGGCCGGCCACAATAGAGAGGTTATAAACCTCCATGGGATACCAAGAGTCATGGCTCTTGGTCTCCCTCATGAGGTGGCATTTGGTCAAGTCAATCTTGACCAAATGATGTGGCCTTGATGATGTATAACACCATCATTGGTCGGCCCTATGCCAAGTCACAATGACATGACATTTGGTCAAGTCAAAATCAAGTCAAACTTGACTCTTCATCTTCCCTCTTAAGTCAAGTCAAACTTGACCTCTTATCTCCCATGGTGGATAAAATCCAACCATTTGATTCTTATCAATTTAATCTAATGAATCTATATTCATTGGATTAAATTGACTTAATGAATCCAAGTCTAAATTAGACTCATTTTGTGAGATATCATAAAATTAAATAATAAATGTGATTGGACCAAAAATCTTATTGGATTTTTCAAAAAATTTTCGGAATTTTTCGGGAATTAAATGGAGTCCGTATGTCCCGTTTTGAGGGGATGGATTCGGGGTATAGAGAGAACATGTTTGGGATACCCAAAATAAGTTGGGAGTTGATTGAGGAATTAACTTAGCCTTTAATTAAACTAACCTAAGTTTTTAAATAACCTAGGTTTATAATTCCTTCCCCATTCTTTCTCCCGAACTCCTCTTTCGCCCGATCCTTTCCTCCCCCGACTCTTCTCCCTCGCGGTCTTGTTTCATCGCCGGTAGCCGGGCATCAACGCCGACCACCGGCCGAACCTTCCTCCTCCCTTTTTCCTTTCATGGCATGGCATGGGGGCTTTCTTCTCTCTCGCACACACCTGACCCGACTTCTCCCATTTCTCTCTCGCGAGCAAAAGACCCGACGGCGACGAAGAGGCTTCTTCCACCCCTGACCTCATCATCACGCGTTGTCGGCTGGAAGCCGTCGCTGGATCTTGACAGTTCCGACCATCTCCGACGGAGCGATCCTCTCTTCGGCTGGGCTTGCGTGCGCGACAACAACTCGGCAGGGGGGGCCTAGGGCACGGCAGGGAAGAGTCGATTCGCATCTTCCCTGGCTGATCGAGTCTTGTCCGATTCTCCTTCTCAATCGGTTCTCTGGAGTGCATTCCGGATCTCCACCAGATGGAATTGATGGCGCGAGACCAATTGGGGACGATTGGTTGAGGTAAGGCAGTGTTGGGAGATCCAGTGGATTTAAGAATTTTGTGTGATGAATTTTTTTCCTTTCATGATATTCTTCCTGATCTAGGATGGAAGATGCTTCAGATCAATCTAGTGGTGGATCTTCCTTGAGTAGAACTTCATCTCCTTCATTCTTGCGGCTGTTAGGGGCTTGGGGTGAAGAGGTGGAGAGCTATGAAGGTGAGTATAGTGCTGTGAATTAGGGTTTCAGTAAACCCTTTGCTATATGATTGGATTTATAAATTGGTTCTTGAAAGAATTGGTTCTATGAATTCTTTGTAGCTTCTCAACAGGGAGTTGTAGGGTTGCTGAGCTACTGGAGTTGCTGCCATGGTTCAAGGTCAGTGCTTTTCTAGTGCTCTTCTACTGGAATTGCTTTTCTAGTGGATATTCTATTAGTATGATGCTAAATTAGGTTTTCTATGAGTTGTGGGGTTTTGTTTCGCTTAGATTTATGAGTACGGTGATGTGGATTGGATTAATTGGGTAGGATTGATTCATGATGTTTAGTAGAGATGATACAATGGATTAAATGTTTAGAATTTGGAATTTGGTTGTGATAAGTTGATTTATGATGGTTATTTAGTAAATGATTTATGTAAATGGACACATGATCGTTATTGGTATGTGTTGGAGTGATTAGAGTTTGTATTGGGTTGAAATTTGTGGATATGGTGATTTGTTTGATATAGATTGTTATGTGATCATTCTTAGGATTATTGGATTGATTATGAGTTGGATTCAAGATGTGTTGATTAGTGAGTTTTGGATTGGTTAATAGATTATGGATTATGTTTGGATCTAGAAGAAGTTGTATTGAGGATTGTTTGGAGGATTAATCAGAGATCAGATTTTGTTGGAGTGATCCTAATTGGGTTAGGACTTTTATTTAGCTATTTGATCATATGAATTTAGCTAAATGAAATATATATATTGTGTGATGCAGGACTTGGATTTGGGATGAGCATCTCGACACGGGATTACTTGGCACGATCTACACTTTAAGGCGGGTATTTCTTCCTTGGCCTCTATATAGATTTTCTTGTACTTAGTGCATGGATATTATTGGATGAATTAGGCAACTTTATCTTATATCATGATCGGTTGCTGCTTTTCCTGCATGATACTTATGCTTGACCCTTGTGATGATCTATTTTAATTCATATACAGTCTCCACTCTTGATATCTACTCTGTTGTGATTACACGTGTAGAGTATGACTTGTAGGGATTGTCGGGTTGTTGGTATTCCCATGCTGATTGGGTATATGATGTGGACTGTACATAGATGGGTATGTGTTATAGGAGTCATCTAGTTGACCGTGCATTTACATGTGGTGTGTACATACGTATTTGTCATGTACTTTTGGAGGAGTTCTGTTGATTGTATGTTTAGAGTATATACACATGTCTATTGTATTGTTATTGGAGGATACATGTTGATTGTACTTATCTTTTGTGTACATGTGTATGGTGGGATTATTGGAGATTTTTTTGGTTGATTATACATGTGTAGAGTGTACATATGTTTGGTGGGATACGTGGAGGTATCATGACGATTATACTCATGTTGGAGGTATTTATGAGGTTTGGGGTTATTGCATGAATGATGATTATATATATATATATCATGTTCATCATTCATTGCATCTGATGACCATTGTCTCTCTTGTGGTGAGAGAGTCGTCAGTTGGTTTAGTTTAGCACCGCACACTCGGCCACTCATGGGTAGTGGTAGTTGGAGCAGGTGCTGCTAGTCCTGTCGTGCCACCCGGTCACGAGGTTTAGTGAGATCCGGCGTTGTGAGCAGTCAGGGACCCTGATGCTATTTAGCTAGATAGCTATTAGCGGACTGTCCGCCTCGACCACTATATAGTGGGCTGGAGGGTAGTACAGTCGTCACAGACCCAAGCCTCTCGGCCATACAGGGGTCGTGGTGTTCGGAGAGGTGTCGGGGGTGACCATGGAGCATGCATGCACTTTTGCATATGATGCACGGTGCATCTGGGGGTTATATTTGCATACATGCCTACTAGATACTAGTTGCATGTGTTTGTGGTATGTTGCATTTGTTTGCGATATGATTGTTGCATATGGTTGTCATGCTGCATACATGTCATTTTTTTTACATGTATATGTAGTCGTATTTATATCACACAGGTGTCACGGGTATGTCTGTTGCAGATCCAGTGAGTTTACTGACCATTGTACCAGGTGTTGATTCCAGATTGGGTATGAATCTATCATTATGTCAGTTGTGATTTGTACAGTATGTATGTCAGGTTATTATGTCAGATATGTTTAGGTGCATTGAGTATGATAGTATGATCATGTTCTTATTTCTCTACTGAGACTGTATACTTGTGATCTCCATGTTGTTTATGGACCATGCACTATCTTTTCTATTACCCGCTGAGTTACCTATACTCACCACCGCATTTGTACATTTATGTTTTCAGGTAGCAGGTAGATGGTTGGTATGTCGCTTGGAGTATCCTGTCTGCCAGGTCCTACGTCACATCCGAAGACTGTGTTCGTTTTCTATTGTATATTCTTTTCTTATTCGTGGCATTGTATTTGTGTTTAGCCATGTGACTATCTTATTCTTTTGGTGTTGTATTTGTGTTTAAGCCGTGCCGGCATGCATTGTATCTATTTGTCTTGTGTGGGCTTTCCGTTTTCGTTTTTTCCGCTGTGTTGGTTTTTGGTACAGCCGTGTGGGCTGTTTTATATATAACTGCCTGGTTGTGATTGTTTCATTCCAGCCGTGTGGGCTGTTATTATAACTGCGTGGTTGTGTATATAAATATTCCAGCCGCATGTGGCTGATGTATTTTGCTTGTAGTGATGCTTCATATTGTCACTGGTACAGGGGAGACTCTGCCGGATTTTTGTCTGGCAGGGACTCCTTTGGGGCATGACAATTTAGTGGTATCAGAGCGGGTACGATACTTGTTTTGTTTTGTGTTCTATTTTTGAGTTGATCTGATACCAATATAGTGGTATCACAGCAGGTTTACGATACTTGCTATGTGTTTTGGATTTTCGAGATTTATCTGATACCAATTTTTGGTATCAGAGCAGGTACGATGCCTGTTATTCGTGTTTTTGGATTTCGTGATTCGATTTTTTTGATGTGACTTTTCGGGCTTTGGGACCAGGCAGCAGCAGGACATCTCCAGGCTATAGGAGGTATGTTTGCATATTGTTATCAGACATTTCTGTTGGTATATGTATTGTTTCCCAAATAGTTATAATGTGTGTTAGTGTTCTCTTGTTAATACCTGTCCAGTTGTTTGTAGCATGCATTGCATGTGTTGGGTCAATCACTGATCACGGTTGACCTAATGGAGATCAAGGATTACAGTCTCAAGGGATTTGCTATATCATACTACCAGTAGTTTTAGTGTCTGTTAGTACTAGTTGGTTGAGAGTTAGAGTCACATATCTGTCTTTGTTATTATTAGTTGGGTAGTGGATGATATCTATATACTCATGTTGACTCTGTTGGTAGGGTATCAGTTTACTCCTGTGTGTTCAGTCAGTCTATGATTGATTTACTTGGTTGACTGGTATAGTTGGGTCTTGACTTATTTTAGTCAGCCTTGTGCTCCTGTTAGTTCGGTCAGCAGAGGATTATTTTAGATTCATTTTGGTCATGTCTGTAGAGGACTGAGGACTGATTTACCTTAGTTGACTTTTGTAGTTGGGTATCGATTTACTTTAGTTTCAGCAGTGGATGATTGATTTACTCTTGTTAGATCAGATAGTAGTTGATCGATTTAGTTTGTTAGTCCGATCAGTAGGGGACTGACTTATTCTATTTTTGGAGATTCCTATCTTTGGGATGTTTCATACTTGGTTAGATATTATGACTTGTACCATTGTAGAGAAGTCTGAATTAGTCGTATACCATTTTCGGTTTGGTCAGTCTGTAGAGAATTGTCGTATCCGATTCCATGGGGACTTTGACCATGGACTGTCTGTACCTGGTAGGATGACTTAGAAGGTACATTCAGATAGAATACCGTACGGTGTGGAAAAGTGTAAAGCTACCTGCTTAACACTTATGAGATACATCCATTACTAGGGTGTATGAGTTGGAGAGTACATTTGGATATATGATTTGTACTGGCGTAGGAGAGTTGAAGTTAGCTGCTTAACCTTTACGTGACCCGGTACCACATGAAGGAAGAAGCAGAGAATGCTTTTTGAGGATCAGGTCATCACTTAGCGATTTCCTTGAGGTGTTTGGAGAGAGAGTGATTCTCTACTTCTTTTGATAGCAGGATGGGTTTTAAGGCAATGATCTGTAGACTAGCCTAACGTTGTTCCATGGGAGATCCTGACTCATGGAACTATTGGATATGATTAGATATCCATGATGTACATAGGGATATAAACCCCGCAATGGTGCGGAGGCAGTGGTGTTAGTTGATTAATACCTAGGAGGTCCGAAAATGACTAGGTATAATTCTAGATGATGATCCTCGAGGGGTAGAGTGTCGATTGACCGATAGTTTGATCAGCTATTTAGTTATAGCGTTCCTCTATCTTTGTCTTCATTGCTCGGTACTGGAGGTTACTGAACCTCAGGGTGGAGCAGTCACAGTATGATGGGGTACAAGACAATGGTTAGACGACTAAGCTAACATTGTCTCTATCAGGTGGCTTAAGACATTGACCACGTGATCATTTTACCAGATCTTGTAGTTTATATCTCATATTAGAGGGGTTGACCTTTTATCGATATTTGTCGAGGGACATATATAGGATGATTATGAGGGTGGTGGAGATACTCTTTTGATGGGTAGATTTTTAGTCAGAAGGTTGTGTGACCCTTTGACTTTGGATTGACATTCTTTTACTATAGATATTTGATTATCAGAAAGGATGAGATGATGAGATTTGGTAGATTTTCGAGATACATTTAGTTTGTTGGTAGTGTGTGTTGAAGGTTGGATGATTTCCTTTTTCGCTATCATGGTTTAGGAGACGATATGGTATGATTGATTTATATTGAGGACGATTTTGATTGGTGGATATTGAGAGATCAGGTGTAGTGATATGATATCTTTTGATGATCTATTAGTGGATATTTGATTTAATGATCTATTGTTTAGTATTTGATGTTGATAGATGTGAGGAGTAGCACTTGTGTGGTATATATGGATTTGTTGATTTGTAGTGCGTGATCAGATCACAGGTTTGTCGAGGATCTTACGGTTGGATCTGCTTGTTGTACGGATATTATGAGGATATGGTTTTATCATTTAGGCATACAGTGCTCTAGATGTTTTGATGGACTCGATGTATTTGGTATATCTAGGATGTTTGGATCAGTTTTCATTGTCTTCATTGACGATGTTGTGATCTATTCCCGATCCGAGGTGGATCACGTACACTAGCTTCGCATAGTTTTAGAGATGTTTCGATGGGAACATATATATGTGAAGTTAGTAGTACGTATTGTGATTGTCTTTTACGAGTTTTTGGGACACGTTGTGTTTAATAGAGGATATCGGTGGATCTATAGGAGATAGAGGCTGTTAACAGTTGGGAGTAGTCGTAGTTTATATGGAGACTCGTTGTTCCTTTAGTTTTGCTGGATATTTCCAGAGTTTGATTGAGGGTTTCTCCGGCATTATACAGTTGACCGGACTGTCTAGGAACGGTATGAGATTTTCCTGGATAGATGCCTGCGAGATCAGTTTAGATAGTTGCACTGTCTTAGTTGTACTTTCTAGTGTAGACGGATTTGCACTCTATACAGATGTATCGTACCAGGGGTTTGATGTAGTTTCGACATAGCATGAGCGAAGTAGTCTCGTGCTAGTAGTGAGAATTCTCGTGTAATGAGAATTGGATTATTTGATTTTCATGGGAGATTATGTGTGTTTCCGAATCACTTCTTATCCGGGAGATGTTTCTGCAAGAAACAACTCGTTCTGGATTTGTGGTATATGTTGTATAGAAATTGGAGGCTAAGCATCGGATATCAGTAGGATTGTTTCAGTAGACTCGTATTTTAGTGGAGTTGGGAGCATGTTTTGACGGATTTTGTTGTGGGATTATCCAGGACATGGAGAGGATATTATGGTTTGGGTAATCATTGTTGGGTGACGACTTTGCTCACTAGCCATCGATTTATTGGACGGATTCTTTGGATTGAGTGGAATTACTCTGTAGGGAGATTTCCGGACTTTATGGTATATCTTTGAGTGTTATATTGGATGGAGATCAGTGATTTCATATCATGATTTGACTGTGGTTATAGCAGACTTTGGATTAGGAGATTCGCTTTAGTATAGATTTTTTCCTCTCAGACTGATGGATAGTTTGAGCGCTCTATACATGTGTTGGAGGATTTATTGATAGTGGATTTTGGATTTTAGAGGTGTTTGATTTATCCACAGTTGGTTAGATTACAGAGTGAGAGTAGTGGGAGTAGGGTGAGTTCATAGCTCACAGAGTTGTCGCTAGTCACTTGAAGGATTATCATGTTTGGAGATATGTTTATGATATTTGGATGGAGTGGTATATGAGTATATGGTTTGGTGGTTACCCTTGGATGAGGATCCCTAAATTGACCAGTAAATTTGGGGACCAAATTTTTATTAGTGGGGGAGAATGTGAGATATCATAAAATTAAATAATAAATGTGATTGGACGAAAAATCTTATTGGATTTTTCAGAAATTTTTCGGAATTTTTCGGGAATTAAACGGATTCCGTATGTCCCGTTTTGAGGGGATGGATTCGGGGTATAGAGAGAACATGTTTGGGATACCCAAAATAAGTTGGGAGTTGATTGAGGAATTAACTTAGCCTTTAATTAAACTAACCTAAGTTTTTAAATAACCTAGGTTTATAATTCCTTCCCCATTCTTTCTCCCGAACTCCTCTTTCGCCCGATCCTTTCCTCCCCCGACTCTTCTCCCTCGCGGTCTTGTTTCATCGCCGGTAGCCGGGCATCAATGCCGACCACCGGCCGAACCTTCCTCCTCCCTTTTTCCTTTCATGGCATGGCATGGGGGCTTTCTTCTCTCTCGCACACACCTGACCCGACTTCTCCCATTTCTCTCTCGCGAGCAAAAGACCCGACGGCGACGGAGAGGCTTCTTCCACCCCGAACTCATCATCACGCGTTGTCGGCGGGGAGCCGTCGCTGGATCTTGACAGTTCCGACCATCTCCGACGGAGCGATCCTCTCTTCGGCTGGGCTTGCGTGCGCGACAACAACTCGGCAGGGGGGGCCTAGGGCACGGCAGGGAAGAGTCGATTCGCATCTTCCCTGGCTGATCGAGTCTTGTCCGATTCTCCTTCTCAATCGGTTCTCTGGAGTGCATTCCGGATCTCCACCAGATGGAATTGATGGCGCGAGACCAATTGGGGACGATTGGTTGAGGTAAGGCAGTGTTGGGAGATCCAGTGGATTTAAGAATTTTGTGTGATGAATTTGTTTCCTTTCATGATATTCTTCCTGATCTAGGATGGAAGATGCTTCGGATCAATCTAGTGGTGGATCTTCCTTGAGTAGAACTTCATCTCCTTCATTCTTGCGGCTGTTAGGGGCTTGGGGTGAAGAGGTGGAGAGCTATGAAGGTGAGTATAGTGCTGTGAATTAAGGTTTCAGTAAACCCTTTGCTATATGATTGGATTTATAAATTGGTTCTTGAAAGAATTGGTTCTATGAATTCTTTGTAGCTTCTCAGCAGGGAGTTGTAGGGTTGCTGAGCTACTGGAGTTGCTGCCATGGTTCAAGGTCAGTGCTTTTCTAGTGCTCTTCTACTGGAATTGCTTTTCTAGTGGATATTCTATTAGTATGATGCTAAATTAGGTTTTCTATGAGTTGTGGGGTTTTGTTTCGCTTAGATTTATGAGTACGGTGATGTGGATTGGATTAATTGGGTAGGATTGATTCATGATGTTTAGTAGAGATGATACAATGGATTAAATGTTTAGAATTTGGAATTTGGTTGTGATAAGTTGATTTATGATGGTTATTTAGTAAATGATTTATGTAAATGGACACATGATCGTTATTGGTATGTGTTGGAGTGATTAGAGTTTGTATTGGGTTGAAATTTGTGGATATGGTGATTTGTTTGATATAGATTGTTATGTGATCATTCTTAGGATTATTGGATTGATTATGAGTTGGATTCAAGATGTGTTGATTAGTGAGTTTTGGATTGGTTAATAGATTATGGATTATGATTGGATCTAGAAGGAGTTGTATTGAGGATTGTTTGGAGGATTAATCAGAGATCAGATTTTGTTGGAGTGATCCTAATTGGGTTAGGACTTTTATTTAGCTATTTGATCATATAAATTTAGCTAAATGAAATATATATATTGTGTGATGCAGGACTTTGATTCGGGACGAGCGTCTCGACACGGGATTACTTGGAACGATCTACACTTTAAGGCGGGTATTTCTTCCTTGGCCTCTATATAGATTTTCTTGTACTTAGTGCATGGATATTATTGGATGAATTAGGCAACTTTATCTTATATCATGATCGGTTGCTGCTTTTCCTGCATGATACTTATGCTTGACCCTTGTGATGATCTATTTTAATTCATATACAGTCTCAACTCTTGATATCTACTCTGTTGTGATTACACGTGTAGAGTATGACTTGTAGGGATTGTCGGGTTGTTGGTATTCCCATGCTGATTGGGTATATGATGTGGACTGTACATAGATGGGTATGTGTTATAGGAGTCATCTAGTTGACCGTGCATTTACATGTGGTGTGTACATACGTATTTGTCATGTACTTTTGGAGGAGTTCTGTTGATTGTATGTTTAGAGTATATACACATGTCTATTGTATTGTTATTGGAGGATACATGTTGATTGTACTTATCTTTTGTGTACATGTGTCTGGTGGGATTATTGGATATTTTTTTGGTTGATTATACATGTGTAGAGTGTACATATGTTTGGTGGGATACGTGGAGGTATCATGACGATTATACTCATGTTGGAGGTATTTATGAGGTTTGGGGTTATTGCATGAATGATGATTATATATATATATATCATGTTCATCATTCATTGCATCTGATGACCATTGTCGCCCTTGTGGTGAGAGAGTCGTCAGTTGGTTTGGTTTAGCACCGCACACTCGGCCACTCATGGGTAGTGGTAGTTGGAGCAGTTGCTGCTAGTCCTGTCGTGCCACCCGGTCACGAGGTTTAGTGAGATCCGGCGTTGTGAGCAGTCAGGGACCCTGATGCTATTTAGCTAGATAGCTATTAGAGGACTGTCCGCCTCGACCACTATATAGTGGGCTGGAGGGTAGTACAGTCGTCACAGACCCAAGCCTCTCGGCCATACAGGGGTCGTGGTGTTCGGAGAGGTGGCAGGGGTGACCATGGAGCATGCATGCACTTTTGCATATGATACACGGTGCATCTGGGAGTTATATTTGCATACATGCCTACTAGATACTAGTTGCATGTGTTTGTGGTATGTTGCATTTGTTTGCGATATGATTGTTGCATATGGTTGTCATGCTGCATACATGTCATTTATTTTACATGTATATGCAGTCGTATTTATATCACACAGGTGTCACGGGTATGTCTGTTGCAGATTCAGTGAGTTTACTGACCATTGTGCCAGGTGTTGATTCCAGATTGGGTATGTATCTGTCATTATGTCGGTTGTGATTTGTACAGTATGTATGTCAGGTTATTATGTCAGATATGTTTAGGTGCATTGAGTATGATAGTATGATCATGTTCTTATTTCTCTACTGAGACTGTATACTTGTGATCTCCATGTTGTTTATGGACCATGCACTATCTTTTCTATTACCCGTTGAGTTACCTATACTCACCACCGCATTTGTACATTTATGTTTTCAGGTAGCAGGTAGATGGTTGGTATGTCGCTTGGAGTATCCTGTCTGCCGGGTCCTACGTCACATCCGAAGACTGTGTTCGTTTTCTAATGTATATTCTTTTCTTATTCGTGGCATTGTATTTGTGTTTAGCCATGTGGCTATCTTATTCTTTTGGTGTTGTATTTGTGTTTAAGCCGTGCCGGCATGCATTGTATCTATTTGTCTTGTGTGGGCTTTCCGTTTTCGTTTTTTCCGCTGTGTTGGTTTTTGGTACAGCCGTGTGGGCTGTTTTATATATAACTGCGTGGTTGTGATTGTTTCATTCCAGCCGCGTGGGCTGTTATTATAACTGCGTGGTTGTGTATATAAATATTCCAGCCGCATGTGGCTGATGTATTTTGCTTGTAGTGATGCTTCATATTGTCACTGGTACAGGGGAGACTCTGCCGGATTTTTGTCTGGCAGGGACTCCTTTGGGGCGTGACACATTTAACACATGAATCAAATTGAGTCTAACTCAATTAGTTTAATTTGGATTACTCTTAATCCAATTTGGTTCATCACTTGAACCTAATCCTCTTGGTTCATCATATGAACCTAATCTCCATCTAATTTCCCTTTGTGTGTGACCCTATAGGTTCATATAACGTTGGCAATGCTCCTAAACCCATTTAGAAGCATAAGTAATGAGCGGTATCTAGCAACACATCATTACTACCCAAGTTACAAGAATATTGAGATCCAAAATCACCTTGTGACTACTAATTGTGACCCTCACAATATATGATAATGTCCTTCTATCCTTAACATCTAGATTGATCAAATGAGGCATATATTGTGTCATCGTCTATTCAATCTATAACTTGAACTCCAAGTAGACTCACTCTAATCAAATGAGCTCAATATCTCATATTGACTCATTTGGGCATGGCCATGCACTTAGTGGTCTCACTCTATCAAGAATGAAGATGTCACTCCCATCATATAGGAGGGATAGATCTCATCTACATCACTCACATTCCTCCACATAATTTGTTACATACTCAGTAATCACCTTTATAGTCTACCCAGTTACGGGTGATGTTTGACGAAGCTAAAGTATGCAACTCCTTATGTAGGGATCCATGATGACTTCAGGTCCAAGGACTAGTGGTCATACTAATAGCCACATGAGAAAGTATATGACACTCATATAACGATCCATGATACTTTCTCATGGCGGGTCATTCAGTATACATTCTCCAATGCATACCCATGTGTCAACTTGATATCTCTATATCCATGACTTGTAAGATCAAGTCATTGAGTTGACCTACATGCTAGTCTCAGTGCATTAACATTGTCCCTGAATGTTAATATTTGACTAGGAATGGTTAAGAATAGTGTTCTCTATATCATCTCACTATTGATTTAACTAATCAATTGATATAGATAAGAACCTTCTACTCAAGGACACTATTATACTTAGTTATTTGGCACCAATTCAAATAAGTATAATAACCATAAAGAAAATGCTTTTATAAACATATAGGAATATGATACATCAAGTCCATACAACAATCATCACATGATAGGCTCTAGGGCTCTAACTAACATCATCCACATGTTTAAAAGAAAGATTTTAATTTATAAAATTTCCTTTTTACAAACCACCATGAAGGCAAAAATTATTGGAGAAATTTTTTATAAATTTCCAGAAACAAATTAGGAAGTTTAATTCTTGTGTTAATTAAAACTCTCCTTGTTTTGGAGATTAAAGTGGTCGGCCATTATAATTAAGAAAAGGATTTTAATTTTAATTAATTAAAATTTTCTTTCCATGTCAAAGGAATTAAGGAAGTTTTTTATTTAAATTTCCTTAGTTGCCAAGGCCAAGGATTATAAAAGAGGGGCTAGAGGTGCCTTCAAGGGGATAACTCTATTCTATTTCTTCCTCTCTTTTCTTCCTTGGTTGTGGCCGGCCCTAGAGGTTCTCCCTCTCCTCTTCTCTTCTTTTTTAGTGGCCGGTTTCATCTTTCTTTTGGAGTTGGTGATGGTGGCCGGTTCTAGCTAGGAGAAGAAGGAGAGAAAGGAGGTTTTGTTTCTTGCATCCCTTGGAGCTTGGTGGTGGTGGTCGGACCCCTACTTCTCTTGGAGAATTGATGGTGGCCAAATCTAGCTTGGAGAAGAAGGAGCTTGGTGGTTCTCGTCTCGGAAGATCGTTGCCCACACAACGCCCGAGATTAGAAAAGGAATACGGTAGAAGATCAAGAGGTTATTTGCTTACAAAGAAAGGTATAACTAGTAATTGTTTTCCGCATCATACTAGTTTTCTTTGTATAGTTATTTTTAGAAATACCAAACACAAGAGGCATACGATTCTAGAGTTTTCATATTTGTTTCGAATTTGTGTTTCTTTTGTTTTATTTTTCAAATTTGTGATTCGATTGTTCTTTTTTATTAAACCTAGAGTTATATAAGGAAATTAAATATTATCTTTCCTTAAAAGACTTTGTCTAGGCGGTGGTGGATGCTCCCATACCTAATAAGGCCATGTGCCTCGCCATGCAGTCCTGGAAGCCAATTTTGGAAATTAATATTTAATTAAATTTATAACATAGGTTGATAACCGGTAAGATCTTCCTAAGACCAACCAACAATTGATATCAGAGCTAGGGTTTGCCTCTGTGTGTTTGGTTTTCAAATAGATTATGCACATGTCATACATAATTTGGGCAGGATAATAGTAGGATGTGCTAACTTTGTGGTTGCAGGCTCCAACTATTATGGCATATAGATATTGTGTGTGATTGGACCCTTGGACATGTCAAGGGCATTTTATTGTGTGTGCATGATTGTAATATTAAATACAGCAAGAGCTGTATTAGTTATTAGGATTTTACATTTTTGTTTCGATCTAAATTACATGTACATTCCTTTGTGGAATATAGGATCGATATATGTAAAATTTTATTTTTGTCGCGGATCGTATCCTTGCGAAGTGTGGTGCTATTGGAGGACCAGAGGTGCAGCAAAAAAGGAAGCTCAATGGACCCGACGACATGGACCCAATGGCGGTGGATAAAGATGGCAGCAGCCAGGGTTGGCACACACGAAGAACATGTTGGATCGAGAAGCGCTAGAGGGGGGGTGAATAGCGCTCGTGGCTATTTTGTACGATTATCGGAAACGTAAGAATTATCGGAGTAATTAAGCAGCGGAATAAAACAAAACAAACACACAGAGACAGGAGGATTTTTACTTCGTTCGGAGCCTTGATCGACTCCTACTCGAAGGCCCGCGATCCTTGATCGCTTCCGGTGGGCAACAACTATAAGCTCGATAAAATGATTACATGATGAAGTACAAGTAACTGGAAAAACTAGTTATACCGACGACAACAGTAGAATTTTGAAGCTTCGGGTCGTCGGAGACTTGTGGCAGCACTTCCGGGCGTCTTTTGGAGCAGCACGTTGAAGAGAGAAGACTTGGAATTCGTTGGTTTGAAGTGCTGGTTCAAGGCGCCTTGAAGGCTGTTCAAGGCGCCTCCATGCTGCCTGGTCTTCCGCGTGGATCAAAACTGACCTGGTCGAATTTCATCCATTCAAGGCGCCTTATATCCCTCTCAAGGCGCCTTCTGCCTTCTCCAAGGCGCCTCCAATGGTGCTTCGCACCCGAGGCGCCTCCAAGCTCCATGGAGGCGCCTCAGACACTGTTCATCCGAGGCTTTAGGTTGCTCCTTTGCTCCTGCAAGACACGTTAGTCCCCAAACACTATCCTACAACACAAAGTTAGCACAATAAACATTATTGAAGAAGTATAGACAGTCCTCGGACTGTCCGAGTCTGACTTCGGATTTCCAACCGGAAACCCTAGGTCGACCCGACGCCTACTATTCCCTCTACGGGGAACGCGTCCTCACCTACTCACTCAGGAGATTTACCTGTTGCCAGTCAATCCTCCAGATTGACTGGACTTTTGCTCAGCACTCGATGCTTCCGGACTTTCTGCTGGACATCCGCTTCCCCATCTAGTCCAGTCTTTCACCTGGTTCGCGACACCAGGACTTTTCACCTAGGGTTACCACCCCTTAGGACTTTTGCCTGAAGCCATCGACCTGCCAAGACTTTTCGCATAGGGTTACCACCCCCTATGACCTAGGGTTACCGCCCCCTAGGGTTTTCCCTTTGCCTAACCGCAGCTAGGACTTTCCTGAAATCCTCAAGTAGACTTGTTAAACTACAAAACATCTCAACTTTGAATTCTTTGCCATTATCAAAACACGAGTTCGATCGTCGGATGCTTCCCGCACCAACAATCTCCCCCTTTTTGATTATGGCAACTCAAATTCAAAGTTAAGTAAATGAACGAATAGATAGAGATTTTTAGCACAGGCAAATCTGCTAAATATAGATGAACAAGGTAACTAAAGCAAGTTTGCCCTATATGCTCCCCCTTAACTTTTGCTCCCCCTTAACTTTTGCCTCCCTAATTTTTTAATTTTAACTTGAATTTTATGTTAACTTTTTTACTTTTGCTACTCTCCCCCTTTGCCATAACTCAAAAAATGGGCAATTATAGATATTTGATTGAGTTGTACACAATTAAGGTCAACAGGTTAGCTATGTTCAATAGGGTTTGAAAGTTAAGGTCAATTGGAACTTAGTTTAAGTTTTAGGACAAGGTTATTTATTTATTTAAGTTTAGTTGATCCTTAGGTCCAAGCATAAGTCATGTTCACTAGATTGATTTACTAGGTATCAGAGCCATAAAGAACAAAACATGCTTAACAAAAAAATGAGTATTCTCTACCAACTGTCTAACCTTTAGTTACTTGCTGATTGTCTACAGGACAGTAGCTTTCACTAGGTTAGTCAAGTTAAAATATTTTGGTCCAGATAGACTTGACTAGAGCTGGAGAATTTAACTTGATTAATGTTTATTGCATATTTAACGCCCAAACTCATATTGATGCACAGATATAAGCATTCTTGAGTCCAGGCTATACCCTATGCATCTCACGTCGTTCTATGTTTGTCAATCACAATCAAGGTAAACCTAGATGCTTGTGAGATGCTCTGGCTTAATTCTAGGGGAACATGATATCTAGGGGGAAATCCTAGGTTAATTCAAGAATTTTAAAATCTAGGAAAAATTGGAGTTTTGAAAACTGTTTTTCCTAGAATTTGAAAAACAATAATGGTAAGATATCTACTCTACCCAACACATTCCTATTTGTCTTCTAAGTCCACTGAACTCAAGTTCAGGTAAGGGTTTTGTGAAAATGTTAACTAAGTTTGATTTGGACTCAATATGGTTGAGTGCAATTTCACCTTTAGCTACATGATCCCTTACAAAGTGGTGTTTTACTTCTATGTGTTTGGTCCTAGAATGGTGAATAGGGTTTTTGGTCAGATTAATTGAGTTGATATTATCAATAAAGATTTTAGTATTTTTATAGTCTAGTTGATAGTCTTTTAGCGTATGCATCATCCATAACAATTGAGATGCACATTCTCCTAGAGCTATGTATTCAGCTTCTGTAGTGGATAGAGCAACACAATGTTGCTTTCTGCTTGACCAACTTACTAGGGACTGACCTAGAATTTGACAGCTACCACTTGTGCTTTTCCTATCTAACTTGCACCCAGCATAGTTTGAATCAGAATAGCCATAAAGATCAAATGTGCAAGTTCTTGGATACCAAAGTCCTACATTTAGAGTTCCTTTAATATACCTAAGTATTCTTTTAACATATGTTAGGTGTGACTCTTTTGCACAGGATTGGTATCTGGCACACATGCCTACTGCAAACAGTATGTCAGGTCGACTTGCAGTTAGATAAAGTAAACTACCTATGACACTCCTATAGTATTTTGGGTCTACAGGTTTTCCTTCAGGATCAGAGTCAATGTTTACGTTGGTTGCCATTGGAGTGTTTATAATTTTTGAATTTTTCATGTTGAATTTTTTAACTAATTCTTTAGCATATTTAGTTTGATAAATGTAGATTCCATCTTTGGTTTGTTTTATTTGTAAGCCTAAGAAAAAGTTGAGTTCTCCAACCATGCTCATTTCAAATTCACTTTCCATTGATTTAATAAATTCTTTCAAAAATTTTGAATTAGTTGAGCCAAAGATTATGTCGTCAACATAGATTTGGGCTATAAAGATTTCTTTTTCTATAGTTTTTATGAACAAGGTCGGATCGATTTGACCTTGATTAAAGTCTTTCGATATTAAGTAATTAGATAATCTTTCATACCATGCTCTAGGGGCTTGTTTTAGTCCATATAATGCCTTTTTTAATTTAAATACAAGGTTAGGATAGTCTATGTCTTCAAACCCTGGAGGTTGACTTACGTAGACTTCTTCCTTGATAAAGCCATTTAAGAAGGCTGACTTAACGTCCATTTGGTACAATTTGAACCCTTTATTTGCTGCATAGGCTAATAACATTCTAATGGACTCGAGTCTAGCTACCGGAGCATAGGTTTCATCATAGTCTAAGCCTTCAACTTGACTAAACCCTTTGGCTACTAGCCTAGCTTTGTTTCTTATTATTTCACCGTGATCATCCAACTTGTTCCTAAAAACCCATTTAGTGTCTATTATTGATTTATTGATGGGTTTAGGTACAAGATCCCAGACTTGGTTTCTCTCAAATTGTGCTAATTCTTCTTGCATTGCAATAATCCAGTCTGGGTCAGGAAGAGCTTCATCTATTGTTTTGGGTTCAATTTTTGAAATGAGGGCAATCTGACTAAGGTTTCAATGGGATGATCTAGTTCTGACTCCAAGGTTTGGGTCACCCAGAATTTGGTCAGGTGGGTGAGAAGTACTTACTCTAGTTGGTCTTGGTTGTGGTTCAGGTACTGGTTCTTTTGTCTCATTAGGATTAGGTTGGATTTCATCATCTTCTATAGCTCTTGGATGGATGTCAACATTGTCAGTTATATTAGGTAAATTGTTTTCTTCATCAAATATTACATTAGTTGTTTCTTCAACTTTCAAGGTGTTTTGATTATATACTCTAAAGACTCTACTGGTTGAGGAGTATCCTAAAAATATTCCTTGGTTAGATTTGGGTGTAAATTTTCCTAAGTAATCTTTAGTATTTAAAATGTGAACTTTACAACCAAATACTTTTAAATAGTTTAGGTTAGGAATTTTATGATAGTAGAGTTCATACGGTGTTTTATTGTGAGGTTTGTTTATTAAAATTCTGTTTTGTATATAATTTGCTGTATTTATTGCTTCAGCCCAAAATTGATGACTTAACTTGTATTCGTTTAACATTGTCCTAGCGGCTTCTTGTAGTGTTCTATTTTTACGTTCTACTAGTCCATTTTGTTGGGGTGTTCTAGGACATGAAAATTCATGTTGGTATCCATTTATTTTACAAAATTCCGTGAACCTATGATTTTCAAATTCTCCCCCGTGATCACTTCTTATTCTTTTAATTTTAGTATCTTTTTCATTTTCCGTTAATTTGCAAAAGTTACTAAATATTTCATAGGTTTCATCTTTTGTTTTTAGGAATTTTACCCATGTGTACCTAGAGTAGTCATCAATTATTACTAAGTAATATTGATTCTTGTTTAGTGATTTGGCTCCATGTGAGTCAAATAGGTCAATATGAAGGAGCTCGAGTATGGTGTTGGTTCTGTCTAGATTGGTTGATTTGTGGGTTGACTTGGTTTGTTTTCCTTTTTGACATGCATCACATATTGAGTTTTCAATGAACTTTAATTTGGGCAAACCTCTAACTAGACCATTGTGACTCATTTTTGAAATGAGTCTAGTGTGAGTGTGACCTAGCCTTCTGTGCCACAGTTGGGTTTCCTCTTGTTGTGTCAAGAGACACTTTATTGAGGACATTGATAAGTTAATCGTGTAGATGTTATTCTTCCTAAGTCCCTTAAGTCTAATTTCAGGGTTTTTTATGTTTTTGACTAAACATCTCGATCTGTCAAAATTGACTAGATATCCACTGTCACATAATTGACTTATACTTAGAAAATTAAAGTTAAAATTTTCAACCAATAAGACATTTCGAATAATGAAATCGGAACTAAGTTCAATATTACCTTTTTCGATTACTTTAAGTTTACCGTCGTTGACGAATGCAACCGATCCTAACTTTTTGTACTTCAGTTTAGTAAACTTCAACTTATCTCCAGTCATATGTCTAGAGCATCCGCTATCCAACATCCGTTGATCTAACTCCTACACATGAAGGAGTTTGAGTTGGATTTAAAGATGGCTTATTTGAAGTAGACTCTTTAGATTTCTATTTTACACAATTATATTTGAAGTAATTCAGCAAATACTTAAACCTATTTTGAATTTTTGAGTTGATATAATTAAATTTTGACAAGAATAATAAGGTTAGTTACCTTTGGAATAATATTAAAGATAGTTTTAAAATATTTAAGTTTAAAATAATTTTAAAATTTAAGTTTTTCAAATAATTTTGAAATTCGAGTTTTTAAAATAATTTTGAAATTTAAGTTTTTGAAATAGTTTTGAAATTTAAGTTTTTGAAATAATTTTGAAATTTAAGTTTTTAAAATAGTTTTGAAATTCAAGTTTTAAAAATAATTTTGAAATTTAAGTTTTTAAAATAGTTTTGAAATAATTTTGAAATTTAAGTTTTTAAAATAGTTTTGAAATTCAAGTTTTTAAAATAATTTTGAAATTTAAGTTTTTAAAATAGTTTTGAAATAATTTTGAAATTTAAGTTTTTAAAATAGTTTTGAAATTCGAATTTTTAAAATAATTTTGAAATTTAAGTTTTTTAAAATAGTTTTGAAATAATTTTGAGATTTAAGTTTTTAAAATAGTTTTGAAATAATTTGAAATTTAAGTTTTTAAAATAGTTTTGAAATTCGAGTTTTTAAAATAATTTTAAAATTTAGTTTTTAAAATAGTTTTGAAATAATTTTGAAATTTAAGTTTTTAAAATAGTTTTGAAATAATTTTGAAATTTAAGTTTTTTAAAATAGTTTTGAAATTTGAGTTTTTAAAATAATTTTGAAATTTAGTTTTTAAAATAGTTTTGAAATTCGAGTTTTTAAAATAATTTTGAAATTTAAGTTTTTAAAATAGTTTTGAAATTCGAGTTAATTATCAATTTGATTTTAATTACTTAGTCATCTCACCCGATCTAAATTTTCAATCAGGAAATCCTATAATTTTTGTGAGATGAAATATGGTTGAATTTTTAGGGTAAGGTTTTACTTTGTGTTAGATTCAGGTTTAGCTTTGGGTTCAACAGGTAGGCATTCTTTGGATAAACTTCTGGGCTATGGTGAGTCACAAGGAGCTCATTAAAGTAGCCATGCCTTCGAGGTCTTCCAAATAGTCCTACCCATTGAACTTAATACTAATCCTTGGTCTAACTAGTTAGGATCCATTTAAGGGTAGTCGGTTCCACTTGGCCAAATGCACCAGGTCGAAGCCATATCTTCCTAGACATGCGATGCCCAAGCTTCCCTAACGTACTATCATCCAAAAACTTCACCAGTACTGAGGTTCAAGTTAAACTTATCCCATTTTAATCTGACCTTAATTACCCTGCCGGGTAATCTATTCTTGTTTTACCCATTCCGGGTAAATTAGGTTCAGTTACCCTGTCGGGTAGTTCAGTTGGAGGTGCCAGCTAGTTTGGATCCTCCATCTATTTTTCAATTTAATTTTGAATTTTTAATTTCAAATTTTAAATTTAGATTTTGTAATTTAAATTTTGGATTTTTAATTTAATTTTGAATTTAGAATTCTGTAATTTGAATTTTGAATTTTAAATTTTGAATTTAGAATCTGTAATTTGAATTTTGAATTTTAAATTTTGAATTTAGAATCTGTAATTTAATTTTTAATTTAATTTCGAATTTTGAATGTAGATTTTTTAATTTGAATTTTTAATTTTTAATTTAATTTTGAATTTAGAATTTGTAATTTAATTTAATTTCGATTTTTGAATTTAGATTTTGTAATTTGAATTTTGAATTTAGATTTTTAAGATCGTTTTCATATTAGTTTTCCCTAGATCACGGCCTCGATACGGTCTGTCGAGGTAGTATATTTGATCCTTCGGAACCCAGTATTGGCCAAGTCCAACTTGATTGATCAATTTGGACTTGGGGACCCATGCTTGGACTGATTTACTACTTTGTTTGTTTATTAGGGATAAATAAGATTTATATTTCTTTTTACTTTTATATCCTAGCCCAGTTCTATTGTAGACGGCTCTTTGTGTCCCAAGAATTAGGTCCAGATTCTTGGATCCTAGAGAGAATTTTTAAATCTTTTAACTGATTCTTCAGATTTGAATTTTCTTTCTCAAGTTGTTGTACTTGAGTTGAATCTTCAGTTTGAACTTGATTAGGTAAAGATTTTGAGTTAGTTACTCCTTTAAGAATGGTTACTTCTTTTAGAAGTGACTTAATTTTCAAATTTGACTTGGCTAATTTACGAAGTAAATAATTGACTAAATTATTAAGCCTAGGAATACTTACAGCGGAGTCTGGCCCTTCGGAAACGGATGCGGATCCATGGCTTTGCTCGGGGTCGGCTTCTGACTCGCTCTCGGATTCGATGATCTGGTCCCGGGCCATCAATGCAAGTAAACTTGTTTGGTCGAGTTCGTCGTCTTCGTCCTCCGAAGAAGATTCATCCCAGGTTGCTTTTAGGGCCTTCTTCCTTCTTTGCTTTTTGGCCTCTTTTTGGTTGGGACAGTTGGCCTTGATATGACCCTTCTGGTTGCACCCGAAACATGTGACTTCGAATTTTACCTTTGAGTTCGATTGGGCCTCCTTAGATTGAACTGCCTTCTTCAGATCTTTCTTGTTGAAGCCCTTCTTCTTCTTGTAGAGTTTCTTTACATGATTCACAAATTCGCTGGCCAGTTCATCTTCTGAATCTTCTGAATTGAGTTCGTCTTCTGATTCTGATTCAACTTTTTGCCGTCCTCTTGATTCCCGTGTTCGACTCGTTCCTGCAATCAAAGCAATACCTTTCTCGGATGGCTATGCATTAGTTTGTTCATGGAGTTCAAATTCACTAAATAACTCGTCTAATTTTAAGGATGACAAATCCTTAGAGACTTTGTAGGCATCCACCATTGATGCCCACAATGTACTCCTAGGAAATGAGTTAAGAGCATACCTTATTATATCTCTGTTTTCTACCGTTTGCCCGATTCCATGAAGGGAATTCAGAATATCTTGAATTCGAGCATGTAAAGAACTTGCCGTCTCTCCTTCCTGCATTTTCAAATTGTATAGTTTATTAAGTAACAAATCACGCTTACTTACCTTGGTTTCCGAGGTGCCCTCGTGAAGTTCGATCAGTTTCTCCCATAGTTCCTTTGCGGAGGAGAATGGACCGACTCTGTTGAGCTCTTCTTTGGTCAGACCGCACTGGATTGTGCAGGTGGCTTTGGCGTCGGCTTCCACTTTTTTGATAAATGCGGGCTCCCAGTTCTCACAGGATGTAGGCTTACCGTCTGTACCAGTTGGTAGTTGCAGTCCTGTTTTGACGATCATCCAGGTGTCGAATTGGATTTTTAGATATATCTCCATTCGCCCCTTCCAATATCCGAAGTCTTCTCCGAAAAATAGTGGGGGGCAAACGGTGCTATATCCTTCTTGTTGGGCCATTTAGATCTACGAAAACAGAAACAACAAGATCTATTCCAAGACTAAGTCTTGGATTAGTAGTGCGGGAAGAAAAAAAATAACAGGCTCAAGTGGTATTGACCAACTTTGAGCAGAAAATCGATTCGTGAAAAGAAATTAGAATATAGCTATGAGGCTAAATTCTAATCGACTTCGAACAAAAATCCACGAAAAAATTTGTCTCGAATAGTGGTTGCACTGATTCAAGACGACCTCGCTCTGATACCAATTGTTGGATCGAGAAGCGCTAGAGGGGGGGGGGGTGAATAGCGCTCGTGGCTATTTTGTATGATTATCGGAAACATAAGAATTATCGGAGTAATTAAGCAGCGGAATAAAACAAAACAAACACACAGAGACAGGAGGATTTTTACTTCGTTCGGAGCCTTGATCGACTCCTACTCGAAGGCCCGCGATCCTTGATCGCTTCCGGTGGGCAACAACTATAAGCTCGATAAAATGATTACAAGATGAAGTACAAGTAACTGGAAAAACTAGTTATACCGACAACAACAGTAGAATTTTGAAGCTTCGGGTCGTCGGAGACTTGTGGCAGCACTTCCGGGCGTCTTTCGGAGCAGCACGTTGAAGAGAGAAGACTTGGAATTCGTTGGTTTGAAGTGCTGGTCGAAACCCCCTTATAAACGGTGTTCAAGGCGCCTCCATGCTGCCTGGTCTTCCGCGTGGATCAAAACTGACCTGGTCGAATTTCATCCATTCAAGGCACCTTATATCCCTCTCAAGGCGCCTTCCAAGGCGCCTTCTGCCTTCTCGAAGGCGCCTCCAATGGAGCTTCGCAGCCAGCTCAGCCTTTGCACCTGAGGCGCCTCCAAGCTCCATGGAGGCGCCTCGGACACTGTTCATCCGAGGCTTTAGGTTGCTCCTTTGCTCCTGCAAGACACGTTAGTCCCCAAACACTATCCTGCAACACAAAGTTAGCACAATAAACATTATTGAAGAAGTATAGACAGTCCCCGGACTGTCCGAGTCTGACTTCGGATTTCCAACCGGAAACCCTAGGTCTACCCGACGCCTACTGTTCCCTCTACGGGGAACGCGTCCTCACCTACTCCACTCAGGAGATTTACCTGTTGCCAGTCGATCCTCTAGATTGACTGGACTTTTGCTCAGCACTCGTTGCTTTCGGACTTTCTGCTGGACATCCGCTTCCCCGGCTAGTCCAGTCTTTCACCTGGTTCGCGACACCAGGACTTTTCACCTAGGGTTACTACCCCCTAGGACTTTTGCCTGAAGCCATCGACCTGCCAAGACTTTCCGCATAGGGTTACCACCCCCTATGACCTAGGATTACCGCCCCCTATTTTGAATTCTTTGCCATTATCAAAACACGAGTTCGATCGTCGGATGCTTCCCGCACCAACATAACAGTGATGGAAGAAGCCATAATAGTTGGAATATTAATTTCCATATTTATTGCTTTTATTTACTGTGATATGCATGTGATGTGTAACGACCATCCTTCTTACTACTACTACACTCTAAGGATGACCGTTACTTGACTACTAACTCTACTTAACCGGTATGATAAAAAAATCACATAGAAACTCTACCGAAAAATTTCGGCAGAGTCTCCCCTGTACCGGTGACCATATCCGTAAATACATACAGAGTATACTCAGCCACAGGCGGCTGGAACATATATTTTCATAACCACGCAGTTTAATAAATCAAATCATGTAAGTAATGAAAAGCGGAAACATAACTTCCTACTACAAAGTTTTCTTATCAACTTAATAAGAAATTAAGCTAAACAAATTCTTAAACTAAGTGAGTTCTTTAGCTATGTCTCAAGGATCTCCATAGTCCACACATCACACACCGTCACAGCATCTCCTTGTCGCCTACTTCCTTATACTTTAGCTTTTCCTTTATCTGCAGTAGGAGGAAAATAGTATCTATAAGCTAAAATCTTAGTGAGCGCTATCCTACTCACAAAAACTCGATATGCATGTATATAAATAAAAACATGCTAAAACTGAATGCTAACATGTAAAGCTATTCATGCTCATAAATAGCAAAGAAACTAACTGAAAAGCTAACATGTAAAGATAATCATGCTCATAAATAGCAAAGAAATCTAACTAACTGAAATACTAAACATGTATAGCTAATCATGCTCATAAACCAATAAAGGAATCATACTAACTGAAATACTAAATGTGTATAGCTAATCATGCTCATAAACCAATAAAGGAATCATACTAACTGAAATACTAAACATGTATAGCTAATCATAGAACTATCATGTGTATCAATAAGAAACTGAATTCATATCTAGCTAAGCTAATTAATGCTAAACTGAGTCTAACTTGTATTCACATAACTAATTTATGAAGTTTTGAAAACTATTTACATAATAGATTAAAATAATAATCATGCTGCTGATGGGCCCGGCAACTGTACTTGCTGTGCGCGCATCCCTAACTAAACCCGGGATTGCAAGTTCCGAGTCTTGTAGGGTTTACTAGGTTATCTAAACCTAGGGACGACTGTGGGAGCCCAACCCAATGGATATCTAATCCAGTACAGTGCCACTGCTGAAAATAAAATACTGATTTCATAGCTAATTTTCTTACCTTGCTTTAACTAGGTTATCTGAACCTAAAACTAGGTTATCTGAACCTAGAGGCGACTGTGGGAGCCCACCCATTGGACATCTAGTCCATAAAAGATGTAGCAAGACTATATAAGCTGAATTAAATGCTTCTTACTGCATTCACTGTGCTATATAGATGCTTACTGTAGCATCCTACTGAGCTAAGCATTCTATCGAACACTTAGTGTGCACTAGAACACACCCTACGTACTGAAAATCTGTATACAAAGCTTAACATAAATCTGCATGCAAAGCTTAACAAAAAATCTGCGTATTAAGCTTATCCAAAATCTGCATACTAAGCTAATAAAATTCTGCATATTAAGCTAACACAATTCTGCATACTAACTTAATTAAATTCTACATTATAACTTGCTAAAATCTGCATTACAAGTTCCACAAAAAATCTGTAAATCTAGTTAAGCTACTAGGGATCTAATTGGATCTTCCAATGCTAAACCATCAAAACTGCAATGCTAAACAAATCCATGACAACTGGTTTAACAGTATGGTAACCACATCAGTCGTTCCTACTAAAAGGTTCATCAGAAAACCAAAACTTCGTGTATGGATTAGCTACTAAGGATCCAACTGAACTTCCCTAATTAAATCTGTTCATTGTTGTTCATTTACAAGCTGATCATGCTTAAAAGAAATAAATCTATTTAACTAACTGTTCTTAAACTAATAGCAGGTTCCAAAGGCAAGGAAGGACTAAATCCCTAGCAACCATAATCTGTTACAGCAGGTTCCAAAGGCTGTTCTTTTCAATGCATGGCACAAACAAAGCTAAAATCTGCTGAAGCTTAAAATCTAATTAAAAATCTCTTCTCCTCTTCTTTATCAAACTCACGGCAGTAACTAAATGGTTCTAAAACTGCACACTAAATCTGAAACAGGAAACACTGAAACACTTGCTGTACAGAAAAATCCAAGCATGGAATCAAAGCATACTAGAATCCTGACTGTAACAAACTCTAAGAGGGGATGTTCTAAGCTCTAATTAAGCTGTTCATGGTTACGAAATGCAAATAAAACTGCATGTACAATCCGGAACCAACAGCAAGGGCTGTTCTTGCCCAATAGCAAACTAACAGATCCAAGGGTTTCATAGAACAAGCAAAGCCTCTTTACACATACTACAACAGAACATAAAGGAGCAAATAAAACTAAGTCCACATTCTATCAGACAAACACATTGAACCAACACGCTGTGCTACGCAGGAAATCCACAATCGTGGCAAGAAATCAAACCAATCAAAAACCAATCGAAGGGAACTACTCCTACTACAGGTGAGTAGCAACTCACCTTTTCTTGGAATACTTTGACTTACAACCGGAGAAGATGAGATTCTCGGGTTTGGAGAAGCTTGCGATCTCGGTCTCTTCTTGTGCTCACGGACTCTCCTCAACGAGAGGATCTCAAGGAGGTGGAGAAGACCCCTCGGAGAACCTTGACCAGCCGTCGGAAGAGAAGCCCTAACCTAGCTCCGCCGCCTCCTTCGCCCGAGCAGAAGTTGCGACGCCGCGTGAGGAGAAGAGGTGAGAAAGAAATTAGGTTTCTGGAAAGGAAAATAATTCCCTTTAATAACCTAGGTTATTTCAGTTCCAACTATTACTTAAATTAATTTCGCCCCATATATGATTAACGAAACAATTACAGCACAGTTGGTTGGCTGCTGCTTGGCTCATACTTGGAATCACGGGCTCGAATCCTACCGAGCCCCCTTTTTATTTCCAATTTATTTCCTATCCCCTAACTACTGCTTAAATGTGTTTCCTTACATATAGGGTTAACGAAACACTCGCAGCCCAGTTGGTTGGCTGTGTCCGGTTAGGTTGGGTTCGGCTGGAGGTCTTGAGTTCGAGTCTCAACTTCAACATTTTTGGTCAAATCTTCTTTCTATTTGTAAACATACTAAACGAACTCCAAAAATTGCATATAAATACTCTAAAAATTTATAAAAATCTCTAGAATTTTTCTAAAGCATTTCTAGATTTTTATAAGGACCTTTAGAACTCGAAATAGGGAAAATTGGGTCGTTACAATTCTCCCTCCCTTATAAAAAGTTCGTCCTCGAACTTAGAATAATTCTGGATATATTTCTGTCTCATGCTGTCTCCACGCTCCCCTAGTAACTTTCTCGTGCTTCTGGTTCTACCAGATGACTTTTACTAATGACACTTCTCTGTTTCCTAGTCTCTTGTCTGCTCTGTCCACTATCTGTGTCTGCTCTTATAGCTAAGATCCTCTTGGATCTGCACTGTCTGAGGCTGAATCACTTGGCTAAGGTCGTGAATACACTTCTTAGCATGGAGACATGAAACACATTGTGTATTGCTGACATATCTTGAGGTAAGTCTAGCTTGTAAGCTACCTTCCCAATTCTCTCTGTGATCGGGGTAAGGTCCTACGTATCGAGGACTTAACTTGCCCTTTTTCTCTTGGGTTCTCCGATGTACTCGAACTGTGCTTCTGCTTCAGGTTGGAATACGACTTTCTGTTTACGGCACTCTATGGAGGCACCGTATCTGATCAGGAAGTTCATTCCAAATATGACATCGTAGTCAGTCATGTCTAGCACTATCAGATCACCAAAAGAGTTCTCTGTCTGCTATCATGACTGGCACTGTTCTGAGCCAGTGCGTGGATGCCATAACTTCTCCCGAAGGTAATGTTGTTAGAAACTGACTACTGAGTACCTCTGGAGTTATTGCTAACTTATCGGCCAACGCCTTGGCTATATAAGAATGGGTTGCCCCAGTATCGAATAAGACAGTTGTACTTTGCTGTAAAATACTAATCTGAACTGTAACAACTGTCGAGGCATTCGCTACATCTTCTCTGGTCAGTGAGTAGATCCTCGCGTTGGTCGTAGCTGAGGGGGCTTCTAGTCTGCCCTGGCTGATATGTGGACCATCTAAAGCTGCCTGCATCTGATGGAGCTGTGCTGGCTGACCTCCGTACTGAATCGGCTGTGGTGCAGGAAAACTGGTCTTGTTCGGGCATTGCTTGGTCATATGCCCTTCCTGTCCGCATTCAAAGCATCCTCGTGTACCCTTGCGACAAACTCCTGGATGGAATTTCCCACAAGTGGCACACTTGGGATAGCTGGGCTGTTTGCTAGCTGGTCCTTTTGGGTAACTCCCTGATTTGCGCTTGTTGCTGGAGTTCCCTTTCCCGTTAGAGCCATGTGAGCGGTGGCCCTGCTGTTTCTGGGCACCTGAGCCTCCTTGTCCCTTGGACTCTGAGAAGGCTTGCTTCTGTTGCTTGATGCTGTTCTAGTAGTGCTCGGTGATCAGAGCACTACTCACTAGTTCCTCCGTGGTTTGTGGCCTATGAATGCCACCAGCCACGTTCATAGCTATTTCCGGCCTCAGCATTTTGAGCATCAACCGGACTCGTTCTTTCTCTGTGCTGACTAGTTCTGGGCATAGACGAGCCAACCTGTTGAATTTCTTCACGGCTTCCCCAACTGATAGGTTGCCCTGACGAAATTCCGTGAACTCGTCGTAGTGGCGATTCGTGACTCGCATATGGAAGAACTCCTCGAAGAATTCTCCCTCGAAGTCTGCCCATGTCATCTAGCTCACTGGGCGCTTCGCTCTGATTCTCTCCCACCATATGCATGCGTCTCCTGTCAGACAGAAGGAGGCATACTTCACCTTTTCCTGTTCTGGCCAGTCTAGAAGCTCCATCGTCCTCTCCAGTGTTTTGAACCACGCCTGAGCATCCCATGGTTCACTGGTGCCTGGGAAGTTCTCGGGCTTGATTCTCTACCACTGGATCAGATAGGCTTCTCTTCTGGTTTCTGCTGCGGGGGCTACTAGTACTACTGGTGCTGTAGGCTGGACTGGTGGAACCTCTATAACTACTAGGGTTGCTATGTTTGGTTCCGAGGTGACGGTGGGAGTATTCTGCTGATTAGCCTTTAAGGTGGCTATCTCATGTTGCTGTTCTACTAGTTGCTGCTATAACTGAGCCACTAATGCTGTAAGGTCTGGGGGAGGCACTGAACTGCCTGCCTCATGCTGGGGCTCAGTAGCTGGTGCCCTTCTAGCTGGGCGTCCTCATATCATTTTCTAAATGGGTAGAGAACATGCATAACTAATACTATCATGTTATAGGTAACTACTACTATCATGTCAAATGCTATCAAATATTAACATGCTTTAGTTATCTATAAACATGAAAGCAGAAAACATAGATAAGAGAAGAGGTATTCTTACTTGGAAGACGGCAAGGCTGATGCTGATGTGTGTGATGCTGGAGAATGGGAACCTGCAACGACCACCCTTCTTACTACTACTACACTCTAAGGATGACCGTTACTTGACTACTAACTCTACTTAACCTGTATGATAAAAATCACATAGAAACTCTACCGAAAAATTTTGACAGTACCGGTGACCCCAAACTGGGATATAAACAGTATATACTCAGCCACAACGGCTGGAACATATATTTTCACAACCACGCAGTTTAATAAATCAAATCATGTAAGTAATGAAAAGCGGAAACATAACTTCCTACTACAAAGTTTTCTTATCAACTTAATAAGAAATTAAGCTAAACAAATTCTTAAACTAAGTGAGTTCTTTAGCTAAGTCTCAAGGATCTCCATAGTCCACACATCACACACCGTCACAGCATCTCCTTGTCGCCTTCTTCCTTATACTTTAGCTTTTCCTTTATCTGCAGTAGGAGGAAAATAGTATCTATAAGCTAAAAGCTTAGTGAGCGCTATCCTACTCACAAAAACTCGATATGCATGTATATAAATAAAAACATGCTAAAACTGAATGCTAACATGTAAAGCTACTCATGCTCATAAATAGCAAAGAAACTAACTGAAAAGCTAACATGTAAAGATAATCATGCTCATAAATAGCAAAGAAATCTAACTAACTGAAATACTAAACATGTATAGCTAATCATGCTCATAAACCAATAAAGGAATCATACTAACTGAAATACTAAACGTGTATAGCTAATCATGCTCATAAACCAATAAAGGAATCATACTAACTGAAATACTAAACATGTATAGCTAATCATAGAACTATCATGTGTATCAATAAGAAACTGAATTGATATCTAGCTAAACTAATTAATGCTAAACTGAGTCTAACTTGTATTCACATAACTAATTTGTGAAGTTTTGAAAACTATTTACATAATAGATTAAAATAATAATCATGCTGCTGATGGGCCCGGCAACTGTACTTGCTGTGCGCGCATCCCTAACTAAACTCGGGATTGCAAGTTCCGAGTCTAGTAAGGTTTACTAGGTTATCTAAACCTAGGGACGACTGTGGGAGCCCAACCCAATGGATATCTAATCCAGTACAGTGCCACTGCTGAAAATAAAATACTGATTTCATAGCTAATTTTCTTACCTTGCTTTAACTAGGTTATCTGAACCTAAAACTAGGTTATCTGAACCTAGAGGCGACTGTGGGAGCCCACCCATTGGACATCTAGTCCATAAAAGTTGTAGCAAGACTATATAAGCTGAATTAAATGCTTCTTACTGCATTCACTGTGCTATATAGATGCTTACTGTAGCATCCTACTGAGCTAAGCATTCTATCGAACACTTGGTGTGCACTAGAACACACCCTACGTACTGAAAATCTGTATACAAAGCTTAACATAAATCTGCATGCAAAGCTTAACAAAAAATCTGCGTATTAAGCTTATCCAAAATCTGCATACTAAGCTAATAAAATTCTGCATATTAAGCTAACACAATTCTGCATACTAACTTAATTAAATTCTGCATTATAACTTGCTAAAATCTGCATTACAAGTTCCACCAAAAATCTGCAAATCTAGTTAAGCTACTAGGGATCTAATTGGATCTTCCAATGCTAAACCATCAAAACTGCAATGCTAAACAAATCCATGACAACTGGTTTAACAGTATGGTAACCACATCAGTCGTTCCTACTAAAAGGTTCATCAGAAAACCAAAACTTCGTGTATGGATTAGCTACTAAGGATCCAACTGAACTTCCCTAATTAAATCTGTTCATTGTTGTTCATTTACAAGCCGATCATGCTTAAAAGAAATAAATCTATTTAACTAACTGTTCTTAAACTAATAGCAGGTTCCAAAGGCAAGGAAGGACTAAATCCCTAGCAACCATAATCTGTTACAGCAGGTTCCAAAGGCTGTTCTTTTCAATGCATGGCACAAACAAAGCTAAAATCTGCTGAAGCTTAAAATCTAATTAAAAATCTCTTCTCCTCTTCTTTATCAATCTCACGGCAGTAACTAAATGGTTCTAAAACTGCACACTAAATCTGAAATAGGAAACACTGAAACACTTGCTGTACAGAAAAATCCAAGCATGGAATCAAAGCATACTAGAATCCTGACTGTAACAAACTCTAAGAGGGGATGTTCTAAGCTCTAATTAAGCTGTTCATGGTTACGAAATGCAAATAAAACTGCATGTACAATCCGGAACCAACAGCAAGGGCTGTTCTTGCCCACTAGCAAACTAACAGATCCAAGGGTTTCATAGAACAAGCAAAGCCTCTTTACACATACTACAACAGAACATAAAGGAGCAAATAAAACTAAGTCCACATTCTATCAGACAAACACATTGAACCAACACGCTGTGCTACGCAGGAAATCCACAATCGTGGCAAGAAATCAAACCAATCGAAAACCAATCGAAGGGAACTACTCCTACTGCAGGTGAGTAGCAACTCACCTTTTCTTGGAATACTTTGACTTACAACCGGAGAAGATGAGATTCTCGGGTTTGGAGAAGCTTGCGATCTCGGTCTCTTCTTGTGCTCACGGACTCTCCTCAACGAGAGGATCTCAAGGAGGTGGAGAAGACCCCTCGGAGAACCTTGACCAGCCGTCGGAAGAGAAGCCCTAACCTAGCTCCGCCGCCTCCTTCGCCCGAGCAGAAGTTGCGACGCCGCGTGAGGAGAAGAGATGAGAAAGAAATTAGGTTTCGGGAAAGGAAAATAATTCCCTTTAATAACCTAGGTTATTTCAGTTCCAACTATTACTTAAATTAATTTCGCCCCATATATGATTAACGAAACAATTACAGCACAGTTGGTTGGCTGCTGCTTGGCTCATACTTGGAATCACGGGCTCGAATCCTGCCGAGCCCCCATTTTATTTCCAATTTATTTCCTATCCCCTAACTACTGCTTAAATGTGTTTCGTTACATATAGGGTTAACGAAACACTCGCAGCCCAGTTGGTTGGCTGTGTCCGGTTAGGTTGGGTTCGGCCGGAGGTCTTGAGTTCGAGTCTCAACTTCAACATTTTTGGTCAAATCTTCTTTCTGTTTGTAAACATACTAAACGAACTCCAAAAATTACATATAAATACTCTAAAAATTTCTAAAAATCTCTAGAATTTTTCTAAAGCATTTCTAGATTTTTTTATAAGGACCTTTAGAACTCGAAATAGGGAAAATTGGGTCGTTACATGATGTATGCTAGTATAGGTTAAAATTCCTCATCTTAAATAACTAAGTGGGAGAGAGATTTATAAATAAATTCCACGGTCTCCATTACTAGTTTGTAAGTGATGTAAACAAACTTGCACGTTGGCTCTGAGTGCCTTCCTCCATATCGGATGAGTTTGTTTGCGGATCACAAGATCAAACATCCATTTGGATGACTATAGGAAATTAACTAAGAGCGTGTGATCTTCCCCATCGGAAGGGGCACAATCTTATTTGATAGACTAAGTGTCAAGTAATGGTATACACTTAGGCACATCTAATAGTATCCTCCCCATCGGAGTCACTGCTATTATTTGTCATAAAGATAAGTTGACAATATAATAAAATTAAAACCCCCTCTTACAAATGTTGAGATTTTGTATATGTCTATACTATCGTGGCATACAAAATTCACGGTGTATGAGGTAATTTTATTTGTCAAGTTGACAAGAAAATAAAATTAATGGGAAAAACCTCTCTTACAAATGTTTGGTTTTGTATACGTCCACACTATCGTGGCATACAAAATTCACGGTGTTTGAGGTAATTTTATTTGTCATAAAGATTTATTGACAAGATAATTAATGGGTAAAACCCTCCTCTTACAAATGTATGAATTTGTATACGTCACACTATCGTGGCATGCATAACTCCTGGTGCTTGAGGTGTTGGTGAATTTAAATAATATTGCTTGAGGAATCAATGTTATTTTAAATTCAAAGTTTTGATCAAATATTTGACCAAAGACAGACCAACTATTAATTTTATTCGTCATAAAGAAAGGTTGACGAGATAATAAAATTAATGGATAAAATCTCCTCTTTGATTTTGTATACGTCCACACTATCGTGGCATACAAAATTCACAGAGATTTTAAAGAGTTGGTCTTGACCAAATAGTTTTGTGATTCTTAGGATGTTTGTCAATCCTCTAGTTGTTATACTATAGAAAAGACTTAGTAGCCCCAATTATAATGATTGGAAATAGGACTTCGACATTAAGGTAGATTGTCCTCTTAGAACTAAGAATAATAAAGGTGTATTTTATTCATTAGTTGATACATGTTTAGTGGTATTATCTATCGGTACCTGGTGTGTAGATACGAGAGCCACTGATCATGTCTGCAATTCATTACAGGGGTTCAAGGAAATCCAACAACTATATGAAGGGAAAATCACCGACTACATGAGCACGTCTACAAAAGTAGCAGTTGTTGTAGTGGGAGAAGTTTATTCTCTAATAGGAATAAAATATGGATTTTCAGAAATTATCTTTACGTACTAAGTTTAGAAAGAACTTGATTTCAGTTTCTAAACTATTAAAGAATAAATATTGTGTCTATTTTGATAACAATATTGTCATCAAGAAAATAGAAAAGATATCTGTTCTGGTACGTTGGTTGACAATTTATAATCCAATAACTCCCATAATGCAATAAATGGAATTAATAACACATCTTCTAACTTTAATAAGTGAAAGCAACCTTCAGAAATGAACTAATCTTATCTTTGGCATCCAAAACTAGGTTATATTAACTTGAATAGGATTCAAAGGATAATAATCAATGAACTCTTGGGTTCATTGGCAGTGGAAATCTTTCCAACCTGCAAGTCTTACTTGGAAGGAAAAATAACCAAGAAGCTTTTAAGTCTAAGGGGTATGGAGCCAAAGATATATTGAAATTGGTTCATTCTGATTTGTGTGGACCTTTGACTATCCAGGCAAGAGGTTGTCTCGAATATTTCATCACTTTTATAGATGACTATTCGAGATGTGGGTACATTTACTTGATGTACCACTAGTCTAAGTACTTTGTTAAGTTCAAAGAGTACAAGGCTGATGTGGAGAAACGTCAAGATAAAAATATCAAGACACTACGGTGAGATCGTAGTGGCGAGAACCTCTTGGGAAAATTTAGAAGTCACTTATCAGAAGACAGAATTTAATCCTGACTAACTGCACCTGGTACACCCCAACAGAATGGTGTGGTAAGAAGGTATAAGGCTCTTATGGAAATGATTAGATCGTTGAGTTATTCAGAAAATTACCAAATTCGTTTTAAGGATATATTCTGGAAATGAAAGTGAACATAGTACCTCCTAAGTCAGAACTCTCTGCTCTCATATAATTGTATAATAGGCGTAAGCCTAAAATAAAGCATATTCGGATTCAAGGTAGTCCAGCACATGTGCTGAAGGGAGACACTGATAAGATAGACAGGTGTTCACTTGTTTGAGGGTTATCCTAGAGAAACGAATGGAGGTTTATAGTTCTAAAAATCAGAAGGTCATAGTTAGCACCAATGTCCGATTTTTCAGAAGAGGACTATGTAATGAACCACATGTCCATAAGTAAATTAGTTCTTAAGGAAATAATAAAGGATACGTCTAATCTAGTACCAAGTGTACAAGATGAGATATCACAAGAAACTACAACACGTATCACAAATGATACACAATTGTACAAAGTGCCTCGTCATAGTGGGAGGGTTGTTAGGCAATCTGAAAGATTCATGTTTTGGGAGAGTCTTTGGACTTGATCCCAGGTGAACATGAACCTGGTCCCCAAACATGAAGTACTCCAAGATAAAGATGCAACATCTTAGCAAAGAGCAATGAATATAAAATTAGAATATATGTATTCTAATAAAGTCTGGAAGCTTATAGAATAACCAAATGGTGAAAAAGCCATTAGGTCCACAATAGAAAAAGAAGGACAGACGGGAAGGTTGAAACTTTCAAAGCAAGGCTTGTTGAAAAAGGAAAATATTTTATTAGTAGCCATGCTTTAGTCTATCCGGATTCTTTTATCTATTGTTGCTCATATGGATTGTGAGATTTGGCAAGTGGATGTCAAGATAGCTTTCCATAATGGAAGTCTTGAAGAAAATATCCATATAAAGTAACCAGAAGGGTTCATTGCAAAGGGCAAAGAGCATCTTGTGTGCAAGCTCTATCAGGCTATGGACTGAAGAAAAGTTTCAAGGTCTTGGATCATCCGGTTTAATAAAGTAATCCAGACCTATGGATTTATTTAATAACCGGATGAGTCTTGTGTATACAAGAAGGGTGATGGAAACATCGTGGTATTTCTTGTACTATACATAGATAACATATTTGATAGTTGGAAACAATATCAAAGTATTGTTGAAAATAAGGGTATGGTTGTCCAAAAAATTTGATATGAAGGACTTGGGAGAATGCATATATTCTTGGCATCAAAGTAATAAGGGATCTGAAGAAAAGAATATTTTGCTTATCCCAAGCTTCATATATCGATACAATTCTTGCTCGTTTTAGCATGCAATACTCCAAGAAAGGTTTTCTACCTTTTAGACATGGAGTAAACTTTATCTACAGAGATGTCTCCAAAGACATCAAAGGAGATAGAAGACATAAAGGCAGTTCTTAATGCTTTCGGCTATCGGAAGCCTAATGTATGCTATGCACGAGATAGGATATCTATTTTTCCATAGGCATGGTTAGTAAATATCAAAGTAATCCAAGACCGGGACGTTGGACTGTCATAAAGCATATATTAAAGTACCTTAGAGGGACTAGAGATTATATGCTAGTTTACTAGGCAGATGATTTGATCCCTGTGGTTTACTAGGATTTTGACTTCCAATCAGGTAGGGATGTGTTTACTTTAGGAAGTGAAGCCATAACAATGGAGGAGTGTTAAGCATAGGTGTTTTTCGGACTCCACCATAGGAGCGGATTATGTGACAGTCTCTGAGGCAGCCATAGAAGTTATATGGCTCAGAAACTTCACGATGGACTTAGACATGATTTCTGGTTTATCCAAAAATTATTTATTGTAATGGTGCAGTAGCAAACTCGAAGAAACCATAAGTCCATAAGGCAAGTAAACACAATAGAGCGCAAGTACCACCCAATACGAGATATCGTATAACAAGGAAAAAGTTGTTGTCGCCTAGATTGCATCAGATGATAACCTGGATCTTTTCACTAAGGCCCTTAAGGCAAGAGCATTTGATGGGCATGTTGAAGGGTTGGGAGTCAAATGTATGGAAAGATAAATGATAGCATAGTCTTTTAGTATAAGTGGGAGATTATTGGAATGCATACTAAAAGCCTAGCTTTTGTAAACATTTATTTAGAAATAAAAGAATCACATTGGTGAAATATCTACAAGATAAGTGTAGATGTTCAATTAATTTATATTATAGATAACATGGTGTGTGGTGTCACACACAAAAGATCGTGTTATCGGTTCTTTATAAATTATAACAGTAGCTCATGACTAAGATGGAATGGAACAAACCATTGGAATAGTCGTAGTGTAATTAGGTGTTAGTTTATCTTGACTGAAAAAATTACACTGGTACACTTTGAGTGTACTGAGCAGGACCATTTAAGGTAAGTTCTTTTTGTACTGACTTGATTAAAGAACAACACCTTAGTTATTATGGAAGTGTGTGCTCTTAATTCTAATATAATAACAAGCGCATATATTTAGTATTCATTTATTTTACTTATCAAAGAGTGAGATTTAACTTGATAAATCAATAAGCATGATAAGTTGGGAAATGATATTATTTATAGTGTGTGTTGTTGATTATAGAAGTAAACTGTGTCCAAATAATCTAGGTTGAGAATGACCCCAAGAGGAGCTCATAAGGATTGTCATGTTAAACCCTGTAGATGGACTTAGTCCGACATGACGATGATGTTGAGTGGTACTACTCTTCGACAAAGATATTAATTAAGTGAGTTATCACTAACTCATTTAATTAGTGGTCATTCGACATCTTAAACACAGGGAAACTAACACACTCATAATAAGGAGCCCAAAATGTAATTTGGGATTGGTGCGGTAGTTTAATAATAATTCTTTAGTGGTATGAATTATTATTGATGAAATTAAGTTGTGTGTTCGGGGGGAGCACGGGATGTTTATTTTCATCGGGAGACCAAAACCAATTCCTCCTCTCGGTCCCTATCATAGCCTCTTGTATATAGAGATTTAAACCCACCACATACCCACTTCTTACCCACCTTTATACCCATCCTAATGGGGCCGGCCTAGCAAGCTTGGAACCCAACCTTGGGCTGGCCAAGAAAATAGGATGAGTTGAGTTGGTGTGGCCGGCCCTAGCTTGAACCAAGCTTGGTGTGGCTGGCCACATCATATTAAAAGGGATTTTATTTTTAATCTTTTCTTAATGTGGATATCATGGTTTTCAAAGAGAAGTTAAAATTTAAATCTTTCCTTTTATAGCTTTCTACAAAAGATTAAGAAAAGATTTGAAATCTTTCCTTATTTATAGATTGAAAGGTAGATTTTAATTTTGAGAAAACTTTCCTTTTTTAACCATGTTCATGATTTAAAATAGAGTTTAAAAATTAAATATTCTCTTTTATAAGTTTCTACAAAAGATTAAAAAAAAATTTGATATCTTTCCTTATTTGTAGATTGAAAGGAGATTTTAATTTTTAGAGATAACTTTCCTTTTTGGAAATCATCCACATGTTTAAAAGAAAGATTTTAATTTATAAAATTTCCTTTTCACAAACCACCATGAAGAGAAAAATTATTGGAGAAATTTTTTATAAATTTCTGGAAACAAATTAGAAAGTTATAATTCTTGGGTTAATTAAAACTCTCCTTATTTTGGAGATTAAAGTGGCCGGCCATTATTATTAAGAAAAGGATTTTAATTTTAAATAAATAAAATTTTCTTTTCATGGCAAAGGATTTAAGGAAGTTTTTTATTTAAATTTCCTTATTTGCCAAGGCCAAGGATTATAAACGAGGGAGTAGAGGTGCCTTCAAGGGGATAACTCTATTCTATTTCTTCCTCTCTTTTCTTCCTTGGTTGTGGTCGGCCCTAGAGGTTCTCCCACTCCTCTTCTCTTCTTCTTTAGTGGCCCATTTCATCTTTCTTTTGGAGTTGGTGATGGTGGCTGGTTCTAGCTAGGAGAAGAAGGAGAGAAAGGAGGTTTTGTTTCTTGAATCCCTTGGAGCATGGTGGTGGTGGTCGGACATCTACTTCTCTTGGAGAATTGATGGTGGCCGAATCTAGCTTGGAGAAGAAGGAGCTTGGTGGTTCTCATCCCGGATGATCGTTCCCCACACAACGTCCGAGATTAGAAGAGGAATACGGTAGAAGATCAAGAGGTTATTTGCTTACAAAGAAAGGTATAACTCGTAATTGTTTTCCGCATCATACTAGTTTTCTTTGTTGATACATGTTTAGTGGTATTATCTACCGGTACCTGGTGTGTAGATTGGGGAGCCACTGATCATGTCGGTAATTCATTGCAGGGGTTCCAGGAAATCTGACAACTATATGAAGGGAAAATCACCGACTACATGAGCACTGCTACAAAAGTAGTAGCTGTTACAGTGGGAGAAGTTTATTCTCTAATAGGAATAAAATATGGATTTTCAGAAATTATCTTTACATACTAAGTTTAGAAAGAATTTGATTTCAGTTTCTAAACTATTAAAGAATAGATATTGTGTCTATTTTGATAACAAAATTGTCATCAAGAAAATAGGAAAGATATTTGTTCTGGCACGTTGGTTAACAATTTATAATCCAATAACTCCCACAATGCAATAAATGGAAATTAATAACACATCTTCTAACTTTAATAAGAGAAAGCAACCTTCAGAAATGAACCAATCTTATCTTTGGCATCTAAAGCTTGGTTATATTAACTTGAGTATGATTCAAAGGATAATAACCAATGAACTCTTGGGTTCATTGGTAGTGGAAATCTTTCCAACCTGTGAGTCTTACTTGAAGGAAAAATAACCAAGAAACTTTTAAGTCTAAGGGGTATGGAGCCAAAGATATATTGAATTGGTTCATTCTGATTTGTGTGGACCTTTGACTATCCAGGCAAGAGGTTGTCTCGAATATTTCGTCTCTTTTATAGATGACTATTCGAGATGTGGGTACATTTACTTGATATACAACTAGTCTAAGTACTTTAATAAGTTTAAAGAGTACAAGGCTGATGTGGAGAAATGTCAAGATAAAAATATCAAGACACTACCGTGAGATCGTAGTGGCGAGAACCACTTGGGAAAGTTTAGGAGTCACTTATCAGAAGACGGGATTTAATCCTGACTAACTGCACCTGGTACACCTCAACAGAATGGTGTGGTAAGAAGGTATAATACTCTTATGGAAATAATTAGATCATTGAGTTATTCAGAAAATTACCAAATTCGTTTTAAGGATATATTCTGGAAACGAAAGTGAACATAGTACCTCCTAAGTCAGAACTCTCTGCTCACATAGAATTGCATAATAGGCGTAAGCCTAAAATAAAGCATATTCAGATTCATGGTAGTCCTACACATGTGCTTAAGGGAGTCACTAATAAGATAGACAGGTGTTCACTTGTTTGAGGGTTATCCTAGAGAAACGAAAGGAGGTTTATAGTCCTAAAAATCAGAATGTCATGGTTAGCACCAATGTACGATTTTTCAGAAGAGGACTATGTAATGAACCACATGTCCATAAGTAAATTTGTTCTTAAGGAAATAATAAAGGACACGTCTAATCTAGTACCAACTGTACAATATGAGATATAACAAGAAACTGCAACACGTATCACAAATGATACACAATTTCATAAAGTGCCTCGTCGTAGTGGGAGGTTTGTTAGACAACCTGAAAGATTCATGTTTTGGGAGAGTCTTTGGACTTGATCTCTGGTGAACATGAACCTGGTCCACGAACATGAATACTCCAAGATAAAGATGGAGCATCTTAGAAAAGAGCAATGAATATAAAATTTGAATATATGTATTCTAATAAAGTCTGGGAGCTTATAGAATAACCAAATGGTGTAAAATCCATTAGGTCCATAATAGAAAAAGAAGGACAGACGGGAAGGTTGAAGCTTTCAAAGCAAGGCTTGTTGAAAAAGAGAAACTTTTTGTTGGTAGTCATGCTTAAGTCTATCTGGATTCTTTTATCTATTGTTGCTCATATGGATTATGAGATTTGGTAAGTGGATGTCAAGATAGCTTTCCTTAATGGAAATCCTGAAGAAAATATCCATATAAAGTAACCAGAAGGGTTCATTGCAAAGGGCAAAGAGCATCTTGTGTGCAAGCTCAATCAGTCTATGGATTGAAGCAAAGCTTCAAGGTCTTGGATCATTCGGTTTAATAAAGTAATCCAGACCTATGGATTTATTTGATAACCGGATGAGTCTTGTGTATACAAGAAGAGTGATGGAAACGTGGTGGTATTTCTTGTACTATACATAGATAACATTTTTGGTAGTTGGAAACAATATCAAAGTGTTGTCGAAAATAAGGGTATGGTTGTCCAAACAATTTGATATGAAGGACTTGGGAGAATGCATATATTCTTGGGATCAAAGTCATAAGGGATCGCAAGAAAAGAGTATTTTGCTTATCCCAAGCTTCATATATCGATACAATCCTTACTCGTTTTAGCATGCAAGGCTCCAACAAAGGTTTTCTACCTTTTAGACATAGAGTAAACTTTATCTAAAGAGATGTCTCCAAAAACATCAAAGGAGATAGAAGACATAAAGGCAGTTCTTTATGCTTCGGCTATCGGAAGCCTAATGTATGTTAGGCACGAGATAGGATATCTATTTTGCCGTAGGCATGGTTAGCAGATGTCAAAGAAATCCAAGACCGGGACGCTGGACTGTCGTAAAGCATATATAAAAGTACCTTAGAGGGACTAGAGATTATATGCTAGTTTACTTGACAGATGATTTGATCCCTGTGGGTTACTAGGATTTTGACTTCCAATCGAGTAGGGATAATAGTAAGTCGACCTCGGGGTTTTTTGTTTACTTTAGGAATTGAAGCTATAACAATGGAGGAGTATTAATCATAGGTGTTTTTCGGACTCCACCATAGGAGCTGAGTATGTGGCAATCTCTGAGGCAGCCATAGATGTTATATGACTCAGAAACTTCATGATGGACTTAGACATGATTTCTAGTTTGTCCAAAAATTATTTATTGTAATGGTACAGTAGCAAACTCGAAGAAAACATTAGTCCATAAGGCAAGTAAACACAATAGAGCGCAAGTACCACCCAATACGAGATATCATATAATGAGGAAAAAGTTGTTGTCGCCTAGATTGCATCAGATGATAACCTGGATCTTTTCACTAAGGCCCTTAAGGCAAGAGCTTTTAATGGGCATGTTGAAGGGTAGAGAATCAAATGTATGGAAGGATAAATGACAACATAGTCTTTTAGTATAAGTGGGAGATTGTTGGAATGTATACTAAAAGCCTAGCTTTTATAAACATTTATTTAGAAATAAAAGAATCACATTGGTCAAATATCTACAAGCTAAGTGTAGTTGTTCAATTAATTTATATTGTAGATAACATGGTGTGTGGTGTCACACACAGAAGATCATGTTATCAGTTCTTTATAAATTATAAACAGTAGCTCACGACTAAGATGGAAAGGAACAAACCATTGGAATAGTCGTAGTGTAATTAGGTGTTAGTTTATCTTGACTGATAAATTACACTGGTACACTTTGAGTGTAATGAGCACAACCATTTAAAGTAAGTTTTTTTTATACTGACTTGATAAAAGAACAACACCTTAGTTATTATGGAAGTGTGTGCTCTTAATCCTAATATAATAATAAGCACATATATTTAGTATTCATTATTTTGACTTATCAAAGGATGAGATTTAGCTCGATAAATCAATAAGCCCGATAAGTTGGAAAATGATATTATTTATAGTGTGTGTTGTTGATTATAGAAAGAAATTGTGTCCTTGTAATCTAGGTTGAGAATGACCCCAAGAGGAGCACATAAGAATTGACATGTTAAACCCTGCAGGTGGACTTAGTCCGACATGACTGATTCTGTCTGAGAAGCTTGACAAAACGGAGAGCTGGGAGAAAAAACCTACTGCCTTGATGAAGAATAATACCTAACTGAATGTCAATCCGAGAAACCCAAAGCAGATTGGGAAGAGTAGAATCACAGAATACCTTCCTGGTGCAAAGCTCCAATGCTGAAAAAGAGATCTAACCAAAGAAAACCCAGATCCAGAGCTTCCAAGGCTTCTGCGCACAAGAGACCAACCAACACTATCGTCAGTGACCTAAGACCGGGGTGGGAATCCCTGGCTAGGCCCTCCGACGCTCAAGTCAGTGATCTCTCTCGGTGTGAAAGAAGGAAGAAGAAGAAGATGAACAGTTATTGAGAATTAGGGTTATCAATGTGTGCAATAATGTGAACTTACCTTGCCAACGGAGAGAATTCCCCATTTTATGCCACTTCATATAACCTCCGTAGTCATGAAGTGGACCCCGATTTGTTAAAGTTTGTTATGAGATGACATAAGCTGTGTACTTGTGGTAAATGACTTTTAAGGAATTTTTTTTGTACCCCAGATGTACCTTCTTTGTCGTCTAGTACCTGCAGAAAAGTCTAAAAACACATTTCCCGCCAAATATGTAAAACTTGTTATACAATCACATACTGCAAATATCTTCATTAAACTACTTTATTTGAAATATTTACTTCTGCCCTGTTTCACAAATTATTTTAAAGTGTATCTATCGTTCCTACTTGCCCCTCCTATTTTTGCTATATCATAGATAGCTTAATATAACATTGTTCCTTGCATCGGTCGAAGCTGAACTTAAACTAGGTCTGGTCAATTATTATTACCTCTCATGAGGCTCCTTGGGCAATACCTGTCTGTGCCCCTCTAGGTTTATTATCCCAGCTAGCACTGGGCTATATTTTATCAAGTATGTAATCTTGATCAATATTGGTATATCTTTTCAAGGTATTATTCAGCCTAGATTGGTCTACCTCTTTCAAGGTATATCTCGATCGATATTGCCCTACTCACTTGGAAGTATATCTCGGCCGATATTGGCCTTCCTCCTTGAAGGTATGTCTCGATCGATATTGGCCTGCCTCCCTTGAGGTATATCCCAGCCGATATTAGTCTACCTCCTTGGAGGTATATCCCGACCGATATTAGCCTACCTCCTTGGAGCTACATCCTGATCGATATTGCCTTACCTCCTTTGAGGTATATCCTGGCCGATCTTAACCTACCTCCTTGGAGGTATATCTTGATCGATATGGGTCTGCCTCCCTAGAGGCATATACCGGCCGATATTGGCCTACCTTCCAGGAGGTATATTTCGATCGATATTATTCTACTTCCTTTGAGGTATACCCCAACCAATATTAGCCTACCTCCTTGGAGGTATATCTTGATCGATATTGGTCTGCCTCCCTGGAGGCATATATCGGCCGATCTTAGCCTACCTCCTTAGAGGTATATCTTGATCGATATGGGTCTGCCTCCCTGGAGGCATATACTGATCGATATTGGCCTGCCTTCTAGGAGATATATTTCGATCGATATTGGCCTACTTCCTTTGAGGTATACCCCGGTCGATATTAGCCTACCTCCTTGGAGGTATATCTTGATCGATATTGGCCCATCTACTTGGAAACATATCCCGACCGATATTGGACTTTCTCTCCGGAAGTATATCCTGACCGGTATTGGCTTTCCTCCCTGGAGGTATATCTCGGTCGATATTGATCAATCTTCTCAACTCGACTATCTCCTTTCCCTTCCTCACCAGGGATCCATGAAACCTAACCCATATCACTAGCCTTCCCTTCAAGTCTAGTCGAAGGAGGTGTAGCCGACTGACTAGACACAGGTCTAATTTTGTTTTTCTTTACCCGTGACTCTGCCACGGGTACTGAAGTGACCTTACGAATTTTTTGTACAGCTATCTTGTGAACCCGAGTACAGTGATCCGGTGAACCTTAGTACAGTGATTCCTTAGGTCCTTTGATCCTTTAAATAGGGCTACCACCCTCTCTTCGTTCATCACCTATCTCTGTTCTTTTCCCTCCTCGCCAACTTTTTCTGCTAAGAGTATGGCCTTAGATCACCCTCTTTGGGGGCGACTCTTGTTGGACAAGGCAAGAGCTATACATGAGTTTATTCAAGTTTTTCCTTTAGCTAACTCCATGGTTCAAGAAACCATCCTAAAAAATGAAGTTTCTCGAGATTTAGAATCTCCAACCGAAGGCGCAACTACTCTGGAGACTCAATGAGCTTCAGAAGAATTCTCCTTACTTACGGAGGACCAACTCAATAGCCCAGGGATGTCACTACAAACGCGTAGCCCATGTTACCCTCGGCTAGGGTTGGTTGCTCTGGTAGCATAGCTCTAGGGCTCGAACAGGGGAGAGGCTCTTTCAGTCAACTTTGCACTAGGGCCTGAATAGATATGTCCCCTTCCCCTTGCCCTTGAGACCACCCTGCTTCATAGTTTCCTTCGTCCCGGGCAAAATATTATCGCTTCTGTCGCCCGAGCAAGCTTTCTTCGTGCCAGGTAAAATATTTCCACCTCTTCTTCCTGGCAAGTTTGACTCCGGTGGGATTGAAATTTGCTAAGCATCCAGAGAGCTTATGTTTATAATTTTTGTTGACCTTTCGAGGTTTAATGTTTTGAGGGGGAAATGTAATGTTATGTATTTGATCATATTCTAAATGTAAATTCAAACAATCTTTTGTATTGAATTGGGTGACTCTATTGAATCCCTCTAATTCATAAGAATAGACGTGATGCTTTGCCTAAAATCCACTTGTATATCATAAACATTATCATTTCGACAAATATTCTCTCATTTATCATAGACAAGGTTATCCTGACCGCTGTTATACTTACCTATTATAGCTGACGTTATGTCGACCGATATTCACTTGTTTATCACAAACAAGGTTGTCTCGGTCGATGTTATACTTATCTATTGTGGCTAACGTTATACCGATCGATATTCGCTTGTTTATCGCAGAAAAGGTTATCTCAGCCGAGGTTATACTTATCCATGGTGGCTAACGTTATACAGACCGATATTTGCGTGTTCATCACAAACAAGGTTATCTCGACCGATGTTATATTTCTCTATTATAGCTAAAGTTATGCCAACCGATATTATAAGTACAATTATTTCAATCAATGTTAGTTTATGTTTTATAATGACATTAATTTGGACCATGCTTTATGCCCAAATATTATATTATTTTTTTTTGTCCTTAACCTGGATTTAGTCAAACTCAGTCCTGTTGGTTAATCCTAGAAAATCGTACCGGTTCCACTGTACAAAAAATTTTTGTACAAGTGTCGAACCTTTCCTTAAATAACCTATTGTGTTCTTTAGAAGTTAAATAAGGAATCGCAGACAGAACTTAACATCATTGATTCCAAATTTAACTTATTTGTTCTTAATGGTTTAGATTTGAATCGCAAGCGGAACTTAACACTATTGATTCAAATCTACCTAGGTTATTAATTCCATAAATATTAATTTTCAAAATTGGCTTCCAGGATTGCATGGCGAGGCACATGGCCTTCTTGGATATGGGAGCAACCACCACCGCCTAGGCAAAGCCTTTTAAGGAAAGCTAATATTTATTTCCTTAAATAACTATAGGTTAACCAAAAGGAACAATCGAATCACAAGTTTGAAAAAGAAGAAAACACAAACTTGAAAACCTATTTCGAAAAACTAGATCTAATTGCCTCTTGTATTTAGAATTCTTACAAAGAGAAAAACTAGCATGATGCGGAAAACAATTGCTAATTATACCTTCTCTTTGTATGCTAATGACCTCGAGATCTTCTGCCGTATTCCTCGCCTTGCCTTGGGCGTCGTGTGGGCGACGATCCTCCAAGATGAACACCACCCAAAGGCGTCCTCCTTCTTCTTCTAAAATCAGGCCACCACCACCACCAAGGAGAAGAGAGCAAAGGGAGAGGAAGAAGGGAGAGGGTCGGCCACACCAAGAGATCACCCAAGCAAAAGAATAAGAGTTGTGTCTCATGAAGCCCCCTCATCCCTTCTTTTATATTACTTGCCCAAGGCAAATAAGGAAAAAACCTTTTACAAAAAATAAAATCATCCAAGAGTTTTTCCTTTTCCCTTTTTATTTTTCCTTTTCTTTCCTCTTGATTGAATCAATCACCAATCAATGGTTATGATCAATCATATTTGGTTTATGATTGAATTTGGTTTAATCCTATTGGCCGGCCCTTGCTTGGGCACAAAGCAAGGTGGCCGGCCACAATTAAAAAGAAAGGAAAAATAATTTTTAAAATTTTACAAGAAGAAATCCTCTTATAAAATTTACAAGCTCTCTTTCCTAAAGTATGAGTTAGAAAAGGAAAGTTTCTAAAAATTAAAACCATGTTTTAAAATTTAAAAACTCTCTTATAAAATTTCCTTTTTTAACATGGTGATAGAAAATTTAAATTTTAAAACTTCTTTTCCTTTTTTTTCTTAAACCATAAGGATGGTTAAAAAAATGAAAGTTTTAAAATCTTTTAAACTCTCTATTTAAACATGTGGCCTAATTCAAATAAGGAAAGTTTTAAAAATTAAAATCTCTCTTTTAAAACTTATAGTTTTCTACAAAGAGAAGATTTTAAAAATTCAAAACAACCCTCCTTTTTTGAATTATTATGGTCGGCCCCTACAAGCTTGGTCACCAAGCTATAGGGTCGGCCCCTTCAAGAGGATGTGGCCGGCCATTGCTTGGTCACCAAGCAATGGTCCGGCCCCCTTCTTGGACACCAAGAAAAGCCTTACATTTGGATGGACTTGAGGCTATAATGAGGCTATGACAGGGACCTAGAGGAGAAATTTGTTTTGGCCTTCCGATGAGCTTGAGTATCCTATGTTCGCCCCGAACACACAACTCAAGTTCATCGATAATAACTTATTCCACTAGAGAGTTATTACCGCACTACCGTACCAATCCCAAATTACATTATGGGCTTCTTCTTATCATGAGTGTGTTAGTCTCCCTGTGTTTAAGATTACGAATGTCCACTAATTAAATAAGTTACTGACAACTCACTTAATTAATATCTAGCTCCAAGAGTAGTACCACTCAACTTTATTGTCATGTCGGACTAGGTCCACCTGCAGGGTTTAACAAGGCAATCCTTATGAGATCCTCTTGGGGACATTCTCAACCTAGATAACTAGGACACAGATTCCTTCTATAATCAACAACACACATTATAAGTAATATCATTTCCCAACTTATCGGACATATTGATTTATCGAGCTAAACCTCACCCTTTGATAAATCAAAGAAATAAATATTAAATATATGTGCTTGTTATTATATTAGGATTAAGAGCACACACTTCCATAATAACTAAGGTTTAGTTCTTTTACTAAGTCAGTACAAAAGAATATACCTAAATGATCCTACTCAATACACTTAAAGTGTATTAGTATAATTTATTAGTCAAGATAAACTAATACTTAATTACACTACGACTATACTGATAGTTTGTTCCTTTCTATCTTAGTCGCGAGCAACTGTTTATAATTTATAGAGAACCAACAACATGATCTTTTGAGTGTGACACCACACTCCATGTTGTCTAATATATAAATTAATTGAACAATTACATTTAATAAATAAATACAGATATTGACCAATGTGATTCTTTTATTTTAACAAATAAATATTTACAAAAGCTAGGCTTTTAGTATACACTCCAACAATCTCCCACTTATACTAAAAGACTAAGCTACCATATCTGTTGCCTTACCTCTGATTCCCATCCCCTCCACATGCCGATCAAAAGCATTCGCCGGAAGGGCCTTTGTGAAAGGATCTGCTAGGTTATCTTCTGATGCAATCTTGGTGAGGATAACTTCTCCTCACTTGACGATGTCTCGTATCAAGTGGTACTTGCGCTCAATATGTTTACTTGCCTTATGAGCTCGTGGTTCCTTCGAGTTTGCAACTGCACCGCTATTATCATAATAAATTATGATGATCTTGGGCAAACTAGGAATCACATCTATGTCCATTAGAAAGTTCCTGAGCCATACAGCTTCTTTTGCTGCCTCAGAGGCTGCCACATACTCAGCTTCCATGGTTGAGTCCGAGACGCATTTCTGCTTAACACTCCTCCATGCAATGGCTCCACCTCCTAGAGTAAACACATAGCCTGATGTTGACTTACTATTGTCCCTATCTGATTGAAAGTCTGAATCCGTGTAACCCACAGGGATCAACTCGTCTGCTTGGTAAACTAGCATATAATCTCTAGTCCTTCTCATATACTTTAATATATGCTTTACCGCAGTCCAATGTCCTTATCCAGGGTTACTCTGATATCTGCTAACCATGCCCATGGTAAAACAGATATCATGTCTCGTACACAGCATTGCATACATAAGGCTTCCTACAGCCGAAGCATAAGGAACTGCCTTCATGTCCTCAATCTCCTTTGATGTCTTTGGGGACATCTCTTTGGATAAGTCTACTCCATGCCTAAAAGGTAAGAAACCTTTCTTGGAGTTTTGCATGCTAAAACGAGCAAGGATTGTATCTATATATTAAGCTTGGGATAGGCACAACATTCTTTTCTTGCGATCCCTTATAACTTTGATCCCAAAAATGTGTGCACATTTTCCTAAGTCCTTCATATCAAATTGTTTGGACAACCATACCCTTACGTCTAATAATACCTTGACATTGTTGCCAATTAACAAAATATCATCTACGTATAGTACAAGAAATACCACCACGTTTCCGTTACACTTCTTGTATACGCAAGACTCATCCGGACACTAAATAAATCCATATGACTTGATTACTTCGTTAAACCGGATGTTCCAAGATCTTGAAGCTTGCTTCAATCCGTAAATGGATCGATTAAGCTTGCACACTAGATGCTCTTTGCCTTTTTCAATGAACCCTTCTGGTTGCTTCATATGGATGTTTTCTTCAAAACTTCCGTTAAGGAAAGTTTTCTTGACATCCATTTGCCAAATCTCATAATCCATATGAGAAGCAATAGACAAGAGTATCCAGATAGACTTAAGCATGGCTACCGGCGAAAAAGTCTCCTCATAGTCGATTCCTTCTTTCTGAGTATACCCCTTTGTAACAAGCCTTGCTTTGAAGGTTTCTACCTTCCCATCTGTCCCTCTTTTCCTTTTGTAGATCCACTTGCATCAAACGACTTTTACACCATCAAGTGGTTCTACAAGCTCCCAGACCTTATTAGAATACATAGACTCTATTTCAGAATTCATTGCCTTTTGCCAAGATACTGCATCTATATCTTGGAGTGCTTCATCATATGTCCGGGGATCTGTACTTATATTGCACAGGTGTCACGGGTATATCTGTTGCAGATCTGGTGAGTTTACTGATCATTGTACCATGCGTCGATTCCATATTGGGTATGTATCTGTCATTATGTTAGTTGTGGTTTGTACAGTTTATATGTCAGGTTATTATGTCAGATATGTTTAGGTGCATTGATTATGATAGTATGATCATGTTCTTTATTCCCTACTGAGACTGTATACTTGTGATCTCCATGTTGTTTATGGACCATGCACTATCTTTTCTATTACCCGCTGAGTTACCACTCACCACCGCATGTATACATTTATATTTTCAGGTATCTTGTAGATGGTTGGTGTCGCTCGGAGTATCCTGTCTGCCGGGTCCTACGTCACATCCAAAGACCGCACTCGTTTTCTTTTGTATATCTTTTTATTATTTTTGGCATTGTATTTATGTGTAGCCATGTGGTTATCTTGTGGTTTTGGTGTTGTATTTGTGTTTAAGCCGTGCCGGCATGCATTGTATTTATTTGGTTTGTGTGGACTTTCCTTTGTTTTTCTGCTGTGTTTTAGTACAGCCGTGTGGGCTGTTTTATATATAATTACGTGGTTGTGATTGTTTCATTCCAGCAGAGTGGGTTGTTATTATAACTGCGAGGTTGTGTATATAAATATTCCAGCCGCATGTGGCTGATGTATATTTTGTTTGTAGTGATGCTTCATATTGTCACCGGTATAGGGGAGATGCTGTCAGATTTTTGTCTGGCAGGGACTCCTTTGGGGGCGTGACAATCTATATCTTGGAGTGCTTCATCATATGTCCGGGGATCAGGTTCATGTTTACCCGGGATCAAGTCCGAAGACTCTCCCAAAAACATGAATCTCTCAGGTTGCCTTACAACCCTCCCACTACGACGAGGCACCGTCTGTGGTTGTGTATCATGTGTAACACGTGTTGCAGTCTCTTGTGGTACTTCATCTTGTACTGTTGGTACTGAAATAGACGTGTCCTCTCTAATTTCTTATAGAACTATTTCACTCATGGGCTTATGGTTCATTACATAATTTTCTTCTAAAAATCGAGCATTGGCGCTAACAATGATCTTCTGATTTTTAGGATTATAAAACAAACCACCTTTCATTCCCTTAGGATATCCAACAAACAGACAAACTTCTGTACGTGATTCCTGTTGGTGCGGGAAGCATCCGACGATCGAACCCAAGTTTTGATAATGACAAAGGGTTCAAAGTTAAGTCTTGTTGTTATCTAACATGTTGAATGAGGCCTTTTGGGTAGAGCCCAAGAGCAAAACCATGAGGGCTTAGGCCCAAAGTGGATAATATCATGTCATTGTGGGGATATCTAAATTCTTTTTGATGCTACAATTGGTATCAGAGCAGGCTCGCTTCGAATAGGTGAAACCACCATTCAAGCATTTCTTTTGTGGTTTTTTTCATCTATTTAGGCTAAAAATAAAACCTTACGCCTTTCTTAATTTAAATACATGGTTTGGGTAGTCTATGTCTTCAAACCCTGGAGGTTGGCTTACGTAGACCTCTTCCTTGATAAATCTATTTAAAAAGGCTGACTTAACGTCCATTTGGTACAATTTGAACCCTTTATTTGCTGCATAGGCTAATAACATCCTAATGGACTCGAGTCTAGCTACCGGAGCATAGGTTTCATCATAGTCTAAGCCTTCGACTTGACTAAACCCTTTGGCTACTAGCCTAGCTTTATTTCTTACTATATCACCGTGATCATCCAACTTGTTCCTAAAAACCCATTTGGTGTCTATTATTGATTTATTTATGGGTTTAGGTACAAGGTCCCAGACTTGGTTTCTCTCAAATTGTGCTAATTCTTCCTGCATTGCAATGATCCAGTTTGGGTCAGGTAGGGCTTCTTCTATAGTCTTAGGTTCAATTTTAGAAATAAGGGCAATCTGACTAAGGTTTCTATAGGATGATCTAGTTCTGACTCCTAGGTTTGGGTCACCCAAAATTTGGTCAGGTGGGTGAGAGGTACTTACTCTAGTTGGTCTCGACTGTGGGTCAGAAACTGGTTCTTCTGACTTATTAAGGTTAGGTTGAATTTCATCATCTTCTATAGCTCTTGGGGTTATGTCAATATTTTCATTTATATTGGATAGGTTGTTTTCTTCATCAAATATTACTTTAGTTGTTTCTTCAACCTTCAAGGTGTTTTGATTATATACTCTAAAGGCCCTACTAGAGGAGGAGTATCCTAAAAATATTCCTTGGTTAGACTTGGGTGTAAATTTTCCTAAGTAATCTTTAGTATTTAAAATGTGAACTTTACAACCAAATACTTTTAAATAGTTTAGGTTGGGAATTTTATGATAGTAAAGTTCATAAGGTGTTTTATTGTGAAGTTTGTTAATTAAAATTCTGTTTTGAATATAATTTGCAGTATTTATTGCTTCAGCCCAAAATTGATGATTTAAGTTATATTCGTTTAGCATAGTCCTAGCGGCTTCTTGTAGTGTTCTATTCTTATGTTCCACTAGACCAAATCACTAGGACATGAAAATTCATGTCGGTATCCATTTATTTTACAAAATTGGGTAAACTTATGATTTTCAAATCCCCCCCCCCTGTGATCACTTCTTATTCTTTTGATTTTAGTATTTTTTTCATTTTCCGATAATTTGCAAAAATTACTAAATATTTCATAGGTTTCATCTTTTGTTTTTAGGAATTTTACCCATGTGTACCTAGAGTAGTCATCAATTATTACTAAGCAATATTGGTTCTTGCTTAGTGATTTGGCTCCATGTGAATCAAATAGGTCAAGGTGAAGGAGCTCAAGTACGGTGTTAGTTCTTTCTAGGTTGGTTGACTTGTGGGTTGACTTGGTTTGTTTTCCTTTTTGACACGCATCATAGATTGAGTTTTCAATAAATTTTAATTTGGGCAAACCTCTAACTAGACCATTTTGACTCATTTTTGAAACGAGTCTAGTGTGCGTGTGACCCAGTCTTCTGTGCCACAATTGGGTTTCCTCTTGTTGTGTCAAGAGACACTTTATTGAGGATATTGATAAGTCAATTGTGTAGATATTATTCTTCCTAAGTCCCTTAAGTCTAATCTCAGGGTTTTCGATGTTTTTAACTAGACATCCAGATTTATCAAAATTAACTAGATATCCGCTGTCACATAATTGACTTATACTTAGTAAATTAAAGTTAAAATTTCCAACCAATAAAATATTTCGAATAATGAAATCGGAACTAATTTCAATATTACCTTTTCCGATTACTTTAAGTTTACCGTCGTTGCCGAATGCAACTGATCCTAACTTCTTGTACTTGAGTTTAGTAAACTTCAACTTATCACCAGTCATATGTCTGGAGCATCCACTATCCAACATCTATTGATCCAATTCCTACACATGAAGTAGTTTGAATTGGTTTTTAATGGATTTAAAGATAGCTTAATTGAAGTAGACTCCTTAGATTTTCTATCTCAACTGTATTTGAAGTAATTTTAGCAAACACTTAGTCCTATGTTAATTTTCAATTGACGTTTTTTGAAAAAGATTTTATAGTTAATTAATTTTAAAATTTGAGTTTGTTTTAAAATGATTTTGAAATTCAGGTTAAAATAATTTTGAAATTGAGTTTTAAAATAATTTTGAAATTTAAGTTTTTAAAATAATTTTGAAATTTAAGTTTAAGTCAATTTTGAAATTTAAGTTTTAAAAATAATTTTGAAATTTAAGTTTTTTTTAAAAAAATAATTTTGGAATTTAAGTTTTTAAAATAATTTTGAAATTTAAAATGATTTTGAAATTTAAGTTTTTAAAATAATTTTGAAATTAAGTTTTTTTTTAAAAAAAAATAATTTTGAAATTTAGTTATTTTTTTAAAATAATTTTGAAATTTATTTATTTTTTTAAATAATTTTGAAATTTAGTTCTTTTTAAAAAATAATTTTGAAATTTAGTTTTTTTTAAAAATAATTTTGAAATTTAGTTCTTTTTAAAAAATAATTTTGAAATTTAGTTTTTTTTTAAAAAATAATTTTGAAATTTAGTTTTTTTTTTTTAAATAATTTTGAAATTTAGTTTTTTTTAAAATAATTTTGAAATTTAGTTTTTTAAAATATTTTGAAATTTAGTTTTTTAAAATAATTTTGAAATTTAGTTTTTTAAAATAATTTTGAAATTTAGTTTTTTAAATTAATTTTTTCGAATTTTTTTTTCCAAAGAAATTTACCATTGAGAAGCCAATTTTTTTTTCTTAGGAAAAATTAAAAATTGCTTGAAACTGGCTTATTTTTTTGATAAATGGCAAAGGGGGAGAGTAGGAAAATTCAAAGTAAAACAAAATAAAATTTTAACCCTAGGTCATAGGGGGCGGTAACCCTATGCGGAAAGTCTTGGCAGGTCGATGGCTTCAGCCAAAAGTCCTAGGGGGTGGTAACCCTAGGTGGAAAGTCCTGGTGTCGCGAACCAGGTGAAAGACTGGACTAGCCGGGAAGCGGATGTCCAGCAGAAAGTCCGGAAGCGTCTAGTGCTGAGCAAAAGTCCAGTCGATCTGGAGGATCGCACTGACAACAGGTAAATCTCCTGAGTGGAGTAGGTAAGGACGCATTCCCCGTAGAGGGAACAATAGGCGTCGAGTCGACCTAGGGTTTCCGGTCAGAAACCCGAAGTCAGACTCGGACAGTCTGAAGACTGTCATTATCACATCTATTATGTGTTTATGTGCTAACTTTTTGCTGCAGGGTATATTTGGGACTAATGTACCTTGCAGGGACCAAAGTGCAAAGATTAACCTCGGATGAACAGTGTCCGAGGCGCCTCCATGGAGCTTGGAGGCGCCTCGGGTGCAAAAGCTAACCTAGCCGCGAAGCAGGGCTGAAGGCGCCTCGGTTGGCTATGGAGGCGCCATGGAAGGTGCCTTGAAGACCTATGAAGGCGCCTTCAAGGTGATAAGGTGCAGAATGGTCAGCACTCATCTGCACGGTGGACTCGGAACTATGGAGGCGCCTTCGGAGGCTTTCAAGGCGCCTTGGATGCCCTTTATAAGGGGTCTTCGAGCAGCAGTGAAGATCAACAATTGACAAGCTTTCCTTCTGCCGTGTGCTGCTCAAGAAATGACTCTAAGGTGCTGTTGCAGTCGCCGACGACCCGAAGCTTCAATTATTATTTTGTTGTCGGTATTATTTCAATTCCAGTTGTACTTATTTCCTTGTACTTATTCACGATATTTTAGTTGTTGTCCACGGAAAGTGATCAAGGATCGCGGGCCTTCGAGTAGGAGTTGATCTAGGCTCCGAACGAAGTAAACGACTGTGTCTCTGTGTTTGTGTTTAGTTACATTTCCGCTGCGTATTTTACTCCGAAAGTTTTTTTATAATCGAACGAAATAGCCACGAGCGCTATTCAACCCCCCCCTCTAGTGCGTCTCGATCCAATAATTGGTATCAGAGCGGGGTCGCTTTGAACTGGTGCAACCACCATTCAAGCATTTTTCGTGGCTTTGTCATTTGTATAGGTTAAAAATAAAACCTTACGGCTTTCATTTTTTCCCTCCAAAACTGTTTTTGAAAAATTAATTTTCATCTTTTCACCATTGGTTGAAATTAACGAAATATTACGTTTTCAAAAATTTGTGGTAATATTTTTTAATAATATTTTAATAATATTTTTTTTTTTCAAAATTTCTGAATTACTATCTTTATTTCTCTCCCGCACTACTAATCCAAGACTAAGTCTTGGAATAGGTTTTATTGTGTTTATTTTTGCGAGATTGTTCTTTTAAAATGGCATTCCAAGAATGATTATGTACCTTCCGACCGCCGCTCTTTTCTGGCGAGGACTTTGGATACTGGAAGAACCGGATGGAATACCACCTCAAGACGCAAGTCGAGATGTGGATCATCATTTAGACCAGACTCGAACTTCCACATGACGACACCGGAGAACTTATCTCATGCATCAACTGGGATTCTAGCACAATGAAAAAAGTTGAAGCCGATGCCAAAGGAACCTGCATGCTACAATGTGGCCTAACCAATGAAGAACTGAACCGCATCGGCCCCTTCGCAAGTGCAAAAGAGTTGTGGCAAAAGTTGATGGAACTACACGAGGGCACTTCCGACGTTCAAGTAAGTAAGCATAATTTAATAAATGATTTATTTGAATTAGATGAGCAGTATAATACTACTTCGGCCGAGGAAGGTATTACGATGGTTGCAGGTACAAGTAAGATAGAGGAAAAGATATGGTCCGACTCTTCAGATGAATCCGGGTTCGACGAAGAAGAACCGACGAGCTTCCTCACTCTACCAGTACTAGCAACCGTAGCGGAAACTAAGTCCGAGTATGAGTCAGAAACCGAGAGCGAATCCGAGACTGAGTCTGATCGAAGCCACGAATCCGCATTCGTTTCCGAAGGACCAAAACCCACTGTAAGTTCACTACTCGCAGAATTTCAATTAGATAACTTGCATGAATTATTACCTTACTTAGTAAAAAAGTTGGATAAATCCAACGTCCGGGTTAAATCGCTCCAAAATGAGGTAACAGCCCTTAAGGAAGCGACTGACTCGAGCTCTTTAACTGAGTCAGTTCAAATTGGAAGTTCAACTCAACTCAAACAACTTGAGGAAGAAAATTCCAATTTGAAAGCTCAAATTAAAGAACTCAAGGGCACGTTGGAACGGTTCACCTTGGGCTCCAAGAATCTGGATCTGATTCTTGGTGTAACGACCACCCTTCTCACTACTACTACTACTCTCTAAGGGCGACTGTTACTTAACTACTAACCTACTTAACCGGTTTATTAAAAATCTCTAGGAAAAACCCTACCGAAAAATTTCGGCAGAATCTCCCCTGTACCGGTGACCAAATCAGCAATACAAACAAATAATAAACCATCAGCCACATGCGGCTGGTATAAATACTTCACAACCACGCAGTAATAATATCACAATAACTAAAAGGAAACTATTCTAGCAATAGTAAACAAATAGAACTCCAGCGATAAGACATACCAAACTACAAGTGCGGAATAGACTCAATTACAATCTCAACTTCATCATACCATTAAAAGAGAACTAAAACAACTAAACAGAAAAGTCTTGGCAATTTGCCAGCTCATTCTGGATCTCTCCATAGTCCAGCCATCACACACCTTCATCACCACCACCTTGTCGCCTTCCTTGCTAAATCTTTTCCTTTTCTTTATCTGCAGTAGGAGGAAGTGTAGTCTATAAGCATAAAGCTTAGTGAGCGCTATCTAATCACAAAAACTCGATATGCATGTATATAAATAAAAACATGCTAAAACTGAATGCTAACATGTAAAGCTACTCATGCTCATACATAGCAAAGGAATCATGCTAACTGAAATACTAAACATGTATAGTTAATCATGCTCATAAGAATGAAACTATAAAAGAAGCATACTAAACGTGTAAAGCTACTAAACATGTAAAACTACTAAACTTGTAAAACTACTAAACATGTAAAGCTAAACATGTAAAACTACTAAACTTGTAAAACTACTAAACATGTAAAGCTAAACATGTAAAACTACTAAACATGTAAAACTACTAAACATGTAAAGCTAAACATGTAAAACTACTAAACATGTAAAGCTACTAAACATGTAAAACTATTAAACATGTAAAACTAAACATGCTGAATAAGCTAATAGCAAGAAACAAATAAAACTACTACTGCATGCTTCAAATAACAAGAAACTAAACTTTCTAATTCTAAACATATTTGAAGCTTGTTTCATTTGTTTCAAAACTTATAATTTAATACTTCAAAATAGTAATCAACTTCTTCTTGGGCCCGACATTGTACCACTTTGCGCGTATTTTTAATAAGAATCGAGGTAGCTAATCCCGAAACTACTAAGATACTTCTAGGCCTTGTGCCTAGGGGCAACTTGGAGCCCATCCCTTGGACCTTGTGTCCGGTACATGCCCTTTAAAAGTAAAATACTTTTTATCTTAATTACTTATTCTTTAAATGCCTTGGCATTTTAATAGACACCTTGTGTGCCAAAAATCCCTAAAATCTTGACTTTGGGATTTACTTAAGGCCTTGGCCTTTCTCTTTCTTTTCTTTTTCTTTCTTTTACTTGTTAATACTTCTAAAAGTATTTAATAGGATTCTCATTTTTCCACTAGAATACATGGCTGTTCATGCATATTAAAATAGCAAATGAAAACAACTTTGAGCTTCCTAATCATACTATAAAATAGAGTAAAAGAAAGCAGCTTTGAACTTACTAATCATGCTATAAAATAGAGCAAAAGAAAGCAACTTGGAATTTCTAAACATGCTGTAAAATAGAGCAAAAGAATGCAACCTTGAGCTTTCTGTACATGCTGTAAAATAGGGCAAAAGAAAGCAACTTTGGACTTTCTAAACATGCTGTGATAAGAGCAAAAGAAAGTAACTTTAAGCTTACTAATCCTACTTTAAGCAAATCAACATCCTAAGCTTAACAAATCTGCACTATACTGCTTAATGAAATCTGTAAAAACAAAGTGGATGTTCTAAAATTTCATGGGAAAAAAACTAGTAGCACATGCTCTACTGAATACTCCCAAAACTAAGGCTGTACATGTCAAATGCATGGCACAACAAGACTATAATCTGCTAAAGTTTAAACCTATGTAAAGCTTGGTGCAGTAGCAAATGAAGTCAATTATTCTGTTATAACTGCATTTCTGGTAAATTGCACAGAAATAACAGATTTCAAAGAAATAAAACCACATGTACAATTACTACTACTAATACTCTATTTCAAGTTCAGCAGATCCTTTTCACGGTTCTGTTGTACGTGTGGTTCAACAAATATTGACTTGATCCGATTTAATAAATCTGAGCCTTCTTATAGCCAGCTCAGTAGCCGAAATTGCACAGCAACCCAGTGGAAGTTACTCGTGCCCCTTTTTCTTTGCATAAGATCAAGTTCATCTCGCTGTAAAATTTAAAATAAACCTAAATGACACCTTCACAGCTTAACTCTTATTGTAAAGCAACCCAAAATCTCCAACATGCTGCTAATAGGGTAGAACTACTACTGGAAACCTAAGTTTTGTAACTGTTCTTCATGCTTAACCTAAACTAATCCTTTTCTTCTTTCTTCAACCTCACGACAGCAAACATGAGGTGGCAACCTGTACGGTATGATCCGAAAACAGGGAAGCAAGGGAACAAACCGAAACCTAAATTTGCATGGCAAAATACCTAGCAACAACTAAAGGAAGGGATGCATGACAACCCTAGACCATCTATTCGGCACAATAGAATCCATGAGCAAGGAAACGAAAATCGAAAACTCGGAGCTACTCCTACTGCAGGTGAGAAGCAACTCATTTCGCGTTCTCGGACTTACAACCGGAAAAGAGGACTCTAAAGCTTCTAGGGTTCGGAGGATGTGAAGATCTCTGCGATCCCTTCCTATCCGCGTGTTCTCCTTGACGAGGAGACCACGAATCCGTGAACGGCTTCTGAAAAGAAGCCCTTGTCGGCCGCCGGAGAGGAACCCTAGGTCGGCTTCACCTTCCGCCTGATCTGCCGCCGTCGCACGCGAGAGGTGAGGAGAGGAAAAGAAATTTTAGGTTTTCCGAAAATCACTTTAGTCCTCGCTTTATAACTAGGGTTATTTTCGGTTCCAATTACAACTTTACTATATTTCTCCCTCTTGAGTTAACATAACTCGCTGGCACAGTTGGTTGGCTGCGTTTTGCTTAAAGCGCGGCTCGCAGGTTCGAGTCTCGGCTGCAACTATTTTTCTTCCTATTTATTCTCTATTCACTAACTACTGCTTAAATATTATTCACTCCATATAAGGTTAATAAAACCATGTATCTCAGCTGGTTGGGCCTGTTTTGCTTGGGTCAGTCCGACCCGAGGTCGTGGGGTCGAACCTCGCTTTCAACAATTTTTGTCAAAAGTTCATTCTTTTTGTAAACATACTAAACGACCTCCAAAAATTACGTAAAAATACTCTAAAAATTCTTGAAAATCTCTAGAATATTTTAAAAGTATTTCCAAATATTTTTATGGACTTTTAGAACTTGAAATAGGGAAAATTGTGTCGTTACAATTCCCCATACCTTATAAAAAGTTCATCCTCGAACTTAGAATAGCTCTGGATACTTCTGTCTCATACTGTCCTCCCGCTCCCAAGTGACTTCCTCGTGCTTCTGGTTCTGCCAGACGACCTTCACTAGTGGTATTTCTTTGCTTCTTAATCTCTTGACTGCTCTGTCCACTATCTGTGTAGGTCTGCTCTCATAACTAAGATCCTCTTGGATCTGCACTGACTGAGGCTGAATCACTTGGCTCGGGTCATGGAGACACTTCTTTAGCATGGAGACATGAAATACGTTATGTATTACCGACATGTCCCGTGGTAAATCCAGCTTGTAAGCTACTTTCCCAATCCTTTCTGTGATCAGGTAAGGTCCTACATAATGAGGACTTAATTTGCCCTTCTTGTCAAATCTCATCACTCCCTTCATAGGAGCAACCTTGAGAAAGACTGAATCTCATACTTGGAATTCAAGTGGCCTACAGCGTGTGTCAGCATAACTTTTCTGTCTACTCTGGGCAGTTTCAATCCTCTGTCTGATCTTCTGGATAGCCTGAGTAGTCTCATCTATCAGCTCTGTCTGAATGCCCAGCTCTACTTCCATTTCTTTTCTTTCATTCGCTTCTTGCCAGCAAATAGCTGATCTGCACTTCCTACCATACAACGCCTCATAAGATGCCATCTTGATGGTAGCTTGATAGCTATTGTTGTAGGCAAACTCAGCTAAGCATAGATACTTGCACCAACTTCCCTTGAAATCTAGTACACAAGCCCTGAGCATATCTTCTAAGATCTGATTTACTCGCTCTATCTGTCCATCAGTCTGAGGATGGAAGGCTGTGCTGAACTTGAGTTTGGTGCCTAGTGTCTTATGAACACACTCCCAAAGGTGAGAGGTGAAACGTCCATCTCTATCAGAAACAATAGATTTCGGAACTCCATGAAGTCTGATCACTTCCTTAACGTATATTTATGTCAACTGCTCTATAGAGTGGGACACCTTGATGGCTAGAAAATGGGCAGACTTAGTCGATCTGTCCACTACTACCCATATTGCGTCATATCCATTCGTAGTTCTTGGAAGACCTTTTATGAAGTCCATGGATATGTCTTCCCACTTCCACTCTGGTATTGGAAGAGGTTGTAACATTCCTCCTGGTCTCTGGTGCTCTGCTTTGACTCTCTGGCATGTCAGGCAGGCACTGACATATTTTGCAACATCTCTTTTGAGTCCAGACCACTAGAATCTCTGTTTCACGTCTTGATACATCTTGGTAGAACCAGGATGCATGGAATAAGGTGTACTATGAGCTTCTTCTAAAATTTTCTTTCTTAGCTCTTCATCATTGGGGACACAAAGGTGTCTCCCCTGATAAAGAATTCCACTGTCTGATATTCGAAACTCCGAATTTTCTTCTTTCTGTATCCCTTGCTTGATCTTCTGGATATTTGGATCTTCACTTTGCTTTCTCTGTATATCCTCAAGCAAGGTAGACTCTAAGGTCAATGCAGAGAGTTGTCCATAAATAATTTCCATTCCAAAGTTTGACAACTCCTTCTGCAGTGGTAGGGCTAATGATGACAAAGACATCAAGGATGCACCGTATTTTCTGCTTAGTGCATCTGCCACTTTGTTAGCTTTTCCTGGGTGTATCACTTTCTATCACTTCCAACTGATAATACCCAGAGCACAGGTCTATTTTAGAGAACACTATTACCTTTTTTAGCTGATCATATAGATCATCTATTCTGGAATGAGGGTATTTGTCCCTAACTGCTACTTTGCTCAGCGCTCTAAAATCTATGCACATTAGCATTGATTCGTCTTTCTTCTTAACGAACAACTCTGGAGTTTCCCGGGGTGAATGACTAGGGCGGATGAAACCCTTGTCAAGTAACTCCTGAAATTGTTCTTATAACTCTTTTAGCTCTGCTAGAGAAATTTGGTACAGAGCTTTTGAAATTGGCTCCACTTCTTTGTTGGGATGTAGTCCAGGTAGCCCTTCTGGAAATACTTCTGGATACTCACAGACTACCCGAACATCTTCCTGCTTGGGTCTTTCTTGTTATCTTTGTCCTTCTAGTTATGATTACTTGACTGGGGTCTCTGTTTCCCCACTGTCTTGTCTTCTATCTTGACTGGCTCGTGTTGCGTTTGTTGTGTCTTATTGCTGTTCAGATAGTGCTCACTAATGCCCTGCTGACTAGCTCTTCACCAATCTATGGTCGGTGAGTTTCACTACTCACATTAGGTGTTATTTCTGGTCTCAGCATTAGGAGCATCAGTCTGACTCGTTCTTTCACTGTACTTACTAACTCTAGGTAAAGGTGAGCTAGCCTGTTAAATCTTTTAACCGCTTCTTCTACTGGTAGGTCACCTGGTCTAAATTCTATAAACTGCTCATAATGTTTATTGGTGATCCGTTGGCGGAAGAACTCTTAGTACAACTCTATCTCAAAGTCAACCCAGCTCATCTGGTTGACTGCTCTCTTACTCTTAACTCGCTCCCACTACATACAAGCATCTCCAGATAGGCAGAAAGAGGCACACTTAATGGTATCAACCTTCTCGACTTCTGGTCAGTCAAGAAGTTCCATTGTGCTCTCAAGTGTCTTGAACCAAGCCTGGGTATCCCAGGGCTCAATCGTGCCTGAGAAGTTTTCTGATTTCAGCTTCAGCCACTAGATGTGGTATGCTTCTTGTCTTCTAGGTGTTGTGGTGACTTCCAGGGCAACTGATGGAACTTCAATCACCACTGGGGTCTCCACATTAATGGTTGGGGGAGTGGAAGGAGCTGGCTTCTGATTGGCCATTAAATGGAAAATCACTTGCTACTGCTCGCTACTTGTCTCTAGAGTTGGGCAACAACTTTAGAGAGATTGGGCTCAGTTGATCTAAACTCTTCATTCTCCTAATCTTGGTTCTCAGTACAAACGGTTAGGGGATGTCCTCTTCTTGACATCTAGTTTTGCAAATAAAAATATTTGATATTTTCTCTACCCTTTCTATACATACATATTTGTATATGAAGAAAGAAAACAGCAAAAATTCTTATCTTACTTAAGCACTTATAAGCAATCACTCTATACTGCAAATAATAATAAATGAAAGCAATAAAAAAAGAACATAAATACTTTCTTACTTGAAGACGGCAAGGATGATGCTGATGTGTGTGTGATGCTGGAGAATGGAACACTGCTCTGATACCAACTGTAATGACCACCCTTCTCACTACTACTACTACTCTCTAAGGGCGACCGTTACTTAACTACTAACCTACTTAACCGGTTTATTAAAAATCTCTAGGAAAAACCCTACCGAAAAATTTCGGCAGAATCTCCCCTGTACCGGTGACCAAATCAGCAATACAAACAAATAATAAACCATCAGCCACATGCGGCTGGTATAAATACTTCACAACCACGCAGTAATAATATCACAATAACTAAAAGGAAACTATTCTAGCAATAGTAAACAAATAGAACTCCAACGATAAGACATACCAAACTACAAGGGCGGAATAGACTCAATTACAATCTCAACTTCATCATAGCATTAAAAGAGAACTAAAATAACTAAACAGAAAAGTCTTGGCAATTTGCCAACTCATTCTGGATCTCTCCATAGTCCAGCCATCACACACCTTCATCACCACCACCTTGTCGCCTTCCTTGCTAAATCTTTTCCTTTCCTTTATCTGCAGTAGGAGGAAGTGTAATCTATAAGCATAAAGCTTAGTGAGCGCTATCTACTCACAAAAACTCGATATGCATGTATATAAATAAAAACATGCTAAAACTGAATGCTAACATGTAAAGCTACTCATGCTCATACATAGCAAAGGAATCATGCTAACTGAAATACTAAACATGTATAGTTAATCATGCTCATAAGAATGAAACTATAAAAGAAGCATACTAAACGTGTAAAGCTACTAAACATGTAAAACTACTAAACTTGTAAAACTACTAAACATGTAAAGCTAAACATGTAAAACTACTAAACTTGTAAAACTACTAAACATGTAAAGCTAAACATGTAAAACTACTAAACATGTAAAACTACTAAACATGTAAAGCTAAACATGTAAAACTACTAAACATGTAAAGCTACTAAACATGTAAAACTATTAAACATGTAAAGCTAAACATGCTGAATAAGCTAATAGCAAGAAACAAATAAAACTACTACTGCATGCTTCAAATAACAAGAAACTAAACTTTCTAATTCTAAACATATTTGAAGCTTGTTTCATTTGTTTCAAAACTTATACTTTAATACTTCAAAATAGTAATCAACTTCTTCTTGGGCCCGACATTGTACCACTTTGCGCGCATTCTTAATAAGAATCGAGGTAGCTAATCCCGAAACTACTAAGATACTTCTAGGCCTTGTGCCTAGGGGCAACTTGGAGCCCATCCCTTGGACCTTGTGTCCGGTACATGCCCTTTAAAAGTAAAATACTTTTTATCTTAATTACTTATTCTTTAAATGCCTTGGCATTTTAATAGACACCTTGTGTGCCAAAAATCCCTAAAATCTTGACTTTGGGATTTACTTAAGGCCTTGGCCTTTCTCTTTCTTTTCTTTTTCTTTCTTTTACTTGTTAATACTTCTAAAAGTATTTAATAGGATTCTCATTTTTCCACTAGAATACATGGCTGTTCATGCATATTAAAATAGCAAATGAAAACAACTTTGAGCTTACTAATCATACTATAAAATAGAGTAAAAGAAAGCAACTTTGAACTTACTAATCATGCTATAAAATAGAGCAAAAGAAAGCAACTTGGAATTTCTAAACATGCTGTAAAATAGAGCAAAAGAATGCAACCTTGAGCTTTCTGTACATGCTGTAAAATAGGGCAAAAGAAAGCAACTTTGGACTTTCTAAACATGCTGTGATAAGAGCAAAAGAAAGTAACTTTAAGCTTACTAATCATACTTTAAGCAAATCTACATCCTAATCTTAACAAATCTGCACTATACTGCTTAATGAAATCTGTAAAAACAAAGTGGATGTTCTAAAATTTCATGGGAAAAAAACTAGTAGCACATGCTCTACTGAATACTCCCAAAACTAAGGCTGTACATGTCAAATGCATGGCACAACAAGACTATAATCTGCTAAAGTTTAAACCTATGTAAAGCTTGGTGCAGTAACAAATGAAGTCAATTATTCTGTTATAATTGCATTTCTGGTAAATAGCACAGAAATAACAGATTTCAAAGAAATAAAACCACATGTACAATTGCTACTACTACTACTCTATTTCAAGTTCAGCAGATCCTTTTCACGGTTCTGTTGTACGTGTGGTTCAACAAATATTGACTTGATCCGATTTAATAAATCTGAGCCTTCTTATAGCCAGCTCAGTAGCCGAAATTGCACAGCAACCCAGTGGAAGTTACTCGTGCCCCTTTTTCTTTGTATAAGATCAAGTTCATCTCGCTGTAAAATTTAAAATAAACCTAAATGACACCTTCACAGCTTAACTCTTATTGTAAAGCAACCCAAAATCTCCAACGTGCTGCTAATAGGGTAGAACTACTACTGGAAACCTAAGTTTTGTAACTGTTCTTCATGCTTAACCTAAACTAATCCTTTTCTTCTTTCTTCAACCTCACGACAGCAAACATGAGGTGGCAACCTGTACGGTATGATCCGAAAACAGGGAAGCAAGGGAACAAACCGAAACCTAAATTTGCATGGCAAAATACCTAGCAACAACTAAAGGAAGGGATGCATGACAACCCTAGGACCATCTATTCGGCACAATAGAATCCATGAGCAAGGAAACAAAAATCGAAAACTCGGAGCTACTCCTACTGCAGGTGAGAAGCAACTCACTTCGCGTTCTCGGACTTACAACCGGAAAAGAGGACTCTAAAGCTTCTAGGGTTCGGAGGATGTGAAGATCTCTGCGATCCCTTCCTATCCGCGTGTTCTCCATGACGAGGAGACCACGAATCCGTGAACGGCTTCTGAAAAGAAGCCCTTGTCGGCCGCCGGAGAGGAACCCTAGGTCGGCTTCACCTTCCGCCTGATCTGCCGCCGTCGCACGCGAGAGGTGAAGAGAGGAAAAGAAATTTTAGGTTTTCCGAAAATCACTTTAGTCCTCGCTTTATAACTAGGGTTATTTTCGGTTCCAATTACAACTTAACTATATTTCTCCCTCTTGAGTTAACATAACTCGCTGGCACAGTTGGTTGGCTGCGTTTTGCTTAAAGCGCGGCTCGCAGGTTCGAGTCTCGGCTGCAACTATTTTTCTTCCTATTTATTCTCTATTCACTAACTACTGCTTAAATATTATTCACTCCATATAAGGTTAATAAAACCGTGTATCTCAGCTGGTTGGGCCGGTTTTGCTTGGGTCAGTCCGACCTGAGGTCGTGGGGTCGAACCTCGCTTTCAACAATTTTTGTCAAAAGTTCTTTCTTTTTGTAAACATACTAAACGACCTCCAAAAATTACGTAAAAATACTCTAAAAATTCTTAAAAATCTCTAGAATATTTTAAAAGTATTTCCAAATATTTTTATGGACTTTTAGAACTTGAAATAGGGAAATTGTGTCGTTACACTTGGAAAACAGCGAGCCGTTTACAACAAAACTGGACTTGAATTTAAAACTAAAATAAAATACAAATCATATTTATCGCTAGTTAATAGAAATAATAGTAAAATTGTCCAAGCATGGGTGTCAAAATCCAACTTGGTTAATCAAGTTGGAACTGGTCAATATTGGGTCCCCAAGGATCAAGTCTATTACCTTGATAGACAATATCGAGGCTATGATCCAGGGGGAGCAAAAATGATCTTAATAAAACAAAATTCAAAATTCAAAATAAAATTAAAATTCGAAATTAAATTATAAAATCAAATTAAAAATTTGAAATTAAAATTATAAATTCAAAATTCAAAAATTCAAAATCAAATTAAAAATTCGAAATTAAAATATAAATTCAAAATTCAAAAATTCAAAATCAAATTAAAAATTTGAAATTAAATTATAAAATCAAAATTCAAAAATTCAAAATCAAATTAAAAATTCGAAATTAAAATATAAATTCAAAATTCAAAAATTCAAAATCAAATTAAAAATTTGAAATTAAATTATAAAATCAAAATTCAAAAATTCAAAATCAAATTAAAAATTTGAAATTAAAATATAAATTCAAAATCAAATTAATAATTCAAATTCAAATCAAATAAAATATAGATGGAGGATCCAGAATAGCTGGCACCCCCAACTGAACTACCCGATAGGGTAACTGAACTTAATCTACCCGAAATGGGTAAATAAGAGTAGATTACCCGGCAGGGTAATTAAGGTTAGATTAAAATGGGCTAGGTTTAACTTGACCCACAGTACTGGTGAAATTTTTGGATGATAGTACGTTAGGGAAACTTGGGCATCGCATGTCTAGGAAGATATGGCTTCGACCTGGTGCATTTGACCAAGTGGAACTGACCGAAGCTACCCTTAAATGGATCCTAACTAGTTAGACCAAGGTTTAGTATTAAGTTCAATGGGTAGAACTATTTGGAAAACCTCGAAGGCATAGTTACTTTAATGAGTTTCTTGTGACTCACCATAGCCCAGAAGTTTATCCAAAGAATGCTTACTTGTTGAACCCAAAGCTAAACCTGAATCTAACACAAAGTTAAACCAAACCCTTAAATTGAACCTCAATTCATCTCACAAAAATTATAGGAATCCCTGATTCAAAATTTAGATCGGGTGAGATGACTAAGGAATTTAAAATCCAAATTCAAAATTAAACTCATTTAATTTAAATTCTATAATCAATTAATCAATTTTAAAAAAAAATAAAATCTGTAAAACTTAATTTCAAAATTTATTTAAAAATATTTTCAAAATTTAATTTCAAAATTATTTAAAAATCTTTTCAAATTCATTTTCAAAACTTAATTTCAAAATCATTTGAAAAACCTTTCAAAATCATTTTAAAATCTTTTCAAAACTTAATTTTAAAATCTTTTCAAAACTTAATTTCAAAATCATTTGAAAAACCTTTCAAATTCATTTTAAAATCTTTTCAAAACTTAATTTTAAAATCTTTTCAAAACTTAATTTCAAAATCATTTTAAAATCTTTTCAAAACTAAATTTCAAAAATCATTTTAAAATCTTTTCAAAACTTAATTTTAAAATCTTTTCAAAACTTAATTTCAAAATCATTTTAAAATCTTTTCAAAATCAATTTCAAAATTATTTGAAAAATCATTTCAAAATCATTTTAAAATCTTTTCAAAACTTAATGTCAAAATCATTTTAAAATCTTTTCAAAACTTAATTTAAAATCATTTTAAAATCTTTTAAAAAAACATTTTAAAAATCTTTTAAAAAAAAATTATTTGAAATTCAAAACTTATGTTTTATATCAACTGCAAAGACAACTCCATCTGACACTCACTCATATGCTAAACATGCTTGTTAATCTAGAATGAGTGAGATGGAAAGATAGGAAAATAATTTTTTTTTTTAACCTCTCATGCTTGGACTCCTGAACTCATAGAATTTATTAAGGCATTAATTAAGGGGGAGTGATTTTGAGTTGGTGTTAAAATTAGTTTTTCTTTAAAATAAAATTTTGACTTGACCTCAAAATTAAAAAACTATTTTTACTTATCTTCAAAAATTCAGGTTAGTTTTAACTTAACTTTAAAATTAAAATTATTTATGACCTGGCTTTTAAATTACAACTCTTCTAGAATGTTTTTAAAGCTAAGCCTTTATATAAAACCTCATTAAGCTAAGTACTTAATCAAGTCTTCTTTAACTAAGCTTAGTTAGACTATACTCTAAACTTAGCTATTTGGCAAGAAGTTCTCTCAAGGAAATCATTTTTAAGCTAAATATTGAACTAAGTATTTTCAAATCTAGCTAAGTACTTTTTAAAGTTTTCAAAAAAAAACAAAAAGGAAATTTAGCAAAGTGTCTCTCAAAGCAATTGTTTTCAAATGCTAAGTTTTTTCTAAAGCATTCTCAAAATTTCATCAAAACAATTTTTTAAAAAAAAAACTAAGTATTTTTAAGATTAAATACTTAACAAAACTATTATCTTCATAAATATTTTTAAAATAACCTTATCTTATCTAAAAGTATCTCTCAAACTAAATGAAATGGAAATATTAAGATTAAGATTACTTGTACTTTAGGGCTCTGATACCTGATCAACACCAATTAGACATGCTTGGACTTAAGGACCAACTAAATAAATAACCTAAATTAAAATATTAGCTACTCTCTCTCTTCAACCTAAAAATTAACAAGTTCTTACTCCTAATTTTTCAACAATAAGTATTGTTAAGCTAAGTGTCTTTTTAACTTAAGCTATATTTTCAAAATTCAATGTTTGCAAAAAGCTTAGCTAAGTGATTCATAGAGCAACTTTCTAACTTTCTCAAACTTAGCCACCTTTATAAATTTTGGCTAAAATACTTTTCTAAGTTACCTCTTAGATTCATTCTATACTTAGCTAAAAGTATTAAAAACATATTTCTTTACTTGGAAAATTTAACTCATTGCCTTCAAAATAATTTTTGCTAAGTAAAAAGAGACTTCAAATATTCTTTATGATTTTCAAAATTTAGCTAAGTATATTTCAAAAATCAACTAAGTTTCAAAAGTGGCTAAAATCGTTCTTAATAGTCTACTAAATATTAGCCTTTTAAACTTAGTTAATTTTTTTTTTCCAAAGTAATTTACCATTCATAAGCCATTTTTTTTTCCTTAGGAAAAATTAAAAATTGCTTGAAACTGGCTTATTTTTTTGATAAATGGCAAAAGGGGAGAGTAGGTAAATTCAAAGTAAAACAAAATAAAATTCAAAGTAAAACAAAATCAAAATCTAATTCAAAAGTAAAAGGAAGCTCTGTATTGAGGGGGAGCTTCACAAAAGTTTAAGTGTTAGCTTAAGCTATGCTTTTATTTAAATTTATATACTTAAGCTTGTTCACTTAAAAATCTTTTAATATATTTCATGCATCTGTTTTACTTAACTTTGAATTTGGGTTGCCAAAATCAAAAAGGGGGAGATTGTTAGTGCGGGAAGCATCCGACGATCGAACCTAAGTTTTGATAATAGCAAAGGATTCAAAGTTAAGGTGTGTTATTATCTAACATGTTGAATGAGTGTTTCAGGAAAGTCCTAACTGCGGTTAGGCAGGTGAAAACCCTAGGGGGTGGTAACCCTAGGTCCTAGGGGGTGGTAACTGTAAGATATCACAAATTTAAATAATAAAAATTATTGGACAAAAAATCTTATGGTATTTTTCAGGAATTTTTAGAAATTTTTCGGGATTTAAACGGAGTCCGTATGACCCGTTTTGATGGGATGGATTCGGGGTACAGTGGAGGCATGTTTTAAAATACCCATTTAAGTGGGAGTTGATTTAAGGGTTGACTTAGATTTTAATTAATCTAACCTAGCTTTAAATCCAAACTTCCCTAAAATTTCCCCTATTCCTATTCTTTCTTCCCGATTCATTCTTCCCGAAACCCCCCTTCTCCGACGATTTTCCGCCTCACCGACGCTGAGCTCGCGATCGCCGGCTACTGGTCGACGCCGCAGGCTGAGTCTCTCTTCTCCTTGTCTGCTCGTGCGTCTCTCCTTCCTTCCCTCACGTCTCTGCTCGAGATCGCCGACGCCGACAGAGGCTCTTCCCCGACCTTTCTCTTCCTCCTCTCTCTCGGTTCCCACCACATCTCCGCCTTGATGCCAGTGATTCTTGATCACGCCGGTGATGTCCATCCCGATCGTCGTTGCCGAGCCTCCCTCCTCCCTCTCTCTCTCGTACCGCTGTGATCCGTCGATCCTCAAGATGTTGGAGTTAAGCCGCCCTCTTCGGATGTTATTGTCGTTCGACCACCCTCGGTTGAGCCTTCGTATCTCAGCGGGCATCGAGCACCCGAGCCCCTATTCGGCCGTGCCCTAGCTCCAGATTTCCATTGCCATCGCATAGCTGGCTGCATAGGTTAGTCTTCGGCTAAGAGGGGGGGGGGGATAAAGGTGAGCACTAGCATGGATTGTTCCTCATTTTATATTCGATTATCACATTTTAGATCGTTCTATAGCTGATTGATCTATTGCCTTTCTGTTTCCCCCTTCCGCCTGGCGTCGTTTGCCCTGATGGAGTGAGTTCCTCTCTGTGACTATACCTATTGGCAGAGAGATTGATCCCACTTCTTTTGCCTGGATGGATTCTCTGGTGGACAAGGAACAACTCCAACAGATCATGGATGAGGTATAGATATCCGATCATTGCTCCATTGTTGGTTAAGATTTTAAATCTGGATTGGGCTATTTGGTTAGTAGGTGATGGGAGTGGGAGGGGGCAGTAGTAGCTCTAAAGATGGCAGTGAAACACCATCAACTATACCCAGTTTTAGGTGAGTTTTTGAAGATTGATTTAATTCCCACATTGGTTTGGATTAGTAGATGGATTGTAGATTGTGTTTGGAAAGATTGAAGGATTTTTAAGGAGGTTTGAGTAGTGTTTGATAAGTGAGTTTTGGAGTTGACTTATAATGGCTATTGGGTGAACGATTTATGTGAATGGATACATGATCGTTATTGGTATGTGTTGGAGTGATTAGGGTTTGTATTGAGTTGGAATTATGGACATGGTGATTGGTTGATGTAGATTGTTATATGATTATTCTTAGGATCATTGGATTGATTGTTGATTGCATTATTAGATGTGATGGTTTAGATAGAGATTTAATTTTATCATAGGTTATTGTGGGTGGATATCATTATGTGGTGGATTGGTATTTGAGAGATGGATTTGTTATTGGAATTAAATAATGTGTTGATTTGTAGGATTAGTCAGAGATTAGTTTTGATTGGAGTGATCCTATTGAGTTAGGGATTTTATTTAGCTATTTAATTCATATAAATTTAGCTAAATAAAATATAAATATATTGATTACTGCAGGACTTGGATTCGGGACGAGAGTCTCGACGCGGGATTACTTGGCACGATCTACATTTTAAGGCGGTTATTTCTTCCTTGGCCTCTATATAGATTTTCTTGTACTTAGTGCAAGGATATTATTGGATGAATTAGGCAGCTTTATCTTATATCATGATCGGTTGCTGCTTTTCCTGCATGATACTTATGCTTAACCCTTGTGATGATCTATTTTAATTCATATACAGTCTCCACTCTTGATATCTACTCTGTTGTGATTACACGTGTAGAGTATGACTTGTAGGGATTGTCGGGTTGTGGTATTCCCATGCTGATTGGGTATATGATGTGGACTGTACATAGATGGGTATGTGTTATAGGAGTCGTCAGTTGGTTTGGTTTAGCACCGCACACTCGGCCACTCATGGGTAGTGGTAGTTGGAGCAGTTGCTGCTAGTCCTGTCGTGCCACCCGGTCACGAGGTTTAGTGAGATCCGGCGTTGTGAGCAGTCAGGGACCCTGATGCTATGTAGTTAGATAGCTACTAGCGGACTGTCCGCCTCGACCACTATATAGTGGGCTGGAGGGTAGTACAGTCATCACAGACCCAAGCCTCTCGGCCATACAGGGGTCGTGGTGTTCGGAGAGGTGGCGGGGGTGACCATGGAGCATGCATGCACTTTTGCATATGATGAACGGTGCATCTGGGGGTTATATTTGCATACATGCTTACTAGTTACTAGTTGCATGTGTTTGTGGTATGTTGCATTTGTTTGCGATATGATTGTTGCATATGGTTGTCATGCTGCATACATGTCATTTATTTTACATGTATTTGCAGTCGTATTTATATTGCACAGGTGTCACGGGTATATCTGTTGCAGATCCGGTGAGTTTACTGATCATTGTACCATGTGTCGATTCCAGATTGGGTATGTATCTGTCATTAAGTTAGTTGTGGTTTGTACAGTTTATATGTCAGGTTATTATGTCAGGTATGTTCAGATGCATTGATTATGATAGTATGATCATGTTCTTATTCCCTACTGAGACTGTATACTTGTGATCTCCATGTTGTTTATGGATCATGCACTGTCTTTTCTATTACCCGCTGAGTTACCTATACTCACCACCGCATGTATACATTTATGTTTTCAGGTAACCTGTAGATGGTTGGTGTCGCTCGGAGTATCCTATCTGCCGGGTCCTACGTCACATCCGAAGATCGGGATTGTTTTCTTTTGTATGTTCTTTTCTTATTTTTGGCATTGTATTTGTGTATAGCCATGTGGCTATCCTATGGTTTTGGTGTTGTATTTGTGTTTAAGCCTAGCCGGCTAGCAGTGTGTTGATTGCGTTGTATTGGGCTTTTCGTTTTCGTTTTTCCGCTGTGTTGGTTTGTTTTTCACAGCTGTGTGGGCTGTTTTATATATAACTGCGTGGTTGTGATTGTTTCATTCCAGCCGTATGGGCTGTTATTATAACTGCGTGGTTGTGTATATAAATATTCCAGCCGCATGTGGCTGATGTATATTTTGTTTGTAGTGATGCTTCATATTGTCACCGGTACAGGGGAGATGCTGTCGGATTTTTGTCTGGCAGGGACTCCTTTGGGGGCGTGACAGTAACCCTAGGTGGAGAAAAGTCCTAGCTGCGGTTAGGCAAAGGGAAAACCCTAGGGGGTGGTAACCCTAGGTCATAGGGGGCGGTAACCCTATGCGGAAAGTCTTGGCAGGTCGATGACTTCAGGCAAAAGTCCTAGGGGGTGGTAACCCTAGGTGGAAATTCCGGGTGTCGCGAACCAGGTGAAAGACTGGACTAGCCGGGAAGCTGATGTCCAGCAGAAAGTCCGGAAGCGTCGAGTGCTGAGTAAAAGTCCAGTCGATCTGGAGGATCGCACTGGCAACAGGTAAATCTCCTGAGTGGAGTAGGTAAGGATGCATTCCCCGTAGAGGGAACAATAGGCGTCGGGTCAACCTAGGGTTTCCAGTCGAAAACCCGAAGTCAGACTCGGACAGTCCGAAGACTGTCATTATCACATCTATTATGTTTTATGTGCTAACTTTGTGCTGCAGGGTATATTTGGGACTAATGTACCTTACAGGGATCAAAGTGCAAAGATTAACCTCGGATGAACAGTGTCCGAGGCGCCTCCATGGAGCTTGGAGGCGCCTCGAGTGCAAAAGCTGACCTGGCCACGAAGTAGGGCTGAAGGCGCCTCGGTTGGCTATGGAGGCGCCTTGAAAACCTATGAAGGCACCTTCAAGGTGATAAGGTGAAGAATGGTCAGCGCTCATCTGTACGGTGGACTCGGAACTATGGAGGCTCCTTCGAAGGCTTTCAAGGCGCCTTGGATGCCCTTTATAAGGGGTCTTCGAGCAGTAGTGAAGATCAACAATTGACAAGCTTTCCTTCTGCCGTGTGTGCTCAAGAAACGACTCTAAGGTGCTGTTGCAGTCACCGACGACCCGAAGCTTCAGTTATTATTTTGTTGTCGGTATTATTTCAATTCTAGTTGTACTTATTTCCTTGTACTTATTCACGATATTTTAGTTGTTGCCCACGGAAAGCGATCAAGGATCGCGAGCCTTCGAGTAGAAGTCGATCTAGGCTCCGAACGAAGTAAACGACTGTGTCTCTGTGTTTGTGTTTATTTACATTTCCGTTGCGTATTTTACTCTGAAAGTTTTTCGATAATCGAACTAAATAGCCACGAGCGCTATTCACCCCCCCCCCCCAACAATCTCCCCCTCTTGAAGTGGGAGATTGTTGGACCCCGTGATAGTTTTGATGTGATCAACCAAGTTGGTTAGGTCCTGCGTTGTATTTGATCCCTGTGTCTATGTGTGCAGGAGCTTTGGAACACAGGAAGTCGAGTGGAAGATGCAGCTAGCGAGAAGGACGGTACGGGTAGGGAGCCGACGGGCTCGGTGCGTCTGAAGGACGAGAGAACTGCGGAAGAGTACTCCGGTGGGCGTGAAGAGCGTGCGCGACGTTCGAGGGACGTTAAGCCGGGACGGAAGGCTGCTCAAGGAAGGCCGGAAATTGGGTTCGGGTGAGCCCTATTTCGGTTGGCCACAATCACCCAAAAGATCGGAGCATCGAAAGTCGCAACAAGTTGGAAACAAAGTCAAACGAGCTGAGCTGCCAGCTTGGAGGCGCCTCCAACCTGACTGGAGGCGCCTCCAGCTTGAAGGCGCCTTCAACCAGGTTGAAGGCGTCTTCAACCATGTTGAGGCGCCTTCAGCCAGGTTGGAGGCGCCTTCAACCAGTCAAAGTGACCGTTCTGCGCGCGGATAAAGTTTTATCTGCTGACTCCCATGGAGGCGCCTTGGACCCTCGTTGGAGGCGCCTTGGAGCCTCGGGATAGGATTTCCAGGACCTATATAAAGGCCCCTGGAGCTAGGAATTCACAATCAACTCAAGCATTCAATCTGTAGTGTTTCCTAGCAATAGTTCTGAGCTTTTGAAAGTGTAAAAGGCTTCTCCGCCTTCAGCAAAGGAGATTTTTTTTACTGCGCTTTTTCTACTGCCCTGGATTAACAACCTTCTTGGTTGTAACCAGGTTAATTCTCCTGTGTCTTTCTTTTACTGTTTTATTTAACTATTACACTAATTGAGTTGAAAGTACGAGAGGGGTATATTTATTTTTTCAGGAGCAATTCACCCCCCCCCCCCTCTTGTCGGTCTCCGCTGCGCCAACAAGTGGTATCAGAGCCTGATCGCCTCTGAAGGACTAACCGCCAACTGAAGCACTACGATCAAGACGATGGCCGGAGCAAACATCCATCCCCCGAAGTTCGACGGAGACTTCGCCACATGGAAGCGCAAAATGGAGGTATTTTTTAAAATGGATTTTGATATTCTAATTATGATGAAATATGGTTTTGCAGCGCCGAAATACAAAGAAGAAAACACATGGAGCAAGAAGGAGCAAGCTGATTTCGTCGCCAACGGAAAGACAGAGTTCCACCTGCTCAGCGTTCTACCACCACAAGAAGTAAATCAGATCGGAAGCTACGACTCAGCGAAAGATCTCTGGGAAAAATTCCTGGAGCTACACGAAGGTACTTCCGAAGCAAAGCTAGCAAAGCATGACATCCTCCGGAACCAGTTAACAAACCTCCGGATGAACCTAGGCGAGAAGGTAGCGCAACTCCAAGCGAGAATCAAAGAGCTGATAACGCAACTAACGAACCTTGGAGAAGAGGTAACCAACCGGGACTCTATCCGGTACGCGCTCAACGCCTTCCCTAGAACTCCAGAGTTGGCTTCCTTAGTAGATGCGTATTACATCTCTAAGGACCTCGAGGTAAGTACTTTAGAACAATTATTTTCCACTTTTGAACTTCACGAATCTCGAGTTTCAGAACCCATCGGAGCAGAGAAGACAAGTCAGAACATTGCCTTAAAGGCAAAGATGAACAATTCTGACTCTGAAGCCTCAGTCGACGAATCCGAAGCGACACTACTGGTAAGACGCTTCAATAAGTTTTTTAGTACTAACAAATTTAAATCGCAGAGGCATCATCGAAAGAAGAGGACTGTTCGCTGTTACAACTGCAACGAAGAGGGGCACATCAAAGATACCTGCCCAAAGCTAAAGAGAAAGGAGAAAGAAAGGGAAAAGCCAAAATACAAGAAGCCAGAACCCTCCAAACACAAGAACCTAAAGGCAACGTGTGATGATTCGTCATCCTCCGAATCGGAAGTCGAAGAATTCTCGGGACTAGCACTGATGGCCAACCATCAGCAAGAAGAAACGTCTAGCTTAGAGATGAGCATCGACGAAGGGGGAGGAACGTCAGAAGAAAGCAGCAGTGAAGGGGGAGCGTCACCTGATCAGGTAAGTAAGGTACACAATCTAACCTCATCTCAGTCATTTCGATTTATTAAATCGCTTTCCAAAGATTTATTCGAATTATAAAACGAAAATAAAGAATTAAAAATGAAATTAGCAAAAGCATGTCCACTTGAAATGTATGATAGTATGAAATCAGAAAATGAAAATTTAAAATTAAAAATTGAAAAATTAAAAAATGATGCATGGTTAAAGAAATTTCCAAAGTCAAAAATTAGAATTTATGATAAATTAAATTGGTATATAAGGAAGCATCAAGGACAACTTAGGAAAATACCAAGAAACTATGTACCCCCTAGATTTTTGAATAATCCTGTAGGAAGGAACCTCTATTGGGTTCCAAAATCTGTACTTAATTAATCTTTCAAAAATTAAAAGCTAACAGTGAGAAAATTAAACATTAAAATTCTTTATGGAAGCTTTGTCTAAGGAAGTGGTTGTTGCTCCAATAACCAACAAGGCCTAGTGTCTCGCCACGACCTGGAAGCTAAAATATTGAAAGAAAATATTTAATTAACTTTCAGAAAAAGCATTAAACTAGAATTAAATAATGCTTTAAAAGATTTTAAATCTTTTTAAAATTCTAAAAAGTCAGATTGTGAAAATTCAAAAATTTAAATTTGACCTAGAAATTTTTTTTATTGACTTAGAAATTTTTTTTTTCTAAAAATTCAAAAATTTAACTTAGAAATTTTGTTTGGGAAAAATTCGTTTTGACTTAATTTTGACTTAGAAGATTTTTTTTGAAAACTCAAAAAAATTTTAACTTAAATTTTTTTTTCCATTTTTAACTTAGAATTTTTTTTAATTCTATGCATTTCACTTAACTTAAGTTATTTTTTTCATATTTTCTTAATCCCATTTTTGCTATGATCAAAGGGGGAGAGAAAGGTACAAGTTCAAGGGGGAGTTAAACAAGGGAGAGATAAAATTTTAAATGTTTACTTATTGCAAATTTTTAAAAAAAAAAGGTGTTGCAATTTTATTTATTGCAAAATTGTACTTAAAACTGTTAGTCTAGTAATTTACCTTTAAAATCACTATTTATGTCTATGTTGTCCCTAACTTGAACTTGGGTTGATGCACATCAAAAAGGGGGAGATTGTTGGACCCCGTGATAGTTTTGATGTGATCAACCAAGTCGGTTAGGTCCTGCGTTGTATTTGATCCCTGTGTCTGAGTGTGCAGGAGCTTAGGAACACAAGAAGTCGAGCGAAAGACGCAGCTAGCGAGAAGGACGGCACGGGTAGGGAGCCGACGGGCTCGGTGCGTCTGAAGGACGAGAGAGCTGCGGAAGAGTACTCCGGTGGGCGTGAAGAGCGTGCGCGACGTTCGAGGGACGTTAAGCCGGGACGGAAGGCTTCTCGAGGAAGGTCGGAAATTGGGTTCGGGTGAGACCTATTTCGGTTGGCCATAATCACCCAAAAGATCGGAGCATCGGAAGTCGCAACAAGCTGAAAACGAAGTCAAAGGAGCTGAGCTGCCAGCTTGGAGGCGCCTCCAACCTGACTGGAGGCGCCTCCAGCTTGAAGGCGCCTTCAACCAGGTTGAAGGCGTATTCAACTAGGTTGGAGGCGCCTTCAGGCAGGTTGGAGGCGCCTTCAACCAGTCAAAGTGACCGTTCTGCGCGCGGATAAAGTTTTATCTGCTGACTCCCATGGAGGCGCCTTGGACCCTCGTTGGAGGCGCCTTGGAGCCTCGGGATAGGATTTCCAGGACCTATATAAAGGCCCCTGGAGCTAGGAATTCACAATCAACTCAAGAATTCAATCTGTAGTGTTTCCTAGCAATAGTTTTGAGCTTTTGAAAGTGTAAAAGGCTTCTCCGCCTTCAGCAAAGGAGATTTTTTTTACTGCGCTTTTTCTACTGCCCTGGATTAACAACCTTCTTGGTTGTAACCAGGTTAATTCTCCTGTGTCTTTCTTTTACTGTTTTATTTAACTATTACACTAATTGAGTTGAAAGTACGAGGAGGGTATATTTATTTTTTCAGGAGCAATTCACCCCCCCCCCCCCCGCCCTCTTGCCGGTCTCCGCTGCGCCAACAAGTTTAAGCCAATTTTTTAAATAAATTTAAATAATAAAATATTATTAAAATATATTTAAAAAATATTATTTCAAATTTTGCCAAATTCAATATTTTATCAATACTAATAAACCGTGAAAGGATGAAAATGAATTTTTTGAAAATAGTTTTGGAGGGAAAAAACGAAAGGATGAAAATGAATTTTTTAGCCTAAATAGACGAAAAAACCACAAAAGAAATGCTTGAATGGTGGTTTCACCTATTCGAAGCGACCCCACTCTGATACCAATTGTAGGATCGAAAAGAATTTAGATATCTCCACAATGACATGATATTGTCCATTTTGGGCCTAAGCCCTCATGGTTTTGCTCTTGGGCTCTACCCAAAAGGCCTCATTCCAATGGAGATATCTTTTCTCTTATAAACCCATGATCTTTCCCATGTGTTTCCAATATAGGACTATGTTTGCAACCTTGCAACCCCAACAATTCCAACTTGTCAGTATCTCCCTTCAACACATGTGCTGGACTACCCCATATCCGGATATGATTCAGACTAGGCTTACGCCCATTCCATAATTCCATGAGAGTAGAAGGAACTATTTTAGAAGGTACCATATTTAAAATGTACACTGCTGTTTCTAAAGCATATCCCCAAAATGAATTCGGTAATTCTAAATAACTCATCATTGATCTAACTATTTCCATAAGAGTCCTATTCCTTCGTTCTGCCACACCATTCTGCTGGGGTGTACCAGGTGCAAACAATTGGGATTGAATCCCGACTTCTGATAAGTAATTCCTAAACTCTCCAAAGAGGTATTCGCCACCACGGTCAGACCGTAGTGTCTTGATACTTTTACCAAGATGTTTCTCCACATCAGCCTTATATTCTTTGAACTTGTCAAAGCATTCAGACTTGCGGCGCATCAGGTAAATGTATCCGTATCTTGAATAATCATCTATAAAGGAGACGAAGTATTCATAACCACCTCTTGCCTGGATAGACATAGGACCACACAAATCAGAATGGACCAATTCTAACGCATCTTTAGCTCTATACCCCTTGGCCTTAAAAGGTCTCTTGGTCATTTTACCATCCAAGCAGAATTCACATGTTGGAAAATTTTCCAACTCTAATGAACCCAATAGTCCATCGGCTACAAGCCTTTAAATCCTACTTAAGTTAATATGTCCAAGCCTTAGATGCCAAAGATATGTTTGGTTTATTTCCGAAGGTTCTTTTCTATTATTAGAGTTAGAAGATGTGTTATTAATTTCCATATTTTGCTTTGTGGGAGAAATTGGATTTAAAGTGTATAAATTGCCAACCAATGCACCAGAACAGATAATCACCTTATTTCTCTTTAGAACGACATTGTTACTAAAGGAAACTGAATATCCATCCATATACAGTTTAGAAACTGAAATTAAATTCTTTCTAAAACTGGGTACATAAAGACAATTTCTTAAAATCAAATTTCTATTCCTATCAAAAGATAAGTAGACGTCTCCCACTGCGACAGCCGCCACCTTAGTAGCATTGCTCATGTAGACGGTTATCTCACCATCAAATAATCGCCGGGTTTCCTGGAACCCCTGCAAAGAATTACAGGCATGATCAGTGGCTCCCGTATCTACACACCAGGTGCTGGTAGATAACACCGCTAAACATGTTTCAACTACTAGAGTATGAGATATACCTTTATTGTTCTGGTTCCTACGAGGACAGTCCGCTTTCCAATGTCTAGACTACTTGCAGATGAAACACTTGCCCTTCAGCTTCTTCATTCCAACTTTCTGTCCTGTACTCTGAGGTTTATTCACCTTCTTTGCTGAAAAGACCTGTTTCTTCTTCTTCTTGCCTTTCGACTTAGAAGTAGAACCATTTTCAGCATAGTGAAAATGAGAACTGTGACGAAATATTCCTTCTGCTGCCTGTAGTTCTGTCAGAAGTTTCGCTAACGTATACTCTCTTTTGTTCATGTTATAGTTCAGGCGGAACTATTCAAAACTTCTGGGTAGCGTTTGGAGAATTATATCGACCTGGGTTTCCCCATCGATTTCTCCTCCAAGGACTTGTATTTCATTCAGATAAGCCATCATTTTTGAGGATATGATCCCTTACGGGTGTCCCCTCAGACATGGTGGCTATCATTAACTTCCTCATTGCCTCTTGCCTAGCAGTCCGACTCTGATGCCCAAAGAGTTCTTTGAGATTGTTCATTATATCATAAGCTGTTGGTAAATCTTGATGCTGGTGTTGCAATACATTTGACATTGATGCCAAAATGTAACACCGCGCCATCTCATCAGCTTTTACCCATTTCTTATGATACTCAATCTCCTCTGGGGTAGAGTCACTGTCAGGTGCATCAGGGCAAGCCTCAGTCAGTACAAACTTATAGCTTTCAGCAGTAAGAACTATGTCCAGGTTTCTTTTCCAATCAATATAGTTGGGACCAGTAAGTTTGTTATCTTTCAGTATAATGCTAGTGAGTTGAAAGTCATCCTAAGAATCACAAAAGTAAACTTTGGTCAAGACTCTAAATTTAGAATAATATTGATTCCTCAAATAATACTATTTTAAATTAACCAACACCTCAAATCACCGTGAATATTGTATGCCACGTTAGTGTGGACGTATACAAATTCATCATTTGTAAGAGGAGGGTGTGACCCATTAATTTTATTATCTTGTCATCCTAACTTTATGACAAATAAAATTAAAAGTTGGTTTCACTTTGGTCACACAAGACAATAGCAGTGACTCCGTTGGGGAGGATACTATTGAATGCGTCTAAGTGTATACCATTACTTGATACTAAGTCCATTAAATATGATTGTGCCCCTTCAGTTGGAGAAGATCACACTCTCCTAAATAATTTCCTTTAACCATCCACAAAAGGAAGTTTGATCTAGTGATCCGCAACAAACCCATCCGTTGTGGAGGGAGGCACTCAGAGCCAACACGCAAACTTGTTACATCACTTACAAACCAGTAATGGAGACCATGGGATTTATTAAAATCCCTCTCCCACTTAGTTATTTAGAAATGAGGATTTTAACCTATGCTAGCATACATCACATGCATATAAACATCATAGTAAATAAAAGCAATAAATTTGGAAATTAATTTTCCAACTATTATGACCTTTTCCATCACTGTCTTCAGTATGCTCCAACCCTAGCTGCTGCCATCTTTAGCCACCGCCATCGGTTCGAGTTGTCGCATCCTTCTTGCTTCTTATTTCGTTGCGCCTCTGGTGCTCTGAAAGTACCTCGCCTCGCAAGAATCCGATCCGCGACAAAAATAGAATTTTACATATGTCGATCCTATATTCCACGAGGGAATGTACATGTATTCTAGATCGAACAAAAATAAAATTCTAAAAATAATACAGCTCCTGCTGTATTTTATACATACAATCATGCACACAAATAATGCCCTTGACATGTCCAAGGGTCCAATCACACACAATTTCAATAAGCCATAATAGTTGGAGCCTGCAACCAAAGAGTTAGCACATCCTACTACTATCCTGCCTAAATTATGTATGACATGTGCATAACCTATTTGAATTCTAAAAATACATAGAGGCAAACCCTAGCTCTAATACCAATTGTTGGTTAAACCTAGGAAAACGTACCGGTTCCATTGTACAAAAAATTTTTGTACAAGTGTCGAACCTTTCCTTAAATAACCTATTGTGTTCATTAGAAGTTAAATAAGGAATCGCAGACAGAACTTAACATCATTGATTCCAAATTTAACTTATCTGTTCTTAATGGTTTAGATTTGAATCGCAAGCGGAACTTAACACTATTGATTCAAATCTACCTAGGTTATTAATTCCATAAATATTAATTTCTAAAATTGGCTTCTAGGACTGCATGGCGAGGCACATGGCTTTCTTGGATATAGGAGCAACCACCACCGCCAAGGCAAAACCTTTTAAGGAAAGCTAATATTTATTTCCTTAAATAACTATAGGTTAACCAAAAGGAACAATCGAATCACAAGTTCGAAAAAGAAGAAAACACAAACTCGAAAAACTATTTCGAAAAACTAGATCTAATTGCCTCTTGTATTTAGAATTCTTACAAAGAGAAAAACTAGCATGATGCGGAAAACAATTGCTAATTATACCTTCTCTTTGTATGTTAATGACCTCGAGATCTTCTGCCGTATTCCTCGCCTTGCCTTGGACGTCGTGTGGGCGACGTTCCTCCAAGATGAACACCACCCAAAGGCTTCCTCCTTCTTCTTCTAAAATCCGGCCACCACCACCACCAAGGAGAACAGAGCAAAGGGAGAGGAAGAAGGGAGAAGGTCGGCCACACCAAGAGATCACCCAAGCAAAAGAATAAGAGTTGTGTCTCATGAAACCCCCTCACCCCTTCTTTTATATTACTTGCCCAAGGCAAATAAGGAAAAACCTTTTACAAAAAATAAAATCATCCAAGAGTTTTTCCTTTTCCCTTTTTATTTTTCCTTTTCTTTCCTCTTGAATGAATCAATCACCAATCAACGGTTATGATCAATCCTATTTGGTTTAGGATTAAATTTGGTTTAATCCTATTGGTCGGCCCTTGCTTGCGCACCAAGCAAGGTGGCCGGCCACAATTAAAAAGAAAGGAAAAATAATTTTTTAAAATTTTACAAGAAGAAATCCTCTTATAAAATTTACAAGCTCTCTTTCCTAAAGTATGAGTTAAAAAAGGAAAGTTTCTAAAATTTGAAACCATGTTTTAAAATTTAAAAACTCTCTTATAAAATTTCCTTTTTTAACATGGTGATAGAAATTTTAAATTTTAAAACTTCTTTTCCTTTTTTTTCTTAAACCATAAGGATGGTTAAAAAAGGAAAGTTTTGAAATCTTTTAAACTCTCTATTTAAACATGTGGCCTAATTCAAATAAAGAAAGTTTTAAAAATTAAAATCTCTCTTTTAAAACTTATAGTTTTCTATAAAGAGAAGATTTTAAAAATTCAAAACAACCCTCCTTTTTTGAATTATTATGGCCGGCCCCTACAAGCTTGGTCACCAAGCTATAGGGTCAACCCCTTCAAGAGGATGTGGTCGGCCATTGCTTGGTCACAAAGCAATGGTCCGGCCCCCTTCTTGGACACCAAGAAAAGCCTTACATTTGGATGGACTTGAGGCTATAATGAGGCTACGACAGGGACCTAGAGGAGAAATTGATTTTGGCCTTCCGATGAGCTTGAGTATCCCGTGTTCACCCCGAACACACAACTCAAGTTCATCGATAATAACTCATTCCACTAGAGAGTTATTACCGCACCAATCCCAAATTACATTATGGGCTCCTTCTTATCATGAGTGTGTTAGTCTCCCTGTGTTTAAGATTACGAATGTCCACTAATTAAGTTAGTTACTGATAACTCACTTAATTAATATCTAGCTCCAAGAGTAGTACCACTCAACTTTATTGTCATGTCGGACTAGGTCCACCTGTAGGGTTTAACATGACAATCCTTATGATCTCCTCTTGGGGACATTCTCAACCTAGATAACTAGGACACAGATTCCTTCTATAATCAACAACACACACTATAAGTAATATCATTTCCTAACTTATCGGGCATATTGATTTATCGAGCTAAACCTCACCCTTTGTTAAATCAAAGAAATAAATACTAAATATATGTGCTTGTTATTATATTAGGATTAAGAGCACACACTTCCATAATAACTAAGGTTTAGTTCTTTTACTAAGTCAGTACAAAAGAATATACCTAAATGATCCTACTCAATACACTTAAAGTATATTAGTGTAATTTATTAGTCAAGATAAACTAATACTTAATTACACTACGACTATACTGATAGTTTGTTCCTTTCTATCTTAATCGCGAGCAACTGTTTATAATTTATAGAGAACCGACAACATGATCTTCTGAGTGTGGCACCACACTCCATGTTGTCTACTATATAAATTAATTGAACAATTACATTTAATAAATAAATGCAGATATTGACCAATGTGATTCTTTTAATTTTACAAATAAATGTTTACAAAAGCTAGGCTTTTAGTATACACTCCAACAAGTCCCTCTTTCTTTATTATGCCTAGTAAACTACGTCTTCACTCCAGAATTTCCTTGCTTGTGATTGGCTTTTCAGTGGTAAGAGAATGTTGGAGGCGTATGACGAGGTGTTACCAACCCCTGTATGATTCGACTTGTCGCGTCCAACATAAATGCTCCTTTATGATTATGTAACATATATCTTCTCTCTCTGCTACGTCACTCGAGCATTTGCCCCTTTTCTATAATCCTCAACGACTATTGAGAAGAAAGTGTTTTGATCTAATGACGGTTATGTATTTTCTAAACCATAAACCCTTCGTCTTCTTATCAACTTTGTCCCTTCCTTTCTTGCCTTAGTGGTCTTTTCTTGCTGCAGTCTTTGATAAAACCTCGCGCTCACCGCTTTTCGGCGATCTCCTTTCTTGATTCCAGTAAGTAACTTGTTGTTCCGCTAACCTTTACTTCTGTCTATGGCTGAGGAAACGATTGCTCCTTGGTATGTCCAGATTTCTTCTTCCTTTGATAAAAATGCTAGGCTTTCCATCCGCCATCAATATGAAATCCCCCAGGAATATAGCATCTTAATCCCGAAACCAGATGATCATCCTCATCGTCCCCCCGCTAATTGCATGACTTTTTTCAAGGATCAATTGATAGGGGGTTTAAGGTTTCCCATTCCTCCTTTCCTAATTGAAGTGAGCCAGTATTTTGATATTCCTTTGCAGCAATTTGCACCTAACGCCTTTCATTATCTATGTGGAACCTACATGCTATTTCATCTGTTAGATATCCCTCCTACTCCCAAAATTTTTTCATGTTCTCTTACCCAAAGTGTTCGGAGCCCGTGTTTTCCTGTTCCAATCCCGGACTAAGATGGTCCTTTTTGAGGATATGCCCTCGTCTCTTAAGGCTTGGAAATCTCGTTTCTTCTTTATAAAGTTTCCAGGACCAATTCCTTGGTCTCATGCCTGGAGATCCTCCTTACCTCCCTTGCCCAACATAAGGGAGTTTCATCTTCATCCATCTTTTCCTATTTATTGTGAAAAATTGTTATGTCGTCGACTTCCTATCCCTAAGTGGCTGAGGGTCGATCTTCTATACTTATTTGGTCTAAGCCCCGTCAAGCCTGCTACACAAGGCTCTTTAGGTAAAATCTTACTTCTTCCTTATTGATTTTTACTAACTAAACCATTTTTTCTTTCTCTGTAGTGGAAAATTTTTATTCTGCTTTAATCGATGAAGAACTGTGTCTGGAAGAGGACGCAATTCATGCAAAAGAACAAGAGCTTCTTGCTGTCGTTACTCTGCCGCCTCCAATTGAAGATCCGGCTCCTTTAGCTGAGGTATCCAGCTCTCAAGTGGTTCCTGAGGCTCCCGAAGGCCTTCCTGCAGAAAGCCCTGTTGTTTCTTTGCCAACTGTTGCTTCACCAGTGGCTGCTACTACCTCATCATCCACTCCCCTTCCTATCATTGAGCTTACGTCTCCTGTGAGCTCTAGTAAATCGAAAGCTGAAGTTGCTCCTGGTAAACGCCCGGGGCGCAAACTCACTAGAGCTCCTCCTCCCAAAAGGAGACTCATCCTTTCCACCGAAGAATTGTTCTCAGAAGACTTTACTTCAACTACTCTTCCTTCTGATGAACTTACTTTGGCTGACCTCTATCCTTCTCTCATTTTCTCTACTCCACCTTCCTCTAGTACCACTGCTCCTGGTGGCCCTTCTTTCACCTTTCCTCTGTCTGTACCCACATCTAGATCTTTACCTTCTTTACCTTCTTCTTATCTAGTTTTTGCTCCCCCATCTATTCCAACTTCTTCTTTTTCTACAGGCTCTTCTGCCATTCCCCTTCTCCCTATCTTACTGGGAGGTTCTTTTGCTGATGCCTGGGAAAAAATTCAATCTCTTTTTGGGGAGCTCTCTCCTCTCGAGGCAATTGACCGATTTTCTAACAAGGAAACCCAGGTATGTTTGTCAAAATTTATTTATTATCTATCTTTTACTATTTTATGATCCTTTATCATGTTCCCAGCGATGGCTAGAGAATATGGGTCTATCTCGGTTGATGCACAACTTATATGATGAGAACAAGAAGCTAAAATCAGAGAACGAAAAATTGAAACAACGGGTTACCGAGTTGTCTTCTGCCACGCTTTCCCCTGTCTCCAAGAAACAACTTGAAGTCCAAATTGAGAGTCTCCAGTCGCAGTTCAAATCGGCTACGGATCTTAACAAAGAATTAACTTCCAATTTGGAGAAACGGGCGGCTGAGTTCGGCAAGTTAATGGTTGATTATGAGTCGACATTGGCTGATAAACTTAAGGCCTTGCTGCTGAAGGATGACGAAATAACTTCCTTGAATACTTCCCTAAATTCGGCTAAAACCGAGGTCTCCGCCAAATAAGTCGAACTGAAAACTTCCCAAACGGCTTTGGTCATCTACAAGGCTAATAAAGACACTCGCTTCAAGGATAGGACCACCCTCATGATTAACTCTACTGAGTTCAATAGGCCGATCGTGAAGTCAATCTTGGCAGCCTTCACTGCTGGAGCTGAAGGGGTGGTGCAACAATTGCGAGAAGAAAGCTTCTTATGTCGCGATCCTCCTCCCAACTTCCTGAACCGTCGCAAACTTCTCAATAACAGGCCTCCTGATATGTTTCTCCAGTTGACAATAGAATGATTTTCTTACTTGAATTCAAACCATTGTAAGGTGGACTAGGATTTGTGGTGACAGCCTGGTACATTTATGTAAAGTTGAACTTCCCGCTTTATTATTAAATCTGTGCCTCATTATGGTGATTGTTTGTTTTGTCTAAGTATGTTGAATGTCGCCCGGCTGGCCGCCATAAAACTTCACTCAATATACTATAATGTCCTTTATTTCGACCGATCTACTGTGACCGGTCGATGCATACTAGTATTGACAAGTATCGCCTGGTGTTTTGTAGTTAATTAAGTCCCGTTCGATTTGGTACAATCCTATCGTAATATTCTCAATATCAGTCGGTTTATTATACTCGATTAATTCATACTTATATTTATGAATATCGTCTAATGTATTATACTTAACCAAATTTCATCTGGTTCATTATGGTGGATGTCACCTGACTTACCATTATAAACCTCTGATCAACATATTAGAATAGTATTTATCTCGGTCGGTCTATTATGACCAACCGATTCATACTTATGTTTATGATTCCCGTCCGGTAGTTTCTAACCAAGTCACGTTTGCTATGCTAATTTCAACATCAATTGGTTTACTATACCTGGTTGATATATCCTTATGCGGGAACATATCGACTAATGCCTTATACTCAACAAAATTTCGCCCGGTCTATTATGTCCCTCCGGGTTTATTGTTTTACTCAAATAGATAATCTGAACTTATAGCACCCGACCAATTTCCCCCATATTTGTTTGATTCTCTTAAGAATCAAGCCCATATCGAGAGAAACTTGGTCGCATTTTCTGAGGAAGATTACCCAACTTAACATCTTTTTCTTGGGATTCATCCTTCTTTTTGAATTCGATTTTATCCTTTGATGACATTACCTATTTATGACGATTAGGATTCCGAGTACTTTTCCTTTTTCTACTTCTTCTGCTATCTTTATTTGGGGGTTTTAGCATAGATCGAAAGGAAAAACAAGGGTTTAAGAAGTTCTCTTCCGCTTTCCAACTTTTTCTTCTCCTTCCTCGATTCACCTTCCTTCTACTGTTCCGCCATGGCTTCTTCTCCTCCTGCGTAGTTTCTCTCGTGTGTTTCTGACCTCACAGAGATAGAGGAAATGGATTTACTAATGAGCTATGGTTTTCCTTCATATATAGTTCGTCCCACTCCTCAGGATAGTCCTCATCTCCCTCCTCTTGGGTGTATATCTATCTTTCGAGACCAAGTTCTACAAGGTTTTCGATTCCCTCTTCATCCCTTTTTTCCTGATGTTAGTACCTACTACAATATTCCCCTTAACCAGTTTATCCCTCAGTTCTTTTCGATCCTCATGGGTTTCATTGGAATATCTAAACTGTTAGATTTTCCTTTATCCCCTCGTCTTTTTCATCACTTCTTCGTTCCGCGCCAAGTAGACATAGGTGTTTTCAAATTTCAGTCTCACCCTAAGGCTATTTTGTTCAACCGAATTCCCCCTCAAGGGGAATGGCGTCACAAATTTTTCCTTATGTGTCTCCCTTCTCCTCCTCCTTTTCCTATCCAATGGATATATAACCTACCTCCAGTTCCTAGTACCAACAATCTCCTGAATGATCCCTCTGTTGCTTTTGCTTTATCTAAACTAAAGGGGGTGAAATTCAGCTTACCCCATTTGATTGTGGAAGGTTTGATGTTCCCTTTTGGAATAAGTAACATCGACACTCCCTTAGATGGCTCTTTTGGTATGTATAAACATTTTGCACTACATTTACTGATTAGTATATCTCCTCCATAATGATGCCCAATTCTTGCGTTTCAGCTGATGCTCTTCTTCCGACTTTCATGTATAAGAACACTACTATGACTAAGTCTTTTGTGAATAATCTCGGAGAGGAATGGCTGCAAACTTACCAGGCTAATCCTAATTCCTCTACCCTGGGTCTGCTATCTAAAGAAGAGCAAAAAGCAGAAGCTGTGGTAGCCATGGAAGAGGAAGAAGAACAACCCTTCATTGCCTTAGTCAAAAAACCAAAGCTTACTTGTAACGCCCGCCCTCCCACTGCTCAAGGAGGGGCGAGGTTACTTACTTACATACGTGCATACATATAAATTCATGGCAGCGGAAACAGTTATTTAAATATATATATTTTTTATACTAACTACAGTAAACATCAGGCTTATCATACTGAACATATAAACATACTAGTATTCATGCATACTACTTAATTAATGCGAACTACTTGAAACATAATTCATGATATCATAAGAATACTAGTATGAAACATGAAGGATATAAGTGTTGAACTATCCATACTAGTTCAAGTACTATCAAGACATAAAAACAACACATGGTTTGTATGCAAAACTTAGAACATAAAACATATCCTAAAGAATCATAACATGATGTCATAAGTGCACATACATAAAGCATATCATAAGGAATCATAACATGAGTGCACATAACACTAAGCATACCATAAGGAATCATATCATGATGTCATAAGTGCACATAACATAAAGCATATCCTAAAGAATCATAACATGATATCATAAGTGCACATAACATAAAGCATATAACCTACAACATGGTGACCTAAATTTCATAGCACATCATACGGAGTCATTATCATGCATGGTTGGGGGTTTTGATCTTCCTACAAACCCTAATTCATTGTTGGCCGAAACCTAAAGGTGAGGTTCCAACTTTTAATACCACATGTAGCATGAAACTAACAACATATAAGACATCATATTTCATAAGGAAGCATAAATAGGCATGGTTAGGTTTCAAAACTTTGCCCTAAGTCCAATTTCAACCTTGGCTGAAACCTAAATGTGAGGCATTTAACTTTTAAATACAACGTGAAGCATGAAACTTAAATCAACCATATAATAATGATCATACATCATAAGGAAGCATATACAAGCATGAATAGATTTCAAAACCTTGCCCTAGACCTTATTTCCAACTTGGCCGAAACATCAAGGTAAGGGTTCTAAATTTTTAATACCACATGGAGCATAAAACTCTTAACTAATAGCATATAAAAGATCATGTATCATGAAAGAGCATAAACAATCATGTTTTCATTTCAAAACTTTGCCCTAGACCATGTCTCTTAACTTGGCCGAAACTTCAAGGTGGTGCTCTAGGTTTTTTTTTTCATGCAACATAAGCCATGGATATTTAACCTAACATAGCATAAGAAAGCATACATCATGAAGAAACATCAAACAAGTATAGTTAGGTCAACAACTTTTCTCTAAGCCTTTTTAATTCAACCTTGGCTGAAACCTAAGGGTAGGGTTTCTAGGGTTTTCATGCAACATAAGACAGGAAAATTTCAATCTAACCTTGCATAGAAAATCATACATCATGAGGAGCATAAACAAGTATAGTTAGGTCTCAAAATCTTGCCCTAGACCTTGTATTCATCTTTGGCCGAAACCTAAAGAAAGGTTCTAGGTTTTGTTTATACATCATGTAGCATGAAAAACTTATCTAACCACATATAATAGATCATGTATCATGAAGGAGCATAAATAAGCATGTTTAAATTTCAAAATCTTACTCTACACCTTATATTTTCTTTTGGCCGAAACCTAAGGTAGGATCCTAGGTTTTTATTCATACATCATGTAGCATAAAAACTTATCCAACAACATATGATAATTCATGTATCATGAAGGAGCATAAATAAGCATGTTTAGGCTTCAAAATTTTACTCTAATCCATGTATTCTCTCTTGGCCGAGACTTCAAGATTGAGGTTCCAACTTTTTGTTACAACATGAAGCATAAATTTCAACTTGACAACCATAAGTGACCACAACTCCTTATCTTGGCCGAGACTTACAAGGAAAATCCCAAAGTTTTTTTTCAAAAATATTTTTAAACGTCAAGCGTATGAAAACTATTGTACTGCAGGTGAGAGGATACTTACATCCCTTGCTTAACTCTCTAAGAGAAGAAATCCTTGGTTGTGAAGCTTTTCCTAGAGAGCAACCCTTCTTGCTTCGTTCGGCAATAGTGAGGGAGAGGAGGGTGGTTTCGGTGGAGAGAAGGAGGAAGGAGAAAGAGAGCAACAAAAATGAAAATTTTCATTCTTTCCTCCTTTTATTCCAATTGAATGGAAGAAGGAAACATGAATTTTTCCTTCCCTTTGCCTTTACTCATCCTTAATGAAGGGAGAAAGTAAAAACTTTCTTTTCATTGTGAGAAGAGGAAGGAAACTTGGACTTCTCCTCCTTAGTAAAGAGAGCCTCCACTTCCTTACCTTTAACAACAATTCCCCTCTTTTCATATCAGCACGCCCTTGCTGGGGCTACTGGTTATGACATGAAACCATTTACCAAGAGGTCCAAGGCTCAATCCTTGGTCATGCCTCTTTTTGGTTCTTTTTATTTTATTTTCTAAAGAAGAATCCACATAAGGCCCATATTATATCATGTATAAATCTATTTGAATTATTAAGGCTTATTTTAATCATGCATAAATCTATACTAATCATGCATAAATCTACATGAATTATTAGAGACCCTATGGGTGTTACATTACTGAGGATGCTCCTTTTAGCGATCTTTTTGGTACTTTTGTGCAAGCTCCTCTCGTTCCGACGCCTATTTCTTTTGAGAGAGGTAAGGCACCAATGTCCCCTACCCATATTATCTCCAATCCTACTCTTAGGATGATGAGACCTTCTCTACTCATCCCCTCTTCTTCTGCTATTGTTTCAACTCCTTCTGCTTCTGCTTCTGAGATGGTTGTTATCCCCTCTATATCTTCTCGACCTCTTGCACTAGGCTTGCCTCCTTTGGCTTCTGGGTCGCGAGCAAAATGAACACCTTGCCGGAGATCTTCTCCAAGGGCAGGGCCCTCAGCGATTCGTGTTTCGATGATTGAGTCAGCACCCCCTGCATTACCACCTTCCATCCCCTCTAGTTCTTCTTCTGCTGCTATTGTTTCTACCACTTCTTTCCCTTCTGTTACTTCTTCTTCTTCCTTACCTTCTTCTTCTTCAGTACCCTCACCTTTATTCAGACAAGCTTTGGGTCTACCTTCCCAAATGGGGCAGACCTCTGATCCCCCTAGTTATGGTTCTCTTCAGTTACAAGGTCTATTGGTTGAGTCTTGGCTACATAGCCAAGAGCAATTAAGGGGCATCAATATTTCAGATCAGGTTGACAATCACAGTCGCCAAGCTATTGTTGTACATATTCTTAGTTATAGGTTACTACCTTCCTGTCATTTTCCTAATCCTCATTATTGTTCTGTTTAGTTTCTTGCTTCAAGTATTCACATAGACCAGCTACTTATGGCTCGGGACCGAGAGAACAGTAAGCTAAAAGCTCAAATAGAAACATTTAAAGTTACTCTCCCTCCTTCTCAGAATCACATGACTCGGCTGCAAGAGAAAGTAGTCTCACAAGATCAGCAACTAAGGGTACTGAGGCAGGAATTACAGGAATCGCAACAATTATTGAAAGACGAAGAGCTCGAAAGGAGAACTTTGGAGCTACAGGTGGACCGATTACATTCTGGTCTTCGACTGAAAATTGCTTTGAAGGAAAAAGCTCTCTTAGATGTTTCTCATAAAAGCTTTGTTTTAGAGAAAGTAGAGAGGCTTCATAGTGTCTTTCTTTCCGAGCAGGCTCAAGATTCAGCCTCACATGACTTTGCTATTCTACAGGAACAAGAACAAAGAAAGGCTCAAGATGTCGAGTTATCGCTGCTCCAAAGGGAACTGGAACAACTGAAATTAGAGAGAGATGCTCTAAAAGATCAAAACACTAAACTACAAGCTGATTTTCTAAGTTATAAGGAGCAGGAGGAGAACCAATGGGAAGAGTGGCGCCTAGCTTATCTAAAGTCTCTGGCGTTTGTTAAAGAATATGTTCATCGAATTGTAGGAGCATTGAATCATTCTGTGTTAGGAATTCTTCAACAACTGAGAGAGGGTGGTTATCTACCTAGGGAACCCCCTTCTTCATTCATAATCCATCGCAGACTAAACAAAGAATTACCCGAAGATTTGACGAGTCATTTTAAGTAAGCAGGGCTATGTATTCAAAAAGATTGGTAATGAAAGAACTTGCAATGAAAAGATTTGTAATGAAAGGAATTGTAATTGAAAAATTTGTAATTAAGTGACTGCAATATCAGGGGAAAGTTTGATATTTACCTGTTTCTTTTTCCAGTTTGTGTTAGCTTAAGATTATTTCCTTTGCAAAGCTTCCGGAAACTGAGCATAAGTGCTACTTTATTCAAGAATTCCTGACTTAATCCTCGGAGTTAAATCTTGTTTTAATAAATTCCTTTGCCGATGATATCTTCCTTGACCATATAATTTTGAGTAGTAAAATTTCCCACAATCTCCTTGAATTTCACTCAGGTAGGCATGTGCCGAGTATCAATCATACTTTAGAAGAATGGGTAATTCCGAGTGATTTTATGTGAGGAACTTCATGGGATTTCTGAGCTCTTAGCTGGGTATAATACTCAAGGTGATTTTAAATAAAGAGCTCCATATGATCGGGCCTCCAGATAGGAAATGTAATGTATATATATGTATATATGGAATCCCCCTCGAACCTTGGCTCTTGATTCAGCATGGAATACCAAATGGTTTTTGTGAAGAAATCTGTATAACTTTGAATATAATCTCGATTGATTATGCTTTTATGATAATTTAAAGTCTCCGGTTCCTCCCATGAGGACCCGTCCGAGTTACTTCATGAAATTTCTCGATCAACTATGTTCGGTGATAGTTTAAAGTCTCTGGTTCCTCCCGTGAAGACCCGTCCGAGTTACTTCATGAGATTTCCTGATCAACTATGTTCTGTGATAGTTTAAAGTCTCTAGTTCCTCCCATGAAGACCCATTCGAGTTACTTCATGAGATTTCCCGATCGACTATGTTCTGTGATAGTTTAAAGTCTCCGGTTTCTTCCATGAAGACCTGTCCGAGTTACTTCATGAGATTTCCCGATCGACTATGTTCTGTGATACTTTAAAGTCTCCGGTTCCTCCCATGAAGACCCATCCGAGTTACTTCATGAGATTTCCTGATCGACTATGTTCTATGATAGTTTAAAGTCTCCGGTTCCTCCCATGAAGACCCGTCCGAGTTACTTCATGAGATTTCTTGATCGACTATGTTCTGTGATAGTTTAAAGTCTTCGGTTCCTCCCATAAAAACCCGTCCCAGTTACTTCATGAGATTTCTCGATCGACTATGTTCTGTGATAGTTTAACGTCTCCGGTTCCTCCCATGAAGACTCGTCCGAGTTACTTCATGAGATTTCTCGATCGACTATGTTCTGTGAGAGTTTAAAGTCTCCGGTTCCTCCCATGAAGACCCGTCCGAGTTACTTCATGAGATTTCCCGATCGACTATGTTCTGTGATAGTTTAAAGTCTCCGGTTCCTCCCATGAAGACCCGTCCGAGTTACTTCATGAGATTTCCCGATCGACTATGTTCTGTGATAGTTTAAAGTCTCTGGTTCCTCCCATGAAGACCCGTCCGAGTTACTTCATGAGATTTCCCGATCGACTATGTTCTGTGATAGTTTAAAGTCTCCGGTTCCTCCCATGAAGACCCGTCTGAGTTACTTCATGAGATTTCCCGATCGATTATGTTCTTATGCAAAACTAAAGCGCTTGCACTAACCTTGTAATGGTCTAACGTTTTCTGAGCTTTTCTTAAGGAAATTGGATAGGTCCTACCGTAAGGTTCTCAATTGTTGGTCACTTGAATAGATTACAAAGGTTCGGCCAATAATTGTCAAACTGCCGGAACCACTTTTATTTCTCGGGCGACGTTTGCCTTGCATTGTATCCATTAAGAGAAATAGAGTACATAAACTATAGGCACACTTGTTCTTAGTTCACCTGGAACTTTCTTCAAATAATTAGGATTTGTTCCTTCAGACGTATTCTTTGAATGATGTGATCTTGTTAGGTGCGATAAGGCTGTAAATGATTTGCACTCCAGGGACGCTCGAGAATTCTTCCTTCAGTATCCTGAAGATAATATGAACCCGATCCGAGCTTTTCTATCACTTTGTAAGGTCCTCCCCATTGTGGTGCTAACTTGCTGACATCCCTAACGGGTTTAACACGCTTCCATACCAGATCTCCTACTTGGAAAAATCTTGGGATAACTCTTCTGTTATAATTTTTCCTCATTCGTTGTCGATATGAGGTGAGACGAGCTGCAGCCTTGTCTCTAATTTCTTCTATCAAGTCTAGCTCCATGAGTCCCCGACCAGCGTTGTCTTCATCATATAATTGTTTTATATCAGATTCTATCCCCACTTTGATGGGAATTATTGCTTCTCCTCCATAAACTATTTGAAAAGGAGTAATTCCTGTTGCTTCTCGAGGTGTAGTACAATAGCCCAAAGAACACTGGGTAATTCATCTACCCAGCTACCTCCAACATGATCCAGTTTGGTTTTTAAGCCCCTTATGATTTCTCTATTAGTTACTTCTGCTTGACTATTACTTTGTGGATACGCCACGGAGGTGAATGCCTGAATAATACCATAACTTTTGCACCAGTCCAGGATTCTATCTCCTTGAAATTGTCTTCCATTATCAGAAACTAACTTATGAGGGATACCGAATCTACATATGATATTTTCCATAGGAATTTAATAACTGCATCTTTAGTAATCCGAGCAAGTGGTTCCGCTTCTACCCATTTAGAGAAATAGTCTACTGCTACTAATAAAAACCTTCTTTGTGCAGCTGCCATAGGAAATAGGCTCACTATATCCATGCCCCACTAATCGAAGGGACATGAGACTATAGAGGTCCTCAATAACTGCGTAGGATGATGCGGAATATTTTGATGTTTCTGACAAGAAATACAAGTTCTTACCAATTTGTTGGCATCCTCGTGTAGAGTAGGCCAGAAATATCCTGCTAATAAAATGTTACGAGCTAAGGATCTTCCTCCTATATGACTACCACACGAGCCTTGATGAACCTCCTGTAAAATAAATTGTATATCTTCTGTGCCAATACACTTTAGTAAAGGTTGGGAGAAAGCTCTCTTATATAACTGCTCCCCTATCATAGTATACTGAGCAACTCTCTTCTTAAATATCCTTGCCTGTTCTGCATCTCTGGGAAGAATGTCTTGCTGTAAATACAATATGATTTGTGCCCTCCAGTCGTCCTGTATTTCTACGTCAGCTTGTCTTTCATTACAGGATATTAACAGAGTCTGTTCCACTGGTCGATTAGATTCCATGGTGTTATAGTGGAGGCCAATTTAGCTAATTCATCTGCTACCTGATTTTCAGACCGAGGAACTTTTTGTATATTTATTCTTGAAACTGAGACTTCAACTTATCAAATACCTCAGCATATAACTTTAGCTTGTCGTTATTAATTTCAAAGTTACCTGATAGTTGTTGGGCTGCTAACTGAGAATCAGAATAGATGAGGACCCGAGCTGCTCCTATATGTCGAGCGGCCTTCAATCTGGCTATCAATGCTTCATATTCTGCTTCATTGTTAGTGGCTCTATAATTCAACCTGATAGAGAGTTGAAGTTTGTCTTCCCTTGGAGATATAAGAAGAACACCAATTCCGCTACCTTGTCTGGTTGAGGAGCCATCCACATAACCTTTCCAAATATTTTCTTCCTCGGAGCCTTGAACTTCTATAATGAAATTTGCTAGAGCTTGTGCCTTGATGGCCGAGCGAGGTTGATACTGTATGTCATATTCACTAAGTTCAGTCGTCCATTTGATCAGCCGACCTGATGCCTCTGGGTTGAGTAGCACCCGTCCGAGCGTACTGTTGGTCAATACAACAATTTCATGTGCTAAGAAATATGGGTGCAACCTCCGAGCAGTCAACACTAATGCATAAGCCAACTTCTCTAGCGTAGTATATCTACACTCAGCTCCTTTTAATAAATGGCTGAAAAAATATACAGGTTGTTGTTCTTTCCCTTCCTACCTAACTAATACAGAGCCTACAATTAGCTGACAAATACACCCAGAGGGTCTCTCCTACTATAGGCTTAGCTAATACAGGAAGGGCAGACAAGTAATCTTTTAATTCTTGGAAGGCCTTATCACATTCCTCGTTCCACTGAAATTTGTTTGCCTTCCGGAGTATTTTAAAGAAGTGGAAGCTACAATCGGCCGACCTGGAAATGAACCTAGACAAGGCTGTAATTCGGCCGGTAAGTCTTTGAGCTTCCCTCATGTTGTGCGGCAGCTCCATGTTCTGAAGTGCCTTGACTTTGCTCGGGTTGGCCTCTATTGCTCACTCGGACACCATATACCCTATGAACTTTCCCCCTTTTGCTCCGAATAAACATTTGGTCGGGTTCAGCTTGAGCCCATATTGCCTCAATGTCTTGCAGGTCTCCTCTACATCTCTGCACAGATCAACAGCTTGAAGAGACTTAATTAAGATATCATCGGCATATACTTCCATATTTCTTCCAATCTGCTTCTGGAAGACCTTATTCATAAGCCTCTGATAAGTTGCTCCTGCATTTTTTAGTCCGAAGGCATAATATTATAACAATAAGTACCTTCAGATGTTATAAAACTGACCTTTTCTTGATCCTCCTTAGCTAGGGGAACCTGATGATAGCCCTGATAAGCGTCTAGCATAGAGATTTATTCACACCCAGCAGTGGAGTCTACCTGTTGATCGATCCGGGGTAAGAGATAATAATCTTTTGGACAACTTTTGTTGAGATCCTGGAAATCAATGCATACCCGCCATTTGTTTCCTGGCTTAGAGACTAAGACCACATTAGCTAGCCAGCTAGGAAATTGTACCTCCCTGATGTAACCAGCCTCCATGAGTTTAGTTATTTCTTCCTTGATGATTTGGTTCTGCTCTGTGCTAAAATTTCTTTTCCTTTGCATGATCGGCCGGGCATCTGGGAAGACATGCAAAGAATGCTCCATTACTGTAGGAGAAATGCCCAAGACCTCCTTGGGCGTCCAGGCAAACACATCATTATTCTTCTTCAGGCATTGCACCAGTTCCGCTTTCAGAGTGGGATCAAGATCAACTGCAATATAAGTAGTAGCTTCAGGTCGCCCGGTCTGAATCTGGACTTCTTCCTTTTCTTCATAAACCAGAACAGGCATCTTTTCCTGAATGGCATTGACTTCCATTCTTTGAATTTTTCGTGCAGCATTAGCTTCTGTCCGAATGATCTCTACATAACATTTTCGAGCTGTCTTCTGATCACCTCGCACTTCCCCAACCTGGTCATCAACAAAGAATTTAATTTTTTTACAAAAAGTAGAAACGACTGCCCTAAACTCGTTTAGGGTCGGTCGACCCAGTATCACATTATAAGAGGACGCGGGGGTATCCACCACCATAAAATAAGATCTTCTTGTTCTCATTAGGGGCTCCTCCCCCAGAGATATGACCAACTTTATTTGACCGAGCAGTTGTACTTTGTTACCCGTGAATCCATATAGAGGAGTTACCATCTGTTGAAGTTCGCTCGGGTCGATCTGTAATTGATCGAAAGCCTTCTTAAAGATAATATTGACAGAACTACCAGTGTCTATAAAGGTACGAGAAATAGTATAGTTGGCTATCACGGCCTTGATTATTAATGCATCATCATGGGGTATTTCTACCCCCTCAAGATCTCTAGGTCTAAAGCTTATTTCGGGACCAGCTGCTCGTTCCATGCTACACCCCACAGCATGGATCTCAAGTCTTCGTGCATGTGCTTTTCTAGCCCTATTAGAATCCCCATCAGTGGGCCTGCCCACGATCATACTGATATTGCCCCGGGAGGAATTACTCCTATTATCTTTTTGTCGGGCTATCAGGGCTTCATACGGAGTCTTCTCTAACACCTGGCTTGTACCGACAGGGGTAGGTAATGCATCCTGCCGAGGCTCGACCGGGCGTTATTCCAATTTGAGCAGACTTTGCTGCCTAGGGTACTGCTGTCGATAATAGTTTTGTCTTTTGTAGCGCTCCCTGTTTGCTCTTTTATTTCTCAAAACAAAACAGTCTTCAGTATGATGACTGCTAGTTTTATGATAAGTGCACCATCTTCTGGGCGCTTTTGGCTGTATCTCCACATGCTACACTGCTTGCGGACGATATTCTGGCTGACGATGAGGTGGATGAATCGCTCGAGGCCCCCTTGGTGGAGGAACATGAGCAGGAGCTTTCTCCTTAACCAGAGTAGGAGAAGAAGTAATGCCCTCCTTTCTGAAGACAGCTTGAGCTTCTTCCACATTAATAAATTCAATGGCACATTCAATTAAGGAATCAAAATTGGTAGGAGGGTTTCTCACTAGATCTTTGAAGAAATCATTATCATTTAAACCTTGAGAGAAAGCGCTTACCAAGATTTCAATAGTAGCGTTGGGTACATCGATAGCTACCTGATTGAATCTTTTGATGTAGGCTCAGATGGACTCTTTGGATGCTTGTTTAATTGAAAATAGACTCCAAGGAGTCTTATGATACCTCTTGTTACTAGAAAAGTGATGTAGAAAAACTTTCTTGAAATCCTTAAATTTTTGAATAGATTTTTCTGGTAATCTCTTGAACCAACGTTGTGCTGCTCCCCCGAGTGTAGTAAGGAACATTCAACATTTTACCCCATCGGAGAATTGTTGTAATAATGCTACATTTTCAAATTTCAATAGATGATCCTCTGGATCTGTAATCCCAGTGTATTCACCGATCTAAAGATTTTGATATCGCTTAGGAAGCGGATCATCCAGCACCTTTTGAGAAAATGGAGAGATGACTTTTTCCGACAAGCTATCACTAGTAATCATTTTCACTTTACGCTTTTCTCTATCTGGTGCTTCGCCAGAAGATTCTTGAAACACAGGCCTTCGTCCTCCCTGTTCCATAGGAGTATGAAGAAAGGCTCGTGGGCGCCTTGTCGGAGAGGTTGTGGTTGGAGGAAAATATACATGTTCTTCCTCTTCGGGCTCCTTTCCCTTTCGGTGCTCAGTAGTTGAAATTGCTGGATTATGAGCTACCTGCAGAGTGGCTCCAGTATGAGCTTGTTGTTGTTGCTGTTGTTGTTGCAGAGCCTTCTGCACATGAGTGTTAATGAGGAAATCCATATCCTCCCGGCTAATGGTGAGTAGATTTGATTTTCCAGCCTCTTCCATCTTGTAGTCTTAGATTCAGGAGAAGTTCCCATAGACGGCGTCAAATTTGATCCTATCTGAGAAGCTTGACAAAATGGAGAGCTGGGAGAAAAAACCTACTGCCTTGATGAATAATAATACCTGACTGAATATCAATCCGAGAAACCCAAAGCAGATCGGGAAGAGTAGAATCACAGAATACCTTCCTGGTGCAAAGCTCCAATGGCGAGGAAGAGATCTAACTGAAGAAAACCCAGATCCAGAGCTTCCAAGGCTTCCTGCGCAAAAGAGACCAACCAACACTATCGTCAGTGCCCTAAGACCGGGGTGGGAACCCCTGGCTAGGCCCTCCGACGCTTAAGTCAGTGATCTCTCTCGGTGTGAAAGAAGGAAGAAGAAGAAGATGAACAGTAGTTGAGAATTAGGGATATGAATGTGCACAATGATGTGAACTTACCTTGCCAACGGAGAGGATTCCCCTTTTTATACCACTTCATATAACCTCCGTAGTCATGAAGTGGACCCCGGTTTGTTAGAGTTTGTTATGAGATGACGTAAGTTGCATACTTGTGGTAAATGACTTTTAAGGAATCTTTTTTGTACGCCAGATGTACCTTCTTTGTCGTCTAGTATCTGCAGAAAAGTCTAAAAACACATTCCCGTCAAATATGTAAAACCTATTATACAATCACATACTGCAAATATCTTCATTAAACTACTTTATTTGAAATATTTACTTCTGTCCTGTTTCACAAGTTATTTCAAAGTGTATCTATCGTTCCTACTTGCCCCTCCTATTTTTGCTATATCATAGATAGCTTAATATAACATTGTTCCTTGTATCGGTCGAAGCTGAACTTAAACTAGGTCTGGTCAATTATTATTACCTCTCATGAGGCTCCTTGGGCAATACCTGTCTGTGCCCCTCTAGGTTTATTATCCCAGCTAGCACTGGGCTATATTTTACCAAGTATGTAATCTTGATCAATATTGGTATATCTTTTCAAGGTATTATTCAGCCTAGATTGGTCTACCTCTTTCAAGGTATGTCTCGGTCGATATTTCCCTACTCACTGGGAAGTATATCTCGGCTGATATTGGCCTTCCTCCCTGAAGGTATGTCTCGATCGATATTGGCCTGTCTCCCTTGAGGTATATCCCGACCGATATTAGTCTACCTCCTTGGAGGTATATCCCGGCCGATATTAGCCTACCTCCTTGGAGCCACATCCTGATCGATATTGGCTTACATCCTTTGAGGTATATCCCAGCCGATCTTAGCCTACCTCCTTGGAGGTATATCTTGATCGATATCGGTCTACCTCCTTGGAGGCATATACCGGCCGATATTGGCCTGCCTTCCAGGAGGTATATTTCGATCGATATTGTTCTACTTCCTTTGAGGTATACCCCAGCCGATATTAGCCTACCTCCTTGGATGTATATCTTGATCGATATTGGTTTGCCTCCCTGGAGGCATATATCGGCCGATCTTAGCCTACCTCCTTGGAGGTATATCTTGATCGATATGGGTCTGCCTCCCTGGAGGCATATACTGGCCGATATTGGCCTGCCTTTTAGGAGGTATATTTCGATCGATATTGGCCTACTTCCTTTGAGGTATACCCCGGCCGATATTAGCCTACCTCCTTGGAGGTATATCTTGATCGATATTGGCCCATCTACTTGGAAGCATATCCCAGCTGATATTGGCCTTCCACTCTGAAAGTATATCCTGATCGGTATTGGCTTTCCTCCCCGGAGGTATATCTCAGTCGATATTGATCAATCTTCTCAACTCAGCTATCTCCTTTCCCTTCCTCACCGGGGATCCATGAAACCTAACCCATATCAATGACGATGAGGTTGAGTGGAACTACTCTTGGACTAAGATATTAATTGAGTTGTCAGTAACTCATTTAATTAGTGGTTATTCGACATCTTAAACACAGGGAGACTAACACACTCATAATAAGAAGGAGCCCAAAATGTAATTTGGGATTGGTGCGGTAGTTCAATAATAATTCTTTTTAGTGGTATGAATTATTATTGATGAAATTAAGTTATGTGTTCATGGCGAGCACGGGAAGATTATTTTCATCGGGAGACCAAAATCAATTCCTCCTCTCGGTCCCTATCGTAGCCTCTTGTATATAGAGATTTATACCCACTACATACCCACTTCTTACCCACCTTTATACCCATCCTAATGGGGTCGGCCAAGTAAGCTTGGAACCCAAGCTTGGGACGGCCAAATAAATAGAATGAGTTGAGTTGGAGTGGCTGGCCCTAACTTGAACCAAGCTTGGTGTGGCCGACCACATCATATTAAAAGGGATTTTATTTTTTAATCTTTTTTTAATGTGGATATCATGGTTTTAAAAGAGAAGTTAAAATTTAAATATTTCCTTTTATTGCTTTCTACAAAAGATTAAGAAAAGATTTGAAATCTTTCTTTATTTGTAGATTGAAAGGTAGATTTTAATTTTGAGAAAACTTTCCTTTTTAACCATGTTCATGATTTAAAAGAGAGTTTAAAAATTAAATATTCTCTTTTATAAGTTTCTACAAAAGATTAAGAAAAGATTTGATATCTTTCCTTATTTGTATATTGAAAGGAGATTTTAATTTTTAGAGATAACTTTCCTTTTTGGAAATCATCAACATGTTTAAAAGAAAGATTTTAATTTATAAAATTTTCTTTTTACAAACCACCATGAAGGGAAAAATTATTGGAGAATTTTTTTATAAATTTTCGGAAATAAATTATGAAGTTTTAATTATTGTGTTAATTAAAACTCTCCTTGTTTTGGATATTAAAGTGGCCGGCCATTATAATTAAGAAATGGATTTTAATTTTAATTAATTAAAATTTTCTTTTCATGGCAAAGGAATTAAGGAATTTTTTATTTAAATTTTCTTATTTTCCAAGGCCAAGGATTATAAAAGAGGGGGTAGAGGTGCCTTCAAGAGGATAACTCTATTCTATTTCTTCCTCTCTTTTCTTCCTTGGTTGTGGCCGACCCTAGAGGTTCTCCCTCTCCTCTTCTCTTCTTCTTTAGTGGTCGGTTTCATCCTTCTTTTGGAGTTGGTGATGGTGGACGGTTCTACCTAGGAGAAGAAGGAGAGAAAGGAGGTTTTGTTTCTTGCATCGCTTGGAGCTTGGTGGTGGTGGTCGGACCTCTACTTCTCTTGGAGAATTGATGGTGGCCGAATCTAGCTTGGAGAAGAAGGAGCTTAGTGGTTCTCATCTTGGAAGATCGTTGCCCACACAACGTCTGAGATTATAAGAGAAATATAGTAGAAGATCAAGAGGTTATTTGCTTACAAAAAAAGGTATAACTAGTAATTGTTTTCCGCATCATACTAGTTTTCTTTATATAGTCACAAGAGACATACGATTCTAGCGTTTTCAGATTTGTTTCGAATTTGTGTTTCTTTTGTTTTATTTTTCAAATTTGTGATTCGATTGTTCTTTTTGGCTAAACCAAGAGTTATATAAGGAAATTAAATATTATCTTTCCTTAAAAGGCTTTGTCTAGGCGGTGGTGGATGCTCCCATACCCAAGAAGGCCATGTGCCTCGCCATGCAGTCCTAGAAGCCAATTTTGAAAATTAATATTTAATTAAATTTATAACATAGGTTGATTTGGATCAATAGTGTTAAGTTCCACTTGCGATCCAAGTCTATACAATTAAGAACAGATAAGTTAAATTTGGAATTAATAATGTTAAGTTCCGTTTGCAATTCCTAATTTAACTTCTAAAGAACACAATAGGTTGTTTAGAAAAGGTTCGACACTTGTACAAAATTTTTGTACAGTGGAACCGGTACGATCTTCCTAGGACCAACCAACAATTGGTATCAGAGCTAGATTTGCCTCTGTGTGTTTGGTTTTAAAATAGATTATGCGCATGTCATACATAATTTAAGCAGGATAATAGTAGGATGTGCTAACTTTTGGGCATGGCCATGCACTTAGTGGTCTCACTCTATCAAGAATGATGATGTCTCCCATCATATAGGAGGGATAGATCTCATCTACATCACTCACATCCCTTCGCATAATTTGTTACATACCAAGTAATCGCCTTTATTGTCCACCCAATTATGGGTGACGTTTGACGAAGTCAAAGTATGCAACTCCTTATTTAGGGAACCATGGTGACTTCAGGTCCAAGGACTGATAATCATACTAATAGTCACATGAGAAAGTATATGACTCTCATATAATGATCCATGATACTTTCTCATAGCGAGTCATTCAGTATATATTCTCCAATGCATACCCATGTGTCAACTTGATATCTCTATATCCATGACTTGTGAGATCAAGTCATCGAGTTGACCTACATGCTAGTCTCATCACATTAACATTGTCCCTGAATGTTAATACTTGACTAGGAATGATTAAGAGTGGTGTTCTCTATATCATCTCACTATCAATTCAACCAATCGATTGATATAGATAAGAACCTTCTACTCAAAGACGTTATTATACTTAGTTATTTGGCACCAATACAAGTAAGTATAATAACCATAAAGAAATGCCTTTATAAGTATATAGGAATATGATACATCGAGTCCATACAACAATCATCATATGATTGGCTCTAGGGCTTTAACTAACTAACATCAGCGAAAAAGGGATGAAGAGGGAATCAGAAACCTTGTAAAGCTTGAGCTCAGAAGATCGATATACTTCCTAAAGGAGGAAGATGCGGACCATTCTAAGGAGTAGGGTGAACCATATAGGAAGGAAAACCATAGTTCGCTTGCAATTCCACTTCTTTTAAGTCGATAAGGCTAGAAGCTCACGAAAGAAACCACGCTGGGGAAGGATTGGCCATGGCTGAATAGCAGAAAGAAGGTGAACAAAGGAAGAAGGAGGAATAGTCGGGGAGTAGAAGAAAGCGTCTTAAACCTTTGCCCTTCTTCTGGGCCCTATACCAAAAACCCTTAGAAAGATAGTTGAAAACTGGAAAGAGAAAAAACCCGAAGATCAATAATAGTTTGTAAAAAACTTAGGTACAAAAAAGAAGGGGATGACATAATTGTTATAAACTCAATAAATAAGAGTACACAGAATCATAACTGCCATAAAAAGAGGATGTCGAAGAAGGGGATCAAATTCAAAAAGAAGGCCGAACCCCAAGGAAAGGAAGGTAAGCTTAGCAATCATCCTTGGAAAACGTGACAAGTTTTTCTCTATCTCTACACTTGATTCTTAAAGAATCAAAGAGGTATGAGGAAAATCGGTCGGGTATAAGGTCGATCGGGTAACTTAAGACTATCTATCTGATTAAACAATAAACCTGGACGATTATACTCGATCGGACGGGATTGGGTTAAGTATGAAGCACCAGGCGATCATTGCAAACATAACAGTAAATCGATCAGTTATAATAGACCGGTCGAGATTGAGAAGGTTATAATAGACCGGTCAAGATTAATGATGCTATAGTAGATCGATCGAGATTGATGATGCTATAGTAAATCGGTCGAGATTGGTGATGCTATAGTAAATCGGTCAAGATTGATGATGTTATAATATACTAGTAAAATTAGTTCCTTGTGTAAATAGTAATAGATCGGTAAATATGATAAGGATAAAGATGAGAAGTCAGTTATGAAAAGGGGATAAATTTAGGAAGGGGGCTGCAAACCACCATAAATGGAAAAAACAGGTTTGATAGTAGAGCAAGGATAATTTTAAAATATACAAATACAATAAACATGAAATAAGCATGCAAACCAATTGGTCAGATGAATTCATTAACACAAAAAGGTTAACCTCTCACAAATAAACCAGTTTCTGATAAGAATTGTCATAGCAAGTCATAGTTAACTTTACAATAATTAGAATTAAAGTAAAAAAGGTTACTCTACAGATAATTGAGGAAATAGATCGTCAGGCCTATTAGCAATTAACTTGCATCGATCCAAGAAGTTAGGAGGAGGATCACAAGATAGGAAGCCCTACTCCTGTAACTACTTAACATCTCCCTCAGCTCCGGCAGTATAAGCTACCAAAATAGATTTTACAATTGGCCTGTTGAATTTAGTAGATCTAATTAGGGTCGTGGCCCGATCCTTAAAGCTATCATCTTCACCAGCTTTGTAATCAACCAGAGCTGTCTGGGAAGACCTCAGTTCAGCATCTTTTGTGGAGACCTCTGTTTTAGCTATGTTCACTGAAGTGTTTAAAGAAGCTATTTCATCATCCTTCAAATGTATAGCTTTGAGTTTGTCAGCCAAGGTAGACTCATAATCAGATTTCAGTTTGTTTGTCTCAATAATCTGCTTCTCTAATTTGGAAGATAATTCAGTGTTGAGGTCCGTAGCTGATTTAAATTGAGACTGAAGGCTCTCAAGCTGGGTTTCATATTGTTTCCTAGATTCTTTTGAAAGTATGGTAGAGGGCATCTCAGCAACTTGTTGTTTCAGTTTCTTGTTCTCATAATATAAGTTATGCATTAGCCGAGCCAAACCCATATTGGCTATCCATCACTAAGAATATATTAAGGGGTCATAAAATAGTCAAGGAGAAATAATAAATAAGTAATAGCAAACATACCTTGGTTTCCTCATGAGAGAATTGATCGATTGTCTCGGGAGGGGTAAGCTCTCTAAAGAGAGGGCGAATTTCCTCCCGAGCAGTAATGAAAGAACCTCCCAGCAATATAGGAAGAACAAGGATAGAAGATGAAGTTGTAGAAAAAGAGGAAGTTGGAATAGAAGGGGGAGCAAAAATCAAATAAGAAGAGGATGAAGCAGGTAAAGATCTCGATGCTGGAAGAGATAGAGGAAAAGTAAAAGAAGTACTACCAGGGGCAGTATTGCTGGAAGAAGGAGAGGAAGAAAAATTAAGGAAAGGATAAACATCAACCAAAGTAGGCTCGGCAGAAGAATGGGTAGCAAAAGCAAAGCCTTCTGGGAGTAATTCCTCAACAGGAAGAATGAGTCTCCTTTTAGAAGGGGGAGCCCTAGTGAGTTTGCATCCCGGGCGTTTGCTTGGGGCAATTTCAGCAAGGGATTTTTCTGAGCTTACAGGGGATGTAAGCTCAGCAACGGGAAGAGAAGTGGCTGGTGAGGAAGCAACAACCACTAATGAAGAAATAGTTGGCAAAGAGACAGCAGGAGTTCCTACCGAAAGAACCTCAAGAACTTCAGGAACCACTTGAGAGCTAGAAGTTTCAACCATAGGAACCGAAGCTCCAATTAAAGATGGCGGATTAATTGCAGTAAGAAGTGGTTGCTCTTTAGAATGAAGTTCGGCCTCTTCTATACGTAGTTCCTCATCAATCAAAGCAGCATAAAAACCAGCCACTACACAAAATGGAAGAAAATGTTTTAGTTAGTAAAAATTGATAGAAGAAGAAACAGAACTTTACCTAACGAGCTGTGTATCTTATATTTGACCGGGCTCAAACCAAACAAATACAGAAGATCGCTCCGCATCTATTTAGTGATAGAAAGGTGACGACATAGCAACTTTTCACAATAAAGAGGAAAAGAAGGGTGAAGATGAAACTCTTTGATATCAGGTAAAGGAGGTAAAGAAGATCTCCAAGCATGGGACCAAGGAATAGGTCCCAGAAACTTTATAAAGAAGAAGCGAGATTTCTAGGCTTTAAGAGAAGAAGGCATATCATCAAAAAGGACCATCTTAGTCCGAGATTGGAAAAGAAAAACACCTGGCTCTGCTACCTTTGGATAGGAAAACATGAAAACATTTTGAGGAGTAGGAGGAATATCAAATGTACAAAACAGCATGTATACACCACACAAATAATGAAAGGCATTAGGCACAAATTGTTGAAGAGGAATGTCAAAGTATTGGCTTACATCGATCAGAAAAGGAGGAATGGGAAACCTTAAACCCCCTATCAATTGATCCCTAAAGAAAGTTATGCAGTTAGTAGGAGGATGGTGAGGATGCTCATCTGGTTTAGGAATTATGATGTCATATTCTCTAGGAATTTCATATTGCCTACGAATAGCAAGCCTAGCATCCTTGCCGAAAGAGGATGAAATTTGAGCATACCAGGGGGCAATCGTTTCTTCACCCATAGATAGAAGTAAGGGTTAATAGAACAATAAGTTGCTTACTAAAAGCTAAGAGAGAAGATCAATGGAAGATGGTGAGCACGAGGATTGATCAAAGATTGCAACAAGGAAGAAGCGCTAAGGTAAGGAAAAAGGGACAAAGTCGACAAGAAGATGAAGGGTTTAGGGTTGAAAGAACATATAATAACCGTCAGATTAGAATACCTTTTTGTAACAGACACCGTTGATTATAGAAGCATGCAGTTGCTGGTGTTACAAAGAAGATGAGAAAAGACACGCATCATATGACCATAAATGGGCATTTATGATGGACGAGACAAATTGAATCATGTAGGGGTTGGTGGCGCCTCGTCGTGTGCATCCAACATTCTCTTACCATTGAAAAGCCAATCATAATCAAGGAAATTCTGGAAAAAGGGCGTAGTCTACTGTGTACAATAAAGAATGATGGATTGGGTTTGACAGATCTCGGGTTGAAGACAGAGAATAAGAAATAATAAAAGTCAGTCATGCGTGAAGCACGGTCTGAACTAATACAACTATAAAGGGTAGGCTAACATCGGTCAGGATAACATGTCTATAATAGACAAGCTAATATCGGCCGGGATAACATGTTTACCATAGACAGGTTAGTATCAGCCAAGGCCAAAAAGGTTTGATTGAGTATAACATATTGATTGCATTTGAGGCATTTAGCCTTATATAGCTCGAAGTATATCATCAATTAAATAAGAAACAAATAAGTTTTGTATATACTCAATAGGTAAAGCTTGATCGAGCACTTAATATTGCTCAAGCTATGTAACTCAACTAAACATAAACTCATGTCTAGTCAGTCGGTTGACACCTCCTTCGACTAGACTTGAAGGGAAGGCTAGTGATATGGGTTAGGTTTAGTAGGTCCCCGGTGAAAAGGAGAAAGGAGATAGCAGAATTAAGCAAACATGAATATCGACCGGGTAACATGCTTAAGAAAAATAGGTCAACATCGGTCGGGATAATGGGCTTAAGAAAAATAGGTCAATATCAGCCGGGATAATAGGCTTAAGAAAAATAGGTCAATATCGACTGGGATAATATGCTTAAAGGAAATAGGTCAATATCGACCGGGATAATATGCTTAAGAAAAATAGGTCAATATCGACCGGGATAATATGCTTAAGGGAAATAGGTCAATATCGGTCAGGATAATAGGCTTAAGGAAAATAGGTCAATATCGGCCAGTATAAGACCTTAAGAAAGATGGGTCAAGTATCAACCGGGTTTACATGTTTAAGATAGATAAACTAAGATTGCTTGAATTAGTACATTTGGATGTATATTAGCATTGGGCGGACTTATATGATCGCCTGGATGTGAAAATATACAAGGCCTTACAAGATCTATAGTATATTATCGGACGATTAGGACGTATGTTGAACAATAGTAGTAACACGCCTAGACATTACTTAGGTTTAATTCCGTCCGATTGAAAACATTGTATAAGATCGGACTGTCTGTAACATAATAAAAATAGGGTAAGCAATTATGGATGATAAATATATCTCCATATAGCTTATAAGACAGGGCGAGAACAAATATTTCAAGAATATTCATAAATAGCTTAATGAAGATATCTGTAGTATGTGATTGTATAACAAGTTTGCTAATTTGGCGGGAATAATATTTCTAGACTCTTCTACAGGCACTAAGTGACAAAGAAGGTACATCTGGGGTACAAAAAAGATTCCTTAAAAGCTATTTTCTGCAAGTACATGGCTTACGCCATCTTATAACAAACTCTAACAAACTGGGGTCCACTTCATAACTACGGAGGTTATATGAAGTGGTATAAAAAGGGGAATCCTCTCTGTTGGCCAGGTATGCTTATGCTCAGCACACTCACAACTATCCATTACAAACCCTAATTTCAATCACTGTTCATCTTCTTTTTCCTTTCTTCCTTCCACACTAAGAGAGATCACTGACTTGAGCGTCGGAGGGCCTAGCCAGGGATTCCCACCCCGGTCTTAGGTCACTGACAATAGTGTTGCTTGGTCCCTTGTGCGCAGGAAGTCAAGAAAGCTTCAGATCTTGGTGTTTTTAGTGAATCCCTCCTTTCGTCCTCGGGTCTTCGTATATGGAGGGTGTTCGGTGACTTTATCCTTCCGAATCCGCTTTGGTTTTCTCGGATCGAAAGTTCTCAGGTGTTCTTCTTCATCAGCAGTAAGTTCTCTCCCTAGCTTTTCATTTTGTCAAGCTTCTCAGACAGGATCATGCTGCAACATCAACATCAGACCATGCCTACTTCTTATGACATGATGCACAATCTCAAGGAACTCTTCGGACACCAGAATCGGGCTGCTATGCAGGAGGCTATGAGAAACTTGATGACGACCACCATGACTGAGGAGGCACCCGTAAGGGATCATATCCTCGAAATGATGGCTCTTTTGAATGAGATGGAAATGACAGTGGATATGCTTTAGAAACGGCAGTGTACATTCTGAACTTGGTACCTTCTAAGTCAGTACCCTCTACTCTCACATAATTAACTCTCACATAATTATGGAATGGGCGTAAGCCTAGTCTGAAATATATTCAGATTTGGGGTAGTCCAGCACATGTGCTGAAGGGAGACACTAATAAGTTGGAATCACGTACAGAAGTTCACTTGTTTGCGGGTTATCATAAAGGAACGAAAGGTGGTTTATTCTATAGTCTTAAAGATCAGAAGGTCATTGTTAGAATCAATGCCTGATTTTTAGAAGAGGACTATGTAATGGACCACAAACCCATGAGTAAAATTATTCTTGAAGAAATAAGAGAAGATATGTCTACCTTAGTACCAATGGTTCAAGATGAGATACCACAAGAAACTGTAACACGTGTCATAAATTATAAGTAATGCCTCATTATAGTAGGAGGGTTGTTAGGCAACCTGATAGATTCATGTGTTTGGGAGAATCTTCAGACTTGATCCCTGGTGAACATGAACCTGATCCCTGGATATATGATGAAGCACTCCAAGATAACGATGCATCATCGGTCTATCTATGGACTGAAGCATGCTTTGAGATCTTGGATCATTTGGTTTAATGAAGTGATCTAGTCTTATGGATTCATTCAGTGATCGGATGAGTCTTGTGTATATAAGAAGAGTGACGAAAATGTGGTGGTATTTCTTGTACTATACGTAGATAATATTTTGCTCATTGGCAACAATGTCAAAGTGTTGTCAAACGTAAGGGTATGGTTGTCCAAGAAGTTTGATATGGAGGACTTGGAAGAGTGTGGACATATTCTTGGGATCAAAATAATAAGGGATCGCAAGAAAAAGATGTTGTGCTTATCCCAAGCTTCATACATCGGTACAATCCTAACTCATTTTAGCATGCAAAACTCCAAGAATGTTTTTTTTACCTTTTCGGCATGGAGTACCTTTATCTAAAAAGATGTCTCCTAAGACATCAAAGGAGATAGAGGGCACGAAGGTAGTTCCTTATGCTTCGGCTGTAGAAAGCCTAACATATGTGATGCTATGTACGAGACTAGATATCTGTTTTACCGTGGTCATGGTTAGCAGATATCAAAGTAACCTAGGACAAGGACATTGGATTGTCGTAAAACATATATTGAAGTACCTGAAAAGGAATAGAAATTATATGCTAGTTTACCAAGCAGATGATTTACTCCCTATGGGTTACATGGATTCTGACTTCCAATCAAATAGGGACAATAGTAAGTCGACCTCGGGGTATGTGTTTACTTTGGGAGGTAGAGCCATAGCATGGAGGAGTGTTAAGAAGAAATGTGTTTCGGACTCTACCATGGAAGCTGAGTATGTGGCAGCCTCTGAGGCAGCCAAAGAAGTTGTATGGATCAGAAACTTCTTGATGGACTTAGATGTGATTCCTGGTTTGCCCAAAATTATCATAATTTATTGTGATAATAGTGGTGCAGTAGTAAACTTGAAGGAACCACGAGCCCATAAGGCAAGTAAACCCATTGAGCGCAAGTACCACCTAATACGAGACATCATAAAATGAGGAGAAGTTGTTGTCGCCAAGATTACATCAGTAGATAACTTATGTGCATAAACATTATGATCATTTGTGCATGTTTTAATGCACATACACTTGATGCTCTCCTAGGCCTTTAGTTCTTACATGGCCGAATATTCATGAGCATGAAAATAGAGTTTCAATCAACATACAAGTGAGAGAAAAAGTTAACCACACCATTATCATAGGGTACATAACACAAGAACAAGGGAACATGTTTAGTTTGAGTCTTGAGCTTACCTAGTCCTCTTGTTCATGCTTGGCCGAGAGTCTAAGGTTCATGGATCTAAGTTCTAATTAATCATTTTAGCATGGAAACACTAGATTAACCTCCTACATAAGATACATGTCACAAGAAAAATAATAAGCATATCTAGTCTAAAATTTCTTAGACTCTTCCTTTGTCTTGGCCGAAATTTCCATAAGGCAATCCCTAGGTTTTTAAGCAATCTATCTTCATGGAAAACCATATAAGCTATTGTACCACAGGTGAGGGGAAGCTTACTTAGTGTTCACTTGTTAATCCTTAAGGAAATGGTACCCTTGGTGAAGAGGAAGAAGAGCTTCTTCTTTTAGCACTCCTTTTGATTTCTCTTGCTTGGAAGGGTACACCTTGAAGGCTCCTTCTTGTATCTTAGTTGTCTCTTAGGAAGAAGACTTAAACTCGACTTGTGGTGATGAGGGAGAAGAGCTCTAGTTTCGGCAATGGTGAGGAAGAAGGAAGAAAATGAAATCCTTTTCTTTCTTTCCTTTTTATGCTAAGTGGGTGGAAGAAACAAATATGAACTTTGCTTCCCTTTCTCCTTAATTCATGTATATACATTTCTAATGAGGATATGTCCTCATTCATCTCCCTTAATTCTCCTCATCCTCCCTCTCTTAATCCCCACGAAAATAAGGAGAAAAAAATAGAAAGACAACTTGTCTTTTGCTTACTCCTTTTCCTTAACCAAGAGGTAAACAAGAGGAAGAAAAACTACTTGATTTTCTCTTGTTCCTTCACTTAATTATATCCTCAATTTTAACTACAATTCCCATCATTTTCCATTCATATGTTATTCATTATCCTAGTGGTTATCATACATAATTTTTATTTCTATCCTTTATGAGAGGTTCAAGGTTCAAACCTTCACCTCTTCTTTTTATTTCTCTTATTTCTTTTTCTTTTGATTCTTCTTACTTTTATGCTCTAAAGCAAATAACACCCATATACTTATCTTATAGTTTTGTGGGTGTTACACTTGGGATGACATCACACGGAGGACAACCATAGATAAAAGCCATAATAGTTGAAAATTAGATTTTCTATTTATTGCTTTTATATTCTGCTGTGTGTGTATGTTAGTATACATGTTTAGTAGGTTAGCATAGTTAAAATTCCTCATTTATAAATAACTAAGTGGGAGAGGGATTTTTAAATAAAACCCATGGTCTCCATTACTGGTTTGTAAGTGATGCAAACAAGCTTGCGCGTTGGCTCTGAGTGCCTTCCTCCATATAGGATGAGCTTGTTTGTGGATCACTAGAACAAACTTCCATTTGGGATGACTATAGGAAGTTAATCAAGAGTGTGTGATCTTCCCCATCGGAAGGGGCACAATCTTATTAATGGACTTAGTGTCAAGTAATGGTATACACTTAGGCACAACTAATAGTATCCTCCCCATCGGAGTCACTGCTATTATTTGTGTGACCAAAGGATACCAACTATTAATTTTATTTGTCAAAAATTTAGGTTGACAAGATAATAAAATTAATGGGTTAAAACCCTCCTTTTACAAATGTTGAATTTGTATACGTCCACACTATCGTGGCATACAAAATTCACGGTGGTTTGAGGTGTTGGTTAATTTAAAATAGTATTGTTTGAGGAATCAATATTATTCTAAATTTAGAGTTCTGACCAAAAGTTATTTGTGATTCTTAGGATGACTTTCAACCCACTGTCCATCATACTTCAACAAAATAGACTTACTGGACCTAATTACATAGATTGGAAAAGGAACCTGGACATTGTTCTTACTGCTGAAAGCTATAAATTTGTACTGACTGAGCCTTGTCCTGAAGCACCTACTGGTGAAGCTACCCAAGAGGAGATTGAATATCATAGGAAATGGGTAAAAGCAGATGAGATGGCGCGGTGTTACATTTTGGCTTCAATGTCAAATGTATTGCAACATCAGCATCAAGATTTACCAACGGCCTATGATATCATGAACAATCTCAAGGAACTCTTTGGTCATCAGGATAGGGCTTCTAGGCAAGAAGCCATGAGAAAGATAATGACAGCCACCATGCAAGAGGGTACTCCTGTGAGGGATCATATCCTAAAGATGATGGCTTATCTGAACGAAATACAGATCCTTGGAGGAGAAATTGATGGGGAAACCCAGATCGATATGATCCTCCAAACGCTACCTAGAAGTTTTGAGCAGTTCCGGCTGAACAATAATATGAATAAGAGGATATATTCATTAGCGGAACTACTGACAGAACTTCAAGCAGCAGAAGGATTATTTCGTCACAATTCTCAAAATCACTATGCTGAAAATGGTTCTACTTCTAAACCGAAAGGAAAGAAGAAGAAGAAGAAACAAGCTGGATCAGCAAAGAAAGTGAATAAAACTCAGAGTACAGGATTTAAAGCTGGAGTGAAGAAGCCGAAGGGCAAGTGCTTCATCTGCAAGCAGTCAGGGCATTGGAAGGCGGACTGTCCTCGTAGAAATCAGAACAACAAAGGTATATCTCATGCTCTAGTTGTTGAAACATGTTTAGCGGTGTTATCTACCAGCACCTAGTGTGTAGATACGGGAGCCACTGATCATGTCTGCAATTCCCTGCAGGGGTTCCAGGAAACCCGACGACTAACTGAAGGAGAGATTACTGTCTACATGGGCAATGCTACTAAGGTGGCGGCTGTTGCAGTGGGAGACGTCTACTTATCTTTTAGTAGTAATAGAAATTTGGTTTTAAGAAATTATCTTTATGTACCTAGTTTTAGAAAGAATTTAATTTCAGTTTCTAAACTGTTTTTAGATGGATATTCAGTTTCTTTCAGTAACGATGTAGTTATTAAGAGAAATAAAGTGATTATCTGTTCTGGTACATTAGTTGCAATTTGTATACTTTAAATCCAATTTCTTCCACAAAGCAAAACATGGAAATTTATAACTCATCTTCTAACTCTAATAAAAGAAAAGTACCTTCGGAAATGAACCAAGCATATCTTTGGCATCTAAGGCTTGGTCATATTAACTTAAGTAGGATTCAGAGGCTTATAGCCGATGGATTTTTGGGTTCATTAGAGTTGGAAAATTTTCCAACTTGTGAATCTTACTTGGAAGGTAAAATGACCAAGAGACCGTTCAAGGCCAAGGGGTATAGAGCCAAAGAAGTGTTAGAATTGGTTCATTCTGATTTGTGTGGTCCTATGTCTGTCCAGGCAAGAGGTGGTTTTGAATATTTTGTCTCTTTTATAGATGATTATTCAAGATACGGATACATTTACCTAATGTGCCGCAAGTCCGAGTGCTTTGATAAGTTCAAAGAATACAAGGCTGATGTGGAGAAACGACTAGGTAAAAGTATCAAGACACTACGATCTGATCGTGGTGACGAATACCTCTTAGGAGAGTTTAGGAATTACTTATCAGAGGCCGGGATTCAATCCCAATTGTCTGCACCTAGTACACCCCAACAGAATGGTGTAGCAGAACGAAGGAATAGGACTCTTATGGAGATGGTTAGATCAATGATGAGTTATTCAGAATTACCAAATTCGTTTTGGGGATATGCTCTGGAAACAGCAGTATACGTTCTGAACTTAGTACCTTCTAAATCAGTTTCTTCTACTCCCATAGAATTGTGGAATGGGCGAAAACCCAGTCTAAGACATATTCAGATTTGGGGTAGTCCAGCACATGTGCTGAAACCAGATGCTGATAAGTTAGAATCTCGTACAGAAGTTCTAGTGTTTATGGGATATCCCAAAGGAACGAAAGGAGGTTTATTTTATAGTTCTAAAGACCAGAAGGTCATTGTTAGCACCAATGCCCAGTTTTTAGAAGAAGACAATATAATGGATCACAAGCCCAGTAGTAAAGTTGTTTTAGAGGAACTAAGGGAGGACACGTCTACTTTAGTACCAACAGTACAAGATGAAGTACCACAAGAAACTGCAACACGTGTCACACATGATATACAACTACAGACAGTGCCTCGTCGTAGTGGGAGGGTTATAAGGCAGCCTGAGAGATTCATGTTTTTGGGAGAGTCTTCGGACTTGATCCCGGGTAAACATGAACCTGATCCCCGGACATATGACGAAGCACTCCAAGATATAGATGCAGCATCTTGGCAAAAGGCGATGAATTCTGAAATAGAGTCTATGTACTCTAATAAGGTCTGGGAGCTTGTAGAACCACCTAATGGTGTAAAAGCCGTTGGATGCAAGTGGATCTACAAAAGGAAAAGAGGGACAGACGGGAAGGTAGAAACCTTCAAAGCTAGGCTTGTTGCGAAAGGGTACACTCAGAAAGAGGGAATCGATTATGAGGAGATCTTTTCACCAGTAGCCATGCTTAAGTCTATCCGGATACTCTTATCCATTGCTGCTCATATGGATTATGAGATTTGGCAAATGGATGTCAAGACAGCTTTCCTTAATGGAAGTCTTGAAGAGAACATCCATATGAAGCAACCAGAAGGATTTATTGAAAAAGGCAAAGGGCATATAGTGTGCAAGCTCAATCGGTCCATTTATGGACTGAAGCAAGCTTCAAGGTCTTGGAACATCCGGTTTAATGAAGTAATCCAGTCATATGGATTTATTCAGTGTCCGGATGAGTCTTGTGTATACAAGAAGTGTAACGGAAACGTGGTGGTATTTCTTGTACTATACGTAGATGATATTTTATTAATTGGCAATAATGTCAAAGTATTATCGGACGTAAGGGTATGGTTGTCCAAACAATTTGATATGAAGGACTTAGGAGATTGTTCACACATTCTTGGGATCAAAGTTATAAGGGATCGTAAGAAAAGAATGTTGTGTCTCTCCCAAGCTTCATATATAGATACAATTCTTGCTCGTTTTAGCATGCAGGATTCCAAGAAAGGTTTCTTACCTTTTAGACATGGAATAGCTCTATCTAAAGAGATGTCTCCAAAGACATCGAAGGAAATAGAAGACATGATAGCAGTTCCTTATGCTTCGGCTGTAGGAAGTCTTATGTATGCAATGCTATGTACGAGACCTGATATTTGTTTTGCCGTGGGCATGGTCAGCAGATATCAGAGTAACCCTAGACAAGGACATTGGACTGCGGTAAAGCATATATTAAAGTACCTGAGAAGGACTAGAGATTATATGCTAGTTTACCAAGCAGACGATTTGCTCCTTGTAGGTTACACGGATTCAGATTTCCAATCAGATAGGGACAACAGTAAGTCTACATCAGGCTATGTGTTTACTTTAGGAGGTGGAGCCATTTCATGGAGGAGTGTTAAGCAGAAATACGTTTCGGACTCAACCATGGAAGCTGAGTATGTAGCAGCCTCTGAGGCAGCTAAAGAAGCAGTATGGCTCAGGAACTTTCTAATGGACTTAGATGTGATTCCTGGTTTGCCCAAAATCATCACAATTTATTGTGATAATAGCGGTGCAGTTGCAAACTCGAAGGAACCACGAGCTCATAAGGCAAGTAAACATATAGAGCGCAAGTACCACCTGATACGAGATATCGTGAAGCGAGGAGAAGTTGTCATCACCAAGATTGCATCAGCGGATAACCTGGCAGATCCCTTCACTAAGGCCCTTCCGGCGAAAGCTTTCGATCGGCATGTGGAGGAAATGGGAATCAGATGTATGGTAGAAGATATGGCAGCTTAGTCATTAGTATAAGTGGGAGATTGTTGGAGTGTATACTGAAAGTCTAAGCTTTTGTAAACATTTATGTTAAATAAAGAATCACATTTGGTCAATTTATCTACATTTGTTTGTAGTTGTTCAATTAATTTATATTATAGATAACATAGTATGTGGTGTCACATATAGAAGATGATGTTATCAGTACCTTATAAATTATAAACAGTAGCTCACGACCAAAATGGAAAGGAACAAACCATTGGAAAGTCGTAGTATAATTAGGAATTAGTTTATCTTGACTATATAATTACACTAGTACACTTAGAGTGTATTAAGTAGGATCATTTGAGGTTGTTTCTTTTATACTGACTTTATAAAGGAACATATATCTCAGTTATTATGGAAGTATGTGCTCTTAATCCTAATATAATAACAAGCACATATATTTGATATTTATTTCTTTAATTTATTAATGGGTGAGATTTAGTTCGATGAATCAATAAACCTAATAAGTTGGGAAATGATATCACTTATAGTGTTTGTTGTTGATTATAGAAGGAAACTGTGTCCTAGAGATACTAGGTTGATAATGTCCCCAAGAGGAGCTTATAAGGATTGTCATGTTAAACCCTGCAGGTGGACTTAGTCCGACATGACGATAAGGTTGAGTGGTACTACTCTTGGACTAAGATATTAATTAAATGAGTTGTCAGTAACTCACTTAATTAGTGGACATTCGATATCTTAAACACAGGGAGACTAACACACTCATAATAAGAAGGAGCCCAAAAAATATAATTTGGGATTGGTGCGGTAGATCAATAATAGTTCTCTAGTGGAATGAATTATTATTGATAAAATTAAGTTGTGTGTTCGGGGCGAACACGGGATGCTTAATTTTATCGGGAGACCAAAACCAATTCCTCCTCTCGGTCCCTATCATAGCCTCTTATTTATAGAGTACTATACCCACCTTCTATACCCACCTAAAGGGGGCCGACCAAGCTAGCTTGGAAACAAGCTAGGGCCAGCCTAAGCATGGTTTAAGGTGGTCGGCCCTAGCTTCAACCCAAGCTAGAGGGGGCCGGCCATATTAAATTTAAAAGAATTTTAATTTTTATTTTTATTATGTGGAAGATATAATTTAGTAAAGAGAATTAAAATTAAAATATCTCTCTTGTAAAGGATCTACAAAAGATTAAAGAAAGAGATTAAATCTCTTTCCTTATTTGTAGATTGGTGAGATATTTTATTTTCTCTTTAAAAATTATTCACATGTTAAAAAATTAAAATTATAGAAATTCCTTTTTATCAACCATGAAGAGATTTTTGAAGAGAAATTTTATTTTTAAAATTTCCGGAAACAAATTAGGAAGTTTTAATTTTTTGATTAAAACTTGTCTAATTTATTCCTCCATGATGTGGCCGGCCATTATAGTTTAATTGGGATATTTTATTTTATTTTTCTCAATTAAATCATGTCAAGGAAATTAAGGAAATTTTATTGTAATTAAATTTCCTAATTTACCCAGGCTAAGGAATATAAAAGAAGGGGTGGGGGTGCCTTCATGGGATACAACCTCTATTATTTCTCTCCCTCTTTTCCTTTGTGTTGTGGCCGGCCATCATCCTCTCCCTCTCTTCCTCTTGTGGTGGCCGAATCCTTCATCTCCCTTGGAGCTCTTGTGGTGGCCGGATACTACTTGGAGAAGAAGAAGAAGAAGGAGAGAAAGCTTGCATCTCTTGGAGCTTGGTTGGTGTTTTGTTCTTCATCCTTAGTAAAGCTTCCTTATTGTGGCCGAACCTAGCTAGGAGGAGAAGAAGGTGGTTGGTGTTTTCTCATCTCGGAAGATCGTTGCTCACACAACGTCCTAGGTTAGAAGAGGAATACGGTAGAAGATCAAGAGGTCTTTCTAGAAGGTATAACTAGTAATTTTTCCTTTCCGCATCATACTAGTTATTTATGGAAATAATACCAAATACAAGAGGCTTACGATTCTAGTATTTCGAATATGTTTTTCGATGTTATGTTCTTTTGTTTTATTTATCCTTGTGATTTGATTGTTCTTTTCGGTTAACCTAAAGTTATTTTAGGAAATTAAATATTAGCTTTCCATAAAAGGTTTTGTCTAGTCGGTGGCGGTTGCTCCCATATCCAAGAAGGTCGTGTGCCTCGCCATGTCAGTACTGGGAACTAATTATGGAAATTAATATTTAATGGAATTAATAACTTAAGGTGATTTGGGTCGAACGTGTTAAGTTCCGCAGGAGACCCAAGTCAAAACCTAAAAGAATGAATAGATTAAGTTTTGGAACAAACGTGTTAAGTTCCGCAGGCGATCCAAAATTTAATTTAAAAGAACACATGGTAGCTAGGAAAAGGTTCAGACCTTTATACAAAATTTTTGTACAGTGGAACCTCTAGGTTTTCCGAGTAGCAACCAACAAAAATACCTTAGTATGTAGACTTTGTAAACTATTTAGCAAGTGGAGTTCTTCCCCCAAATTTCTCTAGACAACAAAGAAAAAATTTTCTTTAAGATGTTAAGAATTATATTTGGGATGAGCCGCTTCTTTTCAAGAAATGCAGTGATTTGATCTATAGAAGGTGTGTGCCAGAGGATGAGGTTAAGGATATTCTATTTCATTGTCATTCTTCATCATATGGAGGACATTTGGGATGCTTAAAGACTTCTGCAAAAACTCTACAAGCTGGTTTCTTCTGGCCTTCTCTATTCAAGGATACCAGGGAATTCGTACAGTCCTGTGATCAATGCCAAAGGACTGGAAATATTTCTAGAAGGAATGAAATGCCACTGAACTACATTCTAGAAGTTGAGTTATTTGATGTATGGGGGATAGATTACATGGGGTCATTTCCTCTTTCATATGGGAATAGGTTTATTCTAGTGGCAGTAGATTATGTATCAAAATGGGTGGAAGCTATTGCTTCTCCTACAAGTGATGCAAAAACAGTAATTAAATTGTTTAAGACAATCTTTCCGAGGTTTGGCATACCTAAGGCAGTCATTAGTGATGGAGGATCGCATTTTATAGAAAAACAATTTAAAAACTTACTCAAGAAATATGGAATAAATCATAGGGTAGCAACACCTTACCATCCACAAACCAATGGGCAAGTTGAGATATCAAACCATGAAATCAAAGCTATACTAGAGAAAACAGTCTCCACTTCGTGAAAAGATTGGTCATTAAAGCTAGATGATGCTTTATGAGCTTATCGTACTTCTTACAAGACTCCTATTGGCATGTCTCCATTTCGGTTAGTCTATGGAAAACCATGTCACCTTCCAGTTGAATTGGAACATAAAGCCTATTGGGCAATCATGAAACTTAATATGGATCTCAAGCTAGCGGGAGAAAAAAGAAAACTTCAGTTAAATGAGCTTGATGAGTTAAGAATGGACGCCTATGAATATGCTCGGTCTTATAAGGAAAGAATGAAAAAGTGGTATGATCAACACATTTCACGAAGGGATCTAAAAGAAGGAGATTTAGTCCTACTATTCAATTCATGGTTAAAACTTTTTCCAGGAAAGCTTAAGTCGCGATGGTCAGTCCCATTCGACGTTAAGAAAGTGTATCCTTTTGGAGCAGTAGATATTGGAAATAAAGAGTTAGGAATTATTAAGGTGAATGGGCATCGTCTTAAGAGATATGTATGTGGTACAAGCTTAGAAGAGAAACAAAAATTGTACTTCTCTGAACCTTGTCCTCCAGATTAAGGAGAATGGTCGAGCTAAAGACCTTAAACAAGCGCTTCTTGGGAGGTAACCAAAGGGTTTCTTTAGTCTTTTCAGTTTAAAGTTTTCTTTTCATTAATTAGTTCTTTTAAACTTGTTGTTACTTTTGTTTTCAGGTTGAAATTTGGCTTCCATGAGCTGGCCATGAATACCTCATGGGCATGGAAGCATTGGAGAATCAAGGAAGAAGTAGGACTATCTCTTGGAGAAAAACAGAGCTTGGTCGTGTGTCATACACGGCCATGTGTAACCTGTAGAGAAGGAGGATGCATGGGCCATGTCTCTAAGACATGGCCGTGTAAGGGATCCCGAGAAGGAAAACTACCCGGTCGTGTGCCAGACACGGCCATGTGAAGATTCCAGAGGAAGAAATGTGCCCAACCGTGTACCACACATGACCGTGTAAAAATCCAGAGGAGGAACCTGCACTGCCCGTGCTATCTAGCACGGCCGTGTAGGGTTACCCGAAGAGAAAAAGGATAAGGCTGTGTCTCTGTAAGGACCCACGAGCAAAATTAAAGAATTTATTTATGAAAGTGTCTAAGGTCACTCAAGCGCTAATTACGAGATCAAATTATAAAGATTCCTATGAATTTTAGGAATGTCTTAGGAATTAAAATAAAACTGAACAACACATGGTAGGGGATGGAACGATTAAGGTTGATGGAAACAAATGGTACACAATTAAGCTAGGAACTAATTAAACATGATTATCCTAGGTTAGGCTAGATAATTTAGGTATAAAAGGGAAAAAAGTTATGCTACCGTGCACTGAAGCCCTAAACGCTGACTCCTTCGATCGGCGATCTCTTCTTCTCGTCCAAACTCGTCGGCTGCGACGGAGCATCCCACCAAGCTCTAAGCTCCGACTAAGCGAAGCACCACGCCTCCGACCCTGGGGACATCATGATGGGGCAAATCTTATCGGCGGCGAGGTAACGATTGGCGTGGGCTTTCGGCGGAAGCACAAGGAAAGGCAAGTACATGTCTATTTGAGGATGTGAGATCCATACGGTAGAGGATAGGAGCCTAGGTGAGCCTGATAGTATGCTTCGATGTTGTTTTGGTTGATGGAGTGTGATTTAGGGTTTTCTATGGTATTATGGTTTCGCCTCGTGAATTTTCCTACTTCTGCTAGGTTGGGAATTGACACGATTTCAGGTTTCCTTGTGTTCTTGCTCTGTACTAGGATTTCCTTCGAGATTTCATGGTAGATTTCGATGTTTGTGACTGGGAATGGTCTGGTTTGGCTTTGTCTTGATGATTTGGTCAAGTTCTTGGTAGTCTCTGTAAGTATTCGTCACGATGAAGATCTGAGATCGGTAGGATAGGAAACAAGTAGCTAGACAAGTTGATATTCTCGATTGTAGTGTTAGATTGGTGGATTGAGTAGCGCATCAGCTTTTCCTATGGTGGTTATGTCTCGGCTTAAGGTTTCTGCGGGAATCTGGTTTTTGATTTGGGTTTTCTCAATGTTTTTGCTTTGATACGTGACTGGAATGAGTTTCGAATGGTTACTTCTTGTCCATTTTATCTTGGTGTCCAGTCTTTGGTAGCCCTGAGTTGCTGCCATGATGTTGAGCATGTTCTTTTGTGCATTTGAAAGCTTTAGGAAGGATCATTTGTGTTTCTGTAGGGTTTGTTAATGATCTAGCTGCATTCCGTTAGGCTTCTGTGAGCATTGTTTGAAGCTGGGATTCAATGTAGATTTGCCTCTCAAGATTGTTCGGTTTCTTTGCTGAGGTTTTCGATTTCTGTTTTGGTTGCCATTGTCAAGATGTTGTACATTTGAGTTCGGCAAAGATTGGAAGAATTGAGAAGGTTATGGAATTTCTTGTGTTGTAGTGTTGTACTTAAGCAGCTGTAGTTTGTCCTATTGAAGTGTTAATCCAAGTACTGATGCTGAGTCTTTTGTTTTGACCGAATGACATCTGTTGTTTTGAATTCTCGGTTGGCTGAGGTTTCAGTTTGGGTTTTCCATGCGAGTTCATTCTGTTTTCTCTGGAGTGCTGATGTTGAACCAATATTGTGAAGGACTGTGCTGAAGTGTGAAATTGTAGCTTGTTGGTTTGATGTTGTGATTTTTACGGATGTTGTGTGATTTCTTTTATAAAGAATAGGTGACTTGGTTTAATTTTTGGAGGGTTGAATAATCCATATGTTGAGGTGGGAGTTTGGTGAGAAGTAAAAGAATTTAAACCGTATATGCTATTGTTAATGAAATAACTTTGAAACGGATACCGGTAAGAAAATATAACACTGTTCGATTTGTCATGATTATTGCTACTGTGAATTAGTTTTAGTATATGTGAGCAATCCTTTATTTTGTCATACTTGAGTTGAATTATTCCTCTGTTTATAAGTTTTCATTGCTTATGGATATATGCTTAAGGAATAAATGAATAGGCTATGGTTAAAGGAACTGATATGGAAGGAATGATTGAACAATGCTATGAAATAAGTGACTGGAATTTATTATGGTTATATAAATCTTATGTGGCTAATTGGATGTGTATGAGCATATGTGGTAGCAGTACGGGATGGGTGACCCGGGATGAGCTCCGGGGAGGGCCCATCCAAACTTGACTGATATGGTTAGCTTCGGCTATATGACTGGATGCATGTTCTCTACGAGATACCTCTAGGTTCATGGGACTGTTGACTGGCTCTAATTGTGGTTACCGAATATGTGACATATTCACCTTATTAGCTACGTAGGAACATTGTTGCATGTTATATCTTTCTTATGTCGTACTTGGTTGTGATATGTTTTCTTTAAAAGGTTTCTAGTTGCTATTTCTACTACCTTATGGATATCATCATACTCATATTGGTCTGTACTTGTTGGGTCGTAGACTCACCACATTTATATTATAGGTGAGGATGACTTCCAGGATATGTCGAAAGGCCCATGGACAGAGTAGACGAGGAGGCGGGATGGACGCATGGTACTGTCCGTTGTCTGGGAGTGCGGAGCGTACTGGATGACCTGCAAGTGTTATTTTCATTTCTTTGTCATTCGGGTGGGGATGTTTGAGGAGTTTATGTTCATAACGATAAACGTATGTTGATACGGTCATGTCCATGGGTTATGACAATTTCTCTATTAGTAATGCATTACGATCATTCAAATAATAGTTGACGCGAGAGATAAAAAAAAAAACTGGGGATGTTTCAGTTGGTATCAGAGCGACACTCCTAAGGGACAGCATGCGCACGCCATCTCGTCAGGAACTCGACTACTCTTGCCTTCAAGATTGTAAGACTTTTCTTTAAAAAAAAAAAAAAACTAGTATTTTGGCTATTATTGCTTTGCCAACATTGGTGATATAGATTGACCCTTTAAGCGGCATATCTTGATCATCTCTCTGGTTTGAAGTTTAAGATTATGTACTTCCTTACACTGAAGTTGCTCTATGAAATAAATGTATATATGAAATAAAGGTGCATAAGGTATGAGATTCTATTAGGGTCATCTATGCATAAACATAAAGGTGGTCTAATTTGTGTAGCTAGTTTTGGTCTTTGTTCTTGATGGGAATCTGTGAAACTTTGGTATTTCCCAGGTAAGGTTAATACTGTTCGGGAAATGGTGGAAAAAGGAAATACATAAATTGGTCTATCCACTACCTAAACTAGTTTCTTTTATTGTGCATCACCAAAGTTAATATAGGGCTATTTGTTAATATTATAGTTGAGAGCTATCGGGTAACCCAACTTTTCAAAGGTCATCAACCATAGAGTAAATGAGTTGTTTGCTTGAATCTTCTTTTAATTCATTAACTCAGGTGAGTTGTGAACCATAAGGTGCCTTGTGTTGCCTCCTTTTTCTGTGATTAGATAAGAAAAATTAAAGAAAATGAAGAATGGAAGTGACTGATTTATTTCCGTTTTATTTCGTATGAAAGTTTCTTCCAACATCTTTGGTTTAATGTGGTGTATTGCTCATCTTTCATAGTGTATTTACAAATAGATACGATCATGGGTTTTTCTGACTTATCAGAGTTTGTGTAAGTTACCATTTTGATAATGTTTCCTATCAAACTATTGCATAAATAACCAATACCTTTAGTTAAGTATTTGTCCTAGGTATTAAGGTGTTTGGCTGGAAGGAGTCACTGATGCTATCTTCACATGTTATTTGTTTGGGCTAACGGGTCATATCATCATATTGATACATACCCTATTTCCATTCATTTCAATTCAAGGGCTTCACTCATAAATCTTTAGATATGCATTTATTGTCAATAACTATGAATTTCTGTTAAGTTGGATATCACTGACCTTGCAGATTTGAACTAATTTCAATTGTTTCCTTAGAATGTTCAGACTGTGATGGTCCCAATGAATTCATTACATGTAGATCGGGTTAATGGTATCATGATCAAATTGGTTTGCCTGGTATCATAATTTCATGAGTAGTATTAGGTGTTTATTACGGTGATTCAGGGAAGTCCTAGATTTAGTTCTCTGTTTTAACTGTTACTTGCTGTAAATTTTGTTGTCCTGCACATAAGCGACATAGAGTAACTTGTCTCAAGGAATGATTAAGGTTTTGGATTTCTTCATTATGGGCTTAACTGTAGGCTTATCTGATATTGTTGTTATATGTTGTTGTCTTGTCATTGTTGTTCTGTTATTATTTGCTATTTGTTTTAAGTACAGTTACAAATACTAGAATGCCAATTCAAATAAGTCTAATCAAGTTGTGTTTCCCATTGTGACGCTTTAAATGTGTATAGCTTAGTATAACTAAGTGAGATTGGTAATAAAATCATCATGCGTAAATAATTGTTTAGCTCATGGAAAGTGGGGTAAGTGGAATTCGGTTTCCATACTTGATGTATATGTTTATCTCTAGAATATACCTGTAATTGCTCTGCACATGTGTAACTTAGGTTTAGTTATTTTAATAATGCTTAAGCTATAGGTTCTGGTTTGTTTAGTTGAACTTAATATAAAATATGTTGGGATTTAATGGAGAATCATGTTGTTGCTTCATATAATCTAAGATGTTTGATCTAAAGTTTGGATGTTAGTATTTGAATACAGTGTTTACTTAAAATTGTGGAAAACGTTCATGCAGTTTTGAATCTGACTCATATGATTTGGTAAATTGGAATCATGTGGTGATATTATAACTGTTTATGTAATTCTATTTGCTTCCATTCCGGACCTAAGTTTTAAGATAAGGGTTTATATGTGGTAAGTGTTCCAGTTTATATAACAATGTGTCCTATTGGCTTCCACTAGGATTTAGTTTCCAAATCTGAATTTTTGTGAAGTACGTTCATAAGTTCTGGTTCCTTTCTTTAGATATTGTCTTGTACATGTTTGGATATGCATCACTACAAATGTTAGGATGGAATCTAGGATCATCATATCATGATACCTTACAGTTAATATATTTGGCACATGCTTGGTTGAAGGGAATAGTTGTTATCCATGCTTAAATCTAATTACCTCTACAAATTGTCATGTTTGAACTAAGTTATAATATATGCATCAATAATAAATGACAGGATTGATGATCATAAGGTGAAAATTTGACAAACATGGCAAACTTTTAGCATATTAGCCTCTACCATCAGCATATTTAGAAGCTTATAGCACAGCTGCAAGGAGTTTGATTTGGGATCAATTTGTTAACCAATTCTAAACACATTCGGTGGTTGTGGAAGTCAAAATACAAAATTAGGCTTACTAACAAGTTGGATTGTACAATACTAGAATTGACCCCATAAGTAAGTGCAATTAAATATATATATATATATATATATATATATATATATATATGAAAAATGGATAATTATGGGTTCTAGGAAGCCCAATCAATAAAGTTGTAAAGATTATTATAATCAAATTATAGTAAGGCACATTCATATTGAGATGTAGGATTTTATTTGTATATGTTTAATTATACGCTAACAACTAATTTAAAATTTATGACAAATAGTAATACATACACCATTAAATGAGTCAAATGCATAATATGATAACACATTTACCAGCATGTCAAAATTGTCTAGTACTAATACAATCTAGTGGTCAAGATCCTAGACAGGATACGTATGGCGCAAAGACGCCAGAGGAGTGACGCCAACCAACGACGGGGGAATTTGGAGTTTACCATAGGAGACCCAACTAGAAGTGTGTAACCGCTACCTTGAATTATTTGATAAGTCAAATTTCGAGGACGAAATTTTTATAAGAGGAGAGAATTGTAAGGACCCACGAGCAAAATTAAAGAATTTATTTATGAAAGTGTCTAAGGTCACTCAAGCGCTAATCACTCAAGCCCCCTCTTACAAATGATTGATTTTGTATACGTTCACACTAACGTGGCATACAAAATTAACGGTGTTTGAGATAATTTTATTTGTCATAAAGTTACGTTGACAAGATAATTAATGGGTAAAACCCTCCTCTTACAAATGTTGATTTTGTATACGTCCACACTAACGTGGCATGCAAAATTCACGGTGTTTTGAGGTGTTGGTAAATTTAAATAGTATTGTTAGAGGAATCAATATTATTTTAAATTTAGAGTCTTGACCAAATATTTGATTAAAGATAGACCAACTATTAATTTTATTCGTCATAAAGTAAGGTTGACGAGATAATAAAATTAAATGATAAAATTTCCTCTTTGAATTTGTATACGTCCACACTAACGTAGCATACAAAATTCATGGGGATTTTTTAAGGAGTTGGTCTTAACCAAATATTTTTGTGATTCTTAGGAAGATGGTCAAACCCTAGCTGATATACTTTAGGATAGACTTAGTGGTCCCAATTATAATTGATTGGAAATAGAATTTGGACATTAAGGTATACTGTTCTCTTAGAACTAAGAACAATATAGGTGTATTTTATTCATTAGTTGATACATGTTTAGTGGAGTTATCTACCGGTACCTGGTGTGTAGATACAAGATGCCATTAATCATGTCTGCAATTCATTGCAGGGTTCCAGGAAACCCAACAACTAAATGAAAGGTAAATCACCGTCCACATGGGCACTACTGTAAAAGTGGTAGTTGTTGCAGTGGGAGATGTTTATCCTTTGATAAGAATAAAATATGGATTTTAAGTAATTGTCTTTACATACCAAGTTTAGAAAGAACATGATTTCAGTTTCTAAACTATTAAAGATATTGTGTCTATTTTGATAACAAAGTTGTTATCAAGAAAAATAGGAAAGTTATCTATTCTGGTATGATGGTTGACAATTTATAATCCAATAACTCCCACGATGCAACAAATGGAAATTAGTCACACATCTTCTAATTTTAAGAGAAAGCAACCTTCGGAAATGAACCAATTATATCTTTGGCATCTAAAGCTAGGTTATATTAACTTAAGTAGGATTCATTGGTAGCTGATGAACTTTTGTGTTCATTAGTAGTGGAAATCTTTCCAACCTACAAGTCTTACTTGAAAGGAAAAATAACCAAGAAGCTTTTAAGTCTAAGGGGAATGGAGTCAAAGATATATTGGAATTGGTTCATTCTGATTTGTGTGATCCTATGACAATCCGGACAAGAGGTAGTATCGAATATTTCGTCTATTTTATAGACAACTATTCAAGATACAAATACATTTACTTAATGTACCATAAGACTAAGTGCTTTGATTAGTTCAAAGAGTACAAGGCTGATGCGGAGAAATGTTAAAGTAAAAAGTCACTATGGAAAATCGTAGTGGCAAGTACCTCTTGAGAGATTTTAGGAGTCACTTATCAGAAGTTGGATTTCAATCCCAACTAACTGCATCTGGAACACCCCAACAGAATGGTGTAGTAGAAAGAAGGTATAGGACTCTTATGGAATAATTAGATAGATGATGAGTTATTCAGAAAATTACCAAATTTGTTTTAAGGATATGCTCTGGAAACGGAAGTGAACTTTCCAAAGTCATAACTCTCTGCTCATATAGAATTGCTGAATAGGTGTAAGCCTATTTTGAAGCATATTCGGATTCAGGTAATCCAGCACATATGTTAAAGAGAGATAATGATAAGTTGGATAGGAGTTCACTTGTTTGTAAGATATCCTAGATAAACGAAAGTAGGTTTATAGTCTTAAAATCAGAAGGTCATTGTTAGCATAAATGACTGATTTTTAGAAAAGGACTATATAATGAACCACGTGCTCATAAGTAAATTTGTTCTTAAGGAAATAATAAAGGACATGTCTAACCTAGTACCAACTGTACAAGATGAGATACCACAAGAAAACTGCAACTCGTATCATAAATTGATACACAATTACAGAAAGTGTCTTATTGTAGTGGGAGGGTTGTTATGCAACCTAAATAGGTTCATGTTTTGGGAGAGTTTTTGGACTCGATCTCTGGAGGGCATGAACCTGATCTCCGGTCATATGATGAAGCACTCCAAGATAAAGATGCAGCATCTTGGCAAAGAGTAATGAATAAAAGAATTAGAATATATGTATTCTAATAAAATCTGGAAGCTTGTAGAATCACCAAATGGTGTAAAAGCCGTTGGGTATAAAAAGGTCTATAATAGGAAAAGAGGGATAGACAGGAAGGTAGTAACTTTCAAAGTAAGGCTTGATGAAAAAGGAAACTTTTTCACTGGTAGTCATGCTTAAGTTTATCCGGATTCTTTTATCTATTTGGCAAGTGGATGTCAAGACAGCATTCCTTAATGGAAGTCTTGAAGAAAACATCCATATAAAGCAACCAGAAGGGTTCATTGCAAAGGGCTAAGAGCATCTTGTGTGTAAGCTCAATCAGTCTATGGACTGAAGCAAAGCTTCAAGGTCTTGGAACATCTGATTTATCAAAGTAATCCAGATCTATGGATTTAGTAACCGGATAAGTCTTGTGTATACAAAAGATGTGATGGAAACGTGGTGGTATTTCTTGTACTATACTTAGATAACATTTTTGGTAGTTGGAAACAATATCAAAATATTGTCAGAAGTAAGGGTATGGTTGTCCAAACAATTCGATATAAAGGACTTGGGAGAATGTATATATTCTTGAGATCAAAGTAATAAGGGATCGCAAGAAAAGAATATTTTACTTATCCCAAGCTTCATACATCGGAAAAATCCTTGCTCGTTTTAAGCATACAAAACTCCAAGAAAGGTTTCTTACCTTTTCAAGATGGAGTAACTTTATCTAAAGATATGTCTCTGTAGACATCAAAGGAGATAAAGGAAATAAAGGCAGTTCTTTATGCTACGGCTGTTGGAAGCCTAATGTATGCTATGCACGAGATCAGAAATCTGTTTTGCCAAGGGCATAGTTAGCAGATATCAAAGTAACCTTGGACAAGGACAGTGGACTGCAGTAAAGCATATATTGTAGTACCTTAGAGGCACTAGAGATTATATGCTAGCTTACAAGGCAGTTAATTTAGTCCTTGTGGGTTGCAAGGATTTTGACTTCCAATCGGATAGGGACAATAATAAGTCAACCACGGGGTTTTGTGTTTACTTTAGGAGGTAAAGTCATAACTATGGAAGAGTGATAAGCATAGGTGTTTTTCTGGACTCCACCATAGAAGCTTAGCATATGGCAAGCCTCTGAGGTAGCCATAAAAGCTGAGTGACTCAAATAACCTCAAGATAGACTTAGATATGATTTCTAGTTTGTCCAAAAATTATTACAATTTATTGTAATAATGTTGGTGCAATAGCAAACTCGAAGAAACCATAAGTCTATAAGGCAAGTAAACACAATAGAGCGCAAGTACCACCCAATACGAGGAATCGTATAAATGAGGAGAAGTTGTTGCCGCCTAGATTGCATCAGGTGATGACCTATAGATCCTTTCACTAAGGTCCTTAAGGCAAGAGCTTTTGATGGGCATGTTGAAGGGATGGGAATCAGATGTATGGCAGCAGATATGGCAGCTTAGTCTTTTAGTATAAGTGGGAGATTGTTAGAGTGTATACTAAAAGCCTAGCTTTTGGTATAAACATTTATCTAGAAATAAGAATCACATTGGTCAAATGTCTACATTTGTGATAAATGTAGTTGTTCAATTAATTTATATTGTAGATAACATGGTGTGTGGTGTCACACACAGAGGATCATGTTATCAGTACCTTATAAATTATAAACAGTAGCTCACGACCAAAATGGAAAGGAACAAACCATTAGAAGGTCGTAGTGTAATTAGGTATCAGTTTATCTTGACTGTATAATTACACTAGTACACTTAGAGTGTATTGAGTAGGACCATTTGAGGTCGTTTCTTTTATACTGATTTTATAAAGAAACAAAGACCTCGGTTATTATGGAAGTGTGTGCTCTTAATCCTAATATAATAACAAGCACATATATTTGATATTTATTTCTTTAATTTATCAATGGGTGAGATTTAGTTCGATGAATCAATAAGCTCGATAAGTTGGGAAATGATATCACTTATAGTGTGTGTTGTTGATTATAGAAGGAAACTGTGTCCTAGAGATACTAGGTTGATAATGTCCTCAAGAGGAGCTCATAAGGATTGTCATGTTAAACCCTGCAGGTGGACCTAGTCCTACATGATGATAAGGTTGAGTGGTACTACTCTTGGACTAAGAAATTAATTAAATGAGTTGTCAGTAACTCACTTAATTAGTGGACATTCGATATCTTAAACACAGGGAGACTAACACACTCATAATAAGAAGGAGCCCAAAAATGTAATTTGGGATTGGTGCGGTAGTTCAATAATAATTCTCTAGTGGAATGAATTATTATTGATAAAATTAAGTTGTGTGTTCGGGGCGAACACGGGATGCTTAATTTTATCGGGAGACCAAAACCAATTCCTCCTCTCGGTCCCTATCGTAGCCTCTTATTTATAGAGTTCTATACCCACCTATACCCACCTTCTATACCCACACAATAGGGGGCCGGCCAAGCTAGCTTGGGAACAAGCTAGGGCCGGCCTAGGTATAAAATTGGGTGGTCGGCCCTAGCTTGAACCCAAGCTAGTGGGGGCCGGCCAAATTAAATTTAAAAGGGATTTTAATTTTAGTTTTTATTATGTGGAAGAAATAATTTATTAAAGAGAATTAAAATTAAAATATCTCTTTTGTAAAAGATCTACAAAAGATTAAAGAAAGAGATTAGATCTCTTTCCTTATTTGTAGATTGGAGAGTTATTTTATTTTCTCTTTAAAAATTATCCACATGTTGATAAAATTAAAATTATAGAAATTTCCTTTTATCAACCATGAAGAGATTTTTAAAGAGAAATTTTATTTTTAAAATTTCCGGAAACAAATTAGGAAGTTTTAATTGTTGATTAAAACTTGTCCAATTTGCTCTCCAATGATGTGGCCGGCCATTGAACTTTAATTTGGAAAATTTGTTTTATTTTTCTAAATTAAATCATGTCAAGGAAATTGAGGAAATTTTATTGTAATTAAATTTCCTAATTTGCCTAGGCCAAGGAATATAAAAGAAGGGGTGAGGGTGCCTTCATGAGATACAACCTCTATTGTTTTCTCTCCCTCTTTTCCTTGGTGTTGTGGCCGGCCATCATCTCTTCTCTTCTTCCTCTTTGTGGTGGCCGAAACTCTCTATTGCTTGGAGGTCTTGTGGAGGTCGGATACTACTTGGAGAAGAAGAAGAAGAAGGAGAGGAAGCTTGCATCTCTAAGAGCTTGGTTGGTGTTTTTCTTCTTCCTTGGTGGAGCTTTCTTGTTTTGGCTGAACCTAGCTAGGAGGAGAAGAAGGTGCTTGGTGGTTTCTCATCTCGGAAGATCGTTGCCCACACAACGTCCGAGGTTAGAAGAGGAATACGGTAGAAGATCAAGAGGTTTTTCTACAAGGTATAACTAGTAATTTTTCTTTCCGCATCATGCTAGTTATTTATGAAAATAATACCAAATACAAGAGGCTTACGTTCTAGTATTTCGAATATGTTTTTCGAAGTTGTGTTCTTTTGTTTTCTTTATTTCCTTGTGATTTGATTGTTCTCTTTGGTTAACCTAAAGTTATTTTAGGAAATTAAATATTAGCTTTCTATTAAAGGTTTTGTCTAGTCGGTGGTGGTTGCTCCCATATCCAAGAAGGCCATGTGCCTCGCCACGTCAGTACTGGGAACCTTTTATGGAAATTAATATTTAATGGAATTAATAACTTAAGGAGACTTGGGTCGAACGTGTTAAGTTCCGCAGGAGATCCAAGTCAAAACCTAAAAGAACAAATAGATTAAGTTTTGGATCAAACGTGTTAAGTTCCGCAGGCGATCCAAAATTTAATTTAAAAGAACACATGGTAGCTAGGAAAAGGTTCAGAGCTTTGTACAAAATTTTTGTACAGTGAAACCTCTAGGTTTTCCGAGTCGCAACCAACACCTCCGACCCTGGGGACATCATGATGGGGCAAATCTCATCGGCGGCGAGGTAACGATTGGCGTGGGCTTTCGGCGGAAGCACAAGGAAAGGCAAGTACATGTCTATTTGAGGATGTGAGATCCATACGGTAGAGGATAGGAGCCTAGGTGAGCCTGATAGTATGCTTCGATGTTATTTTGGTTGATGGAGTGTGATTTAGGGTTTTCTGTGGTATTATGGTTTCGCCTCGTGAATTTTCCTACTTCTGCTAGGTTGGGAATTGACACGATTTCAGGTTTCCTTGTGTTCTTGCTCTGTACTAGGATTTCCTTCGAGATTTCATGGTAGATTTCGATGTTTGTGACTGGGAATGGTCTGGTTTTTCTTTTTCTTGATGATTTGGTCAAGTTCTTGGTAGTCTCTGTAAGTATTCGTCACGATGAAGATCTGAGATCGGTAGGATAGGAAACAAGTAGCTAGACAAGTTGATATTCTCGATTGTAGTGTTAGATTGGTGGATTGAGTAGCGCATCAGCTTTTCCTATGGTGGTTATGTCTCGGCTTGAGGTTTCTACGGGAATCTGGTTTTTGATTTGGGTTTTCTCAATGTTTTTGCTTTGATACGTGACTGGAATGAGTTTCGAATGGTTACTTCTTGTCCATTTTATCTTGGTGTCTAGTCTTTGGTAGCCCTGAGTTGCTGCCATGATGTTGAACATGTTCTTTTGTGCATTTGAAAGCTTTAGGAAGGATCGTTTGTGTTTCTGTAGGGTTTGTTAATGATCTAGCTGCATTCCGTTAGGCTTCTATGAGCATTGTTTGAAGCTGGGATTCAATGTGGATTTGCCTCTCAAGATTGTTCGGTTTCTTTGATGAGGTTTTCGATTTCTGTTTTGGTTGCCATTGTCAAGATGTTGTACATTTGAGTTCGGCAAAGATTGGAAGAATTGAGAAGGTTATGGAATTTCTTGTGTTGTAGTGTTGTACTTAAGCAGCTGTAGTTTGTCCTATTGAAGTGTTAATCCAAGTACTGATGCTGAGTCTTTTGTTTTGACCGAATGACATCTGTTGTTTTGAATTCTCGGTTGGCTGAGGTTTCAGTTTGGGTTTTCCATGCGAGTTCATTCTGTTTTCTCTGGAGTGCTGATGTTGAACCAATATTGTGAAGGACTGTGCTGAAGTGTGAAATTGTAGCTTGTTGGTTTGATGTTGTGATTTTTACGGATGTTGTGTGATTTCTTTTATAAAGAATAGGTGACTTGGTTTAATTTTTGGAGGGTTGAATAATCCATATGTTGAGGTGGGAGTTTGGTGAGAAGTAAAAGAATTTAAACCGTATATGCTATTGTTAATGAAATAACTTTGAAACGGATACCGGTAAGAAAATATAACACTGTTCGATTTGTCATGATTATTGCTACTGTGAATTAGTTTTAGTATATGTGAGCAATCCTTTATTTTGTCATACTTGAGTTGAATTATTCCTCTGTTTATAAGTTTTCATTGCTTATGGATATATGCTTAAGGAATAAATGAATAGGCTATGGTTAAAGGAACTGATATGGAAGGAATGATTGAACAATGCTATGAAATAAGTGACTGGAATTTATTATGGTTATATAAATCTTATGTGGCTAATTGGATGTGTATGAGCATATGTGGTAGCAGTACGGGATGGGTGACCCGGGATGAGCTCCGGGGAGGGCCCATCCAAACTTGACTGATATAGTTAGCTTCGGCTATATGACTGGATGCATGTTCTCTACGAGGTACCTCTAGGTTCATGGGACTGTTGACTGGCTCTAATTGTGGTTACCGGATATGTGACATATTCACCTTATTAGCTACGTAGGAACATTGTTGCATGTTATATCTTTCTTATGTCGTACTTGGTTGTGATATGTTTTCTTTAAAAGGTTTCTAGTTGCTATTTCTACTACCTTATATCATCATACTCATATTGGTCTGTACTTGTTGGGTCGTAGACTCACCACATTTATATTATAGGTGAGGATGACTTCCAGGATATGTCGAAAGGCCCATGGACAGAGTAGACGAGGAGGCGGGATGGACGCATGGTACTGTCCGTTGTCTGGGAGTGCGGAGCGTACTGGATGACCTGCGAGTGTTATTTTCATTTCTTTGTCATTCGGGTGGGGATGTTTGAGGAGTTTATGTTCATAACGATAAACGTATGTTGATACGGTCATGTCCATGGGTTATGACAATTTCTCTATTAGTATTGCATTACGATCATTCAAATAATAGTTGACGCGAGAGATAAAAAAAAAAAAAAACTGGGGATGTTTCAGTCTCGCACACGGTCGTGCGAGCTAGACCAAGAAGAAGAGGGTTGTGGTCGTGTAAATTGGCACGACTGTGTGGACCAACCCAAGAAGGAGTGGGTTGGGGCCATGTAGATTTGCACGGCCCATGTGGAGCACCCTTCCCTAGCCGTGTCTAGAAGACATGACCATACCTAGGCCATGTCGGTCATACACACCCCCTCATCCTCAAGACATTCCTCTCTCTCAAACTCCTCTCTTCTTCTATCTTTCTACTAAATCTCCTCAAATCTAGATCTCAAACTCGTTTCTCTCCGTAAACTTCATCAAGATCTGGATTCTAAGAACACTTCTCTCCTCTGCTATCTTCAAGATCCTTAACTCCTAGTCCCAAAGATCTTGCCTTTCAAGATCTAGCCTCACAAGCACCTACTTCTCCAACAAAACAACACCTTTCCTTACTCAAGCTTGACAACATGTCCAATATTTTAAAGAGACTTCGCAAAGGAAGCAGTAGATCAAGCGAAGGAAGGGAGCCTACCAAGGAAAAAGGAATGCAACCGACAAAAGGCAAAGGAAAGAGGATTGCACGCGACGAAGGTAACAACAATGAATTCAATATTATCTTTAGAAATGAAGAGCATAAATCTATATTTGAAATTTTTGTCAATAGAAAGATTGTGTGTACACGTTATATGGACCCCAACTATTTTGGATATGCTAGAAATTAGAGATGATGTAGATTGGATGATTGGGTTTCTAGATTGGAATGATATCTTGTACACACATCTACCTACATATCCTCGTATTATACTGGAGTTTTTGAGTTCACTAGATGTTCACTTTGCTAATGAAGATGATTTTGTTGGCAAGATTTCTTTTAGACTAATGAATAAAGAGTTTCAGTGGACATTTAGTGATTTCAAAAATTATTTTGGATTGTCTATGGGTAACTCTCATCGATTTAACTCAAGATTTAATTGGAATCAGTTTTGGAATTTGGTTACCGGATTAGATCAACCCTATGAGCCCTCTAGAGCTAAGGCTTCTCATATGTAAAACCCTATTTTTAGATATCTACATCGTGTTATGAGTAAAACTATTTTTGGTAGAGGGAAAAGTGATGGAGTTATAAAGAAAGTAGAACTTTATGCTCTTTGGGCTATGCTACATAAGGTTGACTTAGATGTCGATTTTCATTTTTTGCAAACCTTGGTGAGAGCCGGGAAGGCATCTTCGGGATCAATTATTTTTGGAGGGTTGATTACTCAAATAGCTATAAATTTGGAACTTGATCTAGATGGGTTGGAAGTCATTCATGGAAATGACATGATTGATATTGATGCATGTCTTGCTATGAAACTAATTTGTCGGGATGAGAATGACTTTGCTTTTCCTAGGAATAATGGTTTTCCATTACCTCTTCCTTGTCTCAAACGCACTTCTATCCGTGATCCTACTAATTGGGTAATCACTGATAGAGATCCTAAGAATGATCCTTCCATATCAAGAGACACAGAGCCACACCTTGAGCCCTCATCATCTGGACATCCGTAGCCTTCCGAACATCCGGAACCTGCTTGGAACTCTTTTGCCTATGGTACGGGTAGTTCCAGATTTGATTTCTCTGATTTTCATACATCTCTAGACTTACTTCATGAGAAGCAGGATGCCCAACATATAATGTTGGAGGGTCGCTTTTCTTTATCAGATGACCAGTTTAGAGAGGTACAAAATCATTTTCAGTTCACGAGGAATTTTCAAGGTCAAGTGGTTGAATTTGTTCAAGACTATGATACTGATCAAGTTAGAATGATAGAATTTATGCAGGGCATGAATATTACTAATCAACAAGTAGATTGTTGGGATTTTCGGGCCACGAAAACCGCTTTTTCGCGTCGCGGAAACCCTGAAACCCTAAGCCACCGGATCCGTGCGAAGTAAAATAAACAAAAATACGAGTACGAGTTTCTTAAAGCCTAGATCTACACTAGAGAAGGAAGTTACCCTTGATGCGATGCCCTTCGCAATCCCACTCGTCCAACGGTTCGCCGGATCTCGAGATCGTCAAGCGTACGATCCTCTAGAAGTATCCACACGAACAAACTAGGTGGAGAAACCTAACACAAAGGTGTGCTAGCACCTTGGTGAGGTTCGGCCAAGAGAGGTGAGGGAGAGCAAGAAGAGAGAGCAAGGAAGAAGATGAGTTGAATGAGCCTTGAATGAAAAATCAAATTTTCATTCACTACAAAAGTGGCCGGCCACATTAAGGAGTGTAACTCCTTTTCATTAAATGTGGAGGCCATTAAAGAGGGGACTTGTAACCTCCATCAGGTGGCACACACATGTGTCAACTATGATGATGTGGCACATCATCATTAGTCCTCCTAATGCCAACTCACAAATGAGGTGGCAAATAGTCAAGTCAAACTTGACTCTTCCTCTTCCTCTCAAGTCAAGTCAAACTTGACTTAATCTCTCTCATGGTTGATCTAATCCAACCATTTAATTCAAGTCAATTTAATATAATGAATCTAATTCATTTAATTAAATTGATTCAATGAGTCATAATCTAAATTAGACTCATTGAACACATGAATCAACTTGAGTCCAACTCAATTAGCCCAATTAGGATTACTCTTAATCCAATTTGATTCATCACATGAATCTAATCCTCTTGGTTCATCATATAAACCTAATCTCCATCTAATTGTCCTTAGTGTGCGACCCTATAGGTTCTTGTAACTTTAGCAATGCCCCTAAACCCATTTAGGAGCATAAGTAATGAGCGGTATCTAGCAACACATCATTACTACCCAAGTTACAAGAATGTTGAGATCCAACATCACCTTGTGACTACTAATTGTGACTCCTCACAATATATGACATTGTCCTTCTATCCTAGACATCTAGATTGATCAATGTGAGGCATAGACCGTGTCATCCTCTAACCAATCTAAATCATGAACTCCAAGTAGACTAACTAAATCAAATGAGCTCAATATCTCATATTGACTCATTTGGGCATGGCCATGCACTTCGTGGTCTCACTCTATCAAGAATATCGATGTCTCTCCCGTCATATAGGAGGGATAGATGTCATCTATATCACTCACATCCCTCTGTAAAATGTGTTACATACCCAGTAATCGCCTTTATAGTCCACCCAGTTATGGGTGACGTTTGACGAAATCAAAGTACATAACTCCTTATGTAGGGAACCATGGTGACTTCAAGTCTAAGGACTAGTAGTCATACTAATAGTCACATGAGAAAATATATGACACTCATATAACGACCCATGATACTTTCTCATGGCGGGTCATTCAGTATACATTCTCCAATGCATACCCATGTGTCAACTTGATATCTCTATATCCATGACTTGTGAGATCAAGTCATCGAGTTAACCTACATGCTAGTCTCGTCGCATTAACCTTGTCAATGTATGTACTCTTACTTAGGCCAAGCAATCTCTTAGATCTATCTCTATAGATCTGTATGCCAAGAATGCGAGATGCTTCACCTAAGTCCTTCATTGAGAAGCAACTCCGTAGCCAGGTCTTGACAGACTGAAGCAAAGGGATGTCATTCCCAATGAGTAGTATGTCATCCACATACAATATGAGGAAAACAACTATATCCCCTACAACCTTCTTGTAGACACAAGGTTCATCTTCATATTTGATGAAACCAAACTGTTTGATTGCATCATCAAATCGAAGATTCCAGCTCCGAGAAGCTTGCTTTATTCCATAAATGAACCTATGTAGCTTGCATGCTCTGCTAGTATGCTGTGGATCTACAAAACCCTCAGGTTGTGTCATGTACACATCCTCAAGTAGGTTTCCATTCAGAAATGCGGTTTTGACATCCATCTGTCATATCTCATAGTCATGGTATGCTGCAATAGCAAGCATGATCCGAATGGACTTAAACATCGCTACTGGAGAAAAGGTTTTATCATAGTCAATACCATAAATTTTCTTGAAACCTTTAGCTACCATCAACCCTTATAGATAAGTTCATCCATGTAAGTCTTTCTCTTAAAGACCCACTTACACACAATGGATTTTACCCCTTCAGGTGGATCAACCAAAGTCCATACTTGGTTGATGTACATGGATTCCATCTCGGATCTCATGGCCTCTAGCCATTTCTCGGAATCTGGTCTCATCACAACTTCCTGATAGGTGGTAGGCTCATCCTCTATGAGCACAACGTCATCATGGTCAGACAAGAGAAATGAGTATCTCTCAGGCTGACGATGTACCCTATCAGACCTGCGAAGAGGTATGTCAACTTGAACTAGTTGTTGTTCTCAACTCTTTGTGGAACAACATCATCCACAACACTTTGTGGTTTCAGTTTAACTTCCATTGAGGCTTCAGTGCTATTGTTCGCATTTTGAACTTCTTCAAGATCGAACCTGCTCCCACTAGTCTTTCTAGAAACAAAGTCCCTTTCTAGAAAGACCCCAGTTTTTGCCACAACTACCTTGTGCTGACTGGGAATGTAGAAGTAATATCCCTTAGTCTCCTTGGGATATCCAATAAAGTAGCACCTGTCAGATTTGGGTCCTAACTTGTCTGAGACTTGACGTCGAACGTAAACCTCACAACCCCAAATCCTCATGTAAGACACCTGGGCATCTCCCCCAGTCCATATCCTATATAGTGTCTTTATCACGGCCTTGGATGGAACTCGGTTGAGTATAAAAGCTGCCGTGTCTAGAGCATAGCCCCAAAGGTATGTCGGAAGATCTGTGCAACTCATCATAGATCGTACCATATCTAATAGGGTACGATTCATCCTTTCGGATGCACCATTCCACTGTGATGTTCCAGTAGGAGTGAGTTGGGATAGAATCCCATACTCAGCTAGGTAGTCACGAAACTCATGGCTAAGGTATTCTCCACCTCGATCTGATCGAAGTATCTTAATACTCTTGCCAAGCTGGTTATGTACTTCATTCTTGAATTCTTTGAACTTTTCAAAGGATTCAAACTTATGTGTCATCAAGTACACATAACAATATCTACTGAAGTCATCAGTAAATGTGATGAAGTACCTATAACCGCCTCTAGCAGTGACATTGAAAGGGCCACATACATCACTATGTATAAGACCTAACAAGTCAGTCGCTCTCTCACTGTGCCCACTAAAGGGAGTCTTGGTCATCTTGCCTAGTAGGCATGACTCGCACGTCTCATAAGATTCAAAATCAAATGAGTCCAGCAAACCATCCTTATGGAGCTGAGATAAGCGCTTGTCATTTATATGACCTAAGCGACAGTGCCAGAGATATGTTTGGTTCATGTCATTTGACTTGAACCTCTTGGTATTTATGTTATAGATAGGTCTTTCAAGATCTAGAATGTAGAGTCTGTTCATCATAAGTGCACTACAATAGAACATATCTTTTAAATAAACAGAACAACATTTGTCCTTAATTATAAAAGAGAAACCTTTCTTGTCCAAACAAGAAACTGAAATTATGTTCTTAGTTAATGCAGGCACATAACAACAATCATCCAACTCTAATACAAGCCCAGAGGGCAGAGATAGAAAATAAGTCCCTACAGCAACAGCAGTAACCCGTGCTCCATTTCCTACGCGTAGGTCCACCTCGCCCTTCGCCAATGCCCTCAAATTTCTCAGCGCCTGCACATTAGTACAAATGTGAGATGCACATCCGGTATCTAATACCCATGATGAAGAAATAGATAGATTGACTTCTATAACATATATATACCTGAAGTGGAAGTCTCACTTCGCTTCTTCTTAAGATCTTCCAGGTACACCTTGCAGTTCCTCTTTTAGTGCCCAGTCTGACCGTAGTGGACGCAGGTAGAATCCTTGGCGACCCCTCCTTTAGGCTTCAGTGCCTTGCCTTTGGCCTTGGCTAGGGACTTTCCCTTGCCTTTGGGCTTGCCCTTGCCCTTGTGTTTCTGAACCATCAGAACAGAGTGGGGCTTTGCCTTCTTAAGGTTTAGCTCAGCAGTTCTTAACATGCTAAGCAGATCAGGCAATGGCTTGTCAATTTCGTTCATATTGTAGTTCAGAACAAACTGACTATAGCTATCCGGCAAGGATTACAAGATCAGGTCAGTGGCCAGCTCTTGGCCAAGCGGGAATCCCAACCTCTGTAGGTTTTCTATGTACCCAATCATTTTTAGTACATATGAGGCTACGGGAGCCCCATCTGACATCTTGCACTGAAATAGTGCCCTTGAGATCTCAAATCTCTCATGCCTCGCTTGTCCTTGATATAGTTGATGAAGATGTTCAACCATATCGTAAGCTCCCATCAACTCGTGTTGCTTCTGAAGCTCAGAGTTCATGGTCACGAGCATTAGACAGGACACATCTAATGCGTTATCTTGATGCTTCTTGTAAGCATCTTTGTCTGCTCACGTGGCATTGGCAGGAGGAGCCTCCGGAATGGGCTGCTCCAGAACGTACAGTTTACGTTCCTGGGTGAGAACTACTCTTAAGTTCCTGTACCAGTCCAAGAAATTTGCTCCGTTGAGTTTATCCTTCTCAAGGACAAAATGTAGGGAGAAAAAGTTCATATTCGACGTCATGATTATCTACAACAGAAAAATGCAGAAAATAAATATCATATTCTTTTAAATCATTTAATTAGGCTTTTAACTAAATGATGCTCCCACTGAATTATATAATTCATGTGGGACAAGATCCACATCATACTAACCCTTGAGTTAGCTTTGGCTAATACACCAAAATTTAGTATGATCGGTAGGTAACGATTTACCAATTACATCTCTATGTAACTCTTGTTTATAGGATCATTATCCGCAGTTATATTAAAACTTGAGTTAGCATTGGCTAATACGCCCAAGAATTAATATAAATGTGATTTATGTCCTATCTTTCCAACCGTTGGAAGAATGTCTATAGTTATACTCGATCCAACCGAGCAAACTAGGAATACTCAATCTAATTGAGTTTGTACTAGCCCATGCATTGATAAGCGGGACTAAGATTGTCCCTCCATACCCTACCAAGATAATATGTGTTGCTCTGCTTTGGCAGATTCAACAACACATGTGATCGAGGTAGTGATAGGTAACATGGCACGGTAGGCATTAGAGTTGACGCGATTTAGATCTAATCTAATCGTCGATGTGTATCAAATACGTGATAGATCTAATCTAATCGAAAGGGTGCATCTTGTACACGATTTAGATCTAATCTAGTCGTTAGGCACTAATTAATTACTAATCATGCATCACATACACACAAGCAATTAATTAAATTTATTTGTGATTAGTCATGGCCCTACTACAATCTTCTCAAGCCAATGAGAAGATCGGATGGTCAACCTAAGGTCAACAGCTTCTCAAGCTCCTTCCTTTGACCACCTTATGTTGCTCGCGCCTTCCTCGTAACTCCGTCTCGAGTGGACCTTCCACGACTCCAATTTTGTACATTACAATTTTGAAACTCGAGTTACATTTGAGTCTAAACTAATTTACAACAAGAATATAATAGAGAAAGGCACGACGCGCAGGTCGCGAATCAAACGTACAACACGCACAACACAAATGACGGCGTGCAGGCCGTAATATGAATTACAACACAAATCCAATCAGATTGGGTCTTTTTAGGCCATGACTATCACAAATTATACATAATTCTAAATTATGCAATTTCCATAATTTTCTGTAATTTTAATACTAATTTTTACAATTTTTACGAGTAAAATTTCCCGGCGGCCCCGTTTAGCGATTTTCGGGCGCAATCGCGGAACGAATCCCCTTGCGGGGCCAGGGGCAGCGCCCCTACCCGTGATCTAACCATCGCGAGTGTCCCTTAGCGATCCAATAGCACCTTAGCCCGCTGTCCCAAAAAGATTTGGGGTGAAACCATGCCGTTTTGGAAAAAACTTCTCGGTAGTCGAAGCCTACAAGTGTCGAAACACTCGTGCTTCGTTTCTACGAGAAAAATACCCATAAAAACTATAAAAAACCAAAATTTACAGAAAGTTACAGAACCTATATTTTTCATAAAAAATCAAATTAAACTCGTACAAGTCTTCGCACGTGGCTCTGATACCACTGTTGGGTTTTTCGGGTCGCGAAAATCGCTTTTTCGCGCCGCAGAAACCCCGAAACCCCCACCACCGGATCCGTACGAAGAAAAAATAAACACAAAATATGAGTACAAGTTTCTAAAGTCTAGATCTACACTAGATAAGAGTGTTACCCCCGATGCGATGCCCTTCGCTATCCCGCTTGTTCTCGGTTCACCAGATCTCGAAAGTGTCAAAGTAGACACTTCTCTATGTGTATCCACACAAGCAAGAGATGGAGAAAAACCTCTAAGGATGTGCTAGCAACCTTAGAGATCAGTAAGGGAGGAGAGGGAGAGCAAGAAGAAAACTCTAGAGGAAGAAGAAGATGGAGTTACTCAAAAAATAAAACTCCCTCCTTGAATAAAAGTGGCCGGCCACTTTAGGTGGAGTTGTAACCTCCATGGAAGGCCAAGAGTCACAACTCTGGGTAACTCCCATGCGGTGGCATCCCACTTAAGCAACCATGATGATGTGGAGCATCATCATTGGCCCACTCAATGTCAACTCACCAATGAGGTGGCAAATGGTCAAGTCAAACTTGACCTTTCATCTTCCTCTCAAGTCAAGTCAAACTTGACCACTTCTCTCTCTTGGTTGATCTAATCTAACCATTGGTTCAAGTCAATTTTAATTTAATGAATCTCTATTCATTGAATTAAATTAATTCAATGAGTCTAAGTCCAAATTAGACTCATCTAATACATGAACCAAATTGAGTCTAACTCAATTAGCCTACTTTGGATTACTCTTAATCCAATTTGGTTCATCACATGAACCTAATCCTTTAGGTTCATCAAATGAACCTAATCTCCATCTAATTGCCCTTTGTGTGTGACCCTATAGGTTCTTATAACGTTGGCAATCCTCCTAAACCCTTTTAGAAGCATAAGTAATGAGTGGTATCTAGCAACACATCATTACTACCCAAGTTATAAGAATGTTGAGATCCAACATCACCTTGTGACTACTAATTGTGACTCCTCACAATATATGAAAAGTGTCCTTCTATCCTAGACATCTAGATTGATCAATGTGAGGCATAGACCGTGTCATCCTCTAACCAATCTAAATCTTCAACTCCAAGTAGACTCACTAAATCAAATGAACTCAATATCTCATATTAACTCATTTGGGCATGGTCATGCACTTCGTGGTCTCACTCTATCAAGAATATCGATGTCTCTCCCATCATATAGGAGGGATAGATCCCATCTACATCACTCACATCCCTCTACATAATTCGTTGCATACCCAGTAATCGCCATTATAGTCCACCCAGTTACGGGTGACGTTTGACGAAACCAAAGTGCATAACTCCTTATGTAGGGAACCATGGTGACTTCAGGTCCAAGGACTAGTAGTCATAATATAAGCCATATGAGAAAGTATATGACACTCATATAATGATTCATGATACTTTCTCATGGCGGGTCATTCAGTATACATTCTCCAATGCATACCTATGTGCCAACTTGATATCTCTATATCCATGACTTGTGAGATCAAGTCATCAAGTTGACCTACATGCTAGTCTTATTGCATTAACATTGTCCCTGAATGTTAATACTCGACTAGGAATGATTAAGAGTAGTGTTCCCTATATCATCTCACTATCGATTCAACTAACCGATTGATATAGGTGAGAACCTTCTACTCAAGGACGCTATTATACTTAGTTTATTTGACACCAATACAAGTAAGTATAATAACCAAAACAAATGTCTTTATTTATATATAAGAATATGATACAATAAGTCCATAATATAATCATCAAATGATTGGCTCTAGGGCTCTAACTAACAATCTCCCACTAGCACTAGTGTCAATCAGTGTAGGCTCTAAGCCCCAATGACCTAGTGTGACTATCATGCTTCCTCTGTGCCAAAGCCTTGGTCAAGGGATCTGCGATGTTAGCCTTTGTTGGTACTCTGCATATCTTCACATCTCCTCTCTCGATAATCTCTCGAATGAGATGGAAGCGTCGTAGTATGCGTTTGGTCCGCTGGTGTGAGCGAGGTTCCTTCGCTTGTGCTATAGCTCCATTGTTGTCACAATAGAGCTCAATAGGGTCAGCGATACTGGGAACCACCCCAAGTTCAGTGATGAACTTGCGGATCCAAACTGCCTCCTTTGCTGCCTCTGATGCAGCAATGTACTCAGCCTCTGTCGTAGAATCAGTGACTGTGTCCTGCTTCGAACTCATCCTACTCACAGCACCACCATTAATGCAAAATATGAACCCTGACTGCGATCGATAATCATCCTGATCGGTCTGGAAACTAGCATCACTGTAACCCTTTACAGCTAGCTCATCATTGCCTCCATATATCAAGAAATATTCTTTAGTCCTTCTTAAGTACTTAAGAATATTCTTGACCGCTATCCAGTGACTTTCACCTAGATCTGACTGGTATCTGCTCGTCATGCTCAAAGCATACGAGACATCAGGTCGAGTATATAGCATGGCGTACATGATAGATCTTATGGCTGAGGCATAAGGGATCTGATCCATGCGGTCTCTCTCCTCTCTAGAAGAAGGACCTTGAGTCTTCGAAAGACTCACGCCATGTGGCATCGGCAGAAATCCCTTCTTGGAGTTCTGCATGGCAAACCGAAGGAGTTCCTTGTCAATGTATGTACTCTGACTTCGGCCAAGCAATCTCTTAGATCTATCTCTATAGATCTGTATCCCTAGAATGCGGGATGCCTCACCTAAGTCCTTCATTGAAAAGCAACTCCCTAGCCAGGTCTTGATAGACTGAAGCAAAGGGATGTCCTTCCCAATGAGTAGTATGTCATCCACATACAATATAAGGAAGACAAATATATCCCATACAACCTTCTTGTAGACATAAGGCTCATCTTCGTTCTTGATGAAACCAAACTGTTTGATTGCATCATTGAATCCAAGATTCCAGCTCCGAGAAGCTTGCTTTAGTCCATAAATGGACCTATGCAGCTTGCATACTCTTCTAGTATGCTGTGGATTTACAAAACCCTCAGGTTGTGTCATGTACACATCCTCAAGTAGGTTTCCATTCAGAAACGCGGTTTTGATATCCATATGTCATATCTCATAGTCATGGTATGCTGCAATAGCAAGCATGATCCGAATGGACTTAAACATCGCTACTGGAGAAAAGGTTTTATCATAGTTAATACCATAAATTTGCTTGAAACCTTTAGCTACCAAGCGACCCTTATAGATAAGTCCATCCATGTCAGTCTTTCTCTTAAAGACCCACTTACACCCAATGGGTTTTACCCCTTCAGGTGGATCAACCAAAGTCCATACTTGGTTGGTGTACATGGATTCCATCTCGGATCTCATGGCCTCTAGCCATTTCTCGGAATCTGGTCTCATCACAACTTCCTGATAGGTGGTAGGCTCATCCTCTATGAGCACAACATCATCATGGTCAGACAAGAGAAATGAGTATCTCTCAGGATGACGATGTACCCTATCAAACCTGTGAAGAGGTATGTCTACTTGAACTGGTTGTTGTTCTCAACTCTTTGTGGAACAACATCATCCACAACACTTTGTGGTTCCAGTTTAACTTCCATCGAGGCTTCAGTGCTATTGTTCGCATCTTGAACTTCTTCAAGATCGAACGTGCTCCCACTAGTCTTTCTAGAAACAAAGTCTCTTTCTAGAAAGACCCCAGTTTTTTCCACAACTACCTTGTGCTGACTGGGAATGTAGAAGTAATACCCCTTAGTCTCCTTGGGATATCCAATAAAGTAGCACTTGTCGGATTTGGGTCCTAACTTGTCTGAGACTTGACGTCGAACGTAAACCTCACAACCCCAAATCCTCATGTAAGACACCTGGGCATCTCTCCCAGTCCATATCCTATATGGTGTCTTTATCACGGCCTTGGATGGAACACGGTTGAGTATAAAAGCTGTCGTGTCTAGAGCATAGCCCCAAAGGTATGTCGGAAGATCTTTGCGACTCATCATAGATCGTACCATATCTAATTGGGCACGATTCATCCTTTCGGATACACTATTCCAATGTGGTGTTCCAGGAGGAGTGAGTTGGGATAGAATTCCACACTCAGCTAGGTATTCACGAAACTCATGGCTAAGGTATTCTCTACCTCGATCTGATCGAAGTATCTTAATACTCTTGCCAAGCTGGTTCTGTACTTCATTCTTGAATTCTTTGAACTTTTCAAAGGATTCAGACTTATGTGTCATCAAGTACACATAACCATATCTACTGAAGTCATCAATAAATGTGATGAAGTACTTACAACCGCCTCTAGCAGCGACATTGAAAGGGCCACATACATCACTATGTATAAGACCTAACAAGTCAGTCGCTCTCTCACTGTGCCCACTAAAGGGAGTCTTGGTCATCTTGCCTAGTAGGCATAACTCGCACGTCTCAGAAGATTCAAAATCAAATGAGTTCAGCAAACCATCCTTATAGAGCTGGGATAAGCGCTTGTCATTTATATGACCTAAGCGACTGTGCCAGAGATAGGTTTGGTTCATGTCATTTGACTTGAACCTCTTGGTATTTATGTTATAGATAGGGCTTTCAAGATCTAGAATGTAGAGTCCGTTCATCATAGGTGCACTACAATAGAACATATCTTTTAAATAAACAGAACAGCATTTGTCCTTAATTATAACAGAGAAACCTTTCTTGTCTAAATAAGAAACTGAAATTATGTTATTAGTTAATGCAGGCACATAACAACAATCATCCAACTCTAATACAAGCCTAGAGGGCAGAGATAGAAAATAAGTCCCTACAGCAACAGCAGCAACCCGTGCTCCATTGCCTACGCGAAGGTCCACCTCGCCCTTCGCCAATGCCTTGCTATTTATCAGCACCTGCACATTAGTACAAATGTGAGATGCACATCCGGTATCTAAAACCCATGATGAAGAAATAGATAGATTGACTTCTATAACATATATACTTGAAGTGGAAGTCTCACTTCACTTCTTCTTAAGATCTTCCAGGTACACCTTACAGTTCCTCTTCCAGTGCTCGTTCTGACCGCAGTGGAAGCAAGTAGCATCCTTGGCGACCCCTCCTTTAGGCTTCAGTGCTTTGCCTTTGCCTTTGGCTTGGGACTTTCCCTTGCCTTTGGGCTTGCCCTTGCCCTTGTGTTTCTAAACCATCAGAACAGAGTGGGGCTTTGCCTTCTTAAGGTTCAGCTCTGCAGTTCTTAACATGCTAAGCAGCTCGGGCAATGGCTTGTCAATTTCGTTCATATTGTAGTTCAGAACAAACTGAATATAGCTATTCGGCAAGGATTGCAAGATCAGGTCAATGGCCAGCTCTTGGCCAAGCGGGAATCCCAACCTCTGTAGGTTTTTTATGTACCCAATCATTTTTAGTACATATGGGCCTACGGGAGCCCCATCTGACATCTTGCACTGAAATATTGCCCTTGAGATCTCAAATCTCTCATGCCTCACTTGTCCTTGATATAGTTGACGAAGATGTTCAACCATATCGTAAGCGCCCATCAACTCATGTTGCTTCTGAAGCTCAGAGTTCATGGTCGCGAGCATTAGACAGGACACATCTAATGCGTTATCTTGATGCTTCTTGTAAGCATCTTTGTCTGCTCGCGTGGCATTGGCAGGAAGAGCCTCCGGAATGGGTTGCTCCAGAACATACAGTTTACGTTCCTAGGTGAGAACTATTCTCAAGTTCCTGTACCAGTCCAAGAAATTTGTGTAGGATCGAAAGAATTTAGATATCTCCACAATAGCATGATATTGTCCACTTTGGGCCTAGACCCTCATGGCTTTGCTCTTGGGCTCTCCCCAAAAGGCCTCATGCCAATGGAGATATATTTTCTCTTATAAACCCATGATCTTTCCCATGTGTTTACAATATGGGACTATGTTTGCAACCTTGCAACCCCAACAATCCCCCCCCAAACAAAGGACCATAGACTTCCCACGTCCGATCCTCGACCCACCAGGTCTTCCTGCCCCTCGGTCCACCCGACCTACTAGGATTTCATTGCCTAGTCGCAACTAGGACTTCCTGCCTGGTGTCTGGTCCTCTTGATCCGAACATAGGAACCCCCACTTTCTTTGTTCGAGGTCAATATTGTACCCACATGGCTCAATCAAACCATAGCTCTTGTGCACAGTCGGCGGTTAAACCTTCTGGCAGTCCGGGCTCTGATACCAATTGTAGGATCGAAAAGAATTTAGATATCTCCACAATAGCATGATATTGTCCACTTTGGGCCTAGACCCTCATGGCTTTGCTCTTGGGCTCTCCCCAAAAGGCCTTATGCCAATGGAGATATATTTTCTCTTATAAACCCATGATCTTTCCCATGTGTTTACAATATGGGACTATGTTTGCAACCTTGCAACCCCAACAATTCAGCGCCCCTACCCACGATCTAACCATCGTGAGTTGCTCCGTTGCGTCTAAAGGCACCCGAGTCCGCTGTCCCAAAAGATTTTGGGTCGAAACGAAGCCGTTTGGGAAAATTCTTCCCGATAGCCGAAGCCTACAAGTGCCGAGACACTTGTGCTTCGCCTATAAGGAAAAATTACCCATAAAAACATAAAAATTGAATTTTTACAGAAAATCACAGAAGCTTTTTGTTTTCCAAAAACCAAAAAACTAACTCGTACAAGTCTTTTATTCTTGTTGTAAATTAGATTTAGACTCGAATGTAACTCGAGTTTCAAATTGTAATGTACAAATTGGAGCGGTGGAGGGTCCACACGAGACGGAGTTCCGAGGCGGGCACGAGCAACATAAGGTGGTCAAAGGGAGGAGCTTGGAGAAGCTGTTGACCCTAGGTTGACCATTCGATCTTCTCATTAGCTTGAGAAGATCGTAGTAGGACCATGACTAAATCACAAATAGATTAATTAATTAATTATTATGTATCTGATGCATGTTTAATAGTTAATTAATTAATTAGTGCCTTAACGATTAGATTAGATCTAAGTCGTGCACATGATGCACCCTTGCGATTAGATTAGATCTAAGCCGTGCACAAGATGCATCCTTCTCGATTAGATTAGATCTAGATCGAACCAACTCTAAATGCCTAACCGTGCTGTGATACCTATCACTACCTCGATCACATGTATTGTTGAATCTGCCAAAGGAGAGCAATACATATTATCTTGGTAGGGTACGGAGGGACAATCTTGGTCCCGTCTATCAACGCATGGGTGAATACAAACTCAATTAGATTGAGTATTCATAGTTACTCGGTTGGATCGAGTCAACTATAGGCATTCTTCCAATAGTTGGAAAGATAGGTCAATATCACATCTATATTAACTCTCGGGCGTATTAGCCAAAGCTAACTCGAGTTTTAATATAAATGCGGATATTGATTCTATAAACAAGAGTTGCATAGAGATGTAATTGGTAATCGTTACCTACCGATCATACTAAGCCTTGGGCGTATTAGCCAAAGCTAACTCAAGGGTTAGTATGATGTGGATCTTGTCCCACAAGAATTATAGAATTCAGTGGGAGCATCATTTAATTAAAAGGCCTAATTAAATGATTTTTAAAGAATATGATATTTATTTCTGTAAATTTTTCTGTTGTAGATAACCATGACGTCGAACACGAATTCCTTCTCCCTGCGATCTGTCCTTGAGAAGGACAAGCTCAACGGAGCGAATTTCCTGGACTGGTACAGGAACTTGAGAATAGTTCTCACCCAGGAGCGTAAGCTGTACGTTCTGGAGCAGCCCATTCCGGAGGCTCCTCCTGCCAATGCCCCGTGAGCCAACAAAGATGCTTACAAGAAGCATCAAGACGACGCATTAGATGTGTCCTGTCTAATGCTCGCGACCATGAACTCAGAGCTTCAGAAGCAACATGAGTTGATGGGCGCTTTTGATATGGTTGAGCATCTTCGCCAACTATATCAGGGACAAGCGAGGCATGAGAGATTTGAGATCTCGAAGGCACTGTTTCAGTGCAAGATGTCAGACGGGTCTCCTGTAGGTCCTTATGTACTCAAGATGATTGGGTACATAGAGAACCTACAAAGACTGGGGTTCCCACTTGGCCAAGAGCTGGCCACTGACTTGATCTTGCAGTCCTTGCCGGATAGCTATAGTCAATTCGTTCTCAACTATAACATGAACGAGATTGACAAGCCACTGCCCGAGCTACTTAGCATGTTACGAACTGCTGAGATTAACCTTAAGAAGGTTAAGCCCATTCTGATGGTCCAGAAGCACAAGGGCAAGGGCAAGCCCAAAGGTAAGGGAAAGTCCCAAACCAAGGGCAAAGGCAAGGCACTGAAGCCTAAAGGAGGGGTCGCCAAGGATGCTACCTGCTTCCACTGCGGTCAGACCGGGCACTGGAAGAGGAACTGCAAGGTATACTTGGAGGATCTTAAGAAGAAGCGAAGTGAGACTTCCACTTCAGGTATATATGTTATAGAAGTCAATCTATCTATTTCTACATCATGGGTATTAGATATTGGATGTGCTTCTCACATTTGTACTGATGTGCAGGCGCTGAGAAATAGCAGGGGTGGACCTACGAGTAGGCAATGGAGCACGGGTTGCTGCTGTTGCTGTAGGAACTTATCAGCTATCTCTGCCCTCTGGGCTTGTACTAGATTTAGATGATTGTTGTTATGTGTCTGCTCTTACTAAGAACATAGTTTCAGTTTCTTGTTTAGACAAGAAAGGATACTCTTTTATAATAAAAGACAAATGTTGTTCTGTTTATTTGAAAGATATGTTCTATTGTAGTGCACCACTAATAAATGGACTCTATATTCTAGACCTTGAGAGCTCTATCTATAACATTAGTACCAAGAGGTTCAAGTCAAATGACATGAACCAAACATACCTCTGGCACTGTCGCTTAGGTCATATAAATGACAAGCGCTTATCCCAGCTCCATAAGGATGGTTTGCTGGACTCATTTGATTTTGAATCATATGAGATATGTGAGTCATGCCTACGAGGCAAGATGACCAAGACGCCCTTTAGTGGGCATAGCGAGAGAGCAACTGATTTGTTAGGACTCATACATAGTGATGTATGTGGCCCTTTCAATGTTGCTGCTAGAGGCGGTTATAGGTACTTCATTACATTTACTGATGATTTCAGTAGATACGGTTATGTGTACTTGATGACACATAAGTCGGAATCCTTTGAAAAGTTCAAAGAATTCAAGAATGAAGTACAGAACCAGCTTGGCAAGAGTATTAAGGTACTTCGATCGAGGTGGTGAATACTTAAGCCATGAGTTTCGTGACTACTTAGCCGAGTGTGGATTTTATCTCAACTCACTCCTCCTGGAACACCACGGTGGAATGGTGTATCCAAAGGAGGAATCGTACCTTATTAGATATGGTGCGATCTATGATGAGTCACAGATCTTCCGACATATCTATGGGGATATGCTCTAGACACGGCAACTTTCATACTCAACCGAGTTCCATCAAAGGCCGTGATAAAGACACCATATAGGATATGGACTGGGAGAGATGCCCAGGTGTCTTTCATGAGGATTTGGGGTTGTGAGGCTTACGTTCGACGTCAAGTCTCAGACAAGTTAGGACCCAAATCCGACAAGTGCTATTTCATAGGATATCCCAAGGAAACTAAGGGATATTACTTCTACAGTCCCAGTCAGCGCAAAGACTGGGGTCTTTCTAGAAAGGGACTTTGTTTCTAGAAAGACTAGTGGGAGCACGTTCGATCTTGAAGAAGTTCAAGATGCGAACAATAGCACTGATGCCTCGATGGAAATTGAACTGGAACCACAAAGTGTTGTGGATGATGTTGTTCCACAAGGAGTTGAGGAACAACAACAAGTTCAAGTAGACATACCTCTTCGCAGGTCTGATAGGGTACGTCGTCAGCCTGAGAGATACTCATTTCTCTTGTCTGACCATGATGACATTGTGCTCATAGAGGATGAGCCTACCACCTATCAAGAAGCTGTGATGAGACCAGATTCTGAGAAATGGCTAGAAGCCATGAGATCCAAGATAGAATCCATGTACACCAACCAAGTATGGACTTTGGTTGATCCACCTGAAGGGGTAAAACCCATTGGGTGCAAGTGGGTCTTTAAGAGAAAGACTGACATGGATGGACTTATCTATAAGGGTCGCTTGGTAGCTAAAGGTTTCAAGCGATTCATGGTATTGACTATGATGAAACCTTTCTCCAGGCGATGTTTAAGTCCATTCGGATCATGCTTGCTATTGCGACCTACCATGACTATGAGATATGGCGGATGGATGTCAAAACCGCGTTTCGAATGAAACCTACTCGAGGATGTGTATATGACACAACCGAGGGTTTTGTAGATCCACAAGATACTAGATGCAAGGTGCATAGGTCCATTTATGGACTAAAGCAAGCTTCTCGGAGCTGGAATCTTCGATTTGATGATGCGATCAAACAGTTTGGTTTCATCAAGAATGAAGATGAGCCTTGTGTCTACAAGAAGGTTGTAGGGACATAGTTGTCTTCCTCATCTTGTATGTGGATGACATAATGCTCATTGGGAAGGACATCCTATGCTTCATGTCAAGACATGGCTTGGGAGTTGCTTCTCAATGAAGGACTTAGGTGAGGCATCTCGTATTCTTGGGATACATGATCTATAGAGATAGATCTAAGAGATTACTTGGCCTAAGTCGAGTACATATATTGACAAGGTACTCCTTCGGTTTGCCATGCAGATTCCAAGGGATTTCTGCCGATGTCACATGGAGTGAGTCTTCAAGACTCAAGGTCCCTCTTCTAGAGAGGAGAGAGACCGCATGGATCGATCCCTTATGCCTCAGCCATAGGATCGATCATGTATGTCATGTTATGTACTCGTCTCATATGCTTTGAGCATGACGAGCAGATACCAGTCAGATCCGGTGAAAGTCATCGATGGCGGTCAAGAATATTCTTAAGTACTTACGAAGGACTAAAGAATATTTCTTGATATATGGAGGCAATGATGAGCTAACCGTAAAGGGTTACGGTGATGCCATCTTCGGACCGATCGGGATGATTACCGATCGCAGATCGAGGTTCGTATTTTGCATTAATGGTGGTGCTGGAAGAGTTGAGCGAGGATCGATGGTGATTCTACAAAGGAGTATATTCGCATCGAGGACAAAGGAGGCGTTTGGATCCGCAAGTTCATCATGAACTTGGGGTGGTTCCTAGCATCGCGACCAGTTGAGCTCTATTGTGACAACAATGGAGCTATAGAGCGAAGGAACCTCGCTCACACCGGACCAAGCACATACTACGGCGCTTCCATCTCATTCGAGAGATTATCGATAGAGGAGATGTGAAGATTTGCAGAGTACCTACAGAGGCTAACATCACAGATCCCTTGACCAAGGCTTTGGCACAGAGGAAGCATGATGGTCACACTAGGTCTTTAGGCCTTAGAGCCTATACTGATTGGCACTAGTGCTAGTGGTAGATTGTTAGTTAGAGCCCTAGAGCCAATCATTTGATGATTATATGGACTCATGTATATCATATTCTTGTATATTAATAAAGGCATTTGTTTGGTTATTATACTTATTTATATTAGTGCCAAATAGACTAAGTATAATAGCGTCCTTGAGTAGAAGGTTCTTACCTATATCAATCGATTAGTTGAATCGATAGTGAGATGATATAGGGAACACTACTCTAAATCATTCCTAGTCGAGTATTAGCATTCAGGGACAATGTTAATACAATAAGACTAGCATGTAGGTCAGCTCGATGACTTGATCTCACAAGTCATGGATATAGAGATATCAAGCTGACACATGGGTATGCATTAGAGAATGTATATTGAATGACCGGCCATGAGAAAGTATCATGGATCGTTATATGAGTGTCATATACTTTCTCATGTGGCTATTAGTATGACTATTAGTCCTTAGACCTGAAGTCACCATGGATCCCTATATAAGGAGTTATGTACTTTAGTTTCGTCAAACGTCACTCGTAACTGGGTGGACTATAAAGGCGATTACTGGGTATGTAACGAATTATGCAGAGGGATGTGAGTGATGTAGATGGGATCTATCCCTCCCATATGACGAGAGCGACATCGCTATTCTTGATAGAGTGAGACCACTAAGCGCATGGTCATGCCCAAATGAGTCAACATTAGATGTTGAGCTCATTTGATCGAGTGAGTCTAACTTGGAGTTCAAGATTTAGATTGATTAGAGGATGACACGGTCTATGCCTCATATTGATCAATCTAGATGTCTAGGATAGAAGGACACTTGTCATTATTTTGTGAGTAGTTACAATTGGTAGTCACAAGGTGATGTCGGATCTCGACATTCTTGTAACTTGGGTAGTAATGATGTGTTGCTAGATACCGCTCATTACTTATGCTCCTAAATGGGTTTAGGGCATTGCCAACGTTACAAGAACCTATAGGGTCACACACTTAGGACAATTACGTGGAGATTAGGTTCATATGATGAACCAAGAGGATTAGATTCATTTGATGAATCAAATTGGATTAAGAGTAATCCTAATTGGGCTAACTTGAGTTCGACTCAAGTTGATTCATGTGTTAAATGAGTCTAATTTAGATTTTGACTCATTGAATCAATTTAATTTAATGAATTAGATTCATTATATTAAGTTGGCTCGAATCAAATGGTTGGATTAGATCCACCATGGTAGAGATTGAGTCAAGTTTGACTTGACTTGAGAAGGAAGACCAAAGGTCAATTTTGACTTGACATTTTTGCCACCTCATTGTGAGTTGGCATTAGGTGGACCAATAATGATGTTCCACATCATCATGGGTGCCACCTCATGGAAGTAACAAAGCCACTCTCTTAATGGTTTCATATTAATTGCAATTAATGCAATTAATGTGATTTTATGATTTCATATTAATTGCAATTAATGCAATTAATGTGAATTTTGAAATGTGGCAGGCCACTTGGTTTTTGGGTGAAAAAATTCATTTTTCATTCACTTGTGTGCATCTTCCTCCTTCTCCCTCTCAAGCTCTCCCTCTCCCTCTCCTCCCTTGGCCGAACCACATAGGTGCTAGCACACCTTGATTTTTGGTCATCTCCATCTAGTGTGTCCGTGTGGATACTTCTAGAGGACCGGCGCTTGACGGTCTTGAGATCCGGCATCATTTGGACGAGCGGGAACGCGAAGGGCATCGCATCAAAGGTATAAACACTTTTTCCTCGTAGATCTAAGTAGTAGATCAGTTTTTGAACTCGTACAAGAAATAGTTTTTCAAATTTTGTATACGAATCTTTGCACGGATCTACGGCTTTGGGTCCTTCGGGGTTTCCGCGACGCGGAAAAGCGGTTTTCGCGGCTCGAAGAACCCAACAATTTGCTTCGTTGAGCTTATCCTTCTCAAGGACAAAACGCAGGGAGAAAAAGTTCGTATTCGACGTCATGATTATCTAGAACAGAAAAATGCAAAAAATAAATATCATATTCTTTTAAATCATTTAATTAGGCTTTTAACTAAATGATGCTCCCACTGAATTATATAATTCATGTGGGACAAGATCCATATCATACTAACCCTTGAGTTAGCTTTGGCTAATACGCCCAAGATTTAGTATGATCGGTAGGTAACGATTTACCAATTACATCTCTATGCAACTCTTGTTTATAGGATCATTATCCGCAGTTATATTAAAACTTGAGTTGGCTTTGGCTAATACGCCCAAGAATTAATATAATTGTGATTTATGTCCTATCTTTCCAACCGTTGGAAGAATGTCTATAGTTGTACTCGATCCAACCGAGCAAACTAGGAATACTCAATCTAATTGAGTTTGTACTAGCCCATGCGTTGATAAGCGGGACCAAGATTGTCCCTCCGTACCCTACCAAGATAATATGTGTTGCTTTGCTTTGGCAGATTCAACAACACATGTGATCGAGGTAGTGATAGGTATCATGGCACGGTAGGCATTAGAGTTGACGCGATTTAAATCTAATCTAATCGTCGATGTGTATCAAATACGTGATAGATCTAATCTAATCGAAAGGGTGCATCTTGTACACGATTTAGATCTAATCTAGTCGTTAGGCACTAATTAATTACTAATCATGCATCACATACACACAAGCAATTAATTAAATTTATTTATGGTTAGTCATGGCCGTACTACGATCTTCTCAAGCCATTGAGAAGATCGGATAGTCAACCTAAGGTCAACAGCTTCTCAAGCTCCTTCCTTTGACCACCTTGTGTTGCTTGCGCCTTCCTCTTAACTCCGTCTCGAGTGGACCTTTCACGGCTCCAATTTTGTACATTACAATTTTGAAACTCGAGTTACATTCAAGTCTAAACTAATTTACAACAAGAATATAATAGAGAAAGGCACGACGCGCTGGTCGCGAATCAAACGTACAACACGCAAAACACAAATGACGGCGCGCAAGCCGTAATATGAATTACAACACAAATCCAATCAGATTGGGTCTTTTTGGGTCATTACTATCACAAATTATACATAATTCTAAATTATATAATTTCCTTAATTTTCTGTAATTTTAATACTAATTTTTACAATTTTTACGAGTAAAATTTCCCGGCGGTCCCGTTTAGCGATTTTCGGGCGCAATCGCGGAACGAATCTCCTTGCGGGGCCAGGGGCAGCGCCCCTACCCGCGATCTAACCATCGCGAGTGTCCCTTAGCGATCCAATAGCGCCTTAGACCGCTGTCCCAAAAAGAGTTGGGGCGAAACCTTGCCGTTTTGGAAAAAACTTCTCGGTAGTCGAAGCCTACAAGTGTCGAAACACTCGTGCTTCGTTTCTACGAGAAAAATAGCCATAAAAACTATAAAAAACCAAAATTTACATAAAGTTACAGAACCTATATTTTTCATAAAAAATCAAATTAAACTCGTACAAGTCTTCGTACGTGGCTCTGATACCAATGTTGGGTTTTTCGGGCCACGAAAACTGCTTTTTCGCGTCGCGGAAACCCCGAAACCCCCTCCACCGGATCCGTGCGAAGAAAAAATAAACACAAAATATGAGTACGAGTTTCTAAAGTCTAGATCTACACTAGATAAGAGCGTTACCCTCGATGCGATGCCCTTCGCTATCCCGCTTGTCCTCGGTTCGCCGGATCTCGAAAGTGTCAAAGTAGACACTTCTCTATGTGTATCCACACAAGCAAGAGATGGAGAAAAACCTCTAAGGATGTGCTAGCAACCTTAGAGATCAGTAAGGGAGGAGAGGCAAAGCAAGAAGAAAACTCTAGAGGAAGAAGAAGATGGAGTTACTCAAAAAATAAAACTCCCTCCTTGAATAAAAGTGGTCGGCCACTTTAGGTGGAGTTGTAACCTCCATGGAAGGCCAAGAGTCACAACTCTTGGTAACTCCCATGTGGTGGCATCCCACATAAGCAACCATGATGATGTGGAGCATCATCATTGGCCCACTCAATGCCAACTCACCAATGAGGTGGCAAATGGTCAAGTCAAACTTGACCTTTCATCTTCCTCTCAAGTCAAGTCAAACTTGACCACTTCTCTCTCTTGGTTGATCTAATCTAACCATTGGTTCAATTCAATTTTAATTTAATGAATCTCTATTCATTGAATTAAATTAATTCAATGAGTCTAAGTCTAAATTAGACTCATCTAATACATGAACTAAATTGAGTCCAACTCAACTAGCCTACTTTGGATTACTCTTAATTCAATTTGGTTCATCTCATGAACCTAATCCTTTAGGTTCATCAAATGAACCTAATCTCCATCTAATTGCCCTTTGTGTGTGACCCTATAGGTTCTTATAACGTTGGCAATGCTCTTAAACCCTTTTAGAAGCATAAGTAATGAGCGGTATCTAGCAACACATCATTACTACCCAAGTTATAAGAATGTTGAGATCCAACATTACCTTGTGACTACTAATTGTGACTCCTCACAATATATGACAAGTGTCCTTCTATCCTAGACATCTAGATTGATCAATGTGAGGCATAGATCGTGTCATCCTCTAACCAATCTAACTCTTGAACTCCAAGTAGACTTACTAAATCAAATGAGCTCAATATCTCATATTGACTCATTTGGGCATGGTCATGCACTTCGTGGTCTCACTCTATCAAGAATATCGATGTCTCTCCCATCATATAGGAGGGATAGATCTCATCTACATCACTCACATCCCTCTGCATAATTCGTTACATACTATACACAGTAATCGCCTTTATAGTCCACCCAGTTACGGGTGACGTTTGACGAAACCAAAGTACATAACTCCTTATGTAGGGAACCATGGTGACTTCAGGTCCAAGGACTAGTAGTCATACTAATAGCCACATGAGAAAGTATATGACACTCATATAACGATCCATGATACTTTCTCATGGCGGGTCATTCAATATACATTCTCCAATGCATACCTATGTGTCAATTTGATATCTCTATATCCATGACTTATGAGATCAAGTCATTGAGTTGACCTACATGCTAGTCTTATTGCATTAACATTGTCCCTGAATGTTAATACTCGACTAGGAATGATTAAGAGTAGTGTTCCCTATATCATCTCACTATCGGTTCAACTAACCAATTGATATAGGTGAGAACTTTCTACTCAAGGATGCTATTATACTTAGTTTATTTGGCACCAATACAGGTAAGTATAATAACCAAAACAAATGTCTTTATTTATATATAACAATATGATACAATAAATCCATAATACAATCATCAAATGATTGGCTCTAGGGCTCTAACTAACACAGGGGCAGCGCCCCTACCCGCGATCTAACCATCGCGAGTGTTTCTTAGCGATCCTACATCGCCTTAACTCGTTGTCCCAAAAAGATTTGGGGTGAAACCTTGCCGTTTCGGAAAAATCTTCTCGGTAGTCGAAGCCTACAAGTGTCTAAACACTTGTGCTTCGCTTCTACGAGAAAAATACCCATAAAAATCATAAAAAAACCTTAATTTACAGAAAATTACAGAACCTACATTTTTTATAAAAATGCAAACTAAACTCGTACAAGACTTCGCACGTGGCTCTGATACCACTGTTGGGTTTTTCGGGCAATGAAAACCACTTTTTCGCGACGCGAAAACCCCGAAACCCCCCCAAGCCACCGGATCCGTCCAAAGTAAAAAAAAAAAAAAAATACGAGTGCGAGTTTCTTAAAGCCTAGATCTACACTAGAAAAGGAAGTTACCCTCGATGCGATGCCCTTCGCAATCCCGCTCGTCCAACGGTTCGCCGGATCTCGAGATCGTCAAGCGTACGATCCTCTAGAAGTATCCACACGAACAAACTAGGTGGAGAAACCTAACACAAAGGTGTGCTAGCACCTTGGTGACGTTCGTCCAAGAAAGGTGTGGGAGAGCAAGAAGAGAGAGCAAGGAAGAAGATGAGTTGAATGAGCCTTGAATGAAAAATCAAATTTTCATTCACTACAAAAGTGGTCGGCCACATTAAGGAGTGTAACTCCTTTTCATTAAATGTGGAGGCCATTAAAGAGGGGACTTGTAACCTCCATGAGGTGGCACACACATGTGCCAACTATGATGATGTGGCACATCATCATTAGTCCTCCTAATGCCAACTCACAAATGAGGTGGCAAATAGTCAAGTCAAACTTGACCCTTCCTCTTCCTCTCAAGTCAAGTCATACTTGACTTAATCTCTCTCATGATTGATCTAATCCAACCATTTAATTCAAGCCAATTTAATATAATGAATCTAATTTATTTAATTAAATTGATTCAATGAGTCATAATCTAAATTAGACTCATTGAACACATGAATCAACTTGAGTCCAACTCAATTAGCCCAATTAGGATTACTCTTAATCCAATTTGATTCATCACATGAATCTAATCCTCTTAGTTCATCATATGAACCAAATCTCCATCTAATTGTCCTTAGTGTGTGACCCTATAGGTTCTTGTAACGTTGGCAATGCCCCTAAACCCATTTAGGAGCATAAGTAATTAGCGGTATCTAGCAACACATCATTACTACCCAAGTTACAAGAATGTTGAGATCCAACATCACCTTGTGACTACTAATTGTGACTCCTCACAATATATGACATTATCCTTCTATCCTAGACATCTAGATTGATTAATGTGAGGTATAGACCGTGTCATCCTCTGACCAATCTAAATCTTGAACTCCAAGTAGACTCACTAAATCAAATGAGCTCAATATCTCATATTGACTCATTTGGGCATGGCCATGCACTTCGTGGTCTCACTCTATCAAGAATATCGATGTCTCTCCCGTCATATATGAGGGATAGATCCCATCTACATCACTCACATCCCTCTGTAGAATTCGTTACATACCCAGTAATCGCCTTTATAGTCCACCCAGTTACGGGTGACGTTTGACGAAACCAAAGTACATAACTCCTTATGTAGGGAACCATGGTAACTTCAGGTCTAAGGACTAGTAGTCATACTAATAGTCACATGAGAAAGTATATGACACTCATACAACGATCCATGATACTTTCTCATGGCGGGTCATTCAGTATACATTCTCCAATGCATATCCATGTGTCAACTTGATATCTCTATATCCATGACTTGTGAGATCAAGTCATCGAGTTGAGCTACATACTAGTCTCGTCGCATTAACATTGTCCCTGAATGTTAATACTCGACTAGGAATAATTAAGAGTAGTGTTCCCTATATCATCTCACTGTCGGTTCAACTAACCGATTGATATAGGTAAGAACCCTCTACTCAAGGACGCTATTATACTTAGTTATCTGGCACCAATACAAGTAAGTATAATAACCAAAACAAATGTCTTTATTTATATAAGAATATGATACAACAAGTCCATAATACAATCATCAAATGATTGGCTCTAGAGCTCTAACTAACATAGATGCCCTCTATGAGTATCATAGGATCCTGAGTGAGACTCCAGGCTTTCCTAGCTTTCCTATTGGACGTCCACGTAGACCTCCTTTCCCTCATCCACCTCCACCACCATATTGATTTCATCGGGACGATGAAAAGTTTAAGTCTGAGGGGGTGGTTTGTAACTTGAAAATTTTTTTTCACTTTTTGTTTTTGTTCTGCATTTGTTTTGCTTTGCTTGGATTGTTTTTGGTAGTCACTTGACTGTCTTTTGAAAAATTCTGTGGCATCCCCATTGAAGAAAAACATCAATCCTCACTTTTATGCTTACTTGTTCAAAAGCAAAATTGTTAGCATGTTCTTTATCTTGATTCATGATATTGTAAATGATGTTGGTATGTTTAGTGTACCTCTTTTCTCTATCTTGCATGATGTGAGCTAAGTATCATATAGAAATAAGTTTGAGTTTTGGCTTAACCTTAAGGATCTTACCTTCACTTCACTTTACTTGAACTTGAATAGTTGATATCATTGAAATAGTCATGATTCATCCTATTTGTTTAGTACTTGGTTTCCATGGTAATTTCTTAAACTTCATTTTGGTTACTGGATGAGGCTCAAATCTTGAAAGCTCATTTGGAAAAATCAAAATATCCTAACTTTTGTGCCAATGAACTCATATGTTTAAGTGTTGCACAATGCAATCACTTAGTGAAAAAAAAGGTGCATGATGATGAAAAAGAAAAAAAAAAGAAGGAAAAAAATAGTGTTGAAAAAAGAGGGGATATAAAAATCAGTTGTCGTGAGTGGAAACTAACAAGTCACCCCTTTGAGACCGAATAAGGTTACTAGGGAAATGACTTTTATGATTCTCCTGATATCGAGCATGCCTTTGAGAGCCCAGGTTGATTGAGAAATATGAACCAAGTGTGTGGCAGGTAAGTGTCTATCACCAGAAACATTAGGAACTCAATTGGATGATGACTTGACTAGGACAAAGATTAAAACTTGAAGGGTTTTGAGTTACATATTTGCACCGTGCATAGGAGACTTATGCTTAAGCCATACTTAGTTTGTTTCTATGATCATGCTTATTAATGAAACTTTTAGATAGAGTTAGGAAAGTGCATTAAGGATTTAGATGTATTATTGAATACATGAATCTTGATTGCGGCATTTTTCTTGAGGACAAGCAAAAGTCTAAGTCTGGGGGTGTGATGTGCGTAGATTTTATACACTTGTTTAGCATATTTTGACGCACATTCTTACGTTTTGTACATGCTTTATCTATGCACTTTCATGCTCTTTGCTTTACTTCTAGCATAAATACTTTTCTTTGTTCGGAGATCTGCTCTTGTGTGTTTTATGCTTTCAGGAGTCGAATTTAGAGAAGAATTGATGATCGTGGCTGATTCTATAACCAAATGGAGAAAAACAACATTGCCAATGAGTGCCACACGGCCTTGTAGAGGGGAATGGCCCTGGTCGTGTGGCTATGACAGGGTCATGTAGCATCAATAGCAAGAGGGATGCCTAGACCGTGTAAAGTTGCATAGTCGTGCCACCTTCTCTAGCCAGCTAGTGCACGGTCATGTATGATTACACGGTCGTGTGGCCTCTCCAGTGACAAAGATTGCACTGGCAGTGTAGGATTACACGGTCGTGTGGCTTCTCCAGAGCTAAAAAATGGCATGGTTGTGTGTGCCACACGACCATGCAACACTTCCAAAGACAAGAATTGACTAGGTCGTGTGGTTTCACACGACCGTGCAAGCAAGCAGAAGTGGAACATGGCACAGCCGTGTGAGGGTCACATAGCCATGTGACCTTGGCTAAGAGGAGGAATGCCCTGGTCGTGTGGATCTTACACGGCTATGTCCTGGGCCGTGTGGTGCCCAAATCTCCTCCTCTATATATAGAGCCTCTTTCTCTTTGAAAAGGGGAGGCTCTCCCTTTGGGGAGATATGTTCTTGGGGTGAAATTGCAGCATTCAGAAGGAGATTTCTTTCCAAGATTCGACTCCAAGAGCGGAGGATTGGTTCCGAAGATCACTCGTCGCATTGAGATAAGCATTCCTTTCTATTCTTCTTGATTTGGATTGGAATGTCTTGGATCTTTTTGTCTTCGACTCTTTCCTTGCCTTCTATAGAGTAGATTCTTTTGTTCTAGGAAAGAGGGAGTACTTGTGATGTAATTTGATGTAAGATTCATGGATTTACCATCTTCTTGATTCAAGGATATTGTTATGTTTTGTATCAATCAATCTTGTATGGATTGTTATGTTTCGTGCCTAATTACCATTCTTGATTGGTTGTTTGTATTTCTTATGGAATCTTACCAAGGAATTCGCTAAATCGTATGACCGAGGGGCATCGTGATAGGGCTGCCCCACTAATGGACCTTTTAGGGGATTACCTTTAGGGGTAAAGCAAGAATATACAAAGAAGTACGACGGATTGATAAGCTTAATCCTATATCTTAAGGTGAATTGATTAAGGTTGTGTTTCTATCTCGTATGACCGAGGGGCATCATGACAGGGCTGCCCCACTAACGGACTTCATAGGGATCATAACTCTTTGATTACTTAAGGTTTAGATTTGAGTATTTGACCGATGTTTTCTGCAGAAGATAGCCGATGACTTCTTGCGAGTACATTACAATTGAGGACAAGGTTTGGTAGATTGCATTACATTGATGAATGTCACAAGAAAACCAAAACTCCTAGAACCTTATCAAAACTGAATTTCTGCATCTAACCCTTACATCTAATCTTTAGTTGTAAATGACCTCTTAATCGTTTGTTTAGCTAATTCGCTTTTGAGACATCTTTAGTGATTTTAACCAGTCCCTATGGATATGATATCTTTTATTATTACTGACAACGTAACCATACACTTGCGGTACATAACAGAGAGAATATCAAAGATCGAAGAAAAGAAGAAAAGTGAGACTTACTGAATACTAATCGCTGGCAACAAGTAGAAGACGAAGGAGAAGAAGATGAAGAGGAGGAGAGAAGGCGTTATAGTGCATCGATCAGAGATTAGAGGGAGACTTTAAAAACTCTAGTGTTAGTTATTGGAAGTCATCCGATCCAGATATTTAGAAGGGGAGATTTAATCTGGAATGTCAAATTTGAAAAGGTAGTTGTCACATCAAATCACAACAATCGGCTGTCACATTAGATATTCTCCTATGTAGACGTGCTACACATGTTACTGTAATACAGGTCACATTAATGAGCGATGGGAGGTAATAAGCAAGCTTATGATGAAAAATTGTGCTCGGCATGCTTTACATTAATGGTAGGTGATTTTCTTGATTTCCAAGAAGTCAAGATGACATGAGCTTAATCTGAGCAGATGTTATAAGAGAATGCCTGATCGGAGGTATTTTGTCAGACTAAGCCACTCGGCGATGCTAGAATAGCCAATCAGACATCAAGAATATCATAGGTAAGAATGGTTAAGTATAATATTTGTTCTAGTCGATCATCGGTATAACACAAAAATGGTTGATTGGAGGATAAGAGGCTCAGATAGACATCATAATCCAGTCAGTTAGACTTGCAACCTCCTTCGACTAGACTTGAAGGAGAGACTTATGATACGGTGTTTAAGGCGGGCCCCTTAAGAGGAGGGGGGGGGTTAAAATTCAAGAGGTTGGTTGACTTGGAAGTCAAAGTCTAGTTCAAGAGTGGCCAATATCATTTAGCTCGATCAGACCTCTATGCTGAACGAACTGTGAGTGTTAAACCAAGGGTATGCCCGATCAGACCCTCCAGTCAGGACGACCTCAAAATCTAATTTCATAATGAATGATGAAATACGAGAGAGTAAGTAGTCAAGTACCCATTATCCCGGCCAAGTGCCATAGCTAATTGGATGTAGGGTCAGATCAGACATACTAGATACCTGGTCAATTATAGTTAGAGTAAAGAAGTTGAGTGAAAGTCAAGTCGCTGACTGCATACATAAACATGGACTGAGTACTCCTCAGGAGTCATAGTCGATCGGACTATATTGATGATGTGATTGGTTGGTCAAAGTAGCCTGTGGCAGGTCCCGTAACCCAATAAATTAATATGTTTTTTGGCCTTTTATGCCACAGAGGATAGAGGATATTTTGCAAACAAATCGCACCTTATAAGCTTTCAGCTTGTCTAATCACAGAGATTTGCGAGCTTATTTTAGGAAAGGTGTCATAATCACTTTTGTTAGAACAATCTGGGTACCCTAGGTTTTGATGTTTGGGCAAAGGTTTAAGTTAGGTTTATTGTTGTATTTGATATGCATTGTAAATGTGTAAGATACAGGTACAACAAGGAAAGTCCAAGTATATATGATCTTGGCAAAAGAAGAAAGTCCAAGGGTGAATCTTAGCAACATAAGTCCAAGTGTGACTTGATAATGAATGAAGTCTTGAAGGCGCGACCTCTTGGTAAAGGAAGATCCAACAACAATGACAAGGTCGATGGAAGTTCCAAAAGGCAAGGTGTGAAGGATGGGGAGGCATCCGAGGGATGCGAGGCTGATGGAAAAGGCTAGAAGGCTAGGTCTAGGTTGTGCAGGCAAGGACGAGTGCATGAGAGATTGTACTCAGGATAAAATTTCAGGTTACTGCAGCATCACAGTAATGTTGCTGTAGCAGTCGATTGATATTTTCATCAATCGATTGGTAGCCGACCGTTGGCTTATAACGATCGAATTTTACTTAGGATCAGTTGATTGGTGGTTGTACCAATCGACTGGTGATGGAAAAATAGCTTAGTGTTTTCCTCCTGAGCTCTATTTAAGAGAGCTTGGGGTGCTTGGGTAAAGATAATGAAATTAGTGGTGGTTAATCCTAATTAGAGTCTATTAGTGCTCAAATGATCTAGTGTGGTTTTATGCCAATTGTGGTGAGGTTTGTCCACCCACAAGGAGCTACGCGAGCTAGTCGGAAATTCTCTTAGGAATCATCCACTGATGGATCGGGATTATCTACCTTACAGATAGTCGTGGAGTAGGAGCTTTATCCACGAACCATGTTAAATCAATGTGTTAAGATTTACTTTCTCTTGTTAGTGTTTATTTTTATATTCTGTTATTCATACTAATCATTGTAGGAAGAAACGTTTTAGATGAGACACTATTCACCCCCTCTAGAGGGCATCAAGGTCCCAACAAGTGGTATCAGAGCTACGTGTGCTCTTGTTGAACTAATTACTAAGAGAGCAACTATAGGAAGAAGAAGATGGTGTCACAAGGACCGCTAGGATGGGATCCCACCTCTGTACGATCGAGACAACTTTAGTTATTGGAGATCGCGGTTAGAGATATGTTTCCAAATGGGGTGAAACCATTGGATGGCTTTGGAAGAACCATTCAAGACTCCAACGGACAAGAAGAGGAAGCATCTTCGACCTCGGTATTGGACCGAGGAGAAAAGAGAGCAATCGAAGATGGATAAGGATGTAACAAAAATTCTATTGAATTATTGCCTCCTAACATGAACATGTTGTTGAGTGTAGGTAATTATGAGAACACAAGTGATCTTTGGAAAAAGATCATTGCATTTCATGAAGATCCTACAAAACTCCAAGGAATAGATGAGCCCAAGGAGAAGGGCTCATTGGCCCAAGAGGAGAAGAACCAATCGGATGTTGACACGTGTTCAACATCCGAGGATGAGAAGGAAGATGAGGAAGTGTCATCCACCTTCAAGGGAAGAGGAAGTGGAACTGCCCATATCTTCGAGTGAAGAGGAAGAGGAGCCATCCAAGGAAGAGGAGATCTTGGAAGCTCAACCCTCCACCTCATCCACCTCATCCACCAAGAAAAGTGGGAAGAGCTACATCAAATGCTTTGAGTGTGGTAAGATGGGGAACTACAAGAGTAGATGTCCATCACTCCAAAAGGTAAGGAGGGTAAATCCTAAACTCACTAAGGTTGATTTAACTAATGTGAGTTGTAGGAAGAAGAAGGAGAAGAAGCATATTAGATGCTTCACGTGTGGTGAGTATGGTCACTACCACACTAAGTGCCCAAGGAGAGGAGAGCTTAAGAAATTATGTCACTTGAAGTAATGGGAGAAGAAGAGGAGCTCAAGTCAAGGGGGAGCTCCAAAGGTAAAAGGGAAGGTAATCCCTATTTTAAAGTTTAATCCAAATTCAAATTCCTACATGCTTGTTAGGAAAAATAAAAATTATATACCCATGCATAATTATGGATTTAGGTATAATGATATGAGTAGGGTTAACAAGGTAGATAACCCTAAGAAATCATGTACTAAGGGTAGACCTAATAAGACCTAAACCACTTTGCCTAAGGGAAGGAAAGTGAGTGAAAACTTAAGCATTAATTTCAAGAAAGGGAGACATATGTCTAGGAAGGTGGATAGGTCTAGCCGTCTAGGGATGTCCAAGGTGGACATGTTGATTCTAGGGTTAGAACCCTGGAATTAGAAAATCAAGCCTTGAAGTCAAGGCTTGAGGAGTTGGAAAAATTTATTATTGGACCTAAAGGACTTGATATGTGTTTGGGTGGTCAAAGACCTAAAAATGTCAATTTAATCCCTCCAAGGATAAAAGGAGATCAAGTGCTAGGGTGTCACATGAAAATGGAAAGGGAGGAGTGCCAAGGGCAAGGGAGTGCCATCCAAAGTTAATGTGAAGAAATATGCTAGGGTTGCATATAATTATGGCAAATATGAGTTGTCCAAGGTTAAGGACAAGAAGAAATTAACCAAAGACAAGGTATCTAAGGTTAAGAAAGTCAAGTTTGTAGGATAAGTGTCATTCGGGGTGCACCGAAGTGGACTAGCCATAGTTGATGAGTCACCTAGGGAGGTGGCTAAGGCTAAGAGCTTAGGGGGAGCTCAAAGAGTCTTTGGGATATATGGTAAATGGATCTCAAGCGGACCATGCTTGGGACTCAAGATGACTCAAAAATGTGTCAAAGTAATTTGGAGACAGATTTGAGTCTCAAATCTAAGAAATTGGCAAAATTGGGTTGAGTTTCATACATGAAAATATGATTTGGGTTCATATTACATGAAAATTGGCATTTGATGTTTAGATGTCATATAAATTAATGCTAGGAATGCATTATGGTTTAGTATGGGCAGATATATCAAGAGAAAGTCAAAACTAGAACTTTAGTCAATGTTCAATTAAACCATTTAGTTAGTTTTGGATTTTTTATCAATCTTAGAATTTGTGATAAATATATTTTTATATATATTTTTCCCAAGTAGACATTGATAAAATAGATCTCTCTACAAAATTTAAAAATTTTTAGAGATCTATGAAATTTCTGGTACATTTTTGAAGTTGGGTTAGAAATATTATTTTTAGCTGAAATAGTGTACTAGCCGACCGATACAGTTACCAGCCGACTGGTAACACTGTTCACAAGCACAGAATGTCTCTGTAAGCTCATTTTTTAGAGGGTAATGGGATTAATGCTAGTCGACTGATACCGTCTGAAAATGTGTTTTAGCAATAAGAAATGACCAGAATGATGGTGAATATATATGTAATCTTATAGGGGATTAATAAATGATGTTTATAGTTATTAGAGGTTAAAGAGTCTAATAAATGGGGTATTGTTGGAGCTCTTTTTTATATATGGCAAAGGGGGAGAAGTGTCTACACACCCTTACAAGAAAACCTAGCTCAAGGGGAAGTTTAGGTGAAGGGGAAGGAATTGCTCACTTGTTGGTAAAATGGGAGATATTTACCTTTACAAGAAATCCTAGCTCAAGGGAGAGCATAGGTGAAGGGGGAGCTAAGGATTTAGGTCCAATTATTTATGCATGAGTTGATTTGCATATTTATTTGTATATGCATTGCTATATTGTTCCCTAAATTAAACGGGCTATCAAACATCAAAAAGGGGGATTGTTGAAGCAATCTGGGTATCCTATATTTTGATGTTTGGCCAAAGATTTAAGTTAGGTTTATTGTTATATTTGATATATATTGTGAGTGTGCAGGATACAGGTACAACAAGGAAAGTCTAAGTGTGATCTTAGCAAAAGATGAAAGTTCAAGGGTGAGTCTTGGCAACGTAAGTCCAAGTGTGACTTGACAATGGATGAAGTCTCGGAGGTGTGACCTCTTGGCAAAGAAAGACCTGACAACAATGACAAGATCGATGGAAGTTCCAAAAGACAAGGTGTGAAAGATGGGGAGACATCCGAGGAACGCAAGGCTGATGGAGAAAGTTAAAAGGCTAGGTCTAGGTTGTGCGGGCAAGGATGAGTACCTGAGAGACTGTACTCAGAATAAAATTTCACGTTGTTACGACATCATTGTAGTATTATTGTAGCATCACTGTAGCAGTCGACTGATGTTTTCATCAATCGACTGGTAGTAGATCGTTGACTTGTAACGGTTGAATTTCACTTTGGACCAGTCGACTGGTGGTTGTACTAGTCAACTGGTGGCAAGAAAATAACTTAATGTTTTCCTCCAAGTTCTATTTAAGAGAGTTCGGGGTGCTTGGGTAAAGTTGACAAAATTAGTGGTGGTTAACCCTAATTAGAGTCTACAAGTACTCATGTGATCTAGTGTGGTCTTGTGCAATTTGTGGTGAGGTTTTCCCACCCATAAAGAGCTACGCATACTAGCCGGAAGCACTCAAGGGAATCATCTACCGATGGATCGGGATCGTTCACCTTATGGACAGCCATGAAGTAAGAGCTCTATCTCCGAACCATGTTAAATCAATGTGTTAGGTTTGCTTTCTCTTGTTAATATTTATTTTTATATTCTGTTGTGCGTACTAACCATTGTTGGATGCGACGTTTTCGGTGAGACACTATTAACTCCCCCCCCCCCTCTCCTCTAGCGGACGTCAAGGTACCAACAACTTTATGTCCTATCATTTTTTGGAAATGTTTTGTAATTCATGCATACACACAATACTGACATTATAAAAGGAGATCTTCACCTTGAGGCGAAGGTATGTGATATTACATTTTTCTACATGCAATTTGCTACCGTCTTTTCACTATTCCTCTCTAAAACTCGATCACTGACTTGAGCGTCGGATGACCAACGCTAGAAACCCCTTTCCTAGCCTAGCACTAATGCTTTTTTAACACGCAGGATAGTGAAATGTTTTCATCCAGTCAATGCTAGAGCAGAGTGTTCAGTTAACCATCTTCCCTACTTTTGGACAGGATCAATCAGAGAGGAGAGAAGTTCGTCGGAGATCAAAGAGAGGAGAGGAAAAGAGCGTGGCCGGGAATCAAAAATAGGAATGAAACGCTAATTTTGATCCTCAAACTAATGATGAAATTTAAATTCCGTCATTATTTTAACGACGACATTTATATTCCATTAGTATTTAACAACGGAATTTATATTTCGTCGCTAATGAGTAGCAATAGAATATAAATTTTGTCGTTAATTCGGTTGCTAAATCCGATTATTCTCGTAGTGCAGTGTAAGTTAATAAAGATCAATCTCTAAAATTGTTAGTTGAATATTTTTAAATTTGGTTGTGTACGAAGAGAAAGTTGGATCGGACTTATCGTTCCAGTTTTGGCAAGTTCTTAAGTTAATGGCAAAAATATTATGGGTACTGGATATGCTCGTGCTCAACACATGCATTTTGGGTAAAATTTAGGATAGACGACTATGAGTATCCTTGAAACTCAGGATAGCTCATTGAAAGCTATGAACTCTCTAAAAAAACAAATCAGTGGGAGGACAAATCAGGAGCTCTTCGTTGATACAAGACGGCCAATAAAGGGTGTGTTAGAAAAAGATGAGAATCATAGAATTTAATTTTATAAAATTAAAAGAAAATATTATTCTATCTAATCTTAGGTTGACTAAAATCTAGTCAAAAATATCTAATTCGAACAAAAGGAAAGTGTCTCCATTTGCTTTTAGCGAATGAAGTTTACCATTTTTCAAACAATTTAATATAATACATTTATCAGTCTTAAAATTATTAAAGGCATAAATTATAAATAGTATATGATATTTTTTATGGGACGATAAAAAAGAGTATGTGAATAACAATACTAAATATGATATATAAATAGATTAAATAGTTCCTTTTCTATTTTTATTAAGATTCCTTTAACTAGATATGTTAAGAGATTTATTGTTAAGAGATTCCTTTATAACTAAATTTAATACATCAATAGAGAAGATATAGAGATAATAAATTAATTTAAAGGATAAAAAAAACATATTTAGGTTATTAGAGTTTTTATTTATAAGTTACTGAAAATACTTTATTTCACTGTTCTTGCAGTGGACATAAACTAGCTGATATACTATGAAATAACTAAATCGTAATTGTTACACCATGTTAATATATTTTTTAAAATTTAATTTGATCGAAAAATGTTATTAAAAAGCACTTATATATATATAATTATTTAGTAGTATTTAATAAATATTTTAATTAAGTTTGAATAATTTTAACCAATAAATTTGTAGCTACTATAATAATAACGGGACGATGGATGGTTATTGCATGGGCTTTATCGTCAAAAGGTACGGAGGTCAATTCTTAACATCGAAATATTGTCAGGTTTTGTCCTCTCCGTGTAAAGGTCATTGCAAAGTAATCTATTATTTACCTCTCTGTAAATGATGGTAGGATGTGTGACCTTTTGGCATCGAGAGATGATCCATGGTCGCCCCCCATACAACAATTGGTAGTTGTTGATTAAATAAATCTTAGGTCAATTTTAAATTAGTGTAAAATATTTAGTTGGGTTTCTTCTCCGTATTCTTAGTGATTTATCATTTAACTAGTCAGGAAGTTGGCAATAATGACCCGTCTGGAAAGAGTGTTATTCCTAGAGATGGATGAATTGAAAGTAAGACACTTCATGGTAAACAGAATCGAAAGACAAAGTCTACACCCAGTCACCGGCGTTGACCAGCACAAACCATTGGCCTTGAGGGTCGCAGCTCGAGTCGGAGCTCAAGCACCGGCAAGGGTTCGTCACCACCGTTCTCCCGTCGCCGCCGACTTCCAGGCACAGAGAAGTCCCGTCCTCCATCTTCGTCGACACGTGCAGCTGCGAGTCAGACAGCGGCGTCCACCTCGTCTGGCATTCGGCCAGCCGCACCTCCTTCCCCTCGCCGCCGGCGGCAATGCAGGAGGAGCTCGAGTCGTTGCTCAGCGACAGTGTCTGGTTACGAGTGTAGGTCCACCGGTCCACGCACCGGCCGACGTCGGAGAGCACCAGGAGCTGGGAGGAATCGTTGACCGAGACGCAGAGACCAGACAGGGGGTGCAGGATCGTGATGTGGCCGGGAAGCATCGGGCCGGGGCCTCGGAAAGGCTTCTGAATCGACTGAAGCCTCGTCAGATGAGGTTGGCTTTTGACGCCGCTCCAGTCGAACGACATCAGGCCGTACATCTCGTCGTGGTCAACGATACCTGATCGGAGATAGTAGCTCCCCGGCAGTGCCCAGAACGCCCAATCCATGTCGTTGGCGGCGGCGTACGCCAGAGCGCAGCTGAAGTAGCGGTTTTCGTTCGTGTTCGTGCCGCGAAGGTCGAGCCCGAACTCGCTCAGGATCAAGGGGAAGTTCCGTTCGAGCAGGAACCCCGCCTGCATGATGATTCTGCGGACGATGCGGCCACAGACGTCGTTGGCGTTTCCGTTGGCCCATTCAGAGTCGTCGTTGAACCCGTACCAGTGAAACTCGAAGACGAGCTTGTTGGCGAAGGGGAAGCTGATGTTGACCTCCCGGTCTACCAGGAAGCTGAGGTCGCTGTCGAATTTGAGCCCTGAAAGGATGACGAGCACGTCGCCGTTGGCGGCGTGCACCGCCTCTGCCCCCAATTGCATGTACCTGCAGGAACAAAGGCACATCCATGAACCCGCCGGAGTTCTTCTCCTTTATAACAACATCGATCGAGAGACTCACTTGTACCAGTCGTCGACGTTCTCTCTGCCTCCTCTAAGCTCGTTCCTCAGGCTCATGCCGACGACATTCGTGTGCCCTTTGAACAGAACCGCCATGTTTGTCAGGCCTTGAATCCACAAATCCGGATGGAAGTACTTGTCCCAGAAGAAGCCATTGCCGTCGTTTCCGTGGCAGCACCACCCCGGCGTGCTGATATGATTGTCCAAGATCACCATCACATCGTTGGCCGCTAAGTTTTCCACCACCGCCTGCAAATTTTCTCTCGAGAATCAGTATATTTCATATATACGTATAATAATCTCTTGTTGATTATACATACCACGAATGCTTGGATGAGAGGAAGATCTAGCAGTTTTGGGTTGTTGGCTTGGATTCCGGCGATGGCGTCGTGGAGACCGAGGCCGTCGAAGGACTCCCGGACAGTGCGGCTAGAGACGGATTTGTCGGTGGCGAGGAACAACGGCCAGGTCAAGCGGACGCAGTTGAAGCCCATGCTCCGGATCATCTTAGAGATCCTGTCCAGCGGGCTCTTCGACAGGCCCTCCGCCAGCACCGGCTTCAAGTGCGACGGCCAGTTGACGCACGCCAGCTTCACCCGCACGCCGGTCTTGTCGTCCACGATCCACCGCGACGCCGTCCCCAGCGGCCCGGTGGCCGCCGCCGCATGGTCGGCGAAAAACAGACAGAGGAGCAGCAGAAGGACGAGCAGTCCTGTGGAACGAGGCGACGGCTGTTTCATGGCGGCTCTATGGAATGCTGCAGGGAATATACTGGTCGACGGGAGTATATAAAGAGAGAGCAAGTGGACGGATCTTTCCATTAATAGCAAGTTCTTACGTTAATGGCAAAAAAATTACGTCAACGATGTGCTCGACTCAACGCATTCCATTTTGGCCAAAATTTAAGGAGGTCCAGATGCAGTCCGAGAATCATTTTGGCAAAAAAATAAAGATTTCCTTTAATTAAAATAGCAAAACAAAAAAGAAATGAATAATCAAAAGAATAATATTATGGTACCATACAAAATATAGTATGTGAATAATAATAACATTTAATACTGGGTGCAACCCGATCCTAGCATTTAGGAGATGCGGGGTCTTCAATTTTTTAATAAAGCAAAAAACTATTTATAATGATTTCTTTCGGTGTTTATAGATATAAAATCATTTATAATATTATTAATTTTAAGATTTTTTTTAAAATCTTTTTTTTTCCTCTCTTATACCATTATTGATCTTATGTATATTTTTAATAATTTAAATTTTGAAAAACTTTTTTAGCCGATCGGTAAAAAGTTAACACTATTCTATAAGTAATTATAATATTTGGATAACAATATATATTATTTTACAAAATAAAAAATATCAATTGCCTCATTTGGTAAAGTCACTTGTAATATTTCCAATTCCGTAAATAAATCATCTAATTCAATATTTTATGAATTGTCATGTGTAAAAATGGATGTTAAATTAATATAATATTTTCTCAACTCATCATTATTCAATGATTTTAATGTTTTGAATCAAACAAAAAACTAAATATATTTTCAAATATTTTCATTTCATCAAATCTACCTTTCTTTGAAGAAATTATTATGTCTACAATAATCATAAAATAATCAATTCTAAAATATACTTTAGGTGATAGTGAAATTTCATCATCTTCTTTCTCATTAAATTATTTTTTTCTAAAAATATGACGTTTCATTGAAAATATTACCTCTATATTTATATCAAATGCAAGACTTTTAGCAATAGTCAAACTTATTGCAAAACCATTGTTCCTATATTTTTCAAAATATGATTTTACAACATCTAATTGTTTCATAGCATAATTAATGCACACAGATTTTGATTGTAACTTCTTACTTATCATATTTATAGGAAATAAAATGTCATACCAAATAATCATACCAAGTAAAAATTTAAAATTTTTAATTGAGTTAACTATACTTTCAATTTCACTCTTAGACTTTGCATCATTATAAATTTTATATAACTCCAATACAGCACATCGCACTTTAATAGCTTGAAATCTAATAGCTTGAACACTTTTAATACGGCTTTTCCAACGCATGTTTGGAAAAGATTTGATAGTTAATCCTTTCACATTATCAAGTAAAATTTTCCATCTTTTATGAGAACTTGAAAACAATGTATATATGCATTGGACTACTTCAAAAAAAAGAAATGACTTTAACACAAGAATGTGTCATATTACTAAGAGTCAAATGAAGAGTATGACAAGCACATGACATGTATAACGCTCTTGGATTTATTTCAATCAATCTCTTTTGAACTCCTTGGTGTTTTCCTTTCATATTAGAGCCATTATTGTAACTTTGATCTCTAATATTTTCAATACTAAGATCAAGTGATGATTTTAACACATTTTGTAATTTATTAAAAAGTCCAAAATCAGATGTATCATTAACTTTTAGAAACTTTAAAAAATATTCTTCCATTTTCACATTGCTAGATGATATATTAACACATTGTACTATGAAAGTCATTTATTCTTGATGACTTATATTTGGAGTACAATCAGAAATTATTAAAATATATTTTACCTCCTTAATTTTCTTAATGATAGTACTTCTAACATTATCAGCTAAAAGAGAAATCAACTCACTCTGAATTTTATGACCAAGATAATGATGATGAATTTATGATTTTGAATGTGTCTAATATGATCTTGCATCACAACGTCAAATTCAACAATCATTTCAATCAACCATAAAATGTTTCCATTACTTTCTTGATATCGTTTCTCAGTGGATTCTCGAAAAGCCAAACAATGTTTAGAAAAGCATTTTACAATTGCTAATATTCTTGTAAGAACTTGTCTCCAACGCTCTCTTTCTTTAGAGATTTCTCGTTGTAGATCTTTACAATTTTTTCATTTTTATCTAATCTTATTTTTAATTCTTTCCAAGAGTTCATATTAGTTATATATTCAATAGAATTTTCATATTCTTTAAGCCGTTCACTGATATGTTTCCAATCTCTAAACTCATCATTTGCTAAAGAACTTCTATTGTTTTCAAATTTAAATAACTTACAACAAAAGTAATAAACTTTATCTACATATTTACTATGTACCAACCACTTTCAGTCTCTTACCTCTGATGAATCGAGATGAAGTGATAGAGGTGGGGGAGGGGGGGGATGAATATCGCTTGTTTAAAAAATTTTCTTTTATCGAAAGAAACAAAACAAAGTAAAATAGTGGAAACAGAAAGAATAAAGATGACTCAGGTGGTTACTTGGTTCAGAACCTATGTTGACTCCTACTCTAAGACTCACGATTCTTAATCACACTGTTGGATAATTCACTATAATTCTTCTTCCCAAAATCTTCGGAAAGAAGCAATTCATACAAATGAAAAATATAAGATAGTAACAACCTACTATCTTATTTGAGATTAACTATAGAGTAAGTTAAATGAAAGTATACCGAAAGGAATAGAAATGAAGATTGTCGGCACTTTGTTGGAGCAGTAGCTTACTTGAAGATGAGTAGCAGAGAAGCAAGAACGAAAGCTTCAACACAGAGTGAATTGGAATTCGATTGATTTCTGCCTCAGACCTCGAGCTCCCCTTTTAACCTTATTCGGTAGACCAAAAACCCGTTTGGTCGACTGATCCTTTTAATCGATTGATCCTCCTATCGGTTGAATGAACACGTGTCCTTCCTTCTGTTAGTTAGTCCTAGGAAAATCGTACCGGTTCCACTGTACAAAAATTTTATACAAGTGTCGAACCTTTCCTTAAATAACCTATTGTGTTCTTTAGAAGTTAAATTAGGAATCGCAGACGGAACTTAACATCATTGATTCCAAATTTAACTTATTTGTTCTTAATGGTTTAGATTTGAATCGCAAACGGAACTTAACACTATTGATTCAAATCCACCTATGTTATTAATTCCATTAAATATTAATTTTTAAAATTAGCTTCTAGGATTGCATGGCGAGGCACATGGCCTTCTTGGATATGGGAGCAACCACCAGACAAAGCCTTTTAAGGAAAGCTAATATTTAATTTCCTTAAATAACTCTAGGTTAACCAAAAAGGACAATCGAATCACACATTCAAAAAATAAAATAAAAGAAACACAAATTCAAAACAAATCCGAAAAACTCTAGAATCATATGTCTCTTGTGTTTGGTATTTCCAAAAATAACTATACAAAGAAAACTAGTATGATGCGGAAAATAATTACTAGTTATACATTTCTTTGTAAGCAAATAACCTCTTGATTTTCTACCGTATTCCTCTTCTTATCCCGGACGTTGTGTGGGTAATGATCTACCGAGATGAGAATCCACCTAAGCCACCTTCTTCTCCAAGCAAGATTCGGCCACCACAATTCTCCAAGAGAAGTAAAGGTCCGACCACCACCACCAAGCTCCAAGGGATGTTAGAAATAAAACCTTCTTTCTCTCCATCTTCTCCTAGCTAGAACTAGCCACCATGGACTTCTCTTGTGTTAATGCCGCTGGCCACAAAGGAGGAAGAGAAGAGAAGAAGAAGAGAAGACCCTAGGGCCGGCCACACCAAGAAGGAAAAGAGAGGAAGAAAAGAATAGAGTCGTTGCCATGAAGGCACCTCTACCCCCTCTTTTATAATCCTTGGTCTTGGCAAATAAAGAAATTTAAATAAAAACTTCCTTAATTCTTTTGCGAAAAGGGAAAATTTAATTAATTAAAATTAAAATCCTTTTCTCACATAACATGGCCGACCACTTTTATTCTCCATCAAGGATTTTTTTTATTCACAAGAATAAAAATTTCTTAATTTGTTTTCGGAAATTTATAAAAAATTTCTCCAATAATTTTTCCCTTCATGGTGGATTATAAAAAGGAAATTTTATAAATTAAAATCTTTCTTTTAAACATGTGGATAATTTTTAAAAAGGAAAATTATCTCTAAAAAATTAAAATCTCCTTTCAATCTACAAATAGGAAAGATATCAAATCTTTTCTTAATCTTTTGTAGAAACTTATAAAAGATAATATTTAATTTTTAAACCTTATTTTAAATCATGACCATGGTTAAAAAAGGAAAGTTATCTCAAAATTAAAATTCACCTTTCAATCTACAAATAAGGAAAGATTTCAAATCTTTTCTTAATCTTTTGTAGAAAGCTATAAAAGGAAAGATTTAAATTTTAAACTTTCTCTTAAAACCATGATATCCACATAAGAAATAATTTTAATAAAAATCCTTTTTATTTTCTATGTGGACGGCCACACCTAGCTTGGACTCCAAGCTTGGGCTGGCCACTAATCTTGACTCCATCTTGGGTCTTGGTCGGCCCTAGCTTGGATTCCAAGCTAGCTTGCCCGACCCCCTTGAGTTGGGTAAGAAGTGGGTATGTGGTGGGTATAAATTGTTGATACAATCGACCTAGGATTAAATAGGGTGATCTTTGTTTTTGATGTGTGTGTCAAAGGGTTTAAGTTAGACTTTACATTCGTTCTAATATGTACTTAAGTTGTGCAGGACTTGGTAGATTGCACAAGTTTGGAAAGTTTCATGGCTCAGGTTCTTGGAGATTGGTGAAGGATGGTGCATCCGATGGACCACGGACAAGAAGAAAACGGAGTGAAGGGAAGTGATTGACAAGAAGAAAACGGAGTGAAGGGAAGTGAACCTCAAGGCAATGTGAAGGATGGCACGAAGAACAACTGCAGGCTTGAGTGCATTTGAGGGACAAAGGCTGAGGAGGAAGACTTCAAGAGCAACTCCGGACACCAGTCGACTGGGAGCGAATAGAATGCCTCTGTTCGCTCAGTCCACAATCACCAGTCGATTGATGAAACATGCAGTCGACTGGTGCAGTCGAATGTATTTTTCAGCAGTCGACTGGTATAATGCCGTTGAGATGATGACACATAGGATCTCCGAAGATTTGAATAAAATAGTAGCCGTTGTGTTATACCAGTCGACTGCATATTTTAGCAGTCGACTGATATCGGAAATTCCAGCATACTGTATATAAAGTTGGAAAGAAAAACTCAACTGATTAAAATTACTGTTTAAGTTTTCCAAGTGATCTTCAAGTCTTACAACTCTTATTCTCCTCCCTAAGCTCATCAAAAACTTGTAAAAGGAGGAAATCATCTTTTAAAGGTTTCTCCACCATCACTCTTGGATTGAAAAGGAGAAGATCTTAGTGGAGCTTGATTGGGTGTGTGTGTGCCTTGGATTAGTCACCTCAAGGAGGTGGAGACCAAGTAAATCGAGGAGTTAGCCTTGTTTGCTTATTGTTTTTCAATTTCATTTCTTTTCGTGCTTCCGCTAACAAATTATAGGTGAAGAATCGAAGAAAGGCTATTAAACCCCCCCCCCCCCCTTAGCCATACTCAAGGTCCTATCAATTGGTATCACAGCCCGGGTTTGCATCGGAAGACCTCACCGTCAACCAAAGCATCAAAATGGCATTTCAAGAGGGATATAGCACCGCAAGGCCACCCTTCTTCGATGGGAATGACTTTGCATATTGGAAAGGTAGGATGGAGTATTATTTAATGAATGACATTGAAAATTGGTTTAGTGTTGTAGATGGATTCGAGATGCCAAAGGATGGGTCGGGAGCTCCTCTTTCAACCAAGGATTGGACAAAAGAGATGGCAAAGAAGGCTCAAGCAAATGCAAAGGCTACAACAACCCTACAATGTGGACTCTCAAAGGAGCAACTAAGCAAAGTAGGACCATTCAACTCCGCCAAAGAGCTTTGAGAAAAACTCATTGAGTTAAATGAAGGATCAAGCGAATCAAGGAGAGCCAAGAGAGATCTCTTGTTGGGGCAACTTCAAACTTTCACTATGAAGTCCAATGAGACCGTGAGTCAAATGCATGGTAGATTCAAGGAGATAGTAAATGGACTTCATGTAATAGGTGAGAAAATTGACAATCGAGACTTAGTAAGGTATGTTCTACAAGCCTTTCCTAGAACTACCTTATGGACATCAATGGTTGATGCGTATAAGGTTTCTAGAGATCTTTCCTTAGTTAAGCTTGATGAATTATTTTGTGAATTTGAACTTCATGAACAAGCTAATATGGTTTCAAAAGAGAAAGGTATGGCTCTTATTGTAGAAAAGAAGGAAAAGAAAAAAAAGAAAGAAAAGAAGATATAATCCTCATCATCCGAATCCGAGCAAGAATCATCGGATAGTGATGATGAAATGTCGGCGAGTGAAGTGGCTCACTATGTCAAAAAGATGATGGGAAGATCAAGAAAATTCACAAGAAAGGATGTGAAGAAAATGTTTCAACCCTCAAAAGGTAAAAGTACTCAAAGTTCAAGTTTTAACACTAATGTCACTTGTTATGGATGTAACAAGAAAGGACACATCAAGCCAAATTGCCCGGAACTAAAGAAGAAAGAAGAAAAGGAGAAGAAGAAGAAGGAGAAAAAGTGTAACACCCCTAGAAAGTCTAGATAAGAAAGTAAGGATAATGAGAGTTTGAAGGTAGTGAAAAGAAGGTGTAAATATTCTAAGTTGAATATTAAGATGGGAAGGATTTAGATGATTAAAACTTTATGAAAGAAAATAAAGTTGAGAATATAAATCATCTATATTTATAATACATGGAATTAATGTAAACAAAAGGAAGGAATATGAGATAATATATATGTGTATGAAATATTTATGCATAATGCATAATATGGTGATATATGAATTGCTATGTACAAAAGAATATCAATAATATGTTAGAAGAGAAATAGGATTAAACCTTGGACCTCTTGTAAGGAACATGTATAGGATATCAAAGGGGATAGGAGAATTTATTGATAAGGAGAGAAAGGACTAAGTAGTTAAGAATAAGAAAGGATTCTTTTTACTTAAAAGGAAAAGGAAGTAAAAAAGAAGTAAAAATATACATAACCAAGTTTTGATCCTTGGTTCTCTTGTGGATGCATGCATATGTTAACCAAGTGTGATAGGAGAGGATATTGTAAGAGGAGAGATAGGAATTTTAATTAAAGGAAAGAAAAGAGAGAAATTAAAGGAAAGAAAAGAGAGAACTCAAGAAGCATTTCTCTAGAATATTCTTATCATTAAAGAGGAGAAATAAATAAGGAGGATGAATCAAGTCAAGTTTTCCTCCCCTCATTTTAGTATAAATAGGCATGGAGGGGTGGCTTCATCCTCAACTCACTCTCCTCCTCTTCTCCTAGAGGTGCCGAGACACTCCTCTTTCTTTCTTTCTTTTTGTTGCCGAGCAACACAAGAGGAAGAAGCCTCCTCTTCTTCCTCCTCCTCTCCACCAAAAGACCTAGCCACTTCTTCCTCCATTGGTGCCGAGCAAAGCAAGCAAGGAAGAAAGGTCCACAAGCAAGTTCTCAACTCTAGGAAACTTAAGCAAAGAAGGTAAGCTTCCCCTCACCTGTGGTACAAGGCTTTTATGTGATTTTCGGATTTATAAGGATTAGAAAACCTAGGAAAGAATTTAAGAAAATTCGGCTAAAGAAAAGGTTTTCAAATCTAGGATGATTTAAACAAGACCTCATTTCATGATAAGATTTTCTATGCTATGTAGAAGGATTCTTTTCCATGATTTTATACTGATATGATGTATGATCAGAGGAGTATCTAACCCTAGGATTTAACCAAAAATATTTTAAAGAGGCTAGGAAGATTATTGTCTAACCAAACTAGTGCAAGGTTCCTTCTATGAAATGCTAAGGACCTTTCTATGGTTTTCTTGCTTGGAAATTAATTGGAACCAAAAGAAAACTCACTTGTATGCTTCGGACCAGAAAGGTTAAGGGTTAGAAAGACCTTCAAAAATTTAAATAAACATGCTCCTATGATAGGATATAAAGTTTCTTAAAGGGTGTTCACATTGCTAGAAACTCATGAACTCTTTTTAGGGTTTTTCGGCCATGATAAAAGGGATAGCTTAGATTAGCCTAAACAAAAATATTAATATGCTCAAGACCTCTGTGATATTATGATATGAAAGTTGATTAATGCTCTCATGTTTAATTGGAATGTAGAAAATTAGTTACATGATATAAGACATGTAAGATCACAAGAGTCCTAGCTTGTTTATGATCCAATTTTGTGTATGATGTTCTTAGTAACTTTTGCCATGATATTTACTTAGGCTTTCCATGCTTTAGGCCACTTAAGAAACCTAGCTTAAGGACTGGTAGGTTTCGGCCATGAATGAAAATAAAAGAAAAAGGGAAAAAAACCTAGGAAATGCTATACATAATGAGAAGAAATGAAATTATGTTATGTAATATGCCATGATATGTTATAGCATAGGAAATGCTATACATAATGAGAAGAAATGAAATTATGTTATGTAATATGCTATGATATGTTATAGCATAGGAAATGCTATACATAATGAGAAGAAATGAAATTATGTTACGTAATATGCCATGATATGTTATAGCATAGGAAATGCTATACATAATGAGAAGAAATGAAATTATGTTACGTAATATGCCATGATATGTTATAGCATAGGAAATGCTATACATAATGAGAAGAAATGAAATTATGTTACGTAATGATATGTTATAGCATAGGAAATGCTATACATAATGAAAAGAAATGAAAAAGGAAATGCATGAAAGATTGTTAGGGACATGATATGATAGTTATGCATGATAAGTTATTTTTGTATGGTTTGTACCAAGGGTGGGCTCCGTAAACGCCCCGGGGTCGATGGAGTAAGACTCGTGCCTCGTCAGTAATGGGCCTCTGAATGCCCTAGGTCGATAGAGTAAGACTCGGGCCTAGTATGTATGCATGGTAGGGTTCAAGACTTGCTACCTTGGACCTACCTATGAAGCGCGCATTATGTATGTGGTACAAACCGCGATCCCCTCTAATGATGATATTAATTTCAAGTACTTATAAGTATAAGTTTTCAAATTCATGATGCATTGCCTACATATGTGCTTGAATTATCTGATGATTAGATATAATGTCATGTGATATTATGATATGAATATGAATATGATACCCTTGTATGTCGTATGCTTATGATACCTCGCATGATATTGATATGCAATGATATGAATTCGGTTTTAGTGAGTAGGAAAGGAACTTACTGAGCCATGAGTGCTCATAGCTTACTTTCCTTGTACCGCAGATATGGGGGACGGATATTCGGAACGACGGAGCAACAGGAGGAGCAGATAGTGATGTGTGTGGTGGTGGCTCGGCAAGAACGATTCGGACAAATTAATATTTTTAGTTATATGATCAATATATGCACATTCGAACTAATCAGAATATATGATATCATGCTTATTTAAATAAAAGGAATGATTTAAAATTTTTCGCTGTTATAGTATAACTAAAGCATGTACGTAAGTAGTATAAGATCGTAGCGCCGCCCTTGGGTAAGAAGGGTGGGCGTTACAAAAAGAAGAAGGAAGCCATGGTGGCTCAAGCTACATGGGATACACCAAGCATTGACTCATCGGATGAAGATGAGCTATGTCATGTTACTCGACATATGACATTTATGACGTTTGAAGATGACAAAGAAGAGTCAAGTCAAGAAGAAGTGTCAAGTGAAGAGGATTCATCAAATGGAGAGTCATCAAGTGAGGAATCATCATCAAGTGATGATGATGAGGTAAAAGAATCTCCCAAAGTAAAATTTCTCTATAAAACTATTGCTCACCTCAAAAATGCTTTTGTCAAATCACAATCTAAGGTAAAAACCTTGAAGGGAAAGCTTAGGACCATTAAAGTTGATGCATGCATGTCTAGTGAGTCAAATATGCTCAAGGAAGAAAATGAGAAATTGAAGAATGATGTGATTGAATTAAGAGCATGTTTAGAAAAATTCACAAATGGATCAAAGTATCTCGATATGATCATTAGAGATCAAAGAGCCGTTTACAACAAAGCCGGAATAGGATATAGACCTAAGGAAAAGGAAGTCGCTTATATGTCTCTAATCAATGGTACTATGAATGATGCACTTAGGAACAAAGTTACGAAAAATCTTAAAGGGAAGGTAAAACAAGTTTGGGTGCCTAAGAAATATTTGAATTATATTTCCGAATCTAGTACATGAGTACCAAAGAGTTGTGTGTTTTATGTTTCTTAGGTAGAGGAGAAGAAGGATGCAAGTATGTAGATTATGAATAGCGGTTGCTCAAGACATATGACCGGTGATGTGAGCAAGTTCTCCACAATAAATTATATAAAGAAGGGAACGGTATCATTTGGAAATAGTGGAAAGCTCAAGATTATAGGTAAAGGTACAATTGAGGTATCATCTAAAATTACCATTCATAAAGTCCTATTGGTTAAAAGTATGGGGTTTAACTTGCTTAGTGTTAGCCAATTATGTAATGCCGGATATAATGTTGAGTTTCATCCCGATAAATGTTTAGTTAAGCACAAAAATTTTGAGAATGTTGTGCTAAACGGATTTAGAAAAGCAAATCTTTATTATATTGATCTTTCATATGCTTCTAATCCTCCTATTAAGTGTTTAATATCAAAAGAAGAGGAAGGATGGTTATGGCATAGAAGACTTGGACATATCAACATGAGAAACATAGCCAAGGTAGCCAAGATGGAGCTATTAAGGGACTACCAAAGATCAAGTACATCAAGGACAAATTGTGTGATGCATGTCAAGAGGGTAAGCAATCAAGGTCATCACACAAAGGTAAAACTTTAACTAGCACTTCATTTCCATTAGAGTTATTGCATTTGGATCTTTTTGATTGTCATAGAACACCATCTTTGGTAGGTAACAAATATTGTTTGGTGATAGTAGATGATTATTCTAGATATACTTGGGTTTATTTCTTGAAACAAAAGGGGGAAACTTTAGAAACAATTATCGGGTTTACCAAGAGGGTAGAAAACGAAAAGAATCTCAAGATTGATAGAATTCGAAGTGATCATGGTGGAGAGTTTGAAAACTTGAACTTTTCTAAATTTTGCTTGGAAAATGGCTATAAGCACGAATTTTCTTGTCCAAGAACACCTCAACAAAATGGTGTAGTGGAGAGAAAAAATAAGGCCTTACAAGAGGCAGCTAGTACCATGCTTAATGCATACTCTTTACCTAGCTATTTGTGGGCCGAAGCGGTTAATACCGCATGTTATATTCAAAATTGTGTCTTGATTCATAAGTTTTTAGGTAAAACACCTTTTGAATTATGGAATGGCAAAATCCCTACAATTCACTATTTTAAAGTCTTTGGTTGTAAGATTTATATTTTTAATACTAAAGATGACTGAGGAAAATTTGAGGCCAAGTCCAATGAGGGAATTTTAGTTGGATACTCATCTACTAGTCGAGGATATAGAGTATATAACAAAAGAACTCAAACGATTGAGGAATCATCCAATGTTGAGTTTGATGAATCCACTAGTACTTACCCTAGGAAATTCCCTATTGATAGGATATAAGTGAACCAAATCAAGACGTTACTCAAGGATTACAAAATCTACATTTAGGGGGTATTGATCAAGGGGGAGGAAGAGATGGTTCGGATGATGAAAGAAACAATGTAAACAATGATCCTTCCAAAGATGATGATTCTATAACCTCAAGGATCTTAAGGCATCATCAAGATCATCCTATTAATCAAGTAGTTGGAAATGTTGCACAAGGGGTAAGGACTAGGTCATACTTTAGAGATCACACTAGTCAAATTGCTCTAATATCACAACTTAAACCAAAAACAATTGATGACGCTTTACTTGATACAGATTAGATTCTAGCAATGCAAGAAGAGTTGAATCAATTTGAAAGAAATGATGCATGGGAGTTGGTTCCAAGACCAAATGATAGTACAATTGTCACAACAAAATGAGTCTTTAGAAACAAGTTGGATGATCAAGGGAGAGTCACTAGGAATAAGGCTAGGTTGGTAGCTAGGGGTTTCAATCAAGTAGAAGGACTTGATTATCATGAAACATATGCTCCGGTAGCACAATTAGAGTCCATTCGGATACTATTAGGATATGCCGCCTATATGAGGTTCAAACTTTATCAAATGGATGTAAAATTGACCTTTCTAAATGGGTTCATTAAGGAAGAAGTTTATGTAGAGTAACCACCTGGATTTGAGAATATAGATTATCCAAACCATGTTTATAAACTTAAAAAGGCATTATATGATTTAAAACAAGCTCCCCGGGCTTGGTATGAGAGACTTTCATATTTTTTAATTTCTAAGGGCTTTAGGAGGGGAACAATTGATCCAACATTGTTTTTAAAGTCTAAAGATGGAGACATTTTCATTGCCCAAGTCTATGTTGATGACATCATCTTTGGCTCAACAAATAATGACCTTCTTCATGATTTTATTAAACACATGGAAAGCGAGTTTGAAATGAGTCTAGTTGGAGAATTGAGTTTTTTTTTGGGATTACAAGTAAAACAAACTAATGAGGGAACCTATGTGTACCAATCCAAATTTGCTAAAGAACTTATCAAGAAATTTGGGTTGGAAAATGTTAAAGGAGCAACTACCCCTATGGGGACAAACACCAAGATAGATAGTGATCAAGAAGGAAAGTTAGTGGATCCAAAGCAATATAGGAGCATGATTGGTAGTTTGCTATACCTAACCGCTAGTAGACCGGATATATTATTCACGGTAGGAATGTGTGCAAGATACCAATCATGTGCTAAAGAGTCACATTTAGTAGCGGTAAAAAGAATTTTGAGATACATCAAGAGCACTCTTAATGTGGGGCTTTGGTACCCTAGAACTAGAAATTTTGACTTAATTGGGTATACCGATTCCGATTATGCGGGTTACAAATTGGATAGAAAGAGTACTAGCGGTGGATGTCAATTTCTTGGACCTTCTGTTGTAAGTTGGAATAGTCGAAAACAACCTTGTGTGGCATTGTCCACAACCGAGGCCGAGTATGTGGTAATGGGTGGTTGTGTAGCCCAATTGCTTTGGATGATGCATACCTTAGAGGATTATGAGCTACATTATTCCAAGGTCAAGGTCTTATGTGATAATGTGAGCACCATTAATTTAACTAAAAATCCAGTACATCACTCTAGAACAAAGCACAGTGAGGTAAAACACCACTTCATTAGAGATCATGTGGCAAGAGGAGACATTGAACTACTTTATGTTGAATCCAAATCTAATCTTGCCGATATTTTTACCAAACCATTACCCGAAGCGGAGTTTATCTCTATTAGAAGAGAGCTTGGTTTGTGCCTTGTAGAATAATAGATTTAGCTTTTCATGATCCCATAAATTTAAAAGCTAAATACATACTTGAATGTATCTCACAAAGACCTAGGATGACTTGCTTGTATTTAGACATCATGTGAGATATCAGGAAGATGCATTTGGCTCACCATGTTAGTTATGATGCATTATTGTGAGCCAAAATGACATCTAGAGATATCAATCCTTCATTGGACCAATCATTGGGAAGGCTTGTGCACGATCAATGTGCTCTTTGCTCCTAGAATATGATTGGAAATTTTTTTTTGAAACAAATATGGTCATAAGGACATTAATTTATGAATTCATTGCATAATTATCATATAAATGACTGCTTGAGATATACTCAGATTTGGCTAGGCCAATCATTTTGTATCTATTTAAACTCACTCAAACTAGTACTTTAGATCAAGGTTCCATCCTTGTAATTTTGATTGTTATCAAGTTTGTATCTATTTTATCGGTTGGATTGTATCCACTTGTATACCTATTTTTCCCAAGTAAATATTCACATAACAGATCACTCCACGAATTTTGGGCATTTTTAAAGGTCTAGAGAATATTTGGTGATTTTTCAAAACTCGGAACCTGATTTTTCCGTCTGTGTGCCAGTCCCCTGCTACTGCATCAGTCGACTGGGTCAGTCGACTATTGCAGTCGACTGATAGCACTGTTCGACCATACAGAATGGTTCTGTATGTTTTCTCTCTCGGGTGCAGTCGACTGCTAAAACATGCAGTCGACTGGTGCAGTCGACTGCATGTTTTAGCAGTCGACTGATGCCCTCGATTTTATATAAGCCGCCCGATTGGGGCGGCGGCAGAAACCCTAGTTTTTCGCCACTGCCCGCTATTTCTCGCCTCCTACGCCTTCTTCCCGACATCTTCCACTGTTTTGTGGCTCCAAATCCTCTTCCAAACCTTCGGATCTGTTCTCCCTCACGCTCCTTCTCTCATTTGACGCCTGGAACACGGTTTGGCCACCCCTCCGAGGTTTGGGTTGCGGTTCCTGCCATCTCTCTGTCATTTGACGATTCCCCGGCACAATGGAGCGTCGGTAATACCTTCTTCCATGTTTGTTCCGTTATTTTGGGGTTGATTCTTGCCTAAAGTTTTCTATGTGTTGTTTACATGTTGTTTCCTTTCATGTTTGACTGATACTTGGCAAGGTTATTGCATATGCATGGTTTAGAGTTAGGCAAAAACGTCCGAGTGGAGAGGGTACCTCTCGGCAGCCCCCTCCGACGCCTTCTGGAGGGCGGTTTCCCTCCGCGGCTTGCCGTACTCGGTTTGAGAACACCGACTTCAAAATGATGAGTTGTCGCTATCTCAATCATCCCTATTTCACTGGAATTACCCCCAAAATCATTGACATCAATGTGCATTATGGTTTAGAAAAGTTATTTCATTGCACGACTACCGTAAATTTAGACCTATGTAAGGAATTCTACAATAATCTGTGTCCATCTAGTACTGAGGGTCATGCATATGTCACTATGGTTGGCGGGACATCCATTAGCTTCACCCCTGAAATATTAAGGTCATTCTTAGGGTGTAGGCGGTCTACTAGCACCTTTACATGTTTTCCTCAGGTTAAGGAGCCTTTATCTGATACACTCTCTCATGTCTCTGGTGATCTGATTCATCAGCATTATTTTCATGTTCCTAGGCCTCCACTTAAATGTATTTTTGATGTCACTCGCATGTCAGCCCCCAGTTACGTTCTCTATAAGGTTGTCATTGCATGTCTTCTGCCCATCGTGACCAAAGGGCAAGCCAAAATCCGTCTTCCTCATCTAGTTCTGATGTATGCCCTAGAGCAGCGTCTTGATATCGATATTGCTCTTCAGGTCTATGAGTCTATCATCCACTTTTCTAGACCAGTCCAGGGGAAGTTATACATGCCTTTCTGCCATGTCTTAACATCATTTTTCATGCATAAAGAGATAGATGTCACTAGGGGTGCCTTGCATCAGTTGTCTAAGGACTTTGATCAGTTAGGGCCTCTCCAGATGTCTTTAGTCCAGATTGAGTCATGTGACGATGTTATGGTGTGGCGTCGCCGCCCCGGCCAGGATGATTCTGATTCTGATGATGATGCGGAGGAGGTCCCTGCTCCTGCTGCAGAGCCCGCCCATGCCTCCATGCGAGAGCGTGTCTTTCACTTGGAGGAGTTTGTTCGGGAGGAGTTTCGGAGCGTTCGCCAGCAGCAGACAGAGATATTTGATATGATGTGGCACTGGGATCTTGCCTACCAGGGCCCCCCTCCTCCTCCACCTTCCCATGATGATGCGTCGACATAGGAGTTTGTTGTGTTGCTATGGTGTCGGGTGACCTTTTGGCTTTGTTTTGCTTATTTGTTCTCACCTCGAACACTGTTGTTGATGATGTTGTTGGATGTTATTTACTCTTTTGCCTATGTTGTTTGAGACCTTTTATCTTTCTATTTATGCATGATAGTTATGTTTCTGGTATTATTGTTACTCTATGATTATGTGTTTCTATTTGTAACTATTCGTGTACACATATGCTTCGGTTTACTCTTGTCGTGCTATGGTTCGATGAAATTGTTGCTTCTTCTTATTTTTTTTTTGATGTATGTCAAAGGGGGAGGATACAACAAGTTTAAGTTAAAAATACTTTTGATAGAGCATATGTTAAGGGGGAGTTTTAGATTATAATGTTCTTAATATAGTATATGTTAAGGGGGAGTGTGTGTGGATCTCTTTATGCCTTATGGTTCATGATTTATATTATGCTTACAATCTTCAAAGTTATGAGATGATTTTATGCTTCATGATAACAAATATCAAAGTTATGTTTCATGCCTATATTATGATTGTAACTTTCAAAGTTGGTTTTATGTCTAACTTAAACATATTGCCACACATCAAAAAAGGAGGAGATTGTTGATACAATCGACCTAGGATTAAATAAGGTGATCTTTGTTTTTGATGTGTGTGTTAAAGGGTTTAAATTAGACTTTACATTGGTTCTAATATGTACTTAAGTTGTGCAGGACTTGGTAGATTACACAAGCTTGGAAAGTTTCATGGCTCAGGTTTTTAGAGATTGGTGAAGGATGGTGCATCCGATGGACAACGGACAAGAAGCAAACGGAGTGAAGGGAAGTGAACCTCAAGGCAATGTGAAGGATGGCACAAAGAACAGCTGCAGGCTTGAGTGCATCTGAGGGACAGAGGCTGAGGAGGAAGACTTCAAGAGCAACTCCGGACACCAGTCGACTGATCCAGTCGACTGGGAGCGAACAGAATGCCTCTATTCGCTCAGTCCACAGTCACCAGTCGACTGATGAAACATGCAGTCGACTGGTGCAGTCGACTGCATGTTTCAGCAGTCGACTGGTATAATGTCGTTGGGATGATGACGCACAGGATCTCCACAGATTTGAATAAAACAGTAGCCGTTGTGTGATACTAGTCGACTGCATGTTTTAGCAGTCGACTGATATCGGGAATTCCAGCATACTATATATAAAGTTGAGAGCTTGGAAAGAAAAACTCAACTGATTAAAATTACTGTTTAAGCTTTCCAAGTGATCTTCAAGTCTTACAACTCTTATTCTCTCCTCCCTAAGCTCATCAAAAACTTGTAAAAGGAGGAGATCATCTTGTAAAGGTTTCTCCACCATCACTCTTGGATTGTAAAGGAGAAGATCTTAGTGGAGCTTGATTGGGTGTGTGTGTGCCTTGGATTAGCCACCTCAAGGAGGTGGAGACCAAGTAAATCGAGGAGTTAGCCTTGTTTGCTTATTGTTTTTCAATTTCATTTCTTTTCATGCTTCCGCTAACAAATTGTAGGTGAAGAATCGAAGAAAGACTATTCACCCCCCTCTAGCCATACTCAAGGTCCTATCATAAATCTCTATATACAAGAGGCTACGATAGGGACCGAGAGGAGGAATTGGTTTTGGTCTCCCGATGAAATTAAGCTTCCTATGTTCGCCCCGAACACACAACTTAACTTCATCAATAATAATTCATACCACTAAAGAATTATTATTGAATTACCGCACCAATCCCAAATTACATTTTGGGCTCCTTCTTATTATGAGTGTGTTAGTCTCCCTGTGTTTAAGATAACGAATGTCCACTAATTAAGTAAGTTACTGACAACTGACTTAATTAATATCTAAGTCCAAGAGTAGTACCACTCAACCTCATTGTCATGTCGGACAAAGTCCACCTGCAGGGTTTAACATGACAATCCTTATGAGCTCCTCTTGGGGATATCATCAACCTAGATTACTCGGACACAGTTTCCTTCTATAATCAACAAGTCACACTATAAGTAACACCATTTCCAACATATCGGTCATTTTGATTTATCGAGCTAAATCTCAACCTTTGATAAGTCAAAGAAATAAATATTAAATATATATGCTTGTTATTATATTAGGATTAAGAGCACACACTTTCATAATAACTAAGGTCTAGTTCTTTTATTAAATCAGTATAAAAAGAACTTAATTTAAATGGTCCTGCTCAATACACTTAGAGTGTACTAGTGTAATCTATTAGTCAAGATAAACTTGTTGGTTGCTACTCGGAAAACCTAGAGGTTCCATTGTACAAAAATTTTGTACAAAGGTCTGAACCTTTTCCTAGCTACCATGTGTTCTTTTAAATTAAATTTTGGATCGCCTGCGGAACTTAACACGTTTGATCCAAAACTTAATCTATTTGTTCTTTTAGGTTTTGACTTGGATCTCCTGCGGAACTTAACACGTTCGACCCAAATCACCTTAAGTTATTAATTCCATTAAATATTAATTTCCATAATTGGTTCCCAGTACTGACGTGGCGAGGCACACGACCTTCTTGGATATGAGAGCAACCACCATCGACTAGACAAAACCTTTTATAGAAAGCTAATATTTAATTTCCTAAAATAACTTTAGGTTAACCGAAAAGAACAATCAAATCATAAGGAAAAGAAAAAACAAAAGAACACAACATCGAAAACAAATTCGAAACACTAGAATCGTATGCCTCTTGTATTTAGTATTATTTCCAAAAATAACTAGTATGATGCGGAAAGAAAAATTACTAGTTATACCTTTTAGAAAGACCTCTTGATCTTCTACCGTATTCCTCTTCTAACCTCGGACGTTGTGTGGGCAACGATCTTCCGAGATGAGAACCACCTAGCACCTTCTTCTTCCTTACAAGTTTCGGCCATCAAAACTTCTCCTAGGATGAAGAGGTTCGGCCACCACCACCATGCTCCAAGGGATGCTAGAAACAAAGCTTTCTTTCTCTCCTTCTTCTTCTTCTTCTCTAAACTTGATCCGGCCACCATATGAGTCTCCACAAGAAGGATGAGGTTCGGCCATCAAAGAGAAGAAAGGAGGAGAGGATGGCCGACCACACCAAGGAAGAAAAAGAGAGAGGAAAAATAATAGAGTTGTTCGCCATGAAGGCACCTCTACCCTCTCTTTTATAATCCTTGGCCTTGGCAAATAAGGAAATTTAAATAAAAATTTCTTTAATTCTTTTGCCATTGATAAGGAAAATTTATATAATTAAAAATAATTTGTTCTCATCAACAATGTGGCCGACCACTTTAAACCAAGCAAAGGAAATTTAATTCAATCAAGAATTAAAACTTTCCTAATTTGTTTCCGGAAATTTTATAAAAAATTTCTCTAATAAATTTTCCCTTCATGATGGTCAATAAAAAGGAAATTTTATAAATTAAAATATTTCTTTTAAACATGTGGATAAAAAGAAAGTTATCTTTAAAAATTAAAATCTCTTCCAATCTACAAATAAGGAAAGATATCTAATCTTTTCTTAATCTTTGTAGAAGCATTATAAAAGAGATATTTAATTTTTAAACTCTCTTTTAAATTATGAACATGATTAAAAGGAAAGTTTTTATCAAAATTAAAATCAACCTTTTAATCTACAAATAAGGAAAAAAATTTAACTCTTCTCTTAATCTTTTGTAGAATCTTATAAAAGGAAAGATTTAAATTTTTAAACTCTCTTTTAAATCATGTTATCCACATAAGAAAAATTTAAAAAATAAAATTCCTTTTTATTTTAATAGGGCCGGCCACCTAAGCTTGAGTTCAAGCTAGGGCCGGCCACATGAATTCACCCATGAACCAAAACATGGCCGGCCCTAGCTTGGTCTCCAAGCTAGCTTGGCCGGCCCCCTATAGGATGGGTAAGAAGGTGGGTATTGGTGGGTATAGTACTCTATAATTAAGAGGCTATGATAGGGACCGAGAGGAGGAATTGATTTTGGTCTCCCGATAAAATTAAGCATCCCGTGTTCGCCCCGAACACACAACTTAATTTTATCAATAATAATTCATTCCACTAGAGAATTATTATTGAACTACCGCACCAATCCCAAATTACATTTTTGGGCTCCTTCTTATTATGAGTGTGTTAGTCTCCCTGTGTTTAAGATAACAAATGTCCACTAATTAAGTAAGTTACTGACAACTCACTTAATTAATATCTAGCTCCAAGAGTAGTACCACTCAACTTCATCGTCATGTCGGACTAAGTCCACCTGCAGGGTTTAACATGACAATCCTTTTGAGCTCCTCTTGGGGACATTCTCAACCTAGTATCTCTAGGACACAGTTTCCTTCTATAATCAACAACACACACTATAAGTGATACCATTTCCCAACTTATCGGGCTTATTGATTCATCGAACTAAATCTCACCCATTGATAAATTAAAGAAATAAATATCAAATATATGTGCTTGTTATTATATCAGGATTAAGAGCACACACTTTCATAATAACCGAGGTCTTTGTTTCTTTATAAAATCAGTATAAAAGAAACGACCTCAAATGACCCTACTCAATACACTCTAAGTGTACTAGTGTAATTATACAGTCAAGATAAACTGATACCTAATTACACTACGACCTTCTAATGGTTTGTTCCTTTCCATTTTGGTCGTGAGCTACTGTTTATAAATTATAAGGTACTGATAACATCATCTTCTGCATGTGGCACCACATACTATGTTATCTACAGTATAAATTAATTGAACAACTACAACTAAATGTAGACAATTTGACCAAATGTGATTCTTTATTCATAATGAATGCTTACAAAGCTTAGGCTTTCAGTATACACTCCAACAATCTCCCACTTATACTAAAAGACTAAGCTGCCATATCTGCTGCCATACATCTGATTCTCAACCCTTCAGCATACCCATCAAAAGCTCTTGCCTTAAGGACCTTAGTGAAAGGATCTATAGGTCATTACCTGATGCAATCTAGGCGGCAACAACTTCTCCTCGTTTATACGATTTCTCGTATTGGGTGGTACTTGCGCTCTATTGTGTTTACTTGCCTTATAGACTTATGGTTTCTTTGAGTTTGCTACTGCACCAACATTATTACAATAAATTGTAATAATCTTTGGACAAACCAGAAATCATATCTAAGTCTTTCTTGAGGTTATTGAGTCATTCAGCTTTTATGGCTACCTCAGAGGCTTGCCATATACAAAGCTTCTATGGTGGAGTCCAGAAAAACACCTATACTTATCACTTTTCCATAGTTATGACTTTACCTCCTAAAGTAAACACAAAACCCCGAGGTTGACTTATTATTGTCCTTATCCGATTGGAAGTCAAAATCCGTGTAACCCACAGGGACCAAATTAACTGCCTTGTAAGCTAGCATATAATCTCTAGCGCCTCTAAGGTACTTTAATATATGTTTTACTGCAGTCCAATGTCCTTGTCTAGGGTTACTTTGATATCTGCTAACTATGCCCTTGGCAAAACAGATTTCTGATCTCGTGCATAGCATACATTAGGTTGTCTAACTGCCGAAGCATAAAGAACTGCCTACATGTCCTAAATCTCCTTTGATGTCATCGGAGACATCTCCTTAGATAAAGACACTCCATGCTTAAAAGGTAAGAAACCTGTCGAGGAGTTTTGCATGCTTAAAACGAGCAAGGATTTTCCGATGTATCAAGCTTGGGATAAGTAAAATATATTTTTTCTTTCGATCCCTTATTACTTTGATCTCAAAAATATATACATTCTCCTAAGTCCTTTATATCGAATTATTTGGACAATCATACCCTAACTTATGACAACATTTTGATATTGTTTCCAACTACCAAAAATGTTATCAACGTATGGTACAAGAAATACCACCACGTTTCCATCACACCTTTTGTATACATAAAACTTATCCGTTTACTCAATAAATACATTGGTCTGGATTACTTTGATAAACCGGATCTTCCAAAACCTTGAAGCTTTGCCTCAGTCCGTAGACTGATTGAGCCTGCACACAAGATGCTCTTAGCCCTTTGCAATGAACCCTTCTGGTTGCTTTATATGGATGCTTTCATCAAGACTTCCATTAAGGAATGCTGTCTTGACATCCTCTTGCCAAATAGATAAAAGAATCCGGATAGACTTAAGCATGGCTACCAGTGAAAAAGTTTCCTTTTTCATCAAGCTTTGCTTTGAAAGTTACTACCTTCCTTTCTATCCCTCTTTTCCTATTATTGACCTTTTTACACCCAAAGGCTTTTACACCATTTGGTGGTTCTACAAGCTTCCAGATTTTATTAGAATACATATATTCTAATTCTATTATTCATTACTCTTTGCCAAGATGCTTGCATCTTTATCTTGGAGTACTTTATCATATGACCGGAGATCAGGTTCATGTCCTCCAGGGATCGAATCCAAATCCTCTCCCAAAACATGAACCTATTTAGGTTGCCTAACAACCATCCCACTACGACAAGGCACTTTCTGCAATTGTGTATCATTTGTGATACGTGTTGCAGTTTTCTTGTGGTATCTCATCTTGTACAGTTGGTACTAGGTTAGACATGTCCTTTATTATTTCCTTAAGAACAAATTTACTTATGAGCACGTGGTTCATTATATAGTCCTTTTCTAAAAATCAGTCATTGATGCTAACCATGACCTTCTGATTTTTAAGACTATAAACCTACTTTTGTTTATCTAGGATAACTTACAAACAAGTGAACTCCTATCCAACTTATCATTGTCTCTCTATAACATATGTGCTGGATTTCCTGAATCCGAATATGCTTCAAAATAGGTTTTCACCTATTCAGCAATTCTATATGAGTAGAGAGTTCTAACTTGGAAGGTACTATGTTCACTTTCGTTTTCAGAGTTTATCCTTAAAACAAATTTGGTAATTTTCTGAATAACTCATCATCTATCTAATTATTCCATAAGAGTCCTTTACCTTTTTTCTACTACACCATTCTGTTGGGGTGTACCAGATGCAGTTAGTTGGGATTGAAATCCAACTACTGATAAGTGACTCCTAAAATCTCTCAAGAGGTACTTGCCACTACGATCTTCCATAGTGACTTTTACTTTAACATTTCTCCGCATCAACCTTGTACTCTTTGAACTAATCAAAGTACTTAGTCTTGCGGTACATTAAGTAAATTTATTTGTATCTTGAATAGTTGTCTATAAAATAGACAAAATATTCAATACTACCTCTTGTCTGGATAGTCATAGGATCACACAAATCAGAATAAACCGTTTTCAACATATCTTTGACTCCATACCCCTCGGACTTAAAAGCTTCTTGGTTATTTTCCTTCCAAGTAAGACTCGCAGGTTGGAAAGATTTCCACTACTAATGAACCCAAAAGTTCATCAGCTACCAATGAATGCTACTCAAGTATAACCTAGCTTTAGATGCCAAAGATATAATTGGTTCATTTCTAAAGGTTGCTTTCTCTTAAAATTAGAAGATGTGTTACTAATTTCCATTTGTTGCATCGTGGGAGTTATTGGATTATAAATTGTCAACCATCATACCAGAATAGATAACTTCTCTATTTTTCTTGATAACAACTTTGTTATCAAAATAGGCACAATATCTATAATAGTTTAGAAACTGAAATCAGGTTCTTTCTAAACTTGGTATGTAAAGACAATTACTTAAAATCCATATTTTATTCTTATCAAAAGATAAACATCTCCCACTGCAACAGCTACCACTTTTACAGTAGTGCCCATGTGGACGGTGATTTACCTTTCATTTAGTTGTCGGGTTTCCTGGAACCCTGCAATGAATTGCAGACATGATTAATGGCATCTTGTATCTACACTCCAGGTTCTGGTAGATAACACCACTAGACATGTTTCAACTAATGAATTAAATACACCTAAATTGTTCTTAGTTCTAAGAAGACAGTCAACCTTAATGTCCAAGTCCTATTTCCAATCATTACAATTGGGACTACTAAGTCTTTTTCTATAGTATGACTACTAGGGATTGACAAACATCCTAAGAATCACAAAAATATTTGGTCAAGATCAACTCCTTAAAATCTCCATGAATTTTGTGTATACAAAATCGAAGAGGAGATTTTATTCATTAATTTTATTATCTCGTCAACTTTACTTTATGACGAATAAAATTAATAGTTGATATGTCTTTGATCAAATATTTGGTCAAAACCCTTTGAATTTAAAATAACATTGATTCCTCAAACAATATTATTTAAATTCACCAACACCTCAAACACCGTGAATTTTGCATGCCACGTTAGTGTGGATGTATACAAATTCATCATTTGTAAGAGGAGGGTTTTACCCATTGACTATCTTGTCAATATAACTTTTTGACAAATAAAATTACCTCAAACACCATGAATCTTGTATGCCACATTAGTGTGGACCTATACAAATTCAAACATTTGTAAGAGGGGTTTATTAATTTTACTATATTGCCAATCTAGTTTTATGACAAATCAATAGTTGGTTTCCCTTTGGTCACACAAGTGATAGTAGTGACTCCGTTGGGGAGGATACTATTAAATGTGTCTAAGTGTATACCATTACTTGACACTAAGTCCATTAATAAGATTATGCCCCTTCCGTTGGGGAAGATCACACGCTCTTAATTAACTTCCTATAGTCATCCAAAATTGGAAGTCTGTTCTAGTGATCCACAAACAAGCTCATCCGTTATGGAGGAAGGCACTCAGAGCCAACGCGCAAGCTTGTTTGCATCACTTACAAACCAGTAATGGAGACCATGGGATTTACTTAAAAATCCCTCTCCCACTTAGTTATTTATAAATGAGGAATTTTAACTATGCTAGCCTACTAAATATGTAAACCAACATGCACACACAGCACAATATAAAAGCAATAAATAGAAAATCTAATTTTCAACTATTATGACTTTTATCTCTAGTTGTCCTCCGTGTGTTGTCATCCCAAGCTGCTGCCATATTTGGCCACCGCCACCAGGTCTAGCTGTCGCATCCATCTTGCTCCTAGTTCCGCTGCACCTCTGGTCCTTAGAAGATTCCAGCCTTTGCAAGATTCGATCCGCGACATAAATAGAATTTTATATTTTTGATCCTATATTCCATAAAAGGAATGTACATGTATCTAGATCAAAAATAAAATCCTAATAAAACTAAATACAGCTCCTGCTGTATTTTATAATACAATCATGCACACACATATAAATGCCCTTGACATGTCCAAGGGTCCAATCACACACATAATAACTAAAAGCCATAATAGTTGGAGCCTGCAACCAAAGAGTTAGCACATCCTACTATTATCCTGCCTAAATTATGTATGACATGTGCATAATTATCCTAAATACCAAATACACAGAGGCAAAACCCTAGCTCTGATACCAATTGTTGGTTGCTACTCGGAAAACCTAGAGGTTCCACTGTACAAAAATTTTGTACAAAGGTCTGAACCTTTTCCTAGCTACCATGTGTTCTTTTAAATTAAATTTTGGATCGCCTGCGGAACTTAACACGTTTGATCCAAAACTTAATCTATTTGTTCTTTTAGGTTTTGACTTGGATCTCCTGTGGAACTTAACACGTTCGACCCAAATCACCTTAAGTTATTAATTCCATTAAATATTAATTTCCATAATTGGTTACCAGTACTGACGTGGCGAGGCACACGACCTTCTTGGATATGGGAGCAACCACCACCGACTAGACAAAACCTTTTATAGAAAGCTAATATTTAATTTCCTAAAATAACTTTAGGTTAACCGAAAAGAACAATCAAATCACAAGGAAAAGAAAAAACAAAAGAACACAACATCGAAAACAAATTCGAAACACTAGAATCGTATGCCTCTTGTATTAAGTATTATTTCCAAAAATAACTAGTATGATGCGGAAAGAAAAATTACTAGTTATACCTTTTAGAAAGACCTCTTGATCTTCTACCGTATTCCTCGTCTAACCTCGGACGTTGTGTGGGCAACGATCTTCCGAGATGAGAACCACCTAGCACCTTCTTCTTCCTTACAAGTTTCGGCCATCAAAACTTCTCCTAGGATGAAGAGGTTCGGCCCCCACCACCATGCTCCAAGGGATGCTAGAAACAAAGCTTTCTTTCTCTCCTTCTTCTTCTTCTCTAAACTTGATCCGGCCACCATATGAGTCTCCACAAGAAGGATGAGGTTCGGCCATCAAAGAGAAGAAAGGAGGAGAGGATGGCTGGCCACACCAAGGAAGAAAAAGAGAGAGGAAAAATAATAGAGTTGTTCGCCATGAATGCACCTCTACCCTCTCTTTTATAATCCTTGGCCTTGGCAAATAAGGAAATTTAAATAAAAATTTCTTTAATTCTTTTGCCATTGATAAGGAAAATTTATTTAATTAAAAATAATTTGTTCTCATCAACAATGTGGCCGACCACTTTAAACCAAGCAAAGGAAATTTAATTCAATCAAGAATTAAAACTTTCCTAATTTGTTTCCAGAAATTTTATAAAAAATTTCTCTAATAATTTTTCCCTTCATGATGGTCAATAAAAAGGAAATTTTATAAATTAAAATATTTCTTTTAAACATGTGGATAAAAAGAAAGTTATCTTTAAAAATTAAAATCTCTTCCAATCTACAAATAAGGAAAGATATCTAATCTTTTCTTAATCTTTGTAGAAGCTTTATAAAAGAGATATTTAATTTTTAAACTCCCTTTTAAATTATGAACATGATTAAAAGGAAAGTTTTTACCAAAATTAAAATCAACCTTTTAATCTACAAATAAGGAAAGAAATTTAACTCTTCTCTTAATCTTTTGTAGAATCTTATAAAAGGAAAGATTTAAATTTTTAAACTCTCTTTTAAATCATGTTATTCACACAAGAAAAATTTTAAAAATAAAATTCCTTTTTATTTTAATAGGGCCGGCCACCTAAGCTTGAGTTCAAGCTAGGGCCGGCCACATGAATTCACCCATGAACCAAAACATGGCCGGCCCTAGCTTGGTCTCCAAGCTAGCTTGGCCGACCCCCTATAGGATGGGTAAGAAGGTGGGTATAGGTGGGTATAGTACTCTATAATTAAGAGGCTACGATAGGGACCGAGAGGAGGAATTGGTTTTGGTCTCCCGATAAAATTAAGCATCCCGTGTTCGCCCCGAACACACAACTTAATTTTATCAATAATAATTCATTCCACTAGAGAATTATTATTGAACTACCGCACCAATCCCAAATTACATTTTGGGCTCCTTCTTATTATGAGTGTGTTAGTCTCCCTGTGTTTAAGATAACAAATGTCCACTAATTAAGTAAGTTACTGACAACTCACTTAATTAATATCTAGCTCCAAGAGTAGTACCACTCAACTTCATCGTCATGTCGGACTAAGTCCACCTGCAGGGTTTAACATGACAATCCTTTTGAGCTCCTCTTGGGGACATTCTCAACCTAGTATCTCTAGGACACAGTTTCCTTCTATAATCAACAACACACACTATAAGTGATACCATTTCCCAACTTATCGGGCTTATTGATTCATCGAACTAAATCTCACCCATTGATAAATTAAAGAAATAAATATCAAATATATGTGCTTGTTATTATATCAGGATTAAGAGCACACACTTTCATAATAACCGAGGTCTTTGTTTCTTTATAAAATCAGTATAAAAGAAACGACCTCAAATGACCCTACTCAATACACTCTAAGTGTACTAGTGTAATTATACAGTCAAGATAAACTGATACCTAATTACACTACGACCTTCTAATGGTTTGTTCCTTTCCATTTTGGTCGTGAGCTACTGTTTATAATTTATAAGGTACTGATAACATCATCTTCTGCATGTGGCACCACATACTATGTTATCTACAGTATAAATTAATTGAACAACTACAACTAAATGTAGACAATTTGACCAAATGTGATTCTTTATTCATAATGAATGCTTACAAAGCTTAGGCTTTCAGTATACACTCCAACAAAACTAATACCTAATTATACTACGACTATTCCAATGGTTTGTTCCTTTCCATCTTAGTTGTGTGCTACTGTTTATAATTTATAAAAAAACCGATAACACGATCTTCTGTGTGTGACACCACACACTATGTTATCTACAATATAAATTAATTGAACATCTACATTTGGTATATATAAATGTAGACACTTGACCAATGTGATCCTTATAAATGTTTATACAAAAGCTAGGTTTTTATTATACACTCCAACAATCTTCCACTTATACTAAAAGACTATGCTGCCATAAATGCTACCATACATCTGATTCCCATCCCTTCAATATGTCCATCAAAAACTCTTACCTTAAGGACCTTAGTGAAAAGATCTACAGGTTATCATCTGATGTAATTTAGGCGGCAACAACTTCTCCTCATTTATACGATATTCCGTATTGGGTGGTACTTGCGCTCTATTGTGTTTACTTGCCTTATGGATTCATGGTTTCTTCGAGTTTGCTACTGCACCACTATTATTACAATAAATTGTAATAATCTTTGGACAAACCAGAAATCATATCTAAGTTTATCTTGAGATTACTGAGTCATTCAGCTTCTATGGCTGCCTTTAGGCTGCCCCATACTCAACTTCCATAATGGAGTCTGAAAAGCACCTATGTTTAACACTCCTCCATAGTTATGGCTTTACCTCCTAAAGTAAACACAAAACCCCAATGTTGACTTACTATTGCCCCTTATCTGATTGGAAATCAAAATTTGTGTAACCCATAGGGATCAAATTATCTATCTAGTAAAATAGCATATAATCCCTAGTCCTTCTCAGGTACTTCAATATATGCTTTATGACAGTCTAGTGTCCCGGTCCTGGGTTACTTCAATATATGCTAACTATGCACTGGGCAAAATAGATATCCAATCTCGTGCATAGGATACATTAGTCTTTCCAACAACCAAAGCAAAAGGAACTTGCTTTCATGTCCTTTATCTGCTTTGATGTCTTTGGAGACATCTCTTTAGATAAAGTTTCTCCATGTCCAAAAGGTAGAAAAACCTTTTATGGAGTCTTACATGCTTAGACGAGCTAGGATAGTATGAAGCTCGGGATAAGCACAACATTCTTTTCTTGTGATCCTTTTGATCCCGAGAATATGTGTGCACTCTCCCAAGTCCTTCATATTGAATTGTTCAGACAACCACACTTCCAACTAGGATATTGATAAGCACAACATTCTTTTCTTGTGATCCTTTTGATCCCGAGAATATGTGTGCACTCTCCCAAGTCCTTCATATTGAATTGTTCAGACAACCACACTTCCAACCACAACATTCTTTTCTTGTGATCCTTCATATTGAATTCTTTTCTTGTGATCCTTTTCTTGTGATCCTTTAGACGAGCTAGGATATTGATATTGTTTCCAACTACCAAAAATGTCATCTACGTATAGTACAAGAAATACTACCACACTTCCATCACACTACTTGTATACACAAGACTCATCTGGACACTGAATAAATCCATAGGTCTGGATTACTTCATTAAACCAAATGAACCAAGACCTTGAAGCTTTTCTTCAGTCCATAGACTGATTGAGCTTGCACACAAGATGCTCTTTGCCCTTTGCGATGAACCCTTCTAGTTGCTTTATATGGATATTTTCTTCAAGACTTCCATTAAGGAAAGCTGTCTTGACATCCACTTACCAAATCTCATAGTCCATATAGATAAAAGAATCCGGATAGACTTAAGCATGGCTACCGGCGAAAAAATTTCCTTTTTCTACAAACCTTGCTTTGAAAGTTTCCACCTTCCTGTCTATCCCTCTTTTCATATTGTAGACCTATTTACACCAAATAGCTTTTACACCATTTGGTGGTTCTATAAGCTCCCAAATTTTATTAGAATACATATATTCTAATTCTGTATTCATTGCTCTTTACAAAGATGTTGTATCTTGGAGCGCTTCGTCATATGTCTGGGAATCAGGTTCATGTTCACCAGGGATCAGGTCCAAAGACTCTCCCAAAACATGAATCTTTTAGGTTGCCTAACAACCCTCCCACTATGACGAGACACTTTCTGTAATTATGTATCATTTGTGATACGTGTTGCAGTTTCTTGTGATATTTCATCTTGTACAGTTGGTACTAGATTAGACGTGTCCTTTAATTTCCTTAAGAACAATTTTTACTCATGGGTTTGTGGTTCATAGTATAGTCCTTTTCTAAAATCGGGCATTGGTGCTAATAATGACCTTCCGATTTTAAGGTCTATAAACCTCTTTTCATTTTTCTAGGATAACTCACAAATAAGTGAACTCATGTCCAATCTTATCAGTGTCTCTCATGTGCTAGACCACCCAAATCCGAATATGCTTTAGACTAGGCTTACGCCCATTCTGCAATTCTATGGGAGTAGAGAGTTCTGACTTAGAAGGTACTATGTTTACTTCTGTTTCCAATGTATATCCTTAAAACAATTTTGGTAATTTTCTGAATAACTCATCATTGATCTAATTATTCCATAAGAGTCTTATACCTTCTTTCTACTACACCATTCTGTTGGGGTGTACCAGGTGCAGTTAGTTGGGATTGAATCCCGACTTTTGATAAATGACTCCTAAACTCTCCTAAGAGGTACTTGTTACTATGATTTCACCGTAGTATCTTGATACTTTTACTTTGACGTTACTCCACATCAACCTAGTATTCTTTGAACTAATCAAAGCACTTAGACTTGTGGCGAGTCAAGTAAATGTGTCCTTATCTCGAATAGTCGTCTATAAAAGAGATGAAATATTCGAAACAACCTCTTGCCTGGATAGTCAAAGGTCTACACAAATCAGAATGAACCAATTCCAACATATCTTTGTCTCTATACCCCTTTAAAAGCTTCTTGGTTATTTTTCCTTCCAAGTAAGACTCGCAGGTTGGAAAAATTTCCACGACCAATGAACCCAAGAGTTCATTGGTTATTATCCTTTGAATCCTACTCAAGTTAATATAACCTAGCCTTGGATGCCAAAAATATTATTGGTTCATTTCCAAAGGTTACTTTCTCTTAAAGTTAGAAAGTGTGTTATTAATTTCCATTTATTGCATCGTGGGAGTTATTGGATTATAAATTGTCAACCAACGTACCAGAACAGATAACTTCCCTATTTTTATTGATAACAAGTTTGTTATCAAAATAGACAGAATATCTATTCTTTAATAGTTTAGAAACCGAAATCAGGTTCTTTCTAAACTTAGTACATAAATACAATTTCTAATAATCCATATTTTATTCCTATCAAAGGATAAACATCTTCCACTGCAACAGCTGCTACTTTTACAGCAGTGCCCATGTAGACAGTGATTTATATAGTTGTCGAATTTCCTGGAACCCCTACAATGAATTGCAGACATAATCAGTGGTTCATGTATCTACACACCAGGTACTGGTAGATAACACCACTAAATATGTTTCAATAACTAATAAAATATACCATTATTGTTCTCAGCTCTGTGAGGACAGTCTACCTTAATGTCCAAGTTTTCCAATCATTATAATTTGGACTACAAAGTCTATTCTATAGTATAACAGCTAGGGGATTGACTAACATTTGAAAACCTATGAATCACAAAATTATTTGGTCAAGACCAACATCTCAAAATCCCCGTGAATTTTGTATGTCACGTTAGTGTGGACGTATAGAAATTCTAAAAAGGGATTTTATCCATTTTATCATCTTGTCAACCTATGACAAATAAAATTAATAGTTGGTCTGTCTTTGATCAAATATTTGGTCAAGACTCTAAATTTAAAACAATATTGATTCCTCTAACAATACTATTTAAATTTACCAACACCTCAAAACATTGTGAATTTTGCATGCCACGTTAGTGTGGACGTATACAAAATCATCATTTGTAAGAGGAGGATTTTACCCATTAACTATCTTGTCAAGCTAACTTTATGACAAATAAAATTATCTCAAACACTGTTAATTTTGTATGTCACGTTAGTGTGGACGTATACAAAATCAATCATTTGTAAGAGGGGTTTTAACCCATTAATTTTATTATCTTGTCACCCTAGTTTTATGACAAATTAATAGTTGGTTTCCCTTTGGTCACACAAGTGATAGCAGTGACTCCATTGGGGAGGATACTATTAAATGTGTCTAAGTGTATACCATTACTTGATACTAAGTCCATTAAATAGAATTATGCCCCTTCAGTTGGAGAAGATCACACACATCCTAAATAACTTCCTATAACCATCCATAAAGGAAGTTTGATTTAGTGATCCATAAAGAAACTCATCCGTTGTGGAGGGAGGCACTCAGAGCCAACACGCAAGCTTGTTGCATCACTTACAAACTAGTAATGGAGACCGTGGGATTTATATACTAATCCCTCTCTCACTTAGTTATTTATGGTGAGGAATTTTAACCTATGCTATCATATAACACATGCACACACACAGTAAATAAAAGCATTAAATTTGGAAATTAATTTCCCAACTATTATGACATTTTCATCACTGTCCTCCGTGTGCTCCAACCCTAGCTGCTGCCATCTTTAGCCACCGCCATCAGGTCGAGTTGTCGCATCTATCTTCCTTCTTATTCCGCTGCGCCTCTAGTCCTCCAATAGCACCACGCCTCGCAAAGATACGATCCGCGACAAAAATAGAATTTTACATATATCGATCCTATATTCCATAAAGGAATGTACATGTATTCTAGATCGAACAAAAAAGTAAAATTCTAATAACTAATACAGCTCCTGATGCATTTAATTTTACAATCATGCACACACAATTAAATGCCCTTGATATGTCCAAGGGTCCAATCACACACAATAAAAATATGCCATAATAATTGGAACCTGCAACCACAAAGTTAGCACATCCTACTATTATCCTGCCTAAATTATGTATGGCATGTGTATAATCTATTTGAAAACCAAACACACAGAGGCAAAACCCAAGCTCTGATACCAATTGTTGGTTAATCCTAGGAAAATCATACCGGTTCCACTGTACAGAAATTTTGTACAAGTGTCGAACCTTTCCTTAAATAACCTATTGTGTTCTTTAGAAGTTAAATTAGGAATCGCAGACGGAACTTAACATCATTTATTCCAAATTTAACTTATCTGTTCTTAATGGTTTAGATTTGAATCGCAAGCGGAACTTAACACTATTGATTCAAATCCACCTATATTATTAATTTTATTAAATATTAATTTTCAAAATTGGCTTCCAGGACTGTATGGTAAGGCACATGACCTTCTTGGATATGGGAGCAACCACCCCCCCAAGACAAAGCCTTTTAAGGAAAGCTAATATTTAATTTCCTTAAATAACTCTAGGTTAACCAAAAAGAACAATCGAATCACACATTCAAAAAATAAAAAAAAAGAAACACAAATTCGAAACAAATCCGAAAAACTCTAGAATCATATGCCTCTTGTGTTTGGTATTTCCAAAAATAACTATACAAAGAAAACTAGTATGATGCGGAAAATAATTACTAGTTATACCTTTCTTTGTAAGCAAATAACCTCTTGATCTTCTACCGTATTCCTCTTCTTATACCGGACATTGTGTGGGCAACGATCTACCGAGATGAGAATCCACCTAAGCCACCTTCTTCTCCAAGCAAGATTCGTCCACCACAATTCTCCAAGAGAAGTAGAGGTCCAGCCATCACCACCAAGCTCCAAGGGATGTTAGAAACAAAATCTTCTTTCTCTCCATCTTCTCCTAGCTAGAACCGGCCACCATGGACTTCTCTTGTGTTAATGCCGCTGGCCACAAAGGAGGAAGAGAAGAGAAGAAGAGAAGACCCTAGGGCCGACCACACCAAGAAGGAAAAGAGAGGAAGAAAAGAATAGAGTCATTAGTCATGAAGGCACCTCTACCCCCTCTTTTATAATCCTTGGTCTTGGCAAATAAGAAAATTTAAATAAAAACTTCCTTAATTCTTTTGCCACGAAAAGGGAAATTTTAATTAATTAAAATTAAAATCCTTTTCTCACATAACATGGCCGACCACTTTTATTCTCCTTCAAGGAATTTTTTTTTTATTCACAAGAATAAAAACTTCCTAATTTGTTTCCGAAAATTTATAATAAATTTCTCCAATAATTTTTCCCTTCATGGTGGATTATAAAAAGAAAATTTTATAAATTAAAATCTTTTTTTTAAACATGTGGATAATTTTCAAAAAGGAAAGTTATCTCTAAAAAATTAAAATCTCCTTTCAATTTGCAAATAAGGAAAGATATCAAATCTTTTCTTAATCTTTTGTAGAAACTTATAAAAGAGAATATTTAATTTTTAAACTCTCTTTTAAATCATGAACATGGTTAAAAAAGGAAAGTTTTCTCAAAATTAAAATCCACCTTTCAATCTACAAATAAGGAAAGATTTCAAATCTTTTCTTAATCTTTTGTAGAAAGCTATAAAAGGAAAGATTTAAATTTTAAACTCTCTCTTAAAACCATGATATCCATATAAGAAATAATATTTTTTATTTTCTATATGTCCAGCCACACCTAGCTTGGACTCCAAGCTAGGGCCGACCACTAATCTTGACTCCATCCTTGGGTCTTGGCCGACCCTAGCTTGGATTCCAAGCTAGCTTGGCCGACCCCCTTGAGTTGGGTAAGAAGTGGGTATGTGGTGGGTATAAATCTCTATATACAAGAGGCTACGATAGGGACCGAGAGGAGGAATTGGTTTTGGTCTCCCGATGAAATTAAGCTTCCCGTGTTCGCCCCGAATACACAACTTAACTTCATCAATAATAATTCATACCACTAAAGAATTATTATTGAACTACCGCAACAATCCCAAATTACATTTTAGGCTTCTTCTTATTATGAGTGTGTTAGTCTCCCTGTGTTTAAGATAATGAATGTCCACTAATTAAGTAAGTTACTGACAACTCACTTAATTAATATCTAAGTCCAAGAGTAGTACCACTCAACCTCATTGTCTTGTCGGACTAAGTCCACCTGTAGGGTTTAACATGACAATCCTTATAAGCTCCTCTTGGGGACATCATCAACCTAGATTACTAGGACACAGTTTCCTTCTATAATCAACAAGTCACACTATAAGTAACACCATTTCCCAACTTATCGGTCATTTTGATTTATCGAGCTAAATCTCACCCTTTGATAAGTCAAAGAAATAAATATTAAATATATGTGCTTGTTATTATATTAGGATTAAGAGCACACACTTCCATAATAACTAAGGTCTAGTTCTTTTATTAAATCAGTATAAAAAGAACTTACCTTAAATGGTCCTGCTCAATATACTTAGAGTGTACTAGTGTAATCTATTAGTCAAGATAAACTAATACCTAATTACACTACGACTATTCCCTTTCCATCTTAGTCGTGAGCTACTGTTTATAATTTATAAAGAACCAATAACATGATCTTCTATGTGTGACACCACACACTATGTTATCTACAATATAAATTAATTGAACATCTACATTTGGTATATATAAATGTAGACACTTGACCAATGTGATTCTTATAAATGTTTATACAAAAGCTAGACTTTTAGTATACACTCCAACACCTTCTTCATTGAGATCCAATCTTTGCGTAATTAAGAGAATTAATTGTTTGGTCAATCGATCACCTTGGTCGGTCAACCGAACAGGACACTTTCCTTGTTCACCAAGATTTGAAATTACTTCGCCAATATTGTTTTTATTATTCGGTCAACTGATCCCTAGGTCCGGTCGACTGATTAGCCTGACTTTAATTTTTTTGCTTTGGCTCAATTTGATAACTACTCTATGTCAACCTGGTTCGATCGACCGATCCATGGGTTCGGTTGACCGATCAGGCATTTTCCTACAAAATAGTGTTGAATAAAATATTCCTACAAAACAAAGTGTAACACCCACAAAACTATAAGATAAGTATATGGGTGTTATTTGCTTTAAAGCATAAAAGTAAGAAGAATCAAAAGAAAAGAAATAAGAGAAATAAAAAGAAGAGGTGAAGGTTTGAACCTTGAACCTCTCACAAAGGATAGAAATAAAATTATGTATGATAACCACTAGCATAATGAATAACATATGAATAGAAAATGATGGGAATTGTAGTTAAAATTGAGGATATAATTAAGTGAGGGAACAAGAGAAAATCAAGTAGTTTTTCTTCCTCTTGTTTACCTCTTGGTTAAGAAAAGGAGTAAGCAAAAGACAAGTTGGCTTTTCTTATTTTTTTCTCTATTTTCGTGGGGATTAAAGAGAGTAAGGATGAGAAGAATTAAGGGAGATGAATGAGGACATATTCTCATTAGAAAAGTATATACATGAATTAAGGAGAAAGGGAAGCAAAATTCATATTTGTTTCTTCCACCCACTTAGCATAAAAAGGAAAGAAAGAAAAGGATTTCATTTTCTTTCTTCTTCCTCACCATTGCCGAAACTAGAGCTCTTCTCCCTCATCACCACAAGCCGAGTTTAGGTCTTCTTCCTAAGAGACAACTAAGATACAAGAAGGAGCCTTCAAGGTGTACCCTTCCAAGCAAGAGAAATCAAAAGGAGTGCTAAAAGAAAAAGCTCTCTTCTTCCTCTTCACCAAGGGTACCATTTCCTTAAGGATTAACAAGTGAACACTAGGTAAGCTTCCCCTCACCTGTGGTACAATAGCTTATATGGTTTTCCATGAAGATAGATTGCTTAAAAACCTAGGGACTGCTTTATGGAAATTTCAGCCAAGACAAAGGAAGAGTCTAAAAAATTTTAGACTAGATATGCTTATTATTTTTCTTGTGGCATGTATCTTATGTAGGAGGTTAATCTAGTGTTTCCATGCTAAAATGATTAATTAGAACTTAGATCCATGAGCCTTAGACTCTCGGCCAAGCATGAACAAGAGGACTAGGTAAGCTAAAGACTCAAACTAAACATGCTCCCTTGTTCTTGTGTTATGTACCCTATGATAATGGTGTGGTTAACTTTTCCTCTCACTTGTATGTTGATTGAAACTCTATTTTCATGCTCATGAATATTCGGCCATGGAAGAACTAAAGGCCTAGGAGAGCTTTAAACCTAAAACTAAGCATGCTATGATTTTTCCTAAGACAAGACATGAAGCTAAAATATTATGCCATGATTGTATGTTGGTTTTGAATTCTATTTCATGCTTATGAAGATTCGGCCATGTTGAGATTTGAGGCCTAGGAAAGTTTAAACCAAGTCTAAGATGCTCATGACCTTCTTGATGAAATGTTATGAAACTAGTTTGATGTTCCTATGGTTGCTTGTTACATAGAAATTTGGTTACATGTAACTTTCGGCCACACTAAGTTTTAGGGCTAGGATGCTTAGATTTTTAAACTAAGTTTACTCATGTTGTTTCTTGTAATGATGCCATGAAAATTGTGTAGGGTTTCCATGCTTTTAAGCCACCTGAAAAACAATTCCATGCTCACATGTTTCGGCCACCATTGGTTTAAAGGCCTAGGGAAATTTAGAACCCAACTTAGATATGCTCATGATGTTTCTTGTGATAAATGCTATGAAATGTAGTTGTGTTTTCCTTGCTCTTATGCCACCAGAAACCTAGTTTCCATGCTCACATGTTTCGGCCACCATGGGTTTAAAGGCCTAGGGAAATTTAGAACCCAACTTAGATATGCTCATGATGTTTCTTGTGATAAATGCTATGAAATGTGGTTGTGGTTTCCATGCTCTTATGCCCTAGAAACCTAATTTTCATGCTCACATGTTTCGGCCACTATTGGTTTAAAGGCCTAGGGAAATTTAGAACCCAACTTAGATATGCTCATGATGTTTCTTGTGATAAATGCTATGAAATGTAGTTGTGTTTTCCATGCTCTTATGCCACTAGAAATCTAGTTTCCATGCTTAATATGTTTCGGCCACCTTGAGTTAATAGGTTTAGGAAGTTTGGAACTTGAACCAAATGTGCTTATGATGTTCCTCATGAAATGTGTAGGATATTGGCTTAAGGTTTAACACCTTCATGCTACATGTAACCTAGAATAAGGCTTGCTAGGGTTCGGCCATGATAAGGATAGAAGCTTATGGAACTTGGAACCCAAATTAAACATGCTCAAGTTGTTCCTTATGAAATATGATGTGATATGAGTTTAGGGTTTTCATGTTTACATGTTGTTTAGAACTTGATTGCTCTTCATGAAGGTTTCGGCCATGAAAGAATTAGAAACCTAGGAGGGCTTAAAAATTTAGGTTAACATGCTTACGATCTTTCTTATGATAGGATGTGAAGTTAGCATGAGATTCTTATGTTTGTATGTTGACTAGAGTTCATGTCCCTACTCTTGACTTTCGGCCATAAAAGGTTTAGTGACCTAGATGTGCCTCACATGCTATGCTATGAATTAAGGGATGTTATTTAAATGATTCCATGTATGATTATGTCTTTCTATGATGAGTGATATGTTCATTATGTATGCTTATGACCCATGCATGTGCTATGTGCCCAATTATGGATGCTTTATGATATGATAAATGACATGTCCATTATGTACGTTTATGATCCATGCATGTGCTGTGTGCCCAAATATGCATGCCTTATGATGTGATAAATGACATGCTCATTATGTATGCTTATGATCCATGCATGTGCTGTGTGCCCAAATATGCATGTTTTATGATATGTTAAGAAATATGTTATGCATGAAATGATAAGAACTATGATATGTATGACATGCTACTTTACTTTATGTATGACTTGTACCAAGGGTGGGCTCCATAAGCGCCCCGGGGTCGATGGACTAAGAAACGGGCCTCGTTAGGGATGAGCTCCTAAGTGCCCCTAGGTCGATGGACTAAGAAACGGGCCTAGTATATATGCCTTGTAGGGTTCAAGACTTGCTACCTTGGACCTACATAGGACGCGCACATTTATGTATGTGGTACAAGCCGGGGCACTAATCATGTTGAGAATATGTTTAAGTATGTATATTATAAGTTTTCAAAAGACATGCTGCATATGTTTCATGATACATGTTTAGGAATTCACCTTGCATATACTTTATGATTATGCCATGATATTTATGATGATGTTATGCTATGTCAGGATTCATTTGATGTTCATGTTAGAATATGCTATGATACTTTATGATGATTATGTTATGATATGCCATGATATGCCATGATATGCTGCTTGATATGATAAATTATTTCCATGCATTTTGACTTGTGATTTTGATATGCTATACGGTTTTTGTGAGTAGGAAAGGAACTTACTGAGCCATGAGTGCTCACAGCTTACTTTCTTGTACCACAGATAAAGGCAAGGAATGGATGTACTAGGGGAGCAACAGGAGGGGCTAGAAGGATGTGTGTGGTAGTGGCTTGGCTAAAGGGAAAGACCTGCTTTTGTTAATAAAGAAATATGACATGTTTATGTTATTTCATTTTGACTCCATGACCTTAGTTATGTGTTTGGGTATTATGACTCAAAAATCATGATAAGTATGCTATGTGGTTTTATATGTCTATAGTGATTTTAAAGTAAAAGCTTTTAATTTCTCTAAGTAAGACTTCCGCTGTGTTAAGTAAGTATGTATGTGTCCAAGTAACCTCCGTCGCCTTAGCAGGAGGGGCTGGGCGTTACACAAAGTTAGGACAGTATTAGAAGATGCATGAGTAGCAAATGACGATAGAGCTATCTTAAGCACAACTTGAAAACCTTTCTGATTTCTTCAGTTGGATCAGCGACCTAGAGTTTGTTTCTTTCCGGAATATGACCTCACTGTCGCTCCTCTTTAGTTGCTTACCTCAACCTACCTGCCAAACATTGGTCCTCCATACCTGTTTGGACTTTGCCGCTTAGCATCGGATCGGCTTACTAAGACTTCCTCTCGATCTTCGGTCCTCTAGACCTATCGAGTTTCCCTGCCAAGTGTTGAGTTCTCTCGACTCACTTGGGCTTCCTGCCTGGCTTCCACAATCTGTTAAGAATTTCCCGGTTGAGCAAACATCTTGCAGACTTAGTTAACTTATTATATCACAACAAGACTTAACTTGAATCTTTGACAACATCAAAACTCAAGTTCGGTTCTGGTGCACCCTGCACCAATAATCTCTCCATTTTTGATGTTTGGTAACCAAAGTTCACAATTAAGTTTATAACATATGCCAAGATAAGTAAAACAAGAAATTAACTTAATTATCTCCCTGAGTTTGTTAACTCTCCCTTTGACACACATTAAAAATAAGGGAAATATAAATAACAATTTTGAAGCACTCCAAGAAATAAGTTTTGGAGTTAAAAAATTTTCTTGGAAAAATTTTGAAACCAAAGATGTAAATGATTAAAAAAACTCAAAGAAAATATACCAAAAACACTTAAAAATATCACAAGATGAATAAATTTTGAAAAGCTAAATTTTCAAAACATTTTTTAATACATTATTAAGAGAATGTTTAAAAAATATTAAGAGTTTTGAAAATAAGAACTAAAAACCAAGTAAAGAGAAAAATATAAAATTTTGAAAAAAAATAATATTTGACAAAGTAGAACTTAAAAATGTTTTATAAAGAATTTAAAATAATTTTAATTCAAAATTTGAAATTGGAAAATTTTGTTAAAGTTAGTAAGAGAATTGTATAAACGATAACTATAAAAGAAAATATTTTTTGAAACATTTTGAAGAAAATAGAAGAAATTTTGAAATTGAAAAACACATTAGATTATGTCCAAAAATTTAAAATTTTGAAAAATAGATAAGAAAAGGAAATATGAAGTTAAGAATAAATTCAAAAATGATATTTATGCTCTCCCTTAAGTTGATATAGTCCTAAAAGTCCAAGTATGGTTTAAAAATTTAAAAAATTATCCATATTATGAAATATCCAACCTTCATACCTAGCTAACTACCACAAGATAGTAGCTATTAACTCAGGTTAGTCAATTTGAGCTTTTGATTCTAACTAGTTTGTTACTAATCAGATTACTCAAATTGATTAATATATTTTATTTAAAGCTTAGATTTATGGTGATGCATTGACATAGGCATCTGAAATCTTAGTCTAAGTTCAAAGCATCTCACACTATTCTATGTTTCAAAATACACAAACAAGGATAATACTTTGCTTGTGAGATTCTGGCTACTAAAACTATAGGAGCATGCAAGTCTATGAGAAATCCTAGGCTACTCCATAAAGATAAAATAATTTGAAAATAAAATTTTGAAAGAAAAATTTTAAAAATAATTTTGAAAACTAATAAGTAATAATTTTTCAAAAAACAAATAATAAAGAAAACTACTCTATAAAATACATTCCTAATTATCTTCTTAAGTTACTAAAATCAGTTTCTAGTAAAGGTTTGGTAAATATATTAGCTAGGTTAGATTTTGATTCAATATAGTTAAGTTCTATAGTTCATTTAGTAACATGATCCCTAACGAAGTGATATTTAACTTCTATGTATTTTGTTCTAGAGTTATGTATTGGATTTTTAGTTATGTTTATAGAACTTATATTATCAATTTAGGTTTTTACATTTTTATAATCTAAATTAAAATCTTTTAAGGTATGGGACATCCATAATAATTGAGCTACGCATTCATCCATTGCTATGTATTCGGCTTCAATAGTAGATAAGACAACATAATGTTACTTTCTACTAAACCAGCTAACTAAAGAAAATCCTAGTAATTGACATCCTCCACTCATACTCTTTCTATCTAACTCACAGGCGGCATAATCTAAATCAGAATAGCCAATTAATTCAAAATATGATGTTCTAGAAAACCACATTCCTACATTTATGATTCCTTTTAGATATTTAATTATTCTATTAACATAAGATAGATGGGATTCTTTAGCTTATGTATGATATCGAGCTCACATACTACAAATAATATGTTAGGTCTACTTGCAGTTAAGTATAGTGAGCTACCTATCATGCTTCTATAGTACTTTAAGTCAACTGATTTACCATTTGAGTCACTATATTGATTTATATTACATGCCATAGGTGTTTTTAGTTCTTTCGAGTTTTCCATACTGATGCGGTGATAAGGAGAGCCCACCTGTCCTAAGATAATTGACTCGAGGTCGGTCAAAGTCAAGGCGGGTAATGCTTGGGCTTATGTAAATAGCCTCGGCCTAGGGAGGCTATCTTGTTATCCCAATCAGTAAGGGAATGACCGAGCAGACTGCCCGTTCGGCTTGGATTAACCATGGGCAGGTCGGACGAAGGGACAAACCTGTAGCCAGGTGTTCTAATCGATAGGAATGCGAGCCGCTCAGGCTGCCCGTCCGACACAAGGAATGGCATTATACAGGAGAGGAGAGCACAAGAGAGCACTCCGCCTATCATTAAATGTGATGAAGCCAAGACAAAGAAGAGCACTCCATCTATCATTAATGTATAGAAGTCAAGACAAAAAAGCCTTCCTCTGACACTTAATATTATTAAATAGGGGCAGATGAATGGTCACTAAGAAAAGTATAAAAAGGTATGCCAGGTATGAGGAGAGGCAAGATTAATCTATTTTTCAATTGCTCAGTTTCCCATCCTATCCTTGATTTTGACTTGAGCATCGGAGGGCCAATGCCTGGAATCCCTTCCCTGTTTGGTTTTGTTTTGTAGGAGGTCTTTATCCTATCAGGAGGTTATCGCATCCCCGACTTTCCAACTTCTTATATTCGAACAGGATTATTTTGGCGTCATTTGTGGGAACATAGTGTTGGAATGTATACTAAAAGCCTAGCTTTTTGTATAAACATTTATTTAGAAATAAGAATCACATTAGTAAAATGTCTATATTTATGCTAAGTGTAGTTATCCATTTATTTTATATTGTAGATAACATGGTGTGAGGAGACACACAAAAGATCATGTTATCAGATCCTTATAAATTATAAATAGTAGCTCACAACCAAGATGGAATAGACAAACCATTGGAGTGGTTGTAGTGTAATTTGGTATTAGTTTATCTTGACTATAATATTACACTAGTACACTATGAGTGTATTGAGTAGGATCATTTGAGGTAGTTTATTTTATACTGACTACATAAAAGAGCAAAATCTCTATTATTATGGAAGTATGTACTCTTAATCGTGATATAATAACAAGCACGTATACTTAATATTTATTTCTTTAATTTATCAAAGGGTGCGATTTTGTTCGTTAAATCAATAGGCCCGATAAGTTGGGAAATGATATTATTTATATGGTGTGTTGTTGATTATAGAATGAAACTGTGTCCTAGTAATCTAGGTTGATGATGTCCCCTTGAGGAGCTCATAAGGATTGTCATGTAAAACCTGCAGGTGAACCAAGTCCGACATGACAATGAAGTTGAGTGGTACTACTCTTGGAGCTAGATATTAATTAAGTGAGTTGTCATTAATTTATTTAATTAGTGAGCATTCAATATCTTAAACACAGGGAGACTAATGCACTCATAATAAGAAAGAGCCCATAATGTAATTTGGAGTTTGTGCGGTAGTTTAATGATAACTTATGGGAAACATCTCTTAGGATTTTCATCTAACATGAGCCTTTCATAAACATATCATGAAGCATAGCATGTTCTTGTCTTATCATGAAGCATAACATGTTCTTATCATATCATGAACAATGGCATATTCTCATCATATCATGAATCATAGCATATTCCTATCATATCATGAAGCATAGCATATTCTCATCATATCATGAATCATAGCATATTCTTATCATATCATGAAGCATAGCATATTTTTATCGTATCATGAAGCATGACATGTTCTTGTCATATAAGGAAGCATAGCATGTTCTTGTCATATAAACCATATCATTTTCATGCATAGTTAGGGGTTTTGAGCCTTCTACAAACCCAAATCATATTTGGCCGAAACTTGCAAGGGTTTTGGTCTTGTATCTTAAGTAACTTTAAATAAGGAAAGCATCATATTAATATCACATAGTACTTATCATAACATAGAGGACCTTTAGCAAATATAAACCCTAGTTTTCTTAGTTTGGCCGAAACCTACATGTCATGGTTCTAGTTTTTTTTTTTTCTTAGCAACATAAGCATGAAAGATTTAAACTAACATCATATAGGAGAACCCTTCATCATAAGGAATCATGAACAAACATAGTTAGGTTTCAAAAGTTTACTCTAAAACCCTTTTTTTTCCTCTTGGCCGAAACCTAAGGAGGTGATTTCTAACTTTTAAATCAACATGTAGCATGAACTTTTAACCACCATAGCATAGCAAGTGAGGTTCTTAATAAGCATAATTAGGTTTCTAACCCTAGTGTTCAACCTTGGCCGAAACTTGTAGACATGATTCTTAGGTTTTTCAAGCAACATTTTAAGCATGGATCTTTAACCTAATATCTCATGATACATAGCATACATGTGAGGCCTTTAGATTTCATGGAAAGTTCCTTAACCCTAATTTTCTTACTTGGCCGAAACATACATGTCTTGGTTTTGGATTCTCTTTTTTTTTTCTTTTTTTTTTAAACAATATGAAACTAGAAACTTTTAAACCAATCATCATATAGTGGGTACACATCATGAGAAAATCATTAGTAACATAGTTAAGTTTCTAAACTTCCTCTAGTCTCCTTATTCCTTCTTGGCCGAAACCCTAGGAACATACATCTAGGTTTTTAACAACTTGAAGCATAAAACCATTTAAGCTAATATCATACAATGCGTTATTTATCATGAGGAATCATAACAAGCTTAGTTGAATTTTTAAACTTCCTCTTATTCCTTTGTTTCTTGCTTGGCTGAAACCCTAAATTATGGATCTACCCTTTTATGCAACCTAAATATGAGAACTTTAGGCTAACATCATGTAGTGAGTTATAAACCATAAGGGGTCATAAACAAGCATAGTTTATATCTTAAGCTTTCCCTAAACCTCTTTATCTATTCATGGCCGAACCCTAAAGAGCAAGGTTCCAAAAATCTAAGCAATATCAACATGAAAAACCTTAACCTAACATCATGTAGTGAGGTACAAACCATAAGAAATCATGAACAAGCATAGTATATGATCCTGTCCGAATGATGAATCAACGGACGCTGGGCACGTGGTGCTCTCCAAACTGCTGATGTAGATCTTCGATCGGTCGTGCGGACCTTCGGCGAACCTGCAAGGAAATTAGGCCGGGAAGGGGTTTCCGGCGATGATCCTCCGACGCTCAAGTCAGGCAAGTGGAAGAAGAGAGAATGGCTCTGAATATGCGAGAATGCGTACCTCAGGCGAAGTTTGAGGCCCTTTATATAGAGCTGTGAAGGGGCTCACGCACACATATCGAGGCGAATACGTGTCCTCAGCCCATACCTCAGTATGTGCTTGTCAGAAAAGCTTACCTGACACCATACTGCTACAGTCTGAGCACATCTCTGATGGGACAATGGAACCCTCTATCATAAGATCCTGCGTATGGCCTGTTCCCCATGAGCATCGGAGACCCGACTCCCCGTCGGGTTGTTTGTGCTTCCGCTTGGACCCCGTTCGTCCGACCGGTCTCCCCTTCTCCGGTCGGCCGTTTGACCCTTTGACTTCCACGTGGCTTTGACTTCCCTCGGAAGGGGGGTCCCTGTTCTTACCACCGGATCACTTGCCTCCCCTTCAAGTCCAGTCGAAGGAGGCGATTAGTCCAACTGACTGGACGATTGTTTAGCCGAGCAGCTCATACAAGAAACCACCCCCGCTCGGCCGGTGTGGAGATAAGTACGGCCTCAGTCAATGCCCCTATCCCTCGGATCTCCTCAGAATTTGTGCCAATCTCCGTCATTAAGGCCAAGCACGCGCTCTGTGTCTCGATAAGGCGCTTATTAAATGCTCTCCCATGGTAAAATGCCACGTGGCATTGCTGTCGTCAGCGTACTGCGGCGGCGGCGCCGCGAGTGATGAGACCGAGGCGGTTCGAAATGAACGGCGCGATGCGTGCTCCCATTCTCGCGACCTGGATCCGACGGTGGAGGCCGCTCGGGCTCCACCCTATAAAAGCTTCACTTTCTTCCTTCGCCGCATTCTTGTTCTTGCATGCCTCACAGCTTCTCATTCTCAGTGCTCCGGCGACCCAGCTCTTCTGTCCTCCGACGATCTCTGGCATCTTTCTTCATTCCTCCTTCTTCTCTGTAAGGCTCTTCCTCTGTTATATCTTTGGTTCCTGCGGTTTTCTTTGCATTTCTTTCCCAAGTTTTGGTCCTCGGGGTACTGTTTCGTTACCATCTTCTTCCTTTTATCCTCTTTCATCTTTTTTGGTTTCATCCGCTCGGACAATGGCTAGCTCTTCCCAACCTCAAGACCAAGCCCTAGGCCCATGGTATACTACCATGGAGTCTCGCTTCGATCAGCGCGAAGTCGATATTCTGATAGATAATTTTGAGATTCCTTCTGACCTCAAGCTTATCTTACCCACTCCTTCCGCTCGGCCACACAAACCGCTGCGCGGAGCTTTTTGTATTTTCTGTGACCAGTTCACAGCCGGTCTGTGATTTCCAATTCATCCCTTTATCATTGACGTCTGTAATTTTTTCGGCGTTCCGCTCGGAAGCCTAGTTCCCAACACTTTCCGCCTTCTATGCGGTGTTGTTGTCTTATTCAAGATCCATAACATTCCCCTCCGACCGGAGGTTTTCTACTATTTCTACTACCCTAAACAATCTGAGCCGGGCACTTACATGTTCCAGGCTCGGCCCGGCTTAGTTTTCTTCAATAAATTACCTTCTTCCAATAAGCATTGGAAAGAATTCTACTTTTATATTCGCCTTCCCGAGTGGGCCACCTTCCGAACGCAATGGCAGGTCGGACATCCTCTTTCCCCGGAACTCAAAAGGTTCAAGACCCGGCTGGACTATCTTCACGCCGCCAATATGTTAGCCGGTCTGAAGGTCGACATCAACAAATTCCTGCCTGAAGGGGTTATGTATATATTCGGTCTGAGTCCGATCAGGACCCCCCTTCCGAGCCGCTTCGGTAAGAATTTTACTTTGTGCATTCGTTTTAATTGCTAACTGATTTTCTCTACTTTCCTTCGCAGCAAACATTGTCATGGAGTCGGTGATGGCTGGCATTTTGAAGAGGAAGGCGGCGGCGCTCGAATCCGCGGCGGCCAAATAAATGGAGACGCTCGGCATCCAGCCGGTCAGCTCTAATGAGGGGGAGAGCGGGACCAATGCTGGGGAGTTGGCCGCTCAGGCTTCTCTTCCAGAGCGAGCGGCTGGCGCAACTGCTAGTCGAGAGCCTTCCGCTCGGGAGGAGGGCTCGGCGCAAGAGGAAGAGCGCCCCCTTCGACAAAAGCGGCGCCGCACGGAGACACCACTCCGCTCGGCTACATCGGTGGTCCATCCCTCCAAGCGGACCACGGCTGATTCTCGAGGCAAAGCCCCAGCAGTCGAGGCGATATCGTCCGATCGGACCCCATCCCAATTGGATGCGTCGGCGGACCCTCTTGAGGCCATTCCAGTTAGCGTCCTTCCGCCTGCTGCCCGCAGAGTCCAGCGTTCAACAATTTTGTCCCAGTTCTCTGCGCCGGCTTCCGATCCCTCTCCGGCTTCCGCCCAGACGACCCCCAGTCGGCGCCGCACCGTCTGGGTCTCCTTGCATCTCCCCACCGAGGAATTAATGCCTGAAGTCGATCGGCCTACCGCTCCCGAGCACACGATCACCTTGAAGGGGCCTCTAGCTGAAATGTGGGCTGACGCCCGGGCGCGTGTGGCGATGATCCCACTCAGCAACTTGGCCAATAGCCACATGCAATAGGCCACTGAGGTAAGTGCATTTTCTTCCTAAGCTTTTTATGCATTCTCTCCGATCGGCCCTTAATAATTTCCGTTTGTGCTAGAGATGGGTGGAGGAGATTGCTGTCTCAAATCGGATCGCCATGGTGGACGAGGAGCTCAAAAGGCTGCGGAGTTCGGGCGGCGCTCCTTCCCAAGGCCCATCGTATGCCGAGCTGCAGAAGGAGCTCAAAAAGACTCAAAATCTTTTGGAGGCCGAATGGAAGAAGACGGCTGACCAGGCTCACAATCTGGCCGAACTTGATCGCGTGAATAAATCGCTGGATCGCAAGATAAGCCTGGCGACCGAGCGGAAGAACACGGCCATCTCCGATCTAGAGAAGAAGAATGTAGAGGCTCGGGGACTGGAGCAAAAAGTTAAAGAGTTGATGGAGCAGCTCGATGAGGAGAAGGCGGGCCACTCAGCTGATGCAATTAAACATAAGGACGAACTGCAAACTCTGCAGGAGTCCCTGCCGCCTCCCAAGCGGCTTTCAAAGAATATCAAGAGGCTGAGCCTGGCCGAGTCGCAGCCCTGCGACTAAACTAAATCCGTTCGGCTGAATTTTCAGAGAAAGTATGTGAACGGATGTACACTGCCTTCGACCTCGCCATGACCGCCACCACGACATACTTGAAGTCCAAGGGTCTTCTTCCCGACTCCACTCTCATCCCGGCCGCAGATCAAGTGGCTCTCCTCGACAACATCCCGAAGGACCTTTACGATTATCTAGAGTAGAAGTTTATATGTAATTCTACCGCTCGGCCAAAATCTATCCTTTTTATAATTCGGTCGTTCGGCTTTAATTTCTTCAATGCTATCCTTTCTTGCTTTTTCATTTATTAATCAGTATGTGTGCTAGCCGCTCGGATTACCAACTACCGTCCATATTCCCTTAATTCTCCTTATCATTCACCTTTCCTCCCACCTTTCTCGTGTTCGAAAGGGATTTTTACGAAGTCTTTTGGATAGCTAGTCCGCCCGGCTGAATATATCCTGTTTTACAAACGGGATTTCCGCCGGACATGTACGAAGTACTTTTGGTTAGTTGACCGATCGGCCAAATTGACGTGCAAAGTCACTCTTTATGTCTTCTTCCGCTCGGAGGGTTTATAGTCGCCAGCTCGACTCTCGATTTTTAACGTCGGAGCTCGATGGTCTTCCGCTCGGAGGGTTTATAGTCGCCAACTCGACTCTCGATTTTTAACGTCGGAGCTCGACGGTCTTCCGCTCGGAGAGTTTATAGTCGCCGGCTCGACTCTCGATTTTTAACGTTGGAGCTTGACGTTCTTCCGCTCAGAGGGTTTATAGTCTCCGGCTCGACTCTCGATTTTTAACGTCGGAGCTCGACGGTCTTCCGCTCGGAACGTTTATAGTCGCCGGCTCGACTCTCAATTTTTAACGTCGGAGCTCGACGGTCTTCCGCTCGGATGGTTTATAGTCACCGGCTCAACTCTCGATTTTTAACGTCAGAGCTCAACGGTCTTTCGCTCGGAGGGTTTATAGTCGCCGGCTCGACTCTCAATTTTTAACGTCGGAGCTCGACGGTCTTACGCTCGGAGGGTTTATAGTCACCGGCTCGACTCTCGATTTTTAACGTCGGAGCTCGACGGTCTTCCGCTCGGAGGGTTTATAGTCGCTGGCTCGACTCTCGATTTTTAACGTCGGAGCTCGACGGTCTTCCGCTCGGAGGGTTCCGGCTCGACTTCTCTATTTTTAACGTCGGAGCTCGACGGTCTTCCGCTCGGAGGGTTTATAGTCGCCGGCTCGACTCTCGATTTTTAACGTCGGAGCTCGACGGTCTTTTAAGGCTAATTTTAACACTTCCGTTCGGCGAAGATATTTGCCATCTTTTATCATTTTGTTTCCTGCATTACAAGGACATGGACGACCACAACATATATAAAATTACATTTAGCGCACCTCTCATCCAGCTCGATACGGCTGGAGATGATTCGCGCTCCATGGTCGGTCCAGCCGTCGTCCGTCTTCATCCTCCAAATAATAAGCACCCGAGAGGAGCTTCTCGATGACTTTGAAGGGGCCCACCCAGGGAGCCTCCAGCTTGCCAACGTCGCTGACCGGCTTTACTTTTTCCAGACAAGGTCGACAACTTGGAATGCTCTAGGGATCACGCTCCGGTTGTAGTTCTGCTTCATTCTTTGCCGGTACGCCATCAACCGAACGGACGCTTTGGCACACTCTTCATCGATCAAGTCCAACTCCATGTTCCTCCGCTCGGCGTTATCATCATCATAATTCTGGATTCGGACGGACTCGATGCCGACTTCGACCGGAATAACCGCTTCACCACCATACACCAAATGGAAAGGCGTGACGCCCGTTCCTTCCTTTGGGGTCATGCAAATGACCCATAAGACGCCTGGCAGCTCGTCCACCCAGCTTCCTCCCATGTGGTCCAGTCAGGCTCAAAGAATTCTAAGGATTTCTCTGTTGGTTACTTCCGCTTGGCCGTTGCTTTGTGGATACGCCACGGAAGTGAAGTGTTGTTCAATACCATAACTTTTGCACCAATCTTCTAGCAGCTTCCCGGCGAACTGTCGTCCATTATCAGATACGAGCCGACGAGGAATGCCGAAACGACAAATTATATGCTGCCAGATAAACTTCTTGACCATCTGCTCGGTGATCTTGGCTAGTGGCTCGGCCTCCACCCATTTGGAAAAGTAGTCGACCGCCACTAGCAGAAACTTCCGCTGACCGGTCGCCATAGGAAATGGACCCACAATATCCATTCCCCATTGGTCAAATGGACAGGATACGGTAGCAGCTTTCATTTCCCCCGCCGGTCGGTGGGAGAAGTTCTGGTACTTCTGGCAGGAGAGACACGTCGCGACTGTCCGAGCGGCGTCTGTTTGCAAGGTTGGCCAGAAGTATCCGACCAACAGGACCTTCTTAGCCAATGATCGTCCGCTCGGATGCCCTCCGCACGATCCTTGATGCACTTCTTGGAGGATGTATGTCGCGTCTTCCGAGCTCACACATTTCAACAGCGGACGGGAGAAAGCCTTCTTGTAGAGCTGGTCTCCAATGAGTGTAAATCGACCGGCTCTCCTCCTTAACTGCTGGGCGGCTTCCCGATCGGATGGTGTTGCCCCCGACCGAAGAAATTCTATGATGGTTGTCCTCCAATCGCTCGGAAACTCGAGGCCCTCCATCCGGTCGACGTGTGCCACCAAAGATACTTGTTCAATTGGCTGCTGGATGACGACCGACGTTATTGAACTTGCAAGTTTGGCTAACTCATCTGTCGCCTGATTTTCCTCTCGGGGTATCTTCAGGATAACGACTTCTCTAAAGTTGACCCTGAGCTTTTCGAAGGCTTCAACATAAAGTTTGAGCCGAGCGTTGTTAATCTCAAAAGTGCCAGAGAGCTGCTGAGCGGCCAACTGAGAATCTGAATACAGCGTCACCCGACCTGCCCCCACATGCTGGGCGGCCTGTAAGCTGGCTATAAGGGCTTCATACTCCTCTTCGTTATTTGTAGCTCTGTAATCCAGCCGGACGGATAAGTGCATCCTTTCTTCTTGGGGAGAGAGTAATAGCACACTAATCCCGCTGCCGAGCCGAGTGGACGATCCGTCCATAAATATTTTCCACATAGCTTCGGGCTATGGCCTTTGCACTTCGATGATAAAATCTGCCAAGGACTGCGCCTTTATCGCCGAGCGGGGTTGGTACTGAATGTCAAATTCGCTCAACTCCGTTGTCCATTTGATGAGCCGTCCGGACGCTTCTGGATTTAACAGCACTCTTCCCAATGGGCTATTCATCCGGACGATGATAGTATGAGGCAAGAAATAGGGACGAAGTCGCCGAGCGGCGAGGACCAGAGCAAAAGCCAGCTTCTCGAGTCCGGTGTAGCGAGATTCTGCGTCCTTTAAAATATGACTTAAGAAATACACGGGTTCTTCTCCGCTCGCCCTCACTAATGCCGAGCCTACTGCTTGCTCAGTTGAAGATAAGTAAATACATAGCGGCTCACCCACAGCTGGCTTGGCTAGCACAGGCAGAGAGTTCAGATAAGCCTTCAGTTCTTCAAACGCCCGATCACAATCTTCATCCCAATGAAAATTAGTGGCTTTGCGCATGATTTTGAAAAACGGGAGGCTCCGGTCGGCGGTCTTGGAGATGAATCTGCACAACGCAGTTATCCGACCGGTCAAGCGGTGTACTTCCCTTAGATTTCTTGGGGGCGGCATGTCTTGTAATGCTTTCACTTTGCTGAGATTGGCCTCGATGCCCCGCTCAGTCACTATATACCCCAAGAAGCGCCCGCCCTTTGCTCCGAACAGACACTTCTGAGGGTTCAGCTTAACTCCATATTTCCGCAGCATTCGGAAAGTCTCCTCCATGTCTTTGAAGAGATCGGCTGCTCGGACGGATTTAATGAGAATATCGTCCACGTACACTTCCAAATTTCATCCGATCTGCTCCTTGAACACTTTGTTCATCAAGCGCTGGTAAGTTGCTCTTGCGTTCTTCAGTCCGAATGACATCACATTGTAGCAGTACGTGTCATTGACTGTAACGAAGCTAACCTTCTCTTGATCTTCTCGGGCGAGCGACACTTGATGGTAGCCCTGATAGGCGTCGAGCATGCATATCAACTCGCAGCCGACTGTGGAGTCCACCAGTTGATCGATTCGGGGTAAAGGATAAAAATCCTTTGGGCATGCTTTGTTGAGATCCCGGAAATCGATACAAACTCTCCACTTGTTGCCCGGCTTGGAGACTAGTACCACGTTTGCCAGCCAGCTCGGGAACTGAACCTCGCGTATGTGACCGACCTCTAGGAGATTTTTGACTTTGGCTCGGATGATTGCATTTTGTTCGGCGCTGAAGTCCCTCTTCCTTTGCTTCACCGGCCGAGCGTCCGGTCGGACATGGAGCTCATGCTGCGCTATACTTGGTGAAATCCCGGGTAGCTCATGTGTCGACCAAATGAAGACATCATAGTTTTTCTGGAGACATTTGATTACTTCCTTTTTCTGGCTCGCCTCCAGATCGGCCGCAATGAATGTGGTGGCCTCCGCTCGGGTCGGGTGAATCTGCACTTCCTCTTTTTCTTCATACACCAAAGAGGGTGGTTTTTCAGTTATGGCGTTTACCTCGATCCGGGGTACCTTCCGAGCGGAATTGGCTTCAGCTCTGACCATCTCGACGTAGCATCGCCGAGCCGCCAGCTGGTCTCCTCGTATTTCTCCCACTTTATCTTCCACCGGGAACTTGATTTTCTGGTGGAAGGTGGAGATGGCCGCTCAAAACTCGCTGAGCGCCGGTCGCCCCAAAATGACGTTGTATGCTGAAGGAGAGTCGATTATGACGAAGTTGGCAGTCCTCGTCCTTTTGAGCGGCTCCTCTCCCAGTGAGATAGCCAGTCGGACTTGTCCGACCGGCAGAACTTCGTTGCCTGTAAACACATAGAGGGGGGTTGTCATGGGCAGCAGCTCGGCTCGATCAATTTGTAGTTGGTCGAAGGCCTTTTTGAATATAATATTGACCGAGCTTCCTGTATCAATGAAAACATGATGAATAGTGTAGTTGGCTATTACCGCTTTGATGAGGAGAGCGTCGTCGTGTGGCACTTCGACTCCCTCCAAGTCCTTGGGCCTGAAATTGATTTCAGGCCCGCTCGCCCGTTCTTGGCTGCAGCCAACCCCATGGATCTGATGTTGTCTTACGCTCGCCTTCCTTACTCGGTTGGAGTTACCTCCGGTCAGCCCCCCAGCAATGATGTTGATTTCGCCTCGGGAAGTGTTGCTTCTATTTTCTTCTTCCCAAGCAGACGGCCTAGGCAGCTCCCTAGACCTTCGGGGATTGCCCTCACGCCTCGGAGTATGATGCCGATCGGGAGTCTGTCTCTGCCACCTGTCGGATACCATCCGATCGGCTTCACGAGGGCGCTGTTGCCTATCGGACGATGGCGATTGTCGGTGGCCACCTCGGGGCATGGGGTGGGCGATCAAGGGAAGGCTTCGGCAATCTCTTGTATTATGCGTGTATGTCCAGTGAAAGGAGCAAAACATTGGGGTCCATACCTTCTTTTTAGGTTTGGGCCGCTCAACAGATACTTCCTGAATGGCGTGGGATCTTGCACGTTGCTGGGGGTGGGCTGCTTCAGCTCGCGGTCCTTTGGGCGGCTGATGAGCAATGTGCGATTTCCAATCGGCAGGGGGAGCCCGCTCGGTTGGAGTTTCCTTCCTTCGGGCCGCTTGGGCTTCCTCCACATTGATGTATTCATTGGCCCAGTGCAGCATATGATCGTAGTCTCGGGGCGGCTTCTGAATGAGCGAGCGGAAGAAGTCACCGTCCACGAGGCCTTGCGTGAACGCGTTCATCATCATTTCTGAGGTGGCCATTGGAATATCCATGGCCACTCGGTTGAACCGTTGGATATAATCTCTGAGCGGCTCCCTGGGCTCTTGCTTGATGGAAAATAAGCTAACGCTAGTTTTCTGATAACGCCGACTGCTTGCAAAATGGTGGAGGAAGGCCGTGCGGAAGTCTTTGAAACTTGCGATGGATCCGTCCGGCAGTCTCTGAAACCACCGTTGAGCCGATCCCGAGAGGGTGGTAAGGAAAACCCGACACTTCACTCCATCGGCGTATTGATGAAGGGTAGCTATGTTGTCGAACTTACCCTAATGATCGTCCGTGTCGGTGGTTCCGTTGTATTCACCGATCGCCGGGGGCACATAGTTCTTTGGCAGAGGGTCCCGCAGGATGACCTTTGAGAATTGTCGGTTGATCCGCTCGGGAGAGGCGTCCGCTCGGGGGGCCTTGCCTTTTTTGTTGTCTCGTATTGACACTTCTTCTGATGAAGATCCTCGATCACAATTAACTGCTGCGGCTTCAGGAGGCGTGCGGAATAGGGCCCGATGAAATGGAACCGTGGCATGAGGTGCTTCCGCTCGGCCCCCTGATGCTGACGTTGCTTGCTGCTCAATCCGCTCAGCTTGCGACTTTTGTCTCTGTTCCACAAGCTTCGCTGCTCTTGTCTCGATCAAAGCGTCAAGCTCCTCTGTGGAGAGCATCACCGAGTGCGATCGTCCGACTTCGTCCATTGCTTCCGATCGGATGCAGGAGCATTCCCACAGACGGGGCCAAATTGATCCTGTCCGAATGATGAATCAACGGACGCTGGGCACGTGGTGCTCTCCAAACTACTGATGTAGATCTTCGACCGGTCGTGCGGACCTCCAGCGAACCTGCAAGGAAATCGGGCCGGGAAGGGGTTCCCGGCGAAGATCCTCCGACGCTCAAGTCAGGCAAGTGGAAGAAGAGAGAATGGCTCTGAATATGCGAGAATGCGTACCTCAGGCGAAGTGTGAGGCCCTTTATATAGAGCTGTGAAGGGGCTCACGCACACATATCGAGGCGAATACGTGTCCTCAGCCCATACCTCAGTATGTGCTTGTCAAAAAAGCTTACCTGACACCATACTGCTACTTTCTGAGCACATCTCTGATGGGACAATGGAACCCTCTGTCATAAGATCCTGCGTATGGCCTGGTCGTTGAGCATATCCACTGTCAGAAGCTATTCCCTTGTCCTTTTGTCTCTTCTTACCCCATGCCAAGCATCCGGCCGGTCGGCCGTCCCCTCACGTCCAGCCGGTCGTATGTGCTGGTCCGCTCGGGAGATTCCTGGTCGTGTGCTTTGCCGACTGTTCACAGTAATGCTACTTTATGCCTTCGGCCGGGTGGGCTCCCCGATCGGCCCGGCGACCCTGTTCCCCATGAGCATCGGAGACCCGACTCCCCGTCGGGTTGTTTGTGCTTCCGCTCGGACCCCGTTCGTCCGACCGGTCTCCCCTTCTCCAGTCGGCCGTTTGACCCTTTGACTTCCCTCGGAAGGGGGGTCCCTGTTCTTACCACCGGATCAGTATATATCTTAAAATTTCTAATAATCACTTTATCTTCTCACGGGCGAAACTTCAAGAGTGTGATTCCAAGTTTTAAACAACATGAGTCCATAAAACTATTTAACAACCATAGATAACCAAACAAAAAAACTAATAGATAGCATGTTTCTATCTTTCTTATCATGGCCGAACCCTACAAGATAACATCCTAAATTTTTTCAAAACATTTTCAAACATAGAAATCGTAGGATGCTACTTGTACTGCAGGTGAGGGGGATAATTACTTCCTCTCGCTTGATTTACTATGGAAAGTAACCTTGCTTGGTGAAACTTTTTCCTAGAGAGAAGCTCCTTTGCTTGGTTTGGCAATGGTGAGGAAGAGGAGGTTTGTTTTCAGTGGAGAGAAGGAGGAGGAGGAAGAGAGAACAAATGAAGTTTTTCCTACTCATTTTTCTTATTTATTCATAATGAGAAGAAGAAGGAAAAATGGTCTTTTCTTGTACCACCCACGAATTTCTTAAGCTAAGTATGTGAAGATTCTCTTTTAGAATAAAAAGATAAGATAGATCCAAAAAAATATCTAAAAAGGAATTAGTCAAGGATTGAACCTTGAACCTTTTTAATCTTTAAGGATTATGGATTGACCACTAGGCCATAATAAATTATTGTTGAATAGAGAGTGGAAATTTTAGATAAAAAGTAAGAGTAAGGAAGTAAGAAAATCTCAAGTAGCTTTCTTCCTCCTTCTCATGATTAAGAAGAAAGCTAGCAAAAGACAAGTTGTCCTTTCCTTCTTCCTTCTCTTCCATTTTTGTGGAGATGCATGAGGGAATGAGATGAGAGGAATTAAGGGGATGAATGGGGACACTTTGCCTCATTATGGATAATTAGGAAGGAGTTAATAAGAAAGGGAAGGAAAAAAAATTCATCTTTGCTTCTTCCTCCCACTTGGCATAAGAAGGAAAATAGAAAAAAGAGTTTCATTTTCCTCCTCCCTTTCCTCACCATTGCTGAGACCTTGAGCCATCCCTCTCCCAAGTTTTCGAGATTCAACTAAGTTTTCTCCCTAAGAAAACTAAACCTCAAGAAGAAAGCCTCAAGACCTACTTCTTACAAGCAAGAGAAGCGAAGGAAATACTAGAAGGAGGAGCTCTCTTCTTCTTCTTCACAAGGGTATATTTCTTAAGAAAAAAGACCAAGCAAGAGGAGGTAAGCATCCCCTCACCTGTGGTATAAGTAGTTATGTGGTTTTTATTCAAGTTTAGATGGCTTAAAAACCTAGGGTTTCCCTTGAAACTTTTGGCCATGATGAGTTGTAAGACCTATGAAAGCTTAAACCCAAAACCAATATGCTTAGGGTTTTTCTCACGATATGATATGAATATTTCCTTGATATTTCATGCTTGTATGTTGCTTGGAACTAGCTGAATCCTCACCTTAGGGTTCGGCCATGAAGAGATTAAAAGCCCTAGGAAAGCTCAAACTCAAAACTAACATGCTTATGGTCTTTCTTATGACATGATACGAATATTTTCTTGTTGTTTCATGCTTGTATGTTGTTTGGAACTAGGTGAACCTTACCTTAGAGTTTCGGCCATGAAAGGAATAAGAACCCTAGAGAAGCTTAAAACTCAAACTAACATGCTTATGATCTTTCTCATGATATGTTATGAATGTTTCCTTGATGTTTCATGCTTGTATGTCGTTTGGAACTAGGTGAATCTTACCTTAGGGTTTCGGACATGAAAGGATTAAAAACCCTAGTGAGGCTCCAACTCAAATCTAACTTGCTTATGATCTTCCTCATGATATGATATGAAGATAACTTGATGTACTTAAGATTTCATGTTGTTTAGAACTAGGTTTCCACATTGAAAACTTTCGGCCAAGATAGAATTTAAGGCTTAGGCAAGCTTAAACTCAACTCTAACATGCTCATGTTTTTCCCAATGATATGATATGAAATTAACATGATATTCTCATGCTTGTATTTGGTTGAGAACCTAGCTCCACACCTTATGACATTCGGCCACTTATAGTTTGTAGACCTAGGAAGCTTGAAACCTAAACTCAATATGCTCATGTTGTTGCTTATAATAAATGTTATGAAAATTGTTTAGGGTTCACATGTTGATATGCTAATTGTAACCTAGATCTAGGCCTTGCATGTTTCGGCCACATTGTGAAGTTTAGACCTAGGAAGCTTAGAACCTAAATTTAATATGCTTATGATGTTCCTTATGATAAATGTTATGAATTGATTTAAGGTTCATATGCTTTTATGATTTCTTGCAATCTAGAAGAACCCTTGCATGTTTCGGCCACCCTTAGTAGGTTGATGTTTGAGACCCAATTATGACTCTTTATGTGCTTCACTTTGCCATGATATGAATTTGGAGATGCTAACTTATGTTCCATTCATTCTTATGTTTTCCATGATATGTTAAATGCTCATTTTATGTATGCTTATGAATTATGCATGAAAATGTCTTCTATGATGTGCTAAATGCTCAAATATGTATGCTTTATGAAATGAAAAGAAAAGGCCTAAGAGATGCTTCCCTATTGTTGGGACTAAGAGCACTCTTTATGGCAAGCTAAGTGAAAGGCCTAAGAGTTGCTTCCCTATCAAGTGGGACTAAGAGCACTCTCTATGTTATGAAAAGTTATGAATGACATGTACATGATATGCTATGAATGACATGAATATGATATGCTATGAATGACATGTACATGATATGCTATGAATGACATGAATATGATATGCTATGAATGACATGTACATGATATGCTATGAATGACATGAATATGATAGGCTATGAATGACATGTACATGATATGCTATGAATGACATGAATATGATATGCTATGAATGACATGTATATGATATGCTATGAATGACATGAACATGATATGTTATGATATGTATATGACATAATATTTTACTTTGTTAGGCTTGTACCAAAAGGGTGGGCTCCTTATGCGCCCCTAGGTCGATGGACTAAGAAACGGGCCTAGTAAAGGGTGGGCTCCTTACGTGCCCCTAGGTCGAGCTACGGGCCTAGTTTTCTAGTAGGTTCAAGACTAGCTACCTTGAGTCTACTTAGGATGCGCACATTTATGTATGTATGTGGTACTAAGCCGGGCCCCCTCATGTTGAGATTATTTTTAAGTACTATATGATATTGTTTTTAAGACATTTTGCACATGACATGAGGCATGTTTTGAAAAGCATCTTGCACATGACATCACCCATGATTTAAAGGACATCTTGCATATATGTTTATAATATGGAATGATATGATATGACTCTTACTCACATGCTATGATAGGATGTTCTTTATGCTATGATATGATATGTCATGATGCTTATTTTTACGATATGACATGATATATTACGATGCTTATTTTACGTTATGATATGATTGTCATTTATGCCATGATAAGTTTATGCCATGATATGATGCTTACTTTATGCTATGACATGATAAGTTTATGCCACGATATGATGCTCACTTTATGCTATGATATGATTGTTATTTTATACCATGATATGATTTTCATTTATGATATGATATGCGTTTCATTTATGCTATGATATGTGATATGATTACTCTTGTATGATATGTACGGTTTTTGTGAGTAGGAAAGGATCTTATGAGCCTTGTGTGCTCATAGCTTACCTTCCTTGTACCACAGATAAAGGTAAAGGATGGATAAACTAAAGGAGCAGCAGGAGGGGCAGGAGATGTGTGTGGCGGTGGCTTGGCTAAAGAAAATAAATGACCTGCTTATGTGAACATAAGAATGATATGAAATATGTTTATTCTATGTTGATGACTTGCATGACCACTTTTACTTACGCTTATGTTAGGAATGGATAATTATGTTTCTTTAAGTTTATAACTATGCTGGGCATATTGGTATGATTAGTTGTGATTTAAATGAATGATTACTTCCGCTGTTTTAAAAAGAAAAAAAAACTATTCTGTACGTACGTTATGTATAATAGAAGGTAACCCCGCCTCCACTTAGCAGGAGGGGAGGGCGGGCGTTACATTTCTTCCCTTAGCTCCCTTACTTTCATTCATGAAAAGAAGAAGACAAATGAAAATTTTTATTGGAGGAAGAAGAAGAAAACTCAAACTTTTCTTCTTAAGTGAAGGGGCCTTCACCTTTCCTACCTTTAACTATCATTTCCCTCCTCTTTCTAATAGCACACCCCTACTGGGGCTACTGGTTATAACATAGAACCACTTATTATGAGGTCCATGGTTCAATCCTTGTCATGCCTCTTTTTGGTTCTTTTTATTATATATATATTTTTTTAAAATAAAGATCCACATGAAACCCATTTAATCATGCATAATTTATGTAAAATTTCTAGGGATCCTATGGGTGTTACAGTCCCCCATACCTCATAAAAGTTCATCCTCGAACTTAAAATAGCTCTTGGTACTTTGAGCGGTTTAGAACTTCCTGCTGAGTGCATCGGCCACTTTGTTCACTTTCCCCGGATGGTAAAAGATCTCGCAGTCATAGTCCTTGACTAGCTTGAGCTATCTACGTTGTCTCATGTTCAGGTCTTTTTGTGTGAAGAAGTATTTCAAACTCTGGTGATCTGTATAAATCTTACACTGAGTCCCATATAGATAGTGTCTCCTTATTTTGAGAGCAAAGACCACGGCTGCTAGCCCTAAATCATGAGTGGGGTAATTTCTTTCATGTTCTTTGAGTTGTCTAGAGGCATAAGCAATGACCTTGCCATTCTGCATAAGTACAGCTCCGAGTTCTAATCTGGAAGCATCACTATACATATCGAACCCTTCGCTATCTTCCGGAAGAGTGAGAATTGGAGCACTGGTCAGTCTCCCTTTCAATTATGTGAAACTCTTCTCGCAATCGTCTGTCCATTCGTACTTCTTGTTCTTCCTGGTGAGAGCTGTCATAGGGGCTGCAATTTTGGGAAAACCCTCTACAAACTTTCGGTAATAGCCTGCTAGCCCGAGAAAACTTCTGATCTCGCTGGCATTCCTTGGCCTATTCCAGTTACTCACAGCTTTAATTTTGATTGGGTCTACCATCACTCTGTCCTTGGAGATAACATGCCCCAAAAATGATACTCGATTGAGCCAGAACTCGCATTTGGAAAATTTTTGTAACAACCCAAATTTCCTCATTTCGAGTCCTAATATTACTTAAAAATATTTAGAAATGCTTTAGAAAAATTCTAGAGATTTTTAGAAATTTTTAGAGTATTTTTATGTAATTTTTGGAGTTCGTTTGGTAATTTTACCAAAAGAAACAAGTTGCAAAAATTAAAGAAAATTAGCCGAGATTCGAACCTGCAACCTCCGGCCGAACCAAGCCTTAAGCAAATCTGGCTGACCAAGTGGTCAAGCAGGCAGTTCTGTTTAGAAAAGGTAGCAAAATTTATTTAAGATAGTTAACAGAATATTGGATTATAAAAGGGATAAGTTGATGTTGGATTTGTTTGTTTAGAAAAGGTAGCGAATTTATTTAATATAGTTAACAGAATATTGGATTATAAAAGGGATAAGTTGATGTTGGATTTGTCTGTTTAGAAAAGGTAGCGAATTTATTTAAGATAGTTAACAGAAATATTAAGTTATAAAAAGGGAGAACTTAGGGATTATTTTCCAAAACCTAAACCTCTCCTCTCTTTTTCTCTCCCGACGGCACAGCGTCTCCTGTTTGGGCGAAGGAAAAAGGGGGGGATCTAGGGTTCCTCTCCGGCGGCCGGCCAAGGGAGATTTCCAGTAGATCATCACATGGTTGTGTTCCTCTCGTCAAGGGGAAACCGTGAGCACGAAGGAGGGGTCGAAGCTTGCAATTCCCGCAAACCCTAGAAGTTTTCTTTCCGGTTGTAAGCCTAATAACGCAAAGGTAAGTGCTTCTCACCTGCAGTATGAGTAGTTTCGAACCTTTGTTCTTCTTGAATTTGAAGCATGAAAAGCGCTTATAGTACATATTTTTAATTAAGCCTATAGTGCAGATTTTAATTAAGCTTATAGTGCAGATTTTTATGTAGGCTTATAGTGCAGATTTTAATTAAGCTTGTAGTGCAGATTTTTAATTAAGTCTATAGTGCAGATTTTAATTAAGCTTATAGTACAGATTTTTATGTAGGCTTATAGTGCAGATTTTAATTAGGCTTATAATGCAGATTTTTATGTGAGCTTATAGTGCAGATTTTAATTATGCTTATAGTGCAGATTTTAATTAAGCTTATATTGCAGATTTTAATTAAGCCTATAGTGCAGATTTTAATTAAGCTTGTAGTGCAGATTTCTTAGATCTTAAAATGCAGATTTCTTTAAATCAGATTTCTTTAGAGCTTGTAGTGCAGATTTCTTAAGAACTTATGGTGCAGATTTCTTTAAATTTTATAATGCAGATTTTTGGTGGAACTTGTAGTGCAGATTTTTGGTGGAATTTATAGTGCAGATTTTTGGTGGAACTTGTAGTGCAGATTTTTGGTGGAATTTATAGTGCAGTTTTTAAAGAAAAAGATTATAGTGCAGTTTGGTTAAGTATTATAGTGCAGAATTTATGTTTGCATAGTATGCAGAAATAGTGTAGCATAGAATGCAGAATGTTGATTAGTATAGTATGCAGAATTTTGATTAGCATAGTATGCATATTTTTGTTTATGCATTTCAAAGTTAGAATTTGTTTAAACATTTCAGTTTTTAAAGAAGCATTCTTTTATTAGAGGTATTAATAAGTATAAGAAAGATAAAGAAAAGAAAGAAAAAGGCCAAGGCCTTAAGTAGATCCCAAAGTCAAGACTTTAGGGATTTTGGCACACAAGGCGCTCATTAAAATGCCAAGGCATTTAAAGAAGAAGTAATTAAGATAAATCAACTTATAAATCAGTATTTTACTTTTATCAGTGGCACTGTGCTGGACTCTTAGTTGTCCTTGGGTTGGGCTCCCATAGTCGTCTCTAGGTTTAGATAACCTAGTAAACCCTACTAGATTCGGGACCAGCTATCTCGGGTCTAGTACAGTTGTCGGGCCCATCAGCAGTTTGATTATTATTTTTATCTATTATGAAAATAGTTTTCAAAACTTCACAAATCAGTTTTAGATTTATTTTATTCACATGTATATTCGAGTTTTGTGAGTTAGATAGCGCTTACTAAGCAATTTTGCTTATAGTTACATTTCCTCTTACTGCAGATAAAGGAAAGGAAAAGTTATAGCAAAGGAAGGCGACAAGGAGGTGCGGATGGATGTGTGATGCCTGGACTATAGAAGCCTTGGGATTTAGCATAAGAATTTATTAACAAAGAGTTGAGTTGAATGTATTAGATGAGTCATTTAGTCTTCCGCTGCTAGTTAATTGTATGTTTTGAGTTTTTTAGAGTTTATGTATTGATCTTTACATGTGAACAACTCTAATTAAGTAAAGTTAGTAGTCCAGTAACGCTCCGCCCTCGCAGACTAGTAGTGAGGAGGGTGGGGTGTTACAATTTCGCATACAGCTGCTTCTCCTGAAGAATCCGCAAAACTATGTTCAGGTGTTCGGCATGCTCTTCTTGGGTTCTCGAATAGATGAGGATATCGTCGATGAAGACAATCACAAATTTGTCGAGAAATGCTGAGAATACCCATTTCATCAGGTCCATAAACAAAGCAGGAGCATTTGTCACTCCGAAGGGCATTACTACGAACTCAAAATGTCTGTATCTTGTTCGGAAAGCCGTCTTCGGTATATCATCCTGTTTCACTTTTACTTGATGATATCCATACCTCAGGTCGATCTTAGAGAAGACGGTGGCACCCTTCAATTGGTCAAACAGGTCATCAATCCGTGGTAGGGGGTACTGGTTCTTGATCATCACTTTGTTTAGCGCTCGATAGTCTATGCACATTCGCATAAACCCATCTTTCTTTTTCACAAACAGTACCGGAGCTCCCCATGGAGAGTGACTAGGGCGGATAAGTCCCTTGTCGAATAACTCCCGTAGCTGTTCCTGAAGTTTCTTCAATTCAGCTAGCGCCATACGGTATGCTCCTTTAGAGATCGGTTTAGTACCAAGAATCACTTCGATCTCAAATTCAATTTCCCTATCGGGGGCCAACCCTGGTAGTTCATCAGGGAATACCTCTGGGTAATTGCATACAATTCTGACATTTTCTAGCTTCTGGTCCTCTGCTTGGCTTGTATCAACCACATGTGCTAGAAACCCAGTACATCCGTTGTCCAACATCTTCCATGCCTTTAAGGCTGATAAGAATTTCTTAGTTTCTTTCCTTGTCTCTCCGATAAATTTGAATGTCGGTTCTGCTTCTGGCCGGAAGACCACTTTTCTCTTACGACACTCTATCGAAGCACCGTACTTGCTCAGGAAATCCATGCCTAAAATAATATCATAATCCCGCATGTCAAGCACTATCAGATCACAGTAGAGTTCCCTGTCTATGATTCTAATGGGTGCAGCTCGCAGCATATGTGTAGATGGCATTACTTCTCCCGAAGGTAGGGTTGTTAAGAATTTGCAATCTAAGGCTCGTGGTGGTATGTCTATCTTCCTTGTGAAAGGTGTAGAGACAAACGAATGTGTTGCCCCAGTATCAAATAATACAGTAGCATGCTGTCTGAAAATAAATATTTGACCTATGACAATGGTAGAAGCATTCGCCGCATCTTCCTTGGTGAGGGAGAAGATTCTGGCATTCGTCGTAATAGGTGGAGCTTCCAATCTCCCTTGGCTTATCTGAGGGCCTTCTATCACAGCTTGCATCAGGTGTAGATGTGGGGGAGCACCTCTATTCTGGACATGCTGCTGAGGAGGTGTCTGAATCTGGGTAGGACAGTTTCTGGCCATATGTCCTTCCAATCCACAGTTGTAGCACCTATTTGTGCCTATACGGCATATTCTTGGATGCTTCTTCCCACATGTGGTACACTGAGGGAACGTAGGTTGCTTGCTTGCTGGACCACCCTTAGAGTCATTCCATTGCTTTCTCTTGCCACTGTGGTTTCCTTTCCAGCTGGCTCTGGTATTTTGAGGTTTCTATCCTCCTGATTGGCCTTGGCTCTTGCCCTCGTGCAGCGCCTTCAAATAGTGTTCGGTGATCAGGGCACTGCTGATTAGCTCTTTGGCAGTCTGCGGTCTATTAACCTCGCCGACCACATTCAGAGCTACCTCTTGTCTGAGCATCTCCGGCATAAGTCTGACCCTTTCTCTTTCTGTGCTGACCAACTCTGGGCATAGGCGCGCTAGACGGTTGAATCTCTTCACAGCTTCATTAACTGAGAGGTCACCTTGTCGGAACTCGGTGAACTCGTCGCAGTGCTTGTTGGTCACACGCATGTGGAAGAATTCCTCGAAGAATTTAGTCTCAAAGTCCATCCATCTCATTTGATTTACTTGTCTCTTTGCTTTAACTCGGTCCCACCACATTCTGGCATCGCCCGTAAGACAGAACGATCCACACTTGACTTTCTCGTGTTCAGGCCAGTCCAATAGCTCAACTATGCTGCTCTCCACAGTCTTGAACCAGGCTTGGGCGTCCCATGGTTCACAGTTATCAGAGAAAGCTTCCGGCTTCAGCTCTGCCACTGAATCAGATACGCCTCCTCACGAACCACTGGAGCTGGGCCTACCGGTGGTACAGGTGCCGGTGGTACTGGTGCAGCTGTAGGTATAACTGGCATTGCATTCTGATTCCCTGGTGGGGTAGCAGGGTTCCCTTGCTGATTCATCAGAGTATTTATTATTTTCTGCTGTTCCGTGACCTGACGCTGAAGTTTGGTGACTACATGCATCAGATCAGGTGGAGGTATTGTCTCATCAGCTCTGGCATTGCGTCTTCTAGCCATGCTTATCTTCATAATGACAACAAGGCTAGCATAAGTTATTATTATTCCTAATCTACCATCATGCATACTTAGACTAAAACTGTGACTTATCAAAATCAAAATAGAGTAAACATGCATACTTAAATTAAAGCATTCCTTATCATACATAAAAAGAATAGAGTAGGCATAGAAATTCTTACTTGGAGCGGTAGGATGTAGGCTTGATGTGTGTGTGTAGTAGAAAAGTAGATCTGCTCTGATACCATACTGTAACGCCCCCCTCCCACTGCCTAGGAAGGGACGGGGTTACTTGAATCATACGTGCATGCATACATATAAAATCATGGCAGCGGAAACAATTATTTATTTATAACTAAACTAATCATCATGCTTATCAACTGAACTTGTAGACATGCAAATATTCATGCATAAAACTTGATTAATATCAACTACTTGAAACATGGTTCATGATATCATAAGCATACTAACATGAAACCAGGAGAACATAAGTGCATAACTATCCATACTAGTTCAAGTACTATCAAGCATAAAGACAACACATGGTTCATATGCAAAACTTATAACATATAAGCACAAGGCAATTTTCTTCCACTATGCCACTGCCACACACACTCTGGCCTTTCCTGCTGCTCCTCTTAGTTTAGCCATTCCTTTCCTTTTTCTGCAGTACAAGGAAACATAAAAATAAACTATAAGCCCATAGGCTTAGTAAGTCCTGTTCCTACTCACTAAAACCATGAATCATACATAAGCATCGAGTCATATCATAACATGTGAGAGCATAAGCATAGAGTCATATCATAACATGTGAGAGCATAAACATTAAAATAGCAACATGATCATATAAGCATCAAAGACATAATTTCAAAAGCATCCTACATAAGCATAAAGGAAAACACATAACATGAACTTGTAGATGCAAGATGTTCTTTGAAAACATGAGTCATGAGATGAATACATATGCAAAATGTCCTTTTTTGAAAACATATATTATATACATACTTAAACATAATCTCATCATGAGGGCCCAACTTGTACCACATACATACATGAATGCGCGTATCCTAAGTAGATCCAAGGTAGCAAATCTTGAACCTACTAGGAACTAGGCCCGTTTCATAGACCATCGACCTAGGGACAACTTAGGAGCCCATCCCTTTTACTAGGCCCGTTTCATAGACCATCGACCTAGGGGCGCTTATGGAGCCCACCCTTGGTACAAGTAATACAAAAGTAAAATAGCATATCATGATATCATATCATAGCATATCATGTTTCTTATCATATCATGAAGAGTGCTCTTAATTCCAACTTAAGGGAAGCATCTCTTTGTCATATCATGAAGAGTGCTCTTGATCCCAACTTAAGGGAAGCATCTCTTAGGCTTTTCATCTTACATAAGCCTTTCATAAACATATCATGAAGCATATCATGTTCTTGTCTTATCATGAAGCATAACATGTTCTTATCATATCATGAAGCATGGCATGTTCTCATCATATCATAAAGCATAGCATATTCCTATCATATTATGAAGCATAGCATATTCTCATCATATCATGAATCATAGCATATTCTTATCATATAATGAAGCATAGCATATTTTTATCGTATCATGAAGCATGGCATGTTCTTGTCATATAAGGAAGCATATCATGTTCTTGTCATATAAACCATATCATTTTCATGCATAGTTAGGGGTTTTGAGCCTTCTACAAGCCCTAATCATGCTTGGCCGAAACTTGCAAGGGTGTTGGTCTTGTATCTTAAGCAACTTTAAATAAGGAAAGCATCATATTAATATCACATGGTACTTATCATAACATAGAGGACCTTTAGCAAATATAAACCCTAGTTTTCTTAGTTTGGCCGAAACCTACATGTCATGGTTCTAGTTTTTTTTTTCTTAGAAACATAAGCATGAAAGATTTAAACAAACATCATATAGGGGAACCCTTCATCATAAGGAATCATGAACAAACATAGTTAGGTTTCAAAAGTTTACTCTAAAACCCTTTTTTTTTTCCTCTTGGGCGAAACCTAAGGAGATGGTTTCTAACTTTTAAATCAACATGTAGCATGAACTTTTAACCACCATAGCATAGCAAGTGAGGTTCTTAATAAGCATAATTAGGTTTCTAACCCTAGTGTTCAACCTTGGCCTAAACTTGTAGACATGATTCTTAGGTTTTTCAAGCAACATTTTAAGCATGGATCTTTAACCTAATATCTCATGATACATAGCATACATGTGAGGCCTTTAGATTTCATGGAAAGTTCCTTAACCCTAATTTTCTTACTTGGCCGAAACATACATGTCTTTGTTTTGGATTCTCTTTTTCTTTTTCTTTTAAACAATATGAAACTAGAAACTTTTAAACCAATCATCATATAGTGGGTACACATCATGAGAAAATCATTAGTAACATAGTTAAGTTTCTAAACTTCCTCTAGTCTCCTTATTCCTTCTTGGCCGAAACCCTAGGAACATACATCTAGGTTTTTAACAACTTGAAGCATAAAACCTTTTAAGCTAATATCATACAATGGGTTATTTATCATGAGGAATCATAACAAGCTTAGTTGAATTTTTAAACTTCCTCTTATGCCTTTGTTTCTTGCTTGGCCGAAACCCTAAATTATGGATCTACCCTTTTATGCAACCTAAACATGAGAACTTTAGGCTAACATCATGTAGTGAGTTATAAACCATAAGGGGTCATAAACAAGCATAGTTTATATCTTAAACTTTCCCTAAACCTCTTTATCTATTCATGGCCGAACCCTAAAGAGCAAGGTTCCAAAAATCTAAGCAATATCAACATGAAAAACCTTAACCTAACATCATGTAGTGAGGTACAAACCATAAGAAATCATGAACAAGAATAGTTTATATCTTAAACTTTCTAATAATCACTTTATCTTCTCATGGCCGAAACTTCAAGAGTGTGATTCCAAATTTTAAACAACATGAGTCCATAAAACTATTTAACAACCATAGATAACCAAAAAAAAAAAAAAAATAATAGATAGCATGTTTCTATCTTTCTTATCATGGCCGAACCCTACAAGATAGCATCCTAAATTTTTTCAAAACATTTTCAAACATAGAAATCGTAGGAGGCTACTTGTACTGCAGGTAACGGGGATACTTACTTCCTCTCGCTTGATTTACTAAGGAAAGTAACCTTGCTTGGTGAAACTTTTTCCTAGAGAGAAGCTCCTTTGCTTGGTTCGGTAATGGTGAGGAAGAAGAGGTTGGTTTTCGGTGGAGAGAAGGAGGAGGAAGAGAGAACAAATGAAGTTTTTCCTACTCATTTTTCTTATTTATTCATAATGAGAAGAAGAAGGAAAAATGGTATTTTCTTCCCTTAGCTCCCTTACTCTCATTCATGAAAAGAAAAAGACAAATGAAATTTTTCATTGGAGGAAGAAGAAGAAAACTCAAACTTTTCTTCTTAAGTGAAGGGGCCTTCACCTTTCTTACCTTTAACTATCATTTCCCTCCTCTTTCTAACAGCACACCCCTACTTGGGCTACTGGTTATAACATGGAACCACTTATTAAGAGGTTCATGGTTCAATCCTTGTCATACCTCTTTTTGGTTCTTTTTATTAAATATATATATTTTTTTTAAAAAAAGAAGGATCCACATGAAACCCATTTAATCATGCATAATTTATGTAAAATTTCTAAGGATCCAATGGGTGTTACACCTCAAGCAAGGTTGACTCTAAGGTCAATGCAGAGAGTTGCCCATCAAAAATTTCAACTCCAAAATCTAACGGTTCCTTCTGCAATGGCAGTGCTAATGATGACAAGTGCATCAGAGTTGCACTGGACTTTCGACTTAGTGCATCTGCCACTTTGTTAGCTTTACCTAGGTGGTAGAGGATTTCACAGTCATAATCTTTAACCAACTCTAGCCACCTGCGCTGTCTCATGTTTAAGTCTTTTTGGGTAAAGAAATACTTCAAGCTCTGATGGTTTATGAAGATTCTGCACTGAACTCCATACAAATAATGTCGCCAGAGTTTTAGTGGAAAAACCACTGCTGCCAGCTCAAGATCATGAGTGGAGTAGTTCTTCTCATAGTCTTTGAGTTGTCTGGAGGCATAAGCTATAACTTTCCCCTCTTGCATGAGCACAGCTCCAAGGCCCATCTTCGAAGCATCGATGTATATGTCAAAACTCTTATCACTCTATGGAACAGTCAGAATGGGGGCACTGGTCAGTCTTTTCTTCAGCTCTAGAAAACTGTGCTCGCACTTATCTGACCACTCAAACTTCTTGTTCTTTCTGGTCAGGGCTGTAAGTGGAGAGGCTATCTGGGAAATGTCCTCCACGAACTTTCTATAATACCCTGCCAGACCTAAGAAACTTCTGATTTCCCTGGTGTTTTTGGGTCTACACCAGTTGCTGACTGCCTCTATCTTGGCAGGATCTACTTTGATGCCCTCTTTTGAGATGACGTGGCCTAGGAATGCTACTTGGTCTAACCAGAACTCACACTTTGAGAATTTTGCATAGAGTTGTTTCTGCTGAAGGATCTGCAGCACTATTCTCAAGTGTGTAGCATGGTCCTCTGGAGTTTATGAATATATCATAATATCATCGATGAACACAATCATGAATTTATCTAGATATTCCCTGAAGACATGATTCATTAGTTCCATAAAGACTGCTGGAGCATTGGTCACTCCAAACGGCATCACTACAAATTCATAGTGACCATTTCTCGTTCTGAATGCTGTTCTGGGTATGTCACTTTCTTTAACCTTCAGCTGGTGATATCCCGAGCGTAAATCTATCTTCGAGAAAATTGTGGCCCCTCTTAGCTGATCAAAGAGATCATCTATTCTTGGAAGAGGGCACTTGTTCTTAACTGTTACTTTATTCAGTGCTCTATAATCTATGCACATCCGCATAGATCCATCTTTCTTCTTAACGAACAACATTGGAGCTCCCCATGGTGACTGACTAGGGCAGATGAGACCTTTGTCAAGCAACTCCTGAAGTTGTTCTTGTAACTCTTTCAGCTCTGCTGGAGACATCCGGTACAGAGCTTTTGAAATTAGACCAGTACCAGGAACAAACTCAATTTCAAACTCCACTTCTCTGTTGGGAGGTAGTCTAGGTAGCTCTTCTGGAAATACCTCTGGATACTCACAAACTACCCGAACATCCTCCTGCTTGAGTCCCTTCTTTTCTTCTGCATTCACAACATATGCAAGAAAACTATCACACCCTTTAGCCAACATCTGGTGAGCTGTTAGAGAAGAGAGGAATTTCTGGGTCTTCCTCTTTGGGACTCCCTTGAACTCAAATGATGGTTCACCTTCTGGACTGAAAATCACTTTCCTTCTGCGGTAGTCCACCGAGGCACTATACTTGCTGAGGAAATCCATACCCAAAATGATATCGAAATCTTGCATCGCAAGGACTACTAGATCGACATATAGCTCTCGGTCTGAAATTCTGACTGGTACAGCCCGGAGCCATTGGTTAGACTCCATGACTTCTCCAGAAGGTAGGGTTATCAAGAACTTGGAGTTCATGCTCTCTGTAGGCACCTGAAATTCTTTGGAAAAGGGTACTGTTATAAAAGAATGGGTCGCCCCAGTATCAAATAGTGCAGTAGCTAAATGCTGAAAAATAATTACTTACCTATTACGACCGTGGAGGCACTAGTAGCTTCCTCTTTAGTGAGGGAGAATACTCTGGCACTGGCTGGAATTGATGGGGCTTCCAACCTTCCTTGACTGAGTTGAGGTCCGTCCAGAGTTGCAGGCATGTAGTGTAACTGAGGCTTGTTCCCGTATTGCGCTGCCTGTTGCTGAGGTGCTTTGAGCTTGTTAGGACATGCCTTAGCCAGGTGTCCTTCTTGACCACATGAATAACATCCAGTCATACCTACAAGATAGGCTCCTAGATGTAGTCTCTCACATTTAGGGCAGGAAGGGAACTTGGCATGTTTGTCTACTAGACCTCCCTTTTGGCTGCCTCTTGTATTCCATCGTTTCCTTTTGTTATCCTTGCCCTTCCAGTTCTACTTACTTACCTGGGGCTTCTGACTTCCTGCTGTCTTGTCCTCTATCTTGGCTGCCTTGAGTTGCGTTTGTTGTGCCTTGATGCTGTTCAGATAGTGTTCAGCAACTAATGCCCTGCTGACCAGCTCTTCACCAATCTGTGGTCGGTGAGTTCCACTACTCACGTTAAGTGCTATTTCTGGTATCAACATTCGGAGCATCAGTCTGACTGGTTCTTTCTCTGTACTTACTAGCTATGGGCAGAGACGAGCTAGCCTATTAAACCTTTTGACTGCTTCTTCTACTCGCAGGTCACCTTGTCTGAATTCTATAAACTCCTCATAATGTTTATTGGCGATCCGTTGGCGGAAGAATTCTTCGTAAAACTCTATCTCGAAGTCAGCCCAGCTCATCTGGTTGGCTGCTCTCTTGCTCTTAACTCTCTCCCACCACATACGAGCATCTCCAGATAGGCAGAAGGAGGCACACTTGACCTTCTCGACTTCTGGCCAGTCAAGAAGCTCCATTGTGCTCTCTAGTGTCTTGAACCAAGCCTGAGCATCCCAGGGCTCAGTCGTGCTTGAGAAGCTTTCCGGCTTTAGCTTCAGCCACTGTATCAGATATACTTCTTGTCTTTTAGGTGTTGTGGCGACTTCCAAGGCAGCTGGTGGAATCTCAGTCACCACCGGGGTCTCCACATTGATAGTTGGGGGAGTGCGAGGTACTGGCTGCCAATTAGCCATCAGATTGACAATCACTTGTTGCTGCTCTGCTACTTGTCTCTGGAGTTGAGCAACAACTTCAGAGAGATCAGGTTCAGTTATTCTGGGTTCTCCATTCTGTTGAGCTCGATCCTCAGTACGAGCGATACGAGGATGCCCTCTTCTTGCCATCTAGTCATGCAGAGAGAGAAAAACCTGAAATCTTCTCTATACTCTCTAGACATATATGTATATAAACATAGAAAAACAAAACAATAACTTTTATCTTACTTAAGCACATATAAGTAAATACTTCTAAGGATTTCTCTATACTGCAAATAATAAGGAAAAGCATACAAAATAAAAGAATTTAAGTACTTTCTTACTTGAAGACGGAAAGGCTGATGCTGATGTGTGTGTGATGCTAGAGAATGGGAACTGCTCTGATACCAACTTGTAACACCCCACCCTCCTCTCTACTAGTCTGTGAAGGTGGGACGTTACTTAACTATTAACTTTACTTAACTAATCTTGCTCACATGTTGAAAGTAATACTTAGAACTCATTGAAAACTCGAAACATGCAATTTGGTAGCAGCTGGAAACATTAATAACTCATCTATACATTCTACTCGAGTATTTATTCTCAACTAAAATATATAAACCTGCACATGCATGTAATAGTGCTATAATTCAAATAATGGAACTAAATGTGCATAGCAATTTAAATGGAAGAATTCTAAATACATAAAAGCATTCAATGAATAAACCATCAACATGAAAGAATAGTTCCAACAATGCAAGAAGGACAGAATCTACCTAAATTTCACTAACAGTCTAAATACAAAAAATCTTAATAAATTCTTTAGCAAGGTCCCAAGGCTTCCATAGTCCAGACATCACACATCCATCCCACACCTCCTTGTTGCCTTCCTTCACTATAGCTTTCCTTTTCCAGTATCTGCAGTAAGAGGAAATGCAACTATAAGCGGATGCTTAGTAAGCGCTGTCTAACTCACAAAAACACAATATGCATATACATATAACAAAACTAAAACTGGATACTCAAGAAAGACTAAATTGAAAGTTTAAGGAAATCCATGCATGCTCAATGAAAATGGCAATTAAACCAAATCTGCATTGCTACTTGCTGAATTTACAATGAAAGAAGCCAAACTTGCTAAATTAAACTTCTAAAACACTTGCTTCATTAATTCAAATACGTATACTTTAATATTTCAAAATAATAATAATAATCTCTTGGGCCCAGGCTTAGTACCAATGCACGCTCCCTAATAGAAACTGAGGTAGCGAGCCACTAGTCCTATGAGGGTAAAGACCTTGGTCTTACCAGGGCCAAGACCTCGGAATTGGTCACATGGATTTATTTAATGACAACCTCGGAAGTGGGGTACTAGCCCTTTTCAAATAAAATACCAATTATCTATTATTACTTCTAATATATAATGCCTCGGTGTTTCTTCAAGCACTAGGCGTGTTGCTGATCCTCAAATGCTGGAATTTGGGATCAAAATTAAAACCTTGGTCTTCCTTTACCTAAAATTACTCATAAATGTGCATGTACAAAATCCGGAGCAAGATAAGAAGCTATTCTTATAACAATTGACTCTAGATACAAGAAATCTAAAACTGAAGCTTACAACTGAGATATCAAAAACTGCATGCTTATAAATAACACCGTTCATGCGTAGTAAGGAAACTTAAATCTGTATGCTTGAAATAAATGGTAGCAAGGAAGCAAATCTAAACCACATGCTAGAATAAAGGCTGTCCAGGCTTGTTAAAATAACAAGAAATTTGTACTGAAATGCTGAACACCATAGAAAGACCTAAAATCTCATGCTTGAGTCAAACAACAAGATCTAAACTGAAATAGTAAAGCCATAAGCACAAACTGAAAACTAGGGTTCGGATTATAACACTTGAAGCAATCAATCAACATGCATGCTAGGGTTCCACGGCTACCACAATCTTTGCAGCTGCAAGGAAAGAACATCTTAGAACTACTCTTACTGCAGGTGAGAGCACTTACCTTTACGTTCTTGGACTCACCACCGAAGAAGAAGGCTTCTAGGGTTTGCGGAGAGGCTCGCTGTTCAGTGATCTCTTCGCGTCTGCGTGCTCCCCACGACGAGACGGTCATGAACGTCTGAAGATCTCACGAAAATACCCCTTCGCCGGCCGCCGGAGACGAAGCCCTAGCGTCGGCTTTGTTTTCGCCCGAGAGGGAGTCGACGCCGTTCACGAGCGAGAGGAGAGGATTTTGATCGAGAGAAAGGAAAATAACCCAATCCCTCTCTTAACTTATCCTTTTATACTTAGGGTATTTCCGTTTCAGTTATTACTTAAATTTATTTCGCCTTCTCTTTGATCACGAAACACCTGCTTGGGCGCTTGGCTATCGCACTTCATTTAAGTCTTGGATCGGGTCGGAGGTTGTGGGTTCGAACCTCAGCCGAACCTCTTTATTTTTTGCAACTTCTTTATTTTGGTAAAAATACCAAACGAACTCCGAAAATTGCATAAAAATACTCTAAAAATTTCTAGAACATTCCTAAAGCATTTCTAGATATTTATAAGCACTTTTAGAACTCCAAATAATGAAATTTTGGGTGTTACACACACAAAGGGAAATTAGATGGAGATTAGGTTCGTATGATAAACCAAGAGGATTAGGTTCATCTGATGAACCAAATTGGATTAAGAGTAATCCTAATTAAGCTAATTGAGTTGGACTCAATTTGGTTCATGTGTTAAATGAGTCTAATTAGATTTGGATTCATTGAGTCAATTTAATTCAATGGATATAGATATATTAAATTAAATTGGTTTGAATCAAATTGTTAGATTTGATCAATCATGGGAGAGAAGAGGTCAAGTTTGACTTGACTTGAGAAGGGAAGATGAAAGGTCAAGTTTAACTTGACCAATGCCACCTCATTTGTGAGTTGGCATAGAGTGGGCCAATGATGATGTTCCACATCATCAAGGATAGTACATGTGTGTGCCACCTCATGAGGGAGATCAAGAGTTGTGACTCTTGGTATTCCATAGAGTTTAAAAACCCCTCTTGAAGTGACCGGCCACTTTAAGTGGTGTTGAATGTTTTGTGTGCTCATTCACTCCTTCTTGTTCCTCCTCTCATCTTCTTCTCTCCCTCTCCTCCACCTTGGCCGAAACCTTCAAGAGTGCTAGCACACTCTAAGGTTTCTTCTCCATTTTTTTGCTCGTGTGGATACACATAGACGGGTGTTCACTTGACACCCTTGAGATCCGACAAATTTTGGACGAGCGGGATAAGCGAAGGGCTTCGCATCAAAGGTATAACTTCTCTACCATGTAGATCTAGTGTAGATCTAGGATTAGAAAACATGTACACAAAAATTTTAATCGTCGCACGGATCCGGTGGCATGGAACTTCGGGGTTTCCGCAACACAAAAAATGGTTTTTACGACCCAAAAGTCCCAACAAAAAATTACTCACTTTATGCTATCATAGATAGAAAAAGATAGATCACTAAACATACTAGCACCATAAGTAACACATAAACCACATAAAATCTAGAATAGATGTGCTAGTATTTTGCATTAAGGAATAAACAATCATGATATGATGAAAGATGCAACTAGCAAAAATTTTATTATGCAAAAGAAATAAGCAAAAACTAAACTAATCCAAATGCATCTAATGCATCCCCCCAGACTTAAACTTTTCATTGTCCCAATAAAAACTAAAAACAAATAATATGGAGGAGATTAAAAGTAAGAGAAGTTACTAAGTGATGCGTGCCAAATGCCCATGTCATTAACTTCTCCATCATGAAATTGTACTCCTCCAAATCTTTGAGTCCTATAAAAGAAAATTGATAACAAAAATTAAGTAAAGGATATATGCTTATTATGTGGAAATAAATGAAAACAAGAAATAACTAAAGACAAAAATGAGAAAGAACTTGGGTTGCCTCTCAAGAAGCGCTTGTTTAAGGTCATTAGCTCGACCAACTCATTAGATTCATTGAAATCTCTCTCTAGGAGGGGTAAGATATTTCATCACCCTCCTACCGAGGGCTCTTATTATGGAGAGAGCTTTCATCAAAGGAGCTACAGATTAAAGTATAACTCTCTCCATCTTCGTCTTCTTTGAAGTTCTTTCAGGTGGTCGAAAACGGTTCAATCTGAGCTTCCAACCACGGGCCTCTTGAAAACCTACACACCCAAAAGAAAGGCAAACCTCACACAAGAATGTAACATAAGAAGGAACTAGAACCATATTAGTAAGAACTTGGGTTGCCTCTCAAGAAGTGCTTGTAGGTTATTAGCTCGACCACCTCATTAGATTCATCGAAATCTCTCTCTAGGAGGGGTAAGATATTTCATCACCCTCCTACCGAGGGCTCTTATTATCGAGAGAGCTTTCATCAAAGGAGCTATAGATTAAAGTATAACTCTCTCCATCTTCATCTTCTTTGAAGTTCTTTCAGGTGGTCGAAGACGGTTCAATCTGAGCTTCCAACCACGGGCCTCTTGAAAACCTACACACCCAAAAGAAAGGCAAACCTCCCACAAGAATGTAACATAAGAAGGAACTAGAACCATATTAGTATGAATTGAATATGTATCAAAAATTGAATCACATCCAATAAAATCAATTATAGGTACCTCTATAAAATTTTCTAAAAGATCACAAGAAATACTAACCTTGCATTGCTAAGAGATACCTGAAAGTTCTAAACATATGGATGTGACTTCTGAATCTTCTATTGGCTCTAGCTTTGTCTCAGGTGGGGGTGTATGTAAAAGTGGTGATTCTTGGGTCCTTTCTTTTATTGCACAAGTCCCTACACATTCGTCCACAATATGTTCAGTCCATGCAACTCTCATAATATCGGAAGGTTGTGTGGATAAAGGAGGTGATTCTTGAGATGCTGCTTCTACAACATAGCTCCCTACACTTCCTTTCATATCATCATCATCAACATAAGCATCAAAAAATAGACCAACATTAATATGCTCAGTGGGAGAATCATCTATAGGAGGATCACTAACTTCATTTGCAGTTTTAAGTTGATCTACCACATCACATTCATCATCTGAAAATTCAATTTCATCATAACTCCCTGTAAACCCAAAAGGTAAATATGAAAACTTGTTATCCACTGCATTATCATCACAATCCTCATCTAAAGAGTCCCCAACTTCATATACATCCAGAAATCTACACTCAACCATATTAGTGTCACAGAATTTGTCAAAGTCTTCATTTTCATTGACACTCACTAGCCTTTGTGGAAAAGGAACCTTTAGTGAAGGTCTTGGGAAAGGTACTTCCTTTCTCCCATATTCTCTTTGAGCTTGAATAGGAGGTTCATCTTGCTTATCTAGTGTAGGTGTCATCAACCATTGAGGAAAAGGTACTTGTGGCCTTTGGAAACTTCTTAGAGTAATGGAACTGAGTTCTTGAGGTCTTCTATTGTTCTTCTCCTCAATGCTAAACAAATCTTTCTTTAGAAGTTCTTCATGATTCTTGCCACTTCTCAACTTAATATCATTATCATTTACACTAGATCTTGTCTGTGTAGGAGGAAGGTCTTCCTTGAACCATTTTGAAACTATGCTATTAATCTTTTCCCCCATATGTTTGAACTCCTCATTCTGTGACTTCTGAATTTCGACATTCTAGGGTGGTTGAACTACATTTTGTTTGACAGGCTCTCTTGTATATATGTCTTGTACTTCTTGAATTTCTGAGGGAGATTCCATCCAACTTTTGCTTGACCATTCATGGAGGTTCAATGCCACTTGATCAATTAATGTATAAGCTTCTTCTATACTCTTGTCCATAAAAGAACCTCCAGCTGATGAATCTAACAAACATTTATCTGAAAAAGAAATTTCCCTATAGAATATGTGTAAAATCAGTCATTTCTCCAAACCATGATGAGGGCACTGTCTTTGCAGACTCTTGAATCTATCCCATGCTTCAAATAATGATTCTTCATACGCCTGAGCAAAATTTGTGATGCAATTCCTCATATAAATTGTTCTGCTTGGAGGGAAAAAATGATTCAGAAATTGCTGCTCCAATTGTTCCCAACTTGTGATCCTTTGAGGATGGAGAGAATACAACCAAGTCCTTGCTTTATCCTTGATGCTAAAGGGAAATGACATCAATCAAACTGCATCTGCTGACACTCCTTCACAATTCACCATATCACAAAGCTCTAGAAATGTCTTAAGGTGCAGATAAGGACTTTCTGATACTTCTCCTCCAAATTTGTGACCTAGTTGTTGGCTGCTACTCAGAAAACCTAATGGTTCCACTGTACAAAAATTTTGTACAAAGGTCTGAACCTTTCCTAGCTACCATGTGTTCTTTTAAATTAAACTTGGATCGCTTGTGGAACTTAACACGTTTGATCCCAAGTTTAACTTATATGTTCTTTTAGGTTTAGACTTGGATCTCCTGCGAAACTTAACACGCTCGATCCAAATCACCTAGCTCACAAAGTTAATTAAATATTAATTTCCAAATTTGGCTTCCAGGACAGCATGGCGAGGCACATGGTCCTCTTGGATATGGGAACAACCACCACCGCCTAGACAAAGTCTTTTAAGATAAGTTAATATTTAATTTCCTTAAATACCTCTAGGTTAACCAAAAAGAATAATCGAAGCACAAGTTCGAAAAGAAAACAAAAGAACATAACATCGAAAACTAATTCGAAATCTAGAATCACATGCCTCTTGTATTTGGTATTCTTACATGGAGATAAAACTAACATGATGCGGAAAACTATATTAATTATACCATACTTAGTAGATAATGACCTATTGATCTTCTACCGTATTCCTCTTCTAATCCCGGACGTTGTGTGGGCAACGATCTTCCGAGACGAGAACTACCAAGGCACCTTCTTCTTCCTTCCTTCAAGTTTCGGCCAAGCATATCTTCTAAAGGATGAAGAACTTTTTTCACCAACCAAGCTCCAAGGGATGCATACTTTCTCTCCTTCTTCCTCAAGCTAGATCCGGCCACCTCCTCCAAGCTCCAAGAAATAAAGGATTTTGGCCACACAAGAGGAAGAGAGAAAAGGAGAAGGGTCGGCCACACCAAGGAAGAAAAGAGGGAGAAAATAGAATAGAGTCGTTCACCCATGAAGGCACCTCTACCCCCTCTTTTATAATCCTTGGTATTGGCAAATAAGGAAATTTTAATAAAAATTTCCTTAATTCCTTTGCCATGAAAAAGAAAATTTAATTAATTAAAATCAAATTCCTTTTCTCACATATCATGGTCGGCCAAATTCAAATCTCCAAGCAAATAAAAATTTTAAACACAAATTTAAATTTCCTTATTTGCTTCCGGAAATTTATAAAAATTTCTCCAATAATTTTTCCCTTTATGGTGGATTATAAAAAGGAAATTAAAATCTTTCTTTTAAACATGTGGATAAAAAGAAAGTTATCTCTAAAAATTAAAATCTCTTTTAATCTACAAATAAGGAAAGATATCAAATCTTTTCTTAATTTTTTGTAGAAACTTATAAAAGAGAATATTTAATTTTTTAAACTCTCTTTTAAATCATGAACATGGTTAAAAAAGAAAGTTTTTTTTAAAATTTAAAATCCACCTTTTAATCTACAAATAAGGAAAGAGATTTAGCTCTTCTCTTAATCTTTTGTAAAATCTTATAAAAGGAAAATTTTAAATTTTTAAACTCTCTTTTAAATCATGTTATCCACATAAGAAAAATTTTAAAATTAAAATTACTTTTTATTTTAATAGGGCCGGCCACCTAAGCTTGAGTTCAAGCTAGGGCCGGCCACATGAATTCACCCATGAACCAAGCCATGGCCGACCCTAGCTTGGTCTCCAAGCTAGCTTGGCCGACCCCTATAGGATGGGTAAGAAGGTGGGTATAGGTGGGTATAATACTCTATAATTAAGAGGCTACGATAGAGACCGAGAGAAGGATTTGGTTTTGGTCTCCCGATAAAATTAAGCATCCCGTGTTCGCCCCGAACACACAACTTAATTTTATCAATAATAATTCATTCCACTAGAGAACTATTATTGAACTACCGCACCAATCCCAAATTACATTTTTGGGCTACTTCTTATTATGAGTGTATTAGTCTCCCTGTGTTTAAGATAATGAATGTTCACTAATTAAATGAATTACTGACAACTCACTTAATTAATATCTTAGTCCAAGAGTAGTACCACTCAACCTTATTATCATGTCGGACTAAGTCCACCTACAGGGTTTAACATGATAATCCTTATGAGCTCCTCTTGGGGACATTCTCAACCTAGATCACTAGGACACAGTTTCCTTCTATAATCAACAACACACACTATAAGTGATATCATTTCCAACTTATCGGGCTTATTGATTTATCGAACTAAATCTCACCCATTGATAAATTAAAGAAATAAATATCAAATATATGTGCTTTTTATTATATTAGGATTAAGAGCACACACTTCCTTAATAACTGAGGTCTTTGTTCCTTTATAAAGTCAGTATAAAATGAAACGACCTCTAATGGTCATACTTAATACACTCTAAGTGTACTAGTGTAATTATATAGTTAAGATAAACTAATACCTAATTACACTACGACCTTCTAATGGTTTGTTCCTTTCCATCTTGGTCGTGAGCTACTGTTTATAATTTATAAGGTTCTGATAACATGATCCTCTGTGTGTGACACCACACACCATGTTACCTACAACATAAATTAATTGAACAACTACATTTATCATAAATGTAGACATTTGACGAATGTGATTCTTATTTCTAGATAAATGTTTATACCAAAAGCTAGGCTTTTAGTATACATCCTAACAATCTCCCACTTATACTAAAAGACTAAGCTGGCATATCTGCTGCCATACATCTGATTCCCAACCCTTCTACATGCCCATCAAAAGCTCTTGCCTTAAGGGCCTTACTGAAAAGATCTATAGGTCATCATTTGATGCATTCTAGGAAGCAACAACTTCTCCTCGTTTTTATGATTTCTCGTATTGGGTGGTACTTGCGCTCTATTGTGTTTACTTGCCTTATAGACTCATGGTTTCTTCGAGTTTGCTACTGCACCACTATTATTACAATAAATTATAATAATCTTTGGACAAACCAAAAATCATATCTAAGTCTATCTTGAGGTTATTAAGTCATTCAACTTTTATGACTACATCAGAGGCTTGCCATATACTCAGCTTCTATGGTGGAGTCCAAAAAAACACCTATGCTTATCACTCTTCCATAGTTATGACTTTACCTCCTAAAGTAAACACAAAACCCCGAGGTTGACTTACTATTGTCCCTATCCGATTGGAAGTCAAAATTCATGCAACCCACAGGGACCAAATTATCTGTCTTGTAAGCTAGCATATAATCTTTAGTGCTTCTAAGGTACTTCAATATATGATTTACTGCAGTCCAATGTCCTTGTCTAGGGTTACTTTGATATCTGCTAATTATGCCCTTGGCAAAATAGATTTCTGATCTCGTACACAGCATTGCATACATTAGGCTTCCCACAACCGAAGCATAAGGAACTCCCTTCATGTCCTTTATCTCCTTTGATGTCTTCGGAGACATCTCTTTAGATAAAGATACTCCATGCCTAAAAGGTAAGAAACCTTTCTTAGAGTTCTGCATGCTAAACGAGCAAGGATTGTATGAAGCTCGGGATAAGCACAACATTCTTTTCTTGCGATCCCTTATGTCTTTGATCCCAAGAATGTGTGCACATTTTCCTAAGTTCTTCATATCGAATTGTTTGGACAATCATACCCTTACTTCCGACAACACTTTGATATTGTTTCCAACTACCAAAAATGTCATCTGTGTATAGTACAAGAAATACCACCACGTTTCCATCACACTTTACAAAACTCATTCGGTTATAAAATAAACCCATAGGTCTGGATTACTTTATTAAACCGGATGTACCAAGATCTTGAAGCTTTACTTTAGTCCATAGACTGATTAAGCTTTCACACAAGATGCTCTTTGCTCTTTGCAATGAACCTTTCTGGTTGCTTTATATGGATGTTTTCTTCAAGACTTCCGTTAAGGAAAACTGTCTTGACATCCACTTGCCAAATCTCATAATCCATATGAGCAACAATAGATAAAGGAATCCAGATAGACTTTAAGCATGGCTACCGGTAAAAGGTTTCCCTTTTTCAACAAGCCTTGCTTTGAAAGTATACATCTTCCTATCTGTCCTTCCTTTTCTATGGCTTTTACATCATTTGGTGATTTTTCGAGCTTCCAGACTTTACATATATTCTAATTCTTCATTACTTTTTGCCAAGATGCTACATCTTTATCTTGGAGTGCTTTGTCATATATCTGGGGATCAGGTTCATGTTTACTTTGGATCAAGTCTGAAAACTCTCCCAAAAACATGAATCTCTCAGGTTGCCTCACAACCCTCCCACTACGACGAGACATTGTCTGTTGTTGTGATACATGTTGTAGTTTCCTTGTGGTATCTCATCTTGAACAGTTGGTACTAGATTAGACGTGTCCTTTATTAAGAACAAATTTACTTATGGGCTTGTCATTCATTATATAGTCCTCTTCTAAAAATCAGTCATTGATGCTAACAATGACCTTCTGATTTTTAAGACTATAAACCTACTTTCGTTTCTCTAGGATAACCCACAAACAAGTGAATTCCTATCCAACTTATCATTGTCTCTCTTCAGCATATGTGCTGGACTACCCGAATCCGAATATGCTTCAAAATAGGCTTACGCCTATTCAGCAATTCTATATGAGTAGAGAGTTCTGACTTTGGAAGGTACTATGTTCACTTTCTTTTTTAGAGTATATCCTTAAAACGAACTTGGTAATTTTCTGAATAACTCATCATCAATCTAATTATTTCCATAAAAGTCATATACCTTCTTTCTACTACACCATTCTATTAGGGTGTACCAGGTGCAGTTAGTTGGGATTGAATCCCTACTTTTGATAAGTAACTCCTAAATTGTCCCAAGAGGTACTTGCCACTACGATCTTACCATAGTGACTTGATACTTTTACTTTAACGTTTCTCCGCATCAGCCTTGTACTCTTTGAACTAATCAAAGCACTTAGTCTTGCGGCACATTAAGTAAATGTATTTGTATCTTGAATAGTTGTCTATAAAATAGACAAAATATTCGATACTTCCTCTTGGATAGTCATAAGATCACACAAATCATAATGAACCAATTCCAACATATCTTTGGCTCCATACCCCGTAGACTTAAAAGCTTCTTGGTTATTTTTCCTTCCAAGTAAGACTCGCAGGTTGGAATGATTTCCACTACTAATGAACCCAAAAGTTCATGAGCTACCAATGAATCCTACTCAAGTTAATATAACCTAGCCTTAGATGCCAAAGATACAATTGGTTCATTTCCGAATGTTGCTTTCTCTTAAAGTTAGAAGATGTGTTACTAATTTCCATTTGTTGTATCGTGGGAGTTATTGGATTTATAAATTGCCAACCAACGTACCAGAACAGATAACTTCTCTCATTTTCTTAACAACTCTAAAAGAGGCAGAATATCAAGTTCTTTGAATAGTTTAGAAACGGAAAACTAGTTCTTTCTAAACTTGGTACGTAAAGACAATTACTTAAAATCCATATTTTATTCTTATCAAAGGATAAACATCTCCCACTGCAACAACTGTCACTTTTACAGCAGTGCTCATGTGGACAGTGTTTTTATTTTCATTTAGTTGTCGGGTTTTCTGGAACCCTGCAATGAATTACGGACATAATTAATGGCATTTGTATCTACACTCCAGGTTCTAGTAGATAACACCACTAAACATATTTCAACTAATGAATTAAATACACCTATATTGTTTTTAGTTCTAAGAAGACAGTCTACATTAATGTCCAAGTCCTATTTCCAATCATTACAATTGGGACTACTAAGTCTTTTCTATAGTATAACAACTAGGGAATTGACAAACATTTTAAATCCTAAGAATCACAAAAATATTTGGTCAAGATCAATTCTTTAAAATCCCCATGAATTTTGTATGCCACGATAGTGTGGACGTATACAAAATCAAAGAGGAGATTTTATCCATTAATTTTATTATCTTGTCAACTTTACTTTATAACGAATAAAATTAATAGTTGATCTGTCTTTGATCAAATATTTGGTCAAAACTTTTGAATTTAAAATAACATTGATTCCTCAAACAATATTATTTAAATTCACCAACACCTCAAACACTGTGAATTTTGCATGCCACGATAGTGTGGACGTATACAAAATTTAAACATTTGTAAGAGGAGGGTTTTACCCATTAATTATCTTGTCAATAAATCTTTATGACAAAATAAAATTACCTCAAACACCGTAAATTTTGTATACCACGATAGTGTGGACGTATACAAAATCAAACATTTGTAAGAGGGGTTTTTAATTTTATTATCTTGTTAACCTATTTATTTGACAAATTAAAAGTTGGTTTTCTTTGGTCACACAAATAATAGCAGTGACTCTGATGGGGAGGATACTATTAGACGTGCCTAAGTGTATACCATTACTTGACACTAAGTCCATTAATAAGATTGTGCCCCTTCCGATGGGGAAGATCACACGCTCTTAATTAACTTCCTATAGTCATCCAAAATGGAAGTTTAATCTATTGATCCGCAAAAAAGCTCATCCAATATGGAGGAAGGCACTCAGAGCCAACGCGCAAGCTTGTTGCATCACTTATAAACCAGTAATGGAGACCGTGGAATTTATTTAAAAATAAATCCCTCTCCTACTTAGTTATTTAAAGTGAGGAATTTTGACTATGCTATCCTACTTAACATGCATACTAACAAGCACACACAGCACAACATAAAAAGAAATAAATAGAAAAACTAATTTTCAACTATTATGGCTTTTATCTATTGCTATCCTCCGTGTGTCGCCAACCATAGCTGCTGCCATCTTTGGCCACCGCCACCGAGTCTAGTTGTCGCATCCATCTTGTTCCTTGTTCCACTGCGCCTCTGATCCTCAAAAGGTTCCACGCCTTGCAAGATTGGATCCGCGACATAAATATAATTTTACATTTTTCGATCCTATATTCCTCGAACGAATGTACATGTATCTAGATCAAAAAATAAAATCCTAATAAAACTAAATGTAGCTCCTACTGTATTTTATAATACAATCATGCACACACAATAAAATGCCCTTGACATGTCCAAGGGTCTAATCACACACATAATAACTATAAGCCATAATAGTTGGATCCTGCATCCACAAAGTTAGCACATCCTACTATTATCCTGCCAAAATTATGTATGACATGTGCATAATTAAACTAATACCAAATACACAGAGGCAAAACCCTAGCTCTGATACCAATTGTTGGTTGCTACTCAGACAACCTAATTGTTCTACTGTACAAAAATTTTATACAAAGGTCTGAACCTTTCCTATCTACCATTTGTTCTTTTAAATTAAACTTGGATCGCCTGTGGAACTTAACACGTTTGATCCCAAGTTTAACTTATATGTTCTTTTAGGTTTAGACTTGGATCTCCTGCGGAACTTAACACGTTCGATCCAAATCACCTAGCTCACAAAGTTAATTAAATATTAATTTCTAAATTTGGCTTCCAGGACTGCATGGCGAGGCACATGACCTTCTTGGATATGGGAACAACCACCAACGCCTAGACAAAGCCTTTTAAGGAAAGTTAATATTTAATTTCCTTAAATAACTATAGGTTAACCAAAAAGAATAATCGAAGCACAAGTTCGAAAAGAAAACAAAAGAACACAACATCGAAAACTAATTCGAAATCTAGAATCACATGCCTCTTGTATTTGGTATTCTTACATGGAGATAAAACTAACATGATGCGGAAAACTATATTAGTTATACCTTACTTAGTAGATAATGACCTATTGATCTTCTACCGTATTTCTCTTCTAATCCCGGATATTGTGTGGGCAATGATCTTCCGAGACGAGAACCACCAAGGCACCTTCTTCTTCCTTCCTTCAAGTTTCGGCCAAGCATATCTTCTAAAGGATGAAGAACTTTTTTCACCAACCAAGCTCCAAGGGATGCAAGCTTTCTCTCCTTCTTCCTCAAGCTAGATCCGGCCACCTCCTCCAAGCTCCAAGAAATAAAGGATTTTGGCCACACAAGAGGAAGAGAGAAAAGGAGAAGGGCCGGCCACACCAAGGAAGAAAAGAGGGAGAAAATAGAATAGAGTCGTTCACCCATGAAGGCACCTCTACCCCCTCTTTTATAATTCTTGGTCTTGGAAAATAAGAAAATTTTAATAAAAATTTCCTTAATTCCTTTTCCATGAAAAAGAAAATTTAATTAATAAAAATCAAATTCCTTTTCTCACATATCATGGACGGCCAAATTCAAATCTCCAAGCAAATAAAAATTTTAAACACAAATTAAAATTTCCTTATTTGCTTCCGGAAATTTATAAAAATTTCTCCAATAATTTTTCCCTTCATGGTGGATTATAAAAAGGAAATTAAAATCTTTCTTTAAAACATGTGGATAAAAAGAAAGTTATCTCTAAAAATTAAAATCTCTTTTAATCTACAAATTAGGAAAGATATCAAATTTTTTCTTAATCTTTTGTAGAAACTTATAAAAGAGAATATTTAATTTTTTAAACTCTCTTTTAAATCATGAACTTGGTTAAAAAAGAAAGATTTCTTAAAATTTAAAATCCACCTTTTAATCTACAAATAAGGAAAGAGATTTAGCTCTTCTCTTAATCTTTTGTAGAATCTTATAAAAGGAAAAAATTAAATTTTTAAACTCTCTTTTAAATCATGTTATCCACAAAAGAAAAATTTTAAAATTAAAATTCCTTTTTATTTTAATAGGGCCGGCCACCTAAGCTTGAGTTCAAGCTAGGACCGGCCACATGAATTCACCCATGAACCAAGCCATGGCCGACCCTAGCTTGGTCTCTAAGCTAGCTTGGCCGGCCCCTATAGGATGGGTAAGAAGGTGGGTATAGGTGGATATAGTACTCTATAATTAAGAGGCTACGATAGGGACCGAGAGAAGGAATTGGTTTTGGTCTCCCGATAAAATTAAGCATTCCGTGTTCGCCCTGAACACACAACTTAATTTTATCAATAATAATTCATTCCACTAGAGAACTATTATTGAACTACCGCACCAATCCCAAATTACATTTTTGGGCTCCTTCTTATTATGAGTGTATTAGTCTCCCTGTGTTTAAGATAATGAATGTCCACTAATTAAATGAATTACTGACAACTCACTTAATTAATATCTTAGTCCAAGAGTAGTACCACTCAACCTTATTATCATGTCGGACTAAGTCCACTTGCAGGGTTTAACATGACAATCCTTATGAGCTCCTCTTGGGGACATTCTCAACCTAGATCACTAGGACACAGTTTCCTTCTATAATCAATAACACACACTATAAGTGATATCATTTCTCAACTTATCGGGCTTATTGATTTATCGAACTAAATCTCACCCATTGATAAATTAAAGAAATAAATATCAAATATATGTACTTGTTATTATATTAGGATTAAGAGCACACACTTCCATAATAACTGAGGTCTTTGTTCCTTTATAAAGTCAGTATAAAATGAAACGACCTCTAATGGTCCTACTCAATACACTCTAAGTGTACTAGTGTAATTATATAGTTAAGATAAACTAATACCTAATTACACTACGACCTTCCAATGGTTTGTTCCTTTCCATCTTGGTCGTGAGCTATTGTTTATAATTTATAAGGTACTGATAACATAATCCTCTGTGTGTGACACCACACACCATGTTACCTACAATATAAATTAATTGAACAACTACATTTATCATAAATGTAGACATTTGACGAATGTGATTCTTATTTCTATATAAATGTTTATACCAAAAGCTAGGCTTTTAGTATACAACCTAACACTTGTATCATAAAAATCAACTTTGGGTCTAGTTGGAAATTTTCTGCTTCAATATGAGGCTGCACAATGGGAGACATAAACCTTGCAGAAATAGGTGCCGAGAAATCTCTTAAGGGCCTACTTGACATCTTAGTGCTCATCGATATTCAAGAGTAAAAACAAAAATGAAGAATTAAAGATAAGAAATAAAATGCTATATGAAAAACAAGAAACAAAATGTAGAATTTAAATTGCTAGAAAAAAATGCAGTGTTTTTTTTGGATTATGTATTTGGAAAACAAATTGCAATATAAAATCGAAAAACAAAAACTATTCACAAGTCTAGGTTAACTAAATTGCTAATCTACTAATGTTAATGCAAACAGTCCCCGGCAACGGTGCCAAAAACTTATTACGATTCCGCAAGTGCACGGATTAGTCGTCAGTAATATATAAGATTGTCGAACCATAGGGATTGTTGATTAAGCACTAGAGATGTCGCAAAGTAAGTTATCTAGATGAACATAATAGTAAAAGAGAGGGAAGAGGGAAGAGAGAGAATACATCTTGGAGGGAATGAGCTTTGGGAGATGAATTCTATGATTTCGGTTTCATTATAATGCTAGGAGATATTACATAGATTGCTTAGTTTCTACCCTCTATGTCCATGCTCTTGCAGGAAGTTAAATTGGTCAATATCCCTAAGTATTTAATAGAGATGATTCCTGTAAAATCCTGTAATGGTTAACCCCTGTCACGAGGGTGCCTCGGTAGATCATAGGAGTACATGTCTAGTAAATAACAATAAGGATAAAGGTAGAGATTTGACACGGTTTCCTACTTTCTTATGGAGGAATTGCCTCTCCTTTCAAGAGAATGTCCTAGACATCCGTGAATGGGTTACCCTTGTCACTAGGGCCCCTCGGGTGTACGATCTAGAGCACTCTCTCTACGAGAGCGGCAAATCCTAAGGGATTGTTTCTCCTTTTAAGGGAACTTCCTAGACGTTTGGAAAGGGTTATCCCTATCACTACGGTACCTTAGTCAATACGGTCAAGGGCATCCCCTTTACGTGATTAACAATCCTCCACATCAATCAACAAAGCATGCAAAGAAATATAAATATGTCACGCACACAATGCACGAACAAGGCAATAACATGTCATTGAATAGAAATGTGGCGAATCTACATAGTTCGGCATCTCCATCACATTACAAATACTCCCTAATCCTAGAAGAGGGGATCTACTCCATTGCGAGAGAGGAACAACCCCAAAACATAAAGTAAAGCACACTTACAACCCTTGATGTGAGAAGAAGGGGAAGAAGAGATGCTTGCCGAGGTTTCCGATGTCTTGGTGATGCCTCCTTGCTCCGGAGATGGACGAGACGTCAAGAGATGGCGGAGGATGAAACGTTAGGGTTTCCCCTGAAGGGGAGAACCCTTTCCCAAGGAGAGGGGACGAAATCCCAAAACCCAAGATGATGCAAGAATAGGGTTCTTGACCCTTTTATACCGCCTCCAAGCTGTCCAGGAAAATCAGGATTACATGGGTCCGGTAAACCGAGTTTTTCACCCATTAAACCAGGTTTTCTTGTGATTTTCCATGAACCAAAGTTGTATCTCTTGAAATTATCTTCAATCTGATACTTTGATTGAGCCATGGTTAAAATCGAACCCAAAGTTATGGTGGTTCGAAGTTTGGTCTGCGGTCTGGGCAGAGGTCCAGTTGAACCCGCGGTTGGGAGGCACGACCATGCCATTTATCATGGGAAAACATTGCTTTCTCTCTGTTAAATATGAAGAAAAGTTGTAGATCTTGAAGTAAGCTACGTTTCAGTATAAAGAACAACCTGAAACTCCAACGGAGTACAAAATTATGGCTGTATTACGATCAGTCTGCAATATGCCCAGAATTCAGCACAGCTCTATTTTGGCATGGCACAACCCGTGTTCTTCGTCACATGGCCATGTGGAATCCACACGGCCTCACATGGCTTCTTCTCGGGTTGAGTCACATGGTCGTGTGGCACTCACACGGTCGTGGCCTTTTTCTTCTCTGTCGAGGTCACACGGTCGTGACCTTTCTCTCCTCTGGATCATTGGCACGGCCGTGTATTGCTTGGCCACGGGGATAATGGCACGGCCGTGTGGGGGCACACGACCAATTTCTTCCGGAGTTGCTCCCATGTGCATTTTTGCTCCAAATAGCATCCTATCAATTAAAACAAGCAAAGAGTAGATCTCCAAAAAAAATAATGGAAGTATGACATTATAATGAAATAGGATGCAATAAACATAGATTATGCTAATGAAATGCATGCATAAATGATCATATAATCTGCGCATATCACACACCCCAATAGAATGGTGTGGCGGAACGAAGAAATAGGACTCTTATGAAAATGGTTAGATCAATGATGAGTTATTCAGAATTACCAAATTTATTTTGGGGATATGCTTTGGAAATGGTGGCGTACATTCTGAACTTGGTACCTTCTAAGTCAGTACCCTCTACTCCCACAGAATTGTGGAATGGGCATAAGCCTAGTTTGAAACACATTCAGATTTGGGGTAGTCTAGCACATGTGCTGAAGGGAGACGCTGATAAGTTGGAATTATGTACAGAAGTTCTCTTGTTCGTGGGATATCCTAGAGGAACGAAAGATTATTTATTTTATAGTCCTAAAGACCAGAAGGTCATTGTTAGCACCAATGTTAGATTTTTAGAAGAGGACTATGTAATGAATCACAAGCCCATGAGTAGAATTGTTCTTGAGAAAATAAGAGAGGACACTTCTACTTTAGTACCAACGATGCAAGATGAGATACCACAAGTAACTGCAATACGTGTCACAAATGATGCACAATTACAGGTAGTGTCTCGTCGTAGTGGGAGAGTTATTAGACAACCTGATAAATTCATATTTTTGGGAGAGTTCTTAGACTTGATCCCTGGTGAACATGAAGTTGATCCCTAGACATATGATGAAGCACTCCAAGATAAAGATGCAGCATCTTGGCAAAGTGTAATGAACTCTTAAATAGAATCTATGAATTCTAATCAGGTCTAGGATCTTGTAGAACCACCAAATGGTATAAAAGCCATTGGATGTAAATGGGTCTACAAAATAAAAAGAGGAACAGACGGGAAGGTGGAAACCTTTAAAGCAAGGCTTGTTGTAAAGGGGTATACTCAGAAAGAGGGAATCAATTATGAGGAAACTTTTTCACCGGTAGCCATGCTTAAGTCTATCCAGATTCTTTTATCTATTGCTGCTCATATGGATTATGTGGTTTGGAAAATGGATGTCAAGACAGCTTTCCTTAATGGAAGTCTTGAAGAAAACATCTATATGAAGCAACCAGAGGGATTCATTGTGAAGGGCGAAGAGCATCTTGTATGTAAGCTCAATCGGTCCATTTATGGACTGAAGCAAGCTTCAAGATCTTGGAAAATCCGGTTTGATGAAGTGATCCAGTCTCATGGATTCTTTTAATGTCCTAATGAGTCTTGTGTATACAAGAAAAGTGACAAAAATGTGGTGGTATTTCTTGTACTATACGTAGATGACATTTTGCTCATTGGCAACAATGTCAAAGTGTTGTCAGACGTAAGGGTATGGATGTCCAAGCAATTTGATATGAAGGACTTGGGAGAATGTGGACATATTCTTGGGATCAAAGTAATAAGGGATCGCAAGAAAAGGATGTTGTGCTTATCCCAAGCTTCATACATTGATATTATCCTAGCTCGTTTTAGCATGCAAAACTCCAAGAAAGGTTTTCTACCTTTTCGGCATGGAGTAAATTTATCTAAAGAGATGTGTCTGAAGATATCAAAGGAGATAGAGGAGATGAAGGGAGTTCCTTATGCTTCGGCTGTAGGAAGCCTAATGTATGTGATGCTATGTACGAGATCGGATATCTATTTTACCGTGGGCATGGTTAGCAGATATCAAAGTAACCCAGGACCGGGACATTGGACTGCCGTAAAGCATATATTAAAGTACTTGAAAAGAACTAGAGATTATATGCTAGTTTACCAAACAGATGATTTGCTTCCTGTGGGTTACACAAATTTGGACTTCCAATCAGATAGGGGCAGTAGTAAATCAACCTCGAGGTATGTGTTTACTTTGGGAGGTGGGAGCTATAGCATGGAGGAGTGTTAAGCATAAATGCGTTTCAGACTCCACCATGGAAGCTGAGTATCTGGCATCCAAAGAAGCTGTATGGCTTAGAAACTTCTTGATGGACTTAGATATGATTCCTGGTTTGCCCATAGTTATCATAATTTATTGTGATAACAGTGGTACAGTAGCAAACTCGAAGGAACCACGAGCCCATAAGGCAAGTAAACACATTGAGCGCAAGTACCACCTGATACGAGACATCATAAAACGAGGAGAGGTTGTTGTCGCCAAGATTACATCAATAGATAACCTGACAGATCCTTTCACTAAGGCCCTTCCGACGAGAGCTTTTGATAGGCATGTTGAGGGGTTGGGAATCAGATATATGACAACATTTATGGCAGCATTGTCTTTTAGTATAAGTGGGAGATTGTTGGGATGTATACTATAAGCCTAGCTTTTGTATGAACATCTATTTTGAAATATTTTAAAATGAGAATCACTTTGATCAAATGTTTATATTTTATATTTATATATATGTCAATGCAGTTGTCTATTTAATTTATATTGTAGATAACATGGTGTATGGTGTCATACAGAAGATCATGTTATCGGTTCCTTATAAATTATAAATAGTAGCTCGTAACCAAGATGGATTGGGACAAACTATTAGAACAGTTGTAGTGTAATTTGGTATTAGTCTGTCTTGACTATAAAATTGCACTAGTACACTATGTGTGTATTGAGCAGGACCATTTGAGGTTGTTCATTTGTACTGACTACATAAAAAATAAAACCTCTATTATTATCTGATGTGCACCCTCTTAATCCCAATATAATAACAAGCACGTATACTTAGTATTTATTTCTTTAACTTATCAATGAGTGAGATTTATTCGTTAAATCAATAGACCCGATTAGTTGGGAGATAATATTATTTATATAATGTGTTGTTGATTATAAAAGAAATATGTGTCCTAATTATTTATGCTGATGGTGTCCCCTTGAGGAGCTCATAAGGATTATCATGTAAACCCTCCAGGTGGACTTAGTCTGGCATGATAATAAAATTGAGTAGTAGTACTCTTGAAATCAGATGTTAATTAATTGAGTTGTCAGTAACTAATTTAATTAACGGGCAAACGATTTCTTAAACACAGGGATATTAACACACTCATGATAAGAAGGATCCCATATTGTAATATGGGATTGGTGCGGTAGTTCAATAATAACCCTTTAGTGGTATGGGTTATTATTGATGGACTTGAGTTGGGTGTTCGGGCCGAACACAGGAAGCCCAAGCCCTTCAGGAGGCCTAAACCAATTCCTCCTCTAGGTCCCTGTTGTAGCCTCTATATAAAGCCTCGCATCCACTAATAATCATGATTTTGCTACATTATTTTGGTTCATAATGCATGCTTTTAATGATCTTCTCATAGATTGAATTTATATTTTCATCATGTTTCATTAATTGTATTTAGTTTTGGACTTAATTGTAAATTAACTTATTATTGTGGTATTTGATGTTAATATTTGATTATTACTTTGTAGGCATCAAAAGGTTCATGGACCCCGAGCAGATCAGACCACATTTGAGCTCAAATCTAGGGCTAAACAAGTCGATCAGGCCTTGAAGAAAATTGGACCGTCCATTGAAGATTGGAGAGATCTGAGCGATCCGTCAAGAATCTGGTCCATCCAAGCCAAGAGGAAGTACATCATAGCCATCGATCAAGATCCAGATCTTTTGATCCAGATTTAAAGTCATCCAACCGTTGATTAAGACTCGAAGCTTGTGGACCGTTCGATCATATTTCAGAAGGATATAAAACGCGAGAAGCTACAATACATCCTTCAAGCTCGAGCATTTTCACGGCAATTGACACTGTTCATCCTTCTTCTTCAGCAATGCCCAAAGCTTCCATTCCTCATCCAGATTCAAGATCTACTTCTCTTCATCGACTCAAAGCGCTGAGTTTTTGGCGATCAGGAGCAAGGGTTTGGAGTGCAGCAGAGGTCATTCCCCAGCCTGTGATTTTTGGCTTCTGCATTCATCGGCGGATCACAATTCAGTGGTCGTTCCTCGATTTGAGCTCCTAGCACCCCACAGATGTGCCAGAGGGCATTCCCCAACATTTTTTATTCCTCTACATCTTAGCATTCATTCGCGATTCCAATCGACTAATCAATCAATCTAGATTAGCGTTTACAAACTCAAATTCTTCTGATCTTTGTGCGCTGAACGTTTCAGCTGATCTAGTGTTTGAAGGGCATTCCCAGGAGTATTGTACATCTTCTGTTACTAGCAAGGAACACAGATCCTCTTTGTTGAGTGCTTAATGGGCGTTCCCTTTGGCATCTTTGCTTCACGACAGGGAGGAGAAGTGTGGATCCGGGGTTTGGATATGGAATGTCATCTTTGTTGGGGAAATTTCCCTAGGTCAAGTTTGGCCAGTTTGACTAAGCTTGAGTTGAGTCAAGCTTGAGTCAGGATTTGAGTTTTGATGTTTGATAATATATGGAGATTGCTAGGGCAATTGTCCGTTTGACAATATATGGAGATTGCTGGAGCAATCGTCCGATTGTGGAGATGGTCAAGGGATTGACCAGGCTGATGAGAAGACAAGTCAAGTGGGTTAGTGTTGATCGGAGACTTGACTGGGTAAGTCCTAACCGAAGGTTAGGCAAGAGAGAAGTCAAGTAGGTCAAGGTTGATAGGAGACTTGACTGGGGAAGTCCTAATTGGATATTAGGCAAAGGTAAGTCCAAGAGGAAGGTTGGCAAGAGTGAAAATCCAAGTAGGTCAGTGTTGACCAGACTTGGTGGTGAAAGTCCTGATAAGTGAGATCAGGCAATTGGAAAGTCCTATTATGGTTAGGTAAAGGGAAAGTCCTGGTGAGAAGCCAGGCAACTCGAAAGTCCAAGTGTGATCTTGGCAAAAGTAAAGTCCTGGTGAGGAGCCAGGCAATTGGAAAGTCCAAGTGTGATCTTGGCGAAGTGAAAGTCCTGGTGAGGAGCCAGGCAATTAGCAAGTCCTAGGGTGATTTGGCTAGGAGAACCCAACAACTAGGATGAGGTCGATGGAAGCTCCAGAAGGCAAGGCGCGAAGGATGGGGAGATATCTGAGGGTCACAAGGTGGTTGGAGGAGGCTAGAAGGCTAGTTCGAGGTTGGTCGGGAGTGGCCAAATGCTAGGCATGGATACCCAACAAGTCATGGTTGACCGGGAGTTGGGTTTGGGACCTTGAACTTGAGTTTGAGGTAAGTTCAGGGTGTTCAATTGATCGGTTGATCAATTGAACCAGAGTCAAATCGATCCGTCGATCGATTGAACTAGTGTCCAATCGATCGGTCGATCGATCGGAGTGTGCTGCGAGTGTGGGATGACTCCAATCTATCGGTCGATCAATCTCGATCGATTGAGAGCATTACTCACAAGCACAGAAGCTTTCCCAATCGATCGGGCGATCGATTGGAATCTACCAATCGATCGGGCGATCGATTTGGGAGGAAAAGCTCTCGCGCAAACGCGAGAGCACAGAATGGGTTTGGATCGATCGGTCGATCGATTCAGATGGTCCCAATCGATCAGTTGATCGATTAGGAAGTGACCGTTGAGTAGGAAATGAACAATGGATGGCTGGGATTGTGCAGATGTGATGTGGCAATCGATCGGGACTAATTTGGATCGATTGGGAGCACTGTATAAAGCCTGGGCGGAGCGTTTTCTTCAATAGAACTTTGTGTTCTTCCTGCGATTTTTTTTACGATCTTCACCGAGCTTCTTCCGATCTTCACCGTCAGTTCTTGAAGGCTCTTGGTGTACATCTCCAAGGTTCAAGAGGCAACCTACATCAGCAAGATCAAGCAAGGAGAGGTTTTATTTTATACACTTGTGTATCTTCTTCTTGTTTGAGTGATTCTTATTGTGAGGTGTTTGTGTAAGGCTTCTCCGCCTTCGGCTGCGATCGAGAAGGAGTGTTTCATAGTGGAGGTGTGTGCTCAGAGTGTGGATCCTTGGATTAGTCACCTCTTTTTGAGGTGGATACCAAGTAAATCCTTAAGTTAGTGTTGGTTGTGTTTGTATTAGTATTTTGCTGCATATTATCAAGACGAAGCAACCGACGAAGTGGCGAGACGCTAGTCACACCCCCCCTCTAGCGGGCATATCGGTCCTAACAATTGGTATCAGAGTGAGGTCGCTCTTCTACGGACTAACCGCCAAGAGAGCAAGAAGCTAGAGGAAGAAGAAGATGGACTTGGGAGGTCCACTTGGATGGGACATCCAGATTCCTCCGCTATACAACAAGGAAGACTTCGCCTTTTGGAGGAATCGGCTGGAGACATGGTTCCAAATGGATTGGAACCAATGGGTTGTCTTGAGTGACCCATTTGAAGCTCCTACGGACAAGAAGGGTAATCTCCTCCGACCTCGGCATTGGACCGAAGAGCAACAAGAGCAATCAGAGTCGGACAAGGAGGTAACGAGAATTTTGCATAATTTACTACCTTATAATATTTTGTTGAGTGTAGGTGAAACCACAAATCCAAGTGATCTTTGGAAAAAGATCATTGCCTATCATGAAGACCCTACACAAGTCCAAGGAGTGGAAGAGCCCAAGGAGAAGGGCTCATTGGTCCAAGAAGAGAAGGACCAATCCGATGTTGACACGAGGTCAACATCCGAAGAAGAGGAGGAAGAAAAGATGCAATCCGATGTTGACAATAAGTCAACATTCGAGGAGGAAAAGACAGAGGCGGAAGAGGAGAGATCTTCCACATCCTCAAGAGATGAAGAAGTGGAAGAGTCCACATCCTCAAGTGAAGAGGAAGAAATAGAAGATGATGCCATCTCTACATTACAAGAAAAATCAAATGGAGGATCAAGCATCAACCCTACAAGTAAAGGTATAAAGATTTCAATTATTAAAGATAAAAATCATATCATTTGCTTTGAGTGTAGGGAGCATGAGCACTACAAGAGTAAGTGCCCCAAATTGGCCAAGAAGAAGGGCCTAGTAGTACCCAAGGGCAAGGAGAAGCCCAAGGAGATTGATCCCACGAAACGCAAGAGCAAGGAGCACATTGTGTGCTTCTCATGCAACCAAAATGTGTATTATCGGAGTCAATGCCCTAAAGGGAAAAAGCCAATCAAAGTTAAAGCAGGAAGCACAAATCAAGGAGGAGTTTCTAAAAGCAAACCCAAGGTAACCTTTAATAGTGCAATTCCTTTTAGTCATGATGAAATGCATGCTAGAAATAACACTCGTCATTTTAATGCAAATTATCATGAAAATAGAAAGCATGATAGCTTTAAGGGAAAATACATTCCTCCTCATGCTAGAACTACCACACCTAAGTTTAGGAAGGTAGATAGTAACTTAGGCAATAACTCTAAGGACTTTAGATATATGCTTAAAAATAAAAATGCTCATAGGGGTCAAGAAAAATCCAAATCTATGGATTTAATGACGGAGAACCAAGTCTTAAGGTCAAGACTTGATAACTTAGAAAGGACCCTAGCAAGAATGGAAAATATTCTTAAGGGTCAAAATGAGCAAACTCTAGGGAGAACTAGGCAAGAGCCATCCAATGGCTATAGAGGTTTAGGATACAAACCTAAAATCAAGAAGGATGTGACTTCCTTTCATAGAGTTCTATATAGCTATGGGACCAACCCTAGGTTTAGAGGTCAAGTCAAAGATACTAGGGAAGGAAGCCCTAAAGGTTCTTTTGGCAAGACCAATGTGACCAAGACTTCTAAGAAGTCTAACAAAGTCACAAAGAAGGTCACAAGAGAGGTCATCCCTAAAGTTGATCTAGTAAAGGTGACTAAGGATCCAAAAAGGTCAAACAAAGTCACAAATAAGGTTACAAGGGGAGTTAGCCCTACGAGTGACCTAGTAGAAGTGACCAAGGCTTCTAAGAAGCCTAGAAAGGTCCTTAAGAAGGTATCTAGGGAAGTTATCCCTAGTGAGTACCTAGAGCATCCAAGGAGCACCAATAGGTTTTGGGTTCCTAGGAGCATATTCTCTACACCCTAGATGGGTTTAGAGAGTGTCAACTCCAATAGGAAGGGGAGTTAACCCAACCTTGTTAAAGTTGACACTTGAGAGCATTTTCAAGGTTATTGTTAACCTTTGAAAATGAAAAGATTGTAGGGTTACTTTTTGAAAGAGTAATATATGTGCCAAAATTTGAAGAGGTGAACTTAATCTAACTTGGCACACTTAAGAAAAGTATAAGAAAAATCAAGTTAGAATTTTGATACTTTCTTAAGGAGTTAAGAGAAAACCCATGCTTTAATCAAATGTGATTAAAGCCTTGAAGAGCAAAAATGTGTCAAAATTGAGGAGTTAAATCTAATTTAAACTGACACATTTAGAAAAGGATAAGAAATGCCAAGTTGGGGGTTTGACATTTTCTTAGAAGGCTAAAGGCGAATCTAAGCCTTAATTTGATTTCATTTACTCTTTAAAAGAGTAAAATGTGCCATACTTTGAGAAATTTATTTAATTTAAAATGGCACAAATTTAGAAAGGGAAAAAGAAATGTCAAAATTGGGTTTGGCACACTCTTGATGAAATTGGGCAATCAAGAATTTAATTTTAAGGTTTAGCTAAGAATTAAGGATACTTAGATAGATCATCTAGGTATATTTTGTCTATGCTAAAATTCCATGATTGTTTGCCCATCATATGTCATGACATCATATTTATTTTTGCATTCATAATTATTATGAAAAATACAAAAATATCATGTCATGTCATACATACATCATGTAACTATAGCATGCTTTTCTTTTGAAAATTACTTATTTTGATGTATGTCATTGATCATCATGCATTATGTTAATTTCTTTGTAATTAAGGACAAAAGGAATTTATTAAGAATGGTAAATATCCCAACAAGTGGGATTATACCAAATGACATCCTAGGTGGGTGATCATAAGTCTCTTAATGCCTAGATAGATATGCATGCTCCCTTAGTTTAGGGCCAAACCAAATATACATCTCACAAAGAATCATAAGGTGACTTGTATGTGTTTTAGTACACATTAGATTCAAGTGAGATGTTAGGATGGTGAACAAAACTCAAGATGTTGATTTAGTGCATCTTGTTGAGTTTTAGGTTCATCAAAACACATAGTTATGTGTCTTCCAATCATTGGGAAAGCTAATGTACAAGTCATGTGCATTGAGCCCAAAGAACATGGTTGGATATTGGTTTAGAAAATCTTTTAAAATGCTTTTGGAAAACCTTGGTGAAGACTATCTTTTGATAGCAATCATCATTGAATAGTTGAGCACAAACTTGGAAGAAAACACTAGAGTTTTTACAAGTTTCAAAGTTTATATCAATCTTTGAAAATAGGAAGTATTTTCATAGAAAACTATTTTTTATTGATAGTATATACCCTAAGTAGTGTCTACATGAATTTTCATGATTTTTAGATTTTTGTAGAATTTTTGGAGAGTTTCTGAAGTTCGCAGAAATTGAATTTCAGGAAATCAAAAACCCAATCGATCAGCCAATCGATTGGATTGGATTCAATCGATCAGCTGATCGATTGGGAAGCCAATTCCCGCGAACAGAAGGGTAGTGAATCGATCAGCCGATCGATTGACCCAGTCTGGATCGATTCCGAGGGAATTTCTATGAGCAGTAGCTTGCGGAATCGATCAATGGATCGATTGAAGTGATTTCAATCAATTGAGTCCCAACTTCAATCGATTAGGAAGTTTGATTTTGGCTGGAAAAGCCTGATTTCAGCACTTCAAGTCACTGCAAGTCCCGTTAACCATTCCAAACCCCTTGGAATACATTTGTATACATTTAGGGGGAGTTTTCATGTGAAAACAAGTATGGATTGGTTAAGAAATACCAAAGTGATGTTTAGGATAAGGTTTAGTTTCAATTCTGAATTTTGGAACCTTAAACCTTTAAGTTTTCGTTTTCAAGGGTCATTAACCATTCCTAACCCTTTGGAATGCATTTGTATATACTTAGGGGGAGCTTTCATGATGAAAATAAGCATGGTTTGGTTAATGTCGACTTAAGTGAAGTTTAGGTTGAGGTTAGTTTCATTATTGAATTTTGAACCTCAAAACTTCGAGTTTTGATTTTCCTAATTATTTAGGAACCCCAAGTCATTGTTGGTGCAATGATAGAAGTTTGACCATGTTTTTAGGGGGAGTTACTCTTTGAAAACATAAAAATATTTTCAAAGACCTTGGAAGGTGGGTTAAACCTTCGTGATGAATTAATACTCAGGGTCAAGTATTGGAGAGCAATGGAAGGTTGGTTATCTTCATTGCTAGGATGTTAAATTCTCTTGGATGAGCATTTTGGAGTAGATGTTTGCTCAAGGGGGAGCATTGGGTTCAATGAGGGGGATCGGACCTTCATTGGTAAAATGAAAAATGCTCTTGGATGAGCATTGAGAAGAATATTACTACTCAAGGGGGAGCATTGGATACAATGAATGGGATTTCCATTGGTCAAATGGTGAATGATCTAGGTTGAGCATTGTGGAGTCAAGTAGAGCTCAAGAGGGAGCTTTGGAGACAATGAAGGGTATGTGATCTTCATTGTAAGGTTAACTCTTATGGGGAAGAGTTGTTTTCTATTTTTGATATGTGACAAAAGGGGAGAATTGAAGGTTAAGTTAGGCCTACATTCATACTTTGTCATGGAAAGGTTAAGGGTATGGGATTTAGCCTTGTGATAAAGAAGAGGTTAAGGGTATGGGATTTAGCCTTGGAATAAAGAAGAGATTAAGGCTATGGGACTTAGCCTTGGTATAAGGAAAAGGTTAAGGCTATGAGATTTAGACTAACTTAGAGGAATTGTCAAACATCAAAAAGGGAGAGATTGTTGGGGGAATTTCCCTAGGTCAAGTTTGACCAGTTTGACTAAGCTTGAGTTGAGTCAAGCTTGAATCGGGATTTGAATTTTGATGCTTGACAATATATGGAGATTGCTAGGGCAATCATCCGTTTGAAACTATATGGAGATTGCTGGAGCAATCGTCCGATTGTGGAGATGGTCAAGGGATTGACCAGGTTGATGAGAAGACAAGTCAAGTGGGTCAATGTTGATCGGAGACTTGACCGGGTAAGTCCTAACTAGAGGTTAGGCAAGAGAAAAGTCAAGTAAGTCAAGGTTGATAGGAGACTTGACTGGGAAAGTCCTAATTGGAGATTAGGCAAAGGTAAGTCCAACAGGAAGGTTGGCAATAGTGAAAATTCAAGTAGGTCAGTGTTGACCAGACTTGGTGGTGAAAGTCCTAATAAGTGAGATCAGACAATTGGAAAGTCCTAGTATGGCTAGGCAAAGGGAAAGTCCTGGTGAGGAGCCAGGCAACTAGAAAGTCCAAGTGTGATCTTGGCAAAAGAAAAGTCCTGGTGAGGAGCCAGGCAATAGGAAAGTCCAAGTGTGATCTTGGCGAAGTGAAAGTCCTGGTGAGGAGCCAGGCAATTAGCAAGTCCTAGGGTGATTTGGCTAGGAGAACCCAACAACTAGGATGAGGTCGATCGAAGCTCCAGAAGGCAAGACATGAAGGATGGGGAGATATCTGAGGGACGCAAAGCTAATGGAGGAGGCTAGAAGGCTAGTTCGAGGTTGGTCAAGAGTGGCCAAATGCTAGGCATGGATACCCCACAGGTTATGGTTGACTGGGAGATGGGTTTGGGACCTTGAACTTGAGTTTGAGGCAAGTTCAGGGTGTTCAATTGATCGATCGATAAATTGAACCAGTGTCCAATCAATCGGTCGATCGATTGAACCAGTGTCCAATCGATCGGTCGATCCATTGGAGTGTGCTGCGAGGGTGGGATGACTCTAATCGATCGGTTGATCGATTGGGAGCATTACTCGCAAGCACAGAAGCTTTCCCAATCAATCAGGCGATCGATTGGGATCTACTAATCGATCAATCGATCGATTGGGGAGGAGAAGCTATCGCGTGGATGCGAGGGCACATAATGGATTTGAATCGATTGGCCGATCCATTCAGATGGTCCCAATCGATAGGTCGATCGATTGGGAAGTGACATTTGAGTAGGAAACGTGCAATGGATGGCTGGGATTGTGCAGATGTGACATGGCAATCGATTAGAACTAATTTGGATCAATTGGGACACTGTATAAAGCTTGGACGGAGCGTTTTCTTCGATAGAGCTTTACGTTCTTCCTGTGATTTTTTGTGCAATCTTCACCGAGATTCTTCCGATCTTCACCGCCAGTTCTTGAAGGCTCTTGGGGTGCTTCTCCAAGGTTCAAGAGGCAACCTACATCAGCAAGATCAAGCAAGGAGAGGTTTTATTTTATACACTTGTGTATCTTCTTCTTGTTTGAGTGATTCTTGTTGTGAGGTGTTTGTGTAAGGCTTCTCTGCCTTCGGCTGCGATCGAGAAGGAGTGTTTCATAGTGGAGGTGTATGCTCGGAGTGTGGATCCTTGGATTAGTCACCTCTTCTTGAGGTGAATACCAAGTAAATCCTTGAGTTAGCGTTGGTTGTGTTTGTATTAGTATTTCGCTGCATAATATCAAGACAAAGCAACCGACGAAATGACGAGACGCTATTCACCCCCCCCTCTAGCAGGCATATCGGACCTATCAGACCTGAAGATCTGATAGGTAGATCGCATTCTATTCTTTGTGTTGCATTTCTTATTTCAGTTTTTGTTTGAATTTCTACATCTTGAATCTTGTTACTTCTACTTAATTGTTTGCAATTTATGTTCCTTGTCAATTTGTAATTCTGTTTAATGCTAGATTGCTAGTTTCGGTTACTAAGCATTTCCTGGATCTTTACATTTGATCTTTGTGATGGTGAACAAGTTTGAATGATGAATGCTTAACTTGAGATTTTAATTGCTACTGTGAATGAGAATGTTGAATCCTTGAATGATTTATTACTATGAATTTGACTGGAAGATACATTAATTTACTCATTTGATTCAATATTGCATAAGAATCCAAATTTAGTTGATGCTCATTTGGTGAGATGGAAGAGAATCATGTTTAGATGAGATTAACTTTCCTCTGAGTGAATTTTTGAATTAATTAGATGACAACAATTTGTAATGTGAGTCAAATGGAAGTGCTTAGTTGTTGATAGAAGAACTCAATTTGAATCAAATCTAGAATTATCACACACACATTTACTATCTATCCTTGGAAAAATACGACTCGGGACTCGTTGCTACATCTCTTTTATTGAGTTTACTTTGGTTCTTAATCTTTATAAATTTGGAGCGCCTAGTGGCATGTGAAAAGGCTCACTGCATGATAATAAAGATGAGTGGTACTACTCTTGGAATCAGATGTTAATTAATTGAGTTGTCAGTACTCATTTAATTAACGGACATATGATATCTTAAACACAAGGAGATTAACACACTCATGATAAGAAGGAGCCCATATTGTAATATGGGATTGGTGTGGTAGTTCAATAATAACCCTTTTGTGGTATGGGTTATTATTGATGGACTTGAGTTGGGTGTTCGGGTCAAACAAAGGAAGCCCAAGCCCTTCAGGAGGCCTAAACCAATTCCTCCTCTAGGTCCCTATTGTAGCCTATATATAAAGCCTTGCATCCACTGATAACCATGATTTTGCTACATTATTTTGATTCATAATGCATACTTTGAATGATCTTCTCATAGATTGAATTTATATTTTCATCATGTTTCATTAATTATATTTAATTTGGACTTAATTACAAATTAGTTTATTATCATGGTATTTGATGCTAATATTTGATTATTACTTTATAGGCATCAAAAAGGTCAAGGACCCTATCAGATCAGACCACATTTGGGCTCAAATCTAGGGCTAAACAAGTCGATCAAGCCTTGAATCTATTTGGATCGTCCATTGAAGATCGGAGAGATCTGAGTCATCCGTCAAGAATCTGGTCCATCCAAGCCAAGAGGAAGTATATTATAGCCATCGATCAAGATCTAGATCTTTTGATCCAGATCTGAAGTCATCCAACCATTGATCAAGACTCGAAGCTTGTGGGCCATCCGATCAAATTTGAGATGGATATAAAACGCGAGAAGCTATAGTGCATCCTTCTTCTTCAGCCACGCCTGAAGCTTCCATTCCTCATCTAGATTAAAGATCTACTCCTCTTCATCGACTCTGAGAGTTGAGTTTCTGGCGATCAATAGCAAGGGTTTAGAGTGCGACAGAGGGCGTTCCCCAGCCCGTGATTTTTGGCTTCTGCATTCATAGGCGGAGCACAATTCAGTGGTCGTTCTCTGATTTGAGCTCCCAACACCCCACGGATGTGACAGAGGGCATTCCCCAACATTTCTGATTCCTCTACATCTTAGCATTCATTCGCGACTCCAATCGACTGATCAATCGATATGGATTAGTGTTTGCAGACTCAAATTCTTCTGATTTTTATGCGCTGAATGTTTCTACTGATCTAGAGCTTGAAGGGCGTTCCTAGGAGCACTGTACATCTTCTGTTACTAGCAAGGAACGCAGATCCTCTTTGTTGAGTGCTTGATGGGCGTTCCCAATAGCTTCTCTGCTTCACGGCAGAGAGGAGAAGTGTGGATCCGGGGTTTGGATATAGAATGTCATCTTTTCTTGTTTTCTTTCGATTCATTATGTCTGTGCTCAGATCTGAAGATCTGATAGGTAGATCCCATTCTATTCTTTGTGTTGCATTTCTTATTTCAGTTTTTGTTTGAATTTCTACATCCCCAATCTTGTTACTGCTACTTAATTATTTTCAATTTATGTTCCTTGTGAATTTGTAATTCTGTTTAATGCTAGATTGTTAGTTTCGGTTACTAGTTAACAATTCCTGGATCTTTACATTTGATCTTTGTGATGGTGAACAAGTTAGAATGATGAATGCTTAACTTGATATTTTAATTGCTACTGTGAATGAGAATGTTGAATGCTTGAATGATTTATTACTGTGAATTTGAGTAGAAGATACATTAATTGACTCATTTGATTCAATGTTGCATAATAATCCGGATTTAGTTGATGCACATTAGGTGAGATGGAAGAGAATCATGTTTAGATGAGATTGACTTTCCTTTGAGTGAATTCTTGAATTAATTTGATGCCAACAATTTGTAATGTTAGTCAAATGGAAGTGCTTAGTTGACCATGTTGATAGAAGAACTCAATTTGAATCAAATATAGAATTATCACACACATATTTACTAGCTATCCTAGGAAAAATATGACCCGAGACTCGTTGCTACATCTATTTTATTGAGTTTACTTTGGTTCCCAATCTTTATTAATTTGGAGCACCTAGTGACATGCAAAAAGGCTCACTGCATGATAATATAGTTGAGTGGTACTACTCTTGGAATAAGATTTTAATTAATTGAGTTGTCAGTAACTCATTTAATTAACGGGCAAACGATATCTTAAACACAGGGAGATTAATGCACTCATGATAAGAAGTAGCTCATATTGTAATATGGGATTGGTGCGGTAGTTCAATTAATAACCCTTTAGTGGTATGAGTTATTATTGATGGACTAGAGTTGGGTGTTCGGGTCAAACACAAGAAGCCCAAGCCCTTCAACAGGGCCTAATTCAATTCCTCCTCTAGGTCCCTATTGTAGCTTCTATATAAAGCCTCACATCCACTGATAACCATGATTTTGTAACATTATTTTGATTCATAATGCATACTTTTATTGATCTTCTCATAGATTGAATTTATATTTTCATCATGCATATTAGATGCTAATAGGTTGTTTTTAATTTTGGACTTAATTGCATATTAGTTTATTATCATGGTATTTGATGCTAATATTTGATTATTACTTTGTAGGCATCAAAAGGGTCATGGACCCGATCAGATCAGACCACATTTGGGCTCAAATCTAGGGCTAAACAAGTCGATCAAGCCTTGAAGCGATTTGAACCGTCCATTGAAGATCGGAGATATCTGAGCCATCCGTCAAGATTCTGGTCCATCCAAGCCAAGAGGAAGTGCATCATAGCCATTGATCAAGATCCAGATCTTTTGATCTAGATCTGAAGTCATCTAACCGTTGATCAAGATTCGAAGCTTATGGACCGTCTGATCAGATTTGAGAAGGATATAAAACGCTAGAAGCTACAGTGCATCCTTCGAGCTCGGGCATTTTCGTGACAATCGACACCGTTCATCCTTCTTCAGCGACGCCCGAAGCTTCCATTCCTCATCCAGATTCATGATCTACTCCTCTTCATCGACTCATAGAGCCGAGTTTCTGGCGATCAACAGCAAGGGTTTGGAGTGCGGTAGAGGGCGTTCCCCAGCCCACGATTTTTGGCTACTGCATTCATCGGCGGAGCACAATTTAGTGGGTGTTCCCCTATTTGAGCTCCTAGCACCCCACAGATGTGCCAGAGGGCGTTCCCCAACATTTCTGATTCCTCTAAATCTTAGCATTCATTCGCAATTCCAATCGACTGATCAATCGATATAGATTAGTGTTTGCAGACTCAAATTCATCTAATCTAATGTTTCTGCTAATCTAGTGCTTGAAGGGCGTTCCCAGGAGCATTGTACATCTTCTGTTACTAGCAAGGAATGCAGATCCTCTTTGTTGAGTGCTTGATGGGCGTTCCCAATAGCATCCCTGCTTCACAGCAGAGAGGAGAAGTGTGGATCCAGGGTTTGCATATGGAATGCCATCTTTTCTTATTTTCTTTCGATTCATTATGTTTGTGCTCAGATCTGAAGATCTGATAGGTAGATCACTTTCTATTCTTTGTGTTGCATTTCTTATTTCAGTTTTTGTTTGAATTTCCACATCCTGAATCTTGTTACTTCTACTTAATTATTTGCAATTTATGTTCCTTGTGAATTTGTAATTCTGTTTAATGTTAGATTGTTAGTTTCGGTTACTAGTTAGCAATTCCTTGACCTTTATATTTGAACTTTTTGATGGTGAACAAGTTTGAATGATGAATGCTTAACTTGAGATTTTAATTGCTATTGTGAATGAGAATATTGAATGCTTGAATGATTTATTATTGTGAATTTGAGTAGAAGATACATTAATTGACTCATTTGATTCAATGTTGCATAAGATTCTGAATTTAGTTGATGCTCATTTGGTGAGATGGAAGAGAATCATGTTTAGATGAGATTGACTTTCCTTTGAGTAAATTCTTGAATTAATAAGATGCCAACAATTTGTAATGCGAGTCAAATGGAAGTGCTTAGTTGACCTTGTTGATAGAAGAACTCAATTTGAATCAAATCTAGAATTATCACACACACATTTACTAGCTATCCTTGGAAAAATACGACTCGGGACTCGTTGCTACATCTCTTTTATTGAGTTTACTTTGGTTCCCAATCTTTATTAATTTGGACCGCCTAGTGACATGCGAAAAGGTTCACTGCATGATAATAAAATTGAGTAGTACTACTCTTGGAGTCAGATGTTAATTAATTGAGTTGTCAGTAACTAATTTAATTAACGGACATACGATATCTTAAACATAGGAAGATTAACACACTCATGATAAGAAAGAGTTCATATTGTAATATGAGATTGGTGTCGTAGTTCAATAATAACCTTTAGTATTATGGGTTATTATTGATGGACTTGAGATGAGTGTTCAGGCCAAACACAGGAAGCCCAAGCCCATCAGGAGGCCTAAACCAAATCCTCCTCTAGGTCCCTGTTGTGGCCTCTATATAAAGCCTCGCATCCACTGATAACCATGAATTTGCTACATTATTTTGATTCATAATGCGTGCTTTTAATGATCTTCTCATATATTGAATTTATATTTTCATCATGTTTCATTAATTGTATTTAATTTTAGACTTAATTGCAAATTAGTTTATTATCATGGTATTTGATGCTAATAATTACTTTGTTGGCATCAAAAGGGTCATGGACCCGATCAGATCAGACCACATTTGGGCTAAAATCTAGGGCTATACAAGTCGATCAAGCTTTAAAGCGATTTGGACCGTCCATTGAAGATCGGAGAGATCTATGTCATCCGTCAAGTATCTGGTCCATCCAATCCAAGAGGAAGTACATCATAGCCATCGATCAAGATCTAGATCTTTTGATCCATATCTGAAGTCATCCAATCGTTGATCAAGACTCGAAGCTTGTGGACTGTCCAATCAGATTTGAGAAGGATGTAAAACGTGAGAAGCTACAGTGCATCCTTCTAGCTCGGGCATTTTCGCGACAATCGACACTGTTCATCCTTCTTCAGCGACGCCCGAAGCTTCCTTTCCTCATCCAGATTCAAGATCTACTCCTCTTCATCGACTTAGAGAGCTGAGTTTTTGGCAATCAGCAGCAAGGGTTTGGAGTGCGGTCGAGGGCATTCCCCAACCCATGATTTTTGGCTTCTGATTTAATCGGTGAAGCACAATTCAGTGGGTGTTCCCTGATTTGAGCTCCCAGCACCCCACGGATGTGCCTGAGGGCGTTCCCCAGTATTTCTGATTCTTCTACATCTCAGCATTCATTCGTTATTCCAATCGACTGATCAATCGATCTAGATTTGTGTTTACTGACTCAAATTCTTTTGATCTTTGTGCGCTGAACATTTCAGCTAATCTAGTGCTTGAAGGGCATTCTCAAGAGCATTTGTACATCTTCTGTTACTAGCTAGGAACGCAGATCCTCTTTGTTGAGTGCCTGATGGGTGTTCCCAATAGCATCTCTGCTTTACGGCAGAGAGGAGAAGTGTGGATTCGGGGTTTGGATATGGAATGTCATCTTTTCTTATTTTCTTTCGATTCATTATGTCTGTGCTCAGATCTGAAGATCTGATAGGTAGATCGCATTCTATTCTTTGTGTTGCATTTCTTATTTTAGTTTTTCTTTGAATTTCTACATCCCGAATCTTGTTACTTCTAATTAATTGTTTGCAATTTATGTTCCTTATCAATTTGTAATTCTGTTTAATGCTAGATTATTAGTTCCGGTTACTAGTTATCAATTCCAGGTTCTTTACATTTGATATTTGTGATGGTGAACAAGTTTGAATGATGAATGCTTAACTTGAGATTTTAATTGCTACAGTGAATGAGAATGTTGAATGCTTGAATGATTTATTACTGTGAATTTGAGTAGAAGATACATTATTTAACTCATTCGATTCAATGTTGCATAAGAATCCGAATTTAGTTGATGCTCATTTGGTGAGATGGAAGAGAATCATGTTTAGATGAGATTGACTTTCCTCTGAGTGAATTCTTGAATTAATTAGATGACAACAATTTGTAATGTGAGTCAAATGGAAGTGCTTAGTTGACCTTGTTGATAGAAGAACTCAATTTGAATCAAATCTAGAATTATCACACACACATTTACTAGTTATCCTTGGAAAAATACGACTCGAGACTCGTTGCTACATCTCTTTTATTGAGTTTACTTTGGTTCTCAATCTTTATTAATTTGGAGCGCCTAGTGACAAGAGAAAAGGCTCACTGCATGATAATAAAGATGAGTGGTACTACTCTTGGAATCAAATGTTAATTAATTGAGTTGTCAGTAACTCATTTAATTAACGGGCATACGATATCTTAAACACAAGGAGATTAACGCACTCATGATAAGAAGGAGCTCATATTATAATATGGGATTGATGCGGTAATTCATTAATAATCATTTAGTGGTATAGGTTATTATTGATGGACTTGAATTGGGTGTTCGGGTCGAATACAGGAAGCCCAAGCACATCAGGAGGCCTAAACCAATTCCTCCTCTAGATCCCTATTGTAGCCTCTATATAAAGCCTCGCATTCACCCATCCACAACTTGGTTTTGGTTTGGTTTTCTATACCTCCCTAGGGTTTGCGACAAGGCTATAAGAAGGAGTAAGTGTTGCCCCCTAAAATCTAATGTTCACACAATTCTCTTCTCTTCTCCTAGGGTCGGCGGCACACATCCTCCTCCTCGTGGTCGACGCCCCTCCCCTCCTCCTTACTTAGGGTCGTCACCCCTCCACATTGCCAAGGGTCAGCGCCCCTCTTCCTTGCTATGGTCAGCGCCCCTCCTTGCTAGGATCTCTTGGTGGGCAGCGGATTGGAGAAGAGGAAGAAGAGGAGAAGGAAGAAGATTAGTAGGCATCCCATCCTAGAGATTCCTTGGTGGCCAGTGGTTTGGAAACAAAGAAGAGAAGAATGGTGGTTTGTCTTGGTAGATCGTCGGCCACACGACGTCCAAGAAGAGGAGAAGAATATGGCAGAAGATCAAGAGGTCTTTAGTTACAAAGGAAAGGTACAACTAGTTCTTTAATTCTGCTGCGTAATTAGTTTAGTTTTCTTTGTATCGATTTTGAATACAGCACAAGGGGCCAGCGATCTTGTACTTCGATAAAGGTGTGCTTTGATCCATTAAGAACTTGCTTGATTGATCAAACACATGTCTGATTGAACATGCGGGTTGTTAGGAAAAGTTCTATTCTTGTACAATTTTTGTACAGGTAAATTTAAACAGAAAGGAATTCCAGCACCTTCAATGGATATGAGATATCAGGTTGACACATGGGTATATATTAGAGAATATATACTGAATGACCCATCATGAGAATATTTCATGAATCATTATATGAGTGTCATAAACATTCTCATGTAACTATTGGTATGAATAGTCCTTAGACTTGAAGTCACTACAGTTCCCTACATAAGGAGTTGTGTACTTTAGTATCAGTAAACGTCACCTGCAATAAGGTGGACTATAAAGTCAATTACTGGGTATGCAATAAGTTATACAGAGGGATGTGAGTGATGTAGATGGGATCTATCTCTTCTATATAACGGAAGTGATATTTGTGAGCCTCTTGATTAGTAGGACACAAGAATGCATGTCCATGCTCAAGCGAGTCAATATGCGATATTGAGCTTATTTCATTGAGTGTGTCTACTTAGAGATCAAGAAACACAAAGATTGATAAGAGGATGACACATTCTATGCCTCATTAATCAATTTAGATATCAAGGATAGAAGGATTGAGTTATACAAGATAATAAACACGGAAATGTTAGGTCGGATCTCGACATTCTCGTCACTTGGGTAGCAATGATGCCTTCCTAGATGCCACTCATTACTTATGTATCCAAAATAGTTTTAGATACATTGCCAATGTTACGAGAGCCTATTAGGTCACACACAAAGAACATGTTGATTTGGAGATGGATTATGAGGTTAAGTTTAAACCGAATTATACACATTGAGTTAGACTCGAATGAATTCAGATTAGACTTATTTAGTAATGGGTTAGACTCATTGGTTTATTAGGTTAATGGCTTATTGGGTTAATGGTTAATCTAATATTCTAAATCCAACCCATTAAGATTAATGAATATTAATAGAAATTAATATATTATCATTAATCGAAAGGAAGATCAAGAGAGAAAAACATTTTTGTATTCATTGGATGAATACAAAAATCATTTGTAAAAGTAACCTTTTGGTGAAGTAACCTATTTGGTAAAGTAACATTTTTGTGAAGTCACCTTATATAGATGAAGTGACCTTTTGGGTGATGTGATTTTCTTGGTTTTAGCTCTTCTTCCTTCTTCCACTCTTGGCCGAAAATTCCACAAGAGGTTGCTAGCATAACCTTTGGTTGTTTCTTTCTCCATTTCATGAGTTCATGAGATGGACGAAGAACGTGTTCATGTGGATACCATAGAGGCATGGACGTGTTGATCGTGCTGAGATCTACATCCTAAAGAAACATTACTATCAGGATTGCGAAGGGTATGCAACAAAGGTATATATCTTTTAACAAAACTTAGTATATGTTTTCCTTTGCATGGATCTTTTGGATAGGAACTTATTTTTCCGTTGCGCTTTTCGGCGTGTTTAGCATTATAGTTCCTTACAGCTTATCCACAGAGCAACAAACAAGCCGAAGTAACCAATAGAGAAATTATCAGAGGGCTTTAAACTAAATTAGATCATGTTAGAGGTAGTTGGGTGGATGAATTACCCAATGTATTATGAGCATATCGGACTACTCGTTGAGAATCAATAGGTATAACTCCTTTTCATCTGATTTATGGTAGTGAAGCTGTGGTCCTGGTCAAAATTGAGGTGGAATCTAATCGGAGATGCCTATATGATGAGGATAATGTTGTTCGACATCTTATGGAGCTTGATCTGATAGAGGAAGTTTGGAACAAGGCAACAGCTCGGATCATATCATATCGCCAGAGGATGAGGCAGAATTACAACAAAAAAGTTATTTCTAGATGTTTTTCAGCTAGGCGATATGGTCTGGAAGTGCATCAAGCCTATCATATATGTTAATAAGCTAGAGACACAATGGGGAGGACCATGCAAAGTAGTACAAAAGCTCACCTCTGGCTTTTATTACCTATAAGGCACTGAAGGCCGTAGATTGGATAGACCTTGGAGTGTAAACCATTTGTAGCCTTATAGAGCTTAACAAGTATGCCTATAATTTACCTTTGTATTTTGTTCAATTTTTTATACCTTTAATGAAGAGTGTAGGTGGATTTATCTCAGTCGAACGTGACTTTAAACTCTATACAGTCAAACATGACTTTAAACTCTATACAGTCAAACACAACTTTAAACTTTATACAACCGAATGTGACTTTAACCTCTCTCCATAGTTGAACACGACTTTAAACTCTCTCCATTGTCGAGCTGCGACTTTAAACTCTCTCCACAGTCGAGTATGACTTTAAATGCTATACAGTCATAAACTCTCTCCACAGTCGAGTATGACTTTAAATGCTATACAGTCAAACTATGACTTTAAACTCTCTCCACAGTCTAATGCGACTTTAAACTCTATATAGTCGAACACAACTTTAAACTCAGGTATGGGTAAGTGTGGTCTCACGCTTATAAGTTCATAACTCTCGAGCGATCAGGTAAGTTCCGAGCACAGGAGCTTATGGTCAGATCATTTCCCTCAACATTATATTTTCGCCCAACTTATTAATCTGTCCAGAAATTAATATGGAAATTGATTATATATATCTGGTCAAGTCATTTCGCTCGGTATTATGTTTTCACCCAACTTGTTATTTCGTCTGGAAATTTATTTTAGAAATTGATTATATATATCTGGTCGGGTCATTTCACTTGACATTATATTTTCGCCTAACTTATTATTTCATCCAGAAATTTATTATGGAAATTGAGTATATATGTATAGTCGAGTTATTTTTCTCAGCATCATGTTCTTGCCCAGCTTATTACGCAGTCCGAAAATTTATCACAAAAATCGCTTATTAAGGGTTGGTTCAATTATTCCCCTCGGCGCAAGTTTCCATCTAGCTCATCATTCAGTCATGGAGTTTATTATGAAAGATGCCCAATAATATACATAAGTTATTATTCAGCGCAATTAATCAGTTTGATGCGAAGAATTCACAGCAGTATGGTCAAGTTCAAGGATCCCTCCTATACTACAATTCATTTGTGTGGATGGGTTATTCTACTCAGTGTTATTGCCTCACTAGGATATTATGAAGGTGGAGATATATTTTGTAAATAACACATGGGGATCTTAATTTTATAAGCAGCATGGGAGTTCTGAAAATACGCAAGGAAAATAGGCGTTGCATAACACCATCTAAGATATAGTTTGGTAATTAATTTTTTATTTTATTTTCATAAATAGATACATTTCCACAGTAAAAGACACAGGTATATTAGTCAAATTTGCTTAAAAGATCTTCAGGGAGCTCCTTGAGAAGTTGTTGTTGATCTATACAGCGTAGAGAAAGGTCTGTTGATAGATGCCCCCCTATTTTTAATTGTTGAATTACTCCCCCAGCCACATAGTTGAGTATTCTTAAAAACCTCTTGGCCAATTTCCCTTTGAAAACAATAGAATCTAGATAAGCTCTCCTCCCTGCATCTATGCGCTCATCCTCTCCAGCTTTATAGGTAGATAATTTAGCCCGAGCATTGTTTGTTTTTGTCTTCGCCAGATCCAATTGGGCTTGTAATGATTCTATCTAGGCTTCTCTTGCCTCTAACTTAGTTTGTTGTTGTAGTAGCATGAAGTTCTTAGTAGATAGCTCCTAAGTCAGTGATGTGCGTAGATTATATACACTTATTTAGCATGTTTTGATGCACATTCACATATTTTACGCATGCTTTGTCTATGCACTTTTACACTCTTTGCCTTACTTTCAGCATAAGTACTCTTCTTTGTTCAGAGATCTAATATTGCGTATTTTCTATCTTCAGGAGACAAATTTAGAGAAGAAATGATGTTCGTGGTTGATCCAGCCAACAAGCAAAGGAAGACAACACTGGCCATGTGAGCCACACGGCCATGCTAAAGGAGCAGGGAGGAAAATGACCTTGGTCGTGTGGAGTAGGTAGGTCGTGTAGCTTCAGCAGAGGAGGAGCTTGACATGGTCATGTGGAGCAGGCAGGTCGTGTAGCTTCAGTAGAGGAGGAGCTTGACATGGCCGTGTGGATCCACACAACCGTGTTATCCAAGTAGCACAAGGCCGTGTTGATCTACACAACCCAAGCAACATCTCCACATGGTCATGTAACATTTCTAGAGAAGAGGCAAGCCCAAACTGTGTGTGCCACACGGCCGTGCAAGGTATCAGAGGCCAAGAATTGCCATGCTGTGTGTTATACACGGTCGTGTGAGCCAGCCAGTAGCAGAGTAGTGCACAGCCATGTGAAGGCCACACAACCGTGTGACCTTAGCCGAGAGGAAAGCAGTTGGGGCCATGTGTGCCACACAGCCGTGGCATGGGTTGTATGGTGCCCATGCCTTGCTCTATATAAAGGGGTTTCTTTACCTTTCAAAGGGGGAGGCTCTCCCTTTTGGGGAGATCAAGTTTGGGGCCAACCTTCACCTTCTACAGCCTTGATCTAGCATTCCAAAGCCATTTCCATCTCTAATTCAATTCTAGAAGCTAGGGATTGGTTCCGAAGATCACTCCTCATCACTAGATAAGCATTTCTAATCTCTTATCTTGATTGGGATTGAAATGTTTGTGAACTCTTTGTATTCAGATCTCTATCTTTATATTATGGAGTAGATCATTATTCTAGGACTAAGGGAGTATTTGTGGTGTGATTTGATGTAAGAATCTTATGGATATGCCAATTTCCTATCTCAATGATGTTGTTATATTTTGTATCTATTTGATCTTGTATGGATTGTTATGTTTGGATTTAATTACCATGCTCGATTGGATGTTTGTGATACTTATGGATCTTGTAGAGGGATCCCCTAGATCGTATGACCGAGGGGCGTTAGTGACAAGCTGCCCCGCTAACAGACATCTAGGGGATCACCTTGAAAGGTGAAGCTAGTCTCTACAAGGAGGTGGAATAGTTGGGTGCATTTATCCCCTATGCCTTTATGTGGATTGAATGGTGATGTGTTTGTATGTCGTATGATCGAGGGGTGTTGGTGACAGGTTGCCTCGCTAACAGACTTTATAGGGATCATGACTATTAAATTACTAGAGGTATAGATAAAAGTTCCTTGTTGCTTGACTTCTACAGGAGAAAACTGGTAACTTCCTACAAATGCATGGCAATTGAGGATAAGAATTGGTAGATGACCTTACATTGATAAATATCACAATGAAATCGAACTCATAGAACTCTCATAAAACCCAACTTCTTACATTTACATTTCTATTTCAATTTCTAGCTACTACTTAATACATTCGTATCCTTTGTCGATTGTTTAGCTAATTCATTGTGAGACATCTCTAGTACTTATAACCAGTCCCTATGGATTAAATATTTTTTTATTACTGATGATGAAACCGTACACTTGCGGTCGTGTAACAAGTTTTTAACGTCGTTGTCAGGGATTACGTCTATAACATTAGAGATAATCATATGATTTAGACTAGACTTTTCTTTTCTTTTCTATTACGTAGTTGTAACTAATCTTAGAAATTCTATTTCCTCAATCTTATCTTTTATTTCTAATTACTTTTCCTACAATTTATCTTGTTGTAATTTAAATTCTGCATTTTATATTTTCAGAATTTCAGTTTTTCCTTGCTTATCAAGCAAAAAGAAAATTTTGTTACTTGTGATCTTGTTCTTTGCATGCGAAGATCTAACCTTGCAGGAGTTTTGTTACCTCTTGATCCATATATTGATGGAACTTTTCATAGGAGGAAAATCTTGCAAAGCAATCAAGAAGAATAAGAACATTCTAATATGGCAAACAAACCACTGAAAGATTATGCAGCATCATATGCCAGGGGGCTTCGTTCTAGTATCACAAGACCATCTATTGAAGCCAACAATTTCGAGATCAAGGTTGCAATAATCACTATGGTACAACAAAATCAGTGTAGAGGTGAACCACACGAAGATCCAAATCAACATCTTGAAACTTTCTATGAAATCTGCAGCACCATGAAGATGAACGGAGTTCCATCGAAAGCAGTGAGATTATTATTATTTGAGTTTTCTTTAAGAGATAGAGCAAAACAACGGTTGAACTCTTTACCAACTAATAGCATAACCACTTGGAAGCAATGTGAGCAACAATTTCTTGATAAATTCTATCCTCCAAGTAAGATCGCTCATATGAGAAATCTAATTGCAAGCTTCAGATAGTCAGACTCAGAATCTTAATTTGAAGCATGGGATAGATACAACAATATGCTCAGACAATGCCCATATCATGGTTTAGAAAAATGACTAGTTTTACATACTTTTTATAATGACATTAACTATCATACTAAGGTATCTCTAGATTCTGTAGCTAGAGGGACACTTATGAATAAAAGTTTAGATGAGGACGATGACATTATTGAGAGTGTAGCGCAAAACCATCACCAATGGGCAACAAAAAGAAGTGGAGGCTATTCATATCCAAACACAGTTAAAGCATCAGGAAAATTTGATGTAGATGCAATTACTTTGATCTCTCAGAAATTAGATGCTCTTACTAAAAAACTAGAAGGTATGGGAACAAATTCTGCATTGGTCAATGCCATAGTATGTTTTTGTGAAACTTGTGGAAGCTCATATCATTCTCAAGACTCATGTCCGTTAGTAGCTATTTCTACACAAATCAATCAATTAGAACAATGTGATGCTATCATGAGTTACAATCAGAAATAGAATAATCCATACTCCAACACATACAACCCTAGTTGAAAGAATCATCCAAATTTCTCTTATAGAAATAATCAAAAACAAGGACCATCCATGGGGTTAGACTGAGCTATCAGCCTGGACAGCAAGGCTATCAATAATAATCTTCTCGAAGCTATCAATTTTCTAAATTGGAGAAAATGATTGAAGAAGTTATGCCCAATCAAAATGAAATGAAGCAAGAGATCAAGCTACTTACTCAAAGAATGGATAATGCAGAGAAGCTCTAGAAAATACAAGATAGCCAAGTTGCCCAGATAGCTTCATCACCTTCAAGAGCATTACAACAATTTCCAAGTAAACCTGATGTCAACCCAATGGAACACTGCAACAAAATTGAACTTAGGAGCAGATGGACCTTGGGAGATCCTCAAGTGACTGCTCCAAAAGGGATGAAAATTCAAAAGAGCTCTCTCCTCCAACACTTGAACAAATTTAGATTCAAGATGAAGAGGAGAGTACCAAGAAGGTTGAAGAGACTCTTTCACTTTACCCTTAAAGCCAAGTAATCCCTTTTCCTCAAAGATTGGTCATGATGAAGAAAGATGAAGAGTTCGACAGATTTTTGGATAAAGTTAAAGATATTTGTATTGAGGTACCTCTGATTGATGTAATTCAACAAATGTCGAAGTTTTCCAAATTTTGAAGGATATTATGTCCAAAAAAAATAAAAAAAAAGGAGACATTGAGACCGTAGCTCTTACTGAAGAATGCAGCACTTTATTTGAGAAGAACACTTCCCCGAAGCTCCAAGATCTAGGAAGCTTTTATATACCTTGCACTATAGGAGTTGTATTTATAGAAAAGGATTTTTATGATTTGGGGGTGAGTGTTAGCCTCATTCCATACTCAATTTGTAATAAGCTATGACTCAAAAATATTAAACTTACTACCACGGTACTACAATTAGCTGATCATTCTTGTTAGGGTCGTTTGGTGCTAGAGGGGGATGAATAGCTCGGCACGCATCTCGTTGCTTGCTTCTTGGTGTTGATATATAGCGGAATGAACAAGAAACAAAACTTACAATGCTAACACAAGGATTTACTTGGTATCCACCTCAAGATGTGGTGACTAATCTAAGGATCCACACACACAAGCACTCTCCACTAAGAAAATACTCCTTCTCGGTAACTACCAGAAGTGGAGAAACCTCGTACAATACTCACACATACAACAATCAACACAAGAAGAAAAATATAATGAATACAAGTGTAAAACCCTCTCTTCTTACTTACTTGTTGCTTGTTGCTGCCTCTTGAACCTTGGAAATGCACCATCACTTGTCCCCAAGAGCCTCCAAGAACTGGCTATGAGTGTCGAGGAAGAGCGTTTGAAGATTAGGTGAAATGTTATAGAGAAGAAGCTTGCCAACGGCTATATACCTCGCGCTCTAAGGGCTCCCAATCAATTGGGCATGCTCCCAATCAATTGCCACGTTAGATCTGCGCCATCCTAGCCGTCCATTGCTTGCTTCCTGTGCAATGGTTGAATCTCAATCAATCAGCTGATTAATTGGGGAGACCTGAATCGATTGATCGATTGATTCAAAATGTCTCTGTGCACTTTGTAGAAAATCTGGAATCGATTGACCAACTGATTCTGTTTGCCTCGCGTTCTGGCGACAAAAACTGAGCCTAATCGATCGGCTAATCGATTGACAACTTTCAATCAATCAACTGATTGATTTAGAAGCTCACTGTTTACTTAGAAACTCTCCCAATCGATTGACTAATCGATTGGGAAAGTTTTGATCGATTACCCAATCAATCAAGATAGTTTTTGCACCAAATCACATCAACCAATCGATTGAATGATCGATTGACCCCCCCCCCCCCCAATCAATTAGCCAATTGATTTCCAAGTAGAAAAATGTGTAGAGCTTGAAACGAGCTTCATTTTGCATCTGAGATCATCTCATTCCAATATCTGAGTCAAAAGTTATGGCCTTTGGAAGTTTACTACATCCGAACTTCCTAGTTCCATGCCAACTCCCTATTAAACTTACGATCGCTAAGTGTTCAGTCAACTTTTGACCCATCTGGACATTCTCTTTCCCAACTTCTCGTTGGACTTCTGATCACCAAGTGTGGTCCTCCTTGACCCACTTGGATTTATCATCTCATGCCAAGTGTCTAGTCCTCCATGACCCACTTGGACTTCTTTCCACTAGATGTCTGGTCACCCTTGACCTATCTAGATTTCCTTGTGCCAAGTATCCGATCAATCCTTTGACCTACTTGTACTTCTCAATAATAGGTGTCCAATCAACTTTGACCCACTTGGATTTTTATGTGCTGGGCTTCACTCACTAGGTCTTTCCATCTACCTAACTTCAATCACTAGGACTTCTCATCTGCTTGGCTTCACTCACCAAGACTTTCACCTAGCTTCACTCACTAGAGTTTTCACCTAGCTTTACTTACCAGGATTTTCCTCTGTCTGGCTTCACTCACCAGGACTTTCAACTAGCTTCACTCACTAGGATTTTCACCTGGCTTCACTCACCAGGACTTTCACAATACCCAACCTCCAGTTAGGACTTTCCCAATCAAGTATCTGGTCAGCCTTGACCTACCTGACTCTTCTTCACACCAATCTGGTTAAACCTTAATCAGAAGAGAATTACACCAGCAATCTCCCCAATCGAACAATTGCACATGTAATCTCCACGTCTTGTCAAACATCGAAACCCAAACATCAAGACTTAGACTTGAGCCAACAAAAGCCTAGTCAACCTGGTCAACCTTGACCCAGGGGATATTGCACCAATAATCTCCTCTTTTTTGATATTTGATAATACTTTTTAAGTTAGGCTAATCCATAGCCTCAGCTTCTTCCTCAAGCTAAAACATGAATGAGGGTTTCCTTCATTCTCTCCCTTTCCTAAAGGGAAAACTCCCTCTTAAGATAATGAAGGCATAGTACAGACCCTGCATTCTCCCCATAACTTTTCTAGAGAGACAAAGGCCTAACTTAAACCCTACATTCTCCCCCTGAAGAATTATCCAACGTTGTTCACAATCTCACATGTTGTTCACAACACCACAATGAAGGTCTCATACCCTTCATTGTATCAAATGCTCACCCTTGAGCATTAATACTCTTCACAATGCTTATCCTAACACATTCATCATTCCAACAATGAAGGTCCCATACCCTACACTGTATCAAATGCTCACCCTGGAATATTAATCCACGTTATAATGCTCATTCTAGAGCATCCATAACTCAACAATGAAGATATTCACTCTCTATTATTTTTTAATGCTCAACCTTGAGCATTTTTCCAAATGAAGGATTTACCACCTTCAATGATTTTGGAAAAATATTTCTATGTTTTTAAAGAATAGCTCCCCCTAAAAACATGCTTTAAACTTTTGTCATTGCACCAATAATGACTTGGAATTCCTAAACCTTTAGGAAATCCAAAATTAGAAGTTTTGAGGTTCAAAAATTTAATATTGAAACTAAACCTCAACCTAAACTTCTACTTAGTCTTATTTAACCAATCCATTCTTGTTTTCATCATAAAAACTCCCCTTAAATGTATACAAATGTGTGTCAAGGGGTTAGGAATGTTTACCTAGACTAAAAATAGTTTAAAATACTGAAATTAGGCTTTTCCCAGCCAAAATCAACACTCCCTATCGATTGAAGTTGGGTCTCAATCGATTGAAACCATTTCAATAGATCCATTGATCGATTCCGTGAGCTTCTGTTCATGGAAATTACCCTTGAATCGATTGGCTGATCGATCTGTTGGGGTTTTCGGGCCCCAAAACCACTTTTTACGTTACGGAAACCCCGAAACCCATGCCACCGGATCCGTGCAAAGTATTAAAATTTCATATACATGTTTTCTACTCCTAGATCTACACTAGATCTACAAGATCAGAGGGTATACCTTTGAAGTGAAGCCCTTCGCGTATCCCGCTCGTCCAAGATTCGCCGGATCTCGAGAGTATCAAAGTAGATACTCCTCTATGTGTATCCACACAAGCAAGAGATGGAGAGAAACCACTAGGATGTGATAGCACCCTTGATGGTCTCGGCAAGAAGGAGGAGAGGGAGAAGAAAATTTGAGGAAGAAGATGGAGGTTTCAAAACAAAATGAAAACTCCCAAGATGATTAAGTGGCCGACCACTTTCATGAGAGGCTTTTAAACCCCATGGAATATCAAGAGTCAAGGCTCTTGATCTCCCTCATGAGGTGGCACACACATGAGCTAGCCTTGATGATGTGGCACATCACCATTAGCCACTTAATGTCAACTCACCAATGAGGTGGCAAATGGTCAAGTCAAACTTGACTCTTCATCTTTCTCTCAAGTCAAGTCAAACTTGACTACTTCTCTCCCTTGGTTGATCTAATCTAACAATTGGTTCAAGTCAATTTTAATTTAATGAATCTCTATTCATTGAATTAAATTAATTAAATGATTCTAAGTCAAAATTAGACTCACTTAACACATGAACCAAATTGAGTCCAACTCAATTAGCTCAATTTGGATTACTCTTAATCTAATTTGGTTCATCACATGAACCTAATCCTTTAGGTTCATCAAATGAACCTAATCTCCATCTAATTGCCCTTTGTGTGTGACCCTATAGGTTCTTGTAACATTGGCAATGCTCCTAAACCCATTTAGAAGCATAGGTAATGAGCGGTATCTAGCAACACATCATTACTACCCAAGTTATAAGAATGTTGAGATCCAACTGTTGGAGTGTATACTTAAAAATTTAGCTTTTGTACACATTTATTTTGAAATAAAGAATCACATTGGTCAAATGTTTAGATTTATTTGTTAAATGTAATTGTTCAATTAATTTATATAGTAGATAACATGGAGTGTGGAGTCACACTTAGAAGATCATGTTGTCGGTTCTCTATAAATTATAAACAGTTGCTCATGACTAAGATGGAAAGGAACAAACCATCAGAATAGACGTAGTGTAATTAAGTATTAGTTTATCTTGACTAATAAATTACACTGATACACTTTAAGTGTATTGAGTAGGATCATTTAGGTAAGTTCTTTTTGTACTGACTTAGTAAAAGAACTAGACCTTAGTTATTATGGAAGTGTGTGCTCTTAATCCTAATATAATAACAAGCATGTATATTTAATATTTATTTCTTTGACTTATCAAAGGGTGAGGTTTAGCTCGATAAATCAATATGCCCGATAAGTTGGGAAATGATATTACTTATAGTATGTGTTGTTGATTCTAGAAGGAATCTGTGTCCTAATTATCTAGGTTGAGAATGTCCCCAAGAGGAGCTCATAAGGATTGCCATGTTAAACCCTGTAGGTGGACCTAATCCAACATGACAATAAAGTTGGGTGGTACTACTCTTGGAGGTAGATATTAATTAAATGAATTGTCAGTAACTCACTTAATTAGTGGACATTCGTAATCTTAAACATAGGGAGACTAACACACTCATGATAAGAAGGAGCCCATAATGTAATTTGGGATTGGTGCGGTAATAACTCTCTAGTGGAATGAGTTATTATCGATGAACTTGAGTTGTGTGTTCGGGGCGAGCATGGGATACTCAAGCTCATCCGATGGCCAAAACCAATTTCTCCTCTAGGTCCCTGTTGTAGCCTCAATAAAGCCTCAAGTCCATCCAAAGAAAAGCCTATCTTGGTGTCAAAGAAGGGGCCGGTTCATTGCTTGGTGACCAAGCAATGGCCGGCCACATATTCTCTAGAAGTGGTCGACCCTTGCCTTGGGCAAGGGGGCCGACCACAATATTTAAATTAGGAAGGTTGTTTTTGAAGTTTTAAATTTCCTCAGATATTTACAATTTATAAAAAGAGAGATTTTAAAAATTTATAAAATTTTCCTAATTTAAATTAGGCCACAAGGTTTTAAAAGAGAGTTGTAAAATTTATAAAACTTTCTTTTAAAAAGAAATATTATTAGAGATGTTTTAAATTTTAAAACTTAGTTTTAAATTTTAAAACTTTCCTTTTAATATCCACATTAGAAAAAAAAAAAGAGTTTGTAAAATTTTATTAGAAGTTTTCTTCTTTTAAATTTTATAAAAAATGTTTCTTTCTTTCCCTTTTAATAAGTGGTCGACCACCTTGCTTGGTGTCCAAGCAAGGGGTCGGTCAAATAATTAAACATCAACAAATAGTTGTTTAATTAATAAATCAATCTAGGATTGATTAATTAAAAGGAAAGAAAAAGGAAAAATTAAAATGAAATAGGAATGAGTCTAATTTTTTATAAAACTCTTTCCATAATTTTCCGTTGGGAAACTAATATAAAAAGGGGGGAAGGGGAGGCCTTGAAAAAAAATAACAATTGATATTGTGTTGTTGGAGATCATCAAGTGGCCGGCCCCTCTCCCTCTCTTCCCTTTGCTCTCTTTTGCTCCTTTGTGGTGGTGGTGGCCTAATTCTAGAGAAGGAGGAGAAGCTTTCCGGGTGGTGTTCGTCTTGGAGGATCGTCGCCCACACGACGTCTAAGAGGAGGCGAGGGATACAGCAGAAGATCTCGAGGTTTTTAGCATACAAGGAAGAGGTATAACTAGTATTTAATTTCCGCATCATACTAGTTAATTTTTCTTTGTATAAATACCAAATACAAGAGGCATTCGATTCTTGTTTTTCGAATTTAATTTCGATGTTGTGTTCTTTTTCTTTTTTCCTTGTGATTTGATTGTTCCTTTTGGTTAACCTAGAGTTATATAAGGAAATTAAATATTAACTTTCCTTAAAAGGCTTTGTCTAATCGGTGGTGGTTGCTCCCATATCCAAGAAGGCAAAGTGCCTCGTCATGCAGTACTGGAAGCCAATTTTGGAAACTAATATTTAATTGAATTTATAACCTAGGTGATTTGGATCAAACGTGTTACGTTCCGCAGGAGATCCAAATCTAAACCTAAAAGAACATATAAGTTAAACTTTGAATCAAACGTGTTAAGTTCTGCAGGAGATACAAGTTTAACTTAAAAGAACACGTGGTAGCTAGGAAAGGTTCAGATCACGTACAAAATTTTTGTACAGTAGAGCCATTGTGTTTTCCGAGTAGCAACCAACAATTGGTATCAGAGCTAGGGATTTGCCTCTGTGTATTTGGTATTAGTTTAATTATGCACATGTCATACATAATTTAGGCAGGTTAATAGTAGGATGTGCTAATTTTGTGGATGCAAGATCCAACTATTATGGCTTATAGTTATTATGTGTGTGATTGGACCCTTGGACATGTCAAGGGCATTTATTATGTGTGCATGATTGTATTATAAAATATAGTAGGAGCTGTATTTAGTTTTATTAGGATTTTATTTTTTGATCTAGATACATGTACATTCCTTTTATGGAATATAGGATCGATGGATGTAAATTTTATTTTATGTTCGATCTAGTTTACATGTACATTCCTTCGAGGAATATAGGATCGAAAAATGTAAAATTCTATTTATGTCGCGGATCGAATCTTGCAAGACGTGGAACCTATTGAGGATCAGAGTGGCGCAGCGGAACAAGGAGCAAGATGGATGCGACATCTAGACCCGGTGGCGGTGGCCAAAGATGGCAGCAGCTAGGGATGACGACACACGGAGGACAACAATAGATAAAAGTCATAATAGTTGAAAATTAGTTTGTCTATTTATTGCTTTTGTATTGTGCTATGTGTGAATGTTAGTGTACATGTTTAGTAGGCTAGCATCATCAAAATTCCTCACTTTAAATAACTAAGTGGGAGAGGAATTTATTTTAGTGAATTCCACGGTCTCCATTACTGGTTTGTAAGTGATGCAAACAAACTTGCGTGTTGGCTCTGAGTGCCTTCCTCCATATCGGATGAGTTTGTTTGCGGATCACTAGACCAAACTTCCATTTCGGATGACTATAGGAAATTAATTAAGAGCATGTGATCTTCCTCATCAGAAGGGGCACAATCTTATTAATGGACTTAGTGTCAAGTAATGGTATACACTTAGGCATGTCTAATAGTATCCTCCCCATCGGAGTCACTGCTATTATTTGTGTGACCGAAGGAAACCAACTATTAATTTTATTTGTCAAAAAGTTAGGTTGACAAGATAATAAAATTAATGGGATATACCCTCCTTTTACAAATGTTGAATTTGTATACGTCCACACTATCGTGGCATACAAAATTCACGGTGTTTTAAGGTGTTGGTTAATTTAAAATAGTATTGTTTGAGGAATCAATATTATTCTAAATTTAGAGTTCTGACCAAAATTTATTTTGTGATTCTTAGGATGACTTTCAACCCACTGGCCATTATTCTAAAAGAAAACAGACTTACTGGTCCCAACTATATAGATTGGAAAAGAAATCTGGACATTGTTTTAACTGCTGAGGGCTATAAGTTTGTATTGTCAGAGGAATGCCCAGAAACACCTAGCAATGATTCTACCCCAGAGGAGATTCAACATTATAGTAAATGGGTAAAAGCTGATGAGATGGCGCGATGTTACATCTTGGCTTCGATGTCAAATGTATTGCAACATCAGCATCAGGACTTACCAACAGCCTATGATATAATGAACAATCTCAAAGAACTCTTCGGACATCAGAATCGGGCTACTAGGCAAGAGGCAATGAGAAAACTGATGACAACCACCATGACTGAGGGGACTCCCGTGAGGGATCATATTCTCAAGATGATGGCTTACTTAAACGAAATACAAGTTCTTGGAGGGGAAATTGATGGGGAAACCCAGGTCGATATCATCCTCCAAACGCTGCCCAGAAGTTTTGAACTATAATATGAATAAAAGGATGTATTCATTGGCGGAACTTCTGACAGAACTTCAGGCAGCCGAAGGGTTGTTTCGTCAACATTCTCAAATTCACTATGCTGAAAATGGTTCTACTTCTAAGCCGAAAGGCAAGAAGAAGAAGAAACAAAATGTCTCAGCAAAGAAGGTGAATAAACCTCAAGGTGCAGGACAAAAAGCTGGAATAAAGAAGCCGAAGGACAAGTGCTTTATTTGCAAGCAGACTGGACATTGGAAGGCGAACTGTCCTCGTAGGAAACAGAACAATAAAGGTATATCTCATACTCTAGTAGTTGAATCATGTTTAGCGGTGTTATCTACCAGCACATGGTGTGTAGATACAGGAGCCACTGATCATGTCTGCAATTCTTTGCAGGGGTTCCAGGAAACCTGGTGACTATTTGATAAAGAGATAACTGTCTACATGGGTAATGTTACTAAGGTGGCGGCTGTTGTAGTGGGAGACGTCTACTTATCATTTGATAGAAATAGAAAATTGGTTTTAAGGAATTGTCTTTATGTACCCAGTTTTAGAAAGAATTTAATTTCAGTTTCTAAACTGTATTTGGATGGATATTCAGTTTCCTTTAGTAACAATGTGGTTATAAAGAGAAATAAAGTGATTATCTGTTCTGGTGCATTGGTTGGCAATTTATATACTTTAAATCCAATTTCTCCCACAAAGCAAAATATGGAAATTAATAACACATCTTCTAACTCTAATAATAGAAAAGAACCTTTGGAAATGAACCAAACACATCTTTGGCATCTAAGGCTTGGCCATATTAACTTAAGTAGGATTCAAAGGCTTGTAGCCGATGGACTCTTGGGTCCATTAGAGTTGGAAAACTTTCCAACGTGTGAATCCTGCTTGGAAGGTAAGATGACCAAGAGAACTTTTAAGGCCAAGGGGTATAGAGCCAAAGAAGCGTTAGAATTGGTTCATTCTGATTTGTGTGGTCCTATGTCTATCCGAGCTAGAGGTGGCTTTGAATATTTTGTCTCTTTTATAGACGATTATTCAAGATATGGATACATTTACCTAATGCGCCGCAAGTCTGAGTGCTTTGATAAGTTCAAAGAGTGCAAGGCTGATGTGGAGAAATGTCTAAGTAAAAGTATCAAGACACTACGGTCTGATCGTGGTGGCGAATACCTCTTAGGAGAGTTTAGCAATTACTTATCAGAGGCCGGGATTCAATCCCAATTATCTGCACCTGGTACACCCCAACAGAATGGTGTGGCGGAACGAAGGAATAGGACTCTTATGGAGATGGTTAGATCAATGATGAGTTATTCAGAATTACCAAATTCATTTTGGGGATACGCTCTGGAAACAGCAGCGCACATTCTAAACTTAGTACCTTCAAAATCAGTATCTTCTACTCCCACAAAATTATGGAATGGGCGGAAGCCCAGTCTAAGACATATTCGGATTTGGGGTAGTCCAGCACATGTGCTGAAACAAGATGCTGATAAGTAAAATCTCGTACAGAAGTTCATATGTTTGTGGGGTATCCCAGATGAACGAAAGGTGGTTTATTTTATAGTCCTAAAGACCAGAAGGTCATTGTTAGCACCAATGCCCAATTTTTAGAAGAAGAATATATAATGGATCACAAGCCCAGTAGTAAAATTGCTCTAGAAGAACTTAGAGAGGACACGTCTACTTCAGTACCAACAGTACAAGATGAAGTACCACAAGAGACTGCAACATGTGTCACACATGATACACAACCACAGACGGTGCCTCATCGTAGTGGGAGGGTTGTAAGGCAGCCCGAGAGATTCATGTTTTTGGGTGAGTCTTCGGACTTGATCCCAGGCAAACATGAACCAGATCCCCGGACATATGATGAAGCACTCCAAGATATAGATGCAGTATCTTTACAAAAGGCAATGAATTCCAAAATATAATCTATGTATTCTAATAAGGTCTGGGAGCTTGTAGAACCAGCTGATGGTGTAAAAGTCATTGGATGCAAGTGGATCTATAAAAGGAAACGAGGGATAGATGCGAAGGTAGAAACCTTCAAAGCAAGGCTTGTTGCGAAGGGGTACACTCAGAAAGAGGGAATCGATTATGAGGAGACCTTTTCGTCGGTAGCTATGCTTAAGTCTATCCGGATACTCTTATCCATTGCCGCTCATATGGATTATGAGATTTGGCAAATGAATGTCAAGACAGCTTTCCTTAATGGAAGTGTTGAAGAAAACATCCATATGAAGCAACCAGAAGGGTTCATTGAAAAGGGCAAATAGCATCTAGTGTGCAAGCTTAATCGGTCCATTTATGGACTGAAGCAAGCTTCAAGATCTTGGAACATCCAGTTTAATGAAGTAATCCAGTCATATGGAATTATTCAGTGTCTGGATGAGTCTTGTGTATACAAGAAGTGTAACGGAAATATGGTGGTATTTCTTGTACTATACATAGATGATATTTTGTTAATTGGCAACAATGTCAAGGTATTATCAGACGTAAGGGTATGGTTGTTCAAACAATTTGATATGAAGGACTTAGGAGAATGTGCACACATCCTTGGGATCAAAGTTATAAGGGATCGCAAGAAAAGAATGTTGTGCCTATCCCAAGCTTTATATATAGATACAATCCTTGCTCGTTTTAGCATGCAAAACTCCAAGAAGGGTTTCTTACCTTTTAGGCATGGAGTAGCCTTATCTAAAGAGATGTCTCCAAAAACATCAAAGGAGATTGAGGACATGACAGCAGATCCTTATCCTTCGGCTGTAGGAAGCCTTAGGTATGCAATGTTGTGTACGAGACCTGATATCTGTTTTGCCGTAGGCATGGTTAGCAGATATCAAAGTAACCCTGGACAAGGACATTGGACTACAGTAAAGTATATATTAAAGTACCTGAGAAGGACTAGAAATTATATGCTAGTTTACCAAGCAGACGATTTACTCCCTGTGGGTTACACGGATTCGGACTTCCAATCAGATAGGGACAACAGTAAGTCTACATCATGCTATGTGTTTACTTTAGGAGATGGAGCCATTGCATGGAGGAGTGTGATAATGGTGGAGCAGTTGTAAACTCGAAGGAACCACGAGCCTATAAGGCAAGTAAACATATAGAGCGCAAGTACCACCTGATATGAGACATCGTCAAGCGAGGAGAAGTTGTCGTCGGCAAGATAGCATCAGCAGATAACCTGGCAGATTCTTTCACTAAGGCCCTTCCGGCGAAAGCTTTTGATCGGCATGTGGAGGGGATGGGAATCAGATGTATGACAATAGATATGGCAGCTTAGACTTTTAGTATAAGTGGGAGATTGTTGGAGTGTATACTTAAAAGTTTAGCTTTTGTACACATTTATTTTGAAATAAAGAATCACATTGGTCAAATATTTACATTTAATTGTTAAATGTAATTGTTCAATTAATTTATATAGTAGATAACATAGAGTGTGGAGCCACACTTAGAATATCATGTTGTCGGTTCTCTATAAATTATAAACAGTTGCTCACGACTAAGATGGAAAGGAATAAACCATCAGAATAGACGTAGTGTAATTAAGTATTAGTTTGTATTGACTAATAAATTACACAGATACACTTTAAGTGTATTGAGTAGGATCATTTAGGTAAGTTCTTATTGTACTGACTTAGTAAAAGAACTAAACCTTAGTTATTATGGAAGTGTGTGCTCTTAATCCTAATATAATAACAAGCATGTATATTTAATATTTATTTCTTTGACTTATCAAAGGGTGAGGTTTAGCTCGATAAATCAATATGCCCGATAAGTTGGGAAATGATATTACTTATAGTATGTATTGTTGATTATAGAAGGAATCTGTGTCCTAGTTATCTAGGTTGAGAATGTCCCTAAGAGGAGCTCATAAGGATTGCCATGTTAAACCCTGCAGGTGGACCTAGTCCAACATGACAATAAACTTGGGTGGTACTACTCTTGTAGCTAGATATTAATTAAATGAGTTGTCAGTAACTCACTTAATTAGTGGTCATTCGTAATCTTAAACACAGGGAGACTAACACACTCATGATAAGAAGGAGCCCATAATGTAATTTGAGATTGGTGCGGTAGTGCGGAATAACTCTCTAGTGGAATGAGTTATTATCGATGAACTTGAGTTGTGTGTTCAGGGCGAGAACGGGATACTCGAGCTTATCGGAAGGCCAAAACCAATTTCTCCTCTAGGTCCCTGTTGTAGTCTCAATAAAGCCTCAAGTCCATCCAAAGAAAAGCCTATCTTGGTGTCCAAGAAGGGGCCGGTTCATTGCTTGGTGACCAAGCAATGGCCGGCCACATATGTAACACCCACAAAATTATAAGATAAGCATATGGGTGTTATTTGCTTTAGAACATAAAAGAAGAAGAATCAAAGAAAAATAAATAAGAGAAATAAAAAGAAGAGGTGAAGGTTTGAACCTTGAACCTCCCACCAAGGATAGAAATAAGATTGTGTATGTTAACCACTAGGATAATGAATAATATGTGAAAGGGAAATGATAGAAATTGTAGTTAAAAGTAAAGATATAATTTAGTAAGGGAACAAGAGAAAAACCAATGAGCTTTCTTTCTCTTGTTTACCTCTTGGTTAAGAAAAAGAGAAGCAAAAGACAAGTTGTCTTTCTCCCTTTTTCCTCTCTATTTTCGTGGAGTTTAAAGAGGATAGTGAAGAGAGGAGTTAAGGGAAGGGAATGAGGACATAAACTCATTAAGAAAATACATGCATGAGATAAGGAGGCAGTGAAGCAAAGTTCATTTTGGTAACTTCCACCTACTTAGCATAAAAAGGGAAGGAACTAAAGGTTTTCATTTTTTTTCCCTTCCCCCTCACCCTTGCCGAGACTAGATTCCTCCCTCATCTCCACAAGCCAAGTTTAGGTTTCTCCCTAAGAGAAAACTAAACTACAAGAAGGAGCCTTCAAGGTGTACCTTTCCAAGCAAGAGAAATCGAAAGGAGTGCTAGAAGAAGAAGCTCCCTACTTCCTCTTCACCAAGGGTACCATTTCTTAAGGATTAACAAGTGATTACTAGGTAAGCTTCCCCTCACCTGTGGTACAATGGTTTTCATGGTTTTCCATGGAGATAGATCGCTTAGAAAACTTAAGATTTTGTTTAAGAAAATTCGGTCAAAAACAAGAAGAAGAGTTTAAGAAAGTTGTGATTAGATATGCTTTCTATTTTTCTTGTGACATGTATTTTATGTAAGAAGTTAATCTACGGTTTCCATGCTAGAATAATTAATGGAAAATTAGTTTTATGATTTACATGTTTCGGCCAAGCATGAACAAGAAGACTAGATAAGTTCAAAACTCAAACTAGGCATGTTTCCTTAATCTTTTAGTTATGTACCCTATGATAATGAGGTTGTTAACTTTTCTCTTACTTGTATATTGTTTGAAACTCCATTTACATGCTCATGAATATTCGGCCAAGTAAGGAGTAAGGGCCTAGGAGAGTTTTAAACCTAAGACCAAGCATGCTAAGATTTTTTCCTAAGACAAGACATGAAGCTAAAATGTTATGCCATGATTGTATGTTAGTTATGAATCTTATTTCATGCTTATGAGGGTTCGGTCATGATGAGAGTTGAAGCCTAGGAAAGTTGAAACCAAGGCTAAGAGGCTCATGACCTTCTTGATGATATAATATGAAACTAGTTGATGTTTTATAGTTGCTTGTTATATAGAATTTTGAATACATGTAACTTTCGGCCACATTAGGTTTTAAAGCTAGTATGTGTAGGTTTTTTTTTAACTAAGTTTACTTATGTTGTTCCTTGTTATGAAGCCATGAAAATTGTGTAGGGTTTCCATGCTCTTGTGCCACTAGAAACTTAATTCCATGATTGTTAAGTTTCGGCCACTACAAGTTTAAAGGGTCTAGGGAAATTTGAATCCAACTTATACATGCTTATGATGTACTTGAGATATATGCTATGAAATGTAGTTGTGGTTCCCATGCTCTCATGTCACTAAAAACTAGTTCCATGATTTACATGTTTCGGCCACTACAAGTTTAAAGGCTTAGAGAAATTAGAACCCAACTTATACATGCTTATGATGTCCTTAAGATATATGCTATGAAATGTAGTTGTGGTTCCCATGCTCTCATGCCACTAAAAACCTAATTCCATGATTGTTAGGTTCGGCCACCTTGAGTTAAGGGGGTCTAGGAAGTTTGAAATTTGAAACAAACATGCTTATGTTGTTCCTCATGAAAATGTATAACATGTTAGCTTAAGGTTCAACACCTCTATGCTACTTGTAACCTAGGATGAGATAAGCTAGGGTTCGGCCATGATATGATTAGAAGCTTAGGAAACTTTGAACCCAAACTAAATGTGCTTAAGTAGTTCCCTATGAAATATAATATGATATGAGTATAGGGTTTACATGTTTACATGTTGCTTAGAACTTGATTCCTCTTCATGAAAGGTTTCGGCCATGAAATAATTGGAAACCTAGGAGGGGTTTAAAATTTAGGTTAAAATGCTTATGATCTTTCTTATGTTAGTATGTGAAGATATCATGAGAATTTTTATGTTTATATGTTGTCTAGAGATCATGTGGACCTTTCATGACTTTCGGCCATATGGGTTTAGTGACTAGATATACCTCACATGCTATGAAGAGATGATATTTAATGATTCCATGAATGGTTATGTCTTTTTAGGATATGTGTTATGTTCTTTCATGTATGCTTATGACCCATGTATGTACTATGTGCTCAAACATGCTTACTTTATGACATGATAAAATGATACGTTCGTTATGCAAGCCTATGATTCATGCATGTGCTGTGTGCCCAAATATGCATGCTTTAAGATAAGTGATAGGTTCATCATGTATGTTATGATTCATGCATGTGCTGTGTGCCCAAATATGCATGTTTTATGATATGTTAAGAAATATGATATGCATGAAATGATAAGAACTATGATATGTAAGTTAAGTCATGCTACTTTACTTTATGTATGGCTTGTACCAAGGGTGGGCTCTATAAGCGCCCCGGGGTCGATAGACTAAGAAACGGGCCTCGTTAGGGATGGGCTCCTAAGTGCCACTAGGCCGATGGACTAAGAAACGGGCCTAGTATATATGCCTTGTAGGGTTCAAGACTTGCTACCTTGGACCTACATAGGACGCGCGTATTTATGTATGTGGTACAAGCCGGGGCCCTAATCATGTTGAGATTATGTTTAAGTATGTATTGTATAAGTTTTCAAAAGACATGTTGCATATGTTGCATGATATATGTCTAGGAGTTTACCATGCTTATACTTTATGATTATGCCATGATACTTTATGTTATGTTATGATATGCCATGATGTATGCTTACACTTTATGATTATGTCATGATACTTTATGTTATGTTATGATATGCCATGATATGCTCTTAACATGATACATTTGTCTTTATGCTTTATGACTTGTGATTTTAATATGCTTGACGGTTTTTGTGAGTAGGAAAGGAACTTACTGAGCCATGAGTGCTCATAGCTTACTTTCTTGTACCACAGATAAAGTCAAGGAATGGATGTACTAGGGGAGCAACAGGAGGGCTTGAAGGATGTGTGCGGTAGTGGACTGGCTAAAAGAAATGACCTGCTTTCATATAATAAGAAATTTGTCATGTTGATGTTTTACTTTATGATTCCATGACTTTAAGTATGTGTTTGGTATTAAGACCCAAAATTTAAGATAAGTATGCTATGTGGACCTTTTATGTCTATTGTGACTTTTAAGTAAGAAAAAGGTTTTTAAATTCTCTAAGTAAGACTTCCGCTGTGTTAAGTATGCAAGTGTCGTCAAGTAACCCCCGTCGCCTTAGCAGGAGGGGCGGGGCATTACAACATATTCTCTAGAAGTGGCAGGCCCTTGCCTTGGGCTAGGGGGTCGACCGCAATATTTAAATTAGGAAGGTTGTTTTTGAATTTTTAAATTTCCTCAGATATTTACAGTTTGTAAAAAGAGAGATATTAAAAATTTATAAAAATTTTCTAATTTAAATTAGGCCACAAGGTTTTAAAAGAGAGTTGTAAAATTTATAAAACTTTCTTTTAAAAAGAAATATTATTAGAGATGTTTTAAATTTTAAAACTTGGTTTTAAATTTTAAAACTTTCCTTTTAATATCCACATTAGAAAAAAAAAGAGTTTGTAAAATTTTATTAGAAGTTTTCTTCTTTTAAATTTTATAAAAAAATTTTCTTTCTTTCCCTTTTAATAAGTGGCCGACCACCTTGCTTGGTGCCCAAGCAAGGGGCCGGTCAAATAATTAAACATCAACAAATAGTTGTTTAATTAATAAATCAATCTAGGATTGATTAATTAAAAGGAAAGAAAAAGAAAAAATTAAAATGAAATAGGAATGAGTCTAATTTTTTATAAAACTCTTTCCATAATTTTCCGTTGGGAAACTAATATAAAAAGGGGGGAAGGGGAGGCCTTGAAAAAAAATAACAATTGATATTGTGTTGTTGGAGATCATCAAGTGGCCGGCCCCTCTCCCTCTCTTCCCTTTGCTCTCTTTTGCTCCTTTGTGGTGGTGGTGGCCGAATTCTAGAGAAGGAGGAGAAGCTTTCCGGGTGGTGTTCGTCTTGGAGGATCGTCGCCCACACGACGTCTAAGAGGAGGCGAGGGATACGGCAGAAGATCTCGAGGTTTTTAGCATACAAGGAAGATGTATAACTAGTATTTAATTTCCGCATCATACTAGTTAATTTTTCTTTGTATAAATACCAAATACAAGAGGCATTCGATTCTTGTTTTTCGAATTTAATTTCGATGTTGTGTTCTTTTTCTTTTTTCCTACATTTGATTGTTCCTTTTGGTTAACCTATGTAACGCCCCGCCCCTCCTGCTCAAGGGACGGGGGTTACTTTTCTTACTTACTTACTTACTTACTTGCATCCTAATATTCTTTTCTACTTAAAACAGCAGAAGTCTTGTTTATAAGATTTTCTTGGGAAACTTTTCTTTTCAACTCACCATTACTAACTACCTAGCATATAAGGTCTCATAGCATGCTTAACATGATTTTAAATCATAATACCAATAAGCATAATTAAATGTCATATAGTCATGAAGCAATAACATAAGCTAGACATAATTCTTATTAAACAAAAGCAGGTCTTTTTCTTTTAGCCGAGCCACTACCACACACATCCTTCTTGCCCCTCCTGCTGCTCCCTTAGTTTATCCAGCCTTTTCCCTTATCTGTGGTACAAGGAAAGTAAGCTATAAGCACATGGCTTAGTAAGATCCTTTCCTACTCACAAAAATCGTATAGTATAACATAATCATCAAGGCATAAAGCATGGAGACAAACTCATCATATCATGTATAGAAGCATCATATCATAACTTTCATAAAATACAGAACATCATGTCATATCATGTCATATTCCTAAAGAGCATCAAATTATATCATGTCATATTCATAAAGTACATCATGGCATATCGTAACATAATCGTAAGGTATCATGGCATATCATGACATAATCATAAAGTGCATCCTAGCATATCATAACATAATCATAAGTATCATGGCATATCGTGGCAAAATCATAAAGTATATGCAAGATGACTTTCAAACATGTATCATGAAATTATATGCATCATGTCTTTTGAAAACTTATTATATATATACTTAAACATAATCTCAACATAAGGGGGGCCTCGGCTTGTACCACATACATAAATGCGCGCGTCCTATGTAGGTCCAAGGTAGCAAGTCTTGAACCCTACAAGGCATACATACTAGGCCCGTTTCTTAGTCCATCGACCTAGGGGCACTTAGGAGCCCATCCCTAACGAGGCCCATTTCTTAGTCCATCGACCCCGGGGCGCTTATGGAGCCCACCCTTGGTACAAGCCATATAAAGTAAAGTAGCATGTCATACATATCATGGTTTTCTTATCATTTCATGCATATCATTTTTTCTTAACATATCATAAAACATGCATAATTTGGGCACACAGCTCATCATAATAGCATGCATAAATTTGGGCACACAGCACATCATAAACGCATGTATAATTTGGGCACACAGCACATCATAAATACATGCATAGTTTGGGCACACAGCTCATCATAATGCCATACATAATTTGGCACACAGCATATCATAAGGGTTATCAACATGCATAGATCATGAGCATACGTAAATAAACATAGAAGCATAGCAAGTTCTTATCATATCATGAAGTATTGCATGTGAGACACATGAAGACCATAATTAGGTCTCTAACCCTAATTTTCATATAGTGGCCGAAACATATGATTGTAAATTAGGTTAACAATCAACATACAAGTATGTGAGCCCTAAACCAATATCATATCATACATCATAAGGAACATCATGAGCATGTTTAGTTTAGGTTCTAGGTTTCCTAAGCTTAGAAACTTGTTAGAAACTTGTCGTAGCCGAATCTTATCAAGCATTACATTGGGTTAAAAGCAACATACAAGCATGTGAACACTAAACCAATATCATATCATTTATCATGAGGAACATCATAAACATGTTTAGTTTAGGTTCTAGGTTTCCTAAGCTTATAAACTTGTTATGGCCGAATACCATCAAGCATCACATTTGGTTAAAAATCAACATACAAGCATATGAACTCTAAACCAATATCATATCATATATCATGAGGAACATCATAAGCATGTTTAGTTTAGGTTCTAGGTTTCCTAAGCTTGTAAACTTGTTATGGCCGAATATCATCAAGCATCACATTTGGTTAAAAATCAACATACAAGCATATGAACTCTAAACCAATATCATAAGATATATCATGAGGAACATCATAAGCATGTTTAGTTTAGGTTCTAGGTTTCCTAAGCTTATAAACTTACTATGGCCGAAACTTGTAAATCATGTAACTAGGTTTCATGTGGCATAAAAGCATGGAAACCCTAAACAAATTTCATAGTATTTATTACCAAGAGCATCATGAGCATAGTTAGGTTGGGTTCTTAGTTTCCTAGGCCTTTAAACTAGTTGTGGCCGAAAGTTCATAAGGCATGAATAAAGTTCTAATCAACCTACAAGCATGAGCATGTCATGTTAACTTCATATCTTGTCTTAAGGAAAATCATGGCATGCTTAGTTTAGGTTTAAAGTTCTCCTAGGCCCTAAAACCTACCATGGCTGAATGTTCATGAGCATGAAATAAAGTTAAATCAACATACAAGCATGTGCATATCATATTAACTTCCTATCTTATATTAAGAAGAATCATGGCATGCTTAGTTTAGGTTTAAAGTTCTCTTAGGCCCTTAATCTTATCATGGCCGAAAGTTGAAAGGGAGACATCCTAATTCCAAGCAACATACAAGTAGGAGAAATGTTAACAACTCTCTTATCCTAAGGTACATATCATAAAAACAAAGGGAGCATGTTTAATTTGAGTCTTAAGCTTACCTAGTTCTTTTGTTCATGCTTGGCCGAGAGTCTAGGATCATGAATCCAAGTTCTAACCAAACATTCTAGCATAGAAACATTAGATTAATCCCCTACCATAAGATACATATTACAAGAAACATATTGAGCATATCTAGTTGGGTCTTAAAATTGCCTAGGTCTTTTTTTTTTTTTGTCTTGGCCGAAAGTCCATGAAGAAACCCTAGGTTTTTAAGCAACCTAACCTCATAGAAAAACACATGAGCTATTGTACCACAGGTGAGGGGAAACTTACCTAATTTTTGCTGGTTGTTCCTTAAGAAAATGATACCCTTATGAGGAGGAAGAAGAACTTCTCTTCTTAGTTTTCCCTTTTTTTGTTTTCTTCTTCTTGTAAGAGGTAAACCTTGAGACTCCTTCTTGGAAATAAGGTTTTCTTAGAGAGGAAACCTTAACTTGACTTTTGAGGATGAGGGAGAAAGCTCTAAGTTTCGGTGGAGAAGGAAAAGGGAGGAGGAAGGAGGAAGAAGAAGAATTAGAAATTCTCTTTCCCTTTTCTCCTCTAAATTCTATTTATTCATCATGGGAATGAATTATGACTTCATTTATCCTTCCCTTAACTCCTCTATCTCTTCCCTCTTTGATTCTAATGAAAAGTTAGAAGGGAAAGAAGGAAAGAAGGCAATTTGCCTTTTTCTTGCTCCCTCTCTTAACCAAGAGGAAGAGAAGGTAAGCAACTTGGTTTTCTCTTGCTCTTTTTACTTAGTTCTTTCTTCTCACCTTTAACTACAATTTCTATTCCTTTCTTTCCATCTATTATTCATTATTCTAGTGGTTATCATACACCAAATTTAACTCTATTATTTGTGGGAAGTTCAAGGTTCAAACCTTCCCTCTCTTTCTTTTTATCTCTATTATTTCTTTTACTTCCTCTTACCTTTATGCTCTAATGAAAAATACTACCCATATCTTATAATTCCGTGGGTGTTACAACCTAGAGTTATATAAGGAAATTAAATATTAACTTTCCTTAAAAGGCTTTATCTAGTCGGTGGTGGTTGCTCCCATATCCAAGAAGGCCAAGTGTCTCGCCATGCAGTACCGGAAGCCAATTTTGGAAACTAATATTTAATTGAATTTATAACCTAGGTGATTTGGATCAAACGTGTTAAGTTCCGCAGGAGATCCAAATCTAAACCTAAAAGAATATATAAGTTAAACTTGGAATCAAACGTGTTAAGTTCCGCAGGAGATACAAGTTTAACTTAAAAGAACACGTGGTAGCTAGGAAAGGTTCAGATCACGTACAAAATTTTTGTACAGTAGAGCCTTTGGGTTTTCCGAGTAGCAACCAACACCAACATCACCTTGTGACTCCTCACAATATATGGCAAGTGCCCTTCTATCCTTGACATCTAGATTGATCAATGTGAGGCATAGACTGTGTCATCCTCTAATCAATCTAAATCTTGAATCCCAAGTAGACTCACTTAATCAAATGTGCTCAATATCTCATATTGACTCATTTGGGCATGGCCATGCACTTAGTGGTCTCACTCTATCAAGAATATTGATGTCACTCTCGTCATATAGGAGGGATAGATCCCATCTACATCACTCACATCCCTCCGCATAATTTGTTACATACCAGTAATCGCCTTTATAGTCCACCCAGTAACGGGTGACGTTTGACGAAGCCAAAGTACGTAACTCCTTATGTAGGGAACCATGGTGACTTCAAGTCCAAGGACTAGTTGTCATACTAATAGCCACATAAGAAAGTATATGACACTCATATAACGATCCATGATACTTTCTCATGGAGGGTCATTCAGTATACATTCTCCAATGCATACCCGTGTGTCAACTTGATATCTCCATATCCATGACTTGTGAGATCAAGTCATCGAGTTGACCTACATGCTAGTCTCGTCGCATTAACATTGTCCCTGAATGTTAATACTTGACTAGGAATGATTAAGAGTAGTGTTCCCTATATCATCTCACTATCAATTCAACTAACCGATTGATATAGGTAAGAACCTTCTACTCAAGCACGCTATTATACTTAGTTATTTGGTACCAATACAAATAAGCATAATAACCATAAACAAATGCCTTTATTTATATACAAGAATATGATACAATGAGTCCATACAACAATCATCAAATGATTGGCTCTAGAGATCTAACTAACAATCTCCCACTAGCACTAGTGTCAATCAGTGTAGGCTCTAAGGCCTAATGACCTAGTGTGATCATCATGTTTTCTCTGTGCCAAAGCCTTGGTCATGAGATCTGCGATGTTATCCTCAGTGGGTACTCTACAAATCTTCACATCTCCTCTATCGATGATCTCTCGAATGAGATGGAAGCGTCGTAGTATGTGTTTGGTCCACTAGTGTGAGCGAGGTTCCTTGGCCTGTGCTATTGTTCCATTGTTGTCACAATAGAGTTCAATAGGATCAGCGATGCTAGGAACCACCCCAAGTTCAGTGATGAACTTGCAGATCCAAAACTGCCTCCTTTGCTGCTTCTGATGTAGCAATATACTTGGCCTCTGTTGTAGAATCAATGACTGTGTCCTGCTTCGAACTCTTCCAGCTCACAGCACCACCATTTATGCAAAACACGAACCCTGACTGCGATCGATAATCATCCTGGTCGGTCTGGAAGCTGGCATCACTGTAACCCTTTACAGCTAGCTCATCATTGCCTCCATATATCAAGAAATATTTTTTAGCCCTTCTCAAGTACTTAAGAATATTCTTGACCGCTATCTAGTGACTCACCTGGATCTGACTGGTATCTGCTCGTCATGCTCAAAGCATACGAGACATCAGGATGAGTACATAGCATGGCTTACATGATAGATCCTATGGCTGAAGCATAAGGGATTTGATCCATGGGGTCTCTCTCCTCTCTAGAAGAGAAACTTTGAGTCTTCGAAAGACTCATACCATGTGACATCGGCAGAAATCCTTCTTGGAGTTCTGCATGGCAAACCGAAGTAATACCTTGTCAATGTATGTACTCTGACTTAGGCCAAGCAACCTCTTAGTTCTATCTCTATATATCTATATGCCTAGAATGCGGGTGGCTTCACCTAAGTCCTTCATTGAGAAACAAGTCCCTAGCCAAGTCTTTACATACTGTAGCAAAGGGATGTCATTCCCAATGAATAGTATGTCATCCACATACAATATAAGGAAGACAACTGTGTTTCCTACAACCTTCTTGTAGACACAAGGTTCATCTTCATTCTTGATGAAACCAAACTATTTGATTGCATCATCAAATCGAAGATTCCAGCTCCGAGAAGCTTGCTTTAGTCCATAAATGGACCTATGCAGCTTGCATACTCTGCCAGTATGCTGTGGATCTACAAAACCCTCAGGTTGTGTCATGTACATATTCTCGAGCAGGTTTCCATTCCAAAACATGGTTTTGACATCCATCTGCCAGATCTCATAATCATGGTACGCTGCAATAGCAAGCATGATCTGAATGGTTTTAAACATCGCTACTGGAGAAGTGGTTTCATCATAGTCAATACCATGAATTTGCTTGAAACCTTTAGCTACCAAGCGACCCTTATATATAAGTCCATCCATGTCATCCTTTCTCTTAAAGACCCACTTACACCCAATGGGTTTGACCCCTTCAGGTGGATCAACCAAAGTCCATACTTGGTTAGTGTACATGGATTCCATCTCAGATCTCATGGCGTCTAGCCATTTCTCAGAATCTGGTCTCATCAAAGCTTCCTGATAGGAGGTAGGCTCATTCTCAATGAGCACAACGTCATCATGGTCAGACAAGAGAAATGAGTATCTCTTAGGCTGACGACGTACTCTATCAGACCTGCGAAGAGGTATGTCTACTTGAACTGGTTGTGGTTCCTCAACTCCTTGTGGAACAACATCATCCATAACACTTTGTGATTCCAGTTCACCTTCCATCAAGGTTTCAGTGCTATTGTTCACATCTTGAACTTCTTCAAGATCGAACGTACTCCCACTAGTCTTTCTAGAAACAAAATCCCTTTCTAGAAATACCCCAGTCTTAGCCATAACTACCTTGTGTTGACTGGGAATATAGAAGTAATATCCCTTCGTTTCCTTGGGATATCCAATGAAATAGCACTTGTCAGATTTGGGTCCTAGTTTGTCCGAGACTTGACATCAAACGTAAGCCTCACAACCCCAAATCCTCATAAAAGACACCTGGGCATCTCTCCCAGTCCATATCCTTTATGGGGTCTTTATTACTGCCGTAGATGGAACTCGGTTGAGAATGAAGGCAGCTGTGTCTAGAGCATAGCCCCAAAGATACATAGGAAGATCTGTGTGACTCATCATAGATCGTACCATATATAATAAGATACGATTCCTCCTTTCGGATACACCATTCCACTGTGGTGTTCCAGGAGGAGTGAGTTGAGATAGAATCCCACACTCAGCTAGATAGTCACGAAACTCATGGCTAAGGTATTCACCCCCTCGATCTGATCGAAGTATCTTAATACTTTTGCCAAACTAGTTTTGTACTTCATTCTTGAATTCTTTGAACTTTTCAAAGGATTCTGACTTATGTGTCATCAGGTACACATAACCATATCTACTGAAGTCATAAGTAAATGTAATGAAGTACTTATAACCACCTCTAGCAGTGGCATTGAAAGGGCCACATACATCACTATGTATAAGACCTAACAAGTCAGTCGCTCTCTCACTGTGTCCACTAAATAGAGTCTTGGTCATCTTTCCTAGAAGGCATGACTCGCATGTCTCATATGATTCAAAATCAAATGAGTCTGGCAAACCATCTTTATGGAGCTGGGATAAGCGTTTGTCATTTATATGACCTAAGCGATAGTGCCAGAGATAGGTTTGGTTCATGTCATTTGACTTGAACCTCTTGGTACTTATGTTATAGATAGGGTTCTCAAGGTTTAGAATATAGAGTTTGTTCATCAGAGGTGCACTACAATAGAACATATCATTTAAATAAACTGAACAGCATTTGTTCTTTATTATAAATGAGAAGTCTTTCTTGTCTAAAAAAGAAACTGATATAATGTTCTTAGTCAAAGCAGGAACAAAACAACAATCATCCAATTCTAGTACAAGCCCAAAGGGCAGAGATAGAGAATAAGTTCCTATAGCAACAGCTGCAACCCGTGCTCCATTGCCTACTCGTAGGTCCACCTCGCCCTTCGTCAATGTCCTGCTATTTCTCAGCGCCTGCACATTAGTACAAATGTGAGAAGCACATCCGATATCTAATACCCATGATGAAAAAATAGATAGATTGACTTCTATAACAAATATACCTGAAGTGGAAGTCTCACTTCTCTTCTTATTAAGATCTTCCAGGTAGATTTTGCAGTTCCTCTTCCAGTGCTCGGTCTGACCGCAATGGAAGCAGGTAGCATCCTTAGCGACCCCTCCTTTGGGTTTCATTACCTTGCCTTTGCCCTTGGCTTGGGACTTTCCCTTACCTTTAGGCTTGCCCTTGCCTTTGCCCTTTTGCACAATCAAAATGGAGTTGGGCTTAACCTTCTTAAGTTAACTCAGCAGTTCTTAACATACTCAGAAGCTTAGGCAGTGGCTTGTCAATTTCATTCATGTTATAATTTAGAACGAATTGACTATATCTATCTGGCAAGGATTGCAAGGTCATATCAGTGGCCAGCTCTTGGCCAAGTGGGAATCCCAACCTCTGTAGGTTTTCTATGTACCCAATCATTTTGAGTACATATGGGCCTACAGGAGTCCCATCTTGCATCTTGCACTGAAACAGTACCTTAGAGATCTCAAATCTCTCGTGCCTCGCTTGTCCTTGATATAGTTGACAAAGATGTTCAACCATATCATAAGTGCCCATCAACTCGTGTTGCTTCTGAAGCTCAGAATTCATGGTTGCGAGTATAAGACATGACACATCTAATGCGTCATCTTGATGCTTCTTGTAAGCATCACGGTCAGCTCGCGTGGCAGTGGCAGGAGGTGCATCCGGAATGGGATGCTCCAGAACGTATAGTTTATGTTCTTGTGTGAGAATGATTCTCAGATTCCTGTACCAGTCCAGGAAATTAGCTCCGTTGAGCTTGTCCTTCTCAAGGACGGAACGCAGGGAGAAAGAGTTCATATTTGACGTCATGGTTATCTACAACAGAAAAATGTAGAAAATAAATAAATATTATATTGTATTAATCATTTAATTAAGCCTTTTAATTAAATGATGCTCCCACTGAATTATATAATTCATGTGGGACAAGATCCACATCATACTATGCCTTGAGTTAGCTTTGCTAAATCACCCAAGACTTAGTATGATTGGTAGGTAACTAATTATCAATTACATCTCTATGCAACTCTTATTTATAGGATCAAGATTTGCATTTATATTAAAACTCAAGTTAGATTTGGCTAATACGTCCAAGAGTTAATATAAACATGATTTTGACCTATCTACCAACCATTGGAAAAAATACCTATAGTTAAACTCGATCCAATTGAGTTAACTAGTTACTCAATCTAATTGAGTTGTACTCACCCATGCGTTGATAGGCGGGACCAAGATTGTCCCTCCGTACCCTACCAAGATAATATGTGTTGCTCTACTTTGGCAGATTCAACAATAACATGTGATCGAGGTAGTGATAGGTATTACGACATGGTAGGCATTACGAGTTGACGCGATTGAGATCTAATCTAATCGACGATGCGTATCATATACTTGATTTAGATCTAATCTAATCGTGAGAGTGCATCATGTACGCGATTTAGATCTATTCTAATCGTTAAGGTGCTAATTAATTACTATTCTAGCATGCATCACATATACACACACAAGCAATTAATTAAATATGTTGTGATTAGTCATGACCCTACTACGATCTTCTCAAGCCAATGAGAAGATCGGATGGTCAACCTAAGGTCAACAGCTTCTCAAGCTCCTTCCTTTGACCACCTTATGTTGCTCGTGCCCTCCTCGTAACTTCGTCTCGAGTGGATCTTCCACCGCTCCAATTTGTACATTACAAAGGTGAAACTCGAGTTACATTCGAGTATAAACTATTTACAACAGGAATATAAAAATAGGAAAGGCACGACGAGCAGGTCGCGTATCATATACAACACCCACATCACAAAAATGGCATGTAGGTCATAATATGAATTACAACACAAATTTTCAATCTAATTGGGTCTTTTTGGCCATGACCATCACAAAATAATACATAATTCTAAATTATGTAATTTCTATAAATTTTTGTAATTTTTTCTTACAATATTTATAATTTTTATGAGTAAAAATTCCCGGCAGTCCCGTTTAGCGATTTTCGGGCGCAATCGCGGAACGAATCCCCTTGCGGGGTCAGGGGCAGCACCCCTACCCGCGATATAACCATCGCGAGTGTTCCATAGCGATCCTACAGCACCTTAGCCCGCTGTCCCAAAACGATTTGGGGCAAAACCTTGCCGTTTCGAAAAGATCTTCTCGGTAGTCGAAGCCTACAAGTGTCTAAACACTTGTACTTCGCTTCTACGAGAAAAATACTCATAAAAACTATAAAAATAATGAATACACAGAAAGTTACAGATCTGTAATTTTCATAAAAATATAAATTAAAACATGTATACGCTTCGCACGTGGCTCTGATACCACTGTTGGGTTTTTCGGGACGCAAAAATCACTTTTTGCGTTGCGGAAACCCCGAAACCCATGCCACCGGATCCGTGCAAAGTATTAAAATTTCATATACATATTTTCTACTCCTAGATCTACACTAGATCTACAAGATCAGAGGGTATACCTTTGAAGTGAAGCCCTTCGCGTATCCCGCTCATCCAAGATTCGTCGGATCTCGAGAGTATCAAAGTAGATACTCCTCTATGTGTATCCACACAAGCAAGAGATGGAGAGAAACACTAGGATGTGATAGCACCCTTGATGGTCTCGGCAAGAAGGAGGAGAGGGAGAAGAAAACTTGAGGAAGAAGATGGAGGTTTCAAAACAAAATGAAAACTCCCAAGATGATTAAGTGGCCAGCCACTTTCATGAGAGGCTTTTAAACCCCATGGAATATCAAGAGTCAAGGCTCTTGATCTCCCTCATGAGGTGGCACACACATGTGCTAGCCTTGATGATGTGGCACATCACCATTAGCCACTTAATGCCAACTTACCAATGAGGTGGCAAATGGTCAAGTCAATCTTGACTCTTCATCTTCCTCTCAAGTCAAGTCAAACTTGACCACTTCTCTCCCTTGGTTGATCAAATCTAACAATTGGTTCAAGTCAATTTTAATTTAATGAATCTCTATTCATTGAATTAAATTAATTAAATGAGTCTAAGTCAAAATTAGACTCACTTAACACATGAACCAAATTGAGTCCAACTCAATTAGCTCAATTTGGATTACTCTTAATCCAATTTGGTTCATCACATGAACCTAATCCTTTAGGTTCATCAAATGAACCTAATCTCCATCTAATTGCCCTTTGTGTGTGACCCTATAGGTTCTTGTAACGTTGGCAATGCTCCTAAACACATTTAGAAGCAAAAGTAATGAGCGGTATCTAGCAACACATCATTACTACCCAAGTTATAAGAATGTTGAGATCTAACATCACCTTGTGACTACTAATTGTGACTCCTCACAATATATGACAAGTGTCCTTCTATCCTTGACATCTAGATTGATCAATGTGAGGCATAGACCGTGTCATCCTCTAATCAATCCAAAATCTTGAATCCCAAGTAGACTCACTCAATCAAATGAGCTCAATATCTCATATTGACTCATTTGGGCATGGCCATGCACTTAGTGGTCTCACTCTATCAAGAATATCGATGTCACTCTCGTCATATAGGAGGGATAGATCCCATCTAGATCACTCACATCCCTCCGCATAATTTGTTACATACCCAGTAATCGCCTTTATAGTCTACCTAGTTACGGGTGACGTTTGACGAAGCCAAAGTACGTAACTCCTTATGTAGGGAACCATGGTGATTTCAGGTCCAAGGACTAGTAGTCATACTAATAGCCACATGGGAAAGTATATGACATTCATAGAATGATCCATGATACTTTCTCATGGCGGGTCATTCAGTATACATTCTTCAATGCATACCCATGTGTCAACTTGATATCTCCATATCCATGACTTGTGAGATCAAGTCATCGAGTTGACCTACATGCTAGTCTCGTCGCATTAACATTGTCCCTGAATGTTAATACTTGACTAGGAATGATTAAGAGTAGTGTTCCCTATATCATCTCACTATCGATTCAACTAACCGATTGATATAGTTAAGAACCTTCTACTCAAGGACGCTATTATACTTAGTTATTTGGCACCAATACAAATAAGCATAATAATCATAAACAAATGCCTTTTTTATATACAAGAATATGATACAATGAGTCCATACAATAATCATCAAATGATTAGCTCTAGGGCTCTAACTAACACCATCTAGCCTGGGTTAATCGATTGGCTAATCAATTCCGTGATGCTCTGGTCATTGAAAATGCATTTTCAATTGATCGGCTGATCAATTAAGACCTTCCAATTGATCGGTTGATCAATTGTATTTCTGATTTCTTGAAATTCAATTTCAACGAAATTCAAAAATGTCTTAAAATTTTTATAAAATTCTAAAAATCATAAAAATTCATATAGACATTACTTAGGGTAGATACTATCATGAAAAAAATAGTTTTTTATGAAAATAGTTCCAATTTTTAAAGATTCACATAAACTTGAAAACTTATAAAAACTTCAATATTTTCTTCTAATTTGTGTTTAACTTTTCAATGATGATTACTATCAAAAGATAGTTTCACCAAGGTTTTCCAAAAGTATTTTGAAATTATTTTCAAAACCAATTCCAACCATGTTCTTTGGGCTCAATGCACATGACTTGTACATTAGCTTTCCCAATGATTGGAGTACACATAACTATGTGTTTAGATGAAATCAAGACTAAAAAAAAAACACTAAATCAACATCTTGAGCCTTGCTCATCATTCTAACATCTCACTTATATTTAATGTGCACTAAAACAAATACAGGTCACCTTATAGTCTTTGTGAGATGTAGATTTTGGGTTTTCCCTAAACTAGGGATCATGCATATCTATCTAGGCATTTTAAGAGTTATGATCATCCACCTAGGAAGTCACTTGTTAGGATCTTACTTGTTAGGGGATTCACCACTCGTTAATAGATGACATTGTCCTTAGTTCCAAGGAAATTAAAATAATGCATGATGATTTATAGCATACATCAAAATAGAAATAGTTTTCAAAAGAAAATATACTATCGCTACATGATGTATGTATGACATGTCATGGTATTTTTGTTGTTTTTCATAATAATCATGAATGCAAAATATGATGTCATGGCATATAATGGGCAAAAAATCATGGCAATTTTTATAAATAAAATATACCTAGATAAACTATCTAAATATCCTTAATCCTTAGCTAAACCTAAAATTAAGCCTAGATTGCCTCTATTTCCTTCAATAAAATGTCAAAACCCAACTTGACATTTCTTTTACTCTTGATTGATTGTGTTAATTTAAATTAAGTTCAATTTCTCAACTTTTGACACATTTTACTCTTCCAAAGAGTAAACAATAAGTCCTTTTCATTTTCAAAGGTTAACAATAACCTTGAAAATGTTCTCCAAGTGCCAACTTCATCAAGGTTGGGTTAACTATCCTTCCAATTAAAGTTGACACTCTCTAGCCTATCTAAGGGGTAGAGAAAATACTCCTAGGAACCCAACACCTATTGGTGCTACTTGGATGCTCTAGGTACTCACTAGGGATAACTTTCCTAGATACCTTCCTAATGACCTTTTTAGGCTTCTTAGAATCCTTGGTTACTTCCATTAGGTCAACTTTAGGGATTGCCTCCCTTGCGACCTTCTTAGTGACTTTCTTAGACATCTTAGTCACAATTATTGTTTCAAAGATAATCCTAGGGATAACTTTCCTTTTATCCTTGACTTGACTCCTAGACCTAGGGTTGGTCCCATAACTATATGGTACCCTATGATAAGAAGGGACATCGTTCATAGCTTTGGATTTGTATCCCAAACCTCTATGGCCATAGTATGGCTTTTGTGTTCCTATCCCTAGGTTATGCTCATTTTGCCCCTTAAGAATATTTTTCATTCTTTTTAGAGTCTTTTCAATTTTATCAAGCCTTGCCTTCAAGGCTTGGTTTTGCAACTTTAAGTCCCTAGATTTGGATTTTTCTTTAAATACTTGAGCATTTCTATTCTTGGGTTTGTATCTACTATCCTTAGTGTTCTTACCTAATTAAGTAGTAACCTTAGGTGAGGTAGTTTTAGCATGATAGGCAATATAATTTTCCTTAATTCTATCATGCCTCCTATTTTCATGATAAATAGCATTGAAATGATATAAATTTGAACTAGCATACTTTTTACCATGATTTAAAGGGATAGGCTCAATAAATGATACCTTGGGTTTTACCTTGGAAGCTCATCCTTTACTTGTGCTTTCTCCTTTCACTTTGACCAACTTCTTCCCTTTTAGACATTGGCTTCGATAATGTCCTTTTTGATGACACAAGAAGCACATAATGTGTTCCTTGCTCTTCTTTGTTGTGGGGACGGTCTCCTTGGGCTTCTCCTTGCCCTTTAGTGTCAGTTGACTCTTTTTCTTGGTCAACTTAGGGCATTTACTCTTGTAATGCCCATGTTCCCTACACTTAAAGCATATAATATGATTTTTTTTTAAATTGAACTAGTTATACCTTCACGCGTAGGGATGACACTTGATCCTCCATTTGATTTTGCTTGTGTTGTGGAGGTTGCTCCATCTTCTTCTTCACTTGATCCGGAAGTAGAAGCTTCTCCTTCTTCCTGGTCCGGTGTCAACGAATGTCTCTCCCCCTCAATCCTAGAGGTGGAGGCTTCTTCATCTTCATCTTGTACATGAAACAAAGTGTATGCTCCTTCTTTGCCCTTGTTGCATTCCTTTGAAGATGAAGCTTCTTGGACTTCTTCTTCGGATGTTGAGCATCTCTCAACCTCCGCGTCCTCTTCTTCTTCCTCTTAATCCAATGAGTCGCCCTCTTTGGATTCCTCTTGTATTTGTACAGTGGAGGGGATCTCATAAACCTTCTCCAATTTGCTCCAAAGCTCTTTGGCATCTTCAAACTCTCCAATTTGGCTGAAGATGTTGCTAGGCAACAAATTGACTAATAACTTGGTCACCTTGTCATTTGCCTCACTCCTTTGAATTTACTCTTGACTCCATTTGCTCTTCTTAAGGATTTTGCCTTTTGAATTTTTTAGAGTTTCAAATCCTTCCATTAGAGCAAACCATTGCTCTATCTCCATCATGAGGAAATTTTCAATTCTTAATATTCAAGAATCGAAGCTTGTTGATGTGTATGATGGAGGCACCCTTGTGTCAAATTTGAGTCCATCTCGGAATTCCATCTTGAAGTTGAGCTCTTGATGAATTCTTTGACTTGATGAATTTTACTCCAACTTCTTCTGTTAGAGTGTATACTAAAAGCCTAGCTTTAGTATAAACATTTATTTAGAAATAAAGAATCACAATGGTCAAATATCTACATTTATTTGTTAAATGTAATTTGTTTAATTAATTTATATAGTAGACAACATGGTGTGTGGTGTCACACACAGAAGATCATGTTGTCGGTTCTTTATAAATTATAAACAGTTGCTCGTGACTAAAATGGAAAGGAACAAACCGTTGAAGTAGTCGTAGTGTAATTAAGTATTAGTTTATCTTAACTAATAAATTACACTGATACACTCCAAGTGTATTGAGTAGGACCATTTTAGATAAGTTTTTTTGTACTGACTTTATAAAAAAACTAGACCATAGTTATTATGGAAGTGTGTGCTCTTAATCCTAATATAATAACAAACACATATATTTAGTATTTATTTCTTTGACTTATCAATGGGTGAGATTTAGCTCGATAAATCAATAAGCCCGATAACATGGGAAATGATATTACTTATAATGTGTGTTGTTGATTATAGAAGGAAACTGTGTCCTAGTAATTTAGGTTTAGAATGACCCCAAGAGGAGCTCATAAGGATTGTCATGTTAAACCCTGCAGGTGGACTTAGTCCGACATGACGATAAGGTTGAGCGGTACTACTCTTGGAATAAGATATTAATTAAGTGAGTTGTCAGTAACTCATTTAATTAGTGGGCATTCATTATCTTAAACACAGGGAGACTAACACACTCATAATAAGAAGGAGCCCAAAATGTAATTTGGGATTGGTGCGGTAGTTCAATAATAGTTCTTTAGTGGAATGAATTATTATTGATGAAATTAAGTTATGTGTTCGGGGCGAACACGGGATGCTTAATTTCATTGGGAGACCAAAACAAATTCCTCCTCTCGGTCCGTATCATAGCCTCTTAATTATAGAGTACTATACCCACCTTCTTACCCATCCTATAGGGGCCGCCCAAGTTAGCTTGGAGTCCAAGCTAGGGCCGGCTAAAGGCATGGTTCATTGGTTCATGAGGTGGTCGGCCCTAGCTTGAACTCAAACTTAGGTGGCCGGCCCTATTAAAATAAAAAGTAATTTTTTTTTTTAAAATTTTTCTTATGTGGATTCCATGGTTTTAAAAGAGAGTTTAAAATTTAAATCTTTCCTTTTATAGCTTTCTACAAAAGATTAAGAAAAGATTTGAAATCTTTCTTTATTTGTAGATTGAAAGGTAGATTTTAATTTTGAGAAAACTTTCCTTTTTTAACCATGTTCATGATTTAAAAAGAGAGTTTAAAAATTAAATATTCTCTTTTATTAGTTTCTACAAAATATTAAGAAAAGATTTGATATCTTTCCTTATTTGTAGATTAGAAGGAGATTTTAATTTTTAGAGATAACTTTCCTTTTTGGAAATCATCTACATGTTTAAAAGAAAGATTTTAATTTATAAAATTTTCTTTTTACAAATCACCATGAAGGGAAAAATTATTGGAGAAATTTTTTATAAATTTTCGGAGACAAATTAGGAAGTTTTAATTCTTATTATAATTAAAACTCTCCTTGTTTATAGCTTCATAGGTGGCCGGCCATTGTAGTTGAAAAAAGGAATTTGATTTTAATTAATTAAAATTTTCTTTTTCATGGCAAAAGAATTAAGGAAGTTTTTATTTAAATTTCCTTATTTGCCAAGACCAAGGATTATAAAAGAGGGGGTAGAGGTGCCTTCATGGGTAACGACTCTATTCTATTTTTCTCCTCTCTTCTTCTCCTTGGGTGTGGCTGGCCTCTTCTTTTTCTCTCCTCTCCTTATTGTGTCCGAAACTTCTTCATTGGTGGAGTTCTCTTGGTGGTCGGATCAAGAAAAGAGAAGAAGGAGAGAAAGGAAGCCTAGTCTCTAGCATCCCTTGGAGCATTGGTGGTGGCCGAACCTCTTCATCAAGAAGGACTCTTGGTGGCCGAAACCTAGGAGGAAGAATAAGGTGTTTGGTGGTTCTCATCTTGGAAGATCGTTGCCCACACAACGTCCGAGGTTAGAAGAGGAATACGGTAGAAGATCAAGAGGTCATTAAAGTTCACAAAGAAAGGTATTACTAGTATTTATTTTCCACATCATGCTAGTTTATTTCTTTGTAAGAATTCCAAACACAAGAGGCAATTAGATCTATTTTTCAAATTTGTTTTCAAATTTGTGTTTTTTTTACTTTGTCGAATTTGTGATTCGATTGTTCTTTTTGGTTAACCTAGAGTTATTTAAGGAAATTAAATATTAGCTTTCCTTAAAAGGCTTTGTCTAGGCGGTGGTGGTTGCTCCCATATCCAAGAAGGCCATGTGCCTCACCATGCAGTCCTGGAAGCCAATCTTGGAAATTAATATTTAATTGAATTAATAACATAGGTGGATTTGAATCAATAGTGTTAAGTTCCACTTGCGATTCAAATCTAAACCATTAAGAACAGATAAGTTAAATTTGGAATCAATGATGTTAAGTTCCGTCTGTGATTCCTAATTTAACTTCTAAAGAACACAATAGGTTATTTAAGGAAAGGTTCGACACTTGTACAAAAATTTTTTACAGTGGAACCGGTACGTTTTCCTAGGACTAACCAATAATTGGTAGTAGAGCTAGGGTTTGCCTCTGTGTGTTTAGAATTCAAATAGGTTATGCACATGTCATACATAATTTAGGCAGGATAATAGTAAGATGTGCTAACTTTTTGGTTGCAGGCTCCAACTATTATGGCTTATAGATGTTGTGTGTGATTGGACCCTTGGACATGTCAAGGGCATTATTGTGTGTGTGCATGATTGTATGTAACTAATACAGTAGGAGTTGTATTAGCCCTAGGATGTTAAAATTTTATTTTTGATCTAGATTTCATGTACATTCCCTCGTGGAATATAGGATCGACACATGTAAAATTCTATTTTTGTCGCGGATCGGATGCTTGCGAGGCGTGGTACTTTTGAAGCACTAGAGGCGCAGCAGAATAAGAAGCAAGATGGATGCGACGTCTCGACCTGATGGTGGTGGCTAAAGATGGCAGCAGCTAGGGTTGGAGCATACTGAAGACAGTAATGGAAAAAGGCCATAATAGTTGGAAAATAATTTCCAAATTTATTGCTTTTTATTTACTATATGTGTGTGCATGTGACATATGCTAGCATAGGTTAAAATTCCTCACTTTAAATAACTAAGTGGGAGAGGGATTTATTTTAATAAATTCCACGGTCTCCATTACTGGTTTGTAAGTGATGCAAACAAACTTGCGCGTTGGCTCTGAGTGCCTTCCTCCATATCGGATGAGTTTGTTTGCGGATCACTAGATCAAACTTCTATTTAGGATGACTATAGGAAATTAATTAAGAGTGTGTGATCTTCGCCATCAGAAGGTGCACAATCTTATTAATGGACTTAGTGTCAAGTAATGGTATACACTTAGGCACGTCTAATAGTATCTTCCCTATCGGAGTCACTGCTATTATTTGTGTGACCAAAGGAAAACCAACTATTAATTTCTCAAAAAGATAAGTTGACAATATAATAAAATTAAAACCCCCTCTTACAAATGTCGAGTTTTTGTATACGTCCACACTATCATGGCATACAAAATTCATGGTGTATGAGGTAATTTTATTTGTCAGGATGATAAGAAAATAAAATTAATGGGAAAAACTCCTCTTACAAATGTTTGGTTTTGTATACGTCCACACTATCGTGGCATACAAAATTCATGGTATTTGAGGTAACTTTATTTGTCATAAAGATTTATTGACAAGATAATTAGTGGGTAAAACCCTCCTCTTACAAATGTTCGAATTTGTATACGTCCACACTATCGTGGCATGCAAAATTCCCGGTGTTTGAGGTGTTGGTGAATTTAAATAATATTGTTTGAGGAATCAATGTTATTTTAAATTCAAAGTTTTGACCAAAATATTTGATCAAAGATAAACCAACTATTAATTTTATTAGAATGACAAGATAATAAAATTAATGGACAAAATCTCTTTTTGTATACGTCCACACTATCATGGCATACAAAATTCACGGGGACTTTAAAGTGTTGGTCTTAACCAAATATTTTTGTGATTCTTAGTATTTTAAATGTTTGTCAATCCCCTAATTGTTATACTATAGAAAATACTTAGTAGTCCCAATTATAATGATTGGAAATAGGACTTGGACATTAAGGTAGACTGTCTTCTTAGAACTGAGAACAATATAGGTGTATTTAATTCATTAGTTGTTGAAACATGTTTAGTGGTGTTATCTACCAGTACCTGGAGTGTAGATACAGATGTCACTAATCATGTCTGCAATTCATTGCAGGGTTCCAAGAAACCTGACAGCTATATGAAAAGGAACACACCATCTACATGGCCACTACTGCAAAAGTAGCAGCTGTTGCAGTGGGAGATGTTTATCCTCTGATAGGAATAAAATATGGATTTTCAGAAATTGTCTTTACGTACTAAGTTTAGAAAGAATCTGATTTCGATTTCTAAGCTATTAAAGAATAGGTATTCTGTCTATTTGGATAACAAACTTGTTATTAAGAAAAATAGGGAAGTTATCTATTCTGGTATGTTGGTTGACAATTTATAATCCAATAACTCCCACGATGCAATAAATAGAAATAAATAACACATTTTCTAACTTTAAATAAGAGAAAGTAACCTTCGGAAATGAACCAATCATATTTTTGGCATCTAAGGCTAGGTTATATTAACTTGAGTAGGATTCAAAGGATAATAACCGATGAACTCTTGGGTTCATTGGTAGTGGAAAATTTTCCAACCTACGAGTCTTACTTGGAAGGAAAAATAACCAATAAGCTTTTAAGTCTAAGGGGTATGGAGCCAAAGATATGTTGGAATTGGTTCATTCTGATTTGTGTAGACCTTTGACTATCAAGGCAAGAGGTTGTTTCGAATATTTCGTCTCTTTTATAGACGACTATTCGAGATAAGGATACATTTACTTGACGTGCCACAAGTCTAAGTGCTTTTATTAGTTCAAAGAGTAACTAGGCTGATGTGGAGTAACGTCAAAATAAAAGTATCAAGTCACTACGGTGAAATCGTAGTAACGAGTACCTCTTAGGAGAGTTTAGGAGTCACTTATTAGAAGTAGGGATTTAATCCCAACTAACTGCACCTGGTACACCCCAACAGAATAGTGTAGAAGAAAGAAGGTATAAGGGGTCTTATGGAATTATTAGATCGATTATGAGTTATTCAGAAAATTACCAAATCCGTTCTAAGGATATACACTGGAAACGGAATTGAACATAGTACCTTCTAAGTCAGGACTCTCTACTTCCATAGAATTGTAGATTGGGCGTAAGCCTAGTCTGAAGCATATTCGGATTTGGGTGGTCTAGCACATGAGAGACACTGATAATATTGGACATGAGTTCACTAGTTTGTGAGTTATCCTAGAAAAATGAAAAGAGGTTTTTTAGTTATTAAAATTGGAAGGTTATTGTTGGCACCAATGCCCGATTTTAGAAAAGGACTATACTATGAACCACAAGCCCATGTATAAAAATTGTTCTTAAGGAAATTAAAGGACACGTCTAATCTATTACTAACTGTACAAGATGAAATATCACAAGAAACTGCAACACGTATCACAAATGATACACAATTGCAGAAAGTGCCTCGTCATAGTGGGAGGGTTGTTAGGCAACCTAAAAGATTCATGCTTTGGGAGAATCTTTGGACTTGATCCTTGGTGGACATGAACTTGATCTCCGGACATATAACGAAGCACTCCAAGATAAAGATGCAGCATTTTTTGAAAAAAAAAAAATAGAATTAGAATATATGTATTCTAATAGAGTCTGGGAGCTTATAAAATCACCAAATAATGTAAAAGTCATTGGGTGAAAATAAGTCTACAATAGGAAAAGAGGGATAGACAGGAAGGTAGAAACTTTCAAAGCAAGCCTTGTTGAAAAAGGAAACTTTTTTACCGGTAGTCATGCTTAAGTCTATCCGGATTCTTTTATCTATGAGATTTAGCAAGTGGATGTCAAGAAAGCTTTCCTTAATGGAAGTCTTGAAGAAAACATCCATATATAGCAACCAGAAGGGTTCATTGCAAAGAGCATCTTGTGTGTAAGCTCAATCAGTCTACGGACTGAAGTAAAGCTTCAAGGTCTTGGAATATCCAGTTTAATAAAGTAATCCAGACCTATGGATTTATTTTATAACTGAATGAGTTTTGTGTATACAAGAAGTGTGATGGAAACGTGGTGGTAATTCTTGTACTATACGTAGATAACATTTTTGGTGGTTGGAAACAATATCAAAGTGTTGTCAGAAGTAAGGGTATGGTTGTCCAAACAATTCGATATGAAGGACTTGGGAGAATGCATATATTCTTGGGATCAAAGGAATCACAAGAAAAGAATATATTTTACTTATCCCAAACTTCATATATCGAAATAATCCTAGCTCGTTTTAGCATGCAAGACTCCAAGAAAGGGTTTCTACCTTTCAGGCATGGAGTAACTTTCTCTAAAAGAGATGTCTCCAAAGACATCAAAACAGATAAAGGACATGAAAGCAAGTTCCTTATGCTTCAGCTGTTGGAAAGCCTAATGTATGCTATGCACGAGATCGGATATCTATTTTTCCCAGTGCATAATTAGCAGATATCGAAGTAACTCTGGACCGGGACACTTTACTGCCGTAAAGCATATATTGAAGTACCTGAGAAGGACTAGGGATTATATGCTAGATTACTAAGCAGATGATTTGATCCCTGTGGGTTACATGGATTTTGACCTCCAATCAGATAGGGACAATAGTAAGTCGACCTCGGGTTTGGTGTTTACTTTAGGAGGTAAAGCCATAACTATGGAGGAGTGTTAAGCATAGGTCTAAGACACGGCCATACCCATCATCTTTTCTGGAATTCTTTACACGGCCGTGTCTGGGACACGGCCACAACTTCCTTCTTCTCGGCTTTCCTCACATAGGCGTGTCTGGAACACAGCCGAAGAACTCTCCTTCTCTAGATTCTTTGCATGGTCGTGTCTGGTACACGGCCATGCTCCCTTCCTTCTCTGTAGACTTCACACGACCGTGTCTGGTAGACACGGCCAGATCCTTTTCCTTCTCTACATCCTTTGTCTGGCCGTGTACAGTACACGGTCATGCCCTGTTTTACTCCATTTGATGTTTATTCTCCTAATCCACTTCTCCATTACTTCCATGCCCATGAAGAAAACATGGCCAGCTCATGGAAGTAGATTTTAACCTGAAAACAAAACAAAACAAACTAAAACACAACAATGAATTTATACTAACTAAAAGAATCAATCTGGAGGACGAGGTTCAGAAAAATACAACCTTTGTACCTCTTCTAATTCCATACCATGAATATATTTTTTCAAGCGTTGACCATTTACCTTAATTATCCCAAGCTCATTTTTCCAAATATCTATAGCCACAAAAGGATAAACCTTCTTTACCTCAAATGGACCCGTCCATCTTGACTTAAGCTTCCCTGGAAAAAGCTTCAATTTTGAGTTGAACAACAAAACTAAATCTCCTACATTAAAATCTTTACGAAGAATGTGCTGATCATGCCATTTCTTCGTCCTTTCCTTATAAGATTTAGCATGCTCATATGCATCCATCCTTAATTCATCAAGCTCATTTAACTGAAGCTTCCTTTAAATCCATGTTTAAATTTGCAATTGCCCAATAAGCCTTATGTTCTAGCTCAACTGGAAGATGGCAAGCCTTATGTTCTAGCCTTATGAAGTGCGATCCTCCATCACTAATGACCGCCTTAGGCACCCCAAATCTTGGAAAGATTATACTCTAAATAATTTGATAACTGTTTTCGCATCGCTCGTAGGAGATACTACAGCTTCTACCCATTTGGACACATAATCCACTGCCACAAGAATAAACCTATTCCCATATGAAAGAGGGAAAGGTCCCATGAAATCTATTCCCCATACATCAAATAGCTCAACCTCAAGAATGTAATTTAACATCGTTTCATTCCTCTTAGTTATATTCCCAGTTCTCTGACACTGATCACAAGACTGAACAAACATCTTAGCATCTTTGAATAAGGTTGGCCAATAAAATCCTGCTTGAAGAATTTTTGTAATCGTTTTTGAACTACCCAAATGTCCTTCGTAAGATGAAGAATGACAATGAAACAGGATATCCCTAACTTCTTCTTCAGGCACACATCTTCGATAAATCACATCATTACACTTCTTATATAGGAGAGGTTCATCCCAAACATAATTCTTAACTTCTGAAAAAAACTTTTTCCTTTGTTGATAAGAGAAATTCGGGGGTAGCACTCCACTAGCAAGGAAATTCACAAAATCTGCATACCAAGGTGTTTTAACACTTGATAAAGCTAATAAGTGATCATCCGGAAAAATGTCATTAATAGGTAAATCAAAATTTACTTCTTTTTCTGAATTTTGAGATATTCTGGATAAATGATCAGCTACTACATTTTCATCTCCTTTCTTATCCCTAATCTCAAGGTTGAATTCTTGTAGTAATAAAATCCATCTGATGAGCCTAGGTTTAGCATCTTTCTTTCCCATTAAATACTGGATAGCCGCATGATCAGTATATACAATTACTCTTGAACCCACTAGATAAGATCTAAATTTATCAATAGCGAATACCACCGCTAGGAGTTCTTTCTCTGTAGTAGAATAGTTTACTTGGGTTGCGTCAAGTGTTTTACTTGCATAATGGATTGCATATAAAACCTTATTTCTTCTTTGTCCTAAAACTGCTCCTACAGCAAAGTCACTAGCATCACACATTATTTCAAAAGGAAGATCCTAATCTGGGGCTTGAATAACTGGAGCTATTGTAAGAGCACTCTTTATTTTTTTGAAAGTTTCAGTACATTCACTATTAAAACAAAACTCAACATCTTTAATCAATAGATTAGTTAATGGCTTGGAAATCCTTGAGAAGTCCTTAATAAAACGTCTATAAAAACCAGCATGCCCTAAAATACTCCTAACTCCTTTTACATTGATGGGTGGGGGTAACTTCTCTATTACTTCCACTGTAAAATCTGGCAATTAAATAATAGAGGTTATTGGACGAATAATCTTAACAGAATTTTTAGGAATTTTTAGAAATTTTCTGGGAATTAATTGGAGTTCGTATGAGGTACGTTAAGGAGATCAATTATTGGGCCAAGGAAAAATCTGTTTAAGTTACCCGATTTAAACGAGGAAATGTTTAATTTCCTTAAATGTTTTATTTTTCCTTTTTCTTTAAAATCTCTCTCGTGCCCTAACCTTGATCGCCGAACTCCCTCTCTCCCCTCTCCTCCTCACGCGATCTCCTCACCTCGCGACACCACAACCGGCAATTTTCCCTCTCGAGCCACAGCTGCCTGCCCTATCCCTTTCCCCATCGTCGGACCTCTTCCCTTCCGAGCCAACGTCGTCGACGCCGAACCTCTCCTCTCTTGCGTCACAGCCGACTGCCTTGGCCCGACTCCGATCGCCGGCCACCCATGCGCCGAACCTCCTTCCCTCTCCCTCGTGTGTTCCCGAGACCAGAGCCGGCCTCTTCCCTGTCCTCGCGCGCCAGCACCACAGCAAGCCGACGATCCTCCTCATGCGGGCACCAGCCGTCGAGCCAAGGCAGCCGACCCCTCTTCCTCACATGGAGGTATGCCCTAACTGATCCGACAATTAGTTCCTTCATTGATAGGTATGGATGGGTAGGCTAGCAGTGACGTTTGGGTGTTGATTTTGTATCCGTGCAAGGTTTTCGCTTGATTTCCAAATGGGTTTTAAAGGATTCGGTTGGGCTGGTTGGTGTTTGTTCCTTCCCTTAGTTTTGAAAAGCTTGGATAGTTTGTTGAGGTTTATGCTTTGATTGTTAATTTTTTTTTTACTGCTTCCTGGTTGCTTTGAAGAGGTTGAATGAATTTGGGAATGTGTAGGTTCGACCACATGTGTTAGATTTGAGGGCTTGTAAATGGTTTTAGGTTTCTAGAGTTACTCTTTTCAAAGGTTTCTGCCATTATTGATCGAATTGGATAGAAGGATTGTAGTTTTGGTGAACCAATTTAATAGGTTTTCATTCCTTTTGATGGTTTCAAATTCGTTTGGATAGACTTAAGAGTTGTGAATTGATCTTGACGATAACTTTGGATTTCTGAGCAGATTTGTATATCCCGAACACATGTCAATATTGTTTTGGTTTCGGCAAATAACCCTGAATTCTGGATGGATTTGGATGAATCGAGGTTCATAGTTGGATTAGGGTTTTTCCCTAATCAAATTGGGTTTCGGTTTAGCTAATGTCGTTATGAAATTAGCTAAATTGTACATCACATGATTTGCAGGACGTTGATTGAAGACGGTTGACACGATCTGCATATAAAGGCGGGTACTTCTTACTTTGATTCTCTAGTTCTTCGAACTTAGTGCATGAGCTATTTTGGATAAGAATTGCTTTACCTTGACTCCACTCGTAATTTTTCCTATGCTTGATACTTCCAATCAAAACCTTTGAGTTACTCGTTTTTATATCCATACAGTTTCTTGTTGTTGTCCATGATCAGTAGCAGATACTAGATACCATGTTTGTATGTTTTGACTGTTGCTTATTTATGTACGATATTGAGCATGCTGGCTTCATGTAGCATACCTGTTTCTACTTATATATATATATGATGACTGTTGCATTGTTCGCATCATGTAATTACATGCATGTCGCATCCTCGGCCACTCGAGAGAGTGGTAGCTGGAGTTGATGCCGCTTGTCCTGTCGTGTCGCACTTGGCCATTCGTGTGAGTGGTAGCTGGAGTACGAGCAGCAGGGACCCCGTCGCTGATGTAGCTAGTTAGCTACTATGCAACTGTCCCCTCGGCCACTCGTGTGAGTGGTAGCTGGAGTGGTGTACAGTCTGTCACTGACCCGGCCTCTCGACCATACAGGGGTCATGGTGCAGAGAGGTGGGCGGGAGTGACCATCCGTGCATACGCTGTTGTTATTATATTTGTTTTGACTGCTGCTGTCTCTGTTATTACTTACTGCTGTTGTTCACGTATGCTGATATGCATACTTGTGTTGAGATATATTCTCATTGTAGATGTTTAGATACTGGTTTATTCATTGAAATTTTGTATATACCTTGTTTATTACCTCTGTAGTTATGAGCAGTATGATAGCATATTAGTATCGGTTCTGACTTACTATACCTAGCCTAGGATATGGTTTCAGGTATGAGCGTTTATTTTGGTTCTATTATAGTATCTGCTATTTCTTTTATGAGACTGTATACGTTTGGCACTTTCTATCTGTATGTTATGTTCATGCACTATCTCTTTCCTTACCCGCTGAGTTCCAACACTCACCACCCCGTAAAATGGTTTTCTTTCGCCAGGTAACAGGTAGATGAGTCATAGATGCTTGGAGAGTCTCGGCTGTCGGTCCCACGTCACACTCGAGGATAGTTCTTTTTCTGGTTTTAGTTTCCAACGCTATTTATGTTTTGGTTTTGTGAACTTGGTATTGTATGCTTCGATATGGTTTATGGAGTCTAGTCTGTTGGTTGCAGGTAATTTAGTTAGTGTCTTTATCGGTCACACATTCGTTTTCCTTTTGTGATTTCCGCTGTGTTTACATCCAGTCGTGTGGGCTGAGTATTTATTGTTCTGTCTTCCGCTGTGTCTGTTTCTATGTTGTTCCAGCCATGTAGGCTGATGGTTATGGATGATGTTGGTATGCCAGTTATTATTTTTATTCAGCCGTGTAGGCTTATTAAACTACGTGGTTGTGATAGTTATATTCTATATATATTACAGCCGAGTGTGGCTGATGTATATTTTGTATGTAGTAATGTTTCAAATTGTCACCCGTACAGGGGAGATGTTGTCGAAATTTCTTCTGGCAGGGACTCCTTTGGGGGCGTGACAATTTTAGTGATATCAGAGCAGTTTCGATCTTGTTTTAATTTATGATTTTTAAGTTAATCTGATACCAATTTTGTGGTATCAGAGCATGGTTCGAGTCAAATGTTAGGTTTTGTGTTTTTCGGATATTGATCTTGTTTCGATTTTTGATATTCGATGTTCTGATTATTTTGTTTTCCCTTTGTAAGTTGATTTCTCGATATGACTTTCGAGTTATGGGATCAGGCAGCGGCCGGACATCTCCAAGCTATAGGAGGTATGTTTGTAAATTGTTATCATACGTATTTATTAGTACTTGGTTTAGTTGTTTGTACCATGTGTTTATACCATATATGATTTGTGGTGTCAGTCATTGGCTAGATCAGAAATGGTGATATGCTGTCTTTTGATGACCTATTAGTGGATATTAGACTTGATGGTCTATTATTTAGCCTTTGATGTTGATAGTAACTTAAAGAGTATAATGTCTTGATATTTATGGAGTTGGTGATTTTAGTTGAAGGATAGATTACATACTTTGTGCCAGTGATCTTGTTTTGTGGTATGTTGATGTACGGACATGAGGAGTCCTTGATATTGCTATTCAGGTTGGCAGTGCCCTATATATTTTTATAGACCCGATGTATAGAGTATCGATTTACTCGCGTTGGTTTGGTTAGTAGAGGACCGATCTACTCTTATTAGCTTGATCAGTAGGAGACCGACTTACTCTTTCATAGATCTAAGGCTCCATATATATATAGCAATTATGGAAAGGGAAAATGCAGAGAATAATATTGTGAACTTTGAAGTTTGATTCTTTGTGTGTCAACAAGTGAAGGCAGAATATCCGAGTGACGTAGTGGAAGTAAGATGAGTCCATAATCCACAGAAGCATCCTTTTCGGTTAAGGCTTGGATTTTGACACTATGATGGACTAGTTATGGGTGTGTTATTTGGTTGTTGTCCTTAGATGAGGATTCCTGAGTTAGTAGTAAATTTGGGGACCAAATTTTTATTAGAGGGGGAGAATGTAAAATCTGGCAATTAAATAATAGAGGTTATTGGACGAATAATCTTAACAGAATTTTTAGGAATTTTTAGAAATTTTCTGGAAATTAATTGGAGTTCGTATGAGGTACGTTAAGGAGATCAATTATTGGGCCAAGGAAAAATCTGCAACGCCCGAAAATTCTCAAAATTATTTTTAGAAATATTCTATGATTTTTCTGGAATTTTAGAATATTTTTATGAAATTTTTAGAGTAGCGGAAGTAGCAAAAACAAATAGAAAACGAAAATGGCCTAAGCGGGAATTGAACCCGAGACCTATGGTTTACGGATAATTCTAGTAACCAGTTGAACCCAGCAGGGCCGTGCTGAAAGGAAAGGGAGGCAATTAAATTTATATTAGAGTTGGGCCGAATTACCACTTAATATAAATAGGAAATTATTAAGTGGGGTTTTATTTTGGATCGGGATTCCTTCTCCTCAAACCCTCACCGACGCCAACTCTCCCTCTCCTCCCTCTCTCGGCGCCAACCACAAGCAAGGCTAGGGTTCCATCCCAAGTGTTCCAAGGGCACCTTCCGGCGACGACTTCGACTCAAGGACGCTCCCCTCCGCGAGAGGAACGTGTAGACGTGAGAAGATCGTCGAAAGGATTTTCTCCACCGGAAACCTAGCGTTTAGAATTGTAAGGAACTTCACGTAAGAGGTAAGAAACCCCTCACCTGCAGTATAAGTAGCTTTTCGTACGATTCTATGTTTTTAAATTAGTTATATGCAGACTTTTCGACGCATAGGGTGTATTTAACCCTTCTCGCAGGTTTAGGGATTTAGTTGAGCACTTCTAGATGGGCCAGACAAGTTTCCTCCTTTCAGTTGGAGATTCTAGACGTTGTCAGGTGCCTAGAGGTGGTCTCCCTAATAGAGAGGAGAGTTGGAGCACACTAAGTATTCGATAAAATGCTTAGCTCAGTAAAAATGCTACAGTAGACAATTTTTAATAGCTCAGTAAATGCAATAGAAGCATTTAAATAGTTTAGTTAGTCTTGCTACAGCTTATATGGGACTACGGTCCAATGGGTGGGCACCCACAGTCGCCTCTAGGTTCAGATAACCTAGTAAAAAGCAAGATAAAATAATTAGCTATGATCCAGTATTTTACTTTCAGTAGAGGCACTGTACAGGACTAGATGTCCTTGGGTTGGGCTCCCATAGTCGGTCCCTAGGTTTAGATAACCTAGTAAACCTTACTAAATTCGGGATTTGCAACCCCGGGTCTAGCTAAGGATGCGCGCATAGCACGTACAGTTGCCAGGCCCATTAGCAGCATGATTATGTATTTTAATTTATTATGATATTAGTTTTCCAAACTCACAATCAGTCATGTGATTATATGTCAAATCAGTTCTAGTTCAGCTTTAGTTTAACTCAGCTATGTTTCAGTTAGTCCTTTCTTATTGATACACATGCTAGCTTATGATTCGCTTTGTATGCCATGCTTTAGTGTTCATGTTCAGTGATTTCAGTAGGCCATGCTTCAACAAGTTTAACATATGTTTAATAGCATGTTTTTAAAATCATAGATGCATCGTATGCATGTTTTAGTGAGGTAGATGGTTTCTTACTAAGCGAAAGCTTATAGATACTTTCTTTTCCTTATACTGCAGATAAAGGTAAATGAAAGATGGACTAGCGGAGGCTGGAGGGCAATGCTACGAAGATGTGTGTGGGCAGGAACTTGGAGTAGAGATCCTAGGGAATTACAGCAAGCTTGTTTTTAAGCATTAGAACCTTTTAGCATTTTATTATTTTTCACCTTCATATGTTAAGTGTTATGAATTAGTTAATCAAGCATCCTATCACGCTCAGAACACTATTTTTGTGATGCTAGAATGTTTGGCAATTAGTTTAGAAATGTTATAAGTAGTCTTGGCACGAGCAAGTGCTGAAATCAGACCTTTGGCACGAAATCAGAAACTCGAATCGATCAGCTGATCGATTCGAGAGTTCCCAATCGATCGAAGGATCGACTGGGCATCTGGTTTCGCGAACAGTAGGCCTCTGGATCGATCAATCGATCGATCCAGCCAATTCCGTCGTGAACAGAAGGCTCTGGGATCGATCACTGGATCGATTGACTAGTTTGGATCGATCAGCCGATCGATCCAGAATATTGCCCGAGCACAGTAGCGTGCTGGATCGATCACTGGATCGATCCAACCTATGTTCCGCATACAGTAGCCGGCTGGATCGATCACTGGATCGATCCGACCATTCCAATCGATCCGTGGATCGATTGGGAGGTCTGATATTAGCTAGAAACCCTTAGTTAAGTTCCTTGACCATTGGGGGATGTAATATATGTCATGAATAGCTTAGATTACACCCTTAGCACATGTAGAATAAAGAAGTGACAATAGTTTAGCAAAAATTTGATTAGTACAGCTTCCGCACTTAGTATTTAACGATGGTCATTGATTAGTTAGCACAGATTAATGTAACGATCGGCCTCACAGCCTAGTTAGTAGGAGGTGGGTCGTTACAGAGTGGTATCAGAGAAGTTTCCATACTTCCTACACACACATCAGCATTGAACCTGTAGTTTCCAAGTAAGAACATGTAACGACCCAATTTTCCTCATTAGGAGTCCTAAAAGTACTTCAAAATATCTAGAAATGTTTTAGAAAAATTCTAGAGATTTTTAGGAATTTATAGAGTATTTTTATGCAATTTTTGGAGTTCGTTTGGTATTTTTACCAAGAGGAAGAAGTTAAAAAAAAAAAAAAGGGAAGAAAGAAAAATGTTGAAGCTGGGTTTTGAACCCAAAACCTCGGGCTTGACCCGAGCCTTAACCGAACTCAGACAACCAGCTGGTCCACGTCTATTTTGTTATAATTTAAGGGAATTAAATATGATTAAGCAGTCTTAAGAAACGAAATAAAAATTCCGTTTAAAAAGGAGCCGAGGGCGGCTCGAACCCAAGACCTTCGGGAACTTATCTTTCCAGCGGACCAAGCGCGCCAGCTGGTATTTCGTAAACAAATTTATAACGAATTGGTCTTAAGCTGTAGTTATAAAAGGACAAGTTAAAGAGAGGGTTAAGTTATATTCTTTTCTCTCCCGTGACCTAATTCCTTCGACCTTCCCTCTCTCGCGACCTAAGCTTTCCCGACCCCGATTCTTCGAGCGGCGCTATTTTGTGCTCGGGCGAAGACGAAGCCAAGAAAGGGTTTCTCTCCGGCGGCCGGTGAAGGGCAAGTCCCGGGAGCTCTTCACAGAATAGGGACTCTCCTGACGAGGAAAATCCGTGGGCTCGAAGGGGCGGCCGAAGAGTTGCGATCTCAAGCTCGCTGAAGCCCTAGGAGCTTTCTTCCGGCTGTGAGTCCAAGAAACCGAGGTAAGTTGCTACTCACCTGCAGTAGGATAGTTTCGGATTCATATTCCTTCTTTTTTTTTAGAATTTTCTGTGAAGATTCGGAATTCATGTTTGCTGCCGTGAGGTTGTTTTTGTGCCATATAGTTGCTATTTGGGTTCCTTTTTGCTTAGTTGCCGTGTAAGTCATTGATAAAGGATTCTGCTGTGAACGAATTTTCTTTGTATTTTGATTGGATTTTGATGGCTTAGGATTGCTGTCGTGCCACTGAACAGGACGAACTGTTTGTTTTGGCTTTTAGATTTTGGCTGAAGAGAATTATGATATTAGAGATTATTAGAATGGATCCAAGAATTTGATTTCTTCTGTGCAAATCTGTTGAAGCATGTTAAAGATTTCTGAAATCTTACAAGAGCTTAACTAGTAATGATGATGACGGTACTGGAATTTCATTCGTTGAGGGTATTGATTAGTTTTAATTGAAATGATTCATGTATGCAGAAATTAGATACAAGTGTTATTGCTAGGGTTTTGGAGTTTTCCTTGAGTTTTGGAAGATGCTGAATTGGTTATTGTTGCATTCTGGATTCTTGTGATAACTTTGATTTTGGTTTATTAGACTGATTTGGAAAGTGCTGAATTTGTGTTGGTTCTTCAAGATAGCTTATAGTTTAGGGGACAAGTAGTAGTAATCCTTTGATCTCCACAGCATGCTTAGTTTTGCTTCCACAATATGTTTAAGGTTTCTGTGCTTGATTCGGTTGAGATCTTAGAGTAGATTTTTGTTAAGTGTATAATGCAGATTTAGTTAAGGGTATAATGCAGATTTGATTAAGATCACAAGTGCAAATTTTATAAGTTTAATATGCTGATTTTTGTTAAGTCTAGTATAGTGCAGATTTTTGATATTAGATGTGTGGGGAAACTGAGATAATTGACATCAATTTGGAAGTTTAGATCTCCTCATAGTGCAATTTTAAAAGATTATAGTAAAGTTTGATTAAGTCTTTAGAGTGCAGATTTTTATAAGTATAGTATGCAGATTTTAATAAGCAGATTTTTATAAGTATAACATGCAGATTTGTATAAGTATAGCATGCAGATTTTTAATAAGCAGATTTTCATAAGTAATACTTGCAGATTTTGATAAGTATTGTATGTGCAGATTTCTTTTGTATTCTATGCATGATTATGTGTTACATAGTTAGTTTCATTCATAGATGTATACGAAGGATATCCTAACAGTATTTTGGGTTTAAGAAAAGTATAAGAAAGATAAAGAAAAGTATAAGAAAGATAAAGAAAAGAATGAAAAGGCCAAGGCCTTAAGTAGATCCCAAAGTCGAGACTTTAGGGATTTTTGGCACACAAGGTGCCTATTAAAATGCCAAGGCATTTAAATAAAGAAGTAATTAAGATTATAAGTATTTTACTTTTAAGAAGAGGCTAGTACCCGACTTCCGAGGTTGTTGTTAAACAAATCCAGGTGTCCAATTCCGAGGTCTTGGCCCTGGTAGACCGAGGTCTGATTTTTTAGGATTGGTGGCTCGCTACCCCAACCAATTAGGGAACGCGCATAAGATGGTACTACGCTTGGGCCCAAGAAGAAGTTGATTATTATTTTGAAGTATTATAAGTATAAGTTTTTGAACAAGTAAAACGAGTTTTACATAAACATAAAGTATTAAAGATTAAGTTAGAACAAATGAAATAAGTTTCATATGGTTCTAAAAATCAGTAAGTTTAGTTCCTTATTCTACCATGTTTATCTAGTAGATGAGTAGTTTTCATGTTTACCTATTAGATGAGCAGCATGATTAACTATTAGAACTACATGAGTAGATTCCTTAGCTTTTCTTTGCTATTAGTTTGACATGAGCAGTTATGTTTATGCTTTATTTCTTTTTAGAGCATATAGTTTCTAGTTCTTTTCGTATACGTGCACATTCGTGATTTTGTGAGTTAGATAGCGCTTACTAAGCAAATTTTGCTTATAGACTACACTTCCTCTTACTGCAGATAAAGAAAAAAAAAAGATTTAGCAAGGAAGGCGACAAGGTGCCGCGGATGGTGTGTGATGCCAGGACTATGGAAGCCTTGGGACTTAGTTTAAGAATTTATTAAGATTGTCATTTATTAAGAATGTATTAGATGAGTCATTTAGTCTTCCGCTGTTAGTTAATTGTATGTTTTCATTTTGTTTCCACTATTCATTACTTGCATGATTTGATTTCATTAAACTACGTGGTGATGTTATTCCTTTTGTGTGTTTGATATGTGTTCCAGTCGCCTGTGGCTGTGTATATTATGTTATGTATTAATGATTATGGTCACCGGTACAAGGGAGATTCTGCCGGAATTTTTCGGTAGTGTTTCCATGTGATTTTTAATCATACCGGTTAAGTAGAGTTAGTAGTTAAGTAACGATCATCCTTAGAGAGTAGTAGTAGTAAGAAGGGTGGTCGTTACAGAACATCTCTCACTGTATTTATGTTCTTGTTTTCATGTTTAGATATAACTAAAGCATGCTTGTTTATGATGGTAGTTAACATGATAACAATAGTTACTCCAGTATGTTTGTATTAGTTATGTATGTCCTTTTTTCCTTTAGAAATGGCACGAGGACGCCCAGCTAGAAGGGCACCAGCTATTGAGCCCCAGCATGAGGCAGGCAGTTCGGTGCCTCCTTCAGACCTTACAGCATTAGTGGCTCAGTTACAGCAGCAGCTAGCTGAACAGCAACAGGAAATAGCCACCTTAAAGGCTAATCAGCAGAATACTCACACAGTCACCCCGGAACCGAACTTAGCAACGCCAGTAGTCTTAGAGGTTCCACCAGTCCAACCTGCAGCACCAGTGGCCCCAGCAGCAGGAACCTAGAGAGAAGCCTATCTGATCCAGTGGCAAAGAGTCAAAGCAGAGAACTTCTCAGGCAGCAGTGAACCATGGGATGCACAGGCCTGGTTCAAAACACTGGAGAGTACGATGGAGCTTCTGGACTGGTCAGAACATGAGAAGGTGAAGTGCGCCTCCTTCTGTCTGACAGGAGATGCACGTATGTGGTGGGAGAGAATTAGAGCGAAGCGCCCAGTAAACCAGATGACATGGGATGACTTCGAGAAGGAGTTCTTTGAGGAATTCTTTCACATGCGGGTTACAAACCGCCACTACGACGAGTTCACTGAGTTTCGTCAGGGCAACCTTTCAGTAGAGGAAGTCGTGAAGAAATTCAACAGATTGGCTCGTCTATGCCCTGAACTAGTCAGCACAGAGAAAGAACGAGTCTGGTTGATGCTCAAGATGCTGAGGCCGGAAATAGCAATGAACGTGGTTGGCGGCGTTCATAGGCCGCAAACCACCGAAGAACTAGTCAGCAGTGCTCTGACCACCGAGCACTACCAGAACAGTATAAAGCAGCAGAAGCAAGTCCTCTCAGAATCTAAAGGTCAAGGAGGCTCAGGTATTCAGAAACAGCAGGGTCACAGCTCCCATGGCTCTAACTGGAAAGGGAACTCCAGCAACAAGCGCAAACCGGGGAGTTACCCAAAAGGAGGACCGGCTAGTAAACAGCCTAGCTATCCAAAGTGTGCTACTTGTGGGAAATTCCACCCTGGAGTTTGTCGTAAGGGCACACGAGGATGTTTTGAATGCGGACAGGAAGGACATATGGCTAAGTAGTACCCGAACAAGACCAGTCTTCCTCTACCACAGCCGATTCAATATGGAGGCCAGCCAACTTAGTTACATCAGATGCAGGCCGCTCTGGATGGTCCACACATCAGCCAGGGCAGACTAGAAGCCCCTCCAGCTATGATGAATGCGAGGATCTACTCACTCACCAGAGAGGACGTAGCAAATGCCTCGACGATTGTCACAGGTCAGATTAGTATTTTACAGCAAAGTACAACTGTCTTATTCGATACTGGGGCTACCCATTCATATATATCCAGGGCATTTGCCGAGAAGTTAGCAATACCTCCAGAGGTACTCAGTAGTCAGTTTTTGACGACGTTACCTTCAGGAGAAATTATGGCATCCACGCACTGGCTCAAAGCAGTGTCAGTCGTTATAGCAGACAGAGAACTCTTTTGTGATCTGATAGTGCTAAATATGACTGACTACGATGTTATCTTTGGGATGGACTTCCTGATCAGATACGGTGCTTCCATAGAGTGCCGTAAACAGAAAGTCATATTCCAACCTGAAGCAGAAGTGCAGTTTGAGTACATTAGAGAACCCAAGAGAAAGGCCAAGAAGTTTCTCTCAGCTATGAAGGCACAGAGGTTAATGGATTCAGGATGTACGGGATTTTTAGCACATGTAGTCAGTACCGGTCAGGACAAGGACCAACAGCTAGCAGAGCTCCGAGTCGTATGTGATTACCCAGCAGTCTTTGTAATACCCACTAAGCTTGTAAGATAAATATATGAATATGAGATTTTTGCCTTAGAAAAATAATAAGAAGTGAGTTGAAGCAAAAAGAAATAAAATGAAATAAAAAGAAGAGGAAGTCAAGGATTGAACCTTGAACCTCTTATATGATAATTCATAGAATTAACTAGTAGAAACCAATTGGGATAGAGAGAAGATATTGATAGCAAGGAAAGGGAATGCATGATAAAGATAGGAGTAAAGATCTAAGAAGAGAAAGCAAGAAAAGAACAAGAGAAAGGCAACTTGCCTTCCTCCCTTTCTCTCCCTCTTTCTCTTTGATTTTTGCCGAAAACTTAAAGAGGAATTAAGGGGATTCATTCCACCTTATTTTATCATGAATGGTGAGAATAAATAGAAAATAAAATAAATGTAAGAAAATAGAAAATGGGTTAAGGGAGAAGGAAAGCAAAAATCAATTTTGCTACTTCTTTCCCCTTAACATAAAAGGGAGCAAGAAAAGAGAAAATTATTTTTCTCTCATTTTCTCTCATTCATCCTCTCCCTCACCGAGAACACCACAGTCCCCTCTCCTCCATCTTCGGCCCCAAAGCCAAGTTTGTTCCCTAAGAAAGCCTAAGATACAAGGAGGACTTAGCAAAGGAATCAAGGGAAAGGAACTAGAAGAAGAGGCTACTTCTTCTTCACCATACCTTAGATCCACAAGCGAAAAGGATGTAAGCTTCCCCTCGCCTGTGGTACAAGGCTTTTATGTGATTTTTGGATTCTATAAGGATTAGAAAACCTAGAAAAGAATTTAAGAAAATTCGGCTAAAGAAAGGGTTTTCAAATCTAGGATGGTTTAAACAAGTCCTTATTTCATGATATTCTTTCTATGCTATGTAGGAAGGATTTTCTTCATGTTTTTATACTTAAATGATGCTTGATCAGAGGAGTACCTAACCCTAGAATTTCGGCCAAAAATATGTTAAGGAGGTTAGGGAAAAATATTGTTTAACTAAACTAGTACAAAATTTCTCCCATGAACTACTAAGGGTTTTTATTGGTTTTCTTGCTTGAAGGTTACTTAGAACCAAAGAAATCCAGTTATATGTTTCGGCCAAGAAAAGGGCTTAGGGTTAGGAAGACCTTTAAATTTAAATAACCATGTTTGTATGATAGAATATAGAGTTCTCTTAAAGAATTGCATGTTGTACATTGCTAGAAATTCATGAACTCTTATTTAGATTTTCGGCCATGATAAAATGGATAGTTTAGAAAAGCTTGAACAAAATTATAATATGCTCAAGACCTCTGTGATATTATGATATGAAAGTTGTTTAATGCTCTTATGTTTAAATTGAGTATAGAAAATTAGTTACATGATATATGACATGTAAGATCACAAGGGTCCTAGCTTGTTTATGAACCAACTTTGTATATGATGTTCTTAGTAATTTTTGCCATGAAACTTACTTAGGTTTTCCATGCTTTAGGCCACTTAAAACCTAGTTTAGAGATTGGTAGGTTTCGGCCATAAGGAAAAATAAAAGAAAAAGGGAAAGAAACCTAGGAAGCCTAAGACACAATTCACATGTATGTTTATTATGCTTATCTTTATATACATGCTATGAAACTTGTATAATTTCTCATGCTTTTAGGCTATTTGAAGCAAGTTTATATTCTGTGAGTTTCGGCCAAGTAGGGTTTAAAAGACCTAGAGGCCTTAGAAATGAAACCAAATGTGTTAAAAGTGCTTCTTATGAAAATATGATAATGTGTTGATTGTGTCACATATTTGTATAATTTTTCCATGACCTAAATGGATCATTGTGTGTTTCGGCCATGAAGGGATAAATGCCCTAGAAACCCTAGAACAAAAATTAAATATGCTTATGTCACTTTACATGAAATATGATAAGTAGAAAACCAAAGTTCTCATACTATATGTTGTTTAGTGACCTAAATGAGGCTAGGGTAAGTTTCGGCCATACCTATTGTATGATGTCTTGTTATGAATTTATACATGATGTTAGTTCAAGTTCACATGCTTGTATGTTTGTTTTAGCCCTAATGAATACTTGTTAAAAGATTGACCAAGACATACGTTAAGGGCTTGAAGGACTTAGGAACTAGCTCAATATGCTTACTATGCTATTTGGAAAAAATGCTATAAATATGGTTTAAGGTTTCCATGCTTTCATGACATTTGGGCCCTTGTTTATATACTGCAATCCTCCTCTAGATAGTTGAATTTCAGTCACTCTACTCACTGCAGCTCCTAATCTCTAATTCCTTTCTTCTTAGGCAATCATTTAGTCTCCAACTAGTATCTGGTTTGTAACAAAAGCATAGCATCCAGTTTGTAACTTATTTTAGGCAAATAAAGCAACCATATAAGCTTATGAAATGAGAGAATGCTACACTCATTAATGGTTGCATAAGGATTGCTTAAGTCAACATATAAATTTTCTTTAATGGGATGTAGGTCAATTAATATGGGTTGTTTAATTCATGTGTTTTATGTTGTGTGAATTGCTTAAGGTCATCCCTAAGCTACTGTACATGCTATGTCAGAGCTAAATTCGTCCCAATTTGTGTGGGTTCTTTTCTCCTTTTCACCTAAGCCATATGCATAAACCATGTACATATTAAGTAGAAGCAACTAGTTTTCACTCTTGTGAAACAAAACATCTAATGCTTTTTGTAAACGTTTACATGCTATCAAATTAAGAGTGTCAAGTTTTGATTGGAAGTGTGGATGTTGACAGGTGTAGAGAAGGCATATGAAAGCCAAAGTATCAGAAAGGACAATATCTAATGGAAAAAAACTGTATTCACTAATGCATTGAAACCCCCATTGAATCAAGAACACAAACAAGTACTTATGAACTTTTGATGTAGCCTGATGTGGGCATATAGTGAAATATACTGCCCTAATTCCATTTGTGGAAATAAAATTGTCAGTATAGATTTTGGCAAAAGTTGGAATGTAAAATTTATTTATTTATCTCCTCATAATTTTTTTTGATAGGATATAAATAATTTAACCTGAAAAATCCAAAAAAGTTAATGTAGGTTGTACACTCAGAGCTAATATCAATTAATTTCAATATTCCTAGTGATAAAATATTGCATATAGTTCAATGGAAAGATAAGATCCATATAGTTAAGCCCAAATAATTAAGACAAACACATCACGTTAATTATATTAAAATTAACAACCCCCGACAATAGAGGCGATGGAAGATTGCAGTGATGCTTATTTCACCAAAAAAAATGCCTTTAGTGTTGAGCATGAATGGCATCATCACATGGACAGAAGACGAGTGTGGTCCTCTATTGTCTTTAAAGACTCGCTTCAAAAAAATATATGGGAAAATGACTTTCCAAAACCTTCATTATAGATAAACAAATACCTTCATAATCCCATATATTGAGAAAGTCATCCTCAGCAGCTCTTCTAAAAATTGATGCTTTGTCAAGAAACCACTGGAATAAAGTCAAAAGGACAGTAAATTATAGCAGCAGTTAACAGAAGTATTCCAATGCTAATAGACACCATGTTCTAAAGGACAGTAAGTCAAAAGGACAGTAAGTCAAAAGGAAGCAAAAGAAAGAACTCCCTTGTTCTAAGAGACACCATGTCTGGGCAATGGTGCTTGGGATCATCTTGGCATGCCTCGCCATGTAAGCCTGTTATTATGAGATGAGAATGTTTATCCAAAAACAAATGTTGTAAAAAAGTTAATATGCAGAGTAGCATCTGGTATTGTGCTTGGTGGAAGCTCTAAGTTTCATTCAAGAGTGCGATCCATCAAGAACATCATCGTAAAAACATCACAAGAGGCTTCCCAAACCATAAACAACGTGACAAAAGCTATAGGCGACATGGAAAGTGTTGCAGCACAATATCAATATGGCAGCCTTGAAGGATCCAGCTATTTGAATTCCAGGTCGCAAATTCTTAATGACGAAGCTGCAAACATGCAGCAAAAGGCTGAGAAGAGCATGCACCTGGTCGATAGGGCAATTGGCATATTGTAAGAACTGAACACTAAACAAAGAGGGAAATGAACATCAAACTGTTGTCTTTAATAACATTGGCAATGGTCCATTTTGCAGGAAAATGATGACCATCTTCATCATTGTGCCAAATCTTATAGTTGTTCTTGCAGTTGTTGGTAAATCTTGCGTTAACCATCTTTTATTAATTTTTTTACCACATTAATTTTACATCTAATTGTTTTATTTCCTTCCTTGTTGCAGTCTTGAGGCCTCTGAGACTAAGACTTAGCCGGACTTTTTCTCTGTAAGTAAGCAAATTTAACTAGTCGTCAAGTCATTTAAGAGTTCAGATCTCACTGTAAAATAACAGAGATCATAAAGATCTCCAAAAATCCAATTCATATTTTTAATGTAAAATCCAACATTATCTTTCTAATCTGACAGGTCTATCATCTTTTGCTGGCTACTTACATTTGCCTTGTGGGTATTCTTTGGAATATATTTCTTCCTATCTAAGTACGTAAAAAATGTACTCTGTATGAGCACTTGTTTTTTCACAATTACGATCAAGTTAATTCTCCTAAATTTGCAGGTTCTATGTTAGACACCACTGGAATAAGGTCTGGCTCCCTGGATTCAACTACCATTTTCCAGATTTTTCCACTTCGTGAAACCAGAGGGAACTTAGGACAACAATATGCAAAAATTGAAAAGGAAGTTATGAAAAACAATATCAAGATATGTCTGCAGAGCCAGTTTAAGAATCTATACCTTGTGCAATAGGAATGATTGGCCATCCACATAAATAGTTACATCCCCAGCAACGTCCGAGAATATCCTACACAAAACAAAACGGCATTTCTTTATAGAGGAAACGCAGCGATGTCACAATTCTAAAGATGCTAAGAACGATACCAAGTCATCAGACTGGCTATTCTCTTTGTCATTGAAATTAAAGAAAGAAAGGAAAAACGACAGGATAATCTCAAGAAACCATCAAGAACCATAAAGATTTGAAGCGATAAGAAGAGACAAGTTTCAGGAAAAAAAAAGTAGAGGTTTTCACGAAAAGAGCATTTGCAATAGATGTCCTTCAAAACCAATTAAACGCCATTAAATGCGTGCTTTATTTGACATTAATTGATCATCCATTATATCATCCCCTGGCAATCGCAAGAACAAGATAGTCGTGATATCACAAGAAAGCGAAGTCGAAGTGGATGACCTCCTGCTGATCGGTGCACATAACCGGGAGAGAGTAAAGAGGTGTCCGGCGTAGCTCCCATGACCTCCTCCCTTCACTTCACTTCACTTCACTTATCCTCTCTTTCTTTCTCCTTCTCTAAACACACTGCAAGATAAAGAGAAAGCGAAGACAGGGTCGTGTTTAGGGACTGAGGGAACAGAAAGAAACTCAAGTGCAGTTCCAACTGTGACCCTCGATAATTCTATAGTTCACAGTATGAATCTCATCAAACCCCTTGGCTACGAATTACGGATCTAAAGTAGATAAAAAGAAAGAGACCTGTAAAGCGGACCTACTGCCAATGTTCGAACAGGTGTAAGAATATACGAGCGTCGACCCCTCGTGCTCGAACCGCTCGATGCGCGACACCAGCTTCAGAATCTCGTCGTCCGCCTGGAATCCGAGGCAATCCTTTACGGTCAACGTTTCCAGCTTCCGGCAGCCGCCGATGACCACCAACAGCTCGTCCTTGGTCAAGTAGGACTTGCTCAACTCCAGGTGCTTCAGTTCCGGCAGGCACCGCGCCAGGGCCTTGGCGTCCTCGCGCCTGATTAGCCTGCGCACCTTCAACCCGACGAACCGCGGGCAGTTACGGCCGATCTCGGCGACCGCCTCCAGGAACGAGGAGGGCTTGGTCTCCATCTCCAGATGCTCCAGATCCTTCCACCGCCACACCAGCTCCAGGATTCGAAGGTCATCCTCCAGCATCAGGTTGTCCGGCAAAGCCAGCGCCTTCAATCTCAGGCATCTGCGCTAATAATCGATGAGCAAATTCGTCGAACAGGTAGTGAGTGATGAGGGCGACGAAACCAGAAGGAGGCGTAGACTCACTTGACAGAGGCATAGGCGAGGTCGTGGATGGAGACGGCAGAGGAAAGGGGGAAGGCGAGTTGGTCGAGGACGCCGCGGGAGCGGTGGAGGGCGAAACGGAGGAAGGCGGAGAAGGAGAGGTGGGAGTGGAGGCGGTAGCGGAGCGCAAAGGCGCGGGAGAAAGGGCTCCAGGGCGTGAAATCGAGGGAGCGGAAGTTGAGGCGGCGCCAGCAGCTAGGGTCGAGGGAGGCGCCGTACCAAGACTTGCAGACGAAGGGGACGGCGACGGCGAGATCTCCGAGGGCGAGGCGGCGGAAGGGGAAGAGGGAGATGAGGCTGAGGTTTAGGTTTAGGCTGAGAGAAGGGATATTGGTTTAGGTTTGGAGGGAATTTTCTGAAATGTTGTAAATTTTGGCCGGTGAAAAAATTAAATTATTTTTTTTTGGTTCATTAACATCGGATTTTAAAAATCGCTGTTAAAATCGGTGTCTATTAACAAAAAAAAAGGGTGCTCATAGACACCAGCTAAAAAACCGATGTCTATGAGCGAAAATCTGTGCTCATAGACATCAGTTTTTAGAAAAATCGGTGTAAAATACTCAAAGACATCGGTTTTTGCTTAAAACCGTTGTTGTTCCACCGATGTCTATGAGCGATTTTGTTGTAGTGAAGGCAAAATTCTAAAGATTAATTTTCAACTATACAGATGAAAAGAAATAGAAATGTTATGTTTAGTCTAACTCAATTGATAATTTCCAATGTTATACCGCAGTCCTCGGCAACGGCGCCAAAAACTTGTTCGCTTCCGCAAGTGTACGGAAATGTCGCAAGTAATATAAAAGATTATCGTATCCACAGGGACTGTAATAAGCATTAGAAATATCTCAAAGCGAATTAGCTAAACAACTAATCAATTTTTTTTAAATGCTAAGGAAGAAAACAAATCTAAAATGAAAGATCAACAAACAAGAGTTTGGGGTTTGAGTTATGATAAAGGGAGGTTCTAGGAGTTTTGGTTTCTTTTTAAGATCTCTTGAATGTATATGGTTTACCAATTCTTATTACTCAATTGTCTAATATTTGTAGAAGGTTGCCGGTTCTCTCTTGCAATAGATAACTGGCATAGGACTGAAAAATGTACCTAAATGTGATTAATTAGATATGAACCTACGTTGTCCTTACACAGGATTGTACCTATTACTATGCTTCCCTCGGATACCAACATAGAAGTTCATAGCTTCTTAACCCATAAAGATACAAGGATTGAATCATAAAATCTATCATACCCTCTTGAATATTCTCATTTCCCCTTCAAGGTTATCCCTCAAACGTCCTTACACGGGCTTGCACTAGTCACGTGGATCCCTCAGAAAATCGAGTGAGAGTTAATCTCTACAAAGTCTATAAGATATCCAATCAATCAAGAATGAGAATTAAGCCCTAATCACAATTAATCATTCAAGATCCAATCGATACAAACTAGGCAATATCATAGAAACAAAGAAATGGCAAATCCACAAGAGTTTACATCAATTTATCTCACAAATACTCCCTCCATCCTAGAACATAAAGATCTACTCCATAAAATGAAGAAAGAAAACCAAAGATAAGAAGATTACAAGCATTCTTCAATCCTAATCCAAGAAGAGGAAAGAAAGAAAACTTATCTACAATATAGCTCCATCTTCGGATCCAATCCTCGCTCCCAGAGTCGAATCCGCCTAGATCTCCCTTTAGATCACCCAAAGATCCTCCCAAGAATGGGAGGAATCCACTAAATCTTGCTTTCTCCCAAAGGGGAGAAGATCCCCTTTCAAATCTTCAAAGAGGCTTTAAATAGAGGGGGCTTCCGGGCGCCACACGGCCCCGAGGCATGGCCGTGTGAGGTTCACACGGCCAGAGCCTTTCCCCTCTCTGCCATCCATACACGGTCGTGTGGTGTACACGGCCGTGGACAACTCCCATCAAAACCTCTAAGCACGGCCGTGTAGATCCACACGGCCTGGACTGCCTCAGCTTTTGGAAACCTAGCACGACCGTGTGGTGCACACGGCTAAAACACTTTTAAGCGCTGGGAACCCTGCACGGCTGAGTGATGCACACGGCCAGGGCTTTCTTGGTCTATGGAAACCTTACACGACCATGTAAATCCACACTTCCATGTAAGGATTGAACTATGATTTGCTTCAAGACTTGGCACGGTCGTGTGAGGTTCACACGGCCAGGACAAGTTCCTTATTTGTTTCTCCTGGTTGACCACACGGCTAGAGCACTCCACCCAGGCAGGGTCGTGTGTGGCACACGACCAAGTGCTTTCTCCAATGCTTAGCTCATAAGTTTGTCCAAGAATGCAGAATCTTCACCAAATTCGACTCCTGTGTACAAAAAATGCACAAAAAGTAGATCTCCGAACAAAATGAGTAAATATGCTAAAAGAAAAGCTGGAAGTATAAAAATACATAGATCAAGCAAGCTCAAAGTATGTAAATGTGCGTCAAAACATGCATAAAAATATATAAAATATACGCACATCAATAAGTGCTTTTCAGACTCCACTATGGAAGTTGAGTATGTGGCAGCCTCAGAGGCAGCCATAGAAGCTGAATGACTCAGTAACATTAAGATTGACTTAGATATGATTTCTAGTTTGTCCAAAGATTATTACAATCTATTGCAATAATAGTGGTGCAGTAACAAACTCGAAGAAACCATGATTCCATAAGGCAAGTAAATACAATAGAGCGCAAGTACCACCCAATACGAGAAATCATATAAACTAGGAGAAGTTGTTGCCACCTAGATTGCATCAGGTGATGACCAATAGATCCTTTCACTAAGGTCCTTAAGGCAAGAGCTTTTGATGGACATGTTGAAGGGTTGGGAATCAGATGTATGGTAGCATTTATGGTAGCATAGTCTTTTAGTATAAGTGGGAGATTGTTAGAGTGTATGTAACGCCCGCCCTTCCTGCTAGTAGGGCGGGGTCACTGTACGGGGAACATACAAGCATATTAAAATTTCTTTTCTAAAATAGCGGAAGTACTTATTTATATATTCTTGTATACCTCTAAGTGAATGAGGTCATGAAATCAATTTTCTATCATACACATGAACAAGTGTCAAGTAATCATGCAAATAATTAACATAAGATAGACATGGTTTATATCATGCATAAATTAATGTAAGCAGGTCTTTTCCTTAGCCGAGCCACTACCACACACATCTCTTGCCTCTCCTGTTGCTCCCTTAGTTCACCCATCCTTTGTCTTTATCTGCGGTACAAGGAAAGTAACTATAAGCACATAGGCTTAGTGAGATCCTTTCCTACTCACAAAAACCGTATATCATAGCATAACCACATAAGCATATAGCATGGAAACACAATCATCTAAACATCATATCATGTAAAAGAGCATCATAACATATCATATCATAACGTAAAATAGCATCATATCATGTCATATCATAAAGAAACATCATGCTATATCATCTCATAAAATAAAAGAGCATCATATCATATCATGTCATAAAGAACCATCATGCTATATCATCTCATAAAATAAAAGAGCGTCATATCATATCATATCATAAAGAAGCGTCATGCTATATCATCTCATAAAATAAAAGAGCATCATATCATATCATATCATATCATAAAGAAGCATCATGCTATATCATCTCATAACATATCATATCATCACATATCATATCATAATTTATCATATCGTATAAATGTATGCAAGATGTCTTTCAAAAACATGCGTCATGTCATGTGCAAGATGTCTTTTAAAGAAAACATATCATAGGGGCGCTTCTGGAGCCCACCCTTGGTACAAGCCATACAAAGTAAAATAGCATGTCATAGTTACTTATCATATCATGAAGAGTGCTCTTAGTCCTAACTAATAGGGAAGCAACTCTTAGGTCTTTACTTATCATATCATGAAGAGTGCTCTTAGTCCCAAAAAGGGAAGCATCTCTTAGGCCTTTGCTTGTCATATCATAAAGAGTGCTCTTAGTCCCAACAAAAAGGGAAGCATCTCTTAGGCCTTTACTTGTCATGTCATAATGCATGCATACTTGAGCATATAGCCCATCATAAATGTCATTATCATACAAGATTCATAAGCATAAATAAGCAAGCATAAACATATCATAGGGAAATATAATCATGCATGGAAAACATTAACTAGCATCTCTTAATTCATATCATAGCATGTGAAACATATAGTGAATCATAATTGGGTCTCTAACCCTAATTCTATAGAGTGGCCTAAACATGCAAGGGATTTTCCCTAGATTACAAGCAACATAAAAGCATGTAAACCCTAAACCAATTTAATATCATATACAGTAAGGAACATCATGAGCATATTTAGTTTAGGTTCTAAGCTTCCTAGGTCTTTTCACTTGTTGTGGCTGAAACTTGTTAAGCATGTTTCTAGGTTACAAGCAACATAAAAGCATGTAAATCCTAAACCAATTTCATATCATATACCATAAGGAACATCATGAGCATATTTAGTTTAGGTTCTAAGCTTCCTAGGTCTTTTAACTTATTTGTGGCTGAAACTTTAAGGAGCATGAAACTAAGTCTAAGCAACCTACAAGCATAAGAACACCAAGCTAACTTCATATCATATCATAAGGGAAATCATGAGCATGTTAGATTTGGTTTCAAGCTTTCTTAGGCCCTTAAATTCTATCATGGCCGAAACCATAAGTGAAGGGCATCTAGGTTTTAAGCAACATGTAAGCATGAGAACTTCATATCATATCATAAAGAAAACCATGAGCATATTAGATTTGGTTTCAAGCTTTCCCAAGCCTTTAATCTTATCATAGCCGAAACCCTAAGTGGAGGTATCTAGTTTTTAACAACATGTAAGCATAAGAACTTCATATCATATCATAAAGAAAACCAAGAGCATATTAGATTTGGTTTTAAGCTTTCCTAAGCCTTTAATCTTATCATGGCTGAAACCCTAAGTGGAGGTATCTAGGTTTAAACAACATGTAAGCATAAGAACTTCATATCAAATCATAAAGAAAACCATGAGCATATTAGATTTGGTTTTAAGCTTTCCTAAGCCTTTAATCTTATCATAGCTGAAACCCTAAGTGGAGGTATCTAAGTTTTAACAACATGTAAGCATAAGAACTTCATATCATATCATAAAGAAAAACCATGAGCATATTAGATTTGGTTTTAAGCTTTCCTAAGCCTTTAATCTTACCATGGCTGAAAGTTTCAAGAAGAACCTTAGGTTTTTATTTTACACAATCTAAACTCATGGAAGACATATGAACAACTTGTACCACAGGTGAGGGGATACTCACAACTTGTTGCTTAGTTTTTTTCTTAAAAGAAAGTACTCTTGTGAAGAGGAAGAAGAAGCTTCTCTTCCTAGTTCTCCCTTTTTCTTCTCTTGCTTGTAAGGAGTAGATCTTGAGGACTCCTTCTTGTGAATTAGTTTTCTTAGGGAGAAAACCTATCTTGGATTCAAAAATGGGAGAGGGAGGAGCTCTAGGTCTCGGTGGAGGAATAAGGAGAAAGAAGGAGGAGGAAGAAGAAGGAGGAAGTAGCCAACATTTCTTTCCCTTCTCTTCTCTTATTCCTATTTATCCTTAATGAGGAAAAAGAAAAGGAGAATGTCTCAATTCATCCCCTTGACTCCTCTATTCCCTCACCCTCTTCATTCCCACGAAAATGGTAAGAGGAAGAAAAAAAGACAATTTGTCCTTTTGCTTGCTTCTTCTCTTAACCAAGAGGAAGAGGAGGAAAGCTACTTGATTTTCTCTTGCTCCTTTACTTAATCATACTCTTACTTTTAACTACAATTTCCATTCCTTGTTATTCATATATCATTCATAATTCTATTGGTTGTCATACACCAATTTAGCTTTATCTATTGTGAGAGGTTCAAGGTTCAAACCTTAACTCCTCTCTCTTTTTATTTCTTTTTGGTTCTATTTCCCTTTTTTTTCATTTATTCTCAAAGAGAATACCTATATGTATAGCTTAAATATTTCATAGGTGTTACAGTGTATACTAAAAGACTAGCTTTTGTATAAACATTTATTTAGAAATAAAGAATCACAATGGTCAAATATCTACATTTGTTTGTTAAATGTAATTTGTTTAATTAATTTATATAGTAAACAACATGGTGTGTGGTGTCACACACAGAAGATCATGTTGTCGGTTCTTTATAAATTATAAATAGTTTCTCACGACTAAATGAAAAGGAACAAACTGTTGAAGTAGTCGTAGTGTAATTAAGTATTAGTTTATCTTAACAAATAAATTACACTGATACACTCCAAGTGTATTGAGTAGGACCATTTTAGGTAAGTTATTTTTGTACTGACTTTATAAAAGAACTAGACCTTAGTTATTATGGAAATGTGTGCTCTTAATCCTAATATAATAACAAACACATATATTTAGTATTTATTTCTTTGACTTATCAATGGGTGAGATTTAGCTCGATAAATCAATAAGCCCGATAAGATGGGAAATGATATTACTTATAATGTATGTTGTTGATTATAAAAGGAAACTGTGTCCTAGTAATCTAGGTTGAGAATGACCCCAAGAAGACTCATAAGGATTGTCATGTTAAACCCTGCAGGTGGACTTAGTCCGACATGATGATAAGGTTGAGTGGTACTACTCTTGGACTAAGATATTAATTAAGTGAGTTGTCAGTAACTCATTTAATTAGTGGACATTCATTATCTTAAACACAGGGAGACTAAAACACTCATAATAAAAAGGAGCCCAAAATGTAATTTGGAATTGGTGCGGTAGTTCAATAATAGTTCTTTAGTGGAATGAATTATTATTGATGAAATTAAGTTATGTGTTCGGGGCGAACACGGGATGCTTAATTTCATCGGGAGACCAAAACCAATTCCTCCACTCAGTCCCTATCGTAGCCTCTTAATTATAGAGTACTATACCCACCTATACCCACCTTCTTACCCATCCTATAGGAATCGGCCAAGTTAGCTTGGAGTCCAAGCTAGGGCCGGCCAAAGGCATGGTTCATTGGTTCATGAGGTGGTCGGCCCTAGCTTGAACTCAAGCTTAGGTGGCCGACCCTATTAAAATAAAAAGTAATTTTATTTTTTTAAATTTTTCTTATGTGGATTCCATGGTTTTAAAAGAGAGTTTAAAATTTAAATCTTTCCTTTTATAGCTTTCTACAAAAGATTTGAAATCTTTCCTTATTTGTAGATTGAAAGGTAGATTTTAATTTTGAGAAAACTTTTTTTTTAACCATGTTCATGATTTAAAAGAGAGTTTAAAAATTAAATATTCTCTTTTATTAGTTTCTACAAAATATTAAGAAAAGATTTGATATCTTTTCTTTGTAAATTAGAAGGAGATTTTAATTTTTAGAGATAACTTTCCTTTTTGGAAATCATCCACATGTTTAAAAGAAAGATTTTAATTTATAAAATTTCCTTTTTACAAATCACCATGAAGGGAAAAATTATTGGAGAAATTTTTTATAAATTTCCGGAGACAAATTAGGAAGTTTTAATTCTTATTATAATTAAAACTCTCCTTGTTTATAGCTTCATAGGTGGCCGGCCATTGTAATTGAAAAAAGGAATTTGATTTTAATTAATTAAAATTTTCTTTTTCATGGCAAAAGAATTAAGGAAGTTTTTATTTAAATTTCCTTATTTGCCAAGACCAAGGATTATAAAAGAGGAGGGTAGAGGTGCCTTCATGGGTAACGACTCTATTCTATTTTTCTCCTCTCTTCTTCTCCTTGGGTGTGGCCGGCCTCTTCTTTTTCTCTCCTCTCCTTATTGTGGCTGAAACTTCTTCATTAGTGGAGATCTCTTGGTGGCCAGATCAAGCAAGGAGAAGATGGAGAGAAAGGAAGCCTAGTCTCTAGCATCCCTTGGAGCATTGGTGGTGGCCGAAACCTAGGAGGAAGAATAAGGTGTTTGGTGGTTCTCATCTTGGAAGATCATTGTCCACACAATGTCTGAGGTTAAAAGAGGAATACGGTTGAAGATCAAGAGGTCATTAAAGTTCACAAAGAAAGGTATTACTAGTATTTATTTTTCGCATCATGCTAGTTTATTTCTTTGTAAGAATTCCAAACACAAGAGGCAATTAGATCTAGTTTTCGAATTTTTTTTCGAGTTTGTGTTTTATTTTTACTTTGTCGAATTTATGATTCGATTGTTCTTTTTGGTTAACCTAGAGTTATTTAAGGAAATTAAATATTAGCTTTCCTTAAAAGGCTTTGTCTAGGCGGTGGTAGTTGCTCCTATATCCAAGAAGGTCATGTGCCTCGCCATGCAGTCCTGGAAGCCCATCTTGGAAATTAATATTTAATGAAATTAATAACATAGGTGGATTTGAATCAATAGTGTTAAGTTCCGCTTGCGATTCAAATCTAAATCATTAAGAACAGATAAGTTAAATTTGGAATCAATGATGTTATGTTCCGTCTACGATTCCTAATTTAACCTCTAAAGAACACAATAGGTTATTTAAGGAAAGGTTCGACACTTGTACAAAAATTTTTATACAGTAGAATCGGTACGTTTTCCTAGGACTAACCAACACAATAGGTTATCGAAGCTTGTTGATGTGTATGATAGAGGCACCCTTGTGTCAAATTTGAGTCCATCTCGGAATTCCATCTTGAAGTTGAGCTCTTGATGAATTCTTTGACTTGATGAATTTTACTCCAACTTCTTCACCCTCTAGCCTTTTTGCCCCTTCCAGCGATGATTCCAGTGAAGAGCAACCTCACTCTGATACCACTTGTTAGGGTCATTTGGTGCTAGAGGGGGGTGAATAGCTTGTCGCATGTCTCGTTGCTTGCTTCTTAGTGATGATATACAGCGGAATGAACAAGAAATAAAACATACAATGCTAACACAAGAATTTACTTGATATCCACCTCAAGATAAGGTGACTAATCCAAGGATCCACACATATGAGCACTCTCCACTAAGAAAATACTCCTTCTCGATAACTACCGGAGGTGGAGAAACCTCGTACAATACTCACACATACAACAATCAACACAAGAAGAAACATATAACGAATACAAGTGTAAAACCCTCTCTTCTTGCTTACTTGTTGCTTGTTGTTGCCTCTTGAACCTTGGAAGTGCACCAACACTTATCTTCAAGAGCCTCCAAGAACTGGCCATGAACAATGGAGATGTCGCAGTAAAGATCGGAGAAGAGTCGGGTGAAGAAGTGCGGAGGAAATCGCACGCCTAGGGTTCCCAATCGATTGGGTATGCTCGCAATTGATTACCATGTTAGATCTGCGCCATCCCAGTCATTCATTGCTCACTCCTTGCACAACGGTCGAATCCTAATCGATCGGCTGATCAATTAGGAAGGCCTGAATCGATCAACCGATCGATTTAGAGCGTCTTTGTGCTCTTTGTAGAAAATTCAAAATCGATTGACCAATCGATTCCGTCTACCTCGTGTTCTCGCGACAAAAATTGACCTCAATCGATCGGCTAATCGATTGGAAACTTTCAATCGATCAACTAATCAATTCAGAAGCTCACTGTTCACTCAGAAACTCTCCCAATTGATTAACTAATCGATTAGGAAAGTTTTGATCGATTACGCAATCGATCAAGACCCTTTCTGCACCAAATCACATCAACTAATCGATTGGCTGATCGATTTACCCCCCCCCCCCTAATCGATTGTCCAATTGGTTGGTAAATATAAAAATGTGTAGAACTTGAAACAAGCTTCATTTTGCATCTGAGATCACCTCATTCCGATATCTGAGTCAAAAGTTATGGCCTTCGGAAGTTTACTACATCCGAAGTTCTTAATTCCATTCCAACTCCCTATTAGACTTAAGAGTGTTTGGTCAACTTTTGACCCATCTGAACTTTCTCTTTCCCAACTTCTCATTGAACTTCTTATCACCAAGTGTGATCCTCCTTGACGCACTTAGATTTACCGTCTCATGACAAGTGTCCAGTCCTTCATGACCCACTTGGACTTCCTTCCACCAGATGTCCAGTCACCCTTGACTCATCTGGACTTTCTTGTGCCAAGTATCCGGGCAATTCTTTGACCTACTTGGACTTCTCAATAACAAGTGTCCAGTTAACCTTGACCCACCTGGATTTCCATGTGCTTGGCTTCACTCACCAGGTCTTTCCATTTGCCTATCTTCACTCACTAGGACTTCCCATCTGCCTGACTTCACTCACTAAGACTTTCACCTAGCTTCACTCACTAGGGTTTTCAAGTGGCTTTACTCACCAAGATTTTCCTCTGCCTAGCTTCACTCACCAGGACTTTCAACTAGCTTCACTCACTAGGATTTCACCTGTCTTCACTCACCATGACTTTCACACTGCCCAACCTCCAGTTAAGTTTTTCCCAATCAAGTATCCGGTCAGCCTTGACCTACTTGACTCTTCTTTACACCAATCTGGTCAAACCCTGACCAGAGGGGAATTGCACTAGTAATCTCTCCAATCGAACGATTGCACCTACAATCTCCACGTATTGTCAAACATCGAAACCTAAATATCAAGACTCAGGCATGAGTCAACTCAAGCCTAATCAACCTGGTCAACCTTGACCCAGGGGTATTGTGTTGGTGCGGGAAGCATCCGACGATCGAACCGTTGTTTTGATAATGGCAAAGGAATTCATAGTTAAGGTTATGTTGTTATCTAACAAGGTTCATGGAGCTTGCAGGAAAGTCCTAAGTGGTACTTAGGCAAAAGTCCTAGCTATGATTAGGCAGGTGGAAAACCCTAGGGGGTGGTAACCCTAGGTCATAGGGGGTGGTAACCCTATGCGAAAAGTCTTGGCGGGTCGAGGGCTTCAGGCAAAAGTCCTAGGGGGTGGTAACCCTATATGGAAAGTCCTGGTGTCGCAAACCAGGTGGAAGACTGGACGAGCCGGGAAGTGGGAGTCCAACAGAAAGTCCGGAAACATCAAGCACCGAGCAAAAGTCCAGTCGATCTGGAGGATCGTACTGGTAACAGGTAAATCTCCTGAGTGGAGTAGGTGAGGACGCGTTCCCCGCAGAGGGAACAATAGGCATCGGGTCGACCTAGGACTTCCGGTCGAAAATCCGAAGTCAGACCCAGACAGTCCGAAGATTGTCAGAATATTATATTGATTAACATCTGTGCTAACTTGGTTTTGTAGGATGTGTTTGTGGACTAACATGTTTTGTAGGGACAAAAACTAGAGTTTAGCCTCGGAGGAACAGTGTCTGAGGCGCCTCCATGGAGCTTGGAGGCGCCTAGGGTGCAAGCCGAAGCTAGCTGTCTAGAGGAGCTGGAGGCGCCTCGGATGAAGCTGGAGACACCTCGGACCAAGGCTAGAAGGCGCCTCGAGGAGACTTGAAGGCGCCTTGAACTAGATAAGGTTCGATCTAGTCTGTGTTGATCCACCCGTGCGACTCGGCGGGCTGGAGGTGCCTTGGACAGGCTTGGAGGCGCCTCCAGCATAGTATAAAAGAGGGGTTCGAGGCAACACTTAGTACAATGAATTCCAAGCAATCCTTACGCTGCAAGCTGCTTACGAGATGATCCCGAAGTGCTGCAACAACTTACCGATGACCCGAAGCTTCAGTTTCCATTTTGCTATTGGCGGTATAAAGTTTACTTACAGTTTATTTGTACTTAGCTTGTAATAGATTTTACAAAAAATAGTTGTTGCCCACCGTAAACGCTCAACGAGCGTGGGCCTTGGAGTAGGAGTCGCTTAAGACTCCAAGCCATGTAAATCTTGGTGTGTTTCTGTGTGTTTGTCTTTATTTCATTTCTGCTGCTTTAGACTCTCGATTGTTTTAAGATTCCGAAACGAGTGAAAGCCACGAGCGCTATTCCCCCCCCCCCCCCCCCCCTTCTAGCGCTTTCGATCCAACATATTGCACTAACAATTCTTGCAGGTACCCTATGGGTATTGTGGAAGATGTGCTGGTAGAGGTTGGTGGAAACATTGTTCCCATTGATTGTGTGGTACTTGACATGGAAGAAGACTCGAAAATTCTAATCATATTGGGAAGACCCTTCCTTGCAATAGCTGGAGCAATAATTGATGTGAAAAACCATAAACTTTCATTGGTAATCGGTAAGGAAAGGTTGGAATATGATCTATCTAATTCTTCTAACCATGTCTCTTCTTTTCTAGTGAATGTTTGCAGCAGGGCAGATGCCCACAGATTTGAGGATTGGAACTTCTATCCTCATGGGAGGCCGTCGGACAAAGAACATGATCTGATGAGCATTGGGAGAAGGCCTCCCATTAAAAATGAAAATACATCTACCCTCCGAGGGCAAGAATGAGGGAAGAAGGAGCACACTCAACCCTAGGAGAGAAATTCATATCTCCTTAGGTATAGCCGTGAAAATGGAAACGGGGTCGAGCTAATGACCTTAAACAAGCACTTCTTGGGAGGCAACCCAAGGGTTTTGTTTTTAGATTCAATTTGAGTTTTCTTTTTCATTAGTAGTATTTTTAATCCATTGTTGTTTTAGTCTTCAGGTTGAACACAACTTCCATGAGCTGGCCATGATTATTTCATGAGGAGGCATTGGAGAAGTCAAAAAAGAGGAAATGTAGCATTTTTTGGTCTTGACAGAGCCCGACCATGTACTGAACACGACCATGTGACATGTCCAGAGAAGGAGGAGAACTCGCCCGTGTGACATACACTGCCGTGTGACACTTACAGAGGTGGAGAAGCACAAGGTCGTGTGACTCACACTGCCCGTGTGAGTTCACCCGAGAAGAAAAAGGACAGGGATGCGCAACTTCACACAGCCATGTGAAAATTCCAAAGGAGAAGAGGAAGGAGGTCGTGTGTCACACACGGCCGTGTGAACCTAGCTGAGGAAGAGATAACATTGCCAAGGTCGTGTCGGCCACACCCGTCAAGTCAATTCTTCTCTCCAACTCTTCCTCTTCTTCAACCTTCCTTCTTAACTTATCAGATCTAGATCTCTCAATCATTCTTCTCCATAAACTACATTCAGATCTAGATCTAAATAGAAATTCTCTTCTCGTACCCTCAAGATCTACAACTTCCTTCCCTAAGATCCTATTTTTCAAGGCCCATTCTTTCAAGATCTCACTTCTCCAAATAAACAACACTTTTCCCTTTGAACTCGACATTATGTCCAAGCTTTTGAAGAAACTTCGAAAAGGAGGTGGTGGTTCAAGCCGAGAAAAGGATCCACCAAAGAAAAGGGCAAGGAGAAAGTCGTAAAGGGGAAAGGAAAACGGATGGCACATGACGAAGGTAATGATAATGAATTCAATATTATTTTAGAAATGAGGATCATAAAGCTAGGTTTGATATTCTTGTCACAAGGAAGGTTGTGTGTACATGATACATAGACCCAACTATTTTAAATATTTTAGGAATTAGAGATGATGTAGATTGGATAATTAGTTCTCTAGATTGGGACGATATTATGTACACACATCTTCCTACATACCCATGAATTATACTTGAATTCTTAAGCTCATTAGATGTCCACTATTCAAATGAAGATGATTCTATTGGAAAAATTACTTTTAGGTTAATGAATCAAGAAATTCAGTGGACATTTAGTGACTTTAATAGTTGTTTTGGTTTATCTACTGGCGGCTCTCGTAGATTTGACCCTAGATTTAATTGGAATAGTTTTTAAAATTCAATCACTGGATTGGATCAACCATATGAGCCTTCTAGAGCTAAAGCTTCTCATATACAAAACCCCATCTTTAGATACTTGCATCAAGTTATGAGTAAAACTATTTTTAGTAGAGGGGAAAGCGATGGAGTCGTTAGGAAAGTAGAACTTTATGCTCTATGGGCTATGTTACATAAGGTTGACTTTGATTCCGATTTTCATTTTTTACAAAACCTAGTGAGGGCCAGGAAAACATCCTCGGGATTGATTATCTTTGGTGGATTGATTACCCAAATAGCTATAAATATGGGTTGTGATCTGGATGAGTTAGAAGTCATTTATGGTAATGACATGATCGATATCGATGCATGTCTTGCCATGAAGATGATTTACCGGGATGAGAATGGGTTTGCCTTCCCCAAAAAGGATGGGTTCCCTTTACCCCTTCCTTATCCCGAGCGGACCTCTGTTCGTAACCCTGCTAATTGGGTGATCACTGATTTAGATCTCGAGAATGTTCCTTCCTTGTCCGGATACACCGAGCCCACCTTGAGCCCTCATCATCTGGACACCCGCAGCCGTCCGGACATACAGAACCTGCTAGGCACTCTTTTGCCTATGGTACAGGTCACTCTAGATTTGATTTTTAGGATTTTCACGCCTCTCTAGACTTGCTTAACGAGAAGCAAGAGGCCCAATGAGTAATACTAGAGGACCGCTTCACCTTGTCTGATGGCCAGTATAGAGAGGTGTAAGATCATTTTTAGTTCACGAGGAACTTTCAGGGTCAGGTGGCTGAATTTGTCAAGGATAATGATACGAATCAAGCTAAAATGAGAGAGTTCATAAAGTGCATGACCATTACGCGTCAACAAGTTGACGCCCTCTATGAATATCATAGGATCCTGAGTGAGACTCCTGGTTTTCCTAGCTTTCCTACTGGCCGATAGCGTAGACCTCCATTTCCCCGCCCTCCCCCTCCACCACCACGATATTGATTTCATCGGGACGATGGAAAGTTTAAGTCTGGGAGGTGTATGCAACCTGAAATTTTTGAAATTTCTACATTTTTTTCTTTTTGCTTTGCTTGCATTTAGTTTTTTTTTCTTATATCTTGCATTTAGTTTTTCTTTGTTTTGCTTGCTTAGCTTGTTTTTGACAGTCACTTGACTGTTTGTTTTGAAACATGTGGCATATTGAGAACATCATTCCTCACTTCTGCTGGCTTTTTTTAAGAGCAAAATTGTTTGTATGTTTATATCTTAATTCATGATGTTTTGGATATAATACTAGTATATTTAGTGTACCTCTTGTTAGGATGTATAATAAAAGTCTAGCTTTTTGTATGAACATTTATTTTGAAATGAGAATCACATTGGTCAAATGTCTGCATTATGTTAAATGTAATTGTCCATTTAATTTATATTGTAGATAATATGGTGTATGGTGTCACACAGAAGATCATGTTATCAGTTCCTTATAAATTATAAATAGTAGTTCACGACCAAGATGGATAAGGACAAACCATTGGAACGGTCGTAGTGTAATTTGGTATTAGTTTATCTTGACTATAAAATTACACTTGTGCACTATAAGTGTATTGAGCAGGACCATTTGAGGTTGTTCTTTTTATACTGACTGCATAAAAGGACAGGACCTCTGTTATTATGAAAGTGTGTGCTCTTAGTCACGATATAATAACAAACACATATACTTAGTATTTATTTCTTTAATTTATCAATGGGTGAGATTTATTCAGTTGGATCAATAAGCCCGATAAGTTGGGAAATAATATTTTTATATGGTGTGTTGTTGATTATAGAAGAAAATTGTGTCCTAGTAATCTAGGTTGATGATGTCCCATTGAGGAGCTCATAATGATTGTCATGTAAACCCTGCAGGTGGACCTAGTCCGGCATGACAATGAAGTTGAGTGGTACTACTCTTGGAGCTAGATGTTAATTAAGTGAGTGTCAACAACTCATTTAATTAATGGACATTCGATATCTTAAACACAGGGAGATTAACGCACTCATAATAAGAAGGAGCCCATAATGTAATATGAGATTGGTGTGGTAGTTCAATAATAACTCTTTAGTGGTATGAGTTATTATTGATGAACTTGAGATGGGTGTTTGGGTCGAACACAGATAGCTCAAGTTCATTGGGAGACCAAAATCAATTCCTCCTCTCGGTCCCTGTTGTAGCCTCTATAAAGCCTTGTATCCACAAAATCTACTTCTTACCCAAGTAATGGATCGGACACATCCTTGCTTGGTGCAAGGGGGCCGACCAAGCATTAGCTTGGAGCCCAAGAGGTGGCCGGCAAAGCTTGGTGCCCAAGCAAGGGGTCGACCACATAGGATTAAAAGGAGAGATTTATTTTTGTTAAAATCTTTCCTTTTATAGTCATCCACATGGTTTTAAAAGAGAGTTTTAAATTTTAAAATATTTCCTTTGATAGCTATCTACGAAGGTTTAAAAGAGAGATTTTAATTTTATTAAAATCTTTCCTTTTTTGTAGTTATCTATAATGTTTAAAAAGAGATATTTTAATTTTGACAAAACTTCCCTTTTTGTAATCATGATTTTAAAGAGAAATTTTAATTCTAATCTTTCCTTTTTTGTAGACATCTACAATGTTTAAAAGAGATAGATTAATTTTAAAACTTTCCTTTTATAGCCATCACAGTAGAAATTTAAAAGAGAGACAATTTAATTATTATTAAAATTTTCTTTTTTGTCATGACCAAGGATTATAAAAGAACAGGAGGTGGTGCCTTATGGGGTACGTACAACCTAAGTCTCCTCTTCTATTCCTTGGTGGCCGGCACCCTTCCTCTATTCTTTCCTTGCTTATTCTCATAGGGTCAACCCCTATTTTAGCTATCTTTCTTCTCATCTTGCTTGGTGGCCGAAACCTTGCTTGGAGGGGAAGAACATAAGGGTCGGTGGTTCACTTGGAGGAAAGAAGAAGAGAGGAAGGATCCCTATTGTGGTATCCCTTGGTGGCCGGAATTTCTTGGAGGAGAAGAAGTGGTTCGGGTGGATTTCATCTTGGTAGATCGTCGCCCACACGACGTCCAAGAGAAGGAGAGGAATATAGTAGAAGATCAAGAGGTCTTTGTTTACAAAGAAAGGTATAACTAGTTTTTAATTCCACAGCGAAACTAGTTTTTCTTTGTATGAATCCTGAAATACCAACACAAGAGGCTAGCAATTTCGTGTTTCATTTTTGTATTTCGATTTAATATTTTGATCTTGTGCTTCTATTGAGGTCTCTGTAGTTAAAACTAGGGTTATTGTAAGAAGTTTAAATATTTAATTTATTTGAAAGGTTTTGTCTAGGAAGTGGTGGATGATCCCATACCCAAGAAGACCGAGTGCCTCGCCATATTTAACCTGGAATTCAATCCTTGAAATAGATATTTAATCAACTTCTGTAACATGGGATGAAATTGGATTAATAATGTTAAGTATCGTTTGCAATCTAAGTTTTAACTACTGAAGAACACATGAGTTGAACTTGAAGTAAAAATGTTAAGTTCCATTTCTAATTCAAGTTTAACTCATGAGGAACACATAGGTTGTTAGGAAAGTTCTGTGCTTGTATAAATTTTTGTACAGAGGAAGAAGAACGGAATTCCAAGTACGACCAACACCTCTTTTCTCTATCTTAAGTAGCATGATATGAACTAAGTATTGTACGAAAACAAATTCAAGTTTTTGCTTAACCTTAAGGATTCTATTATCACTTTACTTGACCTTGAATGGTTGATATCATTGGAATAGTCATGATTCATCCTATTTGTTTAGTACTTAGTTTCCATGGTGATTTCTCAAACTATATTGATCCTGTCTGAGAAGCTGACCGTGAAGGAGATCCGGAAGAAGGAAACCCACTATAAGGACGAGGAATAATGCCGGTGAAACCTCGACCCGGGAAACCCAAAGCGGATCGGAAGAAAACCAGAATTACCGAAGGAAATCTGATAAGTAGGAAGAAATCCCCGTCCGAATAGGAGAAAACCGAACTTTCAAGCTCTCGAAGCTCCCTGCGCACAAGAGACCAACCAACACTATCGTCAGTGACCTAAGACCGGGGTGGGAATCCCTGGCTAGGCCCTCCGACGCTCAAGTTAGTGATCTCTCTTGATGTCGAGGAAGGAAGAAGAAAGGAGATGAACAGTCGCCAGAAAATTAGGGATGTGAACTTACCTAGCCAACGGAGAGGATTCCCCCTTTTATACCACTTCATATAACCTCCGTAGTCATGAAGTGGACCCCGGTTTGTTAGAGTTCGTTATGACATCAGCTGCGTACTTTGGAAAGATGATTTTTAAGGAATCTTTTTCGTACCCCAGATGTACCTTCTTTGTCGTTTAGCGCCTGCAAGACAAGCTGAAAGCATATTTCCCGCCAAAAAAATATATATTCTCTATCATGAATTATTCTATTCGATAAATTCATGTATGATTCTTCTTCACGTGACTTCTATTTGTATCTTTACTGTGTCAAAATAATATGTTATCCAACATGTTTCTGAAGTATTCATTAACCTTTTTGGCCGATATTGGTCTATCTTCGTTCGGCAGGCATGTATCGGCCGTTATTGGTTTACCTTTGTTCTGAAGGTATGTCTCGACCAATATTGACTTACCTTCATACGGCAAGCATGTATCGACCGATATTGACCTACCTTCGTTCGGCAGGAATGTATCAGCCGATATTGGTTTATCTTTGCTCTGGAGTATGCATCGGTCTTTCCTTCATACAGCAAGCATATATCGACCGATATTGGCCTACCTTCATTCGGCAGACATGTATCGACCGATATTGTCCAACCTTCGTTCGGCAGGCATGTATCGACCGTTATTGGTTTACCTTTGTTCTGAAGGTATGTCCCGACTAATATTGACTTACCTTCATACGGCAAGCATGTATTGACCGATATTGACTTACCTTCATACGGCAAGCATGTATCGACCGATATTGGCCTACCTTCGTTCGGCAGACATGTATCGACCGATATTGACCTACCTTCGTTCGGTAGGAATGTATCGGCCGATATTGGTTTATCTTTGCTCTGGAGTGTGCATCGGTCGTTATTAACTTACCTTCATACGGCAAGCATGTATCGACCGATATTGGCCTACCTTCGTTCGGCAGACATGTATCGACCAATATTGGTCTACCTTCATTCGGCAGGCATGTATCAACCGTTATTGGTTTACCTTTGTTCTGAAGGTATGTCCCGACCAATATTGACTTACCTTCATACGGCAAGCATGTATTGACCGATATTAGCCTACCTTCGTTCGGCAGGAATGTATCGACTGTTATTAGTTTACCTTTGTTCTGAAGGTATGTCCCGACCAATATTGACTTACCTTCATACGGCAAGCATGTATTGACCGATATTAGCCTACCTTCGTTCGGCAGGAATGTATCGGCCGATATTGGCCTTCCTCCTTTGACTCTTTCTTCCTTTTCTTTCCTCATCTGAATACCCTTAAAACTTAACCCATATCACTAGCCTTCCCCTTAAGTCTAGTCGAAGGAGGTGTAGACGACTGACTAGACATAAGTATGGTCTTGTCTTTTCCTATCCGTGCCTCTGCTCCAGATTTTAAAATGACCTCACAGATTTTGTGTGCCACTGTCTTAATAAATTAATTATAGCAATCCTGTGAGCCTTTTTCTCCATTAAATAGGGCTACCAGCCTACAACCTTCTCTTCACCCACAACCCTTCTCAGTTCTTTTTCTTCCTTGCCACTTTTTGTTGCTAAGGCCATGGTCGTGGACCCTCCTCTCTGGAGGCAACTTTTGTTGGACCAGGTGAGATCTATATACAAGTTTATTGGGATTTTTGCTCCGGTTACTCCATGGGTACAAGGGATCGTCTTAAGAGAGGAAGCTTCACAGTTCAAATCTTCTATCCAAAGATGCAGGTGCTCTGAAGGACCCAAGAAACTTCAAAGAAATTTTTACTACTTATAGAGGGGCAGCCAAATAACCCATGGGTGTTGTGTGAAGGGCACAGCACATGTTACCCTTGGGCTAAACTTGATTGCTCCACTCGCTGAGCTCATACGGCTTGAGAGGGGAAGTGGTTTTTACATTTACTTTTCCATCATGGAATGAATCAATGTTCCCCTGTCTCGTTGCCCTTAAGCTTTTTTGTTTTTTGTTGCTTTCTTCGTCCAGGGCAAAATATTGCCTCTTATGTGCCTTGACAAGTTCGGACGAAGTGAGCTATGTCCATCTCTGCTCCATGGTAAGTTTGAATCCAGTGGTGATTGAAATTTTCTGCGTGCTCCAAGAGTGTGTACTTGTAATATTTATTTTCTATTTGAGGTTTGTTGTTCCTGAGGGGAATGTAATATTGTGTATCTGATCAGATCATAAATGTAAAGACCAACTTTTGTCTCAGATGCTTTGTTCTTGTTACTAAATCTTCTGTTATTTACAAGATGTTGTGTTGCACTCATCATTTCTTCGGGTATTTTATGTGCTATTCATCATGGCTAACACTATCTTACCTGTTGGCATGGTTCGGTATTTCTACATCAACGGATGCTATTCCTTAGACTGAAACATTCATACCCGCAATTATCTATGTAAACATAAAGTTATTTCAACAAATACTAACTTATGTTTCGTACGCCCAAATTAAAATTTATCCTTCTCCTAAAATATTACCCTTAAAATATTTTTGTCTTTAGCCTGAGTATGGTCAAAAAGTTCTGTCCTTTCTATTTCACTAGGCCCAGTCGATCACGTTTCCTTTCGAGGTTTATGAACTGGTGATTGGCTCTCCTTCGGGTGAGAGAATGTTCGAGGCACTACCAACCCCATCGCGATCCGATTCGTCACGTCTGATATAAACACCCTTCTGACACATGCCTTTTCTGATCACCACGTCACATGGGCCTTTCGCCTTTCTATTGCGATCCTCAACGTCTGCTGAGCTACCAACGTCCTAATCTGACGACCGTCTTGCATTTTTCAAACCCTAAACCTTTCATCTCCTCTTTAAACCTCGTCCTTCCTTTTTCCTTCTCTAGAGCTTTTTTCCTGTTGCTGTCTTCAACCAGTCCTCGTGCTCGCCGTTTCACGACGATCCCCTTTCTTGTCTTCAGTAAGTAATCCATTATTGCTCTAGCCCATACCTTTGTCCATGGCTGAAGAAGCAATTGCTCCTTGGTATGTCCATATGTCTTCTATCTTTGATAAGAATGCTAGATTATCCATCCGTCGCCAATATGAAATTCCTAAGGAATATAAAATCATACTCCCAACACCGAATGCTCGACCTCATCATCCCCCTGATAACTGCGTGACTTTTTTCAGGGACCAGTTGATAGGGGGCTTAAGGTTCCCCATTCCTCCTTTCTTAATTGAAATAAGTCGATATTTTGATATTCCTTTGCAACAATTTGCTCCTAATGCATTTCGTTATCTATGCGATACTTATATGTTGTTTCGTCTACGAGATATTCCTCCTACTCCTCAAAATTTCTTCATGTTTTCCTACCCCAAGCTCTCGGAGCCTGGTGTCTTCTTATTCCAGTCGAGAACTAAAATGGTCCTTTTTGGAGATATGCCATCGTCTCTCAAAGTCTGGAAATCTCGTTTTTTCTTTTTAAAGTTTCCGGGACCTATTCCTTGGTCTCATGCTTGGAAATCTTTCTTGCCTCCCTTACCCGATGTTAGAGAGTTTCATCTCCTTCCTGCTTTTCCTATTTATTGTGAGAAGTTATTAGGTCACCGGCTCTCGATCCCAAAATGGTTAAAGGTCGAGCTTTTATACCTATTTGGTTTAAGCCCCGTCAAACCCGATACTCACATTTCCTTAGGTAACATCTTGTTCTTTTCTTTTTGCTTATAACTGCCTAAATTGTTTCTCTGTTCTATACAGTGGAGAGTTTCTATGATGCTTTGATTGATGAAGAAATACGCGTGGAAGAAGAATTGCTTCGCGCCAAGGAGGCCGAATTTCTGGCCGCTATCGCCCCTCCACCGTCAATTGAAGAGCCGGCTCCCTTAGCCGAAATACCTAGCTCTTCTGGGCTTCATGAGACTCCAGGAGGCTCTTCTAGGGATCCTGCTGCGCAGATCCTCCTTGATCCTGCTCCCGCTATTACGTCTCCTACAGCTATCACTGTCTCCCCATCTGCCTCTATTCCTCTTATTGAGCTTACATCCCCTGGTAGTTCTGATAAACCCCTAACTGAGATTTCTGCGGGCAAGCGTCCGGGATGCAAGCTGACCAGGGCTCCTCCTCCAAAAAGGAGGCTCATTCTTACTGCTGATGAGCTTGCTTCAGAAGATTTTGCATCAATTGACCTTCTTTCCGATGAGCCCACATTAGCAGAACTTTATCCTTCCTTGAGTTTTCCTAGCTCTCCTTTTCCTAAAACTAGTACTTCTGGTGACGTTTCTTTTACTTTTCCTCTGTCTATTCCGACTTCAGGATCTCTACCCTCTTCGCCTTCTTCTTACTTGGTTTTTGCTCCACCATCTATCCCTACTTCTTCCTTCTCAACTGGCTCTTCTACCATTCCTGTTCTCCCCATATTACTGGGGGGTTCTTTCGCTAGTTCCTGGGATGAGGTGCGTCCCCTCTTTGAGGGGCTTTCCATTCCTGAAGAGATTGACCGCTTTTCTAATAAAGAGAATAAGGTATGTTTACATACTCCTGCTTTCTATTTATGAAGTATCGTCTTATGGTTTTGAATATGCTCCCAGCGGTGGCTAGAAAACATGGGTTTCTCCTGACTATTACACAATCTGTACACTGAGAACGAGAAATTGAAATCAGAGAACAAGGGGTTGCGACAGCAGGTTATAGAATTATCTTCTGCCGAGTTTTCCGCTGCCGCCAAGAAGCAATTTGAAACTCAAATTGAGAGCCTTGAAGCCCAATTCAAATTGGTTACGGACCTCAATCAAGAGTTGACCTCAAAACTTGGCGAACTAAAGGAGAATTATGAAGCAGAATTGACTGAGAAACTCAAAGCCTTACAGCTGAAAGAGGACGAGGTAGCCTCTTTGACCACCTCCCTTGATTCGGCTAAAGCTGAGGCTTCTGCCAGAAAAGATGAATTAAAAAATTCTCAGATGGCGCTGGTAGTCTACAAAGGGGGTGAGGATGTTCGTTATAAGGAGCGAGCCACAGCCGTGATTGAATCTCCCGAGTTCAACAGACCGATCATGAGGTCCATTCTATCCGCTTTTACTGCAGGAACTCAAGGGGCGATTCAACAATTAAAAGAAGAGCATTATTTATCTCGCGATCCTCCTCCTAATTTCTTAAACAAACGTAAACTGATTGAAAACAAACCTCCTGATCTGTACCCCAAGCTGACTTTAACTTAAGTTCGAGTTATTGTAATTCAGTACTGATAAGCTTGTGTGACTTTGAGTACTCTTCTTGGGTTGTAAATTTTACTCTTTCTCAGGATAAATATCTGTTTTCTGCAAATGTATATGATGTTATGACGCGAGATTTCCCTATGAGTCTTTTCTTAATGATCGCCCGATATATATTAAGATTGATAGATACCGCCCGATATTTTATAGCTTAGTTACATCCCGTCCGATTTAACACGGCTTCGTCATGCTATCCTTGATATTGGTCGATTTGTTCTGCTAGACTGGTTTATCATTGTATCTTCATATGTCTTTTTCCGCATAGTAATTGAGTCTCACTGGGTTTTATCATAACGTATATTATTTGCCTCACTATAATAAGCCTTTGGTCAATATATTTTGAACGATCTTTAGTTCGGCCGGTTTGTCAAAACCATCCGATTTTCATCCACAGATTTTGTCTATTTAACTATTATCTGACGCTTGACTTCCATTTTATTAACTACTATCCGACGCTTGACTTCCTTATAGTTTATCATACTAATTTCTATCTGTCCTTGCCAGGATTTCCTAAGAACACTTCTGAGGAAACTCACACCTGTTTCTGAGGTAGATTTTTCCTCTTGATTTTATCCTTTAATATTATTATCTATTTATAACGATTGATACTCCGAGCACCTTTTATTTTCCTTTTCCCTTTCGTCTCTTCTGTTTAGAGGATTTAGCACAGAACTGGAAAAGGGACAAGGGTTTACGGAGTCTTCTTCTGCTTCCCTCCGTCCATCTTTTCGCTTCTCAATTCCTTTTCTCCTAACCCCTTCTCTTCATGGCGGTTTCTTCTCCGGCATGGTTTCTCTCGTGTTCTTCCGACCTCATAGATACAGAAGAAGTGGACTTACAGGCAACCTATGGTTTTCCCTCTTACATTGTCCGTCCTGCTCCTCATGAAGGTCCTCACCTTCCTCCCTTAGGATGTATCTCCATCTTCAGGGACCAAGTCTTGCAAGGTTTCAGATTTCCCCTTCACCCTTTCTTTTGTGAGGTTAGCCGGTATTTTGCTATCCCGCTCAACCAGTTCATCCCTCAATCCTTTTCCATTCTAGTGGGCTTCATTTGAGTATCCAAACTGTTAGATTTCCCCTTGTCTCCCCGTCTTTTTCATCACTTCTTCATTCCTCGCCGAGTAGATGTGGGCGTTTTTAAATTTCAGTCTCGTCCTAAGGCCATTCTGTTTAACCACATTCCTCCTCAAGGCGAATGGTATCGTAAATTTTTCTATATGTGTCTACCTTCTCCACCACCGTTTCCTATTCAATGGATACATGATCTGCCTCCGCTTCCTGACACTCAAGGTCTCCTCAATGATCCCTCTGTTGCCTCTGCCTTACCTAAATTGCGGGCAGCGAAATTCAGTTTGCCACATCTAATTGAAGAGGGTTTAATGTTTCCCTTCGGGATAGGCAATATTAACACTCCTTTGGATAGTTCCTTTAGTGAGTATAATTATTTTACTTCGCCTTTGCTGATTAGTATATCTCTATGGTAATGATGTTTATCCTCTGTTTTTCAGCCGATGCTATTCTTCCGGCTTTTATGTACAGGAATTCTACTATGACCAAGTCCTTTATCAATAATCTTGGAGAACAATGGTTGTTGGCTCGCCGATCCGATCCCAATCCCTCTACCTTGGGCTTGCTTTCCGAAGAAGAACGACAAGCAGAGAGTGTCGCACTCATGGAAGAGGAAGAAGAAGAGCCTTTTGTTACTTTAGTTAAAAAGCCAAATCTTACCAAGGATTCTCCCTTTGGTGATTTCTTTGGTACTTTTGTACAAACTCCTCTTGTTCCGGCGCCTATTTCTTTTGAAAGAGGTAAGGCACCGATGACTCCCACCAATATCATCTCCAATCCTGCTCTTCGATTGATGAGGCCCGGTCTGCTTATCTCTTCTTCTTCTATTGTTTCAGCTTCTCCTGCTTCTGCCTCTGAGATGGCCGCTATCTCTCCTGTGCCTTCTACATCCTTGGCACTGACCTTGCCTCCCTTGGCTTATAGGCCCCGAGCAAAACGAACGCCTTGCCGGAGATCTCCCATTGTCAGCCCTTCAGCCGTTAGTGTTTCCACAATTGCAACAACCCCTCCTACACTACTACCTTCTATTCCATCTAGTTCCTACTTTGCTCCTCCTGCTTCTACTATCCTTTTTCCTTCCATTTCCTCCTCTTCTTCTCCATCTTCGGCTTCCTCTAGTCCCCCTCCTTTATTTAGAGTGGTTGCGGGCTTACCTTCTCAATTGGGACAGCCTTCTAGTCCTCCTGGCTATGGCACTTTGCAACTGCAAGGTTTATTGGATGAATCTTGGTCGCAAGGTTATGAACAATTACGAGGCCTTAGTCTCCCACATCGAGCGGATCGCCATAGTCGTCAGGCGGTGGCTGTAAGTATTCCTAGTTATGTGTTTATTAGCTTTGTAACTTTATCTTTAACCTACATTATCCTTTCATTTAGTTCCTAGCCACAAGTCTGTAAATCGATCAGCTACTCACAGCTAAAGATCACGAGAACACTAAGTTGAAAGCTCAACTAGAGACATTAAGGCTGCCTCACCCTCTTCTAGTAGTGATAGGGCTCAGTTGCAAGAGCAGGTGGCCTTGAAAAATCAGCAATTGGGAACCCTGAAGCAAGAATTGGAGGAATGTCAACAACTGTTGAAAGACAAAGAGCTTGCTAGAAAAACCTTAGAATTATAGGTGGATCGACTGCATTCAGGTCTTCGATTGGAGATCGCTTTAAAAGAGAAAGCTCTCTTAGATGCTTCTCAGAAAAGTCTTATCTTAGAGAAAGTAGAGAAGCTTCATAATGCCTGTCTTTCTGACCAAGCTCAGGACCTGGCTTCTCATGATTTCACTATTCTACAGGAACAAGAGCTGAGGAAAGCTCAAGATAACGAATTATTACTGCTCCAGAAGGAATTGGAACAGCTAAGATCAGAGAAGGATGTTTTAAAAGAGCAAAACTCAAAACTGCAAGCTGATTTCCAGCGTTATAAGGAGCAGGAAAAGAGTCGATGGGAAGAATGGCGGCAAGCTTACTTAAAGTCACCAGCATTTGCCCGGGAATTTGTTCGCAGGATAGTGGGTGCGCTAAATCATTCCGTATCGGGGGTTCTTCAACAACTAAAAGAGGGTGGATATCTACCCAGGGAACCTCCCCTCTCTTTCATAAATCGCCGCAGGCTTAATGAAGAACTACCCTCAGATTTGAAAGGCCCTTTCCCGAATGTTTAAAGAATGTATTCATAAAAACTTGTAAAGCAAGAATTGACAATGAGAAAAAAGGTGCAGTTGGTACTGAGTAACCAAGTATTTGCAAGGTATAAGGAAATTTTAACACTTACTTGCTTCTTCTTCATGCCAGTTTGAGAATACCCCTTTTGGAATGCTATTGCTTGCTGAATATAAATTTTATTAAAAAATTCCTTGCTCATCCTTCAAAGAGGAGCCTTATCTTGATGGATTCTTTTTTAAGTAACCTCCCGCGTGCTTTATATCTCCCCGAGGATGAATAATCTCAGTTGAGACTGGATATGAAATTGTATAAAACTATTGGCCTCCGAGATGAATATAATATCCTGGACGACTTTTGAGTAAAGACTTTCACTTTCACATATCTGGGCTCCTCTATGGAATCCCCTCTCGAAATTAGGCTTCGAAGCCAGGAGATTCTCTGATTATTTATATCTTGCACGGGTTTAGAAACTTTGATCTCTTTTGTGAAGACTCATCTGATGTATTTCATATAATTTCCCGATGGTTCTGCTTCATATTGGTTTATAGTCTCCGGCTTCTGCTATGAAGGCCCGTCCGAGTTGCTTCATAGGACTTTGTCGATCGACTTTGGTCTGTCTTGGTTTATAGTCTCCGGTTTTTTCTATGAAGGCCCGCCGGGTTAATTCATAGAATCTTCCCGATCAACTTTGGTTTATAGTCTCCAAGTCTTCCTATGAAGGCCCGACCGGGTTACTTCATAGGCTTTTCTCGATCAACTTTGATCTGTCTTGGTTTATAGTCTCCGGTTTTTCCTATGAAGGTCCGCCGGGTTACTTCATAGAATCTTCCCGATCGACTTTGGTTTATAGTCTCCGAGTCTTCCTATGAAGGCCCGTCCGGGTTACTTCATAGGCTTTTCCCGATCGACTTTGATCTGTCTTGGTTTATAGTCTCCGGTTTTTCCTATGAAGGCCCACCGGGTTACTTCATAGAATCTTCCCGATCGACTTTGTTTTATAGTCTCTGAGTCTTCCTATGAAGGCCCGACCGGGTTACTTCATAGGCTTTTCCCGATCGACTTTGATCTGTCTTGGTTTATAGTCTCCAGTTTTTCCTATGAAGGCCCGTCGGGTTACTTCATAGAATCTTCCCGATCGACTTTGGTTTATAGTCTCCGAGTCTTCCTATGAAGGCCCGACCGGGTTACTTCATAGGCTTTTCTCGATCGACTTTGATCTGTCTTGGTTTATAGTCTCCGGTTTTTCCTATGAAGGCCCGTCGGGTTACTTCATATAATCTTCCCGATCGACTTTGGTTTATAGTCTCCGAGTCTTCCTATGAAGGCCCGACACATAAACCCAGTGTGAAGGCCCGAGTCTCTACATGAAGGCCCGGGTGATGTAATATATTCTGATGCTTTTGACAAGAAATACAAGTTCTTACCAGTTTAGCGGCATCTTCATGTAGAGTGGGCCAGAAATATCCCGCTAAGAGGATTTTACGAGCCAAAGATGTTCCTCCTATATGACTACCACAAGAACCCTGATGCACCTCCTGTAAAATAAATTGTGTGTCTTCTGTGCCTACACACTTGAGCAAAGGTCTGGAAAAAGCCCTTTTATATAATTGCTCCCCCACCATAGTATATTGAGAAGCTCGTTTCTTAAATACCCTGGCTTGTTCTATATCTCTCGGAAGAAGACCTTGCTGTAAATATAATATAATTTGGGCTCGCCAATCACCATGAATTTCTATATCAGTCTGTCTTTCAATACAGGAAATTAACAGGGTCTGTTCCACTGGTCGATCAAGACTCCATGGTACTACAGCAGAGGCTAGTTTAGCTAATTCATCTGCCACCTGATTCTCCGATCGGGGAATTTTTTGTATGCTCACATCTTGAAATTGAGATTTTAACTTATCGAATGCCCCAGCATATAACTTGAGTCTGTCATTATTGATTTCAAAATTACCTGATAATTGTTGAGCTGCTAGCTGAGAATCAGAATATATAAGGACTCGAGCTGCTCCTACATGCCGAGCAGCCTGTAAACCAGCTATTAGAGCTTCATATTCAGCCTCATTGTTGGTAGCTCTGTAATTTAATCTAATGGAGAGTTGAAGTCTGTCTTCTCTTGGGGATATAAGAAGAATACCAATTCCACTGCCTTGTCTAGTTGCAGAGCCATCCACATAAACTTTCCAGGTATCTTCTTCTTATGGGCCTTGAACCTCTATGATGAAATCTGCTAGAGCTTGTCCCTTGATGGCCAAGCGGGGTTGATATTGGATGTCATATTCCCCAAGCTCGGTTGTCCATTTGACTAACCGTCCTAATGCCTCTGGGTTGAGCAATACCCGTCCGAGAGTGCTATTGGTTAAGACAATAATCTCATGTGCTAAGAAATATGGGCGCAACCTCCGAGCAGTCAATATTAGAGCATATGCCAGTTTTTCTAGTGTAGTGTATCTACACTCCGCTCCTTTTAATAAATGACTAGAAAAATCTACAGGTTGTTGCATTTTTCCTTCCTGTCTGACTAATACAGAGCCTACGATGTTTTCATTAGCCGACAAATATACCCACAGAGTTTCTCCTGCTATAGGTTTAGCCAATACAGGGAGGGTAGCCAAATAATCTTTCAATTCTTGGAAAGTCTTATCACATTCCTCATTCCATTGAAACTTATTAGCTTTTCTGAGTATTTTAAAGAAATGGAAACTACGATTAGCTGATCTAGAAATAAATCTAGACAAGGCTGTGATTCGGCCTGTCAATCTTTGAGCTTCCCTCAGGTTGCGGGGTGGCTCCATGCTTTGCAATGCCTTGACCTTGATCGGGTTGGCCTCTATCCCCCGTTCGGACACCATATATCCTAGGAATTTTCCTCCATTCGCGCCGAACAAGCATTTTCTTGGGTTCAACTTGAGCCCATACTGTCTTAATGTCTTGTAAGTCTCCTCTATATCCCTGCACAGATCAGCAGCTTGAAGAGACTTAATTAAGATGTCATCAACATATACTTCCATATTCCTACCAATCTGCTTCTGAAAGACCTTATTCATAAGCCTTTGATAGGTTGCTCCTGCATTCTTTAGTCCAAAGGGCATAACATTATAACAATAAGTGCCTTCAGATGTTATAAAACTAACCTTTTCTTGATCCTCTTTGGCCAAGGGGACTTGATGATAACCTTGATATGCATCCAGCATGGAAATATATTCGCATCCGGCAGTAGAATCAACCAGTTGATCAATCCTGGGTAAGGGATAGTAATCCTTCAGGCAAGCTTTGTTGAGATCTCGAAAGTCAATGCACACTCGCCATTTATTCCCAGGTTTAGAGACTAACACCACATTAGCCAACCAGCTTGGGAATTGCACTTCCCTGATGTATCCAACCTCCATAAGCTTGGCTATTTCTTCCTTGATAATCTGATTCTGTTCCGCACTAAAACTCCTCTTTCTTTGCATGACTGGGTGGGCATCCGGGAAGACATGCAAGGAATGTTCCATGACGGCAGGAGAAATGCCCGAAACTTCTTTGGGAGTCCAGGCGAACACATCATTATTCTTCTTCAAACATTGTACCAACTCAGCTTTAAGATCAGGATCAAGATCAGCTGCAACGTAGGTGGTAGCTTCTGGCCGCCCAGTTTGGATTTGAACTTCTTCCTTTTCTTCATAAACCACGACGGGCTGCTTTTCGCGAATGGCATTAACTTCCATTCTTTGAATCTTCCGAGCGGTGTTGGCCTCAGTTCGAATAATTTCTACGTAACATTTTTGGGCTGTCTTTTGATCGCCTCGTACTTCTCCGACCTGATCCTCCACAGGAAACTTAATCTTCTGACAGAAAGTAGAAACGACCGCCCTGAACTCATTCAGGGCGGGCCGACCCAATATCACATTATAAGAAGATGGAGCATCTACCACCATAAAATAAGATCTCCTGGTTCTCATCAGGGGTTCCTCCCCTAAAGAAATGGCCAACTTTATTTGCCCCAGAGGTTGCACTTCATTGCCTGTGAATCCATACAGAGGAGTTGCAATCGGTTGAAGTTCCATTGGATCAATTTGCAGCTGATCAAAAGCCTTTTTAAATATAATGTTAACTGAGCTGCCAGTGTCTACGAAGTTACGAGCGATGGCGTAGTTGGCTATCACAGCTTTGATGATCAATGCGTCGTCATGAGGTATTTCTATCCCCTCTAGATCTTTGGGCCCAAAACTTATTTCAGGACCGGCTGCTCGTTCCATGCTGCATCCTACTGCATGAATCTCCAATCTTCGGGCATGTGCTTTTCTGGCTCTGTTAGAATCCCCATCAGTGGGTCCGCCCGTAATCATGTTAATATTACCCCGAGCAGCATTGTTTCTATTCTCTTCCTGACGAGTCATTGTGGTTTCGGAAGGTGCTTTATCTGATACTTGGCTGGTACCAGCTGGGACCGGTATTGCTTCTTGCCGGGTTCCATCCGGGTGATATTCCGGTTTGAGCGGACTTTGCTGCCTGGGGTACTGTTGCCGGTAATAGTTCTGCCTCTGATAGCGCTCTTTATTGACTCATCTATTTCTCAAAACAAAACAGTCATCAGAGTGATGACTGCTAGTTTTATGATAAGTACACCATCTCCTCGGTGCCTCCGGCTGCATCTCTACATGTTGTACAGCTTGTGGACGATAATCTGGTTGTCGATGAGGTGGATGAGTGGTTCTAGGTCCTCTTGGTGGGGGTACCGGGGTCGGAGCCTTCTCCTTCGCATGAGTAGGAGAAGAGGGAACACCCTCTTTCCTACGAGCAGCTTGGGCTTCTTCTACGTTAATGAACTCAGTGGCACGTTCAATCAGGGAATCAAAATTAACAGGAGGATTTCTTACCAAATCTTTAAAGAAATCATTATCATTTAGACCCTGAGAGAAAACACTTACTAATATTTTAGTAGTAGCATTAGGTACATCTATAGCTACCTGATTGAACCTTTTAATATATGCCCGAATGGATTCTTTAGACGTCTGCTTAATTGAAAATAGGCTCCAAGGGGTCTTATGATATCTTTTGTTGCTGGAGAAATGATGTAGAAAGACTTTCTTTAAATCTTTAAATTTTCGAATAGACTTTTCAGGTAATCTCTTGAACCAGCGCTGCGCTGCTCCCCCAAGAGTAGTGAGAAACATCAGACACTTCACCCCATCGGAGAATTGTTGCAACAAGGCTACATTCTCAAATTTTAACAAGTGATCTTCCGGATCTGTGGTTCCGGTATATTCTCCAATTTGCAGATTCTGATATCGCTTAGGAAGTGGGTCATCTAATACACTTTGTGAGAATGGGGAGATGACCTTTTCTGGTGAACTATCACTAGTTATCATTTTTAATCTTACGCTTCTCTCTGTCAGGCGCCTCACCAGAGGATTCTTGGAACACAGGCCTCTTACCCCCTGGATCCAAGGGAGTACGAAGGAAGGCTCGTGGACGCCTGGTTGGAGAAATAGTAGCTGGAGGAAAATACAAAGGTTCTTCTCCTTCCATCTCCTTTCCTTTCCGATGCTCAGTAGTTGATATCGCCGGATGATGAGCCGTCGGCAAAGTGGCCCCCGTATGAGCTTGCAGTTGTTGCTGCTGTTGTTGTAGGGCTTTCTACACATGAGACTTAATGAGGAGATCCAAATCCTCGCGACTGATAGTAAGTAGGTTCGACTTCCCAACTTCTTCCATCACGTAGTCTCAAATTCAGGTGAATTTCCCACAGACGGCGCCAAATTTGATCCTGTCTGAGAAGCTGACCGTGAAGGAGATCCGGAAGAAGGAAACCCACTATAATGACGAGGAATAATGCCGGTGAAACCTCGACCCGAGAAACCCAAAGCGGATCGGAAGAAAACCAGAATTACCGAAGGAAATCTGATAAGTAGGAAGAAATCCCCGTCCGAATAGGAGAAAACCGAACTTTCAAGCTCCCGAAGCTCCAAGCGCACAAGAGACCAACCAACACTATCGTCAGTGACCTAAGACCGGGGTGGGAATCCCTGGCTAGGCCCTCCGACGCTCAAGTTAGTGATCTCTCTTGATGTCGAGGAAGGAAGAAGAAAGGAGATGAACAGTCGCCAGAAAATTAGGGATGTGAACTTACCTATCCAACGGAGAGGATTCCCCCTTTTATACCACTTCATATAACCTCCGTAGTCATGAAGTGGACCCCGGTTTGTTAGAGTTCGTTATGACATCAGCTGCGTACTTCAGAAAGATGATTTTTAAGGAATCTTTTTCGTACCCCAGATGTACCTTCATTGTCGTTTAGCGCCTGCAAGACAAGCTGAAAGCATATTTCCCGCTAAAAAAATATATATTCTCTATCATGAATTATTCTATTCGATATATTCATGTATGATTCTTCTTCACGTGACTTCTATTTGTATCTTTACTGTGTCAAAATAACATTTTATCCAACATGTTTCTGAAGTATTCATTAACCTTTTTGGCCGATATTGGTCAATCTTCGTTCGACAGGCATGTATCGGCCGTTATTGGTTTACCTTTGTTCTGAAGGTATGTCTCTACCAATATTGACTTACCTTCATACGGCAAGCATGTATCGACCGATATTGACCTACCTTCGTTCGGCAGGAATGTATCGGCCGATATTGGTTTATCTTTGCTCTGGAGTATGCATCGGTCTTTCCTTCATACGGCAAGCATATATCGACCGATATTGGCCTACCTTCGTTCGGCAGACATGTATCGACCGATATTGGCCTACCTTCGTTCGGCAGGCATGTATCGACCGTTATTGGTTTACCTTTGTTCTGAAGGTATGTCCCGACCAATATTGACTTACCTTCGTACGACAAGCATGTATTGACCGATATTGACTTACCTTCATACGACAAGCATGTATCGACCGATATTGGCCTACTTTCGTTCGGCAGACATGTATCGACCGATATTGACCTACCTTCGTTCGGCAGGAATGTATTGACCGATATTGGTTTATCTTTGCTCTGGAGTGTGCATCGGTTGTTATTAACTTACCTTCTGTTACTCTCCGCAAATGTACGGAAATGTCGCAAGTAATATAAAAGATTATCGTATCCACAGGGACTGGAATAAGCACTAGAAATGTCTCAATGCGAATTAGCTAAACAACTATCCAATTGTTTCAAAAGCAAAGTAAAGGTAATCAAATCTAATATTAAAGATCAACAAACAAGAGTTTAGAGTTTTGGGTTATGATAAAGGAAGATTCTAGGAGTTTCGGTTTCTTTGTAAGATTTCTTGAATGTAAATGGTTCACCAATTCTTATCCCTCAATTGCCAAACATGTAGAAAGTTGTCGGTTCCCTCTTGCAATAGACAACCGGCTAAGGACTGAGAAATATATCTAAATAGGATTAATTAGACATGAACCTTTGTTGTCCTTACACAGAAGTGCACCTATTACTATGCCTTCCTCGGATATCAACGTAGAAGCCCACGACTCATTAATCTATCAAGATACAAGAAGCTAATCATAAAATCCATCCTACTCTCTTGAATATCCCTATTTCCTCTTCAAGATTATCTCTCAAACGTCCTTACACGGGCTTGCACCTGTCACGTGGATCCCTCGGATGATCGAGTGAGAGTTTATCTTTACAAAGTCCATAAGAAATCCAAACAATCAATCAAGAATGAGAATTAAGCACAAATCACCATCAATCATTCAAGATCTAATTGATACAAGCAAGATAATGTCATTGAAACAAGAAAATGGCAAATCCATAAGAGATTACATCAATCCATCATACAAATACTCCCTTAATCCTAGAATACAAGATCTACTCCATGAATCGAGGAAGAAAATCCGAAGAAATAGAGATTACAAGCTTTCCTTGAATCCCCAATCCAAGAAAACAAGAAGAGGGGGAAAGAGAAAACTTATCTACGAAGAAGCCTTGTCTTCGGATCCAATCCTCGCTCCGGAGTCGAAATCGTCGAGATCTCCCTTAGAATCGCCCAGAAATCCTCCCAAGAATGGGAGGAAACCACCAAATCTTGCTTTCTCCCAAAGGGGGAGAGATCCCCTTTCAATTCATGAAGAAGGGTTTAAATAGAGGAGGGAATCGGGCGCCACACGGCCCCGTGACACGGCCGTGTGAGATTCACACGGCCATGTCCAGTTCCCTCTCTGCCAAACCTGCACGGCCGTGTGACTCCATAGCTCTCTGGAAATGCTACACGGCCGTGTGGTGCACACGGCCACAGCCTGCTTGGTCTCTGGAAATCTCACACGGCCGTGTAGATCCACACGGCCATGTAAGGCTTCTGCTCTGGTAGGCTTCAAATCTTGACACGGCCGTGCGAGGTTCACACGGCCATGTCATCTTCCTCTTCTGTTGGTGCCAAACTCCACACGGCCCGAGCTCCATACCAGTGCAGGGCCGTGTGAGGTACACGGCCCGGTGCTTTCTCCCTTTGCTTCCTCCAATGCATGCCCAAAGATGTAGATTCTTCACCAAATCGACGCCTATGTACAGAAAATGCACAAAAAGCAGATCTCCGAACCAAAAGAGTAAATATGCTAAAAGGAAAGCTGGAAGTATAAAAATGCATAGATCAAGCATGCTCAAAGTATGTAAATGTGCGTAAAAACATGCATAAAAGAGTATATAATCTACGCACATCACACCCCCAGACTTAAACCTTTGCTTGTCCTCAAGCAAAATGCTGCAGTCTAAATTCATATGTTCTACAACACATTCATAAAACCCAGTGCACTTTCCTAACTCTATCAAAAAGTTTCATTAACAAGCTTGATCATGGAAACAAGTAAAGTATGGTTCAAGCATAAGAATCTTGTGCGCAGTGTAAAAGTAACTCAACACCCTTCAAGTTTCAATCCATGTCCTAGTCAAGTCGTCATCAAATTTGAATTCCTAATTTTCCAGTGAAAGACAAGTAACCAGTGATAGGCACTTACTTACCGTTCACTTGGTTCATATTTCTCAACTAACCCAAGGTCTCAAAGGTGTGCTCAATCTCAAGAGAAACTAAACAGTCATTTCCCCAGTAACCTAACTCGGTCTCAAAGGGGTGACTTGCTAGATTCCACTCATGACAACTGTTTTTTATATCCCTTATTGTTTTTTTTTTTTATAAGTGCTTGCATTGTGCAAAACTTATTCACAAATGTACTTTTAGCACACATGTTGGGATATTTTGATTTTTCCAAATGAGCTTTAATGATTTGAGCCTCATCCAGTAACCAAAATGAAAGTTGAGAGATCACCATGGAAACCAAGTACTAAGCAAACAAGATGAATCATGACTATTTCAATGACATCAACTGTTCAAGCATCAAGCACAAGTGTAGTGAAGATAAAATCCTTAAGGTTGAACCAAAACTAAAACTCATCACCATAAGATTCTTAGCTTATTAATGCTTCCCAAGATAGAAAAAAGAACTACACAAAGTTTACTAGTAGCATCATGCGAACATCATGAATCGAGACAATAATCGTGCTAACATTTCACTTGAATCCAAGAAAGCATATAAGTGAAGATTTGATGTTCTCAAAATTTTTTTGCCATGATTATTTCAAAAACAAGCAAAATAAAGCAACAAGCAAAGAAAATAAGAACCAACATGAAAAACTAATCAAAAACTAAAAACTGAAAACCAAACTAAACAATACATGACACCCCCCAGACTTAAACTTTTCATCGTCCCGATGAAATCAGTATGGTGGAGGAGGTGGAAGATCAGGAAAATCAGGGAAGGAAGATGCAAAATCCTTAACAAACCATTTAACTTCGTTTCTGAAAAAATTATGATATTCAAACAATTTATCAATATCATCCTGCACAAATCTCATACAACCTCTAAGATCTTCATGAAATTCCATTTTAGCCCTATAAGCATTCATCATTTTAGAAATCTTATCACACAATTCTCTTTCGCTCTTGAAACAATCTTGTAGCTTTTTAAATAGTTCCTCCTCCATAAACTTCTTATCTTCAAGAAATTCATTAGTTGAATCTAAATCACTATGAATATTCTTTAAAGCAGAATTAAGTTCTTGAAACATAAAACTATGAATCTCTTGGTTACCCTTAGAAACATTTTTTTGAGTAAAAGTTGACAAGGCTCTAGATTGTTGCCTAGCTAACTTTAAACATCAATTCTCTTTATTATGAATTGTAGTAAAATCATGATTGGGCAATTTTAAAGGGAAACCATTTTTAATGACTAAACTAAATCCATGCTCTTCATGCTTAATCATTTTCATTGCTAAACATGAATTGAAATCCAACGTACAAAAACTCTCCACCACCTCTAATTCACTCAAATCACATCCTAATACTAAGGCCAATTGAGTAAGTAATCCCCCCAAAATAATAGGTGTGGTAGAATTTGATTTCCCTAATTTTGCCAAATGTCTAAGAAAGAAATAACCAGAATTAATTGGAACATTTTCGACCATTGCCCACAAACAATACAAGTCCACAAGTCTTACCGATCCCTCTTTGTCCTCCCTTCCAAATATAGTGTTTTTCATGACCAAATAAGCATATTTAAAAATAGGATTGATAATTTGGCAAACTCTGGAATTATGAGGATCAAATAACGGTTGTTCAGAGATTTGTTGCCAAAAATGTGAATTCTCAAATTGGGGCAAAATCACACACACATCATTCTTTGACAACTCATAACAAGTATTAAAATCTCCCAACGTCCATTCATAATTTTCATTAAACAACCGGAATTTACACTTCCCCCTCCTTGAACATTATCAACTTCTATTGAGCTTAAAAATTCAAGAACAATTCTAGGATAAGTAGGATATCTCATGTTCACTAAACCACTCCATCCTATCCTTTCAAATAGCCAAACTAAATCATCCTTAAACCCCAAAGTTTCTAAAGTTTCAACATCAAGAAACCTAGTACCTAAAAGAGGTCGTTTACATAAAGACGAATATCTATACCGTTGCTCATCACTAGAGAAAACAATACCAAAGTCATTAGAAATACCTTTAAAGCAAACATTCCCCTCCTTTCTTGCAACCACCTTCTCCTTCCCTTTTCTTGTGGCCGAAGTCTCCTCAATCACGTTTTCCATGGAAGAAAATCTAATCTCCTAAAGAAGAATGAGAAGGAAAATTTGGAAGAAGTAATTCAATCCTTTAGAAATGGGGAAATAGGGAAAAGGAGCAAGTGGCGGTACACGACCGTGCGCCGCCCCCACCCCGTGCCCTAATTCCTTAAGAAGATGTGGATCAGGCCGTGTGATATCACACGGCCATGATCATTTCTCATCGCACGGCCGTGTCTGTGACACGGCCCAAACATCTTCTTTCACGGGTTTCTTCGCACGGCCATGTCTGGGACACGGCCTATTCGTCTTTCCCCTCGGGATTCTCTGCACGGCCGTGTCTATGACACGGCCTATACCTTTTTCTCCTCGGGAGATACCACACAGCCGTGTCTGGATGACACGGCCCAAACACTTCCCTTCTCTGCAACCTTTGCCTGGCCGTGTATAGCACACGGCCTGACTCTGTTTTGTACCTAACCTGAAAACAAAAATCAAAAACAAGTAAAAACCAACAAAATGAATTTACACTAGCTAAAAGAATTCAATCTGGAGGGCGAGGTTCAGAAAAATACAACCTTTGTACCTCTTCTATTTTCGTGCCATGAATATATTTTTTCAGTCGTTGACCATTTACCTTAATTATCCCAAAATCTTTGTTCCAAATATCTACAGCTCCAAAAGGATAAACCTTCTTTACCTCATATGGACCCGTCCACCTTGACTTAAGCTTCCCAGGAAAGAGTTTTAATTTTGAATTGAACAACAAAACCAAATCTCCCACATTAAAGTCTTTACGAAGAATGTGTTGATCGTGCCATTTCTTTGTCCTTTCTTTGTAAGATTTAGCATGCTCATATGCGTCCATCCTTAATTCATCAAGTTCGTTCAACTGAAGCTTCCTTTTCTCCCCTGCTCCTTTTAAATCCATATTCAAATTTGCAATTGCCCAATAAGCCTTATGTTCTAGTTCAACTGGAAGATGGCAAGGCTTACCATAAACTAATCGAAATGGGGTCATCCCTATAGGAGTTTTATAAGCAGTTTGATAAGCCCATAAAGCATCATCTAGTTTCAACGCCCAATCCTTCCTTGAAGTAGATACAGTCTTTTCCAATATGGACTTAATTTCTCGGTTAGATATCTCAGCTTGCCCATTAGTCTGAGGATGATAAGGTGTTGCTACTTTATGCTTCACTCCATATCTTCTAAGTAAGTTTTCAAACTGTTTCTCTATAAAATGTGATCCTCCATCACTAATGGCTGCCATTGGCACCCCAAATCTTGGAAAGATAATACTCCTAAATAATTTGATAACTGTTCTCGCATCGCACGTAGGAGATGCCACAGCTTCTACCCATTTGGACACATAATCTACTGCCACAAGAATATACCTATTCCCATATGAAAGAGGGAAAGGTCCCATGAAATCAATTCCCCAAACATCAAATAACTCAACCTCAAGAATGTAATTTAACATTGTTTCATTTCTTCTAGTTATATTCCCAGTTCTCTGACATTGGTCATAGGATTGAACAAACAACTTAGCATCCTTGAATAAGGTTGGCCAATAAAATCCTGCTTGAAGAATCTTCGTAATCGTTTTTGAACTACCCAGATGTCCTCCATAGGACGAAGAATGGCAATGAAACAAGATATCTCTAACCTCTTCTTCAGGTATACATCTTCGATAAATCACATCATTGCATTTCTTGTACAGGAGAGGTTCATCCCACACATAATTCTTAACTTCTGAAAAAAACTTTTTCCTTTGTTGATGAGAAAAATCCGGAGGTAACACTCCACTAGCAAGGAAATTCACAAAATCTGCATACCAAGGAGTTTTCACACTTGATAAGGCTAGCAAGTGTTCATCCGGGAATATGTCATCAATAGGCAAATCAACATCCACCTCATTTTCTAACTTTTGAGATATTCTAGACAAATGATCCGCTACTACATTTTCAGCTCCTTTCTTATCCCTGATCTCAAGGTTGAACTCTTGCAAAAGTAAAATCCACCTGATTAATTTAGGTTTAGCGTCCTTCTTTCCAAGTAGATACCGGATAGCTGCATGATCAGTATATACTATTACTCTTGATCCCACTAGATAAGATCTAAATTTATCAATAGCAAATACCACTGCCAATAATTCTTTTTCCGTAGTAGAATAGTTTACTTGGGCTGCATCAAGTGTTTTACTTGCATAATGGATCGCATGCAAAATCTTATTTCTTCGCTGTCCCAAAACTGCTCCTACAGCAAAATCACTAGCATCACACATTATTTCAAAAGGAAGATCCCAATCAGGTGCTTGAATGACGGGAGCTGTTGTAAGAGCACTCTTAATTTTATTGAAGGCTTCAATACATTCGCTATCAAAATAAAACTCAACATCTTTAATCAACAGATTAGTCAATGGCTTGGAAATCTTTGAAAAGTCCTTAATAAAGCGTCTATAGAAGCCAGCATGTCCTAAAAAACTCCTAACTCCTTTTATATTGATGGGTGGGAGTAATTTGTCTATTACTTCCACTTTTGCTGGATCTACCTCAATACCACGCTCTGAAATTTTATGCCCCAAAACTATCCCTTCCTTAACCATAAAATGGCATTTTTCCCAGTTCAACACTAGGTTTGTATCTTCACACCTTTTTAGAACAGTAGAAAGATTTGACAAACAAGAATCAAAGTCATTCCCATAAACTGAGAAGTCATCCATGAAAACCTCCATAATTTTCTCTATTAAATCTGAAAAAACTGTCATCATGCACCTCTGAAAAGTGGCTGGAGCATTACAAAGCCCAAATGGCATCCGACGATAGGCAAAGGTACCATAAGGGCAAGTAAAAGTAGTCTTCTCCTGGTCTTGAGGATGAATTGGAATTTGAAAAAAACCAGAATATCCGTCCAAGTAACAAAAATAAGAATGTTTAGCCAATCTTTCAAGCATTTCATCAATAAATGGTAAGGGGAATGATCCTTCCTTGTTTCTTTATTCAACTTCCGATAATCAATGCACATTCGCCACCCCGTCACTGTTCGTGTTGAAATTAGCTTATCATCTTCATTCTTGATAACAGTCATTCCTCCTTTTTTTGGAACCACGTGGACTGGACTCACCCATGCACTATCTGAAATTGGGTAAATAATCCCCGCATCAAGTAGTTTAATCACTTCCTTCTTTACTACCTCTTTTAAATTTGGATTTAGTCTCCTTTGATGCTCAATTGAGTTCTTGTACCTCTCTTCAAGTAAAATTCTATGCATACAGAGAGATGGACTAATCCCTTTTATATCTTCTATTGTATATCCAATGGCCTTTCTATGCAACCTTAACTCATCCAACAGTCTCTTTGTTTCAAACTCATTTAATTGAGCACTAATTATAACTAGATAAGTAGAATTCGGCCCAAGAAATTCATACCTAAGATTTGGGGGTAATGGTTTAAGTTCAAGTTGAAGTGGTACTATCTCTGGAAAAACTGACTCTTGTTCTATCAACATAGTCTCCTCCTCAGCCAAGCTTTCTTCTAACAACTCTTCATTGTCTAAAGACAGATCCTCCTCCTTATGATCACCAAGACATACCCCCTTTTCTGTTGAAAATGCTTTTTCACCAAATGTTTTTGATAATGATACACAACACCAAGGAAATAATGTTTGGAAATCACTTTGATTCAAGATAAGCCCTTTTTCAACATCATCCTTTCCTCCAATGATATCCATTGTCAAGAATGAACTATCTTGCTCTGCCCAATCATTGGAATTTTGCGTGATTCTGCCAACTATCTCAAAAGTTTCTTCTAGACTTTTTTTCAAAAATGATCCTCCAGATGCTAAATCCAGTTGATTCTTATTTGAGAAAGAAAGCCCAACATAGAACAAATGCATAATTAACCATTTCTCAATTCCATGATGTGGACATAACTGCAGAAGAGAAGAATATCTTTCCCAGGCTTGGTACAATTTTTCTCCATCCAATTGCTTAAAATTTAAAATTTGACTTCTCAAATAAGTAGTTTTCCTTGGAGGGAAATATTGGTCAAGGAATTTTTGCTCTAACTCATCCCATGTTCTGATACTTTGAGACTTTAGAGAATTGTACCATCTTTTTGCAGCACCCTTCAGACTAAAAGGAAAAGCAAGCAGCTGAATAATATCAGATGAAACTTCTTCATATTTCAAAGTACAACAATATCTATAAAACTCCATCAAATGGGAATAAGGATTTTCAATCTCTAATCCTCCAAACTGAGTTTTCTGAACCATGGAAACAAAAGATGGTTTCAGTATAAAATTTCTTGCTTGTATGTTAGGGTAAACAATTTCTCCCATTTGTTTTGCAGACTTCGGAGCTCCATAATCTCCTAGTGACTTGCACACCATGTTTAGATATTCTTGTTCTTCGATTTGCCTTTGCAGAATTCTTCTTTTATGGAAAGTTCTATCAATCTCAGGGTCAAAAGGAAAGAATTCCCCTACAAAGTTAGATCTTCGCATACACAAGAACAAGATAGCAGATAACAATTCGACACAAAAAGAAAATTAGAAGAATCAAAAATGCAGAATTGAATTTGTACAAAAAGAATTAACAAGAAGTGAAAGTTATACAAGAAACTAAAAAAAAACAGAAATCTAATGATTAGTTACAACTATGCAATATGAAAGGAAAATAAATGTTATGTTTAGTCTAACTCAGTTGATAATTCCTAATGTTATAGCGCAGTCCCCGGCAACGGCGCCAAAAACTTGTTACTCTCCGCAAGTGTACGGAAATGTCGCAAGTAATATAAAAGATTATCGTATCCACAGGGACTGGAATAAGCACTAGAAATGTCTCAATGCGAATTAGCTAAACAACTATCCAATTGTTTCAAAAGCAAAGGTAATCAAATCTAATATTAAAGATCAACAAACAAGAGTTTAGAGTTTTGGGTTATGATAAAGGAAGATTCTAGGAGTTTCAGTTTCTTTGTAAGATTTCTTGAATGTAAATGGTTCACCAATTCTTATCCCTCAATTGCCAAACATGTAGAAAGTTGCCGGTTCCCTCTTGCAATAGACAACCGGCTAAGGACTAAGAAATGTTTCTGATCCTGTCCGAACCAAGAGTCAGCGGACGCTGGGCACGTGGCGCTCTCTGCTGGATCCTCGAGTGCTCCTGCGAACCTGCAACAAAACCGAGCCGGGAGGGGTGCCCCGGCGACGGTCCTCCGACGCTCAAGTCAGGTAAGTGGTGGAGAAAGTGGCTGCCAAATTTGTATTATGCGTACCTTTGGAGAAGTAATAGCCTCTTTATATAGGACGGAGAAGGAACTGATGCACGCCCACCGAGGTGCGTACGTGTCAGCAACCCATACCACGGTATGCACTTGTCAGAGAGCTTACCTGACACCATGCTGCCACAGTCCGAGCATGTTCTTTGATGGGACGGCAGGACCACCCGTTGTCAGACTAGAAGTATGGCACAGCCATATGACTTGACGGCTGTCAGAAGATGTCCCCGTCTTTTACCCACCGTCTGACTGGGGTGCCCGGCCCGCCGGGCGGGCGATGAACGTCGTCCGGACGGCCTTGATTCTTTGCGTCGTCCGGGCGGCACCTCCTTCCGCTCGGTCATTACGCACTGCTTTATTTGAGCGTCGGACCCCTGGTCCCTACCAGGGTGCCTTTTACTATCAGATTTCCCCTTCTTCTGAGTCCGGTCGGCTCGCCCTTTTCCGGCGAGCCGGACCCTTTGACCTCCCCTCAGCGTTGACTCCTTATGGGGTTCCGGATTTTTACCGCCGGATCACTTGCCTTCCTCTCGAGTCTAGCTTGGATAATTACCCCCTGGCCGAACGGCTCAGGGTACACTTCGTCGAGTATCTTGGCTCGGATAATATACCCCCTTCCGAATGGTACGGGGCTTCCATTTTTAGAGCGCTTGGCGCCAATTTGATCCGTATACCTCCGGCCGAGCGGCTCGAGGCCTTCGTTGTCGAGCGCTTGGCTCGGAAAACCATATACCCAGCCGACCGGCTCAGGCCTTCGCTTCAGGCAATAACCTCCCTCTATCATCCTGAACAGCGCAGGGCTTTGGTTTCCTTCCTGCCACACTAGTATGCAGCCCGGCCGAACAGCTCGGGGTCTTCGATTTCGAACGCTGCTTATATTCTATACGCAGCCCGGCCGAACGGCCTGGGGTCTTCGGGTTCGAGCTCCCAGCTCAGATATAAACCTCCCGGCCGATCGGCTTGGGGGCCTTCGGTTTCGAGCTCCCGGCTCGGATATAAACCTCCCGGCCGATCGGCTCGGGGGCCTTCGGGTTACGATGATAATGCCTTATATTTGATCTTTTGACTTTTTATCTCTGCATTTCAAGTATTTAGTCGAAAAATGAAATACACAGGGTGATTTACAGTGATACACCTTTCACCCCGCCCGGTAAGGCTGGAGGTGGTTCGCGCTCCACGGCCTATCTAGCTGCCGTCCGTCCTCGTCCTCCAGATAATACGCGCCCGAGCGGAGCTTTTCGATGATTTTGAAAGGGCCTGCCCATGGAGCTTCAAGCTTGCCGACGTCGCCGACCGGCTTGACTTTCTTCCAGACAAGATCGCCGACTTGGAACGATCTGGGAATTACGCGCCGGTTGTAGTTTTGCTTCATCCGCTGACGGTATGCCATCAGCCGAACGGACGCCTTTGCCCTCTCCTCTTCTACCAAGTCCAGCTCCATGTTTCTTCGTTCGGCGTTGTCATCATCATAGCTCTGGATCCGGGCTGACTCAACGCCGACTTCGACCGGTATGACAGCCTCACCGCCATATACCAAATGGAACGGTGTGACTCCCGTCCCTTCTTTTGGCGTCGTTCGGATGGCCCACAAGACGCTCGGCAATTCATCCGGCCAACTCTCTCCCAAATGGTCGAGCCGAGCGCGCAGAATACGAAGAATTTCCCGGTTGGTGACTTCAGCTTGACCGTTGCTCTGAGGATAGGCCACGGACGTGAAATGTTGCTCAATGCCGTAGCTTTTGCACCAATTCTCTAACATCTTCCCTGTGAACTGCCGCCCGTTGTCGGACACTAGTCGGCGCGGGATGCCGAACCGACAAATGATGTGTTGCCAGATGAATTTTTTAACCATTTGTTCAGTGATCTTTGCCAGCGGCTCGGCCTCCACCCATTTGGAGAAATAGTCTACCGCCACTAGTAAAAATTTCCTCTGCCCGGTCGCCATCAGAAATGGACCCACAATATCCATTCCCCATTGATCGAACGGACATGAGATAGTTGATGCCTTCATCTCCTCTGCCGGTCGGTGGGAGAAGTTGTGATACTTCTGGCATGAAAGGCATGTAGATACTGTCCGAGCGGCATCTGTTTGTAAAGTTGGCCAAAAGTATCCGGCCAAGAGGATCTTCTTGACCAATGAGCGTCCGCCCGGATGACCCCCGCATGATCCTTGATGTACTTCCTGGAGGATGTAAGCTGAGTCCTCCGAGCTTACACATTTCAGCAAAGGGCGCGAGAAAGCTTTCTTGTAAAGCTGATCTCCGATGAGTGTAAACCGACCGGCTCTTCTTCTGAGGAGCCGGGCTGCATATTCATCGGCTGGTGTGGTGCCCGAACGGAGGAATTCTATAATAGGTGTCCTCCAGTCACTTGGAAACGCGAGGCCTTGCATCCGGTCGACATGCGCCACCAGCAGCGTTTTTTCAATTGGTTGCTGAATGGCGACCGGCGTTATTGAGCTCGCTAGTTTGGCTAACTCATCGGCAGCCTGGTTCTTCGTTCGGGGGATCTTCTGAATAAGCACCTCTCGGAAAGTAGCTTTGAGTTTTTCAAAGGCCTGAGCGTAAAGTTTGAGCCGAACACAGTTGATTTCAAAGGTGCCGGAAAGTTATTGAGCAGCCAACTGTGAATCAGAATAGAGTGTCACCCGACCTGCTCCCACATGCCGTGCTGCCTGCAATCCGGCTATGAGGGCCTCATACTCTGCTTCATTGTTAGTAGCTTTGTAATCTAGCCGGACGGATAGGTGCATCTTTTCTTCCTGAGGTGAGAGTAGTAATATTCCGATCCCACTTCCGAGCCGAGTGGAGGATCCATCCACATATATTCTCCACATAGCTTCCGGCTCTGGCCTTTGCACTTCGGTCACAAAATCAGCCAAGGATTGGGCTTTAATCGCCGAGCGGGGCTGATATTGGATGTCAAATTCACTTAATTCTGTCGTCCACTTGATAAGCCGTCCGGACGCTTCTGGATTCAACAGCACTCTTCCGAGTGGACTGTTCGTCCGGACAATAATGGTGTGAGCCAAGAAATACGGTCGCAGGCGCCGAGCGGCTAGAACCAAAGCAAAGGCCAACTTCTCGAGCCCAGTGTAACGAGATTCAGCATCTTTTAAAATGTGGCTTAGAAAATACACCGGCTGTTCTTCGCCGTTCGCCCTCACAAGTGCTGAGCCTACAGCATGCTCAGTTGACGACAGATACATATAAAGTGACTCACCCCCGACCGGCTTGGCTAACACTGGCAGAGAATTAAGATATGTCTTCAACTCTTCAAATGCTCGGTCACATTCTTCATCCCACTGGAACTTAGTGGCCTTGCGCAGGATCTTGAAGAATGGCAGGCTCCGGTAATCTGGATAAAGTAGTTATCCGACCGGTCAACCTTTGCACTTCTCTTGTATTTCTTGGGGGCGGCATGTCTTGCAGTGCTTTAACCTTGCTGGGATTTGCTTCGATTCCCCGCTCGGTCACTATGTACCCCAAGAAACGCCCTCCTTTAGCTCCGAACAGGCACTTTTGGGGGATTTAGCTTGACTCCATATTTGCGCAGCGTTCAGAAGGTTTATTCCATATCCTTGAAAAGATCGGCCGCTCGGACGGATTTGATAAGAATGTCGTCCACATAAACTTCCAGATTCCGCCCGATCTGCTCCTTGAACACCTTGTTCATCAAGCGTTGATAGGTGGCCCCGGCATTCTTCAATCCGAACGGCATCACATTGTAACAATATGTGCCGTCGGCCGTTACGAAGCTTACTTTTTCTTGATCTTCCCGGGCGAGCGGCACTTGATGATATCCTTGGTAGGCGTCAAGCATGCAAATTAATTCGCAGCCGGCCGTAGAGTCCACCAGCTGATCTATCCGGGGCAGAGGATAAAAATCCTTGGGGCATGCCTTGTTTAAATCTCGAAAGTCGATGCAGACCCTCCACTTGCCGCCCGGCTTGGAGACCAAGACTACGTTGGCCAGCCAGCTCGGGAACTGCACCTCGCGTATGTGGCCGGCCTTCAGAAGTTTTTCCACCTCCGCCCGGATAATGGCATTCTGCTCGGCGCTGAAGTCCCTTTTTCTCTGCTTCACTGGCCGAGCGTCCGGTCGGACATGCAATTCATGCTGCGCTAGGCTCGGCGAAATTCCAGGTAACTCATGTGTCGACCAGACGAAGACATCATGATTTCGTTGGAGGCATTGGATCAGCTTCTCCTTCTGTTCTTTCCCCAGATCAGAGGCGATAAAAGTCGTGGCCTCCGATCGGGTCGGATGGATCTGGACTTCCTCCTTTTCATCATAAATTAAAGCAGGAGGTTTCTCGGTTATGGCGTGTACCTCAATTCGGGGCGCCTTCCGAGCGGAACAAGCTTCTGCTCGGATCATCTCTATATAGCACCGCCGAGCTGCTAGCTGATCTCCCCGCACTTCTCCTACTTTGTCCTCCACGGGGAACTTTATCTTCTGGTGGAAGGTTGAGACAACCGCTCGGAATTCGCCGAGCGCCGGTCGTCCCAAAATGACGTTGTAGGATGAGGGAGAGTCGACCACCACGAAGTTTATTGTCCTGGTCCTCCTGAGCGGCTCTTCTCCCAGCGAGGTGGCCAGCCGGATTTGTCCGACCGGCTGAACTTCGTTGCCCGTAAACCCGTAGAGCGGGGTCGTCATGGGCAGCAGCTCGGCTCGATCAATTTGCAACTGATCGAACGCCTTCTTGAATATGATGTTGACCGAGCTCCCTGTGTCAACAAATATACGGTGGATGGTGTAATTTGCTATTACCGCTTTAATGAGCAGCGCGTCGTCGTGGGGCACTTCTACTCCTTCTAAGTCCCCGGGTCCGAAAGTGATTTCCGGTCCACTTGCCCGCTCTTGGCTGCAGCCGACCGCGTGGATCTGCAGCTGCCGGACGCCCGCCTTTCTGGCTCGGTTGGAGTCTCCTCCGGTCGGCCCACCAGTAATAACGCTGATCTCGCCCCGGGAAGTATTGCTCCTATTTTCCTCCTCCCGAGCGGACGGTCGTGACCGTTCTCTGGACGCCCGGCGATTCTCCTGCCTCGGAGATCGGTGCCGATCGGGAGTCTGCTGATGTCGCCCCTCGGTGCGGGTCCAGTCAGCTTCATGAGTCCTACGTCTCCTGTCGATGGGAGGCGACCGTCGTTCGGCTTTCCTGGGAACAGGATTGGACACAAAGGGAAGGCTTCGGCAATCCCTCGTGTTGTGCGTATCCGTCTGGTGGAAGGTGCAGAACATAGGGGTCCACCTCTTCTTTGGCTTGGGCCGAGCGGCAGCCACTTCTTGTACGTGCGATCTGGCTGCTGAGCGGTTTGCTGTTTCCGCTCGGCATGAACAAGTGCGCGCTCGGCTGGAGTTTCCTTTTTCCGAGCGGCTTGCGCTTCTTCCACATTTATATATTCGTTGGCCCGATGTAGCATGTGATCATAATCTCGGGGCGGCTTTCGGATGAGCGACCGGAAGAAGTCCCCATCCACAAGGCCTTGCGTGAAGGCATTCATCATCGTCTCCGATGTGGCCGTTGGGATATCCATCGCCACTTGGTTGAATCGTTGAATATAGCCTCGAAGCGATTCTCTCGGCTCTTGCTTGATGGCGAATAAGCTGACACTTGTCTTTTGATAACGCCGACTACTGGCGAAGTGGTGGAGGAAGGCCGTTCGGAATTCCTTGAAGCTCGTGATGGATCCGTCCGACAACCTCCGAAACCACCGTTGAGCCAATCCCGAGAGGGTGGTAAGGAAGACTCTACACTTTACTCCATCTGTGTACTGATGGAGCGTGACTGTATTATCGAACTTACCCAGATGATCATCCGGGTCTGTTGTTCCATTGTATTCGCCGATCGTCGGAGGCACGTAGTGCTTGGGCAGAGGGTCTCGTAGGATAGCCTCCGAAAATTGGCGATTGATCCGCTCGGGGGAGGAGTCCGCTCGGGGAGCTTTCCCCTTCCTGTCATCCCGCCTTGGCATTTCATCTGAGGAAGATCCTCTATCTCTTCGGGCTGGTATGGCTTCAGGGGTGCGAAATAAGGCCCGATGGAATGCGACGGTGGCTGGAGGTGCTTCCGCTCGGCCACCAGACGCAGATGTTGCTTGTTGCTCCGCCCGCTCGGCGGATGCTTTTTGTTTTTGCTCCATGAGTTTGGCGGCCCTCATCTCGACCAGAGCATCGAGTTCTTCTGTTGAAAGCGTCACCGTGTGTTGTCGTCCAGCCTCGTCCATTGTCTCCGATCGGATGCAGGAGCGTTTCCCACAGACGGCGCCAATTTGATCCTGTCCGAACCAAGAGTCAGCGGACGCTGGGCACGTGGCGCTCTCTGCTGGATCCTCGAGTGCTCCGGGGAGGGGTGCCCCGGCGACGGTCCTCCGACGCTCAAGTCAGGTAAGTGGTGGAGAAAGTGGCTGCCAAATTTGTATTATGCGTACCTTTGGCGAAGTAATAGCCTCTTTATATAGGACGTAGAAGGAACTGATGCACGCCCACCAAGGTGCGTACGTGTCAGCAACCCATACCACGGTATGCACTTGTCAGAGAGCTTACCTGACACCATGCTGCCACAGTCCGAGCATGTTCTTTGATGGGACGGCAGGACCACCCGTTGTCAGACTAGAAGTATGGCACAGCCATGCGACTTGACGGCTGTCAGAAGATGTCCCCGTCTTTTACCCACCGTCTGACTGGGGTGCCCGGCCCGCCGGGCGGGCGATGAACGTCGTCCGGACGGCCTTGATTCTTTGCGCCGTCCGGGCGGCACCTCCTTCCGCTCGGTCATTACGCACTGCTTTATTTGAGCGTCGGACCCCTGGTCCCTACCAGGGTGCCTTTTACTATCAGATTTCCCCTTCTTCTGAGTCCGGTCGGCTCGCCCTTTTCCGGCGAGCCACTGGACCCTTTGACCTCCCCTCAGCGTTGACTCCTTATGGGGTTCCGGATTTTTACCGCCGGATCAGTATCTAAATAGGATTAATTAGACATGAACCTATGTTGTCCTTACACAGAAGTGCACCTATTACTATGCCTTCCTCGGATATCAACGTAGAAGCCCACGACTCATTAATCTATCAAGATACAAGAAGCTAATCATAAAATTCATCCTACTCTCTTGAATATCCCTATTTCCTCTTCAAGATTATCTCTCAAACGTCCTTACACGGGCTTGCACCTGTCACGTGGATCCCTCGGATGATCGAGTGAGAGTTTATCTTTACAAAGTCCATAAGAAATCCAAACAATCAATCAAGAATGAGAATTAAGCACAAATCACCATCAATCATTCAAGATCTAATTGATACAAGCAAGATAATGTCATTGAAACAAGAAAATGGCAAATCCATAAGAGATTACATCAATCCATCATACAAATACTCCCTTAATCCTAGAATACAAGATCTACTCCATGAATCGAGGAAGAAAATCCGAAGAAATAGAGATTACAAGCTTTCCTTGAATCCCCAATCCAAGAAAACAAGAAGAGGGGGAAAGAGAAAACTTATCTACGAAGAAGCCTTGTCTTCGGATCCAATCCTCGCTCCGGAGTCAAAATCGTCGAGATCTCCCTTAGAATCGCCCAGAAATCCTCCCAGGAATGGGAGGAAACCACCAAATCTTGCTTTCTCCCAAAGGGGGAGGAGATCCCCTTTCAATTCATGAAGAAGGGTTTAAATAGAGGAAGGAATCGGGCGCCACACGGCCCCGTGACACGGCCGTGTGAGATTCACACGGCCATGTCCTCCTCTCTGCCAGTGTGACTCCACACGCCGTAACCCTTCGCTCTCGGAATGCTACGGCGTGTGGTGCACACCACACCGCTGGTCTCGAAGTCTCACACGTGTAGATCCACACGCCATGTAAGGCTTCGCCCGTTGGCTTCAAATCTTGACACGACCGTGCGAGGTCCACACGGCCATGTCATCTTCCTCTTCTGTTGGTGCCAAACTCCACACGGCCCGAGCTCCATCCCAGTGCATGGCCGTGTGAGGTACACGGCCCGGTGCTTTCTCCTTTCGTTTCCTCCAATGCATGCCCAAAGATGTAGATTCTTCACCAAATCGACTCCTGTGTATAGAAAATGCACAAAAAGCAGATCTCCGAACCAAAAGAGTAAATATGCTAAAAGGAAAGCTGGAAGTATAAAAATGCATAGATCAAGCATGCTCAAAGTATGTAAATGTGCGTAAAAACATGCATAAAAGAGTATATAATCTTCGCACATCACCTTCATACGGCAAGCATGTATCGACCGATATTGGCCTACCTTCGTTCGGCAGACATGTATAGACCGATATTGGCCTACCTTCGTTCGGCAGGCATGTATCAACCGTTATTGGTTTACCTTTGTTCTGAAGGTATGCCCCGACCAATATTGACTTACCTTCATACGGCAAGCATGTATTGACCGATATTAGCCTACCTTCGTTCGGTAGAAATGTATCGACCGTTATTAGTTTACCTTTGTTCTGAAGGTATGTCCCGACCAATATTGACTTACCTTCATACGGCAAGCATGTATTGACCGATATTAGCCTACCTTCGTTCGGCAGGAATGTATCGGCCGATATTGGCCTTCCTCCTTTGACTCTTTCTTCCTTTTCTTTCCTTATCTGAATACCCTTAAAACCTAACCCATATCATATATCTTGGTTACTGGATGATGCTAGAGTCATGTAAGCTCATTTAAAAAAATTAAAATGCCCCAACATTTTCACTTATATGCATTTGTGTTATTTGTGTTCAAGTGTTGCATCTTGCAATCACTAAATAAAAAAATGATGAATAAAGGATATAAAAAATAATTGTCGTGAGTGGAAACAAGCAAGTTACCCCTTTGAGGCTGAGTTAGGTTACTGGGGAAATGACTTCTATGTTTCTCTTGATATCAAGCACACCTTTGAGACCTTGGGTTGATTGAGAAATATGAACCAAGTGTATGGTAGGTAAGTGCCTATCATCGAGAATATTAGGAACCTGATTGGATGATGACTTGACTAGGGCAACGATTGAAACTTGAAGAATTTGGGTCACTTATTGCACTGTGCACAAGAAACTTATGCTTAGGCCATACATGAGTTATTTCCATGATCATGCTTATCAATGAAACTTGTAGATAGAGTTAGGAAAGTGCACTAGGGATTATGATGCATTATAGAACACATGAGTTTAGATTGTGGCATTTTGCTTGAGGATAAGCAAACGTTTAAGTCTGTGGGTGTGATGTGCATAGATTATATACACTTATTTAGCATGTTTTAACACACATTCACATATTTTATGCATTCTTTGTCTATGCAATTTTATACTCTTTGTCTTACTTTCAGCAGAAATACTCTTTTTTGTTTGGAGATCTACTCATGTGTATTTTCTATCTTTAGGAGTCGAATTTAGAGAAAAAATGATGTTCGTGGTTGATCCAGCCAACAAGAAAAGGAAGACAACACTGGTTATGTGACCCACACGGCCATGCCAAAGGAGTAGGGAGAAAAATGACCTTGGTCGTGTGGAGCAAGCAGGCCGTGTAGCTTCAATAGAGGAGGAGCTTGACATGGTCATGTGGAACAGGCAGGTCGTGTAGCTTCAGTAGAGAAGGAGCTTTACACGGTCGTGTGGATCCGCACGGCCGTGTCATCCCAGCAGCACAAGGTTGTCTAGATCTACACAGCCCAAGCAACATCTCCACATGGTCGTGTAACATTTCCAGAGAAGAGGCAAGCCCAGGCCGTGTGTGCCACATGGTCGTGCAAGGTATCCAAAGGCCAAGAATTGCCCTGCCGTGTGTCACACACGATCGTGTGAGCCAGCTAGTGGCAGAGCAGTGCACGACCGTGTGAAGGTCACACGGCCATGTGACCTTGGCCAAGAGGAAAGTAGTTGGGGTCGTGTGTGCCACACGCCCGTGGCATGGGCCATGTGGTGCATGTGTCTTGCTCTATATAAAGGGGGTTCTTCCCCTTTCAAAGGGGAGAGGCTCTCCCTTTTGGGGAGATTAAGTTTGGGGACAACCTTCACCTTCTACAGCCTTGATCCAATGTTCCAAAGTCATTTCCATCTCTGATTCAACTCTAGAAGCTAGGGATTAGTTCTGAAGATCACTCCTCGTCACTAGATAAGCATTTCTAATCTCTTTTCTTGATTGGGATTGAAATATTTGTGAACTCTTTGTCTTTGGATCTCTATCTTTATATTATGGAGTAGATTCATTGTTCTAGGACTAAGGGAGTATTTGTGGTGTGATTTGATGTAAGAATCTCATGGATATGCCAATTTCCTATCTCAATGATGTTGTTATGTTTTGTATCTATTTGATCTTGTGTGGATTGTTGTGTTTGGATTTAATTACCATGCTCGATTGGATGTTTATGATACTTGTAGATCTTGTAGAGGGATCCCTTAGATTGTATGACCGAGGGGCGCTAGTGACAAGCAACCAAGCTAATGGACATATAGGGGATCACCTTGAAAGGTGAAGCTAGTCTCTACAAGGAGGTGGAATAGTTGAGTGCATTTATCACCTATGCCTTTATGTGGATTGAATGGTGATGTGTTTCTATGTCATATGATCGAGGGGCGTTGGTGATAGGTTGCCCCGCTAACAGACTTCATAGGGATCATGACTATTAAATTACTAGAGATATAGATAAAAGTTCCTTGCCGGTTGACTTCTGCAAGAGAAAATCGGTAACTTCCTGCATATGCATGGCAATTGAGGATAAGAATTGGTAGATCACCTTATATTGATAAATATCACAATGAAACTGAACTCCTAGAACTCTCATAAAACCCAAGTTCTTACATTTGCTTTTCTATTTATATTTCTAGTTGCTACATAATACATTAGTATTCTTTGTCAATTATTTAGCTAATTCATTATGAGACATCTCTAGTGCTTATAACCAGTCCTTGTGGATTTGATATCTTTTTATTATTGATGACGAAACCGTACACTTGCGGTTGCGTAGCAGTCAGCTCAGGAGAACGAGATGCATGTCTGAGTTTCAACTCTTCTAGAAAAGTAGTCTTGAGGGCTTGATCTGAAAGGATTTTTTTTCTTTCATTGCCCTCCCCTCTTGAAGTTTGGACTCATTGCCTTATAACTGGAGCTCTAAATTATGCTTGCCCATTGATTGAGATTTTAATAACCACTAGCAATCTTATAGAGTCTTTTCCATACCTGAAATAAACTCAGCCTGCTACACTATTTTTCTTTACAAAAGGAGCTTCTCGTTGTCAGGAGCAGTGGAAGTAGCATGTAGCTCTGCCACATGATCCTTTAGAACTTTATTAGCCCTTTCTAGATCCACAACCAGTTGGCTCAAATGTAATCCAGAGGCATAAAGCTGAATAAAATAATGAGGGTGTTGTAATTTATAAAAAGTAACTTAATAAGATTTAATGATACAATTACTGCAAGAGCATTTGGTTGTGTTCTTCAGCACATTTGGAAATTGGAATCCTCTATGCTTGTTTGAGTGATTACACCCATGATTCAACTAGTGAGCCCTTCAACTTGAGTATCCCAATAGATAAGGGGGAAGTGGCATCCGCGTCCTATTCGGAGGGTAACCCAAGAGATTGCTTGAAAATACATGAAGTGCTAGTTGAGGGTGATGACCCCTAAGGGGAGAGCAAGAGGGACTTCAGGTGAGGATGAATGGATGGGAGCCGGTTGGAGGGGTAGAGATATAGATGTTTGCTTAGCTTGCTCCAAACATTGCGCAAGAGGGGCTTTGGTGGATACTTGATTTGTTGATCTCCTATTAGAGGTTCACTTTAAATGAGGGGTAGTCAAAGGAATTGTTAACGCTCGTGATGAAATTGATTGAGCAGGGGGAGAATCTGTTAGTTAGAGCCCTAGAGCCAATCATTTGATGATTGTATTATGAACTTTTTGTATCATATTCTTATATAAATAAAGACATTTATTTTTGGTTATTATACTTACTTGTATTAGTGCCAAATAAACTAAGTATAATAGCGTCCTTGAGTAGAAGGTTCTCACCTATATCAATCGGTTAGTTGAACCGATAGTGAGATGATATAGGGAATACTACTCTTAATCATTCCTAGTCGAGTATTAACATTTAGGGACAATGTTAATGCAATAAGACTAGCATGTAGGTCAACTCGATGACTTGATCTCACAAGTCATGGATATAGAGATATCAAGTTAGCACATGGGTATGCATTGGAGAATGTATACTGAATAACCCGCCATGAGAAAGTATCATGGATCGTTATATGAGTGTCATATACTTTCTCATGTGGCTATTAGTATGACTACTAGTCCTTGGACCTGAAGTCACCATGGATCTCTACATAAGGAGTTATATACTTTGGTTTCGTCAAATGTCACCCGTAACTGGGTGGACTATAAAGGCAATTACTGGGTATGTAACGAATTATGCAGAGGGATGTGAGTGATGTAGATGGGATCTATCCCTCCTATATGACGGGAGCGACATCGATATTCTTGATAGAGTGAGACCACGAAGTGCATGGTCATGCCCAAATGAGTCAATATAAGATATTGAGCTCATTTGATTGAGTGAGTCTACTTGGAGTTCAAGATTTAGATTGATTAGAGGATGACACGGTCTATGCCTCACGTTGATCAATCTAGATGTCTAGGATAGAAGGACAATGTCATATTTTGTGAGGACTCACAATTAATAGTCACAAGGTGATGTTGGATCTCAACATTCTTATAACTTGGGTAGTAATGATGTGTTGCTAGATACTGCTCATTACTTATGCTTCTAAATTGGTTTAGGAGCATTACCAACGTTATAAGAACCTATAGGGTCACACACAAAGGATAATTAGATGGAGATTAAGTTCATATGATGAACCAAGAGGATTAGATTCATGTGATGAATCAAATTGGATTAAGAGTAATCCTAATTGGGCTAATTGAGTTGGACTCAATTTGATTCATGTGTTCAATGAGTCTAATTTAGATTATGACTCATTGAATCAATTTAATTAAATGAATTAGATTCATTATATTAAATTAGGTTGAATCAAATGGTTGGATTCGATCAACCATGGGAGTTATAATGTCAAGTTTGACTTGACTTGAGAGGAAGAGGAAAAGTCAAGTTTGACTTGATTTTATATCACATCATTTGTGAGTTGGCATTAAGTGGCCAATGATGATGTGTCACATCATCATAGTTAGCACATGTGTGTGCCACCTAATGGAGGTTACAAATTCCCTTTGCTTTAATGTGGCCGACCACATTAGATGAGAGGAGTTACACATGTGTGTCCGGCCACTAAGGGGAATGAATGGGATGCATTTTCATTCAAGGCATTTTTGATTCCATCTTCTTCCTTGCTCTCTCTTCTTTCTCCCCCTCTCCTCATCTTGCCGAGACCTTCTTGGAGTGCTAGCACACTCTAAGGTTCTCCCTTCATCGAGTTGTTCGTGTGGATACTTCTAGAGGGTTGTCTACTTTGACAATCTTGAGATTCGGCACCTTGGACGAGCGGGATTCGCGAAAGGCACGCATCAAGGGTAAAACTTGTACTCTAATGTAGATCTAGAGTTTGTAACTCGTACTCGTAGGTTTTTCCAAAATTTTATTTTTCCCACGGATCCGGTGAAGGGGGTTTCCGGGTTTCCGCGACGCGAAAAAGTGGTTTTCGCGGCTCGAAAAACCCAACAGAAGCTGGCACTGTCTTGATCGGTTGGATAACTAGGAGAATCATTTGAGACATAGGAATAAGGAGGCTTGGCCTCATTATAGAAACTACAAAATGAGAACGACTATGTGTGTGGGACCCAGGCTCTTTACCTCGATCAAAATAAACCTCGACAAAAGTAATGGGAGTTTACTCAATGATGGGTGGCTCAGGTAGATTCGGACCTGAAGCCTCTATCTGGGACTTTTTGCGCCTGATGATGAAAGGATTGTCTAATTCTGAGGATTCGGAAGGAGACTCGTGAGTAGGTTCAACTGGGGGAAGTACACCAATAGAGGAGGAAACTTGCTCGAGTTGACGCTCCTTTAATAAATCCTCCCCCAATTTGGTTAAAACCACCCTTATTAACCAAGTATTTCTATATAGGAAGGCGGGAAGAATGACCTCAGGTGTAAACATAAGTAGGAGTTAGAGGTTTATATAATAAATGATCAAGAAATAACAAATAATTATTTACAAGGAAAAAAATTCCACTCACCAAATAAAGCACTTAGTTCTAAATTAACTGGAGTATGTCCAAATACATACAAAAGGCCCTCTATGGTCAAGGCGGACAAGTTGAACTTCACACCCTTCGGTGTCTCCATAGAAGCACGAGGGTTAAATCTGCGGTGATATTGCTTAAGTTATGGATAGGGGAAAGACTCTGTTGCCAAGTTATAGGATAAGGTGGAGGAGTTAGAAGACATATACAGAAGTACTTATTTCTCTATTCCCCCTAGGATGGAACTCTGTTGAACAAAATTGCCTTAGAGTGAGTTTGGAATTTGAATAGGTCATTCTCTATTTGGCAGGGATAGAAATAGTAGTGAAATAGACTAGGAGATAAGAGGATATTGAGTAAACGAAAGACCATAAAAACACCATTGAGGATGTTGAGGGATTGGGGTCGAAGATGAAAGAAGGAGCAAGGAGTCGAAGATGAAACGATAAAACCTTAAGATTTTTGCCAAACGTTTATAAGGATTCCTTTAGATGGTTTATTGAATGAGACTGTCATATCGCAACAGTAGGTGGGATTAATCATGAACCATAGGATTACGGGGATAAGGTGGTGGAAAAAGAGAAAATTGTACATCTATACACGTGTTACCAATGGAAAGCTTGCAGTGGTAATTGATTTGATAGGTGATCATCCCGAAGCATTGGCATTTCTACCTAGGAAAATTTAGTTTTTCACACAATCCTCTAGGCACAAATCCAAGAAACCCTTTATGAATTGAATGGAAAAATAAGAAGTTGAAACTCGTATGAGTTTGTACGAGAGTAGTTCCCTACACCACGTAAATTCAATTTCTAACAATCTCAAGAAGCTTCGTGTGAATAAATGATGATTAGTCCTGTTAAGGGTCAAGCCAACGTAAGCATGAGAGAAGTTAAAAACTCAAGTGGATTTCGTCAAATAAATAAGGTCCACGTTTTCTAGTCCGCTCGGCTATAAGGGATGTACGTAGTTCTTGCTAAGTAAAAATTAGAGAGGCCTCTTGTTAACTCGGTACACATAAGTCAAAGAAGAAACATAAGTTATCAAATGGCGGAAGCTTAGAATAAAAATGTGTGTTAAAATTGACAATAAATTAAGTATTAATATGTAGAAAACATCAGTACCCAACTCAAGTTGTTTACAAATTAAGAGAAAATAATATGAATTAGGAGAGATTGGGATATAGATTCAGAGGAGTGTTCTGGGTGATTCGGTCATAGTCTAGGGAGCTAGCAGGAGGATCAAAGGTCAAATATCCGCCTTCCATTAGTTGTTCCATGGCCCCTTTTACACCAAGTATCAGTGCTTTGACAACAGAATGGGCAATTGGTGCATTGAACTCTAGTGTTAGGAAGAGCTCATTTTTTTCTTACTTTAAATCACTCCTCCTCCCCTGCCCGATAAGTCTCTAGCTCTATTTGGACAGTCGTTAATGATGGATCGAAAGCGCTAGAGGGGGGTGAATAGCGCTCGCGGCTAATTCATTTGATTCGTAAAACACTCGAGTAATTAAAACGCAGCGGAAAATAAGAAAGCAAGCACACAGAGACAGGAGGATTTACTTCGTTCGGAGCCTTGATCGACTCCTACTCGAAGGCCCGCAATCCTTGATCGCTTTCCGTGGGCAACAACTATAAGCTCGTAAAAACTATTACAAACTAATTACAATTCAAAGTAGTAAAAGGATTATACCGACAACAAAGGACTAAATCTGAAGCTCCGGGTTGTCGGGGTGTCGTTGCAGCACTTCGGGATCATCTCGTAGGCAGCTCTTCACAAAAGAAAGCTTAGAATATCTTGTTCTTTCAGCTGCTCCCTCGACCCTCTTTTTATATGACCTTCCGGGCGCCTGGATCCCTTCTGGGCGCCTGGAGTGTGACGTGGCCAACCAACCAGGATGCTCCACGTGGCGAAGTCGCGACAGGGGATAAAGTTTGGTCCCGGGCGCCCGGACCACCTTTTTCCAGCAGGTTCCTCTCCTGCAAAACAAGATTAGTCTGAGCAAATACCCTGCAAGACAGTGTTAGAATCTGATAAAACATAGTAAAGAAGAACTGACAGTCTTCGGACTGTCCGAGTCTGACTTCGGATTCCCAACCGGAAACCCTAGGTCGACCCGATGCCTACTGTTCCCTCTACGGGGAACGCGTCCTCACCTACTCCCCTCAGGAGAGATTACCTGATGCCAGTCCGGTCCTCCAAACCGACTAGACTTTCCGCCTAGGGTTACCACCCCCTAGGACCTAGTGTTACCGCCCCCTAGGGTTTTCCTCCACCTAGGGTTACCGCCCCCTAGGACCTAAGGTTACCGCCCCTTAGGGTTTTCCTCCACCTAGGGTTACCGCCCCCTAGGACCTAAGGTTACCGCCCCTTAGGGTTTTCCTCCACCTAGGGTGACCGCCCCCAAGGACCTAAAGTTACCGCCCCTTAGGGTTTTCCTCCACCTAGGGTTACCGCCCCCTAGGACCTAAGGTTACCACCCCTTAGGGTTTTTCACCTGCCTAACCGCAGCTAGAACTTTCCTGAAACACTTATTCAAACGTATTAGATCACACACTAACTTAACTTTGAATCCTTTGTCATTATCAAAACTAAGGTTCGATCGTCGGATGCTTCCCGCACCAACAGTTAATTCAACCTGAGCGGATGCCAAATCAGTTTGGGCAACTACTAGATCGGTTAACAAGGAATCCTACTCAGCCTTTTGCATTGCTATCTCAGATGCTTTAGCATTTAGTTCGGCAATATGGGCGACCTCCCGTGTTTGTAGTTGAGTTGATAGTTATACATTCTTTATAATTTGTTCATCCAACTCTGTCTATATTTTTGCCCATAGATGGTTTTTTGAATGTAGTTAAGCTTTAAGGGAGTTCTCCTTTTCATGCTCAGTTCATCTATTTGGTGAGCTTTCTGTAGTTGAGTTTCTAGTTCCTTTAGTCGCTCGAAGGCATACAGGGAGGTAGCTTTAGAGGCCTGTTGCTTCAACAACTTGTTCTCTTGAGCCAAGTCATGTAATTGCTGAGAGACGCTCATACCAATTACCCAGCCCTAAAAAATGAGCATAATTATGAGCACTTAATATAGATAAAGGGATAGTTAATTAAAATTATGATACCTTAGTTTGTTCGTATGAGAATGCATCTGCTAACTCCTTGGAAGGAAGTTGGCTGAGTTGGTTCCGGGCATTCATCCAAGCGGTTGTCAAGTAGCCTCCTAATAATATCGAGATAGTGTAAGGAAGGAGAGATGTCAAAGAAAGGGAATTCTAGGTAGAGGGTAAGGGAAAAAAGGACAGTTGGGTAGGCTCTTTCACTACAACTGCAGTAGGGGATGTAAAGGAGCCGGGGTGTGTAGAGATGCCTAGTAAAGAAAGGTTCTTTCGAATTTGAATGGAATTAGGGGTTGAGAGGGCTAGATAAAGTGTAGCTAAAGTTTGTTCAGGAGATTGCTCTCGTGTCTCTTCCCGAGTAGATTCCTCAGGAGTAGAGAGTGCCTACCTCTTGGGAGTGGGGGCAAGGTAAGTTTCCTCCCCTTGAGCTTTTTCTTGAGGGTGGTCTCCTACTCTGAAAGGATAATGTCGGATATTGATGGTGGGTGGAGCAGGTGGCAATTCTTCAGAGGCAATGGCTTCATCTGCGTGGCTCGCGGATGTCTCACTGATAGAGACAGTGGAGTGTAGGCCTCGCTTGATCAATAGCTCTTGCTCCTTAGTGTGGAGCTCTTCCATTGTACAAAATAAAAAAAATACCTCAGTTAGTGATAGCATAAAAATCAAATTATTAAAAACTAACTAAAAGAATAGCATAGCTTCTTTTAAATGAGACTTAAGACGAATAGATACAAAACCCCCTCCTGTAACCACCGGTGAATATGGAATTGTTGATGGCTTAGTTTAGGAAGATAAGAAATGAAGATAGGATCCTATTTGAGCTTTGTAGAGTCTGGAAGAGGAGGAAAAGTGGATTACCAAGCGGTTGACCAGGTGGGAGAATTGGGCATTTCTATAAAAAAAAAAAAAGATTTCCAGTTCTTGATAGAGGATGACATCTCCACAAAGAATACTGATTTAGTCAAGATTGAAAAAGAAAAACCCTAGAATCTAATTTTTTTGGGGTAAGCAATAGGTAAAGATTGTAAGGGGTAGGAGGAATCCTGAATAAACATGTAAGATACATCAATTAAATAATAAGTGTTATTGGAGAAATAACCTTATAGAATTTTTTATAAATTTTTTGAAATTTTTAAAATTTTAAATGGAGTCCATATGACACATTTAAGGGGATAAATTTATTAGGCGTAGAGAAAGCCAGTTTGAAATATCAATTAAATTGGGAGTTGATTTATTTAAGATTTTGATTAATTGAGCTAAGATATATAAGGGGAAAACCTAGGTTTTCTATTCATTTTTCTCCCCAATCTCGATGCTTCATTCTCCCCCAACCCGACATTGTCGTCTCCCTTATTGCCGCCCTCGCGGTCATGCCTTACTACCACCCATCTCCCAATCACTGGCTTTCTTCCTTCGCGTGATGCCAGAGCAGCGACTCCACTAGCCGCATAAGAGTCGTCGACCCGTTCACACTCTCCCTCTCGTGAGCCCCCTTTTCTCCCCATTGTCGCCGTCTACTGTAGTCCTAGCACCAGTCGCCACGAGTCATAGTCGGGGCCACCTTTTCTTCCCTTGGCTGTCCGAGTAGGGGCCAGGATTGCATCACTAAGCCATGCCCTGATTTGTAACGCCCGCCCTCCCACTGCCTAGGGAGGGACGAGGTTACTTGAATCATATGTGCATGCATACATATAAAATCATGGCAGCGGAAATAATTATTTATTTGTAACTAAACTAATCATCATGCTTATCAACTGAACTTGTAGACATGCAAATATTCATGCATAAAACTTGATTAATATCAACTACTTGAAACATGGTACATATGCAAAATTTATAACATATAAGCACAAGGCAGTTTTCTTCCACCATGCCACTGCCACACACACTCTGGCCCTTCCTGCTGCTCCTCTTAGTTTAGTCATTCCTTTCTGTTGGAGTGTATACTTAAAATTTTAGCTTTTGTACACATTTATTTTGAAATAAAGAATCACATTGGTCAAATGTTTACATTTATTTGTTAAATGTAATTGTTCAATTAATTTATATAGTAGATAACATGGAGTGTGGAGTCACATTTAGAAGATCATGTTGTCGATTCTCTATAAATTATAAACAGTTTCTCACAACTAAGATGGAAAGAAACAAACCATCAGAATAGACGTAGTGTAATTAAGTATTAGTTTATCTTGACTAATAAATTACACTGATACACTTTAAGTGTATTGAGTAGGATCATTTAGGTAAGTTCTTTTTGTACTGACTTAGTAAAAGAACTAGACCTTAGTTATTATGGAAGTGTGTGCTCTTAATCCTAATATAATAACAAGCATGTATATTTAATATTTATTTCTTTGACTTATCAAAGGGTGAGGTTTAGCTCGATAAATCAATATGCCCGATAAGTTGGGAAATGATATTACTTATAGTATGTGTTGTTGATTATAGAAGGAATCTGTGTCCTAGTTATCTAGGTTGAGAATGTCCCCGAGAGGAGCTCATAAGGATTGTCATGTTAAACCCTGCAGGTGAACCTAGTCCAGCATGACAATAAAGTTGGGTGGTACTACTTTTGGAGCTAGATATTAATTAAATGAGTTGTCAGTAACTCACTTAATTAGTGGACATTCGTAATCTTAAACACAGGGAGACTAACACACTCATGATAAGAAGGAGCCCATAATGTAATTTGGGATTGGTGCGGTAGTGCGGTAATAACTCTCTAGTGGAATAAGTTATTATCGATGAACTTGAGTTGTGTGTTCGGGGCGAGCACGGGATATTCGAGCTCATCGGAAGGCCAAAACCAATTTCTCCTCTAGGTCCCTGTTGTAGCCTCAATAAAGCCTCAAGTCCATCCAAAGAAAAGTCTATCTTGGTGTCCAAGAAGGGGCCGGTTCATTGCTTGGTGACCAAGCAATGGCCGACCACATATTCTCTAGAAGTGGTCGGCCCTTGCCTTGGGCAAGGGAGCCGGCCGCAATATTTAAATTAGGATGGTTGTTTTTGAATTTTTAAATTTCCTCAGATATTTACAATTTGTAAAAAGAGAGATTTTAAAAATTTATAAAATTTTCCTAATTTAAATTAGGCCACAAGGTTTTAAAAAAGCGTTGTAAAATTTATAAAACTTTCTTTTAAAAATAAATATTATTAGAGATGTTTTAAATTTTAAAACTTGGTTTTAAATTTTAAAACTTTCCTTTTAATATCCACATTAGAAAAAAAAAAGAGTTTGTAAAATTTTATTAGAAGTTTTCTTCTTTTAAATTTTATAAAAAAAATTTCTTTCTTTCCCTTTTAATAAGTGGTCGGCCACCTTGCTTGGTGCCCAAGCAAGGGGCCGGTCAAATAATTAAACATCAACAAATAGTTATTTAATTAATAAATCAATCTAGGATTGATTAATTAAAAGGAAAGAAAAAGATAAAATTAAAAGGAAATAGGAATGAGTCTAATTTTTTTATAAAACTCTTTCCATAATTTTCCGTTGGAAAACTAATATAAAAAGGGGGGAAGGGGAGGCTTTGAAAAACATAACAATTGATATTGTGTTGTTGGAGATCATCAAGTGGCCGGCCCCTCTCCCTCTCTTCCCTTTGCTCTCTTTTGCTCCTTTGTGGCGGTGGTGGCCGAATTCTAGAGAAGGAGGAGAAGCTTTCCGGGTGGTGTTCGTCTTGGAGGATCGTCGCCCACACGACGTCTAAGAGGAGGCGAGGGATACGGCAGAAGATCTCGAGGTTTTTAGCATACAAGGAAGAGGTATAACTAGTATTTAATTTCCGCATCATACTAGTTAATTTTTCTTTGTATAAATACCAAATACAAGAGGCATTCGATTCTTGTTTTTTGAATTTAATTTTGATGTTGTGTTCTTTTTCTTTTTTCCTTGTGATATGATTGTTTCTTTTGGTTAACCTAGAGTTATATAAGGAAATTAAATATTAACTTTCCTTAAAAGGCTTTGTCTAGTCGGTGGTGGTTGCTCCCATATCCAAGAAGGCCAAGTGCCTCGCCATGCAGCACTGGAAGCCAATTTTGGAAACTAATATTTAATTGAATTTATAACCTAGGTGATTTGGATCAAACGTGTTAAGTTCCGCAGGAGATCCAAATTTAAACTTAAAAGAACATATAAGTTAAACTTGGAATCAAACGTGTTAAGTTCCGCAGGAGATACAAGTTTAACTTAAAAGAACACATGGTAGCTAGGAGAGGTTCAGATCACGTACAAAATTTTTTTACAGTGGAGCCATTGGGTTTTCCGATAGCAACCAACAATTGGTATCAAAGCGAGGTTTTTGCCTCTATATATTTGGTATTAGTTTAATTATGCACATGTCATACATAATTTAGGCAGGTTAATAGTAGGATGTGCTAACTTTGTGGATGCAGAATCCAACTATTATGGCTTATAGTTATTATGTGTGTGATTGGACCCTTGGACATGTCAAGGGCATTGATTATGTGTGCATGATTGTATTATAAAATACAGCAGGAGCTGTATTTAGTTTTATTAGGATTTTTTTTTTGATCTAGATACGTGTACATTCCTTTTATGGAATATAGGATCGATGGATGTAAATTTTATTTTATGTTCGATCTAGTTTACATGTACATTCCTTCGAGGAATATAGGATAAAAAAATGTAAAATTCTATTTATGTCGAGGATCGAATCTTGCAAGGCGTGCAACCTTTTGAGGATCAGAGTGGCGCAGCGGAACAAGGAGCAAGATGGATGCGACAACTAGACCCGGTGGCGGTGGCCAAAGATGGCAGCAGCTAGGGATGACGACACACGGAGGACAACAATAGATAAAAGTCATAATAGTTGAAAATTAGTTTTTCTATTTATTGCTTTTGTATTGTGCTGTGTGTGAATGTTAGTGTACATGTTTAGTAGGCTAGCATCATCAAAATTTCTCACTTTAAATAACTAAGTGGGAGAGGAATTTATTTTAGTGAATTCCACGGTCTCCATTACTGGTTTGTAAGTGATGTAAACAAACTTGCGCGTTGGCTCTGAGTGCATTCCTCCATATCGGATGAGTTTATTTGTGGATCACTAGATCAAACTTCCATTTCGGATGACTATAGGAAATTAATTAAGAGCGTGTGATCTTCCCCATCGGAAGGGGCACAATCTTATTAATGGACTTAGTGTCAAGTAATGGTATACACTTAGGCACGTCTAATAGTATCCTCCCCATCGGAGTCACTGCTATTATTTGTGTGACCGAAGGAAACCAACTATTAATTTTATTTGTCAAAAAGTTAGGTTGACAAGATAATAAAATTAATGGGATATACCCTCCTTTTACAAATGTTGAATTTGTATACGTCCACACTATCGTGGCATACAAAATTTATGGTGTTTTAAGGTGTTGGTTAATTTAAAATAGTATTGTTTGAGGAATCAATATTATTCTAAATTTAGAGTTCTGACCAAAATTTATTTTGTGATCTTAGGATGACTTTCAACCCACTGGCCATTATTCTAAAAGAAAACAGACTTACTGGTCCCAACTATATAGATTGGAAAAGAAACCTAGACATTGTTTTAACTGCTGAGGGCTATAAGTTTGTATTGTCAGAGGAATGCCCAGAAACACCTAGCAATGATTCTACCCCAGAGGAGATTCAACATCATAGTAAATGGGTAAAAGCTGATGAGATGGTGCGGTGTTACATCTTGGCTTCGATGTCAAATGTATTACAACATCAGCATCAGGACTTACCAACAGCCTATGATATAATGACCAATCTCAAGGAACTCTTCGGACATCAGAATCGGGCTTCTAGGCAAGAGGCAATGAGAAAACTGATGACAGCCACCATGACTGAGGGGTCTCCCGTGAGGGATCATATTCTCAAGATGATGGCTTACTTAAATGAAATACAAGTTCTTGGAGGGGAAATTGATGGGGAAACCCAGGTCGATATCATCCTCCAAACGCTGCCCAGAAGTTTTGAGCATTTTTGCCTGAACTATAATATGAATAAAAGGATGTATTCATTGGCGGAACTTCTGACAGAACTTCAGGCAGCCGAAGGATTGTTTCGTCAACATTCTCAAATTCACTATGCTAAAAATGGTTCTACTTCTAAGCCGAAAGGCAAGAAGAAGAAGAAACAAAATGGCTCAGTAAAGAAGGTGAATAAACCTCAAGGTGCAGGACAAAAAGCTGGAATAAAGAAGCTGAAGGGCAAGTGCTTTATTTGCAAGCAGACTGGACATTGGAAGGTGGACTGTCCTCGTAGGAAACAGAACAATAAAGGTATATCTCATACTCTAGTAGTTGAAACATGTTTAGCGGTGTTATCTACCAGCACCTGGTGTATAGATACGGGAGCCACTGATCATGTCTACAATTCTTTGCAGGGGTTTCAGGAAACCCGGCGACTATTTGATAGAGAGATAACTGTCTACATGGGCAATGCTACTAAGGTGGCGCCTGTTGCAGTGGGAGACATCTACTTATCATTTGATAGGAATAGGAAATTGGTTTTAAGGAATTGTCTTTATGTACCCAGTTTTAGAAAGAATTTAATTTCAGTTTCTAAACTGTATTTGGATGGATATTCAGTTTCCTTTAGTAACAATGTGGTTATAAAGAGAAATAAAGTGATTATCTGTTCTGGTGCATTGGTTGGCAATTTATATACTTTAAATCCAATTTCTCCCACAAAGCAAAATATGGAAATTAATAACACATCTTCTAACTCTAATAAGAGAAAAGAACCTTCGGAAATGAACCAAACACATCTTTGGCATCTAAGGCTTGGTCATATTAACTTAAGTAGGATTCAAAGGCTTGTTGCCGATGGACTCTTGGGTCCATTAGAGTTGGAAAACTTTCCAACGTGTGAATCCATCTTGGAAGGTAAGATGACCAAGAGACCTTTTAAGGCCAAGGGGTATAGAGCCAAAGAAGCGTTAGAATTAGTTCATTCTGATTTGTGTGGTCCTATGTCTATCCAGGCTAGAGGTGGCTTTGAATATTTTGTCTCTTTTATAGACGATTATTCAAGATATGGATACATTTACCTAATGCTCCGCAAGTCTAAGTGCTTTGATAAGTTCAAAGAGTACAAGGCTGATGTGGAGAAACGTCTAGGTAAAAAATCAAGACACTACGGTTTGATCGTGGTGGCGAATACCTCTTAGTAGAATTTAGGAATTACTTATCAAAGGTCGGGATTCAATCCCAATTATCCGCACTTAGTACACCCCAATAGAATGGTGTGGCAGAACGAAAGAATAGGACTCTTATGGAGATGGTTAGATCAATGATGAGTTATTCAGAATTACCAAATTCATTTTGGGGATACGCTCTGGAAACAGCAGCGCACATTCTAAACTTAGTACCTTCTAAATCAGTATCTTCTAATCCCATAGAATTATGGAATGCGTGGAAGCCCAGTCTAAGACATATTTGGATTTGGGGTAGTCCAGCACATGTGCTGAAACAAGATGCTGATAAGTTAGAATCTCGTACAGAAGTTCGTATGTTTGTGGGGTATCCCAGAGGAACGAAAGGCGGTTTATTTTATAGTCCTAAAGACCAGAAGGTAATTGTTAGCACCAATGCCCAGTTTTTAGAAGAAGACTATATAATGGATCACAAGCCCAGTAGGAAAATTGTTCTAGAAGAACTTAGAGAGGACACGTCTACTTCAGTACCAACAGTACAAGATGAAGTACCACAAGAGACTGCAACATGTGTCACACATGATACACAACCACAGACGGTGCATCGTCGTAGTGGGAGGGTTGTAAGGCAGCCTGAGAGATTCATGTTTTTGGGTGAGTCTTCATACTTGATCCCAGGCAAACATGAACCAGATCCCCGGACATATGATGAAGCACTCCAAGATATAGATGCAGTATCATGGAAAAAGGCAATGAATTCTGAAATAGAACCTATGTATTCTAATAAGGTCTAGGAGCTTGTAGAACCACCTGATGGTGTAAAAGCCATTGGATGCAAGTGGATCTATAAAAGGAAAAGAGGGACAGATGGGAAGGTAGAAACCTTCAAAGTAAGGCTTGTTGCGAAGGGGTACACTCAGAAAGAGGGAATCAATTATGAGGAGACCTTTTCGCCGGTAGCTATGCTTAAGTCTATCCGGATACTCTTATCCATTGCCGCTCATATGGATTATGAGATTTGGCAAATGGATGTCAAGACAGCTTTTCTTAATGGAAGTCTTGAAGAAAACATCCATATGAAGCAACCAGAAGGGTTCATTGAAAAGGACAAAGAGCATCTAGTGTGCAAGCTTAATCGGTACATTTATGGACTGAAGCAAGCTTCAAGATCTTGGAACATCTGGTTTAATGAAGTAATCCAGTCATATGGATTTATTCAGTGTCCGGATGAGTCTTGTGTATACAAGAAGTGTAACGAAAACATGGTGGTATTTCTTGTACTATACGTAGATGATATTTTGTTAATTGGCAATAATGTCAAGGTATTATCAGACGTAAGGGTATGGTTATCCAAACAATTTGATATAAAGGACTTAGGAGAATGTGCACACATCCTTGGGATCAAAGTTATAAGGGATCGCAAGAAAAGAATGTTGTGCCTATCCCAAGCTTTATATATAGATACAATCCTTGCTCATTTTAGTATGCAAAACTCCAAGAAGGGTTTCTTACCTTTTAGGCATGGAGTAGCCTTATCTAAAGAGATGTCTCTAAAAACATAAAAGGAGATTGAGGACATGAAGGCAGTTCCTTATGCTTCGGCTATAGGAAGCCTTATGTATGCATTGTTGTGTACGAGACCTGATATCTGTTTTGTCGTGGGCGTGGTTATCATATATCAAAGTAACCCTGGACAAGGACATTGGACGGCAGTAAATCATATATTAAAGTACCTGAGAAGGACTAGAGATTATATGCTAGTTTACCAAGCAGACGATTTACTCCCTGTGGGTTACAAGGATTCGGACTTCCAATACGATATGGACAACGGTAAGTCTACATCAGGCTATGTGTTTACTTTAGGAGGTGGAGCCATTGCATGGAGGAGTGTTAAGCAGAAATGCGTCTCAGACTCAACCATGGAAGCTGAGTATGTGGCAGCCTCTGAGGCAGCCAAAGAAGTTGTATGGCTCAGGAACTTTCTAATGGACTTAGATGTGATTCCTGGTTTTCCCAAGATCATCACAATTTATTGTGATAATAGTGGAGCAGTTGCAAACTCGAAGGAACCACGAGCCCATAAGGCAAGTAAACATATAGAGCGCAAGTACCACCTGATACGAGACATCGTCAAGCGAGGAGAAGTTATCGTCGCCAAGATAGCATCAGCGGATAACCTGGCAGATCCTTTCACTAAGGCCCTTCCGGCGAAAGCTTTTGATCGGCATGTGGAGGGGATGAGAATCAGATGTATGGCAACAGATATGGCAGCTTAAACTTTTAGTATAAGTGGGAGATTGTTGGAGTGTATACTTAAAAGTTTAGCTTTTGTACACAGTTATTTTGAAATAAAGAATCACATTGGTCAAATGTTTACTTTTATTTGTTAAATGTAATTGTTCAATTAATTTATATAGTAGATAACATGGAGTGTGGAGTCACATTTAGAAGATCATGTTGTCGGTTCTCTATAAATTATAAACAGTTGCTCACGACTAAGATGGAAAGGAACAAACCATCAGAATAGACGTAGTGTAATTAAGTATTAGTTTATCTTGACTAATAAATTACACTGATACACTTTAAGTGTATTGAGTAGGATCATTTAGGTAAGTTCTTTTTGTACTGACTTAGTAAAAGAACTAGACCTTAGTTATTATGGAAGTGTGTGCTCTTAATCCTAATATAATAACAAGCATGTATATTTAATATTTATTTCTTTGACTTATCAAAGGGTGAGGTTTAACTCGATAAATCAATATGCCCGATAAGTTGGAAAATGATATTATTTATAGTATGTGTTGTTGATTATAGAAGGAATCTGTGTCCTAGTTATCTAGGTTGAGACTGTCCCCAAGAGGAGCTCATAAGGATTGCCATGTTAAACCCTACAGGTGGACCTAGTCCAGCATGACAATAAAGTTGGGTGGTACTACTCTTGGAGCTAGATATTAATTAAATGAGTTGTCAGTAACTCACTTAATTAGTGGACATTCGTAATCTTAAACACAGGGAGACTAACACACTCATGATAAGAAGGAGCCCATAATGTAATTTGGGATTGGTGCGGTAGTGCGGTAATAACTCTCTAGTGGAATAAGTTATTATCGATGAACTTGAGTTGTGTGTTCGAGGCGAGCACGGGATATTCGAGCTCATCGGAAGGCCAAAACCAATTTCTCCTCTAGGTCCCTGTTGTAGCCTCAATAAAGCCTCAAGTCCATCTAAAGAAAAGTCTATCTTGGTGTCCAAGAAGGGGTCGGTTCATTGCTTGGTGACCAAGCAATGGCCGGCCACATATTCTCTAGAAGTGGCCGGCCCTTGCCTTGGGCAAGGGGGCCGGCCACAATATTTAAATTAGAAAGGTTGTTTTTGAATTTTTAAATTTCCTCAGATATTTACAATTTGTAAAAAGAGAGATTTTAAAAATTTATAAAATTTTCCTAATTTAAATTAGGCCACAAGGTTTTAAAAGAGAGTTGTAAAATTTATAAAACTTTCTTTTAAAAAGAAATATTATTAGAGATGTTTTAAATTTTAAAACTTGGTTTTAAATTTTAAAACTTTTCTTTTAATATCCACATTAGAAAAAAAAAGAGTTTGTAAAATTTTATTAGAAGTTTTCTTCGTTTAAATTTTATAAAAGAAATTCTTTCTTTCCCTTTTAATAAGTGGTCGGCCACCTTGCTTGGTGCCCAAGCAAGGGGCCGGTCAAATAATTAAACATCAACAAATAGTTGTTTAATTAATAAATCAATCTATGATTGATTAATTAAAAGGAAAGAAAAAGATAAAATTAAAAGGAAATAGGAATGAGTCTAATTTTTTATAAAACTCTTTCCATAATTTTCCGTTGGAAAACTAATATAAAAAGGGGGGAAGGGGAGGCCTTGAAAAACATAACAATTGATATTGTGTTGTTGGAGATCATCAAGTGGTCGGCCCCTCTCCCTCTCTTCCCTTTGCTCTTTTTTGCTCCTTTGTGGCGGTGGTGGCCGAATTCTAGAGAAGGAGGAGAAGCTTTCCGGGTGGTGTTCGTCTTAGAGGATCGTCACCCACACGACGTCTAAGAGGAAGCGAGGGATACGGCAGAAGATCTCGAAGTTTTTAGCATACAAGGAAGAGGTATAACTAGTATTTAATTTCCGCATCATACTAGTTAATTTTTCTTTGTATAAATACCAAATACAAGAGGCATTCGATTCTTGTTTTTTGAATTTAATTTCGATGTTGTGTTCTTTTTCTTTTTTCCTTGTGATATGATTGTTCCTTTTGGTTAACCTAGAGTTATATAAGGAAATTAAATATTAACTTTCCTTAAAACGCTTTGTCTAGTCGGTGGTGGTTGCTCCCATATCCAAGAAGGCCAAGTGCCTCGCCATGCAGCACTGGAAGCCAATTTTGGAAACTAATATGTAACACCCCTAGAAAGCCTAGATAAACTAAGGGCAATGAGAGTACGAATGTAATGAAAAGAATGTGTAGATAGTCTACGTTGAATGTTACGATGGGAAGAATTTAGATGATTATGAAAGAAAATAAAGTTGGGAATATAAATCATCTATGCATGATTTATAATGTATGGAATTAATGTAGACAAAAGGAAGAAGTATGAGATAATATATATATGTATGAAATATTTATGCATAATATAGTAATATACGAATTATTATGTACAAAAGAAAATAAAATGTTAGAAGAGAGATTGAACCTTGGATCTCTTGTAAGGAACATGTATAGGATACCAAAGGGGATAGGAGAATTATTGATAAGGAGAGAAAGGACTAAGTAGTTAAGAATAAGAAAGGATTCTTTTTACTTAAAAGAAAAGGAAGTAAAAAGAAGTAAAAATATGCATAACCAAGTTTTGATCCTTGGTTCTCTTGTGGATGCATGCATGTGTTAACCAAGTGGGATAGCAGAAGATATTGTAAGAGGAGAGATAGAAAATTTTATTAAAGGAGAGAAAAGAGAGAAATTAAGGGAAAGAAAAGAGAGAACTCAAAAGGCATCTCTCTAGAATATTCTTGTCATTTAAGGGGAGAAATGAATAGGGAGGATGAATCAAGTCAAGTTTCCTCCCCTCATCTTAGTATAAATAGGCATGGAGGGGGGACTTCAACTTCATCCTCAACCCACTCATCCTCCTCTCCTCCCTTTGTGCCGAGACCCACTCTCCCCTCTCTTTTCTTCTTGTTGCCGAGCAACACAAGAGGAAGAACCTCTTCTTCCTCTTCACTCTCTCCCTCTTTCTCTCTTGTTGTTGCCGAGCAACACAAGAGGAAAGAGAAGCCTCTTCTTCCTCCTCCTCTCCACCAAAAGACCTAGCCACTCCTCTCCTCCATTGGTGCCGAGCAAAGCAAGCAAGGAAGAAAGGTCCAAGCAAGTTCTCAACTCTAGGAAACTTAAGCGAAGAAGGTAAGCTTCCCCTCACCTGTGGTACAAGGCTTTTTATATATTTTTCAGATTTTATGAGGATTTTAAAACCTAGAAACAAGTTTGAGAAAATTCGGTTAAGAAGAGCTTTCGAAATCTAGTGAGGTGTAACTAAGTCTACACTACATGATAGATTTTCTATGCCATAGAAAAGGGATCTTCTTCATGTTTTTACACCTATATGATGCTTGATCAAAGGAGTACTTAACCCTAGAATTTCGTCCCAAAATATTTTTAAGAGGCTAGGGAAATTATTGTTTTACCCAACTAGTACGAGGTTCTCCCTATGAAATGTTAAGGATCATGTATTTGTTTTCTTGTTTAGAAGATAATTGAAAATAAAAGAAAAAAAAAGGGGAAAGGAACCTAGGAAGTGTTATACATAATGAGAAAGAATGAAATTTATGCTATGTATATGCCATGATATGTGATAGCATAGGAAATGCTATACATAATGAGAAAAGAATGAAATTTATGTTATGTATATGTCATGATATGTGATAGCATAGGAAATGCTATACATAATGAGAAAAGAATGAAATTTATGTTATGTATATGCCATGATATGTGTTAGCATAAGAAATGCTATACATAATGAGAAAAGAATGAAATTTATGTTATGTAAATGCCATGATATGTGATAGCATAGGAAATGCTATACATAATGAAAAGAAATGAAAAATAAAATGCATGAAAGATTGTTAGGATATGATATGATAGTTATGCATGATAAATTATTTTGTATGGTTTGTACCAAGGGTGGGCTCCGTAAACGCCCCGGGGTCGATGGAATAAGACTCGGGCCTCGTCAGAAATGGGCTTCTGAATGCCCTAGGTCGATGGAGTAAGACTCGGACCTAGTATGTATGTATGGTAGGGTTCAAGACTTGCTACCTTGGACCTACTTAAGAAGCGCGCGCATTATGTATGTGGTACAAACCGGGATCCCCTCTAATGATGATATGAATTTCAAGTACTTATAAGTATAAGTTTTCAAATTCATGATGCATTGCCTACATATGTGCTTGAATTATCTGATGATTAGATATTATGTCACGTGATATTATGATATGACTATGAATATGATACCCTTGTATGTCGTATGCTTATGATACCTCGCATGATATTGATATGCAATGATATGAATTCGGTTTTAGTGAGTAGGAAAGGAACTTACTGAGCCATGAGTGCTCATAGCTTACTTTCCTTGTACCGCAGATAAAGAAGCTGGATGAGCTAGAGGAGCAACAGGAGGAGCAGATAGTGATGTGTGTGGTGGTGGCTCGGCAAAGAACGATCCGGACAAATTAATATGATTAGTTATAGAATCAACATATGCACATTTATGTGATATTATGCTTAATAAATTAAATTCTTTAAAGTTTTTATTCTTCCGCTGTTATAACTAAAGCATGAACGTAAGTAGTATAAGAACGTAGCGCCGCCTTTGGTTGGGTAAGAAGGGTGGGGCGTTACATAATATTTAATTGAATTTATAACCTAGGTGATTTGGATCAAACGTGTTAAGTTCTGCAGGAGATCCAAATTTAAACCTAAAAGAACATATAAGTTAAACTTGGAATCAAACGTGTTAAGTTCCGCAGGAGATATAAGTTTAACTTAAAAGAACACATGGTAGCTAGGAAAGGTTCAGATCACGTACAAAATTTTTGTACAGTGGAGCCATTGGGTTTTCCAAGTAGCAACCAACACTTTCCTTTTTCTGCAATACAAGGAAACATAAAAGAAACTATAAGCCCATAGGCTTAGTAAGTCTCTTTCCTACTCACTAAAACCATGAATCATACATAAGCGTCGAGTCATATCATAATATGTGAGAACATAAGCATAGAGTCATATCATAACATGTGAGAGCATAAACATTAAAATAGCAACATGATCATATAAGCATCAAAGACATAATTTCAAAAGCATCCTACATAAGCATAAAGGAAAACACATAACATGAACTTGTAGATACAAGATGTTCTTTGAAAATATGAGTCATGAGATGAATACATATGCAAAATGTCCTTTTTGAAAACATATATCATATACATACTTAAACATAATCTCATCATGAGGTCCCGGCTTGTACCACATACATACATGAATGTGTGCATCCTATGTAGATCCAAGGTAGCAAATCTTGAACCTACTAGGAACTAGGCCCGTTTCATAGACCATCGACCTAGGGGCAACTTAGGAGCCCATCCCTTTTTACTAGGCTCGTTTCATAGACCATCGACCTAGGGGCACTTATGAAGCTCACCCTTTGTATAAGTCATACAAAAGTAAAATAGCATATCATGTTATCATATCATAGCATATCATGTTTCTTATCATATCATGAAGAGCGCTCTTAATCCCAACTTAAGGGAAGCATCTCTTTGTCATATCATGAAGAGTGCTCTTGATCCCAACTTAAGGGAAGCATCTCTTAGGCTTTTCATCTTACATAAGCCTTTCATAAACATATCATGAAGCATAGCATGTTCTTGTCTTATCATGAAGCATAACATGTTCTTATCATATCATGAAGCATGGCATGTTCTCATCATATCATAAAGCATAGCATATTCCTATCATATCATGAAGCATAGCATATTCTCATCATATCATGAATCATAGCATATTCTTATCATATCATGAAGCATAGCATATTTTTATCATATCATGAAGCATGGCATGTTCTTGTCATATAAGGAAGCATATCATGTTCTTGTCATATAAACCATATCATTTTCATGCATAGTTAGGGGTTTTGAGCCTTCTACAAGCCCTAATCATGCTTGGCCGAAACTTGCAAGGGTTTTGATCTTGTATCTTAAGCAACTTTAAATAAGGAAAGCATCATATTAATATCACATGGTACTTATCATAACATAGAGGACCTTTAGCAAATATAAACCCTAGTTTTCTTAGTTTGGCCGAAACCTACATGTCATGGTTCTAGGTTTTTTTTTTTTTTTTAGCAACATAAGCATGAAAGATTTAAACTAACATCGTATAGGAGAACCCTTCATCATAAGGAATCATGAACAAACATAGTTAGGTTTCAAAAGTTTACTCTAAAACCTTTTTTTTTTCCTCTTGGCCGAAACCTAAGGAGATGGTTTCTAACTTTTAAATCAACATGTAGCATGAAACTTTTAAACACCATAGCATAGCAAGTGAGGTTCTTAATAAGCATAATTAGGTTTCTAACCCTAGTGTTCAACCTGTTAGAGTGTATACTAAAAGCCTAGCTTTTGGTATAAACATTTATCTAGAAATAAGAATCACATTGGTCAAATGTCTACATTTATGATAAATGTAGTTGTTCAGTTAATTTATATTGTAGATAACATGGTGTGTGGTGTCACACACAGAGGATCATGTTATCAGTATCTTATAAATTATAAACAGTAGCTCACGACCATAATGGAAAGGAACAAACCATTGGAAGGTCGTAGTGTAATTAGGTATCAGTTTATCTTGACTGTACAATTACACTAGTACACTCAGAGTGTATTGAGTAGGACCATTTGAGGTCGTTTCTTTTATACTGACTTTATAAAGAAACAAAAACCTCGGTTATTATGGAAGTGTGTGCTCTTAATCCTAATATAATAACAAGCACATATATTTGATATTTATTTCTTTAATTTATCAATGGATGAGATTTAGTTCGATAAATCAATAAGCCCGATAAGTTGGGAAATGGTATCACTTATAGTGTGTGTTGTTGATTATAAAAGAAAACTGTGTCCTAGAGATACTAGGTTGATAATGTCCTCAAGAGGAGCTCATAAGGATTGTCATGTTAAACCCTGCAGGTGGACTTAGTCCGACATGATAATAAGGTTGAGTGGTACTACTCTTGGACTAAGATATTAATTAAATGAGTTGTCAGTAACTCACTTAATTAGTGGACATTCGATATCTTAAACACAGGGAGACTAACACACTCATAATAAGAAGGAGCCCAAAAATGTAATTTGGGATTGGTGCGGTAGTTCAATAATAGTTCTCTAGTGGAATGAATTATTATTGATAAAATTAAGTTGTGTGTTCGGGGCGAACACGGGATGCTTAATTTTATCGGGAGACCAAAACCAATTCCTCCTCTCGGTCCCTATCGTAGCCTCTTATTTATAGAGTACTATACCCACCTATACCCACCTTCATACCCATGAGAAAGGGGCCGGCCAAGCTAGCTTGTGGTTCAAGCTAGGGTCGGCCAAGCCTTGGTTCATGGGTGGCCGGCCCTAGCTTGAACCCAAGCTTAGGTGGCCGGCCCCCATTAAATTAAAAAGAATTTTAATTTTAATTTTTATTATGTGGAAAATATAATTTATTACATAGAATTAAAATTAAAATATCTCTCTTTAAAAAGATCTACAAAAAGATTAAAAGAAAGAGATTAGATCTCTTTCCTTATTTGTAGATTGGAAAGATATTTTATTTTCTCTGAAAAATTATTCACATGTTGAAAATTAAAATTATAGAAATTTCTTTTTATCAACCATGAAGGGATTTTAAAAGGAAATTTTATTTTTTAAAATTTTCAAAGACAAAAAAGGAAGTTTTAATTATTGATTAAAATTATCCTATTTGCTCTACATGAGGTGGCCGGCCACATACAATTAATTAGGAAAATTTATTTAATTTTTTATTAATTAATTGTTGTCAAGGAAAGTTAAGGAAATTTTATTATAAATAAATTTCCTTATTTGCCAAAGCCAAGGAATATAAAAGAAGGGGTAGGGGTGCCTTCATGGTGAACAACCTCTATTATTTTTCTCCCTCTTTTCCTTGGTGTGGTGGCCGGCCCTTCCCTTTCTCTCTTCTCCTCTTGTTGGCCGAAACCTATCTTCTTGGTGGAGCTTTTGTTTGTGGCCGGATCAAGGAAGGAGAAGAAGGAGAGAAAGCAAGTCTCATCTCTAGCATCCCTTGGAGCATTGGTGGTGGCCGAAATTATTCATCCTTGAGGAAAATTATTGTGGCCGGCCATCCTCTTCCTTTCTTCCTCTTTTGTGGTGGCCGAAACTTATCTCTTGCTTGGAGTTCTTGTGGTGGCCGGATACTACTTGGAGAAGAAGAAGAAGAAGGAGAGAAAGCTTGTATCCCTTGGAGCTTGGTTGGTGTTTTGTTCTTCGTCCTTGGTGAAGCTTCTTTGTGATTGGCCGAACCTAGCTAGGAGAAGAAGAAGGTGCTTGGTGGTTTCTCATCTCGGAAGATCGTTGCCCACACAACGTCCGAGGTTAGAAGAGGAATACGGTAGAAGATCAAGAGGTTTTTCTACAAGGTATAACTAGTAATTTTTCTTTCCGCACCATACTAGTTATTTATGGAAATAATACCAAATACAAGAGGCTTACGATTCTAGAATTTCGAATATGTTTTTTGATGTTGTGTTCTTTTGTTTTTTTCTTTTCCTTGTGATTTGATTGTTCTTTTCGGTTAACCTAAAGTTATTTTAGGAAATTAAATATTAGCTTTCTATAAAAGGTTTTGTCTAGTCGGTGGTGGTTGCTCCCATATCCAAGAAGGTCATGTGCCTCGCCACGTCAGTACTGGGAACCAATTATGGAAATTAATATTTAATGGAATTAATAACTTAAGGTGATTTGGGTCGAACGTGTTAAGTTCCGCAGGAGATCCAAGTCAAAACCTAAAAGAACAAATAGATTAAGTTTTGGATCAAACGTGTTAAGTTCCGCAGGCGATCCAAAATTTAATTTAAAAGAACACATGGTAGCTAGGAAAAGGTTCAGACCTTTGTACAAAATTTTTGTACAGTGGAACCTCTAGGTTTTTCGAGTAGCAACCAACACAACCTTGGCCGAAACTTGTAGACATGATTCTTAGGTTTTTCAGGCAACATATTAAGCATGGATCTTTAACCTAATATCTCATGATACATAGCATACATGTGAGGCCTTTAGATTTCATGGAAAGTTCCTTAACCCTAATTTTCTTACTTGGCCGAAACATACATGTCTTGGTTTTGAATTCTCATTTTCTTTTTTTTTTCTAAACAATATGAAACTAGAAACTTTTAAACCAATCATCATATAGTGGGTACACATCATGAGAAAATCATTAGTAACATAGTTAAGTTTCTAAACTTCCTCTAGTGTCCTTATTCCTTCTTGGCCGAAACCCTAGGAACATACATCTAGGTTTTTAACAACTTGAAGCATAAAACCTTTTAAGCTAATATCATACAATGGGTTATTTATCATGAGGAATCATAACAAGCTTAGTTGAATTTTTAAACTTCCTCTTATGCCTTTGTTTCTTGCTTGGCCGAAACCCTAAATTATGGATCTACCCTTTTATGCAACCTAAACATGAGAACTTTAGGCTAACATCATGTAGTGAGTTATAAACCATAAGGGGTCATAAACAAGCATAGTTTATATCTTAAACTTTCCCTAAACCTCTTTATCTATTCATGGTCGAACCCTAAAGAGCAAGGTTCCAAAAATCTAAACAATATCAACATGAAAAACCTTAACCTAACATCATGTAGTGAGGTACAAACCATAAGAAATCATGAACAAGCATAGTTTATATCTTAAACTTTCTAATAATCACTTTATCTTCTCATGGCCGAAACTTCAAGAGTGTGATTCCAAGTTTTAAACAACATGAGTCCATAAAACTATTTAACAACCATAGATAACCAAAAAAAAACTAATAGATAGCATGTTTCTATCTTTCTTATCATGGCCGAACCCTACAAGATAACATCCTAAATTTTTCAAAACATTTTCAAACATAGAAATCGTGGGAGGCTACTTGTACTGCAGGTGAGGGGGATACTTACTTCCTCTCGCTTGATTTACTAAGGAAAGTAACCTTGCTTGGTGAAACTTTTTCCTAGAGAGAAGCTCCTTTGCTTGGTTCGGCAATGGTGAGGAAGAAGAGGTTGGTTTTCGGTGGAGAGAAGGAGGAGGAAGAGAGAACAAATGAAGTTTTTCCTACTCATTTTTCTTATTTATTCATAATGAGAAGAAGAAGGAAAAATGGTCTTTTCTTCCCTTAGCTCTCTTACTCTCATTCATGAAAAGAAGAAGACAAATGAAATTTTTCATTGGAGGAAGAAGAAGAAAACTCAAACTTTTCTTCTTAAGTGAAGGGGCCTTCACCTTTCCTACCTTTAACTATCATTTCCCTCCTCTTTCTAACAGCATACCCCTACTGGGGCTACTTGTTATAACATGGAACCACTTATTAAGAGGTCCAAGGTTCAATCCTTGTCATGCCTCTTTTTGGTTCTTTTTATTATATATTTTTTTTTAAAAGAAGGATCCACATGAAACTCATTTAATCATGCATAATTTATGTAAAATTTCTAGGGATCCTATGGGTGTTACATGATTGTCGTCATCATCAGTTCCCCTTTATCCATGGCAAAAAGCCTTCAGTCCTCCTCTAGTCGGTGTTGCCTTTCCTTTGCTCCGGTCATCGCTGTCATAATAACCAAGTGTGAGCGGTTGTTCATGCCCACCATCGCTTAGCCATTCTATTGTTCTGGCCATCACAGTTGTGTGATCTAATGCAGGCAGAAATTCTATAGCCCCCACAGTTAGTTTGTGACCACCATTAGCCGTGTATTTTACTGGTAACTCAAGTCACCATTGCCACTGCTTTGGCCAACACCTTTACCCCAAGCACCACCGTCATGGTTGAGAGGTAATCGATTTATACTCAATGTTGATTTAGGTTTATTTAATGATGAAGTTATTAGTTGATTTGTAATTTGATTAATGGAGGTACAATTTAATCAGTTAATGAGTGATGATGTTAATTGGAACCAAATTGTTAACAAGGGTTGAGTAACCTTCAAGCAGTAGGTTGTTGGATTACCAAGTTAATTGAATTGGAATTATATTGATCAATGAAATAGATTAATTGAAGTTACCCAATAATTAGGGTTAACTAATAATCCTTTCGATTAAGGTTTCCTAATTAGATTTGGAATATTGGTTAGCTAACTGATGCACGATAGAATTAGCTAAATTGTATAATTTATTACAGGACTCTAATTCAAGATAAGCACTTCAATGTGGGGATTGTTTAGCCTGATCTATATTTAAGGCGGGTACTTCTTAACTTGTTTCTTTAGATCATTGACTTTACTGCATGATCTATTTTATTGATTTGGCAGTACTGATTTACATACCTTGTTGGAACCCCAAGGTTATTTTGATGTGACCAACAAGTTAAGTTAGGTCCTGTCGTGGTTTTAACCTTGTGTCTAAGTGTGCAAGAGCTTTGGAGCACAGGGGGTCTAGAAAAAGATGCAGCTAGCGAGAAGGACAACACGGGAGGGACCTAACGGGCTCGGTGCATCTGAGGAATGAGGCGCTGCGGAAGAGTACGCGGGAGGACAAGAATGAGGCGCGCTGAATTTCCGAGGAACAAGAAGTCGGAGCGGAAGGTTGCTCGGGAAGGCCGAAATTGGGTTCAAGTGAGCCTTATCTCGGTTGGCCGAAATCACCCAATCGATCGGAGCCGGAGCGGAAGACCCAGACTGAGGCGAGCAACATCGAAGTAGAGGGACCAGACCAAAAGTCAACCCTATTGACTTTAGTGGTCAGGGCACCCGGAACCATTCCGGACGCACGGACGGTCCGGGCGTCCGGACGGTCCGGGCGTCCGGACCGTCCGAGTGCCCAGACCGTCCGAGCCCTCGGACCATCTGAGCGGCCGGAGTTGAATTTTGACCAGGATCGCATCAAACGCGATCCGTTGCATAGTGGATAAAAGTTTATCCTCTCCCAGGTGCCTGGACCCCTTCTAAGCACCCCGACCAAGGCTATAAATATAGCCTTGGTCTAGAAGCTTCAATCAACTCAAGCAATTAGAATTCCAACACTTGTACGCTTTCATTTAATAGTTGAGCTTCTTTATTTGTGCGCATCATTACTGTAAGAGGCTTCTCAGCCTGAAGGAGATATTCTAGTGTGACACTTTCCTTGAATTAACAACCTCCTCAGTTGTAACCAAGTAAACATCTTTTGCCTCTTCTTTTCTATTTTAATTTATTTTATATTTTATGCAAGTGTTCTTTTGAAAAGACGAGAAGAGTTTCTTTTTATTATTTGCAGGTTATCCAACCCCACTTCTAGCCGGCCAACACGATCCAATAAGTGGTATCAGAGTGAGGACACTTTAGGAGGACTAACCACCGAACGAAGCACCAAATTAATGGCCGGATCAAGTATCTACCCGCCAAAATTTGAAGGGAAATTCGCTATCTGAAAAAAGCGAATTCAGGTATTTTTCAAAACTGACTTTGAATTACTTCTTATAATGGAATTTGGTTTTGTAGCACCAGAAGGCAACGAAAAATATCAATGGATGAAAAAGGAGCAGGCCGACTACGTGAAAAACGGCAAAGCAAAGTACCATCTACTGAGCATTCTTCCGCCACAAGAAGTCAACCGAATCGGCAACTACGACTCCGCGAAGGAACTTTGGGAGAAGTTTCTTGAGCTGCACAAAGGGACGTCCGAAGCCAAGCTCGCAAGATGGGATCTACTTCGCAACTAGCTCACCAACCTACGACTTGGAGAAGACAAAACAACTGCGCATCTGGACTCGAGAGTTAAGGAGCTTATCACCGAATTTTTGAATCTCGGAGAAAATGTAAGTAACCGAGATTTGCTAAGGTACACACTAAATTCTTTTCCTAGAAATACTAAATAGGCATCACTAGTAGATGCTTTTTATATTTTTAAAGATTTAGAAAAAATTACTTTAGAAGAATTATTCTCGACATTTGAAGTGCATGAATCAAGATGTGCAGGTACAAAGGAGCCAAAGCACAACGTCGCTTTCAAAGCATCGAGAGATGAACCTGAGTCAGAGTCCTCTCTCGACGACTAGTAAATGGTTATGATGGTAAGACGTTTCAAGAAACTTTGTAAATCTAAAAATACTAACCATCCGTAGGGTAGAAAGAAAAGGACGATCTGCTGCTACCACTGCAATGAAGAAGGGCACATCAAGGACAACTACCCCAAGCTAAGGAATAAGGACAAGGGCAAAGGTAAGAAGCCTGTTAAAAAACGCAAGGACTTAAAAGTGACGTGGGACGATACGTTGTCCGAATTGGAAGTCGAGGCCTTCTCCAGACTTGCACTAATGGCAAGCCATCAAGACGACGACTGTGAGTCAAGTTCTTCCGAAATGAGCATCGAGAGCATCAATGAAGGGGGAGCTACGTCGAAAGATAGCAGCAGTTCAGGGGGAGACACGGACAACGAAATCGACAAGGTAAGTCAGGTACGATCTTTTCCTCCTGATAAACTATTTAAGTTTATTAAACTGTTAACTAAGGATTTTTATAAGTTAGAAAAAGAAATTAAAAATTTTAAAGTAATACTTGCAAACTCTTTCCCTTTAGAGGAGTTAGATAAATTAAAATTAGAAAATGATAATTTAAAAATAAAAGTAAATAACTTGAACAATCGTGCATGCTCTTCTAATACAAATGTTAGAAAATTTAATAATGTAAATTGGTATTTTAGATACCACAATGGACAAATTAGGAATATCTCAAAAAGGTATGTCCCTAAAAAATTTTTAGTCAATCAAGAAGGCTGGAACCTATATTGGGTTCCAAAGTCCTGTTTAACTTGAACTTAAACTATTAGATTTAGAGCTTTCAGCAAGAAAATTAGACATTAAATTTCTTTATGAGGTTTTGTCTAAGAAAGTGGTTGTTGCTCCAATAACCAAGAAGGTCTAGTGCCTCGTCACTGCCTGGAAACCAAAATATTGAAATAAAATATTTAATTAACTTTCTGATAAAGCATTAAGATTAAAATTTAATAATGCTTCAAAAAGTTTTTCAAACATTTTTTTTGGAAATCTCTCAAAAATATTTCCATAGAAAAAATTTCTTGCGTAAAATTTTTTTTCTCAAAATTATTTTTGCATAAGTTAAAATTTCTTCTGAAATTATTGCTTAAATTTTTTACCTAAAGTTCTTACTTAGGAAATTCTCAAAGATTTAAGTTAGAAATTTTTTTGCCAAAAATATTTCTTTTGCAAACTATCTAACGTAGATTTTTTTTTTAAGAAAATTAGAAACTTTGTTGAAAATTATTGCAAATGGTTAAGTGAAATCAAAATTATTTTAAAATTTTTCCCTTAGATTTTTTCTCTAGACCCCATTTTTTATGTGATCAAAGGGGTAGAAGGAAAAGTATAAGTTTAGGGGGAGATAGACCAAATTTCTCTATCTTTTTGCACTTTATTGCAATATTAGTCATTTCTATTTATGTCTATTTACCCTAGCTTAATTTGGGTTGCTCACATCAAAAAGAGGGAGATTGTTGAAACCCCAAGGTTATTTTGATGTGATCAACAAGTTAAGTTAGGTCCTGTCGTGGTTTTAACCTTGTGTCTAAATGTATAGGAGCTTAGGAGCACAAGGAGTCGAGCAAAAGACATAGCTAGCGAGAAGGACGACACGGGAGAAAGCCGACGGGCTCGGTACGTCTGAGGCATGAGGAGCTGCGGAAGAGTACGCGGGCGAACGAGAAGGAGGAGCGTGGCATTTCCGAGGGACGAGAAGCCGAAGCAGAAGGTTGCTCGAGAAGGCCAAAATTGGGTTCGGGTGAGTCTTATTTTAGTTGGCCGAAATCACCCAAGAGATCGGAGCCAGAGCGGAAGGCCTGGACCGAGGCGAGCAACACCGAAGCAGAGGGACCGGACCAAAAGTCAACCCTATTGTATTTAGTGGTTCGGGCGCTTGGAACCATTCCGAGTGCCCGGAGTTGAACTTTGACCAGGATCACGTCAAACATGATCTGTTGCGAAAGGGATAAAAGTTTATCCCCTCCCAAGTACCTGGACCCCTTCCAGGCGCCCCGACCAAGGCTATAAATACAGCATTGGTCCAGAAGCTTCAATCAACTCAAGCAATTAGCATTCCAACACTTGTACGCTTTCATTTAGTAGTTGAGCTTCTTTATTTGTGCGCTTCATTATTGTAAGAGGCTTCTCCGCCTGAAGGAGATATTCTAGTGCAACATTTTTCTTGGATTAACAACCTCCCCAGTTGTAACCAAGTAAACATCTTGTGTCTCTTCTTTTCTGTTTTAATTTATTTTATATTTTATGCAAGTGCTCTTTTGAAAAGATGAGAAGGGTTTCCTTTTTATTATTTGTAGGCTATCCAACCCCCCTTCTAGCCGGCCAACACGATCCAACAAACTCTACTCTATATTGTACGTTCAGTAGAGCCGGCAAGAGGGGAGGGGTAAATTGCCTACAAAATGAAAATACCCTCCTCAAACTTTCAACTCAAAAGTAGCAACAATAATAAAAGAAATAACAGCAATAAAAGAAAAGAAAGAAGACTCGGAGAGTTGACTTGGTTACAACTAAGAAGGTTGTTAATCCAAGGTGGTTGAACAGGCGCACTAGAAAAGTCTCCTTCTCTGAAGGCGGAGAAGCCTTTTACACACTAAAAGCTCTTACAAGTTGCTAGGAAGTTGATACAGAGTTAATTTAATTATTTCCTAGCTTCATGGGCCTTTATATAGCTCCTAGAAATTCTATCTCGAGTCTTGAGGGCGCCTCCAAAGGGGTTAAGGGCACCTCCAATGGGTTTAACCTGATAAAACTCTATCCGATTACAAACGGCCACTTTGGTCAGGTTGAAGGTGCCTCCAATGGCCTTGAAGGTGCCTCCAATGGCCTTGAAGGTGCCTTAGACAAGGTTGAGGGCACCTTCAAGCCAATGAAGGCACCTCCAAGTCTGTAGACAGCACAGGCGCCTTTAGCACTTTGTTGAAGGCACCTCCACCTAGATTTTCCAGCTCCTTTGACTTGTTTTTCTTCTTTCGAGGCTCTGATTGCATGGGTGATTGAGGCCAACCGAAATAGGGCTCACCCGAACCCAATTTCCGACCTTCTCCTCGAGCAGGCTTTCGACCCGGCTTCTCGTCCCTCGAACGTTATGCACGTTCATCACATCCACCGGTGTACTCTTCCGTAGCTCTTTCGTCCTTCGGGCGCACTGAGCCCGTCGACTCCCTTCTCCTGCCGTCCTTCTCACTAGCTACGTCTTTCGCTTGACTTCCTGCACTCCTAAGCTCTTGCACACTTAGATACAGGGATCAAATAACAAACAGGACCTAACCTAACTCGGTTGATCACATTAAAACAACCACGGGGTCCAATAATCTCCCCCTTTTTGATGCGCATCAACCCAAGTTTTGAAAACAAGCAAGACTTGGATTTTATTTCGATTGTTTTGCTTGTTAAACAATTCTTTCGATTGTTAAACAAGCAAGACTTGGACTTTTCTTGTTAAACAAGCAAGACAATTTTTTTTTGCATGTTTAAACAATTCTTTTTTGCATTTAGAAATTACTAAATTAACAGTTTAAGTATAAAGATTGCAATAATAGAATTTACAACACTAAGAAAAAGAAATTTTTAATTTTTAGCTCTCCCTAAACTTGTTCCTATCTCTCCCCCTTTGATCACAGCAAAAAAAAAATGGGGTCATAATCTTCAAGTAGAAGTTTTCTAAGGAAAAGTTCAAGTTTTAAAAGAAATCGTTTTAAAAATAATTTCTAAGTTAAAAAAAAAATTAAATAAAATTTAAAATAGATCAGTTTCAAAATAATTGCCAAAAAAAATTTTAAAAGAGTTTACAAACATAAATAGTTTTGAAATTTTTCTAAGTAGAAAAAGAATTTTAACTTAAGTAATTTTTAAACAATTTTGAGAATTTCTTTTGAAAATTTTCTAAGTGAAACTTAGGTAAGACAATTTTCTGAAAAACAAAAGTTTCTAATTTCAGAAGAAATTTTAACTTAGGCAAAAAAAAATATTATCTGAGAATTTTTCTAAGTAAAAATTTTATGCATGAAGCATTTTTCTAATTGTAAAAATATTTTTGAAAAATTTTAAAAAACTTTGAAAAACTTTTTAAAGTATTATTTAATTCTTATTTTAATGCTTTGCTAGAAAGTTAATTAAGCATTTTATTTCAATATTTTGGCTTCCAGATCGTGACTAGGCCTTCTTAGTTATTGGAGCAATAACCACTTCCTTAGACAAAGCCTTATAAAGAAATTTTAATGTTTAATTTTCTCGCTGAAAGCTTAAAAAAAAATTAGTCTAGCAAGGATTTTGGAGCCTAATAAAGGTTCCTTCCTACTGGATTAATCAAGAACTTAGGGGTACATAACTTTCGGGAACTTTCCTAAGTTGTCCCTGATGTTTTCTAATGTACCAGTTTAATTTCCATATAACTTGTGTTTTGATTTTGGAAATTTATTCAAGCATGCATAATCATTTTTTAATTTTTCAATTTTTCAATTTCTCATTCTCTAATTTTAAATTATCATACATTTCTAGTGAGCATTGTAACGCCCGCCCTCCACTCCTGCCTAGTGAGGACGGGGTTACTTTCTTCTACTTTACATAGCGTACGTACAAATAGTTTTCTTTTTCATTTTTCTAACCAAAATAGCGGAAGTAATTGTTCATTTAAAACATAACTAATCATACCAATATGCTCAGCATGTTATAAACTTAAGGAATCATAATCATCCATTCCTAACATAAGCGTAAGTAAGAATAAAATAGTCATGCAAGTCATCAACATAAAATAAACATAAGCAGGTCATTTATTTTCTTTAGCCAAGCCACCACCACACACATCTTTTGCCCCTCCTGCTGCTCCTTTAGTTTATCCATCCTTTACCTTTATCTGTGGTACAAGGAAAGTAACCTATGAGCACACAAGGCTCAGTAAGATCCTTTACTACTCACAAAAACCGTACATATCATATAAGAGTAATCATATAACATATCATAGCATGAATGAAACTCATATCATGGCATAAATGGAAATCATATCATGACATAAATAAAAGTCATATCATAGCATAAAGTGAGCATCATATCTTGGCATGAACTTATCATATCATATCATAAAATAAACATCATATCATGACATAAACTTATCATGGCATAAATGACATTCATATCATAATGTAAAGTAAGCATCATCACATATCATGTCATATCGTAAAAATAAGCATCATGACATATCATATCATAGTATAAAGAACATCCTATCATAGCATGTGAGAAAGCATCATATCATATCATTCCATATCATAAACATATATGCAAGATGTCCTTTAAATCATGGATGATGTCATGTGCAAGATGCTTTTCAAAACATGCTTCATGTCATGTGCAAAATGTCTTAAAAACAATATCATATAGTACTTAAAAATAATCTCAACATGAGGGGGCCTAGCTTAGTACTACATACATACATAAATGCGCGCATCCTAAGTAGACCCAAGGTAGCTAGTCTTGAACCTACTAGGAAACTAGGCCCGTAGCTCGACCTAGGGGCACGTAAGGAGCCCACCCTTTACTAGGCACGTTTCTTAGTCCATCGACCTAGGGGCGCTTAAGGAGCCCACCCTTTTGGTACAAGCCATACAAAGTAAAATATTATGTCATATACATACCATATACATGTCATTCATAGCATATCATAGTCATGTCATTCATAGCATATCATATTCATGTCATTCATAGCATATCATGTACATGTCATTCATAGCATATCATATTCATGTCATTCATAGCATATCATGTACATGTCATTCATAGCATATCATATTCATGTCATTCATAGCATATCATGTACATGTCATTCATAACTTTTCATAACATAGAGAGTGCTCTTAGTCCCACTTGATAGGGAAGCAACTCTTAGGCCTTTCACTTAGCTTGTCATAAATAGTGCTCTTAGTCCCAACAATAGGGAAGCATCTCTTAGGCCTTTCCTTTTCATTTCATAAAGCATACATACTTGAGCATTTTACATATCATAGGAGACATTTACATGCATGATTCATAAGCATACATAAATGAGCATTTAACATATCATGGAAAATATAAGCATGCATGGAACATAAGTTAGCATCTCCTAATTCATATCATGGCAAGGTGAAGCACATAGAGAGTCATAATTGGGTCTCAACATCAACCTACCAAAGGTGGCCGAAACATGCAAGGGTCCACCTAGGTTGCAAGCAATCATAATAGCATATAACCCTAAATCAATTTCATAACATTTATCCTAAGGAACATCATAAGCATATTAAATTTTGGTTCTAAGCTTCCTAGGTCTAAACTTCACAATGTGGCCGAAACATACAAGGCCTAGATCTAGGTTACAAATAGCATATAAACATGTGAACCCTAAACAATTTTCATAACATTTATTCTAAGCAACAACATGAGCATATTGAGTGTAAGTTTCAAGCTTCCTAGGTCTACAAACTATAAGTGGCCGAATGTTATAAGGTGTGGAGCTAGGTTCTCAACCAAATACAAGCATGAGCATATCATGTTAATTTCATATCATATCATAAGGAAAAACATGAGCATGTTAGAGTTGAGTTTAAGCTTGTCTAAGCCTTAAATTCTAACTTGGCCGAAAGTTTTCAAGGTGGAAACCTAGTTCTAAACAACATGAAATCTTAAGTACATCAAGTTATCTTCATACCATATCATGAGGAAGATCATAAGCAAGTTAGATTTGAGTTTGAGCCTCATTAGGGTTTTTAATCCTTTCATGGCCGAAACCCAAGGGTAAGGTTCACCTAGTTCCAAACAACATACAAACATGCAACATCAAGGAAACATTCATAACATATCATGAGGAAGGTCATAAGCATGTTAGTTTGAGTTTTAAGCTTCTCTAGGGTTCTTATTCCTTCCATGGCCGAAACTCTCAAGGTAAGGTTTACCTAGTTCCAAACAACATACAAGCATGAAACCTCAAGAAACATTCATAACATATCATGAGAAAGATCATAAGCATGTTAGTTTGAGTTTTAAGCTTCTCTAGGGTTCTTATTCCTTTCATGGCCGAAACTCTTAAGGTAAGGTTTACCTAGTTCCAAACAACATACAAGCATGAAACCTCAAGAAACATTCATAACATATCATGAGAAAGATCATAAGCATGTTAGTTTTGAGGTTGAGCTTTCCTAGGGTTTTTAATCTCTTCATGGCCGAACCCTAGGGTGAGGATTCACTTAGTTCTAAGCAACAAACAATCATGAAATATCAAGGAAATATTCATATCATATCATGAGAGAAAACCTAAGCATGTTGGTTTTGGTTTTAAGCTTTCATAAGTCTTACAACTCATCATGGCCGAAAGTTTCAAGGGAAACCCTAGGTTTTTAAGCCATCTAAACTTGAAGAAAACCACATAACCACTTGTACCACAGGTGAGGGGATACTTACATCCTCTTGCTTGGTCTTTTCTTAAGATAAAGATACCCTTGAGAAGAAGAAGAAGAGAGCTCCTCCTTCTAGTATTTCCTTCGCTTCTCTTGCTTGTAAGAAGTAGGTCTTAAGGCTTTCTTCTTGAGGTTTAGTTTTCCTTAGGAAGAAAACTAATATTGGATTTCGGAAATTTGGGAGAGGGGAGGCTCTAGGTTCGGCAATGGTGAGGAAAGGAAGAAGAAAATGAAATCCCTTTCCCTTTTTCTCTCTTATGCTAAGTGGGAGGAAGAAGCAAAGATAAGTTTTGCTTTCCCTTCCTTATTAACTCATTTCTTATTTTCTTAATGATGAAGAATGTCCCCATTCATTCCCTAAATTCCTCTCCTCTCACTCCCTCATGTATCTCCACGAAAATGGAAGAGAAGGAGGAAGGAAAAGACAACTTGTCTTTTGCTAGATTTCTTCTTAATCATGAGAAGGAGAAAGAAAGCTACTTGATGTTTTCTTGCTTCCTTCTCTTAATCATACTTCTATCTTTATCTACAATTTCCATTCTCTATTCAACAATAATTTATGATGGCCTAGTCGTCAATCCATAATCCTTAGCTTAAAAAGGTTCAAGGTTCAATTCTTGACCAATTCCTTTTCATATATATATTTTTTGGTTCTATCTTATCTTTTTATTCTAAGAGAAAATCCTCACATAATTAGCTTAAGAAATTCGTGGGTGTTACAGGCATGCTTTTGCTAAGTTTAACTTCAACTCATTATTCTTATTTTCTAATTTAACTAAGTCTTTAGTGAGAACTATTATGAATTGTAAGGACTGCTTGGGAGTAAGATTACGTACCTCACTTACCTCTATTTCTGATGCTCCCCCTTCATCGCAGCTTTCTTCTTCTGATGATCCTCCCCCTTCATCTATGCTCATTTTGTTGGGTTCGTCGGGCCGCGAAAACCGCTTTTTCGCATCGCGGAAACCCCGAGTCACCCAAAGCCATGGATCTCGTGCAAAGATTCGTAAACAAAATTTTTCGAAAAACCTTTTTCTTGTACGAGTTTGTAAAAACTTTAGATCTACACTAAAGTTAAGATCATTACCCTTGTAGCGAAGCCCTTCGCGTTCCCGCTTGTCCAAGATGTCGCCGGATCTCTAGTTGTCAAAGTAGACAACCACTATATGTATCCACACGGACACAAGTAGAAGGAGATGATCAAAACACAAGGTGTGCTAGCACCAATGGAGTGTTCGGCCAAGGAATGGGAGAAGGAGAAGAGAGAGCACCCAAGGGAGAAGAAGAGTGAATGAAATCAATGAGAGGAAATTCAAACAACCCCTTAGCCATCAAGTGGCCGGCCACTCTAGGAGGTGTAACCCCCATTCCAATTAATGTGGAGACCATTAAGAGTTGTAACCCCCATGAGGTGGCACTCTAGGATGATGTGGATCAACACTATTGGTCCACATCTTGCCACCTCACTAAATGACATGGCAACAAGTGTAACCTCCTCATTTAATGTGGGCCGGCCACATTAAATGATATGGAGGCTTGTAACCTCCATGAGGTGGCACACATTGATGATGTGGAGCAATCCTATTGGTCCACATCTTGCCAACTCACTAGTGATGTGGCAAAAAGTCAAGTCAAACATGACTTTTTTTTTCTTCCTCTCAAATCAAGTCAAACTTGATCAAATCTCTCTCATGGTTGATCTAATCCAACCATATGATTCAAGCCAACTTAATATAATGAATCTAATTCATTAAATTAAGTTTATTTAATGAGTCATAATCTAAATTAGACTCATTGAATACATGAATCAACTTGAGTCTAACTCAATTAGCCCAATTTGGATTACTCTTAATCCAATATGATTCATCAAATGAATCTAATCCTCTTGGTTCATCATATGAACCAAATCTTCATCTAATTGTCCTTAGTGTGTGACCCTATAGGTTCTTGTAACGTTGGCAATGCCCTAAACCTATTTAGGAGCATAAGTAATGAACGGTATCTAGCAACACATCATTACTACCCAAGTTACAAGAATGTCGAGATCCGACATCACCTTGTGACTACCAATTGTGACTCCTCACAAAATATGTGACATTGTCCTTCTATCCTAGACATCTAGATTGATCAATGTGAGGCATAGACCGTGTCATCCTCTAATCAATCTAAATCTTGAACTCCAAGTAGACTCACTCGATCAAATGAGCTCAACATCTAATGTTGACTCATTTGGGCATGGCCATGCACTTCGTGGTCTAACTCTATCAAGAATACCGATGTCGCTCCCGTCATATGCGAGGGATAGATCCCATCTACATCACTCACATCCCTCTACATAATTCGTTATATACCCAGTAATCGCCTTTATAGTCCACCCAGTTAGGGGTGACGTTTGACGAAACCAAAGTACATAACTCCTTATGTAGGGATCCATGGTGACTTCAGGTCAAAGGACTAATAGTCATACTAATAGCCACATGAGAAAGTATATGACACTCATATAACGATCCATGATACTTTCTCATGGCGGGTCATTCAGTATACATTCTCTAATGCATACCCATGTGTTAGCTTGATATCTCTATATCCATGACTTATGAGATCAAGTCATCGAGCTGACCTACATGCTAGTCTTATTGTATTAACATTGTCCCTGAATGTTAATACTCGACTAGGAACGATTTAGAGTAGTGCTCCCTATATCATCTCACTATCGATTCAACCAATCGATTGATATAGGTAAGAACTTTTCTACTCTAGGACGTTACTATACTTATTTTATCTGGCACTAATACAAATAAGCATAATAACCAAAAACCAAATGCCTTAATATATATACATGAATATGATATACATGAGTCCATACAATCATCAAATGATTGGCTCTAGGGCTCTAACTAACACATTTCTGAGCTGGTCTCATCTTCTACTATTTGATGGTTGGCCATCAGTGCTAATCCCTAGAAGGCTTCCACTTCAGACTCGGAGGATGAAAATTCATCCCATGTAGGCTTCAGACTCTTGCACTTCGAGGATGTCGGTCTTTTGTACTTTTCCTTTTCGTTGTTCTTTTTCTTCATCTTCGGGCAATCATCCTTGATGTATCCTTCCTCGTTGTAGTTGTAGCATCGGACCATCCTTTTGTTGCATTGATGCTTCCTCGACTGCGATCTAAATTTATTAGTTTTAATAAATTTATTTAACTTCGTTACCAATAGTGCTGCTTTGATTTCATCAATCGACGCTTCGGAGTCTGGATCGTCCATCTCAACTTGTAGGGCAACGTTGAGGTTTGTCTTCTCTGCTTGTTTAGGCTCTGTAATTCGAGACTAGTGAAGTTCGAATGTAGAAAATAGATTTTCTAAAGTACTTAACTCAAAATCCTTAGAGATGTAATATGCATCTACTAAGGGAGCCCATTCTGGAGACCTTGGGAAGGCGTTAAGCGCGTACCGGATTGAGTCTCGGATTATTACCGATTCTCCAAGGTTGTTCAGTTGCATTATCAACTCTTTAATTCTCGCTTGAAGTTACGCTACCTTCTCGTCGTTGTTCATCCGGAGATTTGTCAATTGAGTTTGAAGGATGTTACGTCTTGCTAATTTTGCTTCTAAGGTGCCTTCGTGGAGCTCTAGGAATTTTTCCCAGAGGTCTTTGGCGGAGTCGTAGCTTCTAATCTGACTTACCTCCTGGGGCGGCAGAACACTGAGCAGATGGAACTTGTCCTTTCCGTTGGCCACGAAATCGGCTTGCTCCTTCTTCGTCCACTAATACTCTTCTTTGTCTTTTGGAGCAATAAAACCAAATTTCATAGTTAGAAGAATGTCGAAATCCGTTATAAAAAATACCTCCATTCTTCGCTTCCATATAGCGATGTCTCCGTCGAATTTCAGGGGTTGAATGCTTGTTCCGGCCATCATCTTGATCTTGTTGGATTTTTCGGGCCGCGAAAACCGCGTTTTCGCGTCGTGGAAACCCCGAATTACCCATGCCACTGGATCTCGTGCGAAGGATAGATTTCAAAAATTTACATGTGCGAGTTTCTACTTAGATCTACTTCTAGATCTACATGAAGAAAAAGGTTATACCTTTGAAGCGCGCCCTTCGCGAATCCCGCTCATCCAAGGTGCTGGATCTCTAGACCGTCAAGCGTATGGTCCTCTAGAAGTATCCACACGAACAATCCTTGATGGAGAAGACCAAACAAAGGTGTGCTAGCACCTTGTCTTGTTCGACCAAGATAGGAGGAGAGGGAGAAGAAAGAGCTCCAAGAGGAAGAAGATATGAATGCACTTGAATGAGAAAAATGAATTCTCTTCCCATTCAAAAGTGGTCGGCCACTTCCCAAGTGTAACCCCCAAATTTTGCATTTAGTGCAATTAATGTGAAGCCATTAAAGAGAATGGCTTTGTAACTTCCATGAGGTGGCACCCCATGATGATGTGGAGTAACATCATTAGTCCACATCAATGTCAACTCACCAATGAGGTGGCATAAAGTCAAGTCAAACTTGACTTTTATCTTCCTCTCAAGTCAAGTCAAACTTGACCAAATCTCTTCCATGGTTAATCTAATCTAACCATTTGATTCAAGCCAACTTAATATAATGAATCTAATTCATTAAATTAAGTTAATCTAATGAGTCATAATTTAAATTAGACTCATTGAATACATGAATCAACTTGAGTCCAACTCAAGTTAGCCCAATTAGGATTACTCTTAATCCAATTTGATTCATCAAATGAATCTAATCCTCTTGGTTCATCATATGAACCTAATCTCCATCTAATTGTCCTTAGTGTGTGACCCTATAGGTTCTTGTAACGTTGGCAATGGCCCTAAACCCATTTAGGAGCATAAGTAATGAGCGGTATCTAGCAACACATTATTACTACCCAAGTTACAAGAATGTTGAGATCTAACATCACCTTGTGACTACTAATTGTGTCTCCTCACAATATATGGCAAATGTCCTTCTATCCTAGATATCTAGATTGATCAATATGAGGCATAGACCGTGTCATCCTCTAATCAATCTAAATCTTGAACTCCAAGTAGACTCACTAAATCAAATGAGCTCAATATCTCATATTGACTCATTTGGGCATGGCCATGCACTTCGTGGTCTCACTCTATCAAGAATATCGATGTCTCTCCCGTCATATAGGAGGGATAGATCTCATCTACATCACTCACATCCCTCTGTATAATTTGTTGCATACCCAGTAATCGCCTTTATAGTCCACCCAGTTACGGGTGACGTTTGACGAAACCAAAGTACATAACTCCTTATGTAGGGAACCATGGTGACTTCAGGTCTAAGGACTAGTAGTCATACTAATAGCCACATGAGAAAGTATATGACACTCATATAACGATCCATGATACTTTCTCATGGCGGGTCATTCAGTATACATTCTCTAATGCATACCCATGTGTCAACTTGATATCTCTATATCCATTACTTGTGAGATCAAGTCATCGAGTTGACCTACATGCTAGTCTTATTGCATTAACATTGTCCCTGAATGTTAATACTCGACTAGAATAATTAAGAGTAGTGTTCCCTATACCATCTCACTATCGGTTCAACTAACCGATTGATATAGGTGAGAACCGTCTACTCAAGGACGTTATTATACTTAATTTATTTGGCACCAATACAAGTAAGTATAATAACCAAAAACCAAATGCCTTTATTTATATATAAAATATGATACAACAAGTCCAAAATACAATCATCAAATGATTGGCTCTAGGGCTCTAGCTAACAATCTCCCACTAGCACTAGTGTCAATCAGTGTAGGCTTTAAGCCCAAATGACCTAGTGTGACCATCATGCTTCCTCTGTGCCAAAGCCTTGGTCAAGGGATCTGCGATGTTAGCCTCTGTAGGTACTCTGCAAATCTTCACATCTCCTCTCTCGATGATCTCTCGAATGAGATGGAAGCGCCGTAGTATATGTTTGGTCCGCTAGTGTGAGCGAGGTTCCTTCGCCTGTGCTATAGCTCCATTGTTGTCACAATAGAGCTCAATAGGGTCAGCAATGCTAGGAACCACCCCAAGTTCAGTGATGAACTTGCGAATCCAAACGGCCTCCTATGCTGCCTCTGATGCAGCAATATACTCGGCCTTTGTCGTAGAATCAGCTACTGTGTCTTGCTTCGAACTCTTCCAGCTCACAGCACCACCATTAATACAAAACACGAACCCTGACTGCGATCTATAGTCATCCTGGTTGGTCTGGAAGCTAGCATCACTGTAACCCTTTACAGCTAGCTCATCATTGGCTCCATATATCAAGAAATATTCTTTAGTCCTTCTTAAGTATTTAAGAATATTCTTGACCGCTATCCAGTGACTTTCACCTGGATCTGACTGGTATCATCTCGTCATGCTCAAAGCATACAAGACATCAGGTCGAGTACATAGCATGGCGTACATGATAGATCCTATGGCTGAGGCATAAGGGATCTGATCTATGCGGTCTCTCTCCTCTCTAGAAGAGGGACCTTCAATCTTCGAAAGACTCACGCCATGTGACATCGGCAGAAATCCCTTCTTGGAGTTCTGCATGGCAAACTGAAGGAGTACCTTGTCAATATATGTACTCTGACTTAGGCCAAGCAATCTCTTAGATCTATCTCTATAGATCTGTATCTCTAGAATGCGAGATACCTCACCTAAGTCCTTCATTGAGAAGCAACTCCCTAGCCAGGTCTTGACAGACTGAAGCATAGGGATGTCCTTCCCAATGAGCAGTATGTCATCCACATACAATATGAGGAAGACAACTGTGTCCCCTACAACCTTCTTGTAGACACAAGGTTCATCTTCATTCTTGATGAAACCAAACTGTTTGATTGCATCATCGAATCGAAGATTCCAGCTCCAAGAAGCTTGCTTTAGTCCATAAATGGACCTATGCAGCTTGCATACTCTGCTAATATGTTGTGGATCTACAAAACACTCAAGTTGTGTCATGTACACATCCTCGAGTAGGTTTCCATTCAGAAACGCAGTTTTGACGTCCATCTGCCAGATCTCGTAATCGTGGTAAGCTGCAATAGCAAGCATGATCCGAATGGACTTAAACATCGCTACTGGAGAAAAGGTTTCATCATAGTCAATACCATGAATCTGCTTGAAACCTTTAGCTACCAAGCGACCCTTATAGATAAGTCCATCCATGTCAGTCTTTCTCTTAAAGACCCACTTACACCCAATGGGTTTTACTCCTTCAGGTGAATCAACCAAAGTCCATACTTGGTTGGTGTACATGGATTCCATCTCGGATCTCATGGCTACTAGCCATTTCTTGGAATATGGTCTCATCACAGCTTCCTGATAGGTGATGGGCTCATCCTCTATGAGCACAATGTCATCATGGTCAGACAAGAGAAATGAGTATCTCTCAGGCTGACGACGTACCCTATCAGACCTGCGAAGAGGTATATCTACTTGAATTGGTTGTTGTTCCTCAACTCCTTGTGGAACAACATCATCCACAACAATTTGTGGTTCCAGTTCAATTTCCATCGAGGCATCAGTGCTATTGTTCGCATCTTGAACTTCTTCAAGATCGAACGTGCTCCCACTAGTCTTTCTAGAAACAAAGTCCCTTTCTAGAAAGACCCCAGTCTTTGCCACAACTACCTTGTGCTGACTGGGAATGTAGAAGTAATATCCCTTAGTTTCCTTGGGATATCCAATAAAATAGCACTTGTCGGATTTGGGTCCTAACTTGTCTGAGACTTGACGTCGAACGTAAGCCTCACAACCCCAAATCCTCATAAAAGACACCTGGGCATCTTTTCCAGTCCATATCCTATATGGTGTCTTTATCACGCCCTTGGATAGAACTCGGTTGAGTATAAAAGCTGTCGTCTCTAGAGCATAGCCCCAAAGGTATGTCGGAAGATCTGTGTGACTCATCATCGATCGTACCATATCTAATAGGGTACGATTCCTCCTTTCAGATACACTATTCCACTGTGGTGTTCCAGGAGGAGTGAGTTAGGATAGAATCCCACACTCAACTAGATAGTCACGAAACTCATGGCTAAGGTATTCTCCACCTCGATCGGATCGAAGTATCTTAATACTCTTGCCAAGCTGGTTCTGTACTTCATTCTTGAATTCATTGAACTTTTCAAAGGATTCAGACTTATGTGTCATCAAGTACACATAATCATATCTACTGAAGTCATCAGTAAATGTGATGAAATACTTATAACTGCCTCTAGCAGCGACATTGAAAGGGCCACATACATCACTATGTATGAGTCCTAACAAATCAGTCGCTCATTCGCTGTGCCCACTAAAGGGAGTCTTGGCCATCTTGCCTCCTAGGCATGACTCGCATATCTCATATGATTCAAAATCAAATGAGTCCAGCAAACCATCCTTATGGAGCTGGGATAAGCGCTTGTCATTTATATGACCTAAGCGACAGTGCCAGAGATAGGTTTTGTTCAGGTCATTTGACTTGAACCTCTTGGTATTTATATTATAGATAGGGCTCTCAAGGTCTAGAATATAGAGTCCATTTATCAGAGGTGCACTACAATAGAACATATCATTTAAATAGACGGAACAATATTCGTTCTTTATTGTAAATGAGAAACCTTTCTTGTCCAAACAAGAAACTGATATAATGTTCTTAGTTAATGCAGGCACATAACAATAATCATCTAATTCTAGTACAAGCCCAGAGGGCAGAGATAGATGATAAGTTCCTACAGCAACAGCAGCAACCCGTGCTCCATTGCCTACTCGTAGGTCTATCTCACCCTTCGTCAATGCCCTACTATTTCTCAGCGCTTGTACATTAGTACAAATGTGTGAAGCACATCCGGTATCTAAAACCCACGATGGAGAAATAGAGAGGTTGACTTCTATAACATGTATACCTGAAGTAGAAATCTTATTTCTCTTTTTCTTAAGATCTTCGAGGTATTCTTTGGAGTTACTCTTTCAGTGCCTTGCTTGTCCTTGATATAGGTGACAAAGATGTTCAACCATATCGTAAGCGCCCATCAACTCATGTTGCTTCTGAAGCTCAGAGTTCATGGTCGCGAGCATAAGACAGGACACATCTAATGCGTCATCTTGATGCTTCTTGTAAGCATCTCGGTCTGCTTGCGTGGCAGTGGCAAGAGGAGCCTCCGGAATGGGCTGCTCCAGAACGTACAGTTTACGTTCTTGAGTGAGAACTATTCTCAGATTCCTGTACCAGTCCAGGAAATTTGCTCCGTTGAGCTTATCCTTCTTAAGGACAGAACGCAGAGAGAAAATGTTCGTGTTTGACGTCATGGTAATTCTACAACAGAAATAAATGCAGAAATAAATATCATATTCCTTTTAAAGCATTTAATTATGCCTTTAACTAAATGATGCTTCCACTGAATTCTATAATTCATGTCGGACAAGATCCACATCATACTAACCCTTGAGTTAGCTTTGGCTAATACGCCCAAGACTTAGTATGATCGGTAGGTAACGATTACCAATTACATCTCTATGCAACTCTTGTTTATAGGATCAAAATCCGTATTTATATTAAAACTCGAGTTAGCTTTGGCTAATACGCCCAAGAGTTAATATAAACGTGATTTTGACCTATCTACCAACCATTGGATAATGCCTATAGTTAAACTCGATCCAATTGAGTTAACTAGTTACTCAATCTAATTGAGTTGTACTCACCCATACGTTGATAGGCGGGACCAAAATTGTCCCTCCGTACCCTACCAAGATAGTATGTGTTGCTCTGCTTTGGCAGATTCAACAACATGCGATCGAGGTAGTGGTAGGTATCACGGCATGGTAGGCATTACGAGTTGACGTGATTTAGATCTAATCTAAATGATGATGCGTATCAAATACTTGATTTAGATCTAATCTAATTGTGGGGTGCATCATGTGCACGATTTATATCTAATCTAATCGCTAGGCACTAATTAACTACTTAATTAAACATGCATCACATACATATAAGCAATTAATTAAATTATTTTGTGTTATTGAGTCATGGGCCTACTATGATCTTCTCAAGCCAATGAGAAGATCGGATGGTCAACCTAAGGTCAACAACTTCTCAAGCTTCTTCCTTTGACCACCTTGTGTTGCTCGCGCCCTCCTCGTAACTCCGTCTCGTGTGGACCTTCCACCGCTTCAAAATTACATTACAATTTTGAAACTCGAGTTACATTCGAGTCTAAATCTAATTTACAACCAGAATATAAGAGAAAGGCACGACGCGTAGGTCGTGAAAATAAAATAAATAAAAGAATAAATACAGCACGCACATCACATAACGGCACGCAGGCCGTATTATGAATTACAACACATTTCCAAATCCAATTTGGGTCGTTTGGGTCATGACTATCACAAAATTAATATATAATTCAAAATTATATATATCTATAATTTTCTGTAATTTTTTTTTTAATAATTTTACAATTTTTGCGGGTACAATTTCCCGACGGTTCCGTTTAGCGGTTTTCGGGCGCAATCGCGGAACGAATCCCCTTGCGGGGCCAGGGGAGAGCCCCTACCCGTGATCTAATCATCGCGAGGGTTCCTTTGCGATCTAACAGCGCCTTAGCCCACTGTCCCAAAAAAGATTTGGGGCGAAACCAAGCCGTTTTGGAAAAATCTTCCCGGTAGCGGAAGCCTACAAGTGCCGAAACACTTGTTCTTCGCTTCTACGAGAAAATTACCCATAAAAACTATAAAAAACCTAAATTTACAGAAAATCACAGAAGTTATTTTTTTCAAAAAATCAAAAACAAACTCGTACACGCCTTTGCACATGACTCTGATACCACTGTTGGATTTTTCGGGCCGCGAAAACCGCGTTTTCGCGTCGCGGAAACCCCGAATCACCCATGCCACTGGATCTCGTGCGAAGGATAGATTTCAAAATTTTACATGTACGAGTTTCTACTTAGATCTACTTCTAGATCTACATGAAGAAAAAGGTTATACCTTTGAAGCGCGCCCTTCGCGAATCCCGCTCATCCAAGGTCCCGGATCTCTAGATTGTCAAGCGTACGGTCCTCTAGAAGTATCCACATGAACAATCCTTGATGGAGAAGACCAAACAAAGGTGTGCTAGCACCTTGTCTTGTTCGGCCAAGAGAGGAGGAGAGGGAGAAGAAAGAGCTCCAAGAGGAAGAAGATGTGAATGCACTTGAATGAGAAAAATGAATTCTCTTCCCATTCAAAAGTGGTCGGCCACTTCCCAAGTGTAACCCCCAAATTTTGCATTTAGTGCAATTAATGTGAAGCCATTAAAGAGAATGGCTTTGTAACTTCCATGAGGTGGCACCCCATGATGATGTGGAGTAACATCATTAGTCCACATCAATGCCAACTCACCAATGAGGTGGCATAAAGTCAAGTCAAACTTGACTTTTATCTTCCTCTCAAGTCAAGTCAAACTTGACCAAATCTCTTCCATGGTTAATCTAATCTAACCATTTGATTCAAGCCAACTTAATATAATGAATCTAATTCATTAAATTAAGTTAATCTAATGAGTCATAATCTAAATTAGACTCATTGAATACATGAATCAACTTGAGTCCAACTCAAGTTAGCCCAATTAGGATTACTCTTAATCCAATTTGATTCATCAAATGAATCTAATCCTCTTTGTTCATCATATGAACCTAATCTCCATCTAATTGTCCTTAGTGTGTGACCCTATAGGTTCTTGTAACGTTGGCAATGGCCCTAAACCCATTTAGGAGCATAAGTAATGAGCGGTATCTAGCAACACATCATTACTACCCAAGTTACAAGAATATTGAGATCCAACATTACCTTGTGACTACTAATTATGACTCCTCACAATATATGACAAATGTCCTTCTATCCTAGATATCTAGATTGATCAATATGAGGCATAGACCGTGTCATCCTCTAATCAATCTAAATCTTGAACTCCAAGTAGACTCACTAAATCAAATGAGCTCAATATCTCATATTGACTCATTTGGGCATGGCCATGAACTTCGTGGTCTCACTCTATCAAGAATATCGATGTCTCTCCCGTCATATAGGAGGGATAGATCCCATCTACATCACCCACATCCCTCCGCATAATTTGTTACATACCCAGTAATCGCCTTTATAGTCCACCCAGTTACGGGTGACGTTTGACGAAACCAAAGTACATAACTCCTTATGTAGGGAACCATGGTGACTTCAGGTCTAAGGACTAGTAGTCATACTAATAGCCATATGAGAAAGTATATGATACTCATATAACGATCCATGATACTTTCTCATGGTGGGTCATTCAATATACATTCTCCAATGCATACCCATGTGTCAACTTGATATCTCTATATTCATGACTTGTGAGATCAAGTCATCGAGTTGACCTACATGCTAGTCTTATTGCATTAACATTGTCCCTGAATGTTAATACTCGACTATGAATGATTAAGAGTAGTGTTCCCTATACCATCTCACTATCGGTTCAACTAACCGATTGATATAGGTGAGAACCGTCTACTCAAGGACGTTATTATACTTAGTTTATTTGGCACCAATACAAGTATAATAATCAAAAACCAAATACCTTTATTTATATATAGAATATGATACAACAAGTCCAAAATACAATCATCAAATGATTGGCTCTAGGGCTCTAGCTAACAGATCTTTGTGCTTCAGTCGGCAGTTAGTCCTTCTGAGGTTGTTTGGCTCTGATACCAAGTGTACGATCAGCAGGGCCAGCAAGAGGGGAGGGCGTGAATTACCTACAAAATGAAAATACTCTCCTCAAACTTTCTACTCAAAAGTAGCAACAATAATAAAAGAAATAATAGCAATAAAAGAAAAGAAAGAAGACTCAGAGAGTTGACTTGGTTACAACCAAGAAGGTTATTAATCCAATGTGGTTGAACAGGTGCACTAGAAAAGTCTCCTTCTCTGAAGCCGGAGAAGCCTTTTACACACTAAAAGCTCTTACAAGTTGCTAGGAAGTTGATACAGAGTTGATTTAATTATTTCCTAGCTCCAGGGACCTATATATAGCTCCTGCAAACTCTATCTCGAGTCTTGAGGGTGCTTCTAAAGGAGTTGAGGGCGCCTCCAAGGGTTTTAACCGGATAAAACTCTATCCGATTACAAACGGCCACTTTGGCCAGGTTGAAGGCACCTCCAATGGCCTTGAAGGCGCCCTGGACAAGGTTGAGGGTGCCTTCAAGACAATGAAGGCGCCTCTAAGTCTGCAGACAGCGCAGGCGCCTTCAGCACTTTGTTGAAGGAGCCTCTAGCACTTTGTTAAAGGCGCCTCCAACTAGCTTTTCCAACTCCTTTGACTTGTTTTTCTTCTTCCGAGGCTCCGATTGCATGGGTGATTGAGGCCAACCGAAATAGGGCTTACCCGAACTCAATTTTTGGCCTTCTCCTGGAGCAGGCTTTCGACCCGGCTTCTCGTCCCTTGAACGCCGTGCACGTTCTTCTCGTCCACCGGTGTACTCTTCTGTAGCTCTTTCATCCTTCGGATGCACCAAGCCTATCGGTTCCCTTCCCGTGTCATCCTTCTCGCTAGCTACGTCTTCCGCTCGACTTCCTACGCTCCTAAGCTCCTGCACACTTAGACACAGGGATCAAATAACAAACAGGACCTAACCTAACTCGGTTGATCACATCAAAACAACCACAGGGTCCAACATATATCGGTTCTTAAGTTTGATATTTTATTATTTGTCCTTATATTTTGATCTATTGGTTATATATATGCATGATATTAACGGACCATAGTCTAGTTGTAGGCTTATGTTTGTGCATTTATATTATAATATGGTTATATACTTAGGCTCTTGCCTATAGGTTATTGATATCATATAGAGTATGGTTGTATACTTGTGTAAAGGCGTATATGTTAGTGAGATCATATTTACCTATGCTTGGTAGAAATCACTCCCCAAGGGTAGCATATTCCACTAGGCTATTCTCTTTGGATCACCATTTAGGACTACTTGATCTTGATCCCGTTGTTTATTATATATATGATGATATAATGGAGCTTGAGGGCATATTATGACTAGATGGCTAGGATTTCCTTAGATTGAGATTGTTAGTATTGTACTTGCTATTGTGGTACCTAGACACATGTTATTAGACTTGTTATTTAATGCATGTCTATGCATTTAAACTTCCCATTAGATTAGATAGTGAACTTGAGCTATCGTATGTAAATCGTAGTGAATAGTTGAATATCCTACTAGACTATTTGCTTGTTATGTATGCTCAAGCCTATACCTTGGTAAGATTATATGGTAATGTAGGATATCGAGTATCCTACTAGACCCTTAGTTATTATTTAGGCTCATGCCTATCCGCTGCTGATTTTAGACGTAGTGTAGTTTGAAGAGAATTATCCTTGGTTGGATTGTTACTACTTATTTGTCATTATGGCTTGGTATCTATACATACCCTGTCTGTTAGAATGTATACTAAAAGTCTAGCTTTTGGTATAAAACATTTATCTAGAAATAAGAATCACATTGGTCAAATGTCTACATTTATGATAAATGTAGTTGCTCAATTAATTTATATTGTAGATAACATGGTGTGTGGTGTCACATACAGAAGATCATGTTATCGGTTCCTTATAAATTATAAACAGTAGCTCACGACCAAGATGGAAAGGAACAAACCATTGGAAGGTCGTAGTGTAATTAGGTATTAGTTTATCTTAACTATATAATTACACTAGTACACTTAGAGTGTATTAAGTAGGACCATTTGAGGTCGTTCCTTTTATACTGACTTTATAAAGGAATAAAGACCTCAGTTATTATGGAAGTGTGTGCTCTTAATCCTAATATAATAACAAGAACATATATTTGATATTTATTTCTTTAATTTATCAATGGGTGAGATTTAGTTCGATAAATCAATAAGCTCGATAAGTTGGGAAATGATATCACTTATAGTGTGTGTTGTTGATTATAGAAGGAAACTGTGTCCTAGTGATCTAGGTTGAGAATGTCCCCAAGAGGAGCTCATAAGGATTGTCATGTTAAACCCTGCAGGTGGACTTAGTCCGACATGACGATGAAGTTGAGTGGTAGTACTCTTGGAGCTAGATATTAATTAAGCGAGTTGTCAGTAACTTACTTAATTAGTGGACATTTGTTATCTTAAACACAGGGAGACTAACACACTCATAATAAGAAGGAGCCCAAAATGTAATTGGTGCGGTAGTTCAATAATAGTTCTTTAGTGGAATGAATTATTATTGATGAAATTAAGTTGTGTGTTCGGGGCGAACACGGGATGCTTAATTTCATCGGGAGACCAAAACCAATTCCTCCTCTCGGTCCCTATCGTAGCCTCTAGTATATAGAGATTTATACCCACCGCATACCCACCTTCTTACCCATCCAATGGGGCCGGCCAAGCTAGCTTAGAACCCAAGCTAGGGCCGGCCAAGGCCAAGTAGATGAGCCATGTAGGTGGCCGGCCAAAGCTTGGGTCCCAAGCTTAGGTGGCCGGCCACTAGAATATTAAAAAGATTTTTTATTAAAATTATTTCTTATGTGGATATCATGATTTTAAAAGAGAGTTTAAAAATTAAAAATTTCCTTTTATAGTTTTCTACAAAAGATTAAGAGAAGAGATTAATCTCTTTCCTTATTTGTAGTTCAAAAGGATGGTTTTAATTTTTGGTAAAAACTTTCCTTATTTGTAAATCATCTACATGTTTAAAAGAGAGTTTAAAATTTGAAATCTTTCCTTATTTGTTGATTAAAGGAGGATTTTAAATTTTAAGAAAACTTTCCTTATTAACCATGTTCATGATTTAAAAGAAAGTTTAAAAATTAATAATTCTCTTTTATTAGTTTCTACAAAAGATTGAGAAAAGATTTGATATCTTTCCTTATTTGTAGATTAAAAGAGATTTTAATTTTTAGAGATAACTTTCTTTTTATCCACATGTTTAAAAGAAATATTTTAATTTATTAAATTTCCTTTTTATAAACCAATCATGAAGGGATTAAATTATTGGAGAAATTTTATAAATTTCTGGAGACAAATTAGGAAGTTTTAATTAATTAAAACTCTCCTTGTTTGTAGCTTTTATATGGCCGACCAAATAAAATTGAGAAAGAAAATTATTTTAATTAAATAATTTTTCCTTTTCAATGGAAAAAGAATTAAGGAAATTTTTATTAAATTTTTCTTATTTGCTAGGATCAAGGATTATAAAAGAGGGGGTAGAGGAGGCTTCAAGAAGAACGACTCTATTCTATTTTTCTCCCTCTTTTCCTTGGTGGTGTGGCCGGCCCTATTTCTCTCCTCTCCTCTTGTTGGCCGAAACTTATCTCTTGGTGGAGCTTTTGTTAGTGGCCGGATCAAGGAAGGAGAAGAAGGAGAGAAAGCAAGCCTCGTTTCTAGCATCCCTTGGAGCATGGTGGTGGTGGCCGAACCTCTTCATCCTAGAAGATGTTTTGATGGCCGAAACTTGCAAGGAAGAAGAAGGTGATTGGTGGTTTCTCATCTCGGAAGAACATTGCCCACACAACGTCCGAGGTTAGAAGAAGAATACGGTAGAAGATCAAGAGGTCTTTCTAGAAGGTATAACTAGTAATTTTTCCTTTCCGCATCATGCTAGTTATTTATGGAAATAATACCAAATACAAGAGGCTTACGATTCTAGTATTTTGAATATGTTTTTCGATGATGTGTTCTTTTGTTTTATTTTTCCTTGTGATTTGATTGTTCTTTTCGGTTAACCTAAAGTTATTTTAGGAAATTAAATATTAGCTTTCCATAAAAGGTTTTGTCTAGTCGGTGGTGGTTGCTCCCATATCCAAGAAGGCCATATGCCTTGCCACGTCAGTACTGGGAACCAATTATGGAAATTAATATTTAATGAAATTAATAACTTAAGGTGATTTGGGTCGAACGTGTTAAGTTCCGCAGGAGATCCAAGTCAAAACCTAAAAGAACAAATAGATTATGTTTTGGATCAAACGTGTTAAGTTCCGCAGGCGATCCAAAATTTAATTTAAAAGAACACATGGTAGCTAGGAAAAGGTCCAGACCTTTGTACAAAATTTTTGTACAGTGGAACCTCTAGGTTTTCCGAGTAGCAACCAACAATTGGTATCAGGGCTAGGGTTTTGCTTCTGTGTATTTGGTATTAGTTTAATTATGCACATGTCATACATAATTTAGGCAGGATAATAGTAGGATGTGCTAACTTTGTGGATGTAGGATCCAACTATTATGGCTTATAGTTATTATGTGTGTGATTGGACCCTTGGACATGTCAAGGGCATTTTATTGTGTGTGCATGATTGTATTATAAAATACAGCAGGAGCTGTATTTAGTTTTATTAGGATTTTATTTTTGATCTAGATACATGTACATTCCTTTTATGGAATATAGGATCAAAATGTAAAATTCTATTTATGTCGCGGATCGAATCTGTCAAAGCGTGGAACCTTCTAAGGACCAGAGGCGCAGCGGAACTAGGAGCAAGATGGATGCGACAGCTAGACCCGGTGGCAGTGGCCAAATATGGCAGCAGCTTGGGATGACAACACATGGAGGACAACTAGAGATAAAAGCCATAATAGTTGAAAATTAGATTTTCTATTTATTGCTTTTATATTGTGTTGTGTGTGCATGTTAGTTTACATATTTAGTAGGCTAGCATAGTTAAAATTCCTCATTTATAAATAACTAAGTGGGAGAGGGATTTTTAAGTAAATCTCATGGTCTCCATTACTGGTTTGTAAGTGATGCAAACAAGCTTGCGCATTGGCTCTGAGTGCCTTCCTCCATAACGGATAAGCTTGTTTGTGGATCACTAGAACAGACTTCCATTTTTGGATGACTATAGGAAGTTAATTAAGAGCGTGTGATCTTCTCCAACGGAAGGGGCATAATCTTATTAATGGACTTAGTGTCAAGTAATGGTATACACTTAGACACATCTAATAGTATCCTCCCCATCGGAGTCACTGCTATTATTTGTGTGACCAAATGATACCAATTATTAATTTTATTTGTCAAAAAGTTAGGTTGACAAGATAATAAAATTAATGGGTTAAAACCCTCCTTTTACAAATGTTGAATTTGTATACGTCCACACTAACGTGGCATGCAAAATTCACGGTATTTGAGGTGTTGGTGAATTTAAATAATATTGTTGGAGGAATCAATATTTTTTTTTAAATTCAAAAGTTTTTGACCAAATATTTGATCAAAGAAAGATCAACTATTAATTTTATTCGTCATAAAGTAAAGTTGACGAGATAATAAAATTAATGAATAAAATCTTCTCTTCGATTTTGTATACGTCCACACTATCGTGGCATACAAAATTCATGGGGTTTTTTAAGAAGTTGATCTTGACTAAATATTTTTGTGATTCTTAGAATTTAAATATTTGTCAATCCCCTAGTAGTCATACTATAGAAAAGGCTTAGTAGTCCCAATTGTAATGATTGGAAATAGGACTTGGACATTAAGGTAGACTGTCTTCTTAAAACTAAGAACAACATAGGTGTATTTAATTCATTAGTTGAAACATGTTTAGTGGTGTTATCTACCAGAACATGGAGTGTAGATACAGATGCCATTAATCATGTTCGCAATTCATTGCAGGGTTCCAGGAAACCCGGCAACTAAATGAAAATTAAAACACCGTCCACATGGGCACTATTGGTAGCTGTTGCAGTGGGAGATGTTTATCTTTTGATAAGAATAAAATATAGATTTTTGAGTAACTGTCTTTACGCACCAAGTTTAGAAAGAACTAGTTTTCAGTTTCTAAACTATTCAAAGAACTTGATATTCTGCCCCTTTTAATAACAAAGTTGTTATTAAGAAAAAGAGGGAAGTTATCTGTTCTGGTACGTTGGTTGGCAATTTATAAATCCAATAACTCTCACAATGCAACAAATGGAAATTAGTAACACATCTTCTAACTTTAAGAGAAAGTAACCTTCAGAAATGAACCAATTATATATTTGGCATCTAAGGCTAGGTTATATTAACTTGAGTATGATTCATTGATAGCTGATGAACTTTTGGGTTCATTAGTAGTTGAAATCTTTCCAACATGCGAGTCTTACTTGGAAGGAAAAATAACCAAGAAGCTTTCAAGTCTAAGCGGTATGGAGTCAAAGATATGTTGAAATTGGTTCATTCTGATTTGTGTGATCCTATGACAAGAGGTAGTATTGAATATTTCGTCTATTTTATAGACAACTATTCAAGATACAAATAAATTTACTTAATGTACCGCAAGACTAAGTACTTTGATTAGTTCAAAGAGTACTAGGCTGATGTGGAGAAACAACAAAGTAAAAAGACACTATGGTGAAATCATAGTGGCAAGTACCTCTTGGGAGAATTTAGGAGTCACTTATCAGAAGTAGGGATTCAATCCAAACTAACTGCACCTGGTACACCTCTACAGAATGGTGTAGTAGAAAGAAGGTATAGGACTCTTATGGAAATAAGTAGATTGATGATGAGTTATTTTACCAAATTCATTTTAAGGATATACTCTGGAAACGGAAGTGAACATAGTACCTTCCAAAGTCAGAACTCTCTACTCATATAGAATTGCTGAATAGGTGTAAGCTTATTTTAAAGCATATTTGGATTCGGGTAGTCCAGCACATATGCTGAAGAGAGACAATGATAAGTTGGACAGGAATTCACTTGTTTGTGGGTTATCTTAGAGAAATGAAAGTAGGTTTATAGTCTTAAAAATCAGAAGGTCATTGTTAGCATCAATGACCAATTTTAGAAAAAGGACTATGTAATAAACCATGTGCCCATAAGAAAACTTGTTCTTAAGGAAATAATGTCTAATCTAGTACCAATTGTACAAGATGAGATACCACAAGGAAACTGCAACACGTATCACAAATGATACACAATTGCAGAAAGTGTCTTGTCGTAGTGGGAGGGTTGTTAGGCAACCTAAAAAGATTCATGTTTTGGGAGAGTTTTTGGACTCGATCCCTGGAGGACATGAACCTGATCTCCGGACATATGACGAAACACTCCAAGATACAGATGCAATATCTTGGCAAAGAGTAATGAATAACAGAATTAGAATATATGTATTCTAATAAAATCTGGAAGCTTGTAGAACCACCAAATGGTGTAAAAGCCTTTGGGTGTTAAAAGGTCTATAATAGGAAAAGAGGGATAGAAAGGAAGGTAGCAACTTTCAAAGCAAGGCTTGATGAAAAAGGAAACTTTTCCACTGGTAGCCATGCTTAAGTCTATCCGGATTCTTTTATCTATTTGGCAAGTGGATGTCAAGACAGCATTCCTTAATGGAAGTCTTGATGAAAGCATCCATATAAAGCAACCAGAAGGGTTCATTGCAAAGGGCTAAGAGCATCTTGTGTGCAAGCTCAGTTAGTCTATGGACTGAGGCAAAGCTTCAAGGTCTTGAAATATCCGGTTTATCAAAGTAATCCAGACCTTTGGATTTATTGAGTAAACGGATAAGTCTTGTGTATACAAAAGGTGTGATGGAAACGTGGTGGTATTTCTTGTACTATACGTAGATAGCATTTTTGGTAGTTGGAAACAATATCAAAATGTTGTCAGAAGTAGGGGTATGGTTGTCCAAATAATTCGATATAAAGGACTTGGGAGAATGTATATATTCTTGAGATCAAAGTAATAAGGGATCGCAAGAAAAGAATATTTTACTTATCCCAAGCTTCATACATCGGAAAAATCCTTGCTCGTTTTAAGCATGCAAAACTCCAAGAAAGGTTTCTTACCTTTTCAGGATGGAGTAACTTTATCTAAAGATATGTCTCTGTAGACATCAAAGGAGATAAAGGAAATAAAGGCAGTTCTTTATGCTTCGGCTGTCGGAAGCCTAATGTATGGTATGCACGAGATCAGATATCTATTTTGCCAAGGGCATAGTTAGCAGATATCAAAGTAACCCTGGACAAGGACAGTGGACTGCAGTAAAGCATATATTGAAGTACCTTAGAGGCACTATAGATTATATGCTAGCTCACAAGGCAGTTAATTTGGTTCTTGTGGGTTGCATGGATTTTGACTTCCAATCGGATAGGAACAATAATAAGTCAACCTCGGGGTTTTTGTATTTACTTTAGGAGGAAAAGTCATAACTATGGAAGAGTGATAAGCATAGGTGTTTTTCTGGACTCCACCATAGAAGCTTAGTATATGACAAGCCTCTGAGGTAGCCATAAAAGCTGAATGACTCAATAACCTCAAGATAGACTTAGATATGATTTCTGGTTTGTCCAAAGATTGTTACAATTTATTGTAATAATGTTGGTACAGTAGCAAACTCGAAGAAACCATAAGTCTATAAGGCAAGTAAACACAATAGAGCGCAAGTACCACCCAATACGAGAAATTGTATAACGAGGAGAAGTTGTTGCCGCCTAGATTGCATCAGATGATAACCTAAGGTCCTTAAGGCAAGAGCTTTTTAAAAGGCATGGGAATCAGATGTATGGCAGCAGATATGGCAGCTTAGTCTTTTAGTATAAGTGGGAGATTGTTAGAATGTATACTAAAATCCTAGCTTTTGGTATAAAATATTTATCCAGAAATAAGAATCACATTGGTCAAATGTCAACATTTATGATAAATGTAGTTGCTCAATTAATTTATATTGTAGATAACATGGTGTGTGGTGTCACATACAGAAGATCATGTTATCGGTTCCTTATAAATTATAAACAGTAGCTCACGACCAAGATGGAAAGGAACAAACCATTGGAAGGTCGTAGTGTAATTAGGTATTAGTTTATCTTAACTATATAATTACACTAGTACACTTAGAGTGTATTGAGTACGACCATTTGAGGTCGTTCCTTTTATACTGACTTTATAAAGGAACAAAGACCTCAGTTATTATGGAAGTGTGTGCTCTTAATCCTAATATAATAACAAGCACATATATTTGATATTTATTTCTTTAATTTATCAATGGGTGAGATTTAGTTCGATAAATCAATAAGCTCGATAAGTTGGGAAATGATATCACTGATAGTGTGTGTTGTTGATTATAGAAGAAACTGTGTCCTAGTGATCTAGGTTGAGAATGTCCCCAAGAGGAGCTCATAAGGATTGTCATGTTAAACCCTGCAGGTGGACTTAGTCCGACATGACGATGAAGTTGAGTGGTACTACTCTTGGAGCTAGATATTAATTAAGCGAATTGTCAGTAACTTACTTAATTAGTGGACATTTGTTATCTTAAACACAGGGAGACTAACACACTCATAATAAGAAGGAGCCCAAAATGTAATTGGTGCGGTAGTTCAATAATAGTTCTTTAGTGGAATGAATTATTATTGATGAAATTAAGTTGTGTGTTCGGGGCGAACACGGGATGCTTAATTTCATTGGGAGACCAAAACCAATTCCTCCTCTCGGTCCCTATCGTAGCCTCTAGTATATAGAGATTTATACCCACCGCATACCCACCTTCTTACCCATCCAATGGGGCCGGCCAAGCTAGCTTGGAACCCAAGCTAGGGCCGGCCAAGCTAGCTTGGAACCCAAGCTAGGGCCGGCCAAGACCAAGTGGATGAGCCATGTAGGTGGCCGGCCAAAGCTTGGGTCCCAAGCTTAGGTGGCCGGCCACTAGAATATTAAAAAGATTTTTTATTAAAATTATTTCTTATGTGGATATCATGATTTTAAAAGAGAGTTTAAAAATTAAAAATTTCCTTTTATAGTTTTCTACAAAAGATTAAGAGAAGAGATTAATCTCTTTCCTTATTTGTAGTTTAAAAGGATGGTTTTAATTTTTGGTAAAAACTTTCCTTATTTGTAAATCATCTACATGTTTAAAAGAGAGTTTAAAATTTGAAATCTTTCCTTATTTGTTGATTAAAGGAGGATTTTAAATTTTAAGAAAACTTTCCTTATTAACCATGTTCATGATTTAAAAGAAAGTTTAAAAATTAATAATTCTCTTTTATTAGTTTCTACAAAAGATTGAGAAAAGATTTGATATCTTTCCTTATTTGTAGATTAAAAGAGATTTTAATTTTTAGAGATAACTTTCTTTTTATCCACATGTTTAAAAGAAATATTTTAATTTATTAAATTTCCTTTTATAAACCAATCATGAAGGATTAAATTATTGGAGAAATTTTATAAATTTCTGGAGACAAATTAGGAAGTTTTAATTAATTAAAACTCTCCTTGTTTGTAGCTTTTATATGACCGGCCAAATAAAATTGAGAAAGAAAATTATTTTAATTAAATAATTTTTCCTTTTCAATGGAAAAAGAATTAAGGAAATTTTTATTAAATTTTCCTTATTTGCCAGGATCAAGGATTATAAAAGAGGGGGTAGAGGAGACTTCAAGAAGAACGACTCTATTCTATTTTTCTCCCTCTTTTCCTTGGTGGTGTGGCCGGCCCTATTTCTCTCCTCTCCTCTTGTTGGCCGAAACTTATCTCTTGGTGGAGCTTTTGTTAGTGGCCGGATCAAGGAAGGAGAAGAAGGAGAGAAAGCAAGCCTCGTTTCTAGCATCCCTTGGAGCATGGTGGTGGTGGCCGAACCTCTTCATCCTAGAAGATGTTTTGATGGCCGAAACTTGCAAGGAAGAAGAAGGTGATTGGTGGTTTCTCATCTCGGAAGAACGTTGCACACACAACGTCCGAGGTTAGAAGAGGAATACGGTAGAAGATCAAGAGGTCTTTCTAGAAGGTATAACTAGTAATTTTTCCTTTCCACATCATGCTAGTTATTTATGGAAATAATACCAAATACAAGAGGCTTACGATTCTAGTATTTTGAATATGTTTTTCGATGATGTGTTCTTTTGTTTTATTTTTCCTTGTTATTTGATTGTTCTTTTCGGTTAACCTAAAGTTATTTTAGGAAATTAAATATTAGCTTTCCATAAAAGGTTTTGTCTAGTTGGTGGTGGTTGCTCCTATATCCAAGAAGGCCATGTGCCTCGCCACGTCAGTACTGGGAACCAATTATGGAAATTAATATTTAATGGAATTAATAACTTAAGGTGATTTGGGTCGAACGTGTTAAGTTTCGCAGGAGATCCAAGTCAAAACCTAAAAGAACAAATAGATTAAGTTTTGGATCAAACGTGTTAAGTTCCGCAGGCGATCCAAAATTTAATTTAAAAGAACACATGGTAGCTAAGAAAAGGTTCAGACCTTTGTATAAAATTTTTGTACAGTGGAACCTCTAGGTTTTCCGAGTAGCAACCAACACTGTCTGCCCACGAGACCATCCATCGTAGAGTGTTCTCCCACAGACAATGACCACTTATGCATCCTGTCTGCCCACAGGACCATCTGTGGTAGAGCGTTTTCCTACAGATAGTGATTGTTTACATACCCTGATTGCCCACGGGACCATCTGTGGTAGAGTGTTCTTCCGCAGTGAGTAGTTGAGTTGCTAGATAACTACTTTATCCTGTCCACCCAAGGGACTATCCATGGTAGAGCGTTCACCCACGGGTAGTGACTATTTATATCCCTTGACTGTCCATGAGATCCATTCGTGGTAACATATTGTTAAGCCAGTCAGGACTTGTTATTTGCTAGTTATGCATTTATTTGTGCAGGGTCTGGACATACTGTAGGCACTCTTGATTTATTGGTTATACCTGGTTGAGCAAGTTAGTGGATGTTATATTGTGAGTTATGCTTTTGCTTAGCAGATGCTTATATGGGTACTCTTACTTTTATGGTAAGTATTTCTTTTGATAATGCACCCTTTAATATATATATATATATCTGCTTATATGGGTACTCTTACTTTTATGGTATGTATTTCTTTTGATAATGCACCCTTTAATATATATATATATATAGTATCATTTACTATCTTCTTATACCCACTGATTATTTTGTACTCACTACCCTTGCTTTGCCTTTATTTCTAGGTTAACAGGTATAAGATGTGTCGTGTCACTCAAAGGTCCTAGCTTCCAGTCCCACATCACACTTGAGATCATGCTTTCCATATTGTTTCTATTGTTATTTTCGTTCTAGTTTTCAGACTTGGTTGTGCAATAATTAACTTGACTGTGGTTTCCATTTTATGATGTGTTTTTATTCTGTTATGGTATATGTGGTTGAGTCAAGTCGTACCGGTGCGTAGTGGTATTACTCTCTATATTTTTAGAGCGGATTGGGCAAATCCCTCCCTCGTGTATGTTTTCTATTGTTTGTTGTGGGATTGTCTGAATCCCTTTACCCTATTGTTGGTATGTTTATTTTTATATTCCACTGTGTGGTTAGTATGATCTGTGACTATGTATCTAGGTTTTAATTTTCACTGCTACAGGGGAGATGCTGTTTGATTTTCGTTAGACAATCCCTTATGACAAATGGAATAGCATTAACACACCACACATATATCTGAACGTGTTCAGAACAAACTATTGTAAGGGAATATGAAAGTATTAACTTATTTCTAATAAAAATAGGTGGATTGGAAAACGTAAACCGGCTACTAGCTGATCAGAAAAGAAGGTGACATGATTATCGGGAGGGAGATGAGGATGATCACTCAGGGATGGAAGGCAAATACGATAACTATGAGGAATTTTGTATCGGGAATAAAGGTACGCTCGATCATAAGCATCAAAACTTGAAGAAAGAGAAGCATACCACGAGACAAAGGATTCTTAGGCCATGACAGAACAAAGCCTTAGGCAAACAGTATACAACTTACTAAGTTATCTGGGAGCCAAAAGTAGAAGGAATGGGGAAGGAAGAAAGGTTGCTAAAGAAGAAGGAATGAGAGAAGGAAGGTCGCTAAAAAGAGTAAGCCTAAGATGAGGAGAAATAAAGTGTGAATAACTCATAATACACTAGGGTTTTATAAAAGGGGGTTTAATTGTCACCGCTAGATTGAAATGACATGATTAAGGGGGGTCATCGGTTTATAAGGTTGAACAGGTCGTCGTAGTTTACGAAGCGGAGAGTGTCAGAAAACATTGTAAAAGAGGAGTGGTGATGCCACGTGAGATCCATCCATAAATGGATATTTATGAGGGATGTGACGAGTGATGCCTTTCGTATCCCAAGTGATTTTTTTGGCAGTCCTTAGTACTCTGTTCCTTCTAAAATAGTCAGTTACCAACAAATGGATTTTGAAGAAATCACTAAGTATATAAAACATGAATCCTGACACGAATAACTAAACAACCGTAGGAAGAACGCGAACTGGCAAAAATAGGACTTAGGCCTAGCTAATCGCCTACGTCTCCTTCGACTAGACTTAAAGGGGAGACTAGTGATACGGGTTATATCGAGCAGGCCCTGGAAGATGATGTGGAGGTCCGAACAAGGAGAGGTGGAGGTCAAAACGAGAGTAAGGGAACACTTCACACTTGATTGCGTTAATCAACCAGCATCAAAGTCCTCGAGTTTTACCCGAGTGGCTTTGATGCTAGACGTTCAGACGAAGCCAACCGGTTATAAGACCGGGCGGATTTAAGGATATTTAGCCTTTTAAAGAACTTAATAGTCGCACAACCGGATAAAGACCGAGCGAATATAAGGTTTTATATGTACGGTCGACCGATCAAAGACCGAGCGGATTTAAGGATATTTAGCCTTCTAAAGACTTAATAGTTACATGGTCGGATAAAGACCGAGCGAATATAAGGTTTTATTTGTAGGTCCGGTCGAGCAAAGACTAAGCGAATATAAGGTTTTATTTGTAGGTCCGGCCGAGCAAAGACTAAGCGAATTTAAGGATATTTAGCCTTTTAAAGAAATTAATAGTCGCACGGCCGGATAGAGATAGAGAGAATATAAGATTTTTTATATACGCCCAATTGAGCAAAGAACGAGCAGATTTAAGGATATTTAGCCTTCTAAAGAACTTAACAGGCCCGTAGTTGGATAAAGGCCAAGCGAATATAAGGTTTTATATGCATGCCCAGCCATGCAAAGACCGGGAGGATTTAAAGATATTTAGCCTTCTAAAGAACTTAACAAGCGTGCGATCGGATAAAGGCCAAGCGAATATAAGGTTTTCCGTGTACACTCGGTCGAGCAAAGACCGAGCGGGCCCATAGATATTTAAGCTTATATATACAACTCTTAGCCTACAATTGGCAAGTAAAGGTTAAACAAACATAAGTCACTCTATGAACACTCAACCGGGCAAAGATCAGCCGGGTTTAAAATAGCTGATGATATATTACTCCTGAAAGGGAATTTTAACATATATAATTTATCATATGATTCCTCAGAAGGATCTTGAGCATCCTGTGTACATTATATAAGTTCCTGAACAGATCTTTGCAGTACTTAATATATGACAGAGTAGAGGGATACAATGGTATAGCAATACGGCTGGCCTTATGGACCAACTGAGATGTACTTAATAGACAACAGTCGACAACACCATAATGGCTTATCAAAACTTGTCGAGAGATATGCCTTTGAAGCCCTCTTCGAAGTTAATGTGTCTCTCATAAGCCAGCTACTCATAACGACATGTTTCCCCAACTGTCTCAATAATAGCGAGGAGCATAAATGACAAAAAAATGTACATCTATAGGTAGGAAAAAGATAACTCGGACTATCATGATACACTCAGGTTATACTTCCTTTCATCTCATAACAAACTCTAACCAACCGGGTACACCTCATAATCAAAGAGGTTATGTGAGGTGGTATAAAAAGGGGGATCCTCTCCATTGGCAAGGCACGCAAACTCAAACATTCGCATTTGAACTCTACCTTCTCACAAACACTTCCACTACTATTCTTCATCTAGTTCCTGGAGATTAAATTGACTTAAGCGTCAAAGGACCTAACCAGGGATCCCCACTCTCGGTCTTAGGTTGTTAACGCTTTGTTAGATCATCCGATTGTGCATCGTTAAGAAATATTTCTAGATCTCTAGAGGTCTTCTATCCTCAGTCAACCATCCACTGGAGCCAGTGCGCCATCTCACAACCTTCAAACAGGATCAGTATCCCTTACTTTCTACGATGTTTCCTTGAAATGAGGATCGATTCTCTACTATATGTAGGACCGAAAAGAATTTAGATATCTCCATAATGGTATGATATTGTCCATTTTGGACCTAAGCCCTCATGGTTTTTCTCTTGGGCTTTATCCAAAATGCCTCATACTAATGGAGATATCTTTTTTCTTATAAACCTATGATCCTTTCCATGAGTTTTTAATGTGAGACTATGTTTGCAACCTTGCAACCCCAACAATCCCCCCCCCCCAAATAAAGAACCGCAGGGTCCCCCTCAAGAATTAGATCACTCTTGACCTCCTCAGGGCCTCCTCTAGAGTATCGGGTCACTCTTGACCTGCTTAGTGCCTCCCCTCAAGCATCAGATCACTGACCAGCTCAGGGTCTCCCCTACTTTGTTTAAGGTTTCACCCACATGGTTTGATCTTGGATCATGGCTCGTGCTTCTTCCGGCGGTTAGTCCGGTGAAGAGTGACCTCACTCTGATACCAATTATAGAATCGAAAAGAATTTAAATGTATCCACAATGGTATGATATTGTCCACTTTGGGTTTAAGCCCTCATGGTTTTGCTCTTGGGTTTTACTCAAAAGGTCTCATACTAATAGAGATATCTTTTTCTTATAAAACCATGATCTTTCCCATTTGTTTTCACTGTGGGACTATGTTTGCAACCTTGCAACCCAACACTATAGAGGTTAATTAGAGTTTTAGGAGTTTTCCCATATTAATGTTAGGAAGTGACTTGTGTAATCTAGCGATTGTATACACGGAGGGCTCTATGACAGAGGATATCTCTTTAACCGGACTTTTTAGGTGACCTTTTATACTTAATTACATTAATCTATCGTTATAGAGTAAATTGACTAACTCTAGCGATTGTATGACCGAGGGACCCTATGACAGAAGGTATCCCTTTAACCGGACTTTCTAGAGTTACTTCTTTAATTATTGGCTTTAGAACTTAGGTAAATTCTTCGATACGACTTGTGCGCGGTTGTATCATACTTTAATTAGAATTCATACATAAGTGTATGCATGGAGTTAGGTAGATGAACAATACATAGGGACATTAATTAGTATCATAACGAAACCTAAATCCTAGAATCTATCATCGTTCACTCAGTGAGTGAGCTTCTAAATCGATCCGTTGATCGATTAAAACCTCCAATCGATCGGGCAATCGATTGGGATGCTGGAAAATCACGCGATAGCTCTGGAAATCACGCGAGACACGTTGAATCGATTGGGCAATCGATTCAAGTGTTTTCCAAGAGCATAGAAGCGCTCTAGATCGATCAACTGATCGATCTAAAGCCTCCCCAATCGATTGGGAGCAATCCAATCGATTGGGAGCAATCCAATCGATTGGGATTCAACCGTTGGCACGGATAAAGCCATTGGCGAGCGTTTTTCTACGCACTTCTTCATCTCTTCTCCACAGGCGATCATAGCAAACCTCCACAGCGATCTTTTCTTCCTCACCGCCAGTTCTTGAAGGTTCTTGGAGGCTCATCCAAGTCAAGAGGTGAGTTGCAACAAGAAGAAGAAGAAGCTAGGGTTTTCATTGTAATCTTGTAAGATTCATTTGTATTTTGCTTCTTTCTTTCTCATTGTTGTATTGTGAGGTTGTAAGGCTTCTCCGCTTTCTGTAGTTACCGAGAATGAGTGTTTTTATAGTGGAGGGTGCGTGAGTGTGTGGATCCTTGGACTAGTCACCTTTTCTTGAGGTGGATACCAAGTAAATCCCTAGAGTTAGCGTTGATGTTTGTGTTTCTTGTATTTCCGCTGCACATCATCCCAAGAAGCGAGCAATGACGAGCACGACGATTGCGACGAGCTATTCACCCCCCCCCCCCCTCTAGCTACATTTTGGTCCCAACATCTCGTCATGTTGTGTTTCTTAAACATATTCCATTCTTTTGTATTTCGGCTAGTTCGCATAATATGACAAAGTCAGATCTACTTTGCATTGATTCTTTCAATACTGATACTGAGGAAGATTCATCCACAAATCCTACTGGTAGTTCAACTGAATCTGGTACTTTAGTTCCCGAGATATCCGCTCCACATGTTCCTCCTTCTGCCGCTACCCAATTATCTCCTAAGGTTGCAGATGATTCTTCTCTCCACCGTCGTCAATCCACTCGTGTTAGTAAGTCTACTAAACTACCAGATTTTACTTACTCTACAATGATTACTTCGTTTGGTTTTCATCCTAGTAATCATGATTCAACATTGTTTGTCAGATGTACGAGAGTAGGTCGTATTCTTTTATCATTATATGTTGATGACATGAATATTACTGGTAATGATTCTGATGGAATTGCTTCTTTGAAGTCTGAGTTGGCTCATTGTTTTGCTATGAAAGACTTGGGTATACTACGCTACTTTCTGGGCATTGAGGTTGCTTATTACCCGAAAGGTTATCTTTTTATCTCAATCAAAATATATATATGATCTGTTTGAGCATGCTCGTCTTATTGATAATAGAGTTGTTGATACTCCTATTGAAACTAATGCTCGATATTCTCCATCTGATGGCTCACCTTTGCTAGATCCTAGTTTGTATAGAACTATTGTTGGAAGCTTGGTTTATCTTACCGTGACTCGTTCAGATATTGCGTATGCTGTTCATGTGGTTAGTCAATTTGTCGCTGCACCAACTACAGTTCATTGGGATGTTATTTTTCGTATTCTCAGGTATCTTCGGGGCACTCAATTTCAAAGCCTTTTATTTCCTTCTACTTCATCTCTTGAGCTGTGTGCATACTCTAGTGCAGATTGGGTCGGTGATCCTACGGATCGCAAATCTACCACTGACTTCTCCATTTTTTTTGGTGATTCCCTCATTCCTTGGAAGAGTAAAAAATAAGATATTATTTCTAGATCTTCCACAGAAGCAGAGTATCGTGTCATGGCCTCAACTACTTGTGAGATAGTTTGGTTGCGTTGGTTGCTCGCGGATATGGGTGTCTCTGTTCATCAACCTACTCCGTTATATTGTGATAATCAGAGTGCTATTCAAATTACGTGCAATTCAGTTTTCATGAACGGACAAAACATATTGAAATTGATTGTCACATTACTCGTCGCCATCTTCAGATTGGCACCATCACATTGCTTTTTGTTCCTTCAAAACTATAGATTGTCGATATGTTTACCAAGGCTCATTCCGCTTCGCGCTTCCGATTTTTATCTGACAAACTCTCAATGCTTTTGGCTGTAGCATCGTGAGTTTGAGGGGGGATGTTAGATTATATAATTTATATTATATAATCTATTAGAATTATTTGTTTATAGCCTTGAAGGTAATTTAATCTTTTACCTTTTTAATTTAGGTATTAAATTTAGTCTTTTATCATTTCAGTTTAGGTTTTAAATTTTTTTCTTATAATTAACTATATAAAGAACTTGTTCTCTTTATTTTTCTCAATTAATTTTGAATTCAATAATATGATTAACTTAGGATAGCTCGTTGTAAGCTATGATCTCTCTAAAAAACCAAATCAGTGGGATTTATCCGTTAGACAAGTCAGGAGCTCATTGTTGATACAAGACGGCCAATAAAGGGTGTGTTAAAAAAGATGAGAATGATAGAATTTAATTTTATAAAATTAAAAGGACATACTATTCTATCTAATCTTAAGTTGATTAAAATCTAGTCCAAAATATCTAATACGAACAAAAGGAAAGTGACTCCATTTGCTTTTAGCGAATGAAGTTTACAATTTTTCAAACAATTTAATATAATACATTTATCAGTCTTAAAATTATTAAAGGAATAAATTATAAATAGTATATGATATTTTTTATGGGACGATAAAAAAGAGTATGTGAATAACAATACTTAATATGATATATATAAATAGATTAATAGTTCCTTTTCTATTTTTATTAAGATTCCTTTAACTAGATATATTAAGAGATTTATTGCTCACCCCTACTTATGAAATTTAGTATATTAATAGAGAAGATATAGAGATAATAAATTAATTAAAAGGATAAAAAAACATTTTTAAGTTATTAGAGTTTTTATTTATAAGTTACTGAAAATATTTTATTTCACTGTTCTTGAAGGGGACATAAACTAGTTGCTATACTATGAAATAAATATATCGTAATTGTTACACCGTGTTAATATATTTTTTAAAATTTAATTTAATCAAAAAATGTTATTAAAAAGCACTTATATATATATATATATATATATATATATATATAATTATCTGTCAACTTGGTTATCCTTAAATTCGATTAATATTATTTTTAAAAGATTAAAATCATCATAAAATTATTATAGTAATTACTTAGTAGTATTTAATAATTATTTTAATTAAGTTTGTATAATTTTAACCAATAGATTTGTAGTTGCTATAATAATACTAAAATAAAGGTTATTTTTAATAAAAAAATATGTGGACTTCTATTTTTTTTTTATTATCTATTTTATTAAACGTTTATTCTTTTCACTCTTTCACATACACTTCCTAGTATATAAACAGAGATGCCCCCACGGACGGGATCAGCCGGTTATGACATGGATTCTTGCAACATGGGTCGAGAGGTCGAGGGTCTCACCATGTCATAGCCGGGCCCGTATTCACCGTGATTTACTCCCTCTCATACTTGTGGGGCCGGGGTGAGGGGGCCGTTGGGTTGGCGGTTCCAACCTTTTGCAATAGAGATGATATATCCCATGGGACGGCAGATGACCCTTTGTCCTCAAGAGATGATTCATTGCCCCCCGCCGCCAGTACAATTGGTAGTTATTGATCACATACGGCTTAGGTCAATTTTAAACTAGTTTAAAATATCTAGTTAGTTGGGTCTCTTGTATTAGGGTTAAATATTCTCCATGATTTATCATTTAAAAAGTCTGTGTCTAGTGGAGGAAGTTGGCAATACTGAACCGTCTCGGAGGAGTGTTATCATCTGTTTGTTATTCCTAGAGATAGATGAATCGAAAGTAAGACATTCATGGTAAACATAAACGCAAGCGCGCCCATAGCAAAGTCTACGCCCAATCACCGGCGTTGGCCAGCACAAACCATTGGCCTTGAGGATCGCAGCTCGAGTCGGAGCTCAAGCACCGGCAAGGGTTCGTCACCACCGTTCTCCCGTCGCCGCCGACATCCAGGCACAGAGAAGTCCCGTCCTCCATCTTCGTCGACACGTGCAGCTGCGAGTCAGACAGCGGCGTCCACCTCGTCTGGCATTCGGCCAGCCGCACCTCCTTCCCCTCGCCGCCGGCGGTCATGCAGGAGGAGCTCGAGCCGTTGCTTAGCGACAGTGTCTGGTTACCAGTGTAGCTCCACCGGTCCACGCACCGGCCGCTGTCGGAGAGCACCAGGCGCTGGGAGGAATCGTCGACCGAGACGCAGAGACCAGTCAGGGGGTGCAGGATCGTAATGTGGCCGGGAAGCATTGGGCCGGGGCCTCGGAAAGGCTTCTGAATCGACTGAAGCCTCGTCAGATGAGGTTGGCTTTTGATGCCGCTCCAGTCGAACGACATCAGGCCGTACATCTCGTCGTGGTCAACGATACCTGATCGGAGATAGTAGCTCCCCTGCAGTGCCCAGAACGCCCAATCTATGTCGTGGGCGGCGGCGTACGCCAGAGCGCAGCTGAAGTAGCGGTTGTCGTTGGTGTTCGTGCCGCGCAGGTCGAGCCCGAACTCGCTCAGGATCAAGGGGAAGTTCCGTTCGAGCAGGAACCCCGCCTGCTTGATGACTCTGCCGACGATGCGGCCACAGACGTCGTTGGCGTTTCCGTCGGCCCATTCCGAGTCGTCGGTGAAACCGTACCAGTGAACCTCGAAGACGAGCTTGTTGGCGAAGGAGAAGCTGATGTTAACCTCCCGGTCCACCAGGAAGCTGAGGTCGGTGTCGAAGTTGAGCCCTGAGAGGATGACGAGCACGTCGCCGTTGGCGGCGTGCACCGCCTCTGCCCCCAATTGCATGTACCTGCAGGAACAAAGGCACATCCATGAATCCGCCGGAGTTCTTCTCCTTTATAACAACATCGATCGAGAGACTCACTTGTACCAGTCGTCGACGTTCTCTCTCTTTCCTCTGAGCTCGTTCCTCAGGCTCATGCCGACGACATTCGTGTGCCCTTTGAACAGAGCCGCCATGTTTGTCAGGCCTTGAATCCACAAATCGGGATCGAAGTGCTCGTCCCCGAAGAAGCCATTGCCGTCGTTTCGGTCGCAGCACCACCCCGGCGTGGTGATATGATTGTCCAAGATCACCATCACGTCGTTGGCCGCTAAGTTTTCCACCACCGCCTGCAAATTTTCTCTCGAGAATCAGTAGATTTCATATATACGTATAATAATCTCTTGTTGATTATATTATACATACCACGAATGCTTGGATGAGAGGAAGATCTAGCAGTTTTGGGTTGTTGGCTTGGATTCCGGCGATGGCGTTGCCGAGGCCGAGGCCGTCGAAGGAATTCCGGACAGTGCGGCTAGAGACGGATTTGTCGGTGGCGAGGAGCAACGGCCACGTCAAGCGGACGCAGTTGAAGCCCATGCTCCTGATCATCTTAGAGATCCTGTCCAGCGGGCTCTTCGACAGGCCCTCCGCCAGCACCGGCTCCAAGTGCGACGGCCAGTTGACGCACGCCAGCTTCACCCGCACGCCGGTCTTGTCGTCCACGATCCACCGCGACGCCGTCCCCAGCGGCCCGGTGGCCGCCGCCGCATGGTCGGCGAAAAACAGACAGAGGAGCAGCGGAAGGACGAGCAGTCCTGTGGAACGAGGCGACGGCTGTTTCATGGCGGCTCTATGGAATGCTGCAGGGAATATACTGGTCGACGGAGTATATAAAGAGAGAGCAAGTGGACGGATCTTTCCATTAATAGCAAGTTCCTACGTTAATGGCAAAAAAATTACGGCAACGATGTGCTCGACTTAACGCATTCCATTTTGGCCAAAATTTAAGGAGGTACAGATGCAGGCCGAGAATCATTTTGGCAAAAAAATAAAGATTTCCTTTAATTTAAATAACAAAACAAAAAAGAAATGAATAATCAAAAGAATAATATTATGGTACCATACAAAATATAGTTGGTGAATAATAATAACATTTAATACTGGGTTCAATTTTTTAATAAACCAAAAAAATATTTATGATGACTTCCTTTTTTAATGTTTATAGATATAAAATCAATTATATTATTATTAATTTTAAGATTTTTTTAAAATCTGTTTTTCAATAGATAAAATTACTAATCCCTCTTATAACATTATTGATCACATGTATATTTTTTAAAATTTTAGTTTTGAAAAATTTTTTAGTCGATCCTACAATAACCACCGACATAATTAACAATATTTTATAAGTAATTATAATATTTGAATAGTAATCTATATTTTTTTACAAAATTAAAAATATCAATTGTCTCATTTGGTAAAGTCACTTGTAATATTTCCAATTCTATAAATAAATCATCTAATTCAACATTTAATGAATTGTCATGTGTAAAAATGGATGTTAAATTAATATAATATTTTCTCAACTCATCATTATTCAATGATTTTAATATTTTTGAATCAAACAAAAAATTAAATATATTTTCAAATGTTTTCATTTTATCAAATCTGCCTTTCTAAAACGAAATTATTATGCCTACAATAATCACAAAATAATCAATTCTAAAATACGCTTGCTTTAGGTGATAGTGAAATTTCATCATCTTCTTTCTCATCAAATTATTTTTTCAAGACTTTTAGCAATAGTCAAACTTATTGTAAAACTATTGTTCCAATATTTTTCAAAATATGATTTTACAACATCTAATTGTTTCATAGCATAATTAATGCACATAGATTTTGATTGTAACTTCTTATTTATCATATTTATAGCTGATCCTGTCCGAATCGCCGAACCAAAGGACGCTGGGCACGTGGCGCTCTCCTAGTCGATGACGCAGGCCTCCGAAGCTCCGGCGATCCTGCATAGAAGTCGGGCTGGGAAGGGGTTCCCGGCGGCGACCCTCCGACGCTCAAGTCAGGTAAGTAGTAGAAAAAGGAGCTTCCAAGCTTGTCCAAAAATTGCGTACCTCCGGCAAAGGAAGAGGCTCTTTATATAGAGCGATGAAAGAACTAATGCACGTCCCCCGGGGCGCATACGTGTCCGCAGCCCATACCTCGGTATGTACCTGTTAGAGAGCTTACCTGACACCATACTGCTACAGTTCAATCATGTCTCCGATGGGACAACAGAATACCTTGTTGTCAGACTTAGAGTATGGCCTGCCCATAGGACTTGTCGGCTGTCAGAAGATGTTCCTATTCTTCACTCACCGCCCGCCCAGGACGTCCGTCCGGCCGACCGGCGCGAAGAGCGTCGTCCGGATGGCCCTAACTCCCCACGCCAGCGGGCCGGCGCGCCCATTATGTCCTGCCTTCTCCTAGGCCTTCCGCTCGGTCATTATTTACTGTTTCATTGAGCGTCGGAACCCTGACTCCTGTCAGGGCGTCTTTCCCTATCAAACGTTTACGGGCAGGCCGATTGGCCTGCCCTTTTTCCATGCGTCCGGTCGGCTCACCCTTCTTCGACGGACCACCTGGCCCTTTGACCTCCACGTGGCCTTGACCCCTCGTTAGGGGGTCCCGGGCTCTTACCACCGGATCAATAGCAAATAAAATGTCATACCAAATAACCATACCAAGTAAAAAATTTAAAATTTTCAATTGAGTTAACTATACTTTCAGTTTCACTCTTAGACTTTGCATCATTATAAATTTTATATAACTCTAATACAGCATATCACACTTCAATAGCTTGAAATCTTAATAGCTTGAACACTTTTAATATGGCTTTTCCGGCGCGTGTTTGAAAAAGATTTGATAGTTAATCCTTTCACATTATCAAGTAAAACTTTCCATCTTTTAGGAGAACTTGAAAATAATGTATATATATGCATTGGACTACTTCAAAAAAAAAATGGCTTTAACACAAGAATGTGTCATATTACTAAGAGTCAAATGAAGAGTATGACAAACACATGACATGTATAACGCTCTTGGATTTATTTCAAACAATCTCTTTTAAACTCCATGGTGTTTTCCTTTCATATTAGAACCATTATCGTAACTTTGATATCTAATATTTTCAATACTAAGATCAAGTGATTTTAACACATTTTGTAATTTATTAAAAAGTCCAAAACTAGATGTATCATTAACTTTTAGAAACTCTAAAAAATATTCTTCTATTTTTACATTGCTAGATGATATATTAACACATCGTACTATGAAAGTCATTTATTCTTGATGACTTATGTTTGGAGTCCAATCAGAAATTATTGAAAAATATTTTGCCTCCTTAATTTTCTTAATGATAGTACTTCTAACATTATCAGCTAAAAGAGAAATCAACTCACTCTAAATTTTATGACCAAGATAATGATGATGAATTTATGATTTTGAATGCGTCTAATATGATCTTGCATCACAACGTCAAATTCAATAATCGTTTCAATCAACCCTAAAAAGTTTTTATTACTTTCTTGATATCGTTTATCATCAGATCCTCGAAAAGCAAACAATGTTTAGAAAGATATTTTACAATTGCTAATATTCTTGTAAGAATTTGTCTCCAACACTCTCTTTCTTTAGAGATTTCTAGTTATAGATCTTTATCAATTGTTTCATTTTTATCTAATCTCATTTTTAATTCTTTCCAAGAGTTCAATTAGTTATATATTCAATAGAATTTTCATATTTTTTTAAGCATTGATGAGCAACTCCAGATTATCTTGTGAGATAGTGATAGTGTTGGGTTTGCCAGCTTCCTCCATTTTTGTAATATCATATTCAGGTAAATAGTTCCCACAGACAGCGCCAAATTTGATCCTGTATGAGATCTGTGAAGATGAACACTGGTTCTAATGAATGATGATGACCTCCAGTGAAGACGAACTCTGAAGATTTGAAGAACTCCTCAACACTCCTATGCAAAATGAGACGAGCCAACAAAGCGTTAGTGACCTAAGACCGGAGTGGGATCCCTGACTAGGCCTTCCGATGCTCAAGTCAATTCCTCTCATAGATGGAAGAAGAAGAAGAACAACAATAACTGAAGTGAAAATAGAGTTTAGATGCTAGAACTTGTGTACCTTGCCAACGAAGAATACCCCCCTTTTTATACTACCTCTCGTGACCTCCGTAGTCATGAGGTGGTCCTCGGTTCATTAGAGTTTGCTAGAAAATGAAGTCCTTTTCTACACTTCGTGTAATAATTTTTTAAGGAATCTTTTTTGTACCCCAGATATACCCATTGTATCGTTTATGACTGGTATTTATAATGGGGACACGTCATCATAATTGAAGAAGCTTCTAGAAGATATTTCTCACCAAATATTCTATTAAGCATATATCGCCTGATCGTTCAAGTCGGCCACATATACTCTTAAGAATGCCTCATGTTGGATATGTCTCGATCGGTTGCTCAAACCGACCGTATACACTATTAAGAATGTCTCCTGTTGAATATGTCTCGATTGGTCACTCAAGCCGGCCGTATATTAGGAATATATTATAAGGTTAAGTAACTTTATGCTCAGGCGGGACTTGCCTGGCCGAGCATATATGTGCACATGAGTGCTTGCTCAGCCTGCGGTCGGGCGATAATATGCTAGAAATCATACATAAAGCTAAATGCCTTTATGCTCGGGTGAGCTTTGCCTAGCTGAGCATATATGAGCACATGAGTGCTCGTTCGGCCTGCGGTCGACCAGTAATATAGTAGAAATCATACATAAGGCTTGTTGGTGCGGTTAGCACTAACGGTCTAACTCAGGTTTTGATGAATGACAAATCAGGTTAAGTTAGGTTTGTCATGATCTAACACTCTGACCGAGTGTGCAGGATAAGTCCAGACAGGTTGACGGGCTGATCGGATGTCTGGCACGAAATCCAAGCGGGTCGACGGGCTGACCGGATGCTTGGCGAGAAGTCCAGCTAGGTCGACGGGCTGACCGGATAGCTGGCGAGAAGTCCAAGCGGGTCGACGGGCTGACCAGACGCTTGGCGAGAAGTCCAGCTAGGTCGACAGGCTGACCGGATAGCTGGCGATAAGTCCAGACGGGTCGAAGGGCTGATCGGACGTCTGGCAGGTGAGTAAAAGTAAGTCACTGGAAGGGAGTGACTGTGAGGACGCGTTCCTGGGAAGGGAACATTAGGCGTCGATCCAGCTTAGATCCATTTCGGATATCTAAGTCGAGATCGTGACTAGATTCCGGTCTCAGAAAGACGGAATCTAAGTCATACTCTTTTTGTTAAACTATAAACTGAGCTAACACTTTGTTTTGCAGGAAATTCATTATATTTGCCTCGGACTAATCTTGTCTTGCAAGAGAAAGGACCTGTTCTGGAGAAAGGTGGTCCGGGCACTCGGAGGGGATCCGGGCGCCCGGGAGGCAAGTTTCATCCTATCGTATCGTCGCCACGTGGAGCTTGCTGGTTGGACCTGCCACGTCTCACCAGGGCGCCCGGAAGGGATCCGGGGCGCCCCAAGCCTTATATAAAAGGAGGGTCAGTGGTGAAGCTCAATACAACAACTCAGAATCCAATATTGTGCTGAAAAGCTTTCCGACTCAGTGCTGATTTTGTTTTAATTCTATTGTCGGTATTTTCTTTACCTGTCAATTCTTGTACTTAACTCTGTAATATTCGAATTGATAGTGATTGCCCATCGAAAGCGGTCAACGACCGCGGGCCTTGGAGTAGGAGTCGACACAGGCTCCGAACCAAGTAAAACCAAACTGTGTTAGCCTTGCCTTCTTACTTTGTCTTTACTTTTCCGCTACGCTTACTCGACGAAAGTTTTAATCGATATTCACCCCTCCCCCTCTATCGAACGCTTACGATCCAACAAGTGGTATCAGAGCAGGTACCGCTCTGATTTGGTGCAACCACGAATCAGGCAAAGGGGGTGCTTTTTTTTAAAAAAATTAGATATTGTTTGTTTTTTAAATAAAACCTTACGCCTTTCATTTTTTCCCTCCAAAACGGTTTTTGAAAAATACATCGCCATCTTTTCACCATTGTTTAGTATTTAAAAAATACTACATTTTCAAAATTTTGAAATAATATTTTTTTTCAAATATTTTATTAATATTTTATTAATATTTTAACAATATTTTATTATTTTTTTCGAAAATAATGAAATATTATTTTTTTCTAGCACTGCTAATCCAAGACCAAGTCTTGGGATTTTTTTTCCTGTTTCTCTATGTGGAAGAATAATGTCTCTTCAAGAAGGATGGAACCTTAACGAACCACCACCGTACGATCAAGATTTCAACTACTGGAGGCGAAGAATGGAATGTTTCTTAGGAAGTCTAAACTTTGACTATTGGCTGATATTGAGAAAACCTTTTTCAGAACTCAGAACTAAACATAAATGTAAGTAAAATTATTTGTAATGTTTTACCTAACAATGTTTTATGCAGACTAGAAAAGTACTAAGATGCACATGAGCTTTGGATCCAATTGATCAAACTTCACGAGGAGCCGATGAAGATCGAGGATCAAGTAAAAATCGAATTTGAACTCAGGTCAAATCCAATCGAAAAGCCTACTGAATTAGGAGTTGCACTCAAGGTTAGTGATATTTACCAAGACACTCCTGTTAATAGTAGTTTAAAAAATATGAGCATTGATTTGGTTATTTCTGAAAATATATGTGAAAATAGTATACATGACAATACTTGCATAAAACAAATATAATTAATTTAGAAAATACAAAAAATCTGGAAATAATTAATAAATCTAAAAATTTGAATTTAAACATAAACAAATTTGAAAATTCAAACAAAAAAGATGACAAGGTCAATATTGATCCGGATAAAATTAATAAATTGTTTAATCTAGATAATATTAATCTAGAAAGTCTTATTCAAACTCGAGATAATCTAATTAACAAAAAGTTAAATATTAAAACTTATCTAATAAATTCCACTAATTATATCAACTTAAAAGATAAAGAAAATATAAAGATAAACCCAAACACTCTGATAAAATCAAAAATAAGTTTAACAAACTTAAAATCAAATGTTAATGATAATCTATTAAATAAAGACAATTCAATTAACTTAATAAAATTAAAATTGAAAGAAAATTCAAATATTAAATACACTCTCTTAAAGAAAGATAATTTGACCAATTTAATTAATTCAAAATTAAAAACTTAACTATAATAAACCTAGAACTAAAAATTAAATCAACTACCAATAATTCAGGGGGATGCTCCAGAATAGTTGGCACCTCCAAAACTAATCTACCCGACAGGATAACCCTAACTAACCTACCCGACAGGGTAATTAGGACTAGTTAAAAAGGGTTTAAGTTTAACTTGAAAAATGGTACTGGTGAAGTTTTGGATGATAGTACGTTAGGGAAGCTTAGTCTATGCATGTCTAGGAAGATATGACTTCAACTTGGTGGATTTGCCTAAGTGGAACTAGCCGAAGCTACCCCTTACAAATCCTAACTAGTTAGACCAAGGTTTTGTATTAAGTTCAGTGGATAGGACTATTTGGAAAACCTCGAAGGCATGGTTACTCTAATGATGTCCAGGTGACTCACCATAGCCCAGAAGTTTATCCAGAGAACGCCAATTTGTTGAACCCAAAGCTAAACCTAAATCTAACACAAGTTAAAAACAAACCCTAAAATTGAACCTAATTTATCTCACAAAATTATAGGTTTCCCTGATTGAAAACATAGATCGGGTGAGATGACCAAGGACTTAAATTAAAATTAAGTTAAATTAAAATTAAATTAAATTAAAATTAAAACTAAAATTAAATTAAAATCAAAATTAAAAAAAATAAATTTAAAATTAGCATTAAAATTAAATTAAATTAAATTTAAATTTAAATTGAGTTAAATTAAAATTAAAATTAAGTTAAATTAAAATTAAAATTAAGTTAAATTAAAATTAAAATTAAGTTAAATTAAAGATAAAATTAAATTAAATTAAAATTAAATTAAAATCAAAATCAAAATTAAAATTGAAATTAAATTTTTTAACTTAAAAATTATTTTACAAACTTTTAAAACATATTTTAAAAACTTTTAAAACTTACTTTAAAAATTCTTTTTAAAACATTTAAAATTTATTTTAAAAATTATTTTAAAAGCTTTTAAAACTTACTTTAAAAATTCTTTTAAAAACTTTTAAAACGTATTTTAAAAATTATTTTATAAACTTTTAAAACTTACTTTAAAAATTCTTTTAAAAACTTCCGAAACTTATTTTAAAAATTATTTTAAAAACTTTTAAAACTTACTTTAAAAATTATTTTAAAATTTATTTTAAGAACTTTTAAAACTTATTTTAAAAATTATTTTAAAAACTTTTAAAACTTACTTTAAAAATTCTTTTAAAAACATTTAAAACTTATTTTAAAAATTATTTTAAAAACTTTTAAAACTTACTTTAAAAAATCTTTTAAAAACTTTTAAAACTTATTTTAAAAATTCTTTTAAAAATTTTAAAAATTTTTAAAACTTATTTTAAAAATTATTTTAAAAAATTTTAAAACTTACTTTAAAAATTCTTTTAAAAATTATTTTAGAAACTTTTAAAACTTATTTTAAAAATTATTTTAAAAACTTTTAAAACTTACTTTAAAAATTCTATTAAAAATTCTTTAAAAACTATTTTAAATTTCTTTAAAAATTATTTTAAAAATTCTTGAAAAACTATCTTAAAAATTCTTTAAAAATTATTTTAAAAATTATTTTAAAACTATTTTCAATATCCTTTAAATATATTTTAAAAATTCTTTAAAAACTATTTTAAAATTCTTTAAAAATTCTTTTAAAAATTCTTTAAAAACTATTTTAAAAATTCTTTAAAAACTATTTTAAAATTCTTTAAAATTATTTTAAAAATTCTTTTAAAAACTATTTTAAAACTTTTAAAAATCATTTTAAAAACTCTTTAAAAATTATTTTTAAAACTAAAAAAAAACATTTTAAAAACTCTTTTAAAAATTATTTTAAAAACTTTTAAAAATCATTTTAAAAATATTTTTTTAAATTATTTAAAAAAAAACTTTATCGTATCAATTATTTTCATAATTTTCTCTTTAATAATAAAATTTTTTCACTTTAAAAATTATTTTTTAGACTTTAAACTTATGTTTAAACATTATTTTAATCTTAAAATTATTTTTTAATTTAACTTAACTGAAAATTAAAACTTAAATTAAAACTTAATATTGAAATTACAATTAAAGTTAAAAAATTTTTAACTTAAACTTAAAATTAAACTTAAACTTAAACTTAAATTAAACACTAATATTAATTTAAATCTAAACTGAATCAAACGGATGTTAATTGCCATGAAATATATTATAAAAATCATTTTAAATTCATTTAAAACTTAGACACATATCTTAAAAACTCATTAAATTCCATTAACTTTAAACATAATTATGTATAACTTAATTGTTTAAGTCTAACTTTAGTTGAGAACTAAAATTAAACCTCACTTAATTGTGTTTAATAACTTTAACTTCATGCTAACTTCAAACTAAAATAATCCTACTTAAAAGGAAGTAAATAAAAAATAATAATAATTGTAACTAACACTTTCATTGACCAACTCAATCAATTAATACGAAATTTAAATTATTTCACTAAGTATTAAATTATTAAATCAAGTAAAAATTAATCAATAAATTATTGATAATGGTTAACTGTTATTGAATTAATAAAATTTTATCTTATTTTAAATTAATTATTGAATTTATCAAACTCAAAGAAACAGTTATACCAAGGATACAGAGATAATCATGTGTTATTAAATCTCCTAGAACACTTAGGTAGATAAATGTGTTAGGGCTTTAAAATTTAACACACTCAAACTTTAGCATTATATTAAGGGGGATAATAAAATAAGGAAGATTAATAAATTAAGGGAGAGTAATAAATTAAAGGAGTATCAAATTCAGGGGGAGATTTATTTTTTTTATCCCCTTAAGTGTCATTTTTTCACTTTAAAATAAATCTCTTTAGAAAATTCTACCTCAATTTATTTTTTAAAAAAATTTACTTTGAAAATCTTATATTAAATATTCTTAGCAAATATTTTCATAAGCCTTATTTTAAATGTCAGGTTTAGGGAGATGATTAAATCAATCTATTTCCATACTTAATACCAAAATTATTGTCTTTTCTTAAAAATTTTCTAAAACCTGATCTTTAGAAATCTAATTTGATAAATCTATTTTTGAAAACTAGCTTTTATAAAACTAAGTTTTTAAATTGGATTTTATAAACTAAGGTTTTGAAAACTAAATGTCACGCCCCAGGTAGTCCCTGCCAGAAGAAATTTCAGCATCTAGAATACATATATCTATACCTCGGCCACACACGGCCGGAACAATACACACAAATAGTAACAATCCACGCAGTTATATTCAACATTTCCACACAGATATAATATGAACAATCCACGCAATTATATAAATAAAGAACGATATAGAATCCTCGAAGATATATGTAAACCTCCTACTCCACTACAATGAAGAAAACAAATCTACGAAGAAATGAAGATATCCGCAGCGGAAAACCAAAAGTAGTAAACCCAATAGTTTGATATACAGTCCACAATACAAACCCACAACACATGTACATAAGATGCAAAAGCAAAACATAATTCGACAAAGAAAATTCTCACGATAAAGGGAGCTAGCGACTGGAATCTCTCCCGATGGCCTCAACCTGAAAAATAGTAACAACGGGGTGAGTTCAAAGAACTCAGTAGGTAAACCAATAGACATGTACAACAACATATAACCACTAGCAATATCCTAAGGTACAGTCTTCTAAACCATAGGATCTATAGTACAGTTTCCTAACAGTACAATCTACGGTACAATCTCCTAATAGTATAACAGATATGCATAGCTGAAATAAACCATAATATCCAGCAATAGGCATAAAGTACAGTCTATAGCAAGAATAATAACAAAAATACATAACTGAAATAAACTGTACTCACCTGCGAGGCTTGGGCAACTGACTGTGAACATACATAGATAAAAATATAGTTAGAGCAAATAAGCATGTATCCTGTATGCATGTCAACCATATGCAACCACCAAAATGCATCATCCAATATGCAACAATCACAATAAATGTAATCTGTGCATATGATGAAATATGACATGGTCACCCCTGTCAGCCAGTCAGCCATCTCACACACAATGGTGAGACCGAGTGGGTAGGGCTGTGACACCATGCACTCTGCCATCATCCAATATGCAACAATCACAATAAATGTAATCTGTGCATATGATGAAATATGACATGGTCACCCCTGTCAGCCAGTCAGCCATCTCACACACAATGGTGAGACCGAGTGGGTAGGGCTGTGACACCATGCACTCTGCCATCACTGCCCCTGAAGAGTGACCGAGTGAACGGGATGTTGTCGGAGTACACCTATCCTCCTACCTCAAACATAGTGAGGGAGCGCAATGCTCTCATCTCCCGGTACGCGATGACGGGGAGGGATCCCTGCCTGCTACCACGCTGCAGTCACACTACCCATGAGCGGACCAGCGGAGCACTACAGAGCTAACTACCACACACACCCTAGTGCTGTGCCACTACCCATGAGTGGACACGTTGTGTGCAGGCCCATGTAGCCGGCCGACGAGCTCAATAATAATGGAGTCGTCAATCACCCAGCATGCAATCATGCGATATGGTGCATGCGGCTACAATATGACGTACCTGAACAAAGCCTCCTCCATATATGTGCATGCCAAAAAGGTAAACACATATAAATATAACCATGATATACGCAGCATAGCTCCAACAACATATAACAAGTATCTACAGTAACTGATCCAGTGGAAATAACACTAAATGTATCTATCCATCTCCATAACATAAAAAACATAGCAAAAGGTAAAAATCATCCCATTCTAAAGTACATCAACTAACAGAAGAAGCATGTGATAGGTATCAACTAAGCTAAGACCAGGGAAGAAATAAATCTACCATCTACCACTAGTAATTATATATAAACTATACATATCATAAGACAGTATCAAAAGATAAGTCAAAGGGTACCCGCCTCAAATAGAAGGTACAACCTAGTCCTAATCCAATATCGAGATGCTCGTCTCGAATCAGAGTCCTGTGTAAATAAATACATTTACTTTTATTTAGCTAGAATACAAACAAATAGCTAAATAAATCTTAAATAGGAATTTAGGAACAAACCCTAAACCATATCCCACAACTTTTCTAACGGTTAATTAGGGATAGTTTCCTAATCCCTAATCAACCATTAGATTAGCAAATCAAACCTAAATCCATATAACCTAATTAATCTACACAACCTAATGATAATTAATTATCAATAGGTATCAAGATCATACCTAATCATCTAACACATAATCTAACAAATATCCAAATTCGAAACATGATCTATAACATGCTCCAACTAAAATTCATTTCAAACCTAACCCTAAATCAAAACTACACATGTATCACAATCCTACACATACCTCAATTCCCAGCTGAACAAGGTGTTGTAACAAAGAACACTGAGGTATGGGTGACTGCCGAACCAAACTGAGCTGGCTGGATGAGGTGCCTGCCGAAACCAAAGACACCACAGCAAGAACCAAAACAGATCCTCACCTTGCTGGATCAGAAAACCCACAGCAACCTCTGCTGGAGTTCTTCCCCAATTCAACCGAGACCTCAATTAGTAGCAACATAGAAGGGATCCAAGATCACCTTCACAGAACCTCCCCTCCCTAGATCGGATCAAGATGAGGAAATCACAATTCAACACAAAATAACACCCAATCAACCGAAATCCGACGACACCTTACCTTCAATTGGTTGTCTCCAGAAAATGTCGCCCTATCCAATCTGTGAAGCAACGTACCAGGGATCCTTCTGCCCCCAAATCAACAAGAACGAGGATTGGATCCAAGATCTGACCTAGGATCGCCGACCATTAGAGAGAAAGAGAGCAGGATCGAGGAAGAACTCGAAGCTAGGGCACAAATCCAAGAAATAGAAGGAATAAGGTTCGGATTACTTACCCTTGAAGCCCTAAACACTGTATTGCCGATGATCGGCCGCCGGATTTGTTGAACAGAGACTCCTCAGCCGATGAAGACCTAGAGCCCGCTGGTTTCCGTCGAGATCCGGCGATGAGCTCCTCAGGATTGGCGATGAAGGCGAGAGAAACCAAGGGTTCGTCTTCGAGCAAAGGATAAATCAGAGAAGGAGAGGAAGGAAGGGGTTTCGAGTCGGGGAAGAGAGGAAGCAGGGTTCGGGTCGGGTGGTTCGGCGATTTGGGAAAGGAAATTAGAAAAATAAAGGAATTTATATAATCAAACATTTCCTCTCTTAAACAGGTATCCCAAACAGGCTTTATCCGTGCCCGAAATTAATCCCCTCAAAACCCGTCGTACGAGCTCCGAAAAATTCCCAGAAAATTTCTAAAAATTCCAGAAAAAATTTATAAGGCTATTTCTGAAATAACCCTATTTATTAAATTTTTTCCGAGATCTCACACTAAATCTTTTACAAACTTAGTGTTGAAAAATAAATTTTAATTAGCTTTGAAAAGTATATTTTTCAAACTTAGTCTTAAATTTTTTTTTAAACTTATGTTTTGAATATTTTTTATATAACTCTATTGTTAAAAACTAGTTTTTTTTAAAAGTAAGGATTTAAATTGGATTTTATAAACTAAGGGTTTAGTTTTGAAAAAGTAGATTTTCAAACTTAATTTTGAAATCTTGATTTTGAAAACTCATGTTTGTAAAGAATTCCAAGTTGAAACTTATTTTGAAAATTCAATTTCTTGAAACTTGGATACTTATATTTGAAAATTAGACTTATACTTAAAAATTAGCTTTAAATTTTTTTTTTTTGCAAATTCATTTAATTTTGCAAAAATTACCCTTAAAAAATTACTCAAAATATACTAAGTTATGTTGCTAAATTAGTTATTTTTCAAAACTTAGTTATGTTACAAAAGTTAAATTACTATGTGGTAAAATTTAAAACTCCCCCAAGTTAACTTGACATTATTTCCTACATTTCTTTATGTATTCTATATTTTTTAATGTTTTAATTATATCCTTGTTTGATGAATGCCAAAGGGGGAGGGATAGGTGGTTAAGTTAGAAAATCAAAATAAGAAAAAACTAACTTAGACCTCATGCTAGAACAAAATGTTTAACCTTTTTTTCTCGCATATTTTTACTAACTTAACCAGGTTGTCATTCCATCAAAAAGGGGGAGATTGTTGGTGCGGTTAGCACTAACGGTCTAACTCAGGTTTGGATGAATGATAAATCAGGTTAAGTTAGGTTTGTCGTGATCTAACACTCTGACCGAGGGTGCAGGATAAGTCTAGACAGGTCGACGGGCTGACCGGATGTCTGACACGAAGTCCAAGCGGGTCGACGGGCTAACCGGACGCTTGGCAAGAAGTCCAGCTAGGTCGACGGGCTGACCGGATAGCTGGCGAGAAGTATGAGCGGGTCGACGGGCTGACCAGACGCTTGGCGAGAAGTCCAGCTAGGTCGACGGGCTGACCGGATAGCTAGCGAGAAGTCCAGACGGGTCGAAGGGCTGACCGGATGTCTGGTAGGTGAGTAAAAGTAAGTCACTGGAAGGGAGTGACTGTGAGGACGCGTTACCGGGAAGGGAACATTAGGCATCGATCCGGCTTAGATCCATTTCGGATATCTAAGTCGAGATCGTGACTAGATTTCAGTCTCGGAAAGACGGAATCTAAGTCATACTCTTTTTGTTAAACTATAAACTGAGCTAACACTTTGTTTTGCAGGAAATTCATTATATTTGTCTCGGACTAACCTTGTCTTGCAGGAGAAAGGACCTGTTCTGGAGAAAGGTGGTCCGGGCGCCCGGAGGGGATCCGGGCGCCCGGAAGGGATCCGGGCGCCCGGGAGGTAAGTTTCATCCTATCGTATCGTCGCCACGTGGAGCTCACTGGTTGGACCTACCACGTCTCACCAGGGCACCCGGAAGGGATCCGAGGTGCCCCGAAGGGATCCGAGGCACCCCGAGCCTCATATAAAAGGAGGGTCAAGGGTGAAGCTCAATACGACAACTCAGAATCTAAGATCTGCTGCTCTGTGCTCTTGCGACGCCACGAAAAGCTTTCCGACTCAGTGCTGGTTTTCTTTTAATTCTATTGTCGGTATTTTCTTTACCTGTCAATTCTTGTACTTAACTTTGTAATATTCGAATTGATAGTAATTGCCCATCGAAAGCGGTCAATGACCGCGGGCCTTGGAGTAGGAGTCGACACAGGCTCCGAACCAAGTAAAACCGAACTATGTTAGCCTTGCCTTCTTACTTTGTCTTTACTTTTCTACTGCGCTTACTCGACGAAAGTTTTAATCGATATTCATGTAACGACCCAACTTTCCCTATTTCTAGTTTTAAATGTCCTTAAAAATATTTGGAAATACTTTTAAAATATTCTAATGTTTTTTATAAATTTTTAGAGTATTTTTATGTAATTTTTGGAGGTCGTTTGGTATTTTTGCTAAACGAAGGAAGTTTTGATAAAAAAATTATCAAAGCCGAGATTCGAACCGTGGACCTCGAACCTGAACTGAGCCTTAACCGAATCTAGCTAGCCAACTGTTCCAGCGGGTGTTTCTTATTAAAGAAGGAGAAATATTCTATTTAAGCAGTAGTTAATGAATAGGGAATAAATAGGAAGAAAAAATGGTTGCAGCCGAGACTCGAACCCGCGAGCTGCGCCTTAAGCAGAACGCAGCCAACCAACTGTGCCAGCGGGTTTTGTTAATTAAGGAAAGGGTGAATAATATTTAAGGTATAGTAATTATTAAAAAACCCTAGTTATAAGAAAAGGTTTAGTTTTTCTTTTCTCCCGAAACCTAATTCCGTTTCTCCCTTCTCTGTCGCGGCGTGTCGCTGTTCTCTGCTCGGGCGGAAACACAGTGGAGGCTAGGGCTTCACTCCGGCGGTCGGTGGAGGGGGTTTTTCGAGAGATTTCTTCATCTTCACAATCCTCTCGGCAAGGATAACACGTAGGCGCAAGAAGTGGCCGGAAAACTCGAGTTATCCGAACCCTAGAAGTTCTCTTCTCGGTTGTAAGTTCAAGAAAGCATGGTAAGTACTACTCACCTGTGGTAGGAGTAGTTTCGAACTTGTTTTTCTTCTTGAATCCGAAACATGCTATAAAGATTTTGGCTTTGGGTGTTCTGCCGTGGGTTTCAAAGAGGGACCAAGAACTGGTTTAGTTTAATTGAGCATGTAGGATAGTGTTTGCGCTGAATCTAAGCTTGCTAGGGATCAAGTTTTTATTTCTCCTTGTTTTTGAATCCGCCGTGACCTAGGGATGAGTTCAAAGTTTTTGCCGTGGCCTTCAGGAAGGAGAAAGGGCTTAATGGATTTAGCCTTGATTGATGATGCTTTAGCTTCTATTGATTCTGTAATTTCTGGACAGATATATTGGCTTGGGTTATTTCCTTTATGCTGCCGTGAGTTGATTAAGAAGAGGAGAAGGGATTTAAATTGTCATAGCAATCACCCCTTTTAATAGCATGTGCTTAACAGAAATCTGCCAATGCATTTCTTAACAGAATAGTTGACTTCCTTTGCTACCGTATCAAGCTTTGCATAGGTGTAAACTTCAGCAGATTATAGCCTTGTTATAAGGATTCGGAGTTAGCTTATTTTGCTACCTTATCTATCATTCCAGTGTTTAGTTTCCTTTGCATTTCAACATGCAATTCAGTTCTAGAATTTCATAGCTTTGCTCTATTTTATAACATGCTTAGAGAGTTCAGACTTGTTTTCCTTTTATTTAGTTAGAATGGGTTTAGCATTTCCCTTGCTAATTAGAAGGGCAAGAACAACCCTTTATGTAGTTAGAATGAGTTTAGCATTTTCCTTGCTACTCAGAAAGGCAAGAACAACCTTCATTTAAAGTATGTAGTGTTAGTTTCTTGAATTTTTTGAACATGAACAACTATTAAGCTTATATTGTAGTTTGATTTGCTTGCTTTATTTTTATAGCATGCTCAGTTAGTTGCAATTCTCTACTTGTTAGATACACTTGCAGTATTTGAATAGCATGAGCAGTATTGAATTATAATTTAGTTTCTAGTTTCTTGTTTTGATACATATACATATATGTGCTAGTTAGCTTTTAATAGCTCTTTAATCTGAAGCATATAGTTAGTTGTTTTTGTTATTTTAATAAGATGAATAGCCATGTATTTTAGTGGAATAATTATGTGCCCTATTAAACCTTTTGAGGATTATGGGTAACTACAAGTAAGAAAAGACCAAGGTCTAGTTAGAAAAGATTACAAGTAAATTAAAGTAAGAGGCTAGTACCCGACTTCCAAGGTTGTCGTTAAACAAATCCAGGTGACCAATTCTAAGGTCTTGGCCCTGGTAAGACCAAGGTCTTTATCCTCATAGGACTGAAGGCTCGCTACCTCAGTCACTATTAGAGAGCGCGCATAAGATGGTACTAAGCCTGGGCCCAAGAAAGAAAAGAAAGAGAAGAAGAAAGTTAAATATTAATTTAAAGTATAAGGCTAAGTAAATAAAACAAGTATCATCTATGTTTAGAACTAGCAAAGTTTAGCTCTTTTAATTCTAAGCATACCGTATTAGTTTTCATTTACTTTCCTTATGAGTTTGTTGAGCATGATTAGCTTTATTTTTAGCATCCAGATTTATTCTTGTATATCATGAGTATGTAGTTTATTTTAGTGCTATGCTATTAGATGAGCATGTTTAGCCTTTTCTTTTTAGCATTTCAGTTTTAGTATCCTTTGCATCTTATGCACTTTCGAGTTTTTGTGAGATAGATTAGTACTTACTAAGCGTTTTGCTTATAGATTTATTTTCCTCCTACTGCAGATAAAGGAAAAGCTAAAGTATACGAAGGAAGGCGACAAGGAGATGCATGAGGGGTGTGTGATGTCAGGACTATGGGAGAGATCTGGGAACGTTATTAAGTTATTTGAGCTTTGGTGAAAACATTTGAGACTGTATCATTTATTCTAGGTCCTTGAGATTATCTTTGGGTTCTAGATTGCATGCTATGATGTAATTGTTAGTAAGTTAATACTTGAGCTTGTGATGTACATAGTTTTGATATGTTTCTGTTAGTATAGTTATGTTATAAATGCATGTGATGTATGTATTGGATTTTAGTCCGCTGAACAGCAGATACTCTGCCAGAATTTTAAGTTTTCTAGAAACATTTAGTACAGCTTACTACACTAGTGTTTTAAAAAAATTACTACGTGAGTTGTTTGATATATGTTCCAGCCGCCTGTGGCTGATGTATATAGTGTTTGTATCTCAGTTTAAGGTCACCGGTATAGGGGAGACTCTGTCGAAATTTTTCGGTAGGGATTCCTCGTGGTTTCGATCACACCGGTTAAGTAGAGTTAGTAGTTAAATAATGATCATCCTTAGAGTGTAGTAGTAGTAAGAAGGGTGGTCGTTACAATTCACCCCCCTCCTCTATCGAACGCTTACGATCCAACAAGGCTAACTGCCTTTATGCTCGGGTGGGCTTTGCCCGGTCGAGCGTATATGAGCACGTGGGTGCTAACTCGGCTTGCGGTCGGTCGGTAATATGCTATAAACCATACATAAGACTAAATATCTTTATGCTCGGGCGAACTTTACCCAACCGAGCATATATGAACGAGCACATGAGTGCTCGCTTGGCCTGCGGCCGGCCGATAATATGCTAGAAATCATACATAAAGCTAACTACCTTTATGCTCGAGTGGGCTTTGCCCGGTCGAGAATATATGAGTACGTGGGTGCTAACTCGGCTTGTGGTCGATCGGTAATATGCTAGAAACCATACATAAGGCTAAATGTTTTTATGCTCGAGTGGACTTTGCCCAACCGAGCATATATGAATGAGCACATGAGTGCTCGCTTGGCTTGCGGTCGACTGATAATATGCTAGAAATCATACATAAAGCTAACTGCCTTTATGCGCATGCAGGCTTTGCCCGACCGAGCATATATGAGCACGTGGGTGCTCACTCGGCCTGCGATCGACCTGTAATATGCTAGAAATCATACATAAGGCTAAATATCTTTATGTTCGGGCGAGCTTTGCCCGACCGAGCATATATGACCACATGAGTGTTCGCTCGACCTGTGGTCGGCCGGTAATATATCTTTCCTATCTTTCTGGACTTAAATCCCTCCTTCACTTGCTCAACCCATCTAACATAACCCGTATCACTAGTCTCCCCTTCAAGTCTAGTTAAAGGAGGTGCAGCCGACTAACTATACCTAAGTCTATTTATGTCCCTTTTAACATTTACTACAGTGATCCCGTGTTACCCTCTATAATGATCCCGTGATAGCCTCTACAGTGATCCCGTGACACCTTTAGTGCATATCTTGTAAGCAAGTTAAATAGACGTGTGATCCTAACTTCTGCAATATCAACCTTTACTCTTTCTTGCTTCACTCTCCCCTAAAGATTTTACTAAGAGTCATGGCTTCATATCTTCCCCTCTAGGATCAACTATTATCTGAGAAGGAAAAGTCTTTGACTAAGGCTAAGCAAGCCTTAGATCTACATCATTCGCATTAATGAGAGCTAGAGGTACATTTGCTAGTCGCTCAATTTCAAGTTCGGTCGGAAGTGGCATTGAGGGACAAAGCTTATTTGGATTTAAAGCAAAAAACTAAAGAGTTGGTTGATCTAAAAGCTCAGCACACTTTAGAGATAACCATTTTAACCAAGAAGGTTCGTGTAGACGGTTTATTGATATCACAATAATAACAAGACTTAGACCAATAGAAGGCTAAGGTGAATTTTATACAAGCTGAGTTGGATCAACCCAAATCAGAGATAGCTTCCAAGTCACAGGTCCGAGAGGGTGAATCACACAAGCGTAAGAGGACATGACGAACTTCTCCCTTTTGTTTAGGCTGTCATTCTATTACACGCCCATACCTTGGATGGGAAGAACAATCTGGTACCTCTAGGGAGTGGGATAAGTAGAAGATTATTTCTTTGCCAACACGACTACCCAAATAAAAGTTAAATTCCGTTGGATGACAAATTTTCCTATTGGCAATAGTACCGGGCAAAATATTCCTGATCTTATGAAAATTTATTTTCATTCCATAGAACGTGATAATGAGTTGGCTTACCCATCCCCTGTATTCCCAAAATTTGTTCAAGTTATCATTCTACTACACGACCGTACTTAGGGTGGGAAGAACAATATGGTAGTTCCAGGGAGTGAGACAGGTGGAAAGTTATTTGCACACTGTATCCATCCATAGGAGTTTTCTAAAATCTAAGAGTTATGACTATATTTCTAATGATAATGTAAAATTCTATATCTATGTTTGATTATGCTATTTACCTTGCTAAGTGTTTCTTGTGGTTGGTCACGTGAGGATTGGTCGAATGAGGGGTCCCATGTGTACGTCCGAACAAATACGAGTTCGACCAGACTTTGGGGTTCCTTTCTACACACATGGTTGGGATTATAATTGGTCGAAGTCTCTTTCCTGTTTACAAATTTTATTTATTCATCTATATTTTAAGATTCGTGTGATTTTTCAAAGTGGTCTCTGTTGGTGCAATCGACCTCTAAGATTTCGATGTTTGACAATATACCTAAGTTTGGTTAATTTGACCAAGGGTTTACCCAAATAAAACTTAATGCTCGGGAGAGAGAAGTCTAGTCAGGACTAGATGACTAGCAAAGGTTTGTCCTAACTAAAGGTTAGGCAAAGTGGAAGTCCTGGTGAGTGAAGCCAGACCTTAGTGAGTGAAGCTAGATGGTGGAAGGCCTGGTGAGTGAAGCCGGGCCCTAGTGAGTGAAGTTAGGTGGTGGAAGTCCCGGTGAGTGAAGCCGGGCCCTAGTGAGTGAAGCTAGGTGGTGGAAGTCCCGGTGAGTGAAGTCGGGCAATGAAAGTCCTAGTGAGTGAAGCTAGGCAACCCTAGGGAGGTAAACCTAGGTTATATGTGACTGATTGGTTTCTAGTCGACCACGTGCGGTCGACCGGACCAGCGAATCTTAAATTCTGTTAACACTATTTTACTGTATTGTTTTATCTATTGTGCTAACTCAGTGTTGCAGGGAAGTCTAGCTAGGTCAACGAGCTGACTTGATAGCTGACACGAAGTCCAAACGGGTCGACGGGCTGACCGGACGTCTGACAGGTAAGTTAAGGTAAGTCATTGGAGGGGAGTGACTTGGTGAGGACGCGATTCCAGTTAGGGAACTTAGGCGTCGATCCAACTTAGAACCATTTCAAAAATCTAAGTTGAGTTCGTGACTAGATTCTGGTCTCGAGGAGATAGAATCTAATTACTACTCTGTTTGATTATAAATTATTCTAACTTTTGTTTTGTAGGGTAGTTTAACCTTTATTTTGCCTCGGACTAACATTTTCTTGCAGGAGAAGGAATTTCTAGAAAATGGTAGTCCAGACGCCAGAAGGCAAAAATTATCTTGTCATAGATTTAGAGCGCACTGATTGGCCAGACCTACGTCACGGTCCGGGTGCCCGGAGCATGTCTATAAAAGAAGTCCTCCACAGAGCATCACAATAATAACTTCTGCTATGATTGCTCTACTGCGCACTACTCCTGCGACGCTATGAAGCTCTTCCGACAACCTGTGTCTCAAGTTCTTATTGTTGTTGTCGGTATTTCTTTTTATATAATTCTTGTACTCAATCGTATAATAGTTTACAAATTATTAGTGATTGCCCAACAAAAGCACTCAACGAGTATAGGCCTTGGAGTAGGAGTTGATGAAGACTCCGAACCAAGTAAAATTGGTTTGTGTTAGCGTTGTGCTTTTTCCGCTGCGTACTCTAATTTGATAACAAATTTTGGATTGCTATTCAACCCCCTCTAGCGACTTTCACGATCCAACAAATGATATCAGAGAAGGTACCACTCTGATTTAGTGCAACCACCAGTCAGGAAAAGGGGGTAATTTTCCTTTTCATTTTTTTTAGTTTTTCTACATAATCCAAATTGGTAGAATTACCTTTTTGGAAAGTTCTTTTTTTGTAGCAACTTAATCTAAATTGGTGCAACACCAATTCAGTCGTAATATTTTCTTTCTTCTTTCTCCCACACTACTTACCCAAGACAAAGTTTTGGAATTTGTTTATTGTCTATATTTTTTTTGCAAGTATACCAATGTCTATTCAAGAAGGACGGAGCATCCACAAACGACCACCATACGATCAAGACAATTTCAACTACTAGAGGCGAGGAATGGAATGGTTCTTAGGAAGTCTTAACTTTGATAATTTACTGATATTGAGAAAGCCTTGTCGGGACTTAGAACTAAACAAAAATGTAAGTAAACTTATTTGTAATATTTTACCTAACAATGTTTTGTGTAGACTAGAAAAGTACAAGAATGCACATGAGCTTTGGACCTAGTTGATCAAGCTACACGAGGAACCAATAGAGCTAGATGAACAGGTTGAACTCGAGCTTAGATCAGAGTCTGAATCCCCAGAGTCATCCTCAGAATCAGATCAAACTAGCTTTATGGCTTTAATGGCACAAGAGGAGGTAGGAGGATCTAAATCAGAACAAAATTCGGAATTTGAATCTGAGACGATGATGGATGAGGAGAATCCAAACGAGGATTCTAAAGGTAAAGTTGTGAATTCAAAATTCAAATATCATATAATATGTTTTGAATGCAGTGAAAGAGGGCACTACAAAAGTAAGTGCCCCACCTATAAGACTCGAACCATACAACCAGAGGTAAAGGAGAAGTCGACACCTTAAGTTCAAAAATGGAAGGGGCATATCCAATGCTTCAATTGCAAAAAGATGGGTCACTACAAACTTCAATGCCCAGAAAGAAGACCCAAGGATCCAAGGCGAGTAAAGGTTAGTAAGTTTACAATACATGACAATCCAAATTTTTCTACGCATGTTAGTAAATTAAATAATCATCATTGCTCTAGTTTGGATTTACCTCAACAATTAGATATGCATGCTCAACCAAATAAATTAACTAATAAAAATCTAAACAATAATTTAGAAAATAATTCTTTAATCTTTAAAATTTTATATTCAAGGTTCATGAAATTAGAAAAACAAATCAATTTTTTGGAAAACAAAATTCATAAACAAGAAAAGATAATTACCAAATTATTAAATCTAGACTTTGTTGGTGCAAGTTGCACCAGAATCAAACCTAAGTTTTGATGTTGTCAAAGGTTCAAGTTAAGTCTTGTTGTGATCTAACAAGTTGACTGAGTGTGCAGGCTGTTTACTCAACCGAAAAGACCTAGTTGGAGGCTAGGCAGGAGAAATCTTAGCAGATCATGGAACGCAGGTGCAAGTCCAAGTGGGTCGAGGGGACCCGAAGCTTGGTGGTGCGATCGAGAGGTCTAGAGGACCGAAGTTCAAGGAAAAAGTCCTGGCGAGCCGATCAAATCTAAGTAAAAAGTCCAAATTAGATCTAGAGGATCTAAGTTTGGCAGGTAGGTTGAGGTAAACAACTGGAGGAGCGACAGTGAGGTCGGGTTCCCGTAACAACCTTAGGTCGCTGATCCAACTGAAGAAACTGGGAAGGTTTTCAAGTTGAGATCAAGACAACTCTACTGTCTTTTATATTGCTCATGCATTATAATTGTGCTAACATTTGTTTTGCAGGATGTTTTGCTTAACACTATTTTGTAGGTCAGGCACGATCGGTCGACCGAACAGGAGGATCAGTCGACCGAACCAGGTCAACTCAAAGCAGTTATCAGACCAGAACAGATCAGAGTCTGATCAAGGCTTGATCGGTCAATCGAACAATAAGTTCGGTCGACTGAACCAGTTTGACTCAACATAGGTCAACTCATCAGCAACGATCAGAAGCAAAAGGAAAAAATCTCTGATCGGTCGACCGAACCCATGGATCAGTCGACCGATCCAATCAACATTAAAGACGCATTAAATAAAGATCTCATCAGATTTCGACGAATAGGGAAAGAGCTTATTCGGTTGACTGAAAAGATGGATCGGTCGATCGAACTATTTAAGACGAGTTAATGTAGAATATCGAGCCAGTGTCAAATTCCAGCCAGGAAGGAGAGGAGCGTGTTCAGTCAACCGAACAGGAGGATTGGTCGACCGAACATCCAGTACACCTATAAAAGGAGGCTCGAAGTCTGAGGTATAATAACACTTCTGATCATCTTAAAAGCTCTTCTTTGCATACGGATCATGCTACACGTCTACATCAGCTTAGCAAGCCACTCCGTCTGGAAGTACCGACCAATCAACATTCTACGCGTACTACTATCGGTATAATTTTTGTATTGCACTTAATTTTAAATAAGATAGTAGGGTTGTTACTATCTTATACCTTTTGTATCTTTATGATCTGCTTCTTTCTGAAGGTTTTAGAAAGAAGGGTTATAGTGTTTGGCCATCGGTGCGGTCAAGGACCGCAGGCCTTTGAGTAGGAGTCGAGCTAGGCTCCGAACGAAGTAAACGATCTTGTCTCTTTTTACTTTCCGCTGTGCACGACTTTATTTTTAAAAAGGAAAAGAAAAGTTTTTTAAAGCGTGATATTCACCCCCCCCTATCGCTCTTATTCGATCTATCAATTGGTATCAGAGCCTCGTTAGCTCTGAAAGTTCTTAATCGATTTTCAAAGCATTTTTAAAAAACTTTGTCTTTTTCTTATCTTTATTTTTTCAAGCACTACTAATCCCAAGATAAAAGTCTTGGAAATATTTTTTAAGTCTTTTCTTGCAAGGATGTTGAACTCATATCAAGAAGGTTACAGTACTGCCCGACCTCCACTATTCAAAGGAGAAAATTTCAATTATTGGAAGAATAGAATGGAGTATTACTTGAAGTCCGACATCGAACTCTGGTTCACGATCTTGAAAGGCTATACTCCCCCAACAAAAGATGGAACGCTTCTTGAACCTGAAGATTGGACTCCCCCAGTGATCAAGAAGGCGCAATTGAACTACAAGGCGATCAACACCATTCAGTGAGGGCTTACTATAGAGGAGTTGAACCGAGTCAGCCCCTACGATAACGCCAAAGAACTGTGGGACTCTCTAGTCAAACTACACGAAGGGATCGACGAATCGAAGGTAAATAAATGAGACTTACTCTTAAATAATTTATTTAATATAAAAATGGTTCCTGGAGAGACGGCCTCGCAACTACATGCTCGACTGAAGGACATACTTAATGGCCTCCACCTGATCGGACATAACCTGGAAAACCGTGACACGATAAGGTACGCTTTAAATTCTTTTTCGAGGAATGCTTTGTGGGCATCAATTGTAGATGTATACAAAGTCATCAAGGATCTTTCAATTCTTAAGTTAGACGAGTTATTCTGTGAATTGGAATTACATGAACAATCTAATGTAAGCCATGTCGAGAAAGGTGTAGCTTTGTATGTAGGTCCAAGCAAGGAAACTAAAACAAGAACAAAGATTGAGTCTGAAAGTGAGTCAGATTCTGACTCAACGAACGAAGAAGAATTAGTCAACATGGTCCGAAGACTGTTGACAAAGAAGAAATTCAGAAGAAGTGCCAAGAAGACACCGCTTGTAACACCCATAGGGTTCCTAGCAATTTCATATATTTTTGCCATGGTTAAAATATAGGCCTTATGTGAATATTAGCAAAAAAGAAAATAAAATAGAATTAAAAGAGGAATGCTTTTTCGAGGAATGCTTTGTGACATTAATTGTAGATGTGTACAAAGTCATCAAGGATCTTTCAATTCTTAAGTTAGATGAGTTATTCTGTGAATTGGAATTACACGAACAATCTAATGTAAGCCATGTCGAGAAAGGTGTAGCTTTGTATGTAGGTCCAAGCAAGGAAACTAAAACAAGAACAAAGATTGAGTCTGAAAGTGAGTCAGATTCTGACTCAACAAATGAAGAAGAATTAGTCAACATGGTCCGAAGACTGTTGACAAAGAAGAAATTCAGAAGAAGTGCCAAGAAGACACCGCTTGTAACACCCATAGAGTTCCTAGCAATTTCATATATTTTTGCCATGGTTAAAATATAGGCCTTATGTGAATATTAGCAAAAAAGAAAATAAAATAGAATTAAAAGAGGCAAGATCAAGGCGTGAACCTTGAACCTCTTACTAGATACATGTATGTGATAACCAATAGACCAAGAGGAGATATTGTTAGAAAGAGAAGGGACAATATAGTTAAGAGTAAGAAAAGGTTTCTCTTATTTAGAAGGAGAAGTTGGAGTTGCCTTCTTCCTCTCAAATGAAATGATGATTCTTGCTTTCTCATTTTATTAAGGGATGAGTTAAAGAAAAGAGAAGGAAAAAACCCATTTTCCCTTCTTCTTTTCAATTGGAATAAAAAGAGAAAATGAATGAAAATCTTCATTTTGCTCTCTTCCTCCTCTCCACCGAAACCCCTCTCCTCTCCCTCACCATTGTCGAACCAAGCAAGAAGCAAGCTCTCTAGGAAAAACTTCACAACCAAGGACTTCTTCTTCTAGGAAATTAAGCGAGAGGATGTGAGTATCCCCTTACTGCAGTACAAGTAGTTATCGATTGTTGTATGTAAATGTTATTGAAACCGTAAAAACTTTCTTGCATGTTTCGGCCAAGATAAAGACTTGTGGTCACTTAGGGTTAGCAAATTTATGAGTTATGCATGATGTTGTAACCAAAAAGTCTAGAATCTCACCTTGGAAGTTTCGGCCAAGATAGAAAAATGGGGTCTAGAGTAAAGTTTTTAAATGACAAACATGCTTGTTTATGCTCCTTCATGATATAGGATCTCTCATGTGTTAATAGCTTAGTTTTCCATGCTCCATGTTGTATAAAAAAATATGAAAACCCTAACTTGATGTTTCGGCCAAGATTCATCATAGAGTCTAGGGCATAGTTTTGAAAAGGAAACATGTTTGTTTATGCTCCTTTATGATGAAAGATTTTATATGTGATAGCTTAGATTCATGCTCCATGTTGTATAAAAAATATATATATAAGGGAACCCTAGTTTCAAGATTCGGCCAAGAATAGAAATGAAGTTTAGAGCAAAGTTTTTAAATGACAAACATGCTTGTTTATGCTCCTTCATGATATAGGATCTCTCATGTGTTAATAGCTTAGTTTTCCATGCTCCATGTTGTATAAAAATATGAAAACCCTAACTTGATGTTTCAGCCAAGATTCATCATAGAGTCTAGGGCATAGTTTTGAAAAGGAAACATGTTTGTTTATGCTCCTTTATGATGAAAGATTTTATATGTGATAGCTTAGATTCATGCTCCATGTTGTATAAAAAAAAAATATAAGGGAACCCTAGTCTCAAGTTACGGCCAAGAATAGAAATGAAGTTTAGAGCAAAGTTTTCAAATGATAACATGCTTGTTTATGCTCCTTCATGATATATGATCTCTCATGTGTTGATAGCCTAGGTTTCCATGCTATGTGTTGGAAAAAAAATTATATAAACACTAGTCTAAAGTTTCGGCCAAGATGGGATGTGAAGCTTAGGGAAAGAAGAAATTTTTAACTTAATCATACATGTTTGTGCTTATTCATGAGGTATGATATCTTGTATGTGGTTAGGTTAAGTCATTATGCTACATGTTGTATTAGAGGGAATGGAACCCTACTTATAGGTTTCGGCCAACATAGAATGTAAAGCCTAGAACAAAGTTTTTGAAACCTAATTATGCTTAGTTATGTTCTTACATGATGTATGTAACGACCACTCTTCTTACTACTACTACTCTCTAAGAGTAACCGTTACTTATCTACTAACTTTACTTAACCGGTATGATTAAAAACCACATGGAAACCCTACCGAAAAATTTCGGCAGAGTCTCCCCTGTACCGGTGACCTTAAACTGATATACAAACACTATATACATAGCCACAGGCGGCTGGAACAGATAAAAAACTCTCACGCAGTTATATAAGTGTCAAAACCAAAAGAAAACAATACCACAAATCATCGCACAAGAACACAATTCATCTACTATGTCCTAATCACATCAAAATAACATATACTGTCTCAAATACTTCTAACATAGCAAAAGAAAAAGAAAACTAAAGGAAACTCCTTCCTAGTCCCAAGGCTTCCATAGTCCTGGCATCACACATCCTTCGACCACCTCCATGTCACCTTCCTTTCTATATCTTTTCCTTTCCTGTATCTGCAGTAAGAGGAAATGCAATCTATAAGCAAAATGCTTAGTAAGCACTATCTAACTCACAAAATCTCGATATGCATGAGAATATACTGAAATCTAAAACTAAATGCTCAAAAGGAAATCTACTCATGCTCATCTACTAGTGAAAGAAACATACTGAAAGGCTAAACATGTAAAGTAAATCTATACAATCATGCTAGCATAAAGAACTAAACTTACTGAATTCTAAACACCTTCTGAATCTTATTTTACTTGCTTAAAGACTAATTCTTTAATACTTATGTGAAACTTATTTTACTTGTTCAAAAAAAACTTATACTTATAATACTTCAAAATAATAATCAACTTCTTCTTGGGCCCTGGCAACTGTACTTACTTTGCGCGCATCCCTAACTTGACCTGAGGTAGCTTGTCCCGAATCTAGTAGGGTATACTAGGTTATCTGAACCTAGGGACGACTATGGGAGCCCAACCCAAGGACAACTGAGAGTCCAACACAGTGCCACTGATAAATGTAAAATACTTGTTATCTTTTAATACTTCTAATATATAATGCCTTGGCATTTTAATAAGCACCTTGGGTGCCAAAATCCCTAAAGTCTTGACTTTGGGATCTACTTAAGCCTTAGCCTTTTATTTTCTTTTCTTTATCTTTCTTATACTTTTCTTAAACTCAAAATACTGTTAGGGTATTTTTAAATATGCATCTATAAGTGAAATCAACTAGGTAACACACAATCATGCATATTTAATGTAACACCCCAAATTTCATGATTTGGAGTCCTAAAAGACCTTATTAAAATCTAGAAATGCTATAGAAATATTCTAGAGATTTTTAGGAATTTTTAGAGTATTTTTATGAAATTTTTGGAGTTCGTTTGGTATTTTTACCAAGAGGAAAAAGAGAAAAAAAAAAGAGAAAAAGAATATGTTGAAGTCAGGTTTTGAACCCAAGACCTCGGGCTTGACCCGAGCCTTAACCGAACTCAGACAACCAACTGAGCTAAGCAAGTTTTGTTATAATATAAGGGAATTATATGTAGTTAAGTAGTTGTAAGAAATGGAATTAAAATTCCGTTTCAAAAACAAAGGAAAGAGTCGAAGGCGGCTCGAACCCGAGACCTTCGGGAATCCTCTTTCCAGCGGACCAAGCGCGCCAGCGGGTATTTTGTAAACAGATTCATAACGAATTGGCCTTAAGTTGTAGTTATAAAAGGACAAGTTAAAGAGAGGGTTAAGTTATACTCTTTTCTCTCCCGTGACCTAATTCCTTCGACCTTCCCTCTCTCGCGCGACAAAGGCAGCCGGGCGGAGACAAGCCGCAGCTAGGGCATCCCTCCGGCGGCCGGCGAGGGGCGAACTCCGGGGGTTCTTCGTCGATCCGAGGTCGCTCGTCAAGAAGGAAGCCGTGAGCGAGGAAGAGGCCCCGATTCCAAGTTCACCCGAACCCTAGAAGCACTAGAAGGTTCCTCCTTCGGCTGTGAATCAAGGAAACTAAGGTAAGTCGCTACTCACCTGCAGTAGGAGTAGTTCCGAGCTTCGATTTTGTTTTCTTTGCTTCCATTGTAGTCCGGATTCGGTTTTGAGGGTATTACGTAGTAGCTGGGTTGGTTTCTGATGCAGAAATTGTATTTCTCAGTAGGATTTAGCAAGGTTGTGTTAATTCTATAGTTAGCTCTTGTTAAATCTGTAGTTAGCTCTTGTAAGCCTAGTATTGTGATTTACTTTAGCTTTAAGGTTGCGTTAATTCTGTATGATCTGGAAGTTGTGGTTTGAATGTGATGTTAAGATGTTAGCTCTTGTTAGGGGAATTTCTGGGGCAGAACATGGAGATTCTGATTTGAGTCAAGATAGTATTTACTGTTTCGTTGAGCTTGGTATTGATAAATCAATTTAGCCATCATGCCATCAAATTTAAGCAATTATAGAGCATACTTATAAATAGCTCCCTATTTAAGCTCAGTAATTGATGTGTTTTGCCACCTCACAGAAATTATAGTGAGTACATTGCAAGAAGGTATCAATTCGTATTTTTCTTCCTAGCAACTATGTGGTTGATGCATCTAAAGGTATTAACTTATATTTTGCTTGAGGAATTGCAACACTAATGGATTGTGTCCAGTTATCCATTCATCATATCAAATATGTGGTTCATGATTTGAATTAGTAGTAAATCAATTAGTGTTAGATGTTCAATGTTTAGGCAGGTGAAGGAATCTAAAAAGTCTTAGCAGAAGGAGAAGTACAATAGATGTGGTTTGATGGAGAAGTCTAGCAGGTGTCTTTGGCAGATAGAGAAATCTAATAGCCTTGGCTAATGGAGAAGTGCAACATGTGTTGGCAAAATGTTTAAAACAATGTGGTTTAATAGTATGATCAGTTAAGTTTAAGGATAGTTAGGTTTAGCATGGATGCAGATTTATTATTAGGTTCCCTACCTATCTAATGCAGATTTGGTTAAGTGTATAATGCAGATTTGATTAAGTGTTAATGTGCAGATTTTGATAAGTATTGCATGCAGAACTCCAATCTTAGAACAGATTTTTATTAAGCTTAATATGCAGAATCTTATTAGCATAGTAGGCAGATTTTAGGTTTAAGCATTTTAAAGTTAGAATTTGCTTAAACGTTTCAGTTTCTTTTTAAAGAAGCATTCTTTTAGAAGTATTGACAAGTATAAGAAAGATAAAGAAAAGAAAGAAGAAGGCCAAGGCCTTAAGTAGATCCCAAAGTCAAGACTTTAGGGATTTTGGCACACAAGGTGCTAAAGAAAATGCCGAGGCATTATATAGAAGTATTAAAAGATAACAAGTATTTTACTTTTATCAGTGGCACTGTGTTGGACTCTCTGTCCTTGGGCTGGGCTCCCATAGTCGTCCCTAGGTTTAGATAACCTAGTAGTAACGGCTCGGCCGACGGTCGACGGTCGACGACCATAGGGTCGCCAAATGGGCCGTCGAATGGGTCGGGTCGTTACAAAAGTAAAAGCACAGTTGCCGGGCCCAAGAAGAAGATGATTATTATTTTGAAGTATTATAAGTATAAGTTTTTGAATAAGTAAAACGAGTTATTATATAAACATAAAGTGTTAAAGAATAAGTTAGAACAAATGAATCAAGTTTCACTTTGTTTTAGAATCAGCAAGTTTAGTTCCCTTTTATGCTAGCATGTTATTTAGATTAGCTTACTGTTCTTTGCTATTAGAAGAGCATGAGTAGTTTTACATGTTTAGCTTTACATGTTAGCATTCAGTTTTAGCATGTTTTTATTTCAGAATATTCACATGCATATCGAGTTTTTGTGAGTTAGATAGCGCTTACTAAGCATTTTGCTTATAGACTACACTTCCTCTTACTGCAGATACAGGAAAGGAAAAGATATAGAAAGGAAGGCGACAAGGAGGTGTTCGAAGGATGTGTGATGCCAGGACTATGGAAGCCTTGGGACTAGGAAAGAAGTTTTAATTTTAGTTTCCGCATTTTAGTAATTAATAAACATTCGAGTTGTATTTTAAAGTTCATGTCATTTGAGATTTCCTGTTTAGATTGCATGTAGGATGAGTTTAGTTTAGTAAGTAGATATTTGTGTGATTGATATTTATTATACTGCGTGGTTGATTGATATGTGTTCCAGCCGCTTGTGGCTGAGTATATATTGCATGTATTGTTGAGTAAGGTCACCGGAATAGGGGAGACTCTGCCGAAATTTTTCGGTAGGATTTCCATGTGATTTTTAATCATACCGGTTAAGTAGAGTTAGTAGTTAAGTAACGGTCACCTTTAGAGAATAGTAGTAGTGTAGAAAGGTGGGTCGTTACATTTAAAAGAAATCTAAAGCCTTGTTCTGCATTGCTTTCTATAAACTATCTGTATTTTAAAAATAAAGACTACAGCTTTAGTTGTTCCATAATTCCAAACCTCCTAAGCAGTTAGGTGAAACAACTACATTAAACCTCAATAGTGCAGTAACATTCAAATATCATAAAATCGATGGATCACAACTACACAAATTTAGCTAACATGTGGTAAACTTCAACTCTACTCATTCTACAATCTTGCTCCTTTAGTCATGATAAAGAGTTATCTGAACTAACCATTACCCTATCTAGAAGAAAGGTTTGACATTAAACAAATATTGTACCAACATTTAGGGTCATCTAGAAAGAGTAGAAATCATGCTCAGAATTGATCTAACATTTAACTCTCTTTTCTCATTTTCTAAACTAAACTTTTACTCTGAAGTTACTACTTGCATATCTAAAACACTCACATACTTCTCACCTGTTAAATTCATTACATCACTTCAAATCATCTTTTAGTCTTAATACATGATACTCATCAAAACAACATATTACATATGCTCATCTTCACTCCTTCATCCACACTTCTGGATTACAATACCTACTTCATAATAAAATAAACCAAAATCACTGCTGGATCAACCTCCAATTAGCCTAATAAACCAATACTTAATCCAAGTCATTCACTGTTCATTGCCTATTAGTAGAACAAAGGGAAACTAAAAGCTTAAAGATAAATCTAACTTTATATATACTTGAAATAAAAGACAGTTCGTTGCATAGATATATATATAAACTAAAACTGAAAATCTACAACTGAAATGTTTTCATGAAATCTGAAACTAACATGCTACAAATTAATCTAACTCGTTCTAAAATACAAGACTTCCTCAATTCTGTACAAACACAATCAAAAAGCGTGCCTAAAGACTTCCTCAAAACTTATCATATAATGTAAAGAACAACTTTAACCCAACAGAACCTCACAAATTTACAAAGGAATATACTTGAAACCTCTTAATCTACACCGAAAATTTCCACAAGCAAGGAAAGAACTAAAATGTTTCTTATCTTCTAATTCTTTTATTATAGAATGCCTCGGTATTTCTTCGAGCACTTGGCGTGCTGCTGATCCCAAATTCTGAAATTTAGAGATCCTATCAAGACCTTGGTCCTTTCTTTACTTATAACTACTTATAATCTTCTAAAAAGATTTAATGAAACACATGCTTTAAATTAAAGAACTATTCTTGCTCGTTAAGGAAGTAGTAAACTTCAAATCTGCACTCTAAAGAAACTAAACCATATACTCATGCATATCTAATAGCAAAGAAAACTGGTCAAGCTCAACTCCTAGCAAACATAATTTGAAAATATACTCTTATTGAAAATCTACATTTCCTAAAGAACTAAACTAAATCTACACTTAATGAAGAACCAAACTGCACCACTAAAGAACAAGATGGAAAATTCTGCACTTAACCTCTAAAGGGACTGTTCGTGACATTTACACCATAATATTCATCCAGCAGGTTCCTCTCAAAGGTTTGGCAGGTGAAACATATGAACATAGTTGAAGGTATGATTGGAATTAACACCAATTTGGCATGTACAACTTCTAATGATAGTAATGATTCCTAACTCATTGCCTTTAATTAATTATTAGTGCAAACACTATAATTATCTCAAATTAACTTGCCCACAAACAGCAAAGGAAATCCAAGACAAAGAAATCAATGCTGCACAGCCCAAGGAAACTCTATATGGCAAAGGAAAGTCTAAACCTCAAAGGAAAGCTAGAAAATCCGCATATCATGTTTTCTTTTTTTTTTGTTATAGTACATACATTTACTATCAGATTTTGCTTGATCTATAGACTTGTATGCTATTCATGCCCGGTTACTGGAAACGAAACAAGTTTAGGACTGCATATTAAGAGGAAAAGAAAGGCAGAATGTTCAGACTTGCTAAAATAAATAACATATACTCAACTAACAGCTAATGGGAAACTCTAAACAACAAAATCTTAAACTGATATGATATTCATGGCTGTCCTATTCGGGTTTAACAGGAGTCTACGGTAGAAACACTGAATCTAAAATAGCATGTATATAATTTCCCACACAGGTGAACTGCTAAACCTTGTTAGGTTTCCTGGAACCCTTTTTTTTTTTAAATCAGAACCTATGATAAACTTATTCACAGCTGATGTCTTAATAGAGCAACAAAAATTCAAAAACTTTAAACTCCACATTGATCCAAGCATGCTTATCACGGTCACACAGAAAAATCCAAATCAAAAGCTACAAATGCCAATTTCAAAGCTTGAAAGGAATCTTTCCACATACTTAACCTGTACCGTTCTTCCCCTTTCTTCCCTTGGGACTTACAGCAGCAACACAAAACCAACCTTCCTTACAACATGCAACGAAATCATGGAAAACAAGAATCCGAGAGCTACTCTTACCGCATGTGAGTAAGCGTCTTACCTTTGCTTTCGGGACTTACAACCGAGAAGGTGACAACTTAGGGTTTCGGAGAGGTGAGGATCTCAGTGATCTCTTGTGTCTACACCTCCTCCTCGATGAAGGGGTCTCGAGAGTGTGAAGATCTCACGGGAAAGGTCCTCGCCAGCCGCCAGAGACGAAGCTCTAGGCTCGTCGTCTTCGTTTTCGCCCGAACAGCAAAGTCGCCGTCGCACGCGTGAGGAGAGGAGGAATTTTGAGAGAAATTTTTAGGTTTTAGGAAAAAGATTTAAATCTTATACTTAAGGTTTTTTTTGTTTCCAACTATAGCTTATATACATTTATTCCATACTTGATTAATAAAACTCCCGTGGAACACTTGGTTGGTTGCGTTCCGCTTAAAACTCGGTTCGTGGGTTCGAGTCTCGGCTGTAACCATTTTATTTCCTATTATTCTCTGTTTCCTAACTTCTGCTTAAATAGAATTTTTTTCCTTCTTTAATAACAAACGATCGCTAGCACATTTGGTCAGCCCGACTTTAACCAAATCCCAGGTCGCAGCTTCAATTCCTCAATCGTGCACTTTTTATTTCCAATTTATTTAAACGTTCCTAAATACTGCTTATATATATTTCATCCCATATATGTTCACAAACAGGTCGCAGACCAGTTGGCTGGTTGGATTCGGTTAAGACTCGGGCCAAGTCTGAGGCCTTGGGTTCAAAACCCGGCTTCAACACTTTTTTTTTCTTTTTTTTTTAAACTTCTTCCTCTTGGTAAAAATACCAAACGAACTCCAAAAATTACATAAAAATACTCTAAAAATTTCTAAAAATCTCTAGAATTTTTATATAGCATTTAAAAATATTTTTGAATTATTTTTGTGGCTCAAAATGAGGAAATTTGGGTCGTTACAATTCCCCACACCTTATAAAAAGTTCGTCCTCGAACTTAGAATAATTCCGGATATTTCTATCTCACACTGTCCTCACACTCCTAGGTAACTTTCTCGTACTTCTGATTCCAAATGACTTTCACTAACGGTACTCTTTGTTCCTTTGTCTCTTAACTTCTCGATCCTTATCATTCATATCGCATCATACCCATTAGTGGTCCTTGGAAGGCCTGTTATAAGGTCTCTGGAGACCATAGGTGCATTAGTCACACCAAATGGCATGAATACAAATTCGTAGTGTCCATATCTGGTCCTGGAGACTGTTTTGTTGCATCACCTCCTTTCACTTTCAACTGATGGTTCCTAGAATGCAGATCTATTTTAGAGAACACTGTTGCCCTCCTTAGCTGATCAAATAGATCATCAATTCTGGGAAGAGGGTACTTGTCCTTAACCGTTACTTTGCTCAACGCTCTAAAATCTATGCAGACCCGCATAGATCTATCTTTCTCCTTAATGAACAACTCTGGAGCTCCCCGGGGTGAATGACTAGGGCGGATGAAACCCTTGTCAAGTAGCTCCTGAATTTGTTCTTGTAACTCTCTTAGCTCTGCTAGAGAAATTCAATACAGAGCTTTTGAAATTAGGTTGGTGTCAGGAAACAACTCAATTTCAAACTTTACTTCTCTGTTGGGAGATAGTCCAGGTAGCTCTTCTAGAAATATCTTTGGATATTCACAGACTACCCGAACGTCTTCCTGCTTGGGTCTTTCTTGTTATCATTGTCCTTCTAGTTCTAATTACTTAACTGAGCTTCTGACTCCCCACTGTCTTGTCCTCTATCTTAACATCTAGTTATGCCAAGAATAATACCTGATATCTTCTCTATCCTTTCTAAACATACTTATGTATATATGAATATAAGAGAAACAAAACTAAAATTGTCTCTATTCTTTCTAAGCATATGTATCAAAACATAGAAAATTAGAACATGAATTTTCTTCTTTCCTAAGCACATATAAGCAGATACTCTATACTGCAAATAATAAAGAAAGCATAAAAGAAATTTAAATACTTTCTTACTTGAAGACGGGAAGGATGGTGCTGATGTGTGATGATGGAGAATGGGATCTGCTCTGATACCAACTGTAACGACCACTCTTCTTACTACTACTACTCTCTAAGAGTGACCGTTACTTAGCTACTAACTCTACTTAACCGGTATGATTAAAAACCACATGGAAACCCTACCGAAAAATTTCAGCAGAGTCTCCCCTGTACCGGTGACCTTAAACTGATATATAAATACTATATACACAGCCACAGGCAGCTGGAACAGATAACAAACTCTCACGCAGTTATATAAGTGTCAAAACCAAAAGAAAGCAATACCACAAATCATCACACAAGAACACAATTCATCTACTATGTCCTAATCACATCAAAATAACATATACTGTCTCAAATACTTCTAACATAGCAAAAAAAAAAGAAAACTAAAGGAAACTCCTACCTAGTCCCAAGGCTTCCATAGTCCTGGCATCACACATCCTTCGACCACCTCCTTGTCGCCTTCCTTTCTATATCTTTTCCTTTCTTGTATCTGCAGTAACAGGAAATGCAATCTATAAGTAAAATGCTTAGTAAGCGCTATCTAACTCACAAAATCTCGATATGCATGAGAATATACTGAAATCTAAAACTGAATGCTCAAATGGAAATCTACTCATGCTCATCTACTAGTGAAAGAAACATATTGAAAGGCTAAACATGTAAAGTAAATCTATACAATCATGCTAGCATAAAGAACTAAACTTACTGAATTCTAAACACCATTTGAATCTTATTTCACTTGCTTAAAGACTTATTCTTTAATACTTATGTGAAACTTATTTTACTTGTTCAAAAAAAACTTATACTTATAATACTTCAAAATAATAATCAACTTCTTCTTTGACCCTAGCAACTGTACTTACTTTGTGCGTATCCCTAACTTGACCCGAGGTAGCTAGTCCCGAATCTAGTAGGGTATACTAGGTTATCTGAACCTAGGGACGACTATGGGAGCCCAACCCAAGGACAACTGAGAGTCTAACATAGTGCCACTGAAAAAAGTAAAATATTTGTTATCTTTTAATACTTCTAATATATAATGCCTTGGCATTTTAATAAGCACTTTGTGTGCCCAAATCCCTAAATTCTTGACTTTGTGATCTACTTAAGCCTTGGCCTTTTACTTTCTTTTCTTTATCTTTCTTATACTTTTCTTAAACTCAAAATACTGTTAGGGTATTTTTAAATATGCATCTATAAGTGAAATCAACTAGGTAACACACAATCATGCATATTTAAAAGAAATCTAAAGCCTTGTTCTACAATGCTTTCTATAAACTATCTGTATTTTAAAAATAAAGACTACAGCTTTAGTTGTTCCATAATTCCAAACCTCCTAAGCAGTTAGGTGAAACAACTACATTAAACCTCAATAGTGCAGTAACATTCAAATATCATAAAATCGATGGATCACAACTACACAAATTTAGCTAACATGAGGTAAACTTCAACTCTACTCATTCTACAATCTTGCTCCTTTAGTCATGATAAAGAGTTATCTGAACTAACCATTACCTATCTAGAAGAAAGGTTTGTCATTAAACAAATATTGTACCAACATTTAGGGTCATCTAGAATGAGTAGAAATCATGCTCAGAATTGATCTAACATTTAACTCTCTTTTCTCATCTTCTAAACTAAACTTCTACTCTGAAGTTACTACTTGCATATCTAAAACACTCACATACTTCTCACCTATTAAATTCATTACATCACTTCAAATCATCTTTTAGTGTTAATACATGATACTCACCAAAACAACATATTACATATGCTCATCTTCACTCCTTCATCCACACATCTGCACTAAAGAGATTACACTACCTACTTCATCATAAAAAAAACCAAAATGACTGCCAAATCAACCTCCAATTAGCCTAATAAACCAATATTTAATCCAAGTCATTCTGTGTTCATTGCCTATTAGAAGAACAAAGGGAAACTAAAAGCATAAAGATAAATCTAACTTTATATATACTTGAAATAAAAGGCAGTTCGTTGCATAGATATATATATAAACTAAAATTGAAAATCTACAACTGAAATGTTTTCATGAAATCTGAAACTAACATGCTACAAATTAATCTAACTCGTTCTAAACTTCAAGACTTCCTCAATTCTGTACAAACACAATCAAAAAGCGTGCCTAAAGACTTCCTTAAAACTTATCATATAATGTAAAGAACATATTTAACCCAACAGAACCTCAGAAATCTACAAAGAAATATACTTGAAACCTCTTAATCTACACCGGAAATTTCCACAAGCAAGGAAAGAACTAAAATGTTTCTTATCTTCTAATTCTTTTATTATAGAATGCCTCGGCATTTCTTCGAGCACTTGGCGTGCTGCTGATCCCAAATTCTGAAATTTAGAGATCCTATCAAGACCTTGGTCCTTTCTTTACTTATAACTACTTATAATCTTCTAAAAAGATTTAATGAAACACATGCTTTAAATTAAAGAACTATTCTTGCTCGTTAAGGAAGTAGTAAACTTCAAATCTGCACTCTAAAGAAAATAAACCATATACTCGTGCATATCTAATAGCAAAGAAAACTAGTCATGCTCAACTCCTAGCAAACATAATTAGAAAATATACTCTTATTGAAAATCTACATTTCCTAAAGAACTAAACTAAATCTACACTTAATGAAGAACCAAACTGCACCACTAAAGAACAAGATGAAAAATTCTGCACTTAAGCTCTAAAGGGACTGTTCGTGACATTTGCACCATAATATTCATCCAGCAGGTTCCTCTCAAAGGTTTGGCAGGTGAAACATATGAACATAGTTGAAGGTATGATTGGAATTAACACCAATTTGTCATGTACCACTTCTAATGATAGTAATGATTCCTAACTCATTGCCTTTAATTAATTATTAGTGCAAACACTATAATTGTCTCAAATTAACTTGCCCACAAACAGCAAAGGAAATCCAAGACAAAGAAATCAATGCTGCACAGCCCAAGGAAACTCTATATAGCAAAGGAAAGTCTAAACCTCAAAGGAAAGCTAGAAAATCCACATATCATGTTTTCTTTTTACTTTGTTATAGTACATACATTTACTATCAGATTTTGCTTGATCTATAGACTTGTATGCTATTCATGCCCGGTTACTGGAAACGAAACAAGTTTAGGACTGCATATTAAGAGGAAAAGAAAGGCAGAATGTTCAGACTTGCTAAAATAAATAACTTATACTCAACTAACAGCTAATGGGAAACTCTAAACAACAAAATCTTAAACTGATATGATATTCATGGCTGTCCTATTCGGGTTTAACAGGAGTCTACGGTAGAAACACTGAATCTAAAATAGCATGTATATAATTTCCCACACAGGTGAACTGCTAAACCTTGTTAGGTTTCCTGGAACCCTTTTTTTTTTTAAATCAGAACCTATGATAAACTTATTCAGAGCTGATGTCTTAATAGAGCAACAAAAATTCAAAAACTTTAAACTCCACATTGATCCATGCATGCTTATCACGGTCACACAGAAAAATCCAAATCAAAAGCTACAAATGCCAATTTCAAAGCTTGAAAGGAATCTTTCCACATACTTAACCTCTACCATTCTTCCCCTTTCTTCCCTTGGGACTTACAGCAGCAACACAAAACCAACCTTCCTTACAACATGCAACGAAATCATGGAAAACAAGAATCCGAGAGCTACTCTTACCGTAGGTGAGTAAGCGTCTTACCTTTGCTTTGGGAACTTACAACCGAGAAGGTGACAACTTAGGGTTTCGGAGAGGTGAGGATCTCAGTGATCTCTTGTGTCTACACCTTCTCCTCGATGAAGGGGTCTCGAGAGTGTGATGATCTCATGGGAAAGGTCCTCGCCGGCCGCTGGAGATGAAGCTCTAGGCTCGTTGTCTTCGTTTTCGCCCGAACAGCAAAGTCGCCGTCGCACGCGTGAGGAGAGGAGCAATTTTGAGAGAAATTTTTAGGTTTTGGGAAAAATATTTAAATCTTATACTTAAGGTTATTTTCGTTTCCAATTATAGATTATATACATTTATTCCATACTTGATTAATAAAACTCCCGTGGAACACTTGGTTTGCTGCGTTCCGCTTAAAACTCGGTTCGTGGGTTCGAGTCTCGGCTGCAACCATTTTATTTCCTATTATTCTCTGTTTCCTAACTTCTGCTTAAATAGAATTTTTCTCCTTCTTTAATAACAAATGATCGCTAGCACACTTGGTCAGCCCAGCTTTAACCAAATCCCAGGTCGCAGCTTCGATTCCTCAGCCGCACACTTTTTATTTCCAATTTATTTAAACGTTCTTAAATACTGCTTATATATATTTCATCCCATATATGTTGACAAATAGGTCGCAGACCAGGTGGCTGGTTGGATTTGGTTAAGACTCGGGCCAAGTTCGAGGTCTTGGGTTCAAAACCCGGCTTCAACACTTTTTTTTTCTTTTTTCTTTTCTTTTTTTTTAGAAACTTCTTCCTCTTGGTAAAAATACCAAACGAACTCCAAAAATTACATAAAAATACTCTAAAAATTTATAAAAATATCTAGATTTTTTCTATAGCATTTAAAAATATTTTTGAATTATTTTTGGTGCTCAAAATGAGGAAATTTGGGTCGTTACAATGTATGATCTTTTGGTATATTGTTAGATAAGTTATCATGCTACAAGTTGTACAAATGAACCTTAGAACTTCACCCTAGGGTTCGGCCAAGCAAGTATATGAGGCTTAGAGCAACTAATTATGCTTAGTTATGTTCTTTTACATGATGTATGATCTTTTGGTATATTGCTAGAGAAACTATCATGCTACATGTTGTACAAATGAACCTTAGAACTTCACCCTAGGGTTCGGCCAAGTAAGAATATGAGGCTTAGAGCAAGGTCTTGAAAATCTAACCATGTTTGTTTATGCTTATTTGTGATGTATGATTATTTATCTAGGACTAGCTTGAGTTTCATGCTTCTTATAATGGTCAAAGAAAAAAAACTCTACTATAGGGATTCGGCCAAGATTGAATGAAGAGGTTTAGGGAAAAGTTCTGAACCTAACTATGCATGCTTAAGTTCTCCCATGATGTATGGTTTTTGATATATGGTTAGTTTAAGTCCCCATGTTTCATGATATAATATATGCTATGTTTCATGATATGATATGCTATGTTTCAAGATATGATATGCTATGCTTTATGATATGATATATGCTATGTTTCATGATATGGTATGCTATGTTTCATGATATAATATATGCTATGTTTCATGATATGATATGCTATGCTTCAAGATAAGATATGCTATGCTTTATGATATGATATATATTTATGAAAGGCTTATGCAAGAAGAAAAGTCTAAGAGATGCTTCCCTTGAGATGGGATCAAGAGCACTCTTCATGATATGATAAGAACATGATATGTATGATATGATAAGAAACATGATATGTATGGCATGTTATTTTACTTTCTATGGCTTGTACCAAGGGTGGGCTCCATAAGCGCCCCTAGGCCAACGGACTATGAACGGTTCTAGTAAAGGGATGAGTTCCTTAGTACACCCCTAGGTCGACGGTCGTAGTATGGATCTAGTTCCCTAGTAGGTTCGGGGCTAGCTACCCTGTCCTAGGGATTTGCGCGCATTCATGTTATGTGGTACATAGTCGGGCCCTCATGTTGAGATTATATTCAAGTATGTATATGATATGTTTTAAAAAAAAAACATGTTGCATATGTTCATTTCATTATGCATGTTTTCAAAGGAACATCTTGCATCTACATGTTTATGCCATATGTTTTCCTTACACTTATTAAAGATGTCCTTGAGAATAAGAATATGATTATGTTATATGTTATGTTCTCCCATGCTATGATATGTTATGTTCTCACATGCCATGATATGTTTATATTTATGTTCTCACCTGCTATAATATGTTTTATGTTATGTTTCCACATGCTTGTATATGCTTTATGCGTATGTATGATTCATGGTTTTATGAGTAGGAAAGGAACTCGCTAAGCCTATGAGCTTATAGATTATTTTCCTTGTACTGCAGAAAAAGGAAAGGAATGGATGAACTAAGGGGAGCATCAGGAAGGGCAAGATTGTGTGTGGAAGTGGCATGGTGGATAGATCTAATTCATTTCAAATACTTACATTTGGTTAAGTTGTGCATGTGAACTAAGTTTTGATTTTATACTTGTGATGATAACTTAAACTAGTATGTGGTGCACTTATGTTATCTTATTCATGTTAGTATATTCATGACATTATGAATCATGTTCAAGTAGCAGATATAAAGTAAGTATGTTGTTCACATGCCATGTTAAGGGTAAGATGCATATGAAACAAAGAAATAAAGAAATGAATAATAAATAAATAAATTCTACATATGTCTTCTGCTGCCATGAGTTCATATGCATACATATGTCAAGTAATTCTAAGTAACCCCGCCCCTTTAGGGTAGTCTACGTATTTATAGGAGGGGCGGGCGTTACAGTTTGGTATCAGAGCAGGCCTGCCTTTCCACTACACACACAGCAAGCCTACATCCTGCCGCTCCAAGTAAGAATTTCTATGCCTATGCTATTATTTCTTTTATTTATGATACGGAATGCTTTTAATTTAAGTATTCATGTCTACTTTTTTTTTATTATTTGATAAGTTACAATTTTAGTTTAAGTATGCATGATTGTAGATTAGGAATTATAATAACTCATGCTAGCCTTGTTGTCATTCATGAAGATAAGCATTGCTAGAAGACGCAATACTAGGGCCGACGAGACAGTACCTCCACCCGATCTGATGCATGTAGTCACTGAACTTCAGTGTCAGGTCATAGAACAACAACAAATAATAAATATTCTGATGAATCATCAAGGGAATCCTGCTACCCCACCGGGAAATCTGAATACGATGCCAGTCATACCTGCAGCTGCACCAGTGCCACCGGCACCTGCACCACCGGTAGGCCCAGTTCCAGTGGTTCGTCAGGAGGCATATCTGATTCAGTGGCAAAGATTGAAACTAGAAGCGTTCTCTGGCAACTGTGAACCATGGGATGCCCAAGCCTGGTTGAAGACGGTGGAAAGCATCGTGGAACTATTGGATTGGCCTGAGCACGAGAAGGTCAAGTGCGCATCGTTTTGCCTTACGGGCGATGCCAGAATGTGGTGGGACCAAGTCAAAGCAAAAAGACAAATAAATCAAATGAGATGGATAGATTTTGAGATGAATTTTTCCAAAGAATTCTTCCATATGAGGGTAACAAACAAGCACTATGACGAGTTCACCGAGTTCCGGCAAGGTGACCTGTCGGTTAACGAAGCTGTTAAGAAATTCAACCGTCTAGCACGCTTATGCCCAGAGTTGGTTAGCACTAAAAGAGAAAGGGTCAGACTTATGCTGAAGATGCTCAGACCTGAGATAGCTCTGTATTTGGTCGGCGGAGTTAATAGACCGCAAACTGCCGAAGAACTAATTAGCAGTGCACTGATCACCGAACACTATTTAAAGGCGCTGCATGAAAGCAAGAGTCGAGGCCAATCAGGAGGACAGAAACCTCAGAATACCAGAACTGGCTGGAAAAGAAGCCACAGCGGAAAAAGAAAGCAGTGGAACGATTCTAAGGATGGTCCAGCAAATAAACAACCTATGTTCCCACAATGTACCACCTGTGGAAAGAAACATCCGGGAAAATGCCCCGTGGGAACGAATAAATGCTATAACTGTGGAGTGGAAGGACATACTGTCCATAGACCGTCCTACCCAAGTAGCTACACCTGATGCAAGCTGCATTAGAAGACCCGCAGATAAGCCAGGGGAGATTGGAAGCTCCGCTAGTGACGACAAATGCCAGAATTTTCTCCATCACTAAGGAAGATGCGGCAAATGCTTCTACGGTTGTCACAGGTTAGATATTTATTTTCAGTCAGCATGCTACTGTACTATTTGACACTGGGGCAACACACTTGTTTGTCTCTACACCTTTCACAAGAAAGATAGACATACCACCTCAAGCCTTAGATTGCAAGTTCTTAACGACTTTACCTTCGGGAGAAGTGATGCCATCCACTCATATGCTGTGAGCCGCACCCATCAGAATCGTAGACAGAGAACTCTACTGTAATATGATAGTGCTTGACATGCAGGATTATGATATTATATTGGGCATGGACTTCCTGAGCAAGTACGATGCTTCGATAGAGTGCCGTAAGATGAAAGTGATCTTCCGACCTGAAGCAGAACTGACTTTCGAATTTATCGGAGAGACAAGGAAAGAAATTAAGAAGTTCTTATCAGCCTTAAAGGCACGGAAGATGTTGGACAACGGATGCACTAGGTTTCTAGCACATGTAGTTGATACAAGACAGGCAGAGGAATTGAAGCTGGAGGATGTCAGAATTGTATGCGATTACCCAGAGGTATTTCCCGATGAACTACCAGGATTGGCCCCAGATAGAGAAATTGAGTTTGAGATCGAATTGATTTCGGGTACTAAACCGATCTCTAAAGCACCTTACCGTATGACGCTAGCGGAGTTGAAGGAACTTCAGGAACAGCTACGGGAGTTACTCGACAAGGGACTTATTCGCCCCAGTCACTCTCCATGGGGAGCTCCGGTACTGTTCATGAAAAAGAAAGACGGGTCTATGCGAATGTGCATAGACTACCGTGCACTAAACAAAGCGATGATCAAGAACAGGTACCCTCTACCACGGATTAATGACCTGTTTGACCAGTTGAAGGGTGCCACCGTCTTTTCTAAGATTGACCTAAGGTCTGGCTATCATCAAGTAAAAGTGAAACAGGATGATATACCGAAGACGGCTTTCCGAACAAGATATGGACACTTTGAGTTCGTAGTAATGCCCTTTGGAGTGACGAATGCTCCTGCCCTGTTTATGGACCTGATGAATAGGGTATTCTCAGCATTTCTCGACAAGTTTGTGATCGTCTTCATCGACGATATCCTCGTCTATTTGATAAACCAAGTGGAGCATGCCGAACACCTGAACATAGTTTTGCGGTTCTTCAAGAGAAGCAGCTGTATGTGAAATTTTCCAAATGCGAGTTCTGGCTCGATCGAGTATCATTTTTGGGTCATGTTATCTCCAAGGATGGAGTGATGGTAGACCCAATCAAAATTGAAGCTGTAAGTAACTGGAACAGGCCAAAGAATGCCAGTGAGATCAGAAGTTTTCTTGGGCTAGCAGACTATTACCGGAAGTTTGTAGAGGGTTTCTCCAGAATTGCAGCCCCTATGACAGCTCTCACCCGGAAAAATAAGAAGTACGAATGGACGGACGATTGCGAGAAGAGTTTCACAGAACAGGAAAGGAGACTGACCAGTGCTCCAATTCTCACTCTTCCGGAAGGCAACGAAGGATTCGATATGTACAGCGACGCTTCCAGATTAGGACTTAGAGCTGTACTCATGCAGAACGGTAAGGTCATTGCCTATGCCTCTAGGCAACTCAAAGAACATGAAAGAAATTATCCCACTCATGATTTAGAGTTAGCAGCTGTGGTATTTGCGCTCAAGATATGGAAGCATTATCTATATGGGGCCCAGTGTAAGATTTATACAGATCACTAGAGTCTGAAATACTTCACACAGAAGGATCTGAATATGAGACAACGAAGATGGCTAGAGCTAGTCAAGGACTATGACTGCGAGATCTTTTACCATCCGGGAAAAGCGAACAAAGTGGCTGATGCACTCAGCAATAAATCGTAGGCTACCTTAATACCCTGAGCTATTCTAAGTTTGAGGACGAACTTTTATGAGGTATGGGGGACTGTAACACCCATAGTGTTCCTAGAAATTTCATATATTTTTGCCATGGTTAAAATATAGGCCTTATGTGAATATTAGCAAAAAAGAAAATAAAATAGAATTAAAAGAGGCAAGATCAAGGCGTGAACCTTGAACCTCTTACTAGATACATGTATGTGATAACCAATAGACCAAAAGGAGATATTATTAGAAAGAGAAGGGACAATATAGTTAAGAGTAAGAAAAGGTTTCTCTTATTTAGAAGGAGAAGTTGGAGTTGTCTTCTTCCTCTCAAATGAAAAGATGATTCTTGCTTTCTCTTTTCATTAAGGGATGAGTTAAAGAAAAGAGAAGGAAAAAACCCATTTCCTTTCTTCTTTTCAATTGGAATAAAAAGAGAAAATGAATGAAAATCTTCATTTTGCTCTCTTCCTCCTCCTCTCCACCGAAACGCCTCTCCTCTCCCTCACCATTGCTGAACCAAGCAAGAAGCAAGCTCTCTAGGAAAAACTTCACAACCAAGGACTTCTTCTTCTAGGAAATTAAGCGAGAGGATGTGAGTATCCCCTCACTGCAGTACAAGTAGTTATCGATTGTTGTATGTAAATGTTATTGAAACCGTAAAAACTTTCTTGCATGTTTCGGCCAAGATAAAGACTTGTGGTCACTTAGGGTTAGCAAATTTATGAGTTATGCTTGATGTTGTAACCAAAAAGTCTAGAATCTCACCTTGGAAGTTTCGGCCAAGATAGAAAAATGGGGTCTAGAGTAAAGTTTTTAAATGACAAACATGCTTGTTTATGCTGCTTCATGATATAGGATCTCTCATGTGTTAATAGCTTAGTTTTCCATGCTCCATGTTGTATAAAAAAATATGAAAACCCTAACTTGATGTTTCGGCCAAGATTCATCATAGAGTCTAGGGCATAGTTTTGAAAAGGAAACATGTTTGTTTATGCTCCTTTATGATGAAAGATTTTATATGTGATAGCTTAGATTCATGCTCCATGTTGTATAAAAAAAATATATATAAGGGAACCCTAGTTTCAAGATTCGGCCAAGAATAGAAATGAAGTTTAGAGCAAAGTTTTTAAATGACAAACATGCTTGTTTATGCTCCTTCATGATATAGGATCTCTCATGTGTTAATAGCTTAGTTTTCCATGCTCCATGTTGTATAAAAATATGAAAACCCTAACTTGATGTTTCGGCCAAGATTCATCATAGAGTCTAGGGCATAGTTTTGAAAAGGAAACATGTTTGTTTATGCTCCTTTATGATGAAAGATTTTATACGTGATAGCTTAGATTCATGCTCCATGTTGCATAAAAAAAAAATATAAGGGAACCCTAGTCTCAAGTTTTAGCCAAGAATAGAAATGAAGTTTAGAGCAAAGTTTTCAAATGATAACATGCTTGTTTATGCTCCTTCATGATATATGATCTCTCATGTGTTGATAGCCTAGGTTTCCATGCTATGTGTTGGAAAAAAAAATTATATAAACACTAGTCTAAAGTTTCGGCCAAGATGGGATGTGAAGCTTAGGGCAAGAAGAAATTTTTAACCTAATCATACTTGTTTGTGCTTATTCATGAGGTATGATATCTTGTATGTGGTTAGGTTAAGTCATTATGCTACATGTTGTATTAGAGGGAATGGAACCCTACTTATAGGTTTCGGCCAACATAGAATGTAAAGCCTAGAACAAAGTTTTTGAAACCTAATTATGCTTAGTTATGTTCTTACATTATGTATGATCTTTTGGTATATTGTTAGATAAGTTATCATGCTACAAGTTGTACAAATGAACCTTAGAACTTCACCCAAGGGTTCGGCCAAGTAAGTATATGAGGCTTAGAGCAACTAATTATGCTTAGTTATGTTCTTTTACATGATGTATGATCTTTTGGTATATTGCTAGAGAAGCTATCATGCTACATGTTGTACAAATGAACCTTAGAACTTCACCCTAGGGTTCGACCAAGTAAGAATATGAGGCTTAGAGCAAGGTCTTGAAATCTAACCATGTTTGTTTATGCTTATTTGTGATGTATGATTATTTATCTAGGACTAGCTTGAGTTTCATGCTTCTTATAATGGTCAAATAAAAAAAACTCTACTATAGGGATTCGGCCAAGATTGAATGAAGAGGTTTAGGGAAAAGTTCTGAACCTAACTATGCATGCTTAAGTTCTCCCATGATGTATGATTTTTGATATATGGTTAGTTTAAGTCCCCATGTTTCATGATATAATATATGCTATGTTTCATGATATGATATACTATGCTTCAAGATATGATATGCTATACTTTATGATATGATATATGCTATGTTTCATGATATGGTATGCTATGTTTCATGATATAATATATGCTATGTTTCATGATATGATATGCTATGCTTCAAGATATGATATGCTATGCTTTATGATATGATATATGTTTATGAAAGGCTTATGCAAGAAGAAAAGCCTAAGAGATGCTTCCCTTGAGATGGGATCAAGAGCACTCTTCATGATATGACAAGAACATGATATGTATGTTATGATAAGAAACATGATATGTATGACATGTTATTTTACTTTCTATGGCTTGTACCAAGGGTGGGCTCCATAAGCGCCCCTAGACCGACGGACTATGAACGGGTCTAGTAAAGGGATGAGCTCCTTAGTACGCCCCTAGGTCGACGGTCGTAGTACGAACCTAGTTCCCTAGTAGGTTCGGGGCTAGCTACCCTGTCCTAGGGATTTGCGCACATTCATGTTATGTGGTACATAGCCGGACCCTCATGTTGAGATTATATTCAAGTATGTATGTGATATGTTTAAAAAAAAAACATGTTGCATATGTTCATTTCATTATGCATGTTTTCAAAGGAACATCTTGCATCTACATGTTTATGCCATATGTTTTCCTTACACTTATTAAAGATGTCCTTGAGAATAAGAATATGATTATGTTATATGTTATGTTCTCCCATGCTATGATATGTTATGTTCTCACATGCCATGATACGTTTATATTTATGTTCTCACCAGCTATAATATGTTTTATGTTATGTTTCCACATGCTTGTATATGCTTTATGCGTATGTATGATTCATGGTTTTATGAGTAGGAAAGGAACTCACTAAGCCTATGGGCTTATAGATTATTTTCCTTGTACTGCAGAAAAAGGAAAGGAATGGATGAACCAAGGGGAGCAGCAGGAAGGGCAAGATTGTGTGTGGAAGTGGCATGGTGGATAGATCTAATTCATTTCAAATACTTATATTTGGTTAAGTTGTGCATGTGAACTAAGTTTGGATTTTATACTTGTGATGATAACTTAAACTAGTATGTGGTGCACTTATGTTATCTTATTCATGTTAGTATATTCATGACATTATGAATCATGTTCAAGTAGCAGATATAAAGTAAGTATGTTGTTCACATGCCATGTTAAGGGTAAGATGCATATGAAACAAAGAAATAAAGAAATGAATAATAAATAAATAAATTCTACATATGTCTTCCGCTACCATGAGTTCATATGCATACATATGTCAAGTAAGTCTAAGTAACCCCACCCCTTTAGGGTAGTCTACGTATTTATAGGAGGGGCGGGCGTTACACCGCTGAACCAGACCCAAAACAAATCAGAAATGATTTGTTATGGATGCAACAAGAAGGGGCATTTGAAAAATGAATGCCCAAATCGGTAGGAAGAAAGGTTCAAATCGACAAGATGAAAGAAGGCTCTTCAAGCGACATGGGACGAGACTTCTTCCGACGAATCTGATGCGGAGCACACAAGGCATTCGAGCCATCTTGCATTTATGGCAAGAAACAAAGATTCCGACTCCGAGTTCGATGAAGAATACAAGTCCGAAATCGACATCAAGTCCGAGGAAGGCCACGGATCCGAAAATCTAAATATGGTAACGATTTATTCCAACCCTAAACTCAGAACAACCTTTACCAGATTCATCAGACACCTCTCCAAGCGAAACTGACAAAGATCGGAGCTGCCAAACTCTGGAAAATCTGCAATTCTATGAACTGTGGACTCGGATCTGCTGTGGAGAAGAAGGTGGATGGAATGTCATCGATAACGGTCTAGTAGCTGTGGAGGAACGCCGCCAATGCTCACTGATGCAAGCGGAGCCACCGATTGGAGGAACACCTCCAAATCGGCAGCAGCAGAACAGAGTATCACAGAGTACAATTCTCGCCGTAGGAACGCCTTGGAGCGAGGTTAGATCACCGGAAGCTGGTCGCAAGCATCTGAGAGCATCGTCACCGATGAAGTCGCCGGAAAATGGATCTGGAAGTAGAGATGGGGTCGAAATCTCAGAGAACGCCGCGCGACGCGAACACTGTGCTATGGAAGAGATCGACAACCATGAACACTGTAGCTTCTCTATTTTAAATCAGATCCAGATCTGAACGGACGGCTTAAACTGATTTGGAGCTTGATCAACAATGAAATGTCTCTAAAAATCTGATATGAAGGTGTTGATCTTGATCAAGGGTCTGGATCTACTCTCCCTTAGGTTGGATGGACCAGATCTTTACTGGATGGTTCAGATCTATCCAATCTTTGATGAACGGTCCATAATGCTCTACAGCTTGATCTTCTCGTTTAAACTCCGATTCGAGCACAAATTTGGTTCAAATAGATCCAAATCCAAGTACCTTTGATACCTACAAAATAAGAATAAAATATTAGCATCAAATAACACGAAAATAAAATAATTTGCAATTAAGTCCAAAATCGATACAATGCATAAAATATGATGTAACCATGATTTAAAACTATGAAATCAACATCAAACTATATATATATGAATCAAAATAATATAATAAAATCATGGTTATCATGAATTCAGGGGGAGTTGTTTAACTCAGGGGGAGAGTTAAAATCAAAATTAAAATTGCTTGTTTATTTCATTTTTGCATATTTTTACTTAACTTTGAACATTGATTGTCAAACATCAAAAAGGGAGAGATTGTTGGTGCAAGTTGCACCAGAATCAAACCTAAGTTTTGATGTTGTCAAAGGTTCAAGTTAAGTCTTGTTGTGATCTAATAAGTTGACTGAGTGTGCAGGCTGTTTACTCAACCGAAAAGACCTAGTTGGAGGCTAGGCAGGAGAAATCTTAGCAGATCGTGGAACCCAGGTGTAAGTCCAAGTGGGTTGAGGGGACCCGAAGCTTGGCGGTGCGATCGAGAGGTCTAGAGGACCGAAGATCAAGGAAAAAGTCCTGCCGAGCCGATTAAAGCTAAGTGAAAAGTCCAAATTAGATCTGGAGGATCTAAGTTTGGCAGGTAGGTTGAGGTAAGCAACTGGAGGAGCGACAGTGAGGTCAGGTTCCCATAGGGAACAACCTTAAGTTGTTGATCCAACTGAAGAAACCGGGAAGGTTTCCAAGTTGAGATCAAGACAGTTCTACTGTCTTTTATATTACTTATGCATTATAATTGTGCTAACATTTGTTTTGCAGGATGTTTTGCTTAACACTGTTTTGTAGGTCCGACACTATCGGTCGACCGAACTAGGTCAACTCAAAGAAGTTATTAGACCAGAACAGATCAGAGTCCGATCAAGGCTTGATCGGTCGACCGAACAGTATGATCGGTCGACCGAACCAGTTTGACTCAGCACAGGTCAGCTCATCCACAATGATCAGAAGCAAAAGGAAAAAGCTCTGATCGATCGATCGAACCCATGGATTAGTCAACCGATCCAATCAACATTAAAGATGCATTAAATAAAGATCTCGACAGATTTCGACGAACAGGGAAAGAGCTTGTTCGGTCGACCGAAAAGATGGATCAGTCAATCGAATCATTTAAGACCAGTTAATGCAGAATATCGAGCCAACATCAGATTCTAGCCAGGAAGGAGAGGAGCGTGTTCAGTTGACTGAATAGGAGGATCGGTCGACCGAACGTCCAGTACACCTATAAAAGGAGGCTCGAGGTCAGAGGTATAATAACACTTCTGATCATCTTAAAAGCTCTTCTTTGCGTACGGATCGTGCTACACGTCTACATCAACTCAGCAAGCCACTCCGTCCGGAAGTACCGACCAAGCTACATTCTACGCGTACTACTGTCGGTATAATTTTTGTATTGCACTTAATTTTAAATAAGATAGTAGGGTTGTTACTATCTTATACCTTTTGTATCTGTACGATCTGCTTCTTCTGAAGGTTTCGAAAAGAAGGGTTATAGTGTTTGCCCATCGGTGTAGTCAAGGACCGCGGACCTTCGAGTAGGAGTCGAGCTAGGCTCCGAACGAAGTAAACGATCTTGTCTCTTTTTACTTTCCGCAGTGCACGACTTTGTTTTTAAAAATAAAAAGAAAAGTTTTTTAAAGCGCGATATTCACTCCCCGCCCCCCCCCCCCTTTCTATCGCTCTTATTCGATCTATCAGACTTGGATTACAAGTCTAAGCCAAATTTAAATAAAAAGCTAAAATATAATCAAGTATTTCTTGATTATGAAATTAATCAACAAATATAATAACAAACCGAATTTAAATCAAAAACATAAATTAAAGTTCATAAAGTCTAGATTTAACTTAATTAAATATTCAAAAAAATCTGATAAAACAAATATTCAATAATTAAGGGGGAGACTTCAAACTAGTTGGCACCTCCAAAAGTAATCTACCCGGCAGGATAATTAGCATTAAAGTAAAAAGGGATAAAATTTAACTTGACCTACGGTACTGGTGAAGTTTTGGATGATAGTAGGTTAGGGAAGCTCAGAGTATGCATATCTAGGAAGATATGGCTTTGACCTAGTGCATTTGGCTGAGTGAAACTAACTGAAGCTACCCCTTACGAATCCTAACTAGTTAGAACAAGATTTTGTACTAAGTTCAGTGGATAAGACTATTTGGAAAACCTCGAAGGTATGGTTACTCTAATGATGTCCAGGTGACTCACCATAGTCCAGAAGTTTATCCAAAGAATGCATGTTTGTTGAGCCTAAAGCTAAACCTGAATCTAACACAAAGTTAAATCAAACCCTAAAATTGAACTTAACTCATCTCACAAAAATTATAGGATTCCCTGATTGAAAACATAGATCGGGTGAGATGACTAAGAAATTAAAAATTAAATTAAATTAAATTTAAAAATTAAATTAAAATTAAATTAAAAAATTAAATTAAATTAAATTGGAAATTAAATTAAAATTGAAAATTAAATTAAAATTGAAAATTAAATTTAAAATTAAAATTAAAATTAAATTAAATTAAAAATTAAATAAAATTAAAAATTAAATTAAATCAAATTAAATTAAAATTAAAAATTAAATTAAATTAAATTAAATTAAATTAAATTAATCCCTTTTTGTTGCATCCGTAGCAAGTGAGGCTTGATTTATTTAACTTGATCATCTTCTGAATATCCTTTTTGTTAAAGTCCTTTCTTTCGGTAAACAACTTTTTTATCATGCTTATCAGTTGTTCTTTTTTATCTGAGTCTGGGTAAGACTCAAAATCTAGCTCAATTTTGTTCTTGTTTTTGACTTCTTTTGAGGGACCTGTAAGAAATGCAATACCTTTCTCTGACCTTTCGGAGTTAGTTTGCTCATGGAGTTCAAGTTCACAAAAGAGTTTGTCTAATTTTAATTTAGATAAATAATTCTAAACCTTATAGGCATCAACTATAGATGCCTACAATTTATTTCAAGGAAATGAATTTAAGGTGTACCTTATCAGATCGCAGTTCTCAAGTTGATGCTCGATTAGGTGAAAACCATTCAGGATGTTCTTTATTCTGGCGTGGAACTGACTTACGGTCTCACCATCCTACATTTTAATGTTAAATAAATTGTTCAAAAGTAATTCTCTCTTGGTTACCTTTGAATTGGTTGTGCCCTTGTGTAATTGTACCAGCTTGTCCCATAACTCCTTTGCATTCTCATGCGGGCTGACATGGTTGAGTTCTTCTTTTGTCAAATCACACTAAAGTATATTTAGTGCCTTTGAGTGGATTTGGGCCTTCTTTTTTTCTTCTGGATTCCATCTTCCTATGTCAAGATGTACTTTAGTTTCTTTATCTACTAGCACCTTGTGTAACGCCCGAAAATTCTCAAAAGACTTTTATAAATATCCTAGTATTTTTCTGTAATTTTAGGATATTTTTACAGAATTTTTAGGGTAGCGGAAGTAGCAAAAATAAATAGAATCGTAAAATAGCCTACGCGGGAATTGAACCAGAGACCTATTGGTTTCTACAACTTATGGTGAACTCTAGTAACCAAGTGAACCCAGCAGGGCCATGCTAAAAGAAGAGGGAATCAATTGTAGTTATATTTAAGTTGGGCGAATTAACCACTTAATATAAATAGGAAAAATTAAGTGAGGAGTTATTAGTTTTCATCGGAAGCTTTTCCTCTCCTCAACCTAATTCCGCCGAACCTCTCTCCCTTCTCTTCTTCTTTCGGTGCACCAAGCCAAAGAACCTAGGGTTCCATCCCTAGGGCCATAGGAGAATTGTCCGGCAACATCAAGGGTACGAGGATGCCCCCCTCCGTGAGAAGAACGCATAGACGCGAGAAGATCGTCGAAGAGATCCCTTCTCCGGAAAACCTAACGATCGGATTGTAAGGAAATCTAGCGCAGGAGGTAAGAAACCCCTCACCTGCAGTATAAGTAGCTCCTTTTGAGGTTTTACGCATTAGTTTAGTCGTATGCAGAATTTTGGCATGTAGGGTGTGAACTAGTGCACACCATATGTTCGATAAAATGTGTAGCTCAGTTAAATGCTACCACAGGCATTTTAATAGCTTAGCCTAATGCAATAGAAGCCTTAATTCAGTATATGCAGTTTTATTACAGCTTATATGGGACTACGGTCCAATGGGTGGGCTCCCACAGTCGCCTCTAGGTTCAGACAACCTAGTTATAGGTTCAGATAACCTAGAAATAGCAAGATAAGAAAAATTCAGCTATAACCAGTATTTTATTTTCAACAGTGGCACTGTACTGGACTAGATGCCCATTGGGTTGGGCTCCCACAGTCGTCCCTAGGTTTAGATAACCTAGTAGACCCTACTAGATTCAGAATTTGCAACCCCGGGTTTAGTTAGGGATGCGCGCACAGCAAGTACAGTTGCCGGGCCCATCAGCAGCATGATTATGTATTTTCATCTATTTATGATATATAATTTTCAAACTTCACAAATTAGTTATGTGAATACAGTGCAGCTTTAGCATTAGTTTGATATTAGATCAGCTCAGCTTTTATTTCAGTTTAGCTTCTTACGGATTCACATGATAGTTCTCTGCTTAGTTTGAATGTCATGTATTGTATGTGATTATGCCATGTTTTAGAATCCATGTTTAGCAATGTTCAGCATATATTTCAAATAACATGTTTTAAAAGCATAAATTGCATCGTATGCATGTTTTGTGAGGTAGATGGTTTCTTACTAAGCGTAAGCTTACTGATACTTCTTTTCCTTATACTGCAGATAAAGGTAAAGGAAAGATGGATTAGGGGAGGCTGGAGGACAATGCGATGAAGATGTGTGTGGATGGAACTTGGAATAAAGATCTTTGTAGAAACTAGCAACTAAAAACTTAGTATTTCCTCATAGTGTTACTTTTCTACACTTCTAGTTATTTTACTCTCTTGGATTATGAAAGATATGCCTAGATTGTTAGTTGTCATACTTAGATTACTGATTATCATGATCTTAGTTAGCTAGTCATGAGTAATGATAGATCTAGTAGCTTTGTTTTTGCTTATAGAGTTTGGGTATGTTATTTGAGCATGAAATAGTGCTGAAATCAGACTCCTGATACGAAATCAGAAACCCTGATCGATCAGCCAATCGATTCAAGGGTTCCCAATCGATCAGCCGATCGATTGGGGAGTTATTCTACGAACAGTAAGCTCCTGGATCGATCAGCCGATCGATCCAGTAGCGTTCTATCGTGAACAGCGAGTTGAAGGATCGATCGACCGATCGATCGGGGGAATTAGCTCTCGTGAACAGAGAGCTCTGGAATCGATCCTTGGATCGATTGACAAGTCTGGATCGATCAGTCGATCGATCCAGAATTCATTCCGTGCACAGTAGCAAGCTTAATCGATCACTGGATCGATCAATAAGTCTGGATCGATCAGCCGATTGATCCGAAGGAAGTTTTTTGTATACAGTAGCAACCTGAATCGATCAACGGATAGATCCAATAGCTTTCAATCGATTGAGTGCAATCTGAATCGATTGGGAAGCTAGGTTTCGACCAGGAAACCTTGTATCTCAGCTCCTGGACCATAGGGGATGTAGGATATGCCATGGATATCTTAGACTGCATCCCTTAGCACATGTAGAATAAAGAAATGGTATTAGTTTAGCAAAGTTTTAAATTAGTCCAGTTTTCCGCACCTTAAATTATAGCTTAGCAAAGCATAATGTGACGGTCCAGCCTCGCAGCTTAGTTAGTAGGTGGCGGGTCTTTACAAAGTGGTATCAGAGCCAAGTTCCATACTTCCTACACACACATTAGCATTGAACCTGCAGCTTCAAAGTAAGAACATCTCTCACTTTATTTATGTTTTCATGTTTAGAGATAACTAAAGTACGTTTATTTATGATAGTATCTAACATGATAACAATAGTTATGCAAATATGATTGTCTTAGTTATGTATGTCCTCTATGTCTCTAGAAATAGCACGAGGACGCCCAACTAGAAGGGCACCAGCTATTGAGCCCCAGCATGGGGCAGGCAGTTCAGTGCCTCCTCCAGACCTTACAGCTATAGTGGCTCAGTTACAGAAGCAACTAGCTGAACAACAACAGGAGATATCCACCCTCAGGGCTAATCAGCAGAACACTCCCACTGTCACCCCAGAACCCAATTTAGTGACCCCAGCAGTAATAGCGGTTCCACCAGTCCAACCTACAACACCAGTAGCCCCAGCAGTCGGGGCAAGGGGAGAAGCCTATCTGATCCAGTGGCAGAGAGTTAAGCCAGAGAGCTTCTCAGGCACCAGTGAACCATGGGATGCTCAAGCCTGGTTCAAAATACTGGAGAGTACGATGGAGCTTCTGGACTGGCCAGAACATGAGAAGGTGAAGTGTGCCTCCTTCTGCTTGACAGGGGATGCACGTATGTGGTGGGAGAGAATTAAAGCGAAGCGCCTAGTGAATCAGATGACATGGGCTGACTTCAAGAAGGAATTCTTCGAGGAGTTCTTTCACATGCGGGTTACAAACCGCCACTACGACGAGTTCACTGAATTTCGTCAGGGCAACCTTTCAGTGGAGGAAGCTGTGAAGAAATTCAACAGATTGGCTCGTCTGTGCCCTGAATTAGTCAGCACTGAAAAAGAACAAGTCCGGTTGATGCTCAAGATGCTAAGGCCGGAAATAACAATGAACGTGACCAACGGCGTCCATAGGATGTTAACCACTGAAGAACTAGTAAGCAGCACTTTGACCACCGAGCACTACCAGAACAATATCAGGCAGCAGAAGCAAGTCCTCTCAGAGTCCAAGGGTCAGGGAGGCTCAGGTACTCAGAAACACCAGGGCCACAACTCTCACGGCTCTAATTGGAAAGGGAACTCCAGCAACAAACACAAACCAGGGAGTTACCCAAAAGGAGGACCAGCCAACAAACAGCCTAGTTATCCCAAGTGTTCTACTTGTGGGAGATTCCATCCAGGAGTTTGTCGAAAGGGCACACAGGGATGCTTCGAATGTGGACAAGAGGGGCATATGTCTAAGCAGTGCCCGAACAAGACCGGTTTTCCTCAACCACAGCCGATTCAGTATGGAGGCCAGCCAGCCCAGTTACACCAGATGCAGGCTTCTTCAGACAGTCCATACATCAGCTAGGGCAGACTAGAAGCCCCCTCAGCCATGACGAACGCGAGGATTTATTCATTCACCAGAGAGGATGTGGCGAATGCCTCGACAGTTGTTACAGGTCAGATCAGCATTTTACAGCAAAGTACAACTGTCTTATTCGATACTGGGGCAACCCATTCTTAAATATCCAGGGCATTTTCCGAAAAGTTAGCGATGCCTCCAGAGGTACTCAGTGGTCAGTTTCTGACAACACTACCTTCGGGAGGAATTATGGCATCCACGCACTGGCTGAGAGCAGTGCCGGTCATTATAGCAGACAGAGAACTCTTTTGTGATCTGATAGTGCTAGATATGACTGATTACGATGTTATTTTTGGAATGGACTTCCTGATCCGATACGGTGCCTCTATCGAGTGCCTAAAACAGAAAGTCATATTCCAACCTGAAGTAGGAGTACAATTTGAGTACAGTGGAGAACCAAAGAGAAAAGCCAAGAAATTTCTTTCAACTCTGAAAGCACAGAAATTGCTAGATTTAGGATGTACGAGATTTTTAGCGCATGTAGTCAATACCAGTCAGGACAAGGACCAAAAGCTAGAAGAGGTCCAAGTTGTATGTGACTACCCAGCAGTCTTCCCTGAAGAGTTACCAGGCCTAGCACCAGACAGGGAGATTGAATTCGAGATAGAACTCATTCCCGGTACAAATCTCATCTCCAAAGCACCTTACCGCATGGCTCCAACAGAATTGAAGGAACTTCAGGAGCAACTACAGGAGCTGCTTGACAAGGGCTTCATACGTCCTAGTCACTCACCATGGGGAGCGCCTGTATTGTTCGTGAAGAAGAAGGATGGGAGCATGCGCCTGTGTATAGATTACAGAGCACTAAACCAAGTCACAATCAAGAATAGGTATCCTCTTCCCAGAATAGATGACCTGTTTGATCAGCTAAAGGGAGCAGCAGTGTTCTCGAAGATAGATCTCAAATCGGGATACCACCAAGTTAGAGTCAAAGAAGGTGATATACCCAAGATGGCTTTCAGGACCAGATACGGACATTATGAGTTCGTAGTCATGCCCTTTGGTGTGACAAATGCTCCAGCTACTTTCATGGACCTCATGAACAGAGTATTCAAACAATATCTAGATAAGTTCATTATTGACTTCATCGATGACATCCTTATCTACTCAGGAACTCAAGAAGAACATGCAGAGCACCTGAAAACAGTATTGCAGATTCTTCAGCAAAACCAGCTATACGCCAAGTTCACGAAATGTGAATTCTGGCTAGATCAGGTGTCTTTCTTAGGTCACATTATCTCCAAGGATGGTATTATGGTAGACCCCAGCAAGATAGAAGCTGTGAGTAACTGGAAAAGACCCAAGAACGCTAGTGAGATCAGAAGCTTTTTGGGACTAGCAGGTTATTACAGAAAATTTGTAGAGGATTTCTCCAGAATAGCCTCCCCACTGACAACTCTTACCAGAAAGAATAGAAAATTTCAGTGGACAGAGGACTGTGAGAATAGCTTCAGTGAGCTAAAGAGGAGATTGACCAGTGCTCCTATTCTAGCTCTACCAGAAAACACAGACAGTTTTGACATTTATAGTGATGCCTCTAAATTGGGACTAGGAGCAGTACTGATGCAAGAAGGTAAGGTGATCGCCTATGCCTCCAGACAACTCAAGGATTATGAGAGGAACTACCCTACTCATGACCTCGAGCTTGCAGCAGTCGTGTTCACCCTTAAAATTTGGAGACATTACCTGTATGGAGCTTAGTGTAGAGTGTATACAGATCACCAGAGCCTGAAGTACTTCTTTACTCAGAAGGATCTGAATATGCGACAGCGTAGATGGCTCGAACTGGTCAAAGATTATGATGTAAACATCCTCTATCATCCAGGAAAAGCCAATAAGGTGGCAGACGCACTTAGCAGGAAGTCCAGCGCCACCTTACTATCACTAGCAGCCATGTCACCGCCCCTACAGAAGGAGATCATAGATTTCAGCCTCGAACTTATAGTGGGACAGCTCTCTACTATGATATTAGAATCCACTTTGCTTGGTGACATCCAGACAGCTCAGGGACAGGATCCTGAAATTCAGAAAATCAAGCAAGGACTAGCAGAATCAGAAAGTGGAGAGTTTAGAGTGTCCGCTAGCGGGGTGTTGTATTTTGGTGATAGACTCTGTGTTCCAGATCAGGAGGAACTACGGAGGAAGATCTTAGACGAGGCTCACAGGACTCCTTATGCGATGCATCTGGGTTCCACCAAGATGTACTAGGACCTAAAGAAACGTTTTTGGTGGCCTGGAATGAAAAGAGACATCGCTAGATATGTTAGTACCTGTCTGACTTGCCAGAGAGTCAAGGCAGAACACCAAAGACCAGGAGGAGTTCTGCAGCCTATCCAGATCCCAGAATGGAAGTGGGAAGACATTTCTATGGATTTCATAGTGGGACTACCCAGAACCACGAATGGTTTTGATACCATCTGGGTGATAGTCGACAGATTGACTAAATCAGCCCACTTCTTAGCCATCAGGATATCGTACTCCATGGAGCAGCTAGCTCAGTTGTATCTCAAGGAGATTGTCAGACTGCATGGAGTCCCACGGATCATTATTTCAGACAGAGACAGTAGATTCACATCACACTTTTGGGAGTGTGTACAGTCAGCATTGGGCACTAAGTTGAAATTTAGCACAGCTTTCCATCCTCAGACAGATGGTCAGACGGAGTGACAAAATCAGGTACTCGAAGATATGCTCTGAGCATATGCCCTAGACTTCAAGGGAAGTTGGTGCAAATATCTGAGTTTAGCAGAATTTGCATACAACAACAGTTATCAGGCCACTATCGGTATGGCACCCTACGAGGCTCTCTATGGGCGGAGGTGTAGATATCCAATCTGTTGGTATGAGAGTGGTGAACAGAAGGAATTACAGCTTCAGACAGATCTAGTAGCAGACACCACAACAGCTATACAGCAGATCCGCCAGAGGATAGAGACAGCCCAGAGCCGCCAGAAAAGCTATGCTGATACACGGCGCAGACCTTTAGAGTTTTCAGTTGGGGATTCGGTGTTCCTCAGAGTAGCTCCCATGAAGGGAGTAATGCGTTTTGGGAAGAAGGGCAAATTAAGTCCCAGATATGTGGGACCATACCTTATCACTAGAAGAGTGGGCAAGGTAGCATATGAGCTAGAGCTACCCCAGAAGATGTCAGCTATCCACAATGTATTTCATGTCTCCATGCTGAAGAAGCATATCCCAGATGCCACCCAGGTGATTGAGCCCCAGTTGGTACAAGTTCGCGAAGACCTCAACTATAACAGTCAGCCTATTCAGATAATGGACCGAGCGGTTAAGAAATTGCGGAACAAGGAAGTACCATTAGTGAAAGTCATTTGGCAAAATCACACAGCAGAAGAGGCAACTTGGGAGACAGAAGCCAGTATGAGACAGAAGTACCCAGAGTTATTCTAAGTTCGAGGATGAACTTTTTATAAGGTATGGGGGATTGTAACGCTTGAAAATTCTCAAAATACTTTTATAAATATCCTAGTATTTTTCTGGAATTTTAGGATATTTTTACAGAATTTTTAGGGTAGCGAAAGTAGCAAAAATAAATAGAATCGTAAAATAGCCTACGCGGGAATTGAACCCGAGACCTATTGGGTCCTACGACTTATGGTGAACTCTAGTAACCAAGTGAACCCAGCAGGGCCATGCTGAAAGAAGAGGGAATCAATTGTAGTTATATTTAAGTTGGGCGAATTAACCACTTAATATAAATAGGAAAAATTAAGTGAGGAGTTATTAGTTTTCATCGGAAGCTTTTCCTCTCCTCACCCTAATTCCGTCGAACCTCTCTCCCTTCTCTTCTTCTTTCGGCGCACCAAGCCAAAGAACCTAGGGTTCCATCCCTAGGGCCATAGGAGAATCGTCCGGCAACATCAAGGGTACGAGGACGCCCCCTCCGCGAGAAGAACGCATAGACGCGAGAAGATCGTCGAAGAGATCCCTTCTCCGAAAAACCTAACGATCGGATTGTAAAAAAATCTAGCGCAGGAGGTAAGAAACCCCTCACCTGCAGTATAAGTAGATCCTTTTGAGGTTTTACGCATTAGTTTAGTCGTATGCAGAATTTTGGCTTGTAGGGTGTGAACTAGTGCACACCATATGTTCGATAAAATGTGTAGCTCAGTTAAATGCTACCACAAGCATTTTAATAGCTTAGCTAAATGCAATAGAAGCCTTAATTCAGTATATGCAGTTTTATTACAGCTTATATGGGACTACGGTGCAATGGGTGGGCTCCCACAGTCGCCTCTAGGTTCAGACAACCTAGCTCTAGGTTCAGATAACCTAGAAATAGCAAGATAAGAAAAATTCAGCTATAACTAGTATTTTATTTTCAACAGTGGCACTGTACTGGACTAGATGTCCATTGGGTTGGACTCCCACAGTCGTCCCTAGGTTTAGATAACCTAGTAGACCCTACTAGATTCAGAATTTGCAACCCCGGGTTTAGTTAGGGATGCACACACAGCAAGTACAGTTGCCAGGCCCATCAGCAGCATGATTATGAATTTTCATCTATTTATGATATATAGTTTTCAAACTTCACAAATTAGTTATGTGAATACAGTGCAGCTTTAGCATTAGTTTGATATTAGATCAGCTCAGCTTTTATTTCAGTTTAGCTTCTTACGGATTCACATGATAGTTCTCTGCTTAGTTTGAATGTCATGTATTGTATGTGATTATGCCATGTTTTAGAATCCATGTTTAGCAATGTTCAGCATATATTTCAAATAGCATGTTTTAAATGCATAAATTACATCGTATGCATGTTTTGTGAGGTAGATGGTTTCTTACTAAGTGTAAGCTTACAGATACTTCTTTTCCTTATACTGCAGATAAAGGTAAAGGAAAGATGGATTAGGGGAGGCTGGAGGACAATGTGATGAAGATGTGTGTGGATGGAACTTGGAATTAAGATCTTTGGAGAAACTAGCAACTAAAAACTTAGTATTTCCTCATAGTGTTACTTTTCTACACTTCTAGTTATTTTAGTGTCTTGGATTATGAAAGATATACCTAGATTGTTAGTTGTCATACTTAGATTACTGATTATCATGATCTTAGTTAGCTAGTCATGAGTAATGATAGATCTAGTAGCTTTGTTTTTGCTTATAGAGTTTGGGTATGTGATTTGAGCACGAAATAGTGCTGAAATCAGACTCCTGATAGGAAATCAGAAACCCTGATCGATCAACCAATCGATTCAAGGGTTTCCAATCGATCAGCCGATCGATTGGGGAGTTATTCCGTGAACAGTAAGCACCTGGATCGATCAGCCGATCGATCCAGTAGCGTTCTGTCGCGAACAGAGAGTTGAAGGATCGATCGACCGATCGATCGGGGGAATTAGCTCTCGTGAATAGAGAGCTCTGGAATCGATCCTTGGATCGATTGACAAGTCTGGATCGATCAGCCAATCGATCCAGAATTCATTCCGTGCACAGTAGCAAGCTTAATCGATCACTGGATCGATCAGCAAGTCTGGATCGATCAGCCGATTGATCCGAAGGAAGTTTTTTGTATACAGTAGCAACCTGAATCGATCAACGGATCGATCCAATAGCTTTCAATCGATTGATTGCAAACTGAATCGATTGGGAAGCTGGGTTTCGACCAGGAAACCTTATATCTCAGCTCCTGGATCATAGGGGATGTAGGATATGCCATGGATATCTTAGACTGCATCCCTTAGCACATGTAGAATAAAGAAATGGTATTAGTTTAGCAAAGTTTTAAATTAGTCCAGTTTTCCGCACCTTAAATTATAGCTTAGCACAACATAATGTGACGGTCCAGCCTCGCAGCTTAGTTAGTAGGAGGCGGGTCTTTACACCTTGTATCCTCATCAGATGGTGAACCATTGATCAATATCTATCTTCAAGTATACCTCCATTCTTCTCTTCCAGTAGGAAAAGTCATCCCCGCTGAAGAGTGGAGGGTGAGTAGTGTTGTAACCTTCACCTTGGGCCATTTAAAGATAGAACCTTTCAAATAAAAAAGAAACTTATAGAGAAATCCCAAGACTAGGTCTTGGATTAGTAGTGTTGGAGATGATAAGTATAAAAGGAAACTCGATTGGTGTTGCACCAATTCAAAGTATTTGCAATGTGAAAAGCTTGTCTAAAAGAGGTGATTGCACCAATTTAAACTAGGTAGAAAATCTTAAAATCGAATGAGATTTAAAGGAAAATAAAGAATACAAAAGAATCCCCCTTTGCTCGATTGGTGGTTGCACCAATTCAGAGCAAACCTTGCTTTGATACTACTTATAGAATTGTTAAGATGCTAGAGGGGGGTGAATGACATTCGTCGCTTTTTCAAAAGTCACAAGAATACTTAGCAGAAAAGAATCACAAAAATACAAACACTAACACAAGTAGTTTCACTTGGTTGGGAGCCTTCGATGACTCCTACTCCAAGGTTCGCACTCGTTGAGTACTTTTATTAGACAATCACTATCAGCTCAAAACTTTGAGTTACAAAATTTGAGTACATAAACTATAAAATAAAAAGTTATCGACAAGAAGAAAGTATGAACAGAGTTCCTTAATCATTGGTTGTCGGAGCAACTTTTTAGGATCCTCAGAGCCTTCTCAAAGTAACGCGCAAGAATGAAAGTTGTAGAAAATGTTGTGTTGAAGTTGTTGGTCGAAGTCTTCTTTTATAGCCCCATTCAGGCACCTGGATCCCCTCCTAGGTGTCTGGACAATGCTGACATGGCGAGCTCTCATCAAAACTTCATCCTTAAAGTTTATCCACCTCCAGGAGCTCGGACCCCCTCCAGGAGCCTGGACCGCTGACGTGGGTCGGCTAATCGTTATGCTCCAACACACCGCGAAGATCAACTTTGCCCTGTCAGGGCACTTGGAGCAACTCCGGGCGTCTGGACCGCCCTGGTACCTAGCCAGGCACTCGCCTGAGTGCTACCTTTATGAAATTGGCCTGGGCGCTCGGACCCCTCAAGCGCCTGAACTACTTTTTGGCTTTCTCTTTCCTATAATAAAAAGTTAGTACAGGCATAAAAATTACCTTGTAAAACAGAGTTAGCACATTAAAAATATGATTATGACTTAGATCTTGTCTCCCTAAGATTAGGATCTAGTCACAGTTCCAATTTAGATTTCTGAAATTAACTTAAATTGAACCTGCACCTAATGCCCACCAAATGAGACTTGTCGTCACTGGATCTTACCAATCACAGACCTCTTTGATGTCAAGTCCCTTAACCCACTAGGACTAACTAGCAGATCTCAACCAATCTGGACTTCAGCTAATTATCAACCCAACTCAACTTCCTTTTGCCACATCTCAACAATCTGAACTTCCTGCCAACTATCAACCTAGCTGGACTTTAGCATAGTGTTTCGGTCCTCTAGACCCATTAAGTTTTGCACACTTGGTAAAAGGTTAGACAAACAACACATCTAACTTTAACCTATTTATCATACATCAAAAGCTGATTATTAGTGCAACCTATACCAACAACCTCATATCGAGGTAAAAAGTTTTCAACTAGACCCAAAGTTAATTACCATGGTACAAAGTCATAAATTTAGAGGAGAAGTATCAGAAAATCCATACGTGCACCTTGAAAAATTTATTGAATATTACAATATGGTAAACTGTGAAGGAGTGTCAGCGGATGTAGTTCAATTGATGATGTTTCCCTTCAGTACAAAGATAAAGCAAAGACTTGGTTTTATTATCTCCATCCTTAAAGTATCACAAGTTGGGAACAATTGGAGCAACAATTCTTGAGTCAATTTTTCACTCCATATAGAATAGTGTACATGAGGGATTGCATCCAAAGCTCTGTTCAGATGGATGGGGAACTAATATTTGAAGCATGGGACAGATTTAAGAGTTTATTGTGATAGTGTCCTCATCATGGTTTGGAAAAATGGCTAACTCTGCACATATTCTATAGGAGAATTTCTTTTTCAAGTAAGATATTTTTAGATTAAGCTACTAGATGTTCTTTGATGAATAAAAGTATGGATGAAGCATACACATTAATTGATCAAGTGGCACTGAATCTCTAAGAATGGTCAAATGAAAATTTGAAGACACCTTCTTCAAGAATTCTAGATGTGCAAGCCATTAATGCAATTGAGAAAGTCAAGTAAGATTTAGTGCAACCACCCAAGTGTATTGAAAACCATACTAAAAACATCAATAAGTCACTAAACGAGGGGTTCGAACCATTGGAGGCTAAGTTATAGACATTGACTTCAAAATGGTTTAAGCAAGACCTTCCTCCGACACAACCAAAGTCTAGTGAACATTGTAATATTTTCAAGCTGAGAAATGGTTGGAATAGCAATAAATTTTAGAAGGAAGATGAGTATGAATATGAGATGAGGAATAAAAGAGAATCACAAAATCTCACCTCCATGACTCCAACAAAAGACTATAGGTCACCAGTACTATTTCCTCAATGGTTGATGAGTTCAAGCCTAGACAAGTAATTTGAACCTCTCTTACATATTCAGAGAGAATCTATGAAAAAGAAATATAAAATAATTCTACCATCTCTACTGAGAACTTATGTACCACTCATCCCCTTTCCATAGAGGTTAGTGCAAACCAAGAAATATAAAGATTTTGATGAACTTTGCAATAATGTGGTGGAAACATCCAACTTTTTGGATATAACTACATAAGCAATAGGTGGTTATAATATTTCAAATTCTTCTAATGGAGATTGTGATGATGATGTAGTGGCTTGTAAATTTTTGGATTTACCTATTGGGGTTAAAGGTTGCTATAGTGATATAGAGTTTTCGGATGATGATGGTGATGAGTATGCTCACCATGAAATTTTTGATGATGTTATTGATCCTTCTAATGATAATATTGATATCAATGTACTCTTCACCACTTCTAATGCTATTGATATTGTGGATGAAAGTGTAGGGACTTTTTCTATGGAAGCAACGACCCAAGAATCATCTCTTTTGATCACACAACCACTTGGCATAATGAGAGTTGCAGAGATTGAATTTGTTAATGATATATATGTAGGGACTTTTGTAGTAGAGGTAGAGTCCCAAGAATCACCTTCTTTAGAGGCACTACCACTTGAGCCAGAGTCCCAAGAATCTTGGTTCACACGGCCGTTGAGCTCCCGTAGAATCAAAACATGCATAAAAGTGTATATAATTTACGCACATCAATCTTTTTCGCATGGGTGATGCTCTCGTAATCCGGAGTTGAGCTCACTGGAACCCAACTATGATCTTCTCCTCAAGCAGACTTCCTCCCCGGCTTCTTGTCTCTCAGATACACTACGTGTGCCCTTCTTGTCCACCGGTGTACTCTTCCACAACTTCTCTTCCCTCAGACTCACCAAGTCTGTCAACTCACTTCCCGTGCAGCCCTTCTCATATGCTATGTCTTCTGCTTGACTTTTTGTGTTCCTAAGTTCCAATACATTTACACATAAGGATTAAATTCAATAGGACCTAACTTAACCTAGTTGATCACATCAAAACTAACCTAGGGTACTTACAAATAAAACCAATCACTTGCCTTGCTAGTTAGAGAAAAACTGAATCCAATTAATCTTATTGCATCTTCAGGAATGCCAACTCGCTTTATTGTATTATAGCAAGTTAAATAACGATCCAGGTGTCGATACGGGTTCTCTTAAAGTGTGCCCCTAAACTATTGCTATTGGATGATACGTATCAATCCTGGTTTTAATTCAAAATCACTAGCCTTAATCAGGGGCTTAACAATACAAAATCATGAAACCTGAGATATGGGTGCTGAGAAATCCTTCAAGGGTCTGACACCATTAGCTATCCTCATGGCTTCCACTTAATTGTTCTCCAAGCTCCTGAAATGAAAAGTAAAAAATAGTAGGAAATGGATAAGAAAAGTAAAAAATAAGTGTAAAGTAAAAACAAAGTAAATAACAAGGACAAGAAAAGAAAAGAAATAGTCTAATCTAGTCAGTCTGATATTTAGATAATATTAATCTATGCTAGTTCCAGACAATGACACCAAAAACTTGATGTCATAGAAATCTATAAGTGCACGGAAGTGTCGTCAAGTAATAATAAGATCGAATCTATAGGACTTGGTGATTGAGTACTAGCTTACCAATCAAACATGTCTAGCCCAAATAAGAAGTGTTAGTTTTCACATATGTGAATCAAAGTCTAAATGTGAAAGGGAAGCAAATAGGATAAGAGAGAGAAGGAAATCAGAGAGAGATCACAATAGAAAGGTAGAGTGTGATCCAAACAAGAAGACAGTGCATGATCAAAGCAGGAAGATAGATCGTGATCACAGAGGGAAGTGTAAAGAAGGCAGATGAAAGACAATCAGAGAAAATGATTCTCGGATTTTGATTTCACCTCCATGCTAACAAACACTTGATCTATGTATCAATTCTTGTCCTCAATATTGGCCTGTGTAGATAAGAAATCCTAAGGTAGGCAATCCTAAGGTATTTGATGTGAACTTTTGCTTCTACAATGGCGTATCAACCCTAATAATCATCTCCTTTTGAAAGTGTTGGTTCGTGAAAGTCGATGAAAGGGGGGGGGGTGAATATCGATCGAAAAATGTTCGTAGAGAGTACGCAGTGGAAAAGAATAAAAGAACAACACCAGCAGAAACTGATTTACTTGGTTCGGAGCCTTCGTCAACTCCTACTCCAAGGCCCGCACTCGTCGAGTGCTTTCATTGGGCAATCACTAGTAGTTCATAAAAATGTTACAAGTGTAAGTACAGGAACTTTTAAAAGGAATACTAACAATAGAGTAAAAGAAAAAGAAATTCTTAGCAGCATGATCTCGGAGAAGCTTCGCAATGTCGCAGGAGCATAGCACGGTAGAGTAAGCATTGGAAGACATTGTCATTATGTTATGAAGCCCTGGAGAGGCCTCCTTATACAGGAAGCTCCGGGCGCCCGAATCCCTTCCGAGTGCCTGGACTGTGATGTAGCCTGGCCAACCAGAGCGCTCCATATTGCGACATCATTTTGGAATAAAATTTTTCATTCCGGGCGCCCGGATCGTTCAGGCGCCCAGATCCCTTCCGGGCGCTTGGACCTCTATTTTCCAGCTACCTGCAAGAAAATGTTAGTCCGAAGTGAAATACAAATTATACTATCCTGCAAAACAAAATGTTAGCACAGTTATATAAGGAATGAGTAGTAATTAGATTCTATCTCACCGAGACTGAAATCTAGTCAAGATCTCAACTTAGAGTTTGAAATGATTTTAAGTTGGATTGACACCTAAGTTCCCTTCATGGGAACGTGTCCTCACAGTTACTCCCCTCCAGTGACTTACCTTAACATACCTGCTAGACGTCTGGTAAACCCTATTGGTTGCTACTCGGAATATTGTACCGGTTCCCCTGTATAAAAATTTTATATGAGTCCTGAACCTTTCCTAATAACCTATTGTGTTCTTTAGAAATTAAATTTGGAATCACAAACAGAACTTAACATTATTGATTCCAAATTTAACTTATCTGTTCTTAGAGGTTTAGACTTGGATCGCAAATAATGCTTAACATTATTGATCCAAATACACCTATGTTACAAATTTGATTAAATATTTATTTCAAAGATAGGCTCCTAGGTTAAACATGGCGAGACACTAGGTCTTCTTGAGTATGGGATCATCTACCACTGCCTCGACAAAGCCTTTCAAAGAAATTCAATATTTAATCTCCTTATAGTAACCCTAGGTTTAACCATTAAGAACAATCGAATCACAAGATCGAAAAACAAAAGAAACACAAATTGAATCACAAATCTGAAAAACCTAGAATCACTAGCCTCTTGTGTTTGGTATTTCAAGATCTAAACAAAAAGTATGAACTGGTTATGATGCAGAAACTAATAACTAGTTATACTTTTTGTAACTTATAGACCTTACGATCTTCTATTGTATTCCTCTTCTTATCTCAGACGTCGTGCGGGCGACGATCTATCGAGACGAGAATCCACCCAAGCTTCCTTCTTCTCCAAGCAAGTTTCGACCACCTACAATCTTCAAGTGATGAAGAACTTTCGGCCACCAACAAAGGTCCAAGGGATGCTAAGAAACAAAGTCTCCTATCTCTCCTTCTTCCTCTAGCAAAATCCGGCCACCACCAAGCTCCTTGAGATGAAGATGCTGCCGGCCACACAAGGAAGAAGAATAGGAGAAAAGAAGGAACAGAAGGGCTGGCCACACCACCAAGGAATAGAAGAGAGGAATACTAGATTATGTGTTATAAGGTGAGACACCTCTACCCTCTCTTTTATATTCCTTGGTCTTGACAAATAAGGAAAGTTTTATAAATAAAATTTCCTTATATTCCTTGCCAATGTTTAAGAAGAAAAATTTAATTAAAATTTCCTTATCAAACCTCTAATGGTCGACCACCTTATTCCCTCCAAACAAGGAAAGTTTTAATCACAAAATTAAAACTTCCTAATTTGTTTCCAGAAATTTTTAAAATAAAAATTTCTCTTTAAAAAATTCCCTTCATGGTTGGTTATAAAAGGAAACTTTTATAAATTAAAATCTTTCTTTAAAATATGTGGATGATTTCAAAAAGGAAAGTTTTCTCAAAATTAAAATTTTTCTTTTCAATCTACAAATAAGGAAAAATATCAAATCTTTCTTTTAATCTTTTGTAGAAAGCTATAAAAGCAAAGATTTATATTTTTTAAAACTCTCTTTTAAAACCATGAGGATGGTTACAAAAAATTAAAGTTTTATCAAAAAATTAAAATCTTCCTTTTAATTACAAATAAGGAAAGATATCAAACCTTTCTCTTAATCTTTTGTAGAAAGCTATAAAAGGAAAGATTTAAATTTTAAACTCTCTTTTAAAATCATAGCTCCCACATAAGAAAAGATTTTTAAAAAATAAAATCCTTTTTATTTTATTGTGGCCGGCCACCTAAGCTTGGGTTCAAGCTAGGGTCGGCCACCATCTCACCTTGGTTTGGCCAGCCCTAGCTTGGGCTCTAAGCTAGGCTTGGCCGACCACCTTAAGGTGGGTAAGAAGGTGGGTATAAGACTTTATAAATAAAAGGATATGAGAGGGACCAAGAGGAGGAATAGGTTTTGGTCTCCCGATGAACTTGAGCTTCCCGTGTCCACCCTGAACACCAAACTCGAGTTCATCAATAATAACTCATACCACTAAAGAGTTATTATTGAACTACCGCACCAATCCCATATTACTATATGAGCTCCTTCTTATCATGAGTGGGTAAGTCTCCTTGTGTTTAAGATATCGAAATGTCCACTAATTAAATGAGTTACTAACAACTCACTTTAATTAATATATTATTCCAAGAGTAGTACCACTCAACCTTATTTTCATATCGGACTAAGTCCACCTGCAGGGTTTATATGACAATCCTTATGAGCTCCTCTTGGAGGCATCATCAACCTAGATTTCTAGGACACAGTTTCCTTCTATAATTAACAACACACACTATAAATAATATCATTTCCCAACTTATCGGGCCTATTGATTTATCGAACTAAATCACACCCTTTGATAAATCAAAGAAATAAATACTAAATATATGTGTTTGTTATTATATCGGGATTAAGAGCACACACTTCCATAATAACAGAGGTCTTGTTCTTTTATTCAGTTAGTATAAAAAGAAACTCCTTCAAATGGTCCTTCTCAATATACTCAAAGTGTACTAGTGTAATTTTATAGTTAAGATAACTAATACCAAATTACACTATGACTATTCCAATGGTTTGTTCCTATCTATCTTAGTCGTGAGCAACTATTCATAACTTATAAGGAACTGATAACATGATCTTCTGTGTGTGACACCACACACCATGTTATCTACAATATAAATTAATTGAACAACTACACTTAGTATATAAATGTAGACATTTGACCAATGTGATTCTTAAATATTTATACAAAAAGCTAGACTTTTAGTATACACTCTAACAATCTCCCACTTATACTAAAAGACTATGCTGCCATATACCCTGCCATACATCTGATTCCCAACCCTTCATCATACCCATCAAAAGCTCTTGACTTAAGGGTCTTAGTGAAAGGATCTTCTGATGCAATCTAGCCAACAACAACTTCTCCTCGTTATACGATGTCTTGTATTGGGTGGTACTTGCGCTCTATGTGTTTACTTGCCTTATGGGCTCGTGGTTCCTTCGAGTTTGCTACTATACTACTTATTATCACAATATACTGTAATAATTTTTGGGCAAATAAAAAATCACATCTATGTCCATCATGAAGTTTCTGAGTCATTCAACTTCTATGGCTGCCTTAGAGGCTGCCATATACTTAGCTTCCATAGTGGAGTCTGAAAAAGCACCAATGCTTAACACTCCTCCATAGTTATGACTTCACTTCCTAAAGTAAACACAAAACCCCGAGGTCGACTTACTATTGTCCCTATCTGATTGGAAGTCAAAATTCGTGTAACCTTCAGGGAGCAAATCATTTGCTTGGTAAACCAGCATATAATCTTTAGTCCTTCTCAGGTACTTTAATATATGCTTTACAACAGTCCAATATCCGTAGACAGGGTTACTTTTGATATCTGCTAACCATGCCCACGGCAAAGCAGATATTCGGTCTCGTGCACAACATAACATATATTAGGCTTCTGATAGCTAAAGCATAAGGAACTTCCTTCATGTCATCTATCTCCTTTGATGTCTTCGGAGACATCTCTTTAGATAAAGCTACTCGATGCCTAAAAGGTAGAAAACCTTTCTTGGAGTCTTGCATGCTAAAACAAGCAAGGATTGTATCGATATATGAAGCTTGGGACAAGCACAACATCCTTTTCTTGCGATCCCTTATTACTTTGATCCCAAGAATATATGTGCATTCTCCCAAGTCCTTTATATCAAATTTCTTGGACAACCATACCCTTACTCCCGACAACACTTTGATATTGTTTCCAACTAACAAAATGTCATCTACGTATAGTACAAGAAATACCACCACGTTTACATCACACTTTTTATATACACAAGACTCATCCGGACACTGAATAAATCCATACGACTGGATTACTTCATTAAACTGGATATTCCAAGACCTTGAAGCTTGCTTCAGCCTATAAATAGATCGATTTAGCTTGCACACTAGATGCTCTTTGCCTTTTTCAATGAACCCCTCTGGTTGCTTCATATGGATGTTCTCTTCAAGACTTTCGTTAAGGAAAGCTGTCTTGACATCCATTTTCCAAACCTCATAATCCATATGACCAGCGATAGATAAGAGTATCCGGATAGACTTAAGCATAACTACTGGCAAAAAGGTTTCCTCATAATCGATTCCCTCTTTCTGAGTATACCCCTTCGCAACAAGCCTTGCTTTGAATGTTTCCACCCTCCCATCTATCACTCTTTTCCTTTTGTAGATCCATTTACATCCAATAGCTTTTACACTATTTGATGGTTCTACAAGCTCCCAGACTTTATTAGAATACATAGATTCTATTTTAGTATTCATTGCTCTTTGCCAAGATGTTGCATCTTTATCTTGGAGCGCTTCGTCATATGTCCGGGGATCAGGTTCATGTTCACCAGGGATCAAGTCCAAAGACTCTCCCAAAACATGAATCTTTCAGGTTGCTTAACAACCCTCCCACTACGATGAGCCACTGTCTACATTGTGCATTATTTGTGACACGTGTTACAGTTTCTTGTGGTATCACTTCTTGTACAGTTGGTACTAGTTTAAACGTGTCTTCTCTAATTTCCTTAAGAACGATTTTACTCATGGGCTTGTGGTTCATAACATAGTCCTCTTCTAAAAATCGAGCATTGGTGCCAACAATGATCTTCTGATTTTTAGGATTATAAAACAAACCACCTTTCGTACCCTTAGGATATCCCATAAACAGATAAACTTTTGTACGTGATTCTAACTTGCCAGTATCTCCCTTTAGTACATGTGTTGGACTACCCTAAATCCGAATATGCTTCAGACTAGGCTTACGCCCATTCCATGATTCTAGGGGAGTAGAGGGTACTGACTTAGAAGGTACCATATTCAAAATGTACACTGATGTTTCCAGAGCATATTCCCAAAATGAATTTGGTAATTCTAAATAACTCATCATTGATCTAACTATTTCCATAAGAGTCATATTCCTTCGTTCTACTACACCATTCTTTTAGGGTGTACCAGGTGCAATCAGTTGGGAATGAATCCCGACTTCTGATAAGTGACTCTTGAACTTTTCTAAGAGGTACTCGCCACTACGATCTCACTGTAGTGTCTTGATACTTTTACCTTGATATTTCTCCACATCAGCCTTGCACTCTTTCAACTTATCAAAGCACTTAGACTTGCGGTGCATTAAGTAAATGTACCCGTATCTCGAATAGTCATCTATAAAAGAGACGAAATATTTGAAACCACCTCTTGCCTGGATAGTCTAAGATCCACACAAATCAGAATGAACCAATTCCAACACATCTTTGGCTCCATACCCCTTAGACTTAAAAGGCCTCTTGGTCATTTTTTTTTCCAAGTAAGACTCGCAGGTTGGAAAGTTTTCCACCACCAATAAACCCAAAAGTTCATCGGCTATTATCCTTTGAATCCTACTCAAGTTAATATGACCTAGCCTTAGATGGCAAAGATATGATTGGTTCATTTATGAAGGTTGCTTTCTCTTATTAGAGTTAGAAGATGTGTTATTAATTTCCATTTGTTGCATCGTGGGAGTTATTGGATTATAAATTACCAACCAATGTACCAGAATAGATAACTTTCCTATTTTCTTGATAACAACTTTGTTATCAAAAGAGACAGAATATCAAGTTCTTTGAATAGTTTAGAACTGAAATATAGTTCTTTCTTAAACTTGGTACATAAAGATAATTTCACAAAATCCATGTTTTATTCCTATCAGAGGATAAACATCTCTCACTGTAACAGCTGTTACTTTTGCAGCAGTGCCCATGTAGATGGTGATTTTCCCTTCATATAGTTGTCGGGTTTCCTGGAACCCCTGCAATGAATTGCAGACATGATCAGTGGCTCTCGTATCTACACACCATGTACTAGTAGATAACACCACTAAACATGTTTCAACAACTAATGAATAAAATACACCTTTATTATTCTCAGTTCTGAGAGGACAGTCCACCTTAGTGTCCAATTTTTATTTTCAATCATTATAATTGAGACTACTAAGTCTATTCTATAGTATAACAGCTAGGGGATTGACAAACATTTGAAATCCTAAGAATCACAAAAATATTTGGTCAAGACCAACACCTCAAAATCCCCATGAATTTTGTATGCCACGTTAGTGTGGACGTCTACAAATTCAATCTTTAAGAGGAGATTTTATCCATTAATTTTATTATCTCGTCATCCTAACTTTATGACAAATAAAATTAATAGTTGGTCTATCTTTGATCAAAATTTGGTCAAAACTTTGAATTTAAAATAATATTGATTCCTCAAAACAATATCATTTAAATTCACCAACACCTCGAACACCGTGAATTTTGTATGCCACGTTAGTGTGGACGTATACAAATTCAGACATTTGTAAGAGGAGGGTCTTACCCATTAATTATCTTGTCAACCTTAAATTACCTCAAACACCATGAATTTTGTATGTCACGTTAGTTTGGACATGTACAAATTCAATTGTTTGTAAGAGGAGGTTTTACCCAGCTTTACGACAAATTAATAGTTGGTATTCCTTTGGTCACACAAAACAATAGCAGTGACTCCGTTGGGGAGGATACTATTAAATGCGCCTAAGTGTATACCATTACTTGATACTTAGTCCATTAAATAGGATTGTGCCCCTTCAGTTGGAGAAGATCACACACTCCTAAATAATTTCCTATTGTTAGAGTGTATACTGAAAGCCTAAGCTTTTGTAAACATTTATTTTGAATAAAGAATCACATTTGGTAAAATTGTCTACATTTGTTCAATTAATTTATATTGTAGATAACGTAGTATGTGGTGTCACATACAGAAGATGATGTTATCAGTACCTTATAAATTATAAATAGTAGCTCACGACCAAAATGGAAAGGAACAAACCATTGGAAGGTCGTAGTGTAATTAGGAATTAGTTTATCTTAACTATATAATTACACTAGTACACTTGGAGTGTATTGAGTAGAACCATTAGAGGTCATTTCTTTTATACTGACTTTATAAAGGAACAAAGACCTCAGTTATTATGGAAGTGTGTGTTCTGAATCCTAATATAATAACAAGCACATATATTTGATATTTATTTTCTTTAATTTATCAATGGGTGAGATTTATTTCGATAAATCAATAAGCCCGATAAGTTGGGAAATGATATCACTTATAGTGTGTGTTGTTGATTATAGAAGGAAACTGTGTCCTAGTGATCTAGGTTGATAATGTCTCCAAGAAGAGCTCATAAGGATTGTCATGTTTAACCCTGCAGGTGGACTCAGTCCGACATGACGATAAGGTTGAGTGGTACTATTCTTGGATTAAGATATTAATTAAATGAGTTGTCAGTAATTCACTTAATTAGTGGACATTCGACATCTTAAACACAGCGAGACTAACACACTCATAATAAGAAGGAGCCCAAAAATGTAATTTGGGATTGGTGCGGTAGTTTAATAATAGTTCTCTAGTGGAATGAATTATTATTGATAAAATTAAGTTGTGTGTTTGGGGCGAACACGGGATGCTTAATTTTATCGGGAGACCAAAACAAATTCCTCCTCTTAGTCCCTATCGTAGCCTCTTATTTATAGAGTACTATACCCACCTATACCCACCTTCATACCCATGATGTAGGGGCCGGCCAAGCTAGCTTGTGGATCAAGCTAGGGCCGGCCAGGCCTTGGTTCATGGGTGGCCGACCCTAGCTTGAACCCAAGCTTAGGTGGCCGGCCCCCATTAAATTAAAAAGAATTTTTAATTTTAAAATTTTCTTATGTGAAAGATATAATTTATTGGAGAGATTAAAAATTAAAATATCTCTTTTAAAAGGATCTACAAAAGATTAAAGAAAGAGATTAGATCTCTTTCCTTATTTGTAGATTGGAAAGATATTTTATTTTTTTTCTTTGTAAATTATTCACATGTTGAAAAATTAAAATTATAGAAATATCTTTTTATCAACCATGAAGGGATTTTAAAGGGAAATTTTATTTTTTAAAATTTTCGAAGACAAATAAGGAATTCTAATTGTTGATTGAAATTGCTTTGTTTGCTCTTAATGATGTGGCCGGCCATGACATGAAGGTTTAGGAAATTTTGTTTAATTTCTCTTAATTAATTCATGTCAAGGAAAGTTAAGGAAATTTTATTATAATTAAATTTCCTTATTTGCCAAAGCTAAGGATTATAAAAGAGGGGGTTTTGGGAGCCTTCAAGGTGAACAACCTTAATTATCTTGTAACACCCCACCCTCCTCACTATTAGTCTGCGAGGGCGGAGCGCTACTAGACTACTAACTTTACTAAACTATCCTTGTTCACATATTGATAATAATTCCTAAAACTCTCGGAGAACTCAAAACATACAATTAACTAGCAGCGGGAGACTAAATTACTCATCTAATGCATTCTTAATAAATGACAATCTTAATAAATTTTTATGCTAGGTCTCAAGGCTTCTATAGTCCAGGCATCACACATCCATCCGCACCTCCTTGTCGCCTTCCTTTGCTATAACTTTTCCTTTCCTATATCTGTAGTAAGAGGAAATGCAAACTATAAGCAAAATGCTTAGTAAGCGCTATCTAACTCACAAAATCTCGATATGCATGTACATATATCTATAACATGATCTAACTGATTACTTACTGAAGACTACTCATGCTCATCTAATAATAAAGGAATCAAACAGGCTAAAATGCTGAACATGTAAAGCTACTCATGCTCAGAAAATAGCAAAGAACAGTAAGCTAATTTAAATAACATGCTAGCATAAAAGAAAACTAAAGCTTGCTGAATTTTAAACACCTTCTAAATCTTATTTTCACTTGCTTAAAAACTTATTCTTTTATTTCACTTGTTTAAAATTTATACTTTAATACTTTTATACTTATATGAAACTTATTTTACTTGTTCAAAAGCTTATACTTATAATACTTCAAAATAATAATCAACTTTCTTCTTGGGCCCAGGCTTAGTACCATCTTATGCGCGTTCCCTAATAGGTTGGGGTAGCGAGACACCAATCCTAAAAGAGCAGACCTCGGTCTACCAGGGCCAAGACCTCGGAATTGGACACCTGAATTTGTTTAACGACAACCTCAGAAGTGGGGTACTAGCCTCTTCAAAGTAAAATATCTTATTATCTTAATTACTTCTTCTTTAAATGCCTTGGCATTTTAACGAGCACCTTGTGTGCCAAAATCCCTAAAGTCTTGACTTTGGGATCTACTTAAGGCCTTGGCCTTTTTCTTTCTTTTCTATATCTTTCTTATACTTGTTAATACCTCTAATAAAAGAAGACTTCTTTAAAAACTGAAATGTTTAAACAAATTCTAACTTTGAAATGCATAAACAAAAATCTACATTCTATGCTAATCAAAATTCTGCATACTATACTAATCAAGATTCTGCATTCTATGCTACACTATTTCTGCATACTATGCAAACATAAATTCTGCACTATAATATTTAACCAAACTGCACTATAATCTTTTCCATCAAAAATTTGCATTACAAGTTCCACCAAAAATCTGCACTATAAACTTTAAAGAAATCTGCGCCATAAGCTCTTAAGAAATCTGCACTACAAGCTCTTAAGAAATCTACTCTAAAGAAATTTGCATTTTAAGCTCTAAGAAATCTACACTACAAGCTTAATTAAAATTTGCACTATAAGCTTACATAAAAATATGCACTATAAGCTTAATTAAAATCTGCACTATAGTCTTAATTAAAATCTGCACTATAAGCTTAATTAAAAATCTGCACTATAGGCTTAATTAAAAATCTGCACTACAAGTTTAATTAAAATCTGCACTATAAGCCTACATAAAAATCTGCACTATAAGCTTAATTAAAATCTGCACTATAGGCTTAATTAAAAATCTGCATTATAAGTGCTTTTCATGCTTCCAATTCAGGAAGAACAAAGGTCTGAAACTATTCCTACTGCAGGTGAGAAGCACTTACCTTTGCGTTCTTGGGCTTACAACCGGAAAGAAAACTTCTAGGGGTTGCGGGAATTGCAAGCTTCGACCCCTGCTTCGTGCTCACGGTTTCCCCTTGACGAGAGGATCGCAACCATGTGAAGATCTTGCGAAAATCTCCCTTGGTCGGCCGTCGAAGAGGAACCCTAGATCCCCCCTTTTTTTTTCCTTCGCCTAAACAGGAGACACTGTGCCGTCGGGAGAGAAAAGGAGAGGAGAGATTTAGGTTTTGGAAAATAATCCCTAAGTTCTCCCTTTTTATAACTTAATATTTCTGTTAACTATCTTAAATAAATTCGCTACCTTTTCTAACAGACAAATCCAACATCAACTTATCCCTTTTATAATCCAATATTCTGTTAACTCCTTAAATAAATTTTTCTAACTTTTCTAAACAGACAAATCCAACATCAACTTATCCCTTTTATAATCCAATATTCTGTTAACTATCTTAAATAAATTCGCTACCTTTTCTAAACAGAAAAATCTGTTTGCACACTTGGTTAGCCGGGTTTTGACTGAGTCAAAGGTTGTGTGTTCAATTCTTGACTTGGACATTTTTTTGTCGAAACTTCCTTCGTTTAGTAAAATTACCAAACGACCTCCAAATATTATATAAAAATACTCTAAAAATTTCTAAAAATCCTAGAATATTTCTATAGCATTTTTAAATATTTTTAAATTACTTTTAGGACTCTAATTGAGGAAATTTGGGGCGTTACAATTCTCCCTACCTTATAAAAAGTTCGTCCTCGAACTTAGAATAATTCTGGATATCTCTGTCTCATACTGTCCTCACGCTCCTAAGTAACTTCCTCGTGCTTGTGGTTCTAAATGACTTTCACTAATGGTACTCTTTGTTCCTTAGTCTCTTAACTTCTCGGTCCTCTATTTTTCTTATCGCATCGTACCCTTTAGTGGTCCTTGGAAGGCTTGATATCTTCCCTATCCTTTCTAAATATACTTATGTATATGAATATAAGAGAAACAAAACTTCTATCTTACTAAAGCGCATATAAGCAATTACTCCATACTGCAAATAATAAAGAAAGCATAAAAGGAAAACTTAAAAACTTTCTTACTTGAAGACGACAAGGTTGGTGCTGATGTGTGATGCTGGAGAATAGGAACTGCTCTGATACCAACTTGTAACACCCCACCCTCCTCACTACTAGTCTACGAGGGAGGAGCGCTACTGGACTACTAACTTTACTAAACAATCCTTGTTCACATATTGATAGTAATTCCTAAAACTCTCGGAGAACTCAAAACATACAATTAACTAGCAGCGGGAGACTAAATTACTCATCTAATGCATTCTTAATAAATGGCAATCTTAATAAATTCTTATGCTAGGTCTCAAGGCTTCTATAGTCCAGGCATCACACATCCATCCGCACCTCCTTGTCGCCTTCCTTTGCTATAACTTTTCCTTTCCTGTATATGTAGTAAGAGGAAATGCAAACTATAAGCAAAATGCTTAGTAAGCGCTATCTAACTCACAAAATATCGATATGCATGTACATATATCTATAACATGATCTAACTGATTACTTACTGAAGACTACTCATGCTCATCTAATAATAAAGGAATCAAACAGGCTAAAATGCTAAACATGTAAAGCTACTCATGCTCAGAAAATAGCAAAGAACAGTAAGCTAATCTAAATACATGCTAGCATAAAAGAAAACTAAAGCTTGCTGAATTTTAAACACCTTCTGAATCTTATTTTCACTTGCTTAAAAACTTATTCTTTTATTTCACTTGTTTAAAACTTATACTTTAATACTTTTATACTTTTGTGAAACTTATTTTACTTGTTCAAAAGCTTATACTTATAATACTTCAAAATAATAATCAACTTTCTTCTTGGGCCCAGGCTTAGTACCATCTTATGCGCATTCCCTAATAGGTTGGGGTAGCGAGCCACAAATCCTAAAAGAAAAGACCTCGGTCTACCAGGGCCAAGACCTCGGAATTGGACACCTGGATTTGTTTAACGACAACCTCGGAAGTCGGGTACTAGCCTCTTCAAAGTAAAATATCTTATTATCTTAATTACTTCTTCTTTAAATGCCTTGGCATTTTAACGAGTACCTTGTGTGCCAAAATCCCTAAAGTCTTGACTTTGGGATCTACTTAAGGTCTTGGCCTTTTTCTTTCTTTTCTTTATCTTTCTTATTCTTGTTAATACCTCTAATAAAAGAAGACTTCTTTAAAAACTGAAATGTTTAAACAAATTCTAACTTTGAAATGCATAAACAAAAATCTGCATACTATGCTAATCAAAATTCTGTATACTATACTAATCAAGATTCTGCATTCTATGCTACACTATTTCTGCATACTATGCATACATAAATTCTGCACTATAATATTTAACCAAACTGCACTATAATCTTTTACATAAAAAATCTGCACCACAAATTCCACCAAAAATCTGCACTATAAACTTTAAAGAAATCTGCACCATAAGCTCTTAAGAAATCTGCACTACAAGCTCTAAAGAAATCTACTCTAAAGAAATATGCATTTAAAACTCTAAGAAATCTACACTACAAGCTTAATTAAAATCTGCACTATAAGCTTACATAAAAATCTGCACTATAAGCTTAATTAAAATTTGCACTATAGGCTTAATTAAAATCTGCACTATAAGCTTAAATAAAAATCTGCACTATAAGCTTAATTAAAAATCTGCACTATAGGTTTAATTAAAAATCTGCACTACAAGCTTAATTAAAATCTGCACTATAAGCCTACATAAAAATCTGCACTGTAAGCTTAATTAAAATCTGCACTATAGGCTTAATTAAAAATTTGCACTATAAGTGCTTCTCATGCTTCGAATTCAAGAAGAACAAAGGTCTGAAACTACTCCTACTGCAGGTGAGAAGCACTTACCTTTGCGTTCTTGGGCTTACAACCGGAAAGAAAACTTCTAGGGGTTGCGGGAATTGCAAGCTTCGACCCCTCCTTTGTGCTCACGGTTTCCCCTTGACGAGAGGATCGCAACCATGTGAAGATCTCGCGGAAATCTCCCATGGTCGGCCGCCGGAGAGGAACCCTAGATCCCCCCTTTTTTTTCCTTCGCCCAAACAGGAGACTCTGTGCCATCGGGAGAGAAAAGGAGAGGAGAGATTTAGGTTTTGGAAAATAATCCCTAAGTTTCCCTTTTTATAACTTAATATTTCTATTAACTATCTTAAATAAATTCGCTACCTTTTCTAACAGACAAATCCAACATCAACTTATCCCTTTTATAATCCAATATTCTGTTAACTCCTTAAATAAATTTTTCTAACTTTTCTAAACAGTCAAATCCGACATCAACTTATCCCTTTTATAATCCAATATTCTGTTAACTATCTTAAATAAATTCGCTACCTTTTCTAAATAGAAAAATCCGTTTGCACACCTGGTTAGCCGGGTTTTGACTGAGTCAAAGGTTGTGGGTTCAATTCTTGACTTGGACATTTTTTTTGTCGAAACTCCCTTCGTTTAGTAAAATTACCAAACGACCTCCAAATATTACATAAAAATACTCTAAAAATTTCTAAAAATCCCTAGAATATTTCTATAGCATTTTTAAATATTTTTAAATTATTTTTAGGACTCTAATTGAGGAAATTTTGGGCGTTACATATCTTATCCCTCTTTTTCTTCCTTCTTGTGGCCGGCCCTTCTCTTTTCTCTTCTCTCCATTGTTGTGGCCGAACCTCACATCTTCTTGGAGATCAAGTGGTGGTCGTATTCTAGCTTGGAGAAAAAGGAGAGAAAGCTTGTATCCCTTGGAGCATTGGTGGTGTTTTCTCTTCATCCTTGGAGAAGCTCTTGTTGTTGCCGAACCTTGCAAGGAGGAGAAGAAGGTGCTTTGGTGGTTTCTCATCTCGGAAGATCATTGCCCACACAACGTCCGAGGTTAGAAGAGGAATACGGTAGAAGACCTAGAGGTTTTTGCTTGCAAAAGGAAAGGTATACTAGTATTTAATTTCCGCATCATCCTAGTTTTATCTTCATGTAAAAATACCAAATACAAGAGGCATGTGATTCTAGTATTTCGAATTTGTTTTCGATATTGTGTTCTTTGTTTTTCTTTTCCTTGTGATTCAATTGTTCTTTTCGGTTGACCTAAAGTTATTTAAGGATAAATATTAGCTTTCCTTAAAAGGCTTTGTCTAGGCGGTGGTGGTTGTTCCCATATCCAAGAAGGCCATGTGCCTCGCCATGCAGTCCTGGAAGCCAATTTTAGAAATTAATATTTAATGGAATTAATAACCTAGGTGATTTGGATCGAACGTGTTAAGTTCTGCAGGAGATCCAAGTCTAAACCTAAAAGAACAAATAGATTAAACTTTGGATCAAACGTGTTAAGTCCCGCAGGCGATCCATGTTTAATTTAAAAGAACACATGGTAGCTAGGAAAAGGTTCAGATCTTTGTACAAAATTTTTGTACAGTAGAACCATTAGGTTTTCCGAGTAGCAACCAACACCTATAACCATCCATAAAGGAAGTTTGACCTAGTAATCCGCAAACAAACTAATCTGTTGTGGAGGGAGGCACTCAGAGCTAACACGCAAGTTTGTTGCATCGCTTACAAACCAGTAATAGAGACCATGGAATTTATTTACTAATCCCTCTCCCACTTAGTTTTTTTTAAGGTGAGGAATTTTAACTATGCAAGCACACATCACATGCACACACACATCATAGTAAATAAAAGCAATAAATATGGAAATTAATTTTCCAACTATTATGGCTTCTTCTATCACTGCCCTCCGTGTGCTGCCAACCCTAGGGTTCATGTCATCGGGTCCATCGATCTTCCTTTTCAGCTGCACCTCTGGTCCTCCAATAGTACCATGCCTTGCAAGGATACGATCCACGATAAAAATAGAATTTTATATATATCGATCCTATATTCCACAATGGAATGTACATGAAGTCTAGATCGAACAAAAAAGTAAAAATCTTAGGGCTAATACAACTCCTGCTATATTTAATAAATATAATCATGCACACACATAAAATGCCCTTGACATGTCCAAGGGTCAGCATCGATCTTCATCAGATTCATTTGGAGTGGTCTCCAATGGTGCTGGTGAAGGTTGAGCTGAGTTCAGGTGCTGAGGTTGTTTTTCTCTGATTAAAGTTGGAGTGTTCTCTGCTGTTTCCTTGTGTGATGACAAGGAGAAGTTGCCAAAAAGATTGGTTTGGTGTTGAGATGGTTTAGGGTTTCTTTTATGCATTCTTTTTATTGTTGGTAGATTTATTTGGATTCAGTAATCATAGTTTTCTTTTAGCTTAATTGTTTTAATTCAAATGTTTGGAGTAATTTAGTTTCAATTAATTTTAAAGTTGTTATTAATCTTGCTTTAGCTTAGGGTTAAGTATTAGTGAGTAATTTAGTTTTCTGTAGTTTAATTAGCTTTAATTTCAGCAGTAGTGTAGTTTCTTATTTTCTTGCATTTCATTTGCTTAATTTGGATTTAAAGCTTTAAAACCCCCATTTATACGTTAAAACCCCAAAAATAGGAATAAAAAAATACGATCCCAAGATTACATCCTACTGTTGGTTCCTCGAGGTTCGATCCTTTGCTCGTTACCACAACATTATCATTTAGTTAAGGGGTTCAGTGAAATATATATTTGTACAATTTGATTAGCGGATGTGACAGATTCGTTATCAAATTTTGATCCAGAATGGCAAGACGACCAATGCTTTAAGTGTGGGGGAGGGAGCTTTTCTCCATGAGGCGATTTAAGATTATTTGAGGTTTCAAAGTGATGGAATGAAGTGGAAAAACAGTAAAAACAGTGAAGAAAGAAAAAAATGGCACATTTAAGAGAGTATCAATGTTGGAGATAGAGTATCAAGATTCTATGTTTGCATTCAAATTGAAGGAGAGGTTAGCTTGATACTTTGAAGTGGTAATAACAAATGGTATTCATCTCTTTATACATCAAATTGGTCAACTCATCAAGTATATTCCTCCAATACTCTTATCTTCTCATATTTGTCATTAAATTCTTTTCTTGTGCCATTTCATCCACTTAAATTGTTGTTTTTTATTCCATTTCAATTCTTGATGATTAAATCCTTTTGATTCATGTATGCAATGGTTATGGTGGTGCAGAATTAGAAAATAAGCAAGCTTATGGTAATGAAATGTTGTAAGTGACATTGAGTGAGCTCCACTAATACATGTTTTGAGTGTAAGAGCTAGAATAGGTAAATCCTTTGTGAGATTGCATCATGCTTAATTTGTCAATTAGATTGAAACTACCATACCTACTAATTATTTTTGGATTGTATTCATGATTGTTGGTGATCTTTAAGATGATCTTAGTTAAATTCTTTTTACTATCTTCTATGTATTGCTAGGGGAATTTGTGTGGAGATGATTTTTAGTTTTCTTGACTTGAACGGGACATCCAAGACTAAGTGTGGGGGATTTGATAACCATGATTTTGGCTATATTATCTTGATTCATAATGCACATTTTTAATGGTCTTTTTATAGCTTAATCTCATATTTACATCATATTTCATAATTGCATTTGAATTTGGACTTAATTGCAAATTAGCTTATAATTATGGTATTTGATGCTAATACTTGATTCTTATTTTGTAGGCATCAAAAGGGTGATGGACCCGATCAAATCATACCACATTTGGGCTCAAATCAAGGGCTAAACGAGGCGATCAAACCTTGGAGCATTATGGACCGTTCGTTGAAGATCAGAGAGATCTGAGCCACCCATTGAGAATCTAGTTCATCCGACCTAATGAAGAGCAGATCTCGTCCATTGATGAATATCCAGAAGTTTTAATCCAGATCTGAACTTATCCAGCCATTGATCAAGCCCCGAATTGTTCTGGACCATCCGATTTAATCTGAGGAGGATTTAAAAGCTTCGTGAGAAGCTACAGTACAGTTGAGCTCGACTTCGCGATTTCCACATTGTTCATCTTCTTCGTTGCCGAAGCTTCCATTCCAATTTCCAGATCTGAGGGCAAGCTTGTTCTCCGACGACAATCTCCAGCTTCCGGCGTCCATCTTCCGGTGATCAGAGAGCAGCCGAGGGAGGTTTCTCAGCTGCGATTTCAATTCTGTTCCATCGTCACATTCCTATGAGGGGAGGTTTTCGATCAGTGAATTCGCATCCACCAGAGCTTGAGGGGAGGTTTCCGAGAGTTTAGGCGGGAATCGAACCCGAGACCTATGGTATACGGGATAATATTAGTAATCGGTGAACCCAGCAGGGCCGTGCTGAAAGAAAGAGGAACCAATTATATTTATATTGGAGTTGGGTTCAATAATCCAACTAATATAAATTAAGAACTTAAGTTGGGTTTGGTTTATTTTAGATTTTGGTTCGGCAACATCCCTCTCCACCGAAACCCTCACGCCACCCTTCTCCTCTTCCTCCTTCTCTCGGCGCCACACCAAGCCAACACTAGGGTTCCATCCCTAGGGTCAAGGGAACATCTTCCGGCGACGACTCCAACACGAAAGAGGTTCTTCTCCGCGAGAGGAACGCGAAGACGTGAGCGGATCGTCGAGAAGGTCATCTACACCGGAATTCTAGCGAATAGAATCGTAAGAAATTACGAACAGGAAGTAAGAAACCCCTCACCTGCAGTATAATAGCTCCGTTTGATTTCCTACGCATTAGTTTTAGCTATATGCAGGTTTTTCCGGCGCTTGGGGTGTGTTTAAACCCTCCTCGAGGATTAGGGATCTAGTTGAGCACCTCTAGACGGGCCGGACACGTTGTTCTCCTTTAGTTGGAGATTCTAGACGTTGTCGGGTGCCTAGAGGTGACCTCCCTATTAGAGGAGAGAGTTGGAGCACACCAAGTGTTCGGTAAAATGTTAGTGTAGCTAAATACCACCTCAGTTATGTTTAATAGCTCAGTTAAATGCATTAGAAGCGTTTAAAACAGTAAATCAGTGTATTTTAGCTTATATGGGACTACGGTCCAATGGGTGGGCTCCCATAGTCGCCTCTAGGTTCAGACAACCTAGCTCTAGGTTCAGATAACCTAGAAACAGCAAGTTAGAATAGTTAGCTATTTTCAGTATTTTATTTTCAGTGGCACTGTACTGGATCAGATATCCATTGGGTTGGACTCCCACAGTCGTCCCTAGGTTTAGATAACCTAGTTAACCCTACTAAGTTCGGGACTTGCAAACCCGGGTCTAGTTAGGGATGCGCGCACAGCAAGTACAGTTGCCGGGCCCAAACAGTATGATTATGTATTTTCACTTACTATGAAATAGTTTTCAAAACTCAAAACTTGTTATATTAGTTGAGGTTGATTTCAGTATCAGTTTAGCTTCAGTTTAGCTCTTCCTTGTTTATACCTTATGATAGCTTATGTTCAGCTTATGTTATGCCATGCTTTGTACGATACCATGCCATGCCATGCTTGCATATTCAGTATGTTCTTTTCAAATAGCATGATTTAAAATCATATTTGCATCGTTGCATGTTTTTGTGAGGTAGATGGTTTCTTACTAAGCTTTAAGCTTACAGATTCTACTTTTCCTTATACTGCAGATAAAGGTAAAGGAAAGATGGACTAGCAGTGGAGGCTGGAGGACAATGCAAAGGATGGTGTGTGTGGCAGGAACTGGAATGAAGATCCTAGGGATCTAGTTTTATTTTACTACGCATTAGAACTTGTAGCAAGTATAGTTATTAAAGTCTGGTCTCTTTTCCCTTATGCTTCGCATCCTGGTATGGTTAATGGTATGAACTAGTGAACATGCTTAATATTATGTCTTGAATGTTATCCAATGCATGATAGAATAGTTATTAGCATTTGTAGAGCGTTTCACTGATTTTGGCACGAAATCTGCTGAAATCAGAGTTTCAGCCTGAAATCAGAAACCCCTGATCGGTCAGTAGACCGATCAGGGAGTCTCTGATCGGTCGGTAGACCGATCAGGGACCTGATTTCTGCGAACAGCAACTTCTTGTTCGTATTCTGATCGATCTGTGGATCGATTAGGAGCTGGGAAGCCTCTGATCGGTCGATAGACCGATCAGCGATCTGGTTTCTGCGAACAGAAACTTTATGTTCATTCCCTGATCGATCCGTGGATCGATCAGGAGTTGGATCGCGGTTCACTGATCGGTCAGCAGACCGATCAGGGGCCGGCTGGATCGGTTGGCAGACCGATCCAGCAGCGTACAGAATTACAGCCTAGTTATGGATCGGTCGGTTGAACGATCCGGAGTTTCCTACCGTACCAGTATCAGTAGATCGGTCTGTGGATCGGTCCGAAGTTAATAGTTTAGCAAAAATTTAAATTAGATCAGTTTTCCGCACAGTCAGTTCAGTACAACTGTAGCGATTCGCCTTACAGCCTAGTAGCTAGAAGGCGGGTCGTTACAGAGTGGTATCAGAGCAGTGTTTCATACTTCCTACACACACATCAGCATTGTACCTGCAGCTTCCAAGTAAGAATACCTCTACTTTATTTATGCTCCTTGTTTTGTTATTACAGTTCATGTTTATATGCCTACTGCTTGTTAGTATGTGATAGTTTTAAACATGACATCAGTAGTTGTATAACGGTGATTACATTAGTTATGTTATGTCCTCTATGTCTTTAGAAATGGCACGAGGACGCCCAGCTAGAAGGGAATTAGCTACTGAGCCCCAACAAGAGGCAGACAGTTCAGTGCCTCCTCCAAACCTTACAGCATTAGTGGCTCAGTTACAGCAGCAGCTAACTGAACAGCAACAGGAAATAGCCACCTTAAAGGCTAATCAGCAGAGTACCCCCACAGTCACCCCGGAACCGAATTTGACAACTCTGGTAGTCTTAGAGGTTCCACCAGCTCAGCCTATAGTACTAGCACCAGCACCAGCACCAGCAGTCCCAGCAGCTGAGCCAAGAAAGGAAGCCTATCTGATCCAGTGGCAGCGAGTCAAGCCAGAGAACTTCTCAGGCACTAGTGAACCATGGGATGCACAAGCCTGGTTCAAAACACTGGAGTGCACGATGGAGCTTCTGGACTGGCCAGAACACGAGAAGCTGCCTGACAGGAGACGCACGCATGTGGTGGGAAAGAATCAGAACGAAGCGCCCAGTGAACCAGATGTCATGGGCTGACTTCGAGAAAGAATTCTTCGAGGAGTTCTTTCATATACGGGTTACAAACCGCCACTACGACGAGTTCACTGAGTTTCGTCAGGGCAACCTTTTATTTGAGGAAGCCGTGAAGAAATTCAATAGGTTGGCTCGTCTATGCCCGGAGCTAGTCAGCACAGAGAAGGAACAAATCCGGTTGATGCTCAAGATGCTGAGGCCAGAAATAGCAGTGAACGTGGCTGGTGGCATACATAGGTCACAAACCACAGAGGAGTTAGTGAGCAGTGCCTTGACCACAGAGCATTACCAGAACAGTATAAAGCAGCAGAAGCAAGTTTCCTCAGAGTCCAAGGGCCAAGGAAACTCTCACACTCAAAGACAGCAAGGCCACAACTCTAACTGGAAAGGGAACTCCAACAGCAAGCGCAAGTCAGGGAGTGACCCAAAAGGAGGACCATCTAGCAAGAGACCCAGTTATCCAAAGTGTGCTACTTGTGGGAAATTCCACCCAGGGGTTTGTCGCAGGGGCACACGAGGATGCTTTGAATGTGGACAAGAAGGGCACATGGCCAAGCAGTGCCCGAACAAGACCGGTCTTCCTCAGCCACAGCAGATTCAGCATGCAGGCCAGCCAGCTCAGTTATATCAGATGCAGGCCGCTCTAGAAGGTCCACTTATCAGCCAGGGCAGATTAGAAGCCCCTCCAGCTATGGCGAATGCGAGGATCTACTCACTCACCAGAGAGGACGTAGCCAATGCCTCGACAGTTGTTACAGGTCAGCTTAGCATTTTTCAGCAAGTAGCAACTGTTCTATTTGATACTGGGGCAACCCATTCTTATATAGCTAGGGCGTTCGCCGCAAAGTCAGCAATAGCTCCAGAGGTACTCAGTGGTCAGTTTCTGACGACACTACCTTCGGGAGAAGTTATGGCGTCCACGCACTGGCTCAGGGCAGTGCCAGTCATTATAGCAGACAGGGAACTCTTTTGTGATCTGATCCTGCTAGAAATGACTGACTACGACGTCATCCTTGGAATGGATTTCCTGATCAGATACGGTGCTTCCATAGAGTGCCATAAACAGAAAGTCGTGTTCCAACCCGAAGCAGAAGCACAGTTCGAGTACATCGGAGAACCAAAGAGAAAAGCCAGAAAATTTCTCTCAGCTATGAAGGCACAGAAGTTGATGGATTCAGGATGTACGGGGTACCTAGCACATGTAGTCAATACCAGCCAGGACAGGGACCAACAGCTAGCAGAGTTGTATGTGACTACCCAGCAGTCTTCCCTGAAGAGTTACCAGGCCTAGCACCAGTCAGGGAGATTGAATTTGAGATAGAGCTCTTCCCCGGCACCAATCCTATTTCCAAAGCGCCTTACCGCATGGCTCCAGCCGAGCTGAAGGAACTTCATGAGCAACTAGACAAGGGCTTCATACGCCCTAGTCACTCACCATGGGGAGCGCCTGTACTGTTCGTGAAGAAGAAGGATGGAAGCATGCGGCTATGCATAGACTACAGAGCCCTGAATCAGGTCACGATCAAGAACAGGTATCCTCTTCCCAGGATGGATGACCTGTTCGACTAGTTAAAGGGAGCAGCAGTGTTCTCTAAGATTGACCTCAGATCAGGATATCACCAAGTCAGAGTCAAGGAGGGTGATATACCGAAGACAACATTTAGGACCAGATACGGACATTACGAGTTCGTAGTCATGCCTTTTGGCGTGACAAATGCTCCAGCTACATTCATGGATCTCATGAACAGAGTATTCAGAGAGTACTTAGATAAGTTTGTTATCGTGTTCATCGATGACATCCTTATCTACTCAGGAACTCAGGAAGAACATGCAGAGCACCTGAAGACAGTACCACAGACACTTCAATAGAATCAGCTATATGCCAAGTTCACGAAACGTGAATTCTGGCATGATCAGGTGTCCTTCCTGGGTCACATCATCTCAAAGGATGGTGTCATGGTAGACCCCAGCAAAATAGAAGCAGTAAGTAACTGGAAAAGACCGAAGAATGCCAGTGAAATCCGAAGCTTTCTGGGATTAGCAGGTTATTACAGAAAGTTTGTAGAGGAGTTCTCCAGGATAGCCTCCCCACTGACAGCTCTCACCAGAAAGAACAGAAAATTTCAGTGGACAGAGGACTGTGAGAACAGATTCAGCGAGCTCAAAAGGAGATTGACCAGTGCTCCTATCTTAGCCTTACCAGGAAATACAGATAGCTTCGACATTTACAGTGATGCCTCTAAATTGGGATTAGGAGCAGTGCTGATGCAAGACGAAAAAGTGATCGCCTATGCCTCCAGACAACTCAAGGATTATGAGAAGAATTACCCTACTCATGACCTTGAGCTTGCAGCAGTAGTGTTCGCTCTCAAGATTTGGAGACATTACTTGTATGGAGCCCAGTGTAGAGTATATACAGATCATCAGAGTCTCAAGTACTTCTTCACTCAGAAGGATCGGAATATGCGACAGCGCAGATGGCTAGAGCTGGTCAAAGACTACGATATAGACATCCTCTACCATCCAGGGAAAGCCAATAAGGTAGCAGACGCACTCAGCAGAAAATCCAGTGCTACCTTATTATCTCTTACAGCCATGTCACCGCCCCTACAGAAGGAGATCATAGATTTCGGTCTCGAGCTTATAGTGGGACAGCTCTCTACTATGACCTTAGAGTCTACCTTGCTTGGTGATATTCAGTCAGCTCAGGATCAGGACCCTGAAATACAGAAAATCAAGCAAGGGCTAACAGAATCAGAAAGTAGAGAATTCAGAGTGTCCGATAGCGGGGTGTTGTATCTTGGTGACAGACTCTGTGTTCCAGATCAGGAGGAGCTACGGAGACAGATTTTAGATGAGGCTCACAGGACTCCCTATGCGATGCATCCAGGTTCCACCAAAATATATCAAGACCTGAAGAACCGTTTTTGGTGGTCCGGGATGAAGCGAGACATCGCCAGATATGTTAGCATCTGCCTCACCTGTCAGAGGGTCAAGGCAGAACATCAGCGACCAGGAGGAGTTCTGCAGCCTATACAGATTCCAGAATGGAAGTGGGAGGATATCTCCATGGATTTCATAGTGGGACTACCCAGAACCACGAATGGTTTTGATGCCATCTGGGTAATAGTCGACAGGTTGACTAAATCAGCCCACTTTTTAGCTATCAAGATATCCTACTCCATGGAGAAGCTAGATCAGTTGTATCTTCAGGAGATCGTCAGACTACATGGAGTCCCACGAACCATCATTTCAGACAGAGACAGTAGATTTACATCACACTTGTGGGAGTGTGTACAGTCAGCATTGGGCACGAAGTTAAAGTTCAGCACAGCATTCCATCCTCAGACAGATGGTCAGACAGAGCGAGTAAATCAGGTACTCGAAGATATGCTCCGAGCATGTGCCCTAGATTTCAAAGGAAGTTGGTGCAAATATCTGAGTCTAGCAGAATTTGCATACAACAACAGCTATCAGGCCACTATCGGCATGGCACCTTACGAGGCTCTCTATGGGCGGAGGTGTAGATCTCCAATCTGCTGGTATGAGAGTGGTGAACAGAAGGAACTAGGGCTTCAGACAGATCTAGTCGCAGATACCACAGCAGCTATACAGCAAATCCACCAGAGGATAGAGACAGCTCAGAGCCGCCAGAAAAGCTATGCTGATACACGACGCAGACCCTTAGAGTTCTCAGTCGGGGATACAGTGTTCCTCAGAGTAGCTCCCATGAAGGGAGTCATGCGTTTTGGGAAGAAGGGCAAGCTAGCTCCCAGATATGTGGGACCATATCTTATCAGCAGAAGAGTGGGCAAGGTAGCATATGAGCTAGAGCTACCCCAGGAAATGTCAGCTGTCCACAACGTATTTCATGTCTCTATGCTGAAGAAGCATACCCCAGATGCCACCCAGGTGATTGAGCCCCAGTCGGTACAGATCCGCGAAGACCTCAGCTATGATAGTCGGCCTATTCAGATAATAGACCGAGCAGTTAAGAAATTACGGAACAAGGAAGTACCATTAGTCAAAGTCATTTGACACAGTCACACAGCAGAAGAGGCAACTTGGGAGATAGAAGCCAGCATGAGACAGAAGTACCCAGAATTATTCTAAGTTCGAGGACGAACTTTTTATAAGGTATGGGGAGTTGTAACGCCCAAAAATTCTCAAATTATTTTTAGAAATATTCTATGATTTTTCTGAAATTTTTAGATATTTTTCCGGAATTTTCTGAGTAGCAGAAGTAGCAAAAATAATTAGAGCCGCAAAATAGCTTAGGCGGGAATCGATCCCGAGACCTATGGTATACGGGATAATATTAGTAACCGGTGAACCCAGCTGGGCCGTGCTGAAAGAAAGAGGAACCAATTATATTTATATTGGAGTTGGGTTCAATAATCCAACTAATATAAATTAAGAACTTAAGTTGGGTTTGGTTTATTTTAGATTTTGGTTCGGCAACATCCCTCTCCACCGAAACCCTCACGCCACCCTTCTCCTCTTCCTCCTTCTCTCGGCGCCACACCAAGCCAACACTAGAGTTCCATCCCTAGGGTCAAGGGAACATCTTCCGGCGACGACTCCAACACGAAAGAGGTTCTTCTCCACGAGAGGAACGCGAAGACGTGAGCGGATCGTCGAGAAGGTCATCTACACCAGAATTCTAGCGAATAGAATCGTAAGAAATTACGAACAGGAAGTAAGAAACCCCTCACCTGCAGTATAATAGCTCCGTTTGATTTCCTACGCATTAGTTTTAGCTATATGCAGGTTTTTCCGGCGCTTGGGGTGTGTTTAAACCCTCCTCGAGGATTAGGGATCTAGTTGAGCACCTCTAGACGGGCCGGACACGTTGTTCTCCTTTAGTTGGAGATTCTAGACGTTGTCGGGTGCCTAGAGGTGACCTCCCTATTAGAGGAGAGAGTTGGAGCACACCAAGTGTTCGGTAAAATGTTAGTGTAGCTAAATACCACCTCAGTTATGTTTAATAGCTCAGTTAAATGCATTAGAAGCGTTTAAAACAGTAAATCAGTGTATTTTAGCTTATATGGGACTACGGTCCAATGGGTGGGCTCCCATAGTCGCCTCTAGGTTCAGACAACTTAGCTCTAGGTTCAGATAACCTAGAAACAGCAAGTTAGAATAGTTAGCTATTTTCAGTGGCACTGTACTGGATCAGATATCCATTGGGTTGGACTCCCACAGTCGTCCCTAGGTTTAGATAACCTAGTTAACCCTACTAAGTTCGGGACTTGCAAACCCAGGTCTAGTTAGGGATGCGCGCACATCAAGTACAGTTTCCGGGCCCAAACAGCATGATTATGTATTTTCACTTACTATGAAATAGTTTTCAAAACTCAAAACTTGTTATATTAGTTGAGGATGATTTCAGTATCAGTTTAGCTTCAGTTTAGCTCTTCCTTGTTTATACCTTATGATAGCTTATGTTCAGCTTATGTTATGCCATGCTTTGTACGATACCATGCCATGCCATGCTTGCATATTCAGTATGTTCTTTTCAAATAGCATGATTTAAAATCATATTTGCATCGTTGCATGTTTTTGTGAGGTAGATGGTTTCTTACTAAGCTTTAAGCTTACAGATTCTACTTTTCCTTATACTGCAGATAAAGGTAAAGGAAAGATGGACTAGCAGTGGAGGCTGGAGGACAATGCAAAGGATGGTGTGTGTGGCAGGAACTGGAATGAAGATCCTAGGGATCTAGTTTTATTTTACTATGCATTAGAACTTGTAGCAAGTATAGTTATTAAAGTCTGGTCTCTTTTCCCTTATGCTTCGCATCCTGGTATGGTTAATGGTATGAACTAGTGAACATGCTTAATATTATGTCTTGAATGTTATCCAATGCATGATAGAATAGTTATTAGCATTTGTAGAGTGTTTCACTGATTTTGGCACTAAATCTGCTGAAATCAGAGTTTCAGCCTGAAATCAGAAACCCCTGATCGGTCAGTAGACCGATCAGGGAGTCTCTGATCGGTCGGTAGACCGATTAGGGACCTGATTTCTGTGAACAGCAACTTTCTGTTCGTATTCTGATCGATCTGTGGATCGATCAGGAGCTGGGAAGCCTCTGATCGGTCGGTAGACCGATCAGCGATCTGGTTTCTGCGAACAGAAACTTTCTGTTCATTCCCTGATCGATCCGTGGATCGATCAGGAGCTGGATCGTGGTTCACTAATCGGTCAGCAGACCGATCAGGGGCCGGCTGGATTAGTCGGCAGACCGATCCAGCAGCGTACAGAATTACAGCCTAGTTATGGATCGGTCGGTTGAACGTTCCGGAGTTTCCTACCGTACCAGTATCAGTAGATCGGTCTGTGGATCGGTCCGAAGTTAATAGTTTAGCAAAAATTTAAATTAGATCAGTTTTCCGCACAGTCAGTTCAGTACAACTGTAGCGATTCGCCTTACAGCCTAGTAGCTAGAAGGCGGGTCGTTACACGAGGGAGGTTTCTCAGCCGCGATTTCAATTCTGTTCCATCATCACATTCCTATGAGGGGAGGTTTTCGATCAGTGAATTCGCATCCACCAGAGCTTGAGGGGAGTTTTCCGAGAGTTTCTGATCCATTTTCGATCTCCATTCTGCAGCTAACTTGGGTTGATTTGGCCGTTCGATCTGGTTTGCGATTTCCAGAACTTGAACTCTGTTCTTCGGCTGCTAGGATTACCAGATGGTTACGAGCTTGAGGGGAGGTTTCCAAGGGCTGTGAGCATCCTCTGGTGATAGTTGGAGGCTAGAGATGAGTTGTTAAATGCTTGAGGGGAGGTTTCAGATAACATTTCTGTTCACGGTAGGGAAGAAGAGGTTTGGTTTCAGTTTTGGGACTGTGGAATGTTTAGGGTTTAGATTTTCTTATCTTTGTTTTTGCATTGATCTTGAATCTGCTCAGATCTACTAATCTGATTACTTAACATTGCAATTCATTTTTCTTATTTCAGATTCTGTTTGAGTTTTCTTTTGAAACCCCGGTTCTGATATCTAACCTACAATTCTGATTTCTTTGAATTACTGTAATCTGAATTTTGTTTGACTATTGGATTAGTTTGCTAACCAGTTTTTGTTTCTAATTAGATGCTATGATTAACATTAGTTTGATTAGTTTAGGTTACTTAGTTAGCAAAGCTTTTGTTTAGTCATTGTATATGTTAAGACTGAGATCATGCCTAAATATTGGATGCTTATTCTGATGAATAGATTGTTACCTCTGTTTACTGCTATTGTGATTGAATTCTTGAGCTTAATTGTTGAAGTAATTATAATTATGAATTTGAAATAGTTTTGGTTTCTACAAGTGAGTGTGGGCTAAGAGTTTATTTCTTTTACTGTTATTATAGATTGAAGATGTGATAATTGCTTGAATGTAATTGAGTCTAAATTGTTGAAATGAGTTTAATCATGTTTAGATGAGAATTAAATGAAGATTTGTTGTTTGAGCTAATGTGAATTGAATGGAAAAACATAATTGATCTTGTTGATGTGACAATTCGGTTAGAAACAATTCTAGAGTTTACACACACCTATTGGTTACCCTTGGAAAAAATATGACTTGGGACTCGTTACTACAATGCTTGTCTTAATCTTAATGAGTTTCAATTTTAATTAATTTGGAGCGCCTTGTGACATGCAAAATGGCCGACACCAAATTTTGGTGCCGTTGCCAGGGATGGCCACTTTGCATTACCACTTCATTCTGGTGTCGGCCATTTTGCATGTCACAAGGCGCTCCAAATTAATTAAAATTGAAACTCATTAAGATTAAGACAAGCATTGTAGTAACGAGTCCCAAGTCGTATTTTTTTCCAAGGGTAACTAATAGGTGTGTGTAAATCTAGAATCGTTTCAATTCGAATTGTCACATCAACAAGATCAATTAAGTTTTTCCTTTCAATTCACACTAGCTCAAACAACAAATCTTCATTTAATTCTCATCTAAACATGATTAAACTCATTTCAACAATTTAGACTCAATTACATTCAAGCAATTATCACATATATCTTCAATCTATAATAACAGTAAAAGAAATAAACTCTTAGCCCACACTCACTTGTAGAAACCAAAACTATTTCCAATTCATAATTATAATTACTTCAACAATTAAGCTCAAGAATTCAATCACAATAGCAGTAAATAGAGGTAGCAATCAATTGATCAGAATAAGCATCCAATATTTAGGCATGATCTCAGTCTTAACATATACAATGACTAAACAAAAGCTTTGCTAACTAAGTAACCTAAACTAATCAAACTAATGTTAATCAGAGCATCTAATTAGAAACAAAAATTGGTTAGCAAACTAATCCAATAGTCAAACAAAATTCAGATTGCAGTAATTCAAAGAAATCAGAATTGCAGGTTAGAAATCAAAACCGGGGTTTCAAAAGAAAACTCAAACAGAATCTGAAATAAGAAAAATGAATTGCAATGTTAAGTAATCAGATCAGTAGATCTGAGCAGATTCAAGATCAATGCAAAAATAAAGATAAGAAAATCTAAACCCTAAACATTCCACAGTCCCAAAACCGAAACCAAACCTCTTCTTCCCTGCCGTGAACAGAAATGCTATCGGAAACCTCCCCTCAAGCATTCAACAACTCCTCTCTAGCCTCCAACTATCACCAGAGGATGCTCACAGCCCTTGGAAACCTCCCCTCAAGCTCGCAACCATCTGGTAATCCCAGCAGCCGAATAATAGAGCTCAAGTTCTGGAAATCGCAAACCAGATCGAATGGCCAAATCAACCCAAGTTAGCTGCGGAATGGAGATCGGAAATGGATCAGAAACTCTCGGAAACCTCCCCTTAAGCTCTGGTGGATGCGAATTCGTTGATCGAAAACCTCCCCTCACAGGAATGTGATGATGGAACATAATTGAAATCGTTGCTGAGAAACCTACCTCGGCTGCTCTCTGATCACCGGAAGATGGACGCCGGAAGCTGGAGATTGTCGTCAGAGAACAAGCTGTCCCTCAGATCTGGAAATTGGAATGGAAGCTTTGGCGACGAAGAATATGAACAATGTGGAAATCGCGAAGCCGAGCTCAACTGTACTGTAGCTTCTCACGAAGCTTTTAAATCCTCCACAGATTAAATTGGACGGTCCAGAACAATTCGGGGCTTGATCAACGGCTGGATAAGTTCAGATCTGGATCAAAACTTCTGGATATTCATCAATGGATGAGATCTGCTCTTCATTAGGTCAGATGGACCTGATTCTCAATGGATGGCTAAGATATCTCTGATCTTCAACGAACGATCCATAATGCTCCAAGGTTTGATCACCTCGTTTATCCCTTGATTTGAGCCCAAATGTGGTATGATTTGATCGGGTCCATGACCGTTTTGATGTCTACAAAATAAGAATCAAATATTAGCATCAAATATCATAATTATAAGCCAATTTACGATTAAGTCCAAATTCAAATGCAATTATGAAATATGATGTAAATATGAGATTAAGCTATAAAAAGACCATTAAAAATGTGCATTATGAATCAAGATAATATAGCCAAAATCATGGTTATCAAATCCCCCACACTTAGTCTTGGACGTCCCGTTCAAGTCAAGAAAACTAAAAATCATCTCCACACAAATTCCCCTAGCAATACCTAGAAGATAGTAAAAAGAATTTAACTAAGATCATCTTAAAGATCACCAACAATCATGAATACAATCCAACAATAATTAGTAGGTATGGTAGTTTCAATCCAATTGACAAATTAAGCATGATGCAATCTCGCAAAGGATTTACCTATTCTAGCTCTTACACTCAAAACATGTATTAGTGGAGCTCACTCAATGTCACTTACAACATTTCACTACCATAAGCTTGCTTATTTTCTAATTCTGCACCACCATAAACATTGCATACATGAATCAAAAGGATTTAATCATCAAGAATTGAAATGGAATCAAAAACAACAATTTAAGTGGATGAAATGGCACAAGAAAAGAATTTAATGACAAATATGAGAAGATAAGAGTATTGGAGGAATATACTTGATGAGTTAACCAATTTGATGTATAAAGAGATGAATACCATTTGTTATTACCACTTCAAATTATCAAGCTAACCTCTCCTTCAATTTGAATGCAAACATAGAATCTTGATACTCTATCTCCAACATTGATGCTCTCTTAAATGTGCCATTTTTTTATTTCTTCACTGTTTTTACTATTTTTCCACTTCATTCCATCACTTTGAAACCTCAAATAATCTTAAATTGCCTCATGGAGAAAAGCTCCCTCTCCCACACATAAAGCATTGGCCGTCTCGGCAATAAAACAATTCTTGCATTATAAAAACTTAACACACTTTAACCACTATTTTATTCCTTTTCTGCTGCATATTTTCTTTTGTTTCCTTTCTCTGTTTCTAATATTTTCAGATTCGAATTCCTAAATAGATAAATCCATCACTGAACCATCAAACCAAATTCAGAAATTTAATTCCCAGTAGCAATATCAGAAAACAGCCAAAACCTTTAATTTGAATTAATGTAGTGCAGCTAATTCTGTAAATGGATTCTGGTTTTTCAGAGCTAAGCATCTGCGTTCAAAAATCCCAGATTAGCATACAATTTAGTTTCTCAATGATTTGAGAATTTAGAGAGGAAGTTAGCACAAAAAAATTGAAATGTTCTATTTGAGTATAAGGAAAAACAGAATCCTCTAATCTTTTCCTTCAACAGAACCTTGAACTCAGTTTCAGAATTCAAACGTTAAAGCAATTCCAGCTTATCTCACAAACAAACCTGTTAAACACCATTCTGCAACTTCTGCAAAATTCCAGCTCTTGTCACTCCAGCATCCTTGATGAAATTTGGTGTTTCCAACTTTGACGGTCTTCATTAGCTTTGATATTCCAGCTTCCCATTCCTTTATTTAATCCATAGAGAGTTAAGTTAGGTGCAGAGCTTCATTTAGCACTAGAAAGAGAGACTATAATCAAAATTCTCCATAAACTTTGGTACAAAGATAACCAAGCAACCTTGTTTTTGCAAGTTTCAAAAATTTCTGATATCAGTTTAAGAAATTCCTAAAATCAGTTTCTATGAATTTTCTATATTTCAGCAATTCAGAAATTTACATTTGCAAGCATTCAGAAGTTTGTAGCTGCCCAAAATTCAATTCCAATTCCATCAGCACTCTTTCTCAACAAATTAGAAACACATAAATAACTTGATACTCTTCTAACCATGGTTATTTCTTTCAATTACTCTTGTTGTTGGAGACACCTCTACTTATAACTAATTCTAAATCATTCTTCTGCAATTTCAGATTCAAAGAAACATAAAGTTGAACTCATAAATTCAGATTCAAAATTAAATTCAGAAAAACAGCACTCTTGCACATTTGTTTCAAAACTCAACAGAATAAATTTCAGAAATCTGGAAATTTCAGATTATTCATATTTGTATGTATCTGATTTCTCTATAGCAATAGTTGAATCCTATCCTTTGAGTAGCAAGTGAAGCACTCTCTGGTTGTATGGTTGAAACAGCAAACAAAGACAGCAGCAACATGAGACATATTTGAATTCTGAATCTCCTTGTCAGATTAGTCTGGATTAGTTCAGAAATATATTTCAGGATTCTAATTTCAAAGTTCAGGTTCTAGGATGCAATATGATTCTAATCACAAAGTCATGGTAGAAGAAAAACCACTAATTTGCTACATCTCAGCTTCAAGAAATCCGATTCTGATTCATTTCTCAAATGACTTCTACAAATTAGAAAATCCGGAACTTAAACTTCAAAGTTACAGAATTAAGATCTCAGAATAAATTCAACCCAATTCTTGAAGGACCCATCTTGGAATCAAAGTTTATCATCTTTTATAAATTCAGAACAGAATTGAAGGATTCTGACTTCAGTTAGTCTCTGAATTTGGAAATCCAAAGAACTTTTCCTGGATTCATGAAGAATTAAACTTGATAAAAGACTTCATTTAGCACTGTAATGACTGGAGCTTAAATTTACAACAATCTAATTAGAAACAAAATCAACACTTGGTAAAGAAGTTGAGTCCTGCTCCATCAAATCAGTGATTACTTCCAGTTTCCTCAAAGTTTGCATCTTCAGAAATCTGAAAATTCTATTCCTTAATCACTTCATCAGTTACAGAATAATTACTGCAGTTCACAGCTTGCTTTCAGATTTTAGCAATAGATTCTTGTACCTTTCAATACTTTAGTAGGTCAAGAAAAGTGTTATCACAATTATTTCTAAAAGTTCAAGATCTTCAATTGCTTCCTTAGTGAATTTAAAAACTAGCTATACAAAGTTGATACACAATTGATACTAGATTCATTTTCTGATTCTGCACACTGCTGTGAGCAGTAGTTGATACTTTAATTCAGAACTGATCTTTGTCGCAATTAAATTGTAGTCTCCGTAGGAAAGCATTGCTGATCAAAATCTACACACAAAATTTGCACTAAACAGATTTCAATAACAGTATTCTACTTAATTCTTGCACTGCAGTGCAAATAATTCCAGGTTCTGCATCTCTATCAATTTCCAGTTCTCAGTCTTAGATCTTGTAAACTATGGAGAAGCAAGATCAGCATGTAAGAAGATTCTACAAACAACTAGCTTTCAATTTTTTAGTGAACAGATGCCTATAATCTCCAAATACCACAGTTAAGTACATATTTCTGATTATCTTTGCAGCTTCCTGACTTCGTGTCAACTAATCATCATTTAGCCATCAAAAATTTCAATTTTCTTCACTTAGCCTCTTAAGAACCCTATCAATTCATCCTCTAAAAATTTCCAGATTTGAACAATTCTAGCTTGTCATAACTCATTTTCCGAAATGGCACAGATTTGCCTCATTACCAGGAATTCTGCATATCCTTTCTTTTTGAACTTTTTGAACAATTCTGTTGTACACAAATTCTAGCTACCAAAACTTCAATTCCATTTAGCATTGAATTGAATTTGAATCCAAGTGTCGTAACTTAGAAACAACATAAGGGTTTGGCACAATTCATCCTTCCATTTTGAATTAGAGATATCAAGAAAACTTTGGCACAAACTCAACATTCTTTGAAAATCAGAATTCAGTTCCAGAGTTATGACTGCATTCCTTGCTGTCTCTTTTTTTTTATTGTCATCCTCCTTTGCATAATCATCTTCTTAGTTCTAGATTTGGCTATCTTTTATGTCTTGCTCTTACATCATTCCAAGCTGTCAACAAACAGACTTGAAACTGGTTTCTGAAATTCTGATTTCAACAATTTTAGTCTTAAGTCTGTAATTTTCAAAATCTACCAACACTTCAACTAATTTGCAGATTTGTAAATTTGCAGGAGTATAAGAGGGTACTGCAATGAGTTCTGCACTTCTTCCCCTTGTTAACTTTTTGTATCAGAATTCCAGAATAGTAGCAGATTTCAAGATCTGTGGAGTAATTAGTCACTGTCCAAGAAGTTCATTCAGCATTTTTCTATATTTGATTCTGCAGATTCAGAATCAATTTTCTGTCCAATGGATGTCAGCCTTATTCCAATTCATCCTCAATCCTTTGAAGCAATCAACTAATACTTGACATTCTTAAGCCCCACAATTTTCACTTCTACAATTTCTGCTTGTTGAGATTCCAGCTTCAAGCTTGATTCCCAGGATTCAGCTTCTTACAAACAGAATTCCTGTTTCAGTCAAATTCCTGAAAGTATGCTCCTCAAATCTGCCTTCTGTATTTCAGATTCCAGCATACACTTCATTGAGTAATAGATGTTATGCTTATTTAAGCCTACCAACAGTTTCATAAGCAGCAATGACAGCAAGGGCCAATTCTTCACAGAATGTTTCAGATTCAGCCTATAAAAATTTCCAGATTTCCAGATTGTTTCAGATGCAAAATGGTTGCCTAATCTTCATGAATTTCCTAGATTTCCAATTATTGAACTTGAATACCATTTGTCAATGAGTACACAAATGATTAAACCTTACTCTTCTTCAATTGGATAGCTATCCAAAAATCATGATACAATGTGTCCTCAACTTAATACTCAACCTCTGAAATTCTGCTCTATCTGAATTTGCAGATTCAAAGTTCCTGTGTCAACCTGAACACTCCCTACTATTAACTTTTCTTGCTCTATACTCATGCACATTAGCTCCATTGATCAACTACAGCAGCATCTGTTAAGAAACAGTGCACACAACTCTTTGAATCAACATCATCAACTCCTGATTTCTGCATTGCCTAACATCCTGCTTTTTCAAATCCTGCACTTCATCAATTCCAGAAACATACAACACAACTTGGCACACACGTACAATTGTTGATACCTCAATTGCAATCCTCAAATTCTGATTTCACTTTCAGAATTTTGACTTCTTAAATTTCAAATTCAAGCTTAAGAGAAATAAATCTGATTGGTTACATCTCTTGAATTCCATCTTCAGCAATCTAGTTCTACTGCAGCTACCATTTTCCAGCCTTTCACTTCACTGTTTTGAGAATCAATTTCTGCCCTTTTCCTTAGCTTTTCAGAATTAAGTATACCATCTTGGAGTAGTTCATGACTAAAATGGTACTCCCAAATTTAAGTTCGAATTCTGATCCATTATTTAACATGCAAGAAGTTTAGAACTGTAAACCTGCATACTGCTGTGAGCAGAATTTCAGATTCAAAGTTCCTGTGGCTCTGATTGAAGTATTCAGCTTAGCATAATCTTTCATTTATTGCTGCAACCTTAAGAAATGAAATCCTGGTTACTGCTGTTCAACCAAATTGGATCAGTCTCCATTTTTTTTCTATTTTCTGTCTACACTTAACCATTTCTTTGGCAACAAAAATCTGGAATCAGTAATTGTTGTCAATCAAGTATGAATTCTCAACTGAATTGTTAACTTTCCAACCATGGATTATACTTGGCACATTCAAACCAACACACTAATCTCAAAATTCCCAATCTCCATGAACCTTGAATAAATGTAATCTCATTCCCCACACTTTGATTTCCCTCCATCTTAGTAATCTAACTCATCAAGAATTCAACCAACACTCTCAATAAAAGAAGAGTGACAAGCAAAGATAATCAAAATTTAGGATGCTCAATGAGAATGTTTCAAGAAAATTATGGAGAAAGAAATTAGAGATTATGATGGAAGCAAGAATGATAAATATCCTTCATTTCCATGCATACATATGCTATTATGATTTTGAAAAGAAACTAAGCAAGTTCTAGAGTTTCAATTGCTATGAGTGCATGCCACACAAAGATAAAATAGTGTTTAGGCTTAAAGTGGTCCTCACTAGGTAATTTTTTATGCAATCATGCCTAATTGATCAAATTGGAATCCACCACCAAATTACCCAATATTATTCAAGAAAAGCATCCAATCATGTTAAATGACCTAAAATTGATGCTCAAATTTAAGAAGCTTTTACCATCTTAAAGATATTACTTAGAAAATTCCCATGAAGACTTTTATTAAAAATGAAATGATATATACTAACAAAATGCAAAATATGAAAGCAAAGTGTGGAAGTGCAAAATATGTAACTAAAGAAATGCATAAAAAGGATTTATTAACAAAGCATGAATTAAAATGCAAAAGAAAATGAAATCAGAACCAACTCCCCTTTCATTCCGGTGGTCGAAGAATATTTAGCAACAAAATCCACACCGGAAATGGAGTACTTTTGGTAGCAATCAATTTATTTTTATTGACCATTTTTCCCTTCAAAGCTTTTTCTGGAGGTCTGAGGCGGTTCAGTTCAAGCATCCACTCTGGAAGCTTATGTTCTCCTACAACATCATTAAAAGAAAATCCCTCCCATATACATGTGGGGTAAAAAGAAAATAGGAGAATATTAGTGTGGGTAGAAAAATTTAGCAAAGAATGAATCACAACTAATGAAATCAACAAATGGTACCTCTATTGAATTTTCTGATGAATCACAAAAAATACTCACCTTGTCATTTTGAACGGTACCTGGAGTGGTGATTGTTACCTCCTTTTCATCAAATAAATGCTCAAGCTATGGTTCTAGTGACTGTACATCTTCTTGTAGTGATTCTTGGGTGCTTGGCTCCATAGCACAAGTCCCTACACTTACATCTTCAACTCTTGGTGATTCTTGAGGTAATGCTTCCAGTAAGCATTCCCCTACACTTAAATTGTCTTCAAAAACATGTTCAGAACCTGAATCACTAACAGCATCTTCAACAACAATATTAGTAGGATCAGAAATTTGCATAATCACATAATCATCACAAAAGATACTAGAAAAATCATGTGAAGTAATGGAAATAGGGTCAGGCCTGACAGAATCGCTACTTTCCATCTCTCCACTGGAGTTTTGTGCTTGCAGCTGATTGATAGATGATGGAATTTGATCTAATTGTAACTGTATGTTCTGTATCCTTGAATATTGTTGTTCTTGATGCTCATTCATTTGTTGCATAATCTCCCTGATTTTCCATGTTGTCTCATCCATTCGAGGTTCGTATTGTTGAAAAGGTTGTGGGGTAAAAGATGTTGAAACTTCTTGAAACCCATATGAACTCTGGTAGGTTGGATATGACTCAATAAATGGTCCTTGTGCACTTTCATACCTGAAACATGAATGATCCACCCAATTAGCATTAAAACCATTTGAAAATGACTCATACCTATTTTGTTGATCCATGTTTGGGTAAAAGTGATACTCAGGCTGAAAACACTGATTTTCCATTCCACCTCCAAAATTTTGAAAATATGGATCCATGCTAAAGAAATCTCCTGTTCTCACACTACACACTAAAAATCAATGTTAGAAGCTTCAAGAGCATTAAGTTTCAAACACATGAAAATATTAACAGTAAGAGCACTTAAATATTCAAGAATAAACCAACATGAAAATACAAAAAGAATAAGCAATCAAATCAAGAAAGATACTAACAATAAAATCAATCAATGCAATGCACATTCTAAAATAAACACACTCTACTAGTTAGTTCCTCGGAAACGACACCAAAATTTAGTGTCAGCCATTTTGCATGTCACAAGGCGCTCCAAATTAATTAAAATTGAAACTCATTAAGATTAAGATAAGCATTGTAGTAACGAGTCCCAAGTCGTATTTTTTTCCAAGGGTAACTAATAGGTGTGTGTAAACTCTAGAATTGTTTCAATCCGAATTGTCACATCAACAAGATCAATTAAGTTTTTCCATTCAATTCACATTAGCTCAAACAACAAATCTTCATTTAATTCTCATCTAAACATGATTAAACTCATTTCAACAATTTAGACTCAATTACATTCAAGCAATTATCACATCTTCAATCTATAATAACAATAAAAGAAATAAACTCTTAGCCCACACTCACTTGTAGAAACCAAAACTATTTCTAATTCATAATTATAATTACTTCAACAATTAAGCTCAAGAATTCAATCACAATAGCAGTAAATAGAGGTAGCAATCTATTCATCAGAATAAGCATCCAATATTTAGGCATGATCTCAGTGTTAACATATACAATGACTAAACAAAAGCTTTGCTAACTAAGTAACCTAAACTAATCAAACTAATGTTAATCAGAGCATCTATTTAGAAACAAAAATTGGTTAGCAAACTAATCCAATAGTCAAACAAAATTTAGATTGCAGTAATTCAAAGAAATCAGAATTGCAGGTTAGAAATCAGAACCGGGGTTGCAATGTTAAGTAATCTGAAATAAGAATCTGAAATAAGAAAAATGAATTGCAATGTTAAGTAATCAAATCAGTAGATCTGAGTAGTTTCAAGATAAATGCAAAAACAAAGATAAGAAAATCTAAACCCTAAACATTCCACAGTCCCAAAACCGAAACCAAACCTCTTCTTCCCTGCCGTGAACAGAAATGCTATCGGAAACCTCTCCTCAAGCATTCAACAACTCATCTCTAGCCTCCAACTATCACCAGAGGATGCTCACAGCCCTTGGAAACCTCCCCTCAAGCTCGCAACCCTCTGGTAATCCCAGCAGCCGAATAACAGAGCTCAAGTTCTGGAAATCGCAAACCAGATCGAACGGCCAAATCAACCCAAGTTAGCTGCGTAATGGAGATCGGAAATGGATCAGAAACTCTCGGAAACCTCCCCTCAAGCTCTGGTGGATGCGAATTCGCTGATCGGAAACCTCCCCTCACAAGAATGTGACGATGGAACAGAATTGAAATCGCGGCTGAGAAACCTCCCTCGGCTGCTCTCTGATCACCGGAAGATGGACGCCGGAAGCTGGAGATTGTCGTCGGAGAACAAGCTTGCCCTCAGATCTGGAAATTGGAATGGAAGCTTCGGCGACTAAGAAGATGAACAGTGTGGAAATCGTGAAGCCAAGCTCAATCGCACTGTAGCTTCACACGAAGCTTTTAAATCCTCCACAGATTAAATCGGACGGTCCAGAACAATTCGAGGCTTGATCAACGGTTGGATAAGTTTAGATCTGGATCAAAACTTCTGGATATTCATCAATGGATGAGATCTGCTCTTTATTAGGTCGGATGGACCAGATTCTCAATGGATGGCTCAGATCTCTCTGATCTACAACGAACGGTCCATAATGCTCCAAGGCTTGATCGCCTCGTTTAGCCCTTGATTTGAGCCCAAATGTGGTATGTTTGATCAGGTCCATGACCCTTTTGATGCCAACAAAATAAGAATAAAATATTAGCATCAAATACCATAATTAGAAGCCAATTTGCAATTAAGTCCAAATTCAAATGCAATTATGAAATATGATGTAAATATGAGAGTAAGCTATAAAAAGACCATTAAAAATGTGCATTATGAATCAAGATAATATAGCCAAAATCATGGTTATCAGATACGATCCGCGATAAAAATAGAATTTTACATATATCGATCCTATATTCCACAAGGGAATGTACATGATGTCTAGATCGAACAAAATAGTAAAAATCTTAGGGCTAATAAAACTCCAGCTGTATTTAAAAAATATAATCCTGCACACACATAAAATGCCCTTAACATGTCCAAGGGTCCAATCGCACACAATCACATTAAGCCATAATAGTTGGAGCCTGCAACCACAGAGTTAGCATATCCTACTATTATCCTGCCTAAAATATATATGACATGTGCATAATTAAACTGAAAACCAAACACACAGAGGCAAACCCTAGCTCTGATACCAATTGCTGGTTGTTACTCAGAATATCGTACCGGTTTCCTTGTACAAAAATTTTGTACAAGTCCTGAACCTTTCCTAACAACCTATTGTGTTTTTAAGAAAATAAATTTGGAATCGTAAACAGAACTTAACATTATTCATTCCAAATTTAACTTATTTGTTCTTAGAGGTTTAGACTTGGATTGCAAACGATGCTTAACATTATTGATCCAAATCCACCCATGTTACAAATTTGATTAAATATTTATTTCAGAGATCGGTGTTGGTGCGGGAAGTATCCGACGATCGACCGTTGTTTTGATAATGGTAAAAGAATCCAAAGTTAAGTTATTTTGTAATCTAACATACTTAATTGAGTGTTTCAGGTTTCAGGAAAGTCCTAGCTGTGGTTAGGCAGGTTGAAAACCTTAGGGGGTGGTAACCCTAGGTAATAGGGGGTGGTAACCCTATGTGTAAAGTCTTGGCGGGTCGTGAGCTCCAGGCAAAAGTCCTAGGGGGTAACCCTAAGTGGAAAGTCTTGGTGTCGCGAACCAGTTGAAAGACTGGACCAGCCGGAAAGCGGAAGTCCAGCAGAAAGTCTGGAAGCTCTGAACGCTAAGCAAAAGTCCAGTCGATCTGGAGGATCACACTGGCAATAGGTAAATCTCCTGAGTGGAGTAGGTGAGGATGCGTTCCCCGTAGAGGGAACAGTAGGCGTCGGGTCGACCTAGGGTTTCCGGTTGGAAATCCAAAGTCAGACCCGGACAGTCTGACAACTGTCAAGTTTATCTATCATATTATTTTTGTGCTAACTTTGTTTTGCAGGGTTTGTGTTTGGGACTATCACAATTTGCAGGAACAAAGGAGCATCTTTAACCTCGGATGAACAGTGTCCGAGGAGCCTCCATGGAGCTTGGAGGTGCCTCGGGTGCTAGCCGAAGCCACCTGTCCAGGGCCGCTGGAGGCACCTCGGAGGACACTGGAGGCGCCTTGGAACACCGATTAGAGGCGCCTTTGAGGGAGCTGAAGGCGCCTTAAGTAGGATAAGTTGTGACCAGTTCTTCGCTCATCCGCGCGGCTGACTCGCTGAGTTTGAGGCACCACGAAGGGGTCTCAAGGAGCCTTGAGCACCGTTTAAAAGGGGGTTACGAGCAGCAACTTGAAACAACAATTTCCAAGCATTCTTTCTTCAACGTGCTGCTCCAAAAGACACCCGAAAGTGCTGCTACAAGATCCGGACGACCCAAAGCTTCGAGACACAGCTCTTGTCGTCGGTATAATCAGTCTTATTGTTGCTTTTGTTAGAATGTATACTAAAAGCCTAGCTTTTGGTATAAAACATTTATCTAGAAATAAGAATCACATTGGTCAAATGTCTATATTTGTGATAAATGTAGTTGTTCAATTAATTTATACTGTAGATAACATAGTATGTGGTGCCACATGCAGAAGATGATGTTATCAGTACCTTATAAATTATAAACAGTAGCTCACGACCAAAATGGAAAGGAACAAACCATTAGAAGGTCGTAGTGTAATTAGGTATCAGTTTATCTTGACTGTATAATTACACTAGTACACTTAGAGTGTATTGAGTAGGACCATTTGAGGTCGTTTCTTTTATACTGACTTTATAAAGAAACAAAGACCTCGGTCATTATGGAAGTGTGTGCTCTTAATCCTAATATAATAACAAGTACATATATTTGATATTTATTTCTTTAATTTATCAATGGGTGAGATTTAGTTCGATGAATCAATAAGCCCGATAAGTTATGAAATGACATCACTTATAGTGTGTGTTGTTGATTATAGAAGGAAACTGTGTCTTAGAGATACTAGGTTGATAATGTCCTCAAGAGGAGCTCATAAGGATTGTCATGTTAAACCCTGCAGGTGGACCTAGTCCGACATGATGATAAGGTTGAGTGGTACTACTCTTGGACTAAGATATTAATTAAATGAGTTGTCAGTAACTTACTTAATTAGTGGACATTCGATATCTTAAACAAAGGGAGACTAATACACTCATAATAAGAAGGAGCCCAAAAATATAATTTGGGATTGGTGCGGTAGTTCAATAATACTTCTCTAGTGGAATGAATTATTATTGATAAAATTAAGTTGTGTGTTCGGGGCGAACACGGGATGCTTAATTTTATCGGGAGACCAAAACCAATTACTCCTCTAGGTCCCTATCGTAGCCTCTTATTTATAGAGTATTATACCCATCTATATCCACCTTCTATACCCACCTAAAGGGGGCCGGCCAAGCTAGCTTGGGAACCAAGCTAGGGCCGACCTAGGTATAAATTGGGGTGGCCGACCCTAGCTTGAACCCAAGCTAGAGGGGCCGGCCATATTAAATTAAAAAAATTTTAATTTTAATTTTTATTATGTGGAAGATATAATTTATTAAAGAGAATTAAAATTAAAATATCTCTCTTGTAAAAGATCTACAAAAGATTAAAGAAAGAGATTAGATCTCTTTCCTTATTTGTAGATTGGTGAGATATTTTATTTTCTCTTTAAAAATTATTCACATGTTGTAAAATTAAAATTATGGAAATTTCTTTTTATGAACCATGAAGAGATTTTAGAAGAGAAATTTTAATTTTAAAATTTCCGGAAACAAATTAGGAAGTTTTAATTTGTTGATTAAAACTTGTCTAATTTACTTCCTTTTGATGTGGCCGGCCAATATAGTTTAATTGGGGAAATTTTATTGTAATTAAATTTCCTAATTTGCCTAGACCAAGGAATATAAAAGAAGGGGTGAGGGTGCCTTCATGGACGAACCTCTATTATTTCTCTCCCTCTTTTCCTTTGTGTTGTGGCCGGCCAACCTCTCTTCCTCTCTTCCTCTTGGTGGTGGCCGAACCTTCTCTATTGGCTTGGAGCTCTTGTGGTGGCCGGATACTACTCGGAGAAGAAGAAGAAGAAGGAGAGAAAACTTGTATCTCTTGGAGCTTGGTTGGTGTTTTGTTCTTCGTCCTTGGTGAAGCTTCTTTGTGTTGGCCGAACCTAGCTAGGAGGAGAAGAAGGTGCTTGGTGGTTTCTCATCTCGGAAGATCGTTGCCCACACACCGTCCGAGGTTAGAAGAGGAATACGGTAGAAGATCAAGAGGTCTTTCTAGAAGGTATAACTAGTAATTTTTCTTTCCGCAGCATGCTAGTTATTTATGGAAATAATACCAAATACAAGAGGCTTACGTTCTAGTATTTCGAATATGTTTTTCGAAGTTGTGTTCTGTTGGAACCACAAGGTTGTTTTGGTGTGATCAACAAGTTAAGTTAGGTCCTGTCTGTTTCTAACTTGTGTCTAAGTGTGCAGGAGCTTAGGAGCACAGGTACTCGAGCGGAAGACGCAGCTAGCGAGAAGGATGGCACACGGTGCGTCCGAGGGACGAGGCGCTGCGGAAGAGTACACCGGCGGACGAGAAGGAAGTGCGCGCGATGGTTCCGAGGTACGAAAGCCGGAGCGGAAGATTGCTCGGGGAGCAAGAGACGCAGCTAACGCGAAGGTCGGCACGGGGTGCGATCGAGGGACGAAGTCTGCGGATGAGTACGCTGGTGGACGAGAAGGGACACGCGGCAATTCCGAGGGACGAGAAGCCGGAGGGAAGCACGCTCGAGAAGACCGGAAGATGGGTTCGGGTGAGCCCTATTCCGGATATCAGAGATCACCCAAATCAAGCGGATCCGGAGCAGAAGACCCGGACCGAGACGGGGACTTAACGGAGAAGTGGTCCCGGACAAAAAGTCAACTACAGTTGACTTTTTGCTCCGGGGCGCCCGGAACCAATCCGGGCGCCCGGAATGCTTTCGGGCGCCCGGACCCTGATTTTGACCAAGATCGCGATTTACGCGATCTGAACGTTGGGGAATAAAGTTTTATCCCCTCCAGGGCGCCCGGAACCCAGCCTTGGTCCAGAAGCTTTTCATCAGTTCAGAAATTGTAACAACACTTGTGTGCTTCCACTGCTTTGATTAGCTTCTTTCTTTTTGTGCCTACACTGCTGTAAACGAGGCTTCTCCGCCTGAAGGAGTTCTTAGTGCAATCATCTTCCTTGGATTAACAACCTCCCCGGTTGTAACCAAGTCAAATCCGGTGCCTCGTTTTTATGCTTTATTTTCTGCTTAATCTATTTTTCAAGTGTTAGCTTAATTGTTCGAGAAAGGGTTGTGTTTAATTCAGGGCTATTCAACCCCCCCTTCTAGCCGGCCCAACGGTCCTACAAGTGGTATCAGAGCCGAGGCGCTTCAGGAGGACTAACCGCCGAACGAAGCAACGAAATGGCCGGACCAAGCATCCACCCGCCGAAATACGAAGGGGATTTCACCACATGGAAAAAACTGATGCAGGTATTTCTTACAACCGATATTGAACTATTTTTAACGATGAAATTTGGCTTTGAAGCTCCAGAGGACAAGGAAATAGATAAATGGACAAAAAAGGAGCAGGCTGACTTCGTGGCGAACGGCAAAGCAGAGTACCATCTGCTAAGCGTACTTCCGCCTCAAGAAGTCAACAGGATCGGTAAATACAACTCGGCAAAGGAACTTTGGGAAAAGTTCCTCGAGCTGCACGAAGGGACGTCCGAAGCCAAGCTCGCCAGAAGAGATCTGCTTCGGAATCAGCTCACAAACCTGCGACTTGGGGAAGACGAGGTCGCACATCTGCACTCCAGAATTAAAGAAATAATCACCGGACTCACGAATCTCGGAGAAGAGGTAAGTAACCGAGATTCGCTCAGGTACGCGTTAAATTCATTTCCGAGAAATTCAAAATGGGCATCACTAGTAGATGCTTGTTACATTTCTAAGGACTTAGAAAAATTTCATTAGAAGAATTTTTTCAACATTTGAAGTCCATGAGTCAAGATGTGCAGGAATGAAGGAGCCCAAGAACAACGTCGCCCTCAAAGCTTCGAGAGACGAACCTGAGTCGGAATCCTCTCTCGACGACGAGGAAATGGTAATGATGGTAAGAAGATTCAAGAAACTTTGTAAATATAGATCTGCTAACCATCCGCAGGGGAAGAAGAAAAGGATAATCCGCTGCTACCACTGCGACGAAGAAGGGCACGTCAAGGACAACTGCCCCAAGCTGAAGAACAAAGACAAGGAGAAGGGAAAGAAGCCTATCCAGAAACGAAAGGCCCTGAAAGCAACGTGGGACAATACGTCGTCCGAATCCGAAGTCGAAGCATTCTCCGGACTCGCACTAATGGCGAGCCATCAAGACGACGACTGCGATTCAAGCTCTTCCGAAATGAGCATCGAGAGCATCGATGAAGGGGGAGACACGTCGGAAGAAAGCAGCAACTCAGGGGGAGAAACGGACAACGAGATCGACAAGGTAAGTCAGGTACAATCTCTTCCTCCCGATAAAATGTTTAAGTTCGTTAAACTGTTAACAAAAGACTGCTGCAAATTAGAAAGTGAAAATAAAAATTTAAAAGTAATTCTAGCTAAGTCTTGTCCCTCAGAAGAATTAGATAAATTAAAATTGAAAAATGAAAAATTGGAATTAGAAAATCAAAATTTGAAAATTCAAATAGATAACTTAAAGAACTATGCATGTTCATCTAAAACCAATTTTAGAATATTTAATAATTTAAATTGGTACTTTAAATATCACCCGGGATAAATCAGGAACATCTCAAGAAAACATGTCCCTAAAAACCTTTTAGTTAATCCAGTAGGTTGGAACTTATATTGGGTTCCTAAATCATGCTTAAATTAATTTTAAAATTAAAATTAGCGCTTTAAGTGAGAAAATTAAACAAATAATTTCTTTATGAGGCTTTGTCTAAGGAAGTGGTTGTTGCTCCAATAACCAAGAAGGCCTAGTGCCTCGCCACGACCTGGAAGCCAAAATATTGAAATAAATGTTTAATTAACTTACCAATGAAGCATTAATACAAGAATTAATTAATTCTTGAAAAAAGTTATTCAAAACATTTTATTTCAAAATTAGAAATTTACTTAGAATTTTTTTTATATTCTCAAAAATCATTTTTTTTAAGTTAAGAATCTTTCTAAACAAGAAATCTCAGCTTAAATGACTTAGAAAAATTTTATAAATTTCTTAAAAACTTAGAAATTTTTTTTATATACTTTTTCTAAGTATTTAACCCTTAGATTGTTTTTCTTGGAACCCCATTTTTTTTGTGATCAAAGGGGGAGAAGGGAAAGTATAAGTCTAGGGGGAGGTAGATAGATTTAATTTGATTTTTATCTTTTCTCTATCTTTTTGCACTTAAATTAAAAATTAAGTTAATTAACTTAATGTTATTTAATGTCTATTTTTAGCCCTAGCTTAACTTGGGTTGATCACACTAAAAAGGGGGAGATTGTTGGAACCCCAAGGTTGTTTTGGTGTGATCAACAAGTTAAGTTAGGTCCTGTTTGTTTCTAACCTTGTGTCTAAGTGTGCAGGAGCTTAGGAGCACAGGTACTCGAGCGGAAGACGCAGCTAGCGAGAAGGACGGCACACGGTGCGTCCGAGGGACGAGGCGCTGCGAAAGAGTACACCGGCGGACGAGAAGGAAGTGCGCGCGATGGTTCTGAGGTACGAAAGCCGGAGCGGAAGATTGCTCGGGGAGCAAGAGACGCAGCTAACGCGAAGGTCGGCACGGGGTGCGATCGAGGGACGAAGTCTGCGGATGAGTACGCTGGTGGACGAGAAGGGACACGCGGCAATTCCGAGGGACGAGAAGCCGGAGGGAAGCACGCTCGAGAAGACCGGAAGATGGGTTCGGGTGAGCCCTATTCCGGATATCAGAGATCACCCAAATCAAGCGGATCGGGAGCAGAAGACCCGGACCGAGACGGGGACTTAACGGAGAAGTGGTCCCGGACAAAAAGTCAACTACAGTTGACTTTTTGCTCCGGGGCGCCCGGAACCAATCCGGGCGCCCGGAGCTGTCCGGGGCGCCCGGACCCTGATTTTGACCAAGATCACGATTTACGCGATCTGAACGTTGGGGGATAAAGTTTTATCCCCCCCCAGAGCGCCCGGAACCCTTCCAGGCGCCCCGACCAAGGCTATAAATATAGCCTTGGTCCAGAAGCTTTTCATCAGTTCAGAAATTGTAACAACACTTGTGTGCTTACACTGCTTTGATTAGCTTCTTTCTTTTTGTGCCTACACTGCTGTAAACGAGGCTTCTCCGCCTGAAGGAGTTCTTAGTGCAATCATCTTCCTTGGATTAACAACCTCCCCGGTTGTAACCAAGTCAAATCCGGTGCCTCATTTTTATGCTTTATTTTCTGCTTAATCTATTTTTCAAGTGTTAGCTTAATTGTTCGAGAAAGGGTTGTGTTTAATTCAGGGCTATTCAACCCCCCCTTCTAGCCGGCCCAACGGTCCTACAAGAGGGCTATTTTCCCCCCCCCCCCCCCTTCTAGCCGGCCCAACGGTCCTACAAGTTCTTTTGTTTTTGTTTTTTTTTTCCTTGTGATTTGATTGTTCTTTTTGGTTAACCTAAAGTTATTTTAGGAAATTAAATATTAGATTTCAATAAAGGTTTTGTCTAGGTTATTTTAGGTTATTTAAATATTTTAGGTTATTTAAATATTAGGAAATTAAAGGTTTTGTCTAGTCGGTGGTGGTTGCTCCCATATCCAAGAAGGCCATGTGCCTCGCCACGTCAGTACTGGGAACAAATTATGGAAATTAATATTTAATGGAATTAATAACTTAAGGTGACTTGGGTCGAACGTGTTAAGTTCTGCAGGAGATCCATGTCAAAATCTAAAAGAACAAATAGATTAAGTTTTGGATCAAACGTGTTAAGTTCCGCAGGCGATCCAAAATTTAATTTAAAAGAACACATGGTAGCTAGGAAAAGGTTCAGACCTTTGTACAAAATTTTTGTACAGTGGAACCTCTAGGTTTTCCGAGTAGCAACCAACAGCTTTCACTTCAATTGTACTTCAAAGCTGTAATTCTTCTTGCGATACTATAGTTGTTGCCCACCGAAAGCGGTCAACGACCGCGGGCCTTCGAGTAGGAGTCGAGATAGGCTCCGAACGAAGTAACTTCTCATGTCCTCTGTGTGTTTGTGCATTTTACTCTTTCCGCTGCGTTATTACTAGTGTTCTACGAAATCGAAAAGTGTGAAAGCTATTGGTTAATCCTAATAAAACGTACCGGTTCCACTGTACAAAATTTTTTGTACAAGTGTCGAACCTTTCTTAAATAACCTATTGTGTTCTTTAGAAGTTAAATTAGGAATCGCAGACGGAACTTAACATCATTGATTCCAAATTTAACTTATCTGTTCTTAATGGTTTTGATTTGAATCGCAAGCGGAACTTAACACTATTGATTCAAATCTACCTAAATTATTAATTCCATAAATATTAATTTCCAAAATTGGCTTCCATGACTGCATGGCGAGGTACATGGCCTTCTTGGATATGGGAGCAACCACCACCGCCTAGGCAAAGCCTTTTAAGGAAAGCTAATATTTATTTCATTAAATAACTCTACGTTAACCAAAAAGAACAATCGAATCACAAATTCGAAAAAGAAGAAAACACAAAATTAAAAAATAAATTCAATAAACTAGATCTAATTACCTCTTGTATTTAGAATTCTTACAAAGAAAATAACTAGTATGATACGGAAGAAAATTACTAGTTATATCTTCTCTTTGTAAGCTAATAACCTCGATATCTTCTGCCGTATTCCTCGCCTCGCCTTGGACGTCGTGTGGCGACGATCCTCCAAGATGAACACCACCCAAAAGAGTCCTTCCTCTTCCACTAGAATTCGGCCACCATCACCACCAAGGAGAAGAGAGCAAAGGGAAAGGGAGAAGGAAGAGGGCCGACCACCGAGAGATCTCCAAGCAAGAGAATAAGAGTTGTATCTCAAGAAGCCCCTTCACCCCTTCTTTTATATTACTTGCCCAAGGAAAATAAGGAAAAACTTTTTACAAAAAATAAAATCATCCAAGAGTTTTTCCTTTTCCCTTTTAATTTTTCCTTTTCTTTTCTCTTGATTGAATCAATCACCAAATTTTAAATTTGTGATGATTTTAATTAAATTAATATGGCCGGCCACTTGCTTGGGCACCAAGAAAGGTGGTCGACCACCTCATCAAGGAGAAAAAGGAATTTTATTTTTATAAAATTTTACAAGAAAAACTCTTATAAAATTTTACAAGCTCTCTTTCCTAAAGTAGGAGTTAAAAAAGGAAAGTTCTAAAAATTAAAACCATGTTTTAAAATTTAAAACTACTCTTACAAAATTTCCTTTTTTAACATGATGATAGAAAATTTTAATTTTAAAACTTATCTTCCTTTTTTTCTTAAACCATGAGGATGGTTAAAAAAGGAAAGTTTTAAAACTTTTAAAACTCTCTATTAAAACATGTGGCCTAATTCAAATAAGGAAAGTTTTAAAAATTAAAATCTCTCTTTTAAAACTTATAGTTTTCTACAAAGAGAAGAATTTAAAAATTTAAAACACCCCTCCTATATGAATTAATCTTGGACGGCCCCTACAAGCTTGGTCACCAAGCAATAGGACCGACCCCTATAAGAGGATGTGGCCGGCCATTGCTTGGTCACCAAGCAATGGTCCGACCCCCTTCTTGGACACCAAGAAGAGCCTTACATTTAGATGGACTTGAGGCTATAATGAGGCTATGACAGGGACCTAGAGGAGAAATTGGTTTTGGCCTTCCGATGAGCTTGAGTATCCCGTGCTCGTCCTGAACACACAACTCAAGTTCATCGATAATAACTCATTCCACTAGAGAGTTATTATCACACTACCGCACCAATCCCAAATTACATTATGAGCTCCTTCTTATCATGAGTGTGTTAGTCTCCTTGTGTTTAAGATTACGAATGTCCACTAATTAAGTAAGTTACTGACAACTCACTTAATTAATATCTAGCTCCAAGAGTAGTACCACTCAACTTCATTGTCATGTCGGACTAGGTCCACCTGTAGGGTTTAACATGACAATCCTTATGAGCTCCTCTTGGGGACATTCTCAACCTAGATAAGTAGGACACAGATTCTTTCTATAATCAACAACACACACTATAAGTAATATCATTTCCCAAGTTATCGGGCATATTGATTTATCGAGCTAAACCTCACCCTTTGATAAGTCAAAGAAATAAATATTAAATATATGTGCTTGTTATTATATTAGGATTAAGAGCACACACTTCCATAATAACTAAGGTCTAGTTCTTTTACTAAGTCAGTACAAAAAGAACTTACCTAAATGATCCTACTCAATACACTTAAAGTGTATCAGTGTAATTTATTAGTCAAGATAAACTAATACTTAATTACACTACGACTATTCTGATGGTTTGTTCCTTTCCATCTTAGTCATGAGCAACTTGTTTATAATTTATAGAGAACCGACAACATGATCTTCTGAGTGTGACACCACACTCCATGTTATCTACTATATAAATTAATTGAATAATTACATTTAACAAATAAATGCAGACATTGACCAATGTGATTCTTTTATTTCAACAAATAAATGTTTACAAAAGCTAGGCTTTTAGTATACACTCTAACAATCTCCCACTTATACTAAAAGACTAAGCTGCCGTATCTGTTGCCTTAGATATGATTCCCATCCCTTCCATATGCCGATCAAAAGCTTTCACCGGAAGGGCCTTTGTGAAAGGATTTGCTAGGTTATCTTCTGATGCAATCTTGGCGACAACAACTTCTCCTTGCTTGACGATGTCTCGTATCAGGTGGTACTTGCGTTCTATATGTTTACTTACCTTATGAGCTCGTGGTTCCTTCGAGTTTGCAACTGCACCGCTATTATCACAATAAATTGTGATGATCTTGGGCAAACCAAGAATCACATCTAAGCCCATTAGAAAGTTCCTGAGCCATACAGCTTCTTTAGCTGCCTTAGAGGCTACCGTATACTCAGCTTCCATGGTTGAGTCCGAGACACATTTTTGCTTAACACTCCTCCATGCAATGGCTCCACCTCCTAGAGTAAACACATAGCCTGATGTAGACTTACTATTGTCCCTATCTGATTGGAAATCCGAATCCGTGTAACCCACAGGGAGTAAATCGTCTGCTTGGTAGACTAGCATATAATCTCTAGTCCTTCTCAGGTACTTTAAAATATGCTTCACAGCAGTCCAATGTCCTTTTCCAGGGTTACTCTGATATCTACTAACCATGCCCACGGCAAAACAGATATCAGGTCTCGTACACAGCATTGCATAGATAAGGCTTCCTACAGCTGAGGCATAAGGAACTGCCTTCATGTCCTCTATCTCCTTTGATGTCTTCGGAGATATCTCTTTAGATAAAGCTACTCCATGCCTAAAAGGTAAGAAACCTTTCTTGGAGTTTTGCATGCTAAAACGAGCAAGGATCGTATCTATATATAAAGCTTGGGATAGGCACAACATTCTTTTCTTGCGATCCCTTATAACTTTGATCCCAAGAATGTGTGCGCATTCTCCTAAGTCCTTCATATCAAATTGTTTGGACAACCATACCCTTACGCCCGATTCTACCTTGACATTATTGCCAATTAAAAAAATATCATCTACGTATAGTACAAAAAATACCACCACGTTTCCGTTACACTTCTTGTATACACAAGATTCATCCGGACACTGAATAAACCCATATGACTGAATTACTTCATTATACTAGATGTTCCAAGATCTTGAAACTTGCTTCAGTCCATAAATGGACCGATTGAGCTTACACATTAGATGCTCTTTGCCCTTTTCAATGAACCCTTCTGGTTGCTTCATATGGATGTTTTCTTCAAGACTTCCATTAAGGAAAGCTGTCTTGACATCCATTTGTCAAATCTCATAATCCATATGAGCGATAATGGATAAGAGTATCCAGATAGACTTAAGCATGGCTACCGGTGAAAAAGTCTCCTCATAGTCGATTCCCTCTTTCTGAGTATACCCTTTCGCAACAAGCCTTGCTTTGAAGGTTTCTACCTTCCCATCTATCCCTCTTTTCCTTTTGTAGATCCACTTGCATCCAATGGCTTTTACACCATCAGGTGGTTCTACTAGCTCCCAGACCTTATTAGAGTACATAGACTCTATTTTAGAATTCATTGCCTTTTGCCAAGATACTGCATCTATATCTTGGAGTGCTTCATCATATGTCCGGGGATCAGGTTCATGTCTACCCGGGATCAAGTCTGAAGACTCTCCCAAAAACATGAATCTCTCAGGCTGCCTTACAACCCTCCCACTACGACGAGGCACCGTCTGTAGTTGTGTATCATGTGTGACACTTGTTGCAGTCTCTTGTGGTACTTCATCTTGTACTGTTGGTACTGAAGTAGACGTGTCCTCTCTAAGTTCTTCTAGAACAATTTTGCTACTGGGCTTGTGATCCATTATATAGTCTTCTTCTAAAAAATGGGCATTGGTGCTAACAATGACCTTCTGGTCTTTAGGACTATAAAATAAACCACCTTTCATTCCTTTGGGATAACCCACAAACACACGAACTTCTGTACGAGATTCTAACTTATCAGCATCTGGTTTTAGCACATGTGCTGTAACGACCCAATTTTCCCTATTTCAAGTTCTAAAAGTTCATAAAAATATTTGGAAATACTTTTAAAATATTCTAGAGATTTTTAGAAATTTTTAGAGTATTTTTACGCAATTTTTGGAGGTCGTTTAGTATATTTACAAAAAAGAAAGAAATTTTGACAAAAACCGTTGAAGGCGAGGTTCGAACCTACGACCTCGGGTCGGACTGACCCAACTAAATCCGACCCAACCAGCTAAGCTACACGGACTTTGTCAATCCAATATGGAGAAAATTGATATTAAAGCATAGTTGTGATTAAACCCGAATATAAGAAAGGAAATTAGGTTTTCATTTCCGAAAAACCAAAACAATTTCTCTCAAAAATCCCTCTCCTTCTCCCTTGCGACGGCGCCTCCTCTTCCTCGGGCGAAAACCGCAGGCACACCTAGGTGATTCCAGCGGCCGACCAAAGCTTCCCGAGGGGCTCTCTTCAACTCCTTAAGGTTGCCTTGTCAGGGGAAGCACGCGAGCACAAAGGAAGCACCCCGAGCTCAGGTTTCTCCGAACCCTAGAATCTCTTCCACCCTTCGGTTGTAAGTCCAAGAACCGGCGGTAAATTGCTACTCACCTGCAGTAGGATAGTTCCGGATTTGTATTCCTTCTTGTTTTTGAATTTTCTGTGAAGATTGGGAATTCATGTTTGCTGCCGTGAGGTTGTTTTTGTGCCATGTAGTTGCTATTAGGGTTTCCTTTGTATTTTGATTGGATTCTGATGGCTTAGGATTGCTGCCGTGGCACTGAACAGGACGAACTGTTTCTTTTGGCTTTCGGATTTTGGCTGAAGAGAATTATGATATTAGAGATTATTAGAATGGATCCAAGAATTTGATTTCTTCTGTGCAAATCTGTTGAAGCATGTTAACGATTTCTAAAACCTTACAAGAGCTTAACTAGTAATGATGATGACGGTACTAGAATTTCATTCGTTGAAGGTATTGATTAATTTTAATTGATATGATTCATGTATGCAGAAATTAGATACAAGTGTTATTGCTAGGGCTTTGGAGTTTTCTTTGAGTTTTGGAAGATGCTGAATTGGTTATTGTTGCATTCTGGATTCTTGTGATAACTTTGATTTTGGTTTATTAGACTGATTTGAAAAGTGATGAATTTGTGTTGGTTCTTCAAGATAGCTTATATAGTAGTAATCCTTTGATCTCCACAGTATGCTTAGCTTTGCTTTCACAACATGTTTAAGTTGTTATATTCTTTGCAGCATAGCGTAAGGAGCATGGTTGTGCTATGGAACCTTAGAATTTGTAGATAGAAGGGATGGTAAAGTGCCCCATTTAAATCTGTTTAGGGGTTTATGAGAAGTTCTAAGCAAAGCAAGTTCAAGGTCATGATAGGATCCCAAATTTCAGTATTTGAGGATTAAAAACACACCAAGTGTTTAAATAAATGCTAAGGCATTTTATTATAAGAAGTATAAGTATTTAAGCAAGTTTTTTTTATAGAAGTTTAAGTTCCAATAAGTACATATTTTTGTGCCATTATGATCTACGGTTTCTTGTTGATGAGAGATGATAAGGTTTAATTAGTAGAGATTAATTCCAGGCCGCTTAGTATTTAGTAATTTAAGTTAGTTAATTAACAAGGTTTTGAGGTTGTTAAGCATTTGTGTAATATGTAACAGACTTATTGAAGTAATACCTCTGAGTTAAAAGATCGAACGATGAAGTATTAAAGATAGATTGAATTACTTAGTGTCGTCTAAAGCTTGATTGATTAACTAGTTAGTTAGTCTAAGTAAAAGGAGTATTGGAGTATTAATCTGTTTAAAAAGTATTAGATGAATTTATTGGGATTAATAATTCGATTAAAAATAAACTAGGAGATTGTTGGCATACTCACTGTAGATGCACCACTATGGTTTGGTAGTAAATATGTAACATGACTTCCTCTATAAGGAAATATCGAAAAGGATGACACGGATTACATGTTTTCTGTAGATATACCTGATGTGTTTTGCCATTTATATGGTGGTTTAAGTAGTAGATGATGGGTTAAGCATAGAACAACCCTTCCTTTGTGCATTTCTGTAGATACGGACAGCTTCACTTGGAGCATAGAACAACCCTTCTCCTTGTGAAATTCTGTAGACATGAACAGCTCCATTCGAAGCTTAGAATATCCACTTCTTTTACAGATTTTATTAAGTGTAGTAAGCAGATTTTGTTAAGCTTAGTATGCAGACTTTAGATAAGCTTAATATGCAGATTTTAGTTAAGCTTAATATGCAGATTTCTGTTTAAACTTGTATGCAGATTTTGTTTAAGCATTGCAGTGTTAGAATTTGTTTAAACATTTCAGTCTTGTAAGAAGCATTCTTTTAAAGAAAAGTATAAGAAAGATAAAGAAAAGAAAGAAAAGGCCGAGGCCTTAAGTAGATCCCAAAGTCAAGACTTTAGGGATTTTGGCACACAAGGTGCCTATTAAAATGCCAAGGCATTTAAAGAAGAAGTAATTAAGATTATAAGTATTTTACTTTAAAGAAGAGGCTAGTACCCGACTTCCGAGGTTGTCGTTAAACAAATCCAGGTGTCCAATTCCGAGGTCTTGGCCCTGGTAGACCGAGGCCAGATTGGTGGCTCGTTACAAAATTAAAAGCAAGTACAGTTGCCAGGCCCAAGAAGAAGTTGATTATTATTTTGAAGTATTATAAGTATAAGTTTTTGAAAAAAAACGAGTTTTACATAAACATAAAGTATTAAAAATTAAGTTTAGAACAAATGAAATAAGTTTTATATAGTTCTAAAAATCAGTAAGTTTAGTTCTTTATTCTACCATGTTTATCTAGTAGATGAGTAGTTTTTCATGTTTACCTATTGGATGAGCAGCTTTCATATGTTTAGCTTTATTCCTAGCATGCAGTTTTATCCTTGTATAGCATGATTAGCTATTAGTATTGCATGAGTAGATTTCTTAGCTTTTCTTTGCTATTAGTTTGACATGAGCAGTTATGTTTATGCTTTACTTTCGTTTAGAGCATATAGTTTCTAGATCTTTCTGTATACATGCATATTCATGTTTTTGTGAGTTAGATAGCGCTTAGTAAGCAAATTTTGCTTAGTGTGATGCCAGGACTATGGAAGCCTTGGGACTAGGAAAGAAGTTTTATTTTAGTTTCTATTGTCTTTTGCTATGTTAGAAGTATTTGAGATAGTACATGATATTTTGATGTGATTAGGACATAGTAGATGAATTGTGATATGGTGTGATGAGTTATGGTATTGTTTTCTTTATTTTAGATTTATTATACTGCGTGGTTGATTGATATGTGTTCCAGCTGCTTGTGGCTGAGTATATATTGCATGTATTGTTGAATATGGTCACCGGTACAGGGGAGACTCTGCTGAAATTTTTCGGTAGGGTTTCCATGTGATTTTTAATCATACCGGTTAAGTAGAGTTAGTAGTTAAGTAACGGTTATCCTTAGATAGTAGTAGTAGTAAGAAGGGTGGTCGTTACATGTGTTGGACTACCCCAAATCTGAATATGTCTTAGACTGGGTTTCCACCCATTCCACAATTCTGTGGGTGTAGAAGATATTGATTTAGAAAGTACTAAGTTCAGAATGTGCGCTGCTGTTTCCAGAGCGTATCCCCAAAATGAATTTGGTAATTCTGAATAACACATCATCGATCTAACCATCTCCATAAGAGTCATATTCCGTCGTTCTGCCACGCCATTCTGTTGGGGTGTAACAGGTGCGGACAATTGGGATTGAATCCCGACCTCTGATAAGTAATTCCTAAACTCTCCTAAGAGGTATTCACCACCACGATCAGACCGTAGTGTCTTGATACTTTTACCTAGAAGTTTCTCCACATCAGCCTTGTACTCCTTGAACTTATCAAAGCACTCAGACTTGTGGCGCATCAGGTAAATATATCCATATCTTGAATAATCGTCTATAAAAGAGATAAAATATTCAAAACCACCTCTAGCCTGGATAGACATAGGACCACACAAATCAGAATGAACCAGTTCTAACGCTTCTTTAGCTCTATACCCCTTGGCCTTAAAAGGTCTCTTGGTCATTTTACCCTCCAAGAAGGATTCACATGTTGGAAAGTTTTCCAACTCTAATGGACCTAAGAGTCCATTGGCTACAAGTCTTTGAATCCTACTTAAGTTAATATGACCAAGCCTTAGATGCCAAAGATGCGTTTGGTTCATTTCCGAAGGTTCTTTTCTCTTATTAGAGTTAGAAGATGTGTTATTAATTTCCATATTTTGCTTCATGGGAGAAATTGAATTTAAAGTATATAAATTACCTACCAATGCACCAGAACAGATAATCACTTTATTTCTTTTTATAACCACATTGTTACTAAAAGAAACTGAATATCCATCCAAATACAGTTTAGAAACTGAAATTAAATTCTTTCTAAAACTGGGTACATAAAGATAATTTCTTAAAACCAAATTTCTATTACTATTAAAAGATAAGTAGACGTCTCCCACTGTAACAGCTGCCACCTTAGTAGCATTGTCCATGTAGATGGTAATCTCTCCTTCAGTTAGTCGTCGGGTTTCCTGGAACCCCTGCAAGGAATTGCAGATATGATCAGTGGCCCCCGTATCTACACACCAGGTGCTGGTAGATAACATCGCTAAACATGTTTCAACAACTAGAGTATGAGATATACCTTTATTGTTTTGATTCTCACGAGGGAAATCCACCTTCCAATGCCTTGTCTGCTTACAAATGAAGCACTTGCCTTTCGTCTTCTTCATTCCAGCTTTTTGTCCCTGAGGTTTATTCACTCTCTTCGCTGAAAAGACCTGTTTCTTCTTCTTCTTTCCTTTCGGCTTAGAAGTAGAACCATTTTCAGCATAGTGAATCTGAGAACTTTGATGAAATATACCTTCTGTTGCCTGTAGTTCTGTCAGAAGTTCCGCCAACGTATACTCTCTTTTGTTTATGCTATAGTTCAGGCGGAACTGCTCAAAACTTCTGGGTAGCGTTTGAAGAATTATATCGACCTGGGTTTCCCCATCGATTTCTCCTCCAAGGTCTTGTATTTCATTCAGATGAGTCATCATTTTGAGGATATGATCCCTTACGAGTGTCCCCTCAGACATGGTGGCTGTCATTCGCTTTCTCATTGCCTCTTGCCTAGCAGTCCGACTCTGGTGCCCAAAGAGTTCTTTGAGATTATTCATTATATCATAAGTTGTTGGTAAATCTTGATGCTGATGTTGTAATACATTTGACATTGATGCCAAAATGTAACACCGTGCCATCTCATCAGCTTTTACCCATTTCTTATGATACTCAGTCTCCTCTGGGGTAGAGTCACCGTCAGGTGCATCAGGGCAAACCTCAGTCAGTACAAACTTATAGCTTTCAGCAGTAAGGACAATGTCCAGGTTTCTTTTCCAATCTATGTAGTTGGGTCCGGTAAGTTTGTTCTCTTTCAGTATAATGGCCAGTGGGTTGAAAGTCATCCTAAGAATCACAAAAATAACTTTGGTTAGGACTCTAAATTTAGAATAATATTGATTCCTCAAACAATACTATTTTAAATAAACCAACACCTCAAAACACCGTGAATTTTGTATGCCACGATAGTGTGGACGTATACAAATTCAACATTTGTAAAAGGAGGGTGTAACCCATTAATTTTATTATCTTGTCAACCTAAATTTTTGACAAATAAAATTAATAGTTGGTTTCCTTCGGTCACACAAATAATAGTAGTGACTCCGATGGGGAGGATACTATTAGATGTGCCTAAGTGTATACCATTACTTGACACTAAGTCCATTAATAAGATTGTGCCCCTTCCGTTGGGGAAGATCACACGCTCTTGATTAATTTCCTATAGTCATCCAAAATGGAAGTTTGATCTAGTGATCCGCAAACAAACTCATCCGATATGGAGGAAGGTACTCAGAGACAACGCGCAAGTTTGTTTGCATCACTTACAAACCAGTAATGGAGACCGTAGAATTTACTAAAATAAATCCATCTCCCACTTAGTTATTTAAAGTGAGGAATTTTAAACTATCCTAGCATACATCAAATGCATACACACACACATCACAGTAAAAAAAAACAATAAATATGGAAATTATTTTCCAACTATTATGGCCTTTTTCTGTTACTGTCCTCCATGTGCTCCAACCCTAGCTGCTGTCATCTTTAGCCACCGCCATCGGGTTGAGTCGTCGCATTCATCTTGCTTCTTATTCCGCTGTGCCTCTGGTGCTCCAAAAGTACCACACCTCGCAAGAATCCGATCCGCGACAAAAATAGAATTTTACATATATCGATCCTATATTCCTTGAGGGAATGTACATGCAATCTAGATCGAAAATAAAATTCTAAAATCCTAGGGCTAATACAACTCCTGCTGTATTAGTTACATACAATCATGCACACACAAAATATTGCTCTTGACATGTCCAAGGGTCCAATCACACACAATATCAATAAGCCATAAAAGTTGGAGCCTACAACCAAAGAGTTAGCACATCCTACTATTATCTTGCCTAAATTATGTATGACATGTGCATAACCTATTTGAATTCTAAACACACAGAAGCAAACCCTAGCTCTGATACCAATTGTTGGTTAATCTTAAGAAAACGTACCGGTTCCACTGTACAAAATTTTTTGTACAAGTGTCGAACCTTTCCTTAAATAACCTATTGTGTTCTTTAGAAGTTAAATTAGGAATCGTAGACGGAACTTAACATCATTGATTCCAAATTTAACTTATCTATTCTTAATGGTTTAGATTTGAATCGCAAGCGGAACTTAACACTATTGATTCAAATCTACCTAAGTTATTAATTCCATAAATATTAATTTCCAAAATTAGCTTCTAGAACTGCATGGCGAGGCACATGACCTTCTTGGATGTAACGACCACCCTTCTCACTATTATACTACTCTTTAAGGTGACCGTTACTTAACTACTAACTCTACTTAACCAGTATGATCGAAATCACGAGGAGTCTCTACCGAAAAATTTCGGCAACAAATCCCCTGTACCGGTGACCATAAACAGAGATACATACATAGTATACATCAGCCACAGGTGGCTGGAATATATATCAAACACTCACGCAGTTAAATAAGTGACAAACATCAAAATATCTACTTATTAAACAGAACTCATCTCCATGCAATCTAAACAAAAATAATCTCAAATGACATGAACTTAAAATACAACTTCAAATGTTTATTAATTACTAAAATGCGGAAAACATAATAACGTCCCAAGTCTCTTCCATAGTCCTGGCATCACACACCATCCGCGCCACTTTGTCGCCTTCCTTTGCTAAATCTTTTCCTTGTCTTTATCTGCAGTAAGAGGAAATGCAATCTATAAGCAAAATGCTTAGTAAGCGCTATCTAACTTACAAAAATCTCGATATGCATGTACATATATCTATAACATGAACTAACTGAGTGCTTACTGAAGACTACTCATGTTCATCCAATAGCAAAGGAATCAAACAGGCTGAAATGCTAAACATGTAAAGCTACTCATGCTCTTCTAATAGCAAAGAATAGTAAGCTAATCTAAATAACTTGCTAGCATAAAAGAAAACTAAACTTGCTTATTTAAAACAAAATGAAACTTATTTCATTTGTTCTAAACATATTCTTTTATTCCACTTGTTTAGAACTTATACTTTAATACTTTTATACTTATGTGAAACTTATTTTACTTGTTCAAAAGCTTATACTTATAATACTTCAAAATAGTAATCAACTTCTCTTGGGCTCAGGCGTAGTATCATCTTATGCGCGTTCCCTAATAGGTTGGGGTAGCGAGCCACCAATCCTAAAAGAGCAGACCTTGGTCTACCAGGGCCAAGACCTTGGAATTGGACACCTAAATTTGTTTAACGACAACCTTGGAAGTCGGGTACTAGCCTCTTCAAAAAGTATAATATCTTATTATCTTAATTATTTCTTCTTTGAATGCCTTGACATTTTATCAAGCACCTTGTGTGCCAAAACCCCTAAAGTCTTGACTTTGGGATCTACTTAAGGTCTTGGCCTTTTTCTTTCTTTTCTTTATCTTTCTTATACTTATTAATACTTTTAATAAAAGAATGCTTCATTAAAACTGAAATGTTTAAACAACCTCTAACATCGGAGTGCTTAAACAAAAAATCTGCGTACTATGCTAAATAAATTCTGCAATGCTAAACAAATCAAACATTGCATTGCTAAACTATCAAAGATTGTAACGCTAGACAAATTTTAAAATCTGCACTATAAACTTTAAGGAAATCTGCTCTAAAGAAATCTGCATACCATACAAGCTTAAACTAAATCTAAAACTTGTTGGAATTAAAACCAATACTACATTATTCGAATTAGGAAAACTAAACTAGCTAACTCTAAACATATGTGAAGCTTGCTGGAATAAACGGTAGCAAGGAAACATATATCTAAACCTCATGATACAGTAGAGAAACTCAAATCTGTATCCTAGAATTAGTGTAACAAGAAAACGTATCTAAACCTCATCCTGGAATAAAGAACCTCAAATCTGTATACATGAATGAAAGTAGCATGTCTAAACCTCATGCCTAGATTCAACATAAGCAATTTCTAGAATTGAAACTACACTACTCAAACAATGGCTCAAAACTACAATCTGAACACTTCCAGATATCCATGCTATCTCAAACCACTCCTATAAAATCCAAAACTTACTAGGCCTACAAATCTATGTGAGCATGAAAAGTCCCCTAACTTCTAAGGGTAAACAAATGGTAGAACATGAGTCAAATTTTAGCACAACATCCAAGTGAATAACTTCTAAAAACAGTGATTAAACTACTATAAATCTGAAACTTACATGTTTTATAAGTTGAATTGAGCATAGAAAAGGTCTTCTACCTTCTAAGGGAAACCAATTTAGAAGCATGGAACAAAATATAGTGCCACATCCAAATGTATAACTTCTAAAAACTGAATTTAAACTACTCCTATAAATCTGAAATTTGCAAGTTCTATAATCCAGATTGAGCATCAAATGGTCCTCCATCTCCCATAGGAAAACAAATTAGAAGCATGGAAACAAATGTAGTGTAATGTCCAATTGAAAAAGCCCTTCAAAACAGTGATTAAACTATCCCTAAAAACTAGAATCTACAAGTCCTACATTTGAATTTGAGCATAAAAGAGTTCCTTATCTTCTAGGAGAAAACAACTAGAGGCATAGTACAAAACTTTGGAAACAATGAGAGGAATACGGAATAAACTTCGGAGCTATCCTACTGCAGGTGAGTAGCAACTTACCATGATTCTTGGATTCAAACCGAAGGGGAAGAAGACTTCTTGGATTTGGAGAAGTGAAGATCTTGGCTACTTCCTCACCTCTATGTGCTCTCCTCGATGGGGTGATGTCGACGATGTAAATGGCTCTTGGAAAACCCCTCAACCGACCGCCGAAGTAGCCCTTGCTCCAGCTGCGGATTCGCCCGAGAAGAGCTGGTGCCGTCGCGAGAAAGAGGAGAGGTTTTCGGGAGAAAGAAAACCTAATTTTTTTTCTTATAACTAGGCATTATATTAACTATTACCATATAAATATATTTCGCTCCTTACTCTTTCACGAAATACCTGCGGAACAGTTGGTTGGCTGCGTTCTGCTTAAGGCTCGGCTCGTGGGTTCAAATCTCGGCTGCAACCCTTTTCTTCCAATTATTTCCTGTTATTTTCGGTTCCAACTATATCTTATATATATTTTGTTCCCAACTTGATTAACAAAACTCCTGTGGAACACTTGGTTGGTTGCGTTCTGCTTAAGGCTCGGCTCGTGGGTTCAAATCTCGACTGCAACCTTTTTTTTCCTATTTTTTCCTGTTATTAACTTCTACTACTTATATAAATTCCGTTCTCTATATGTTCACGAAAAGGTCACGGAACAGTTGGCTGGCTGGATTCGGTTAAGGCTCGGTTCAGGTCCGAGGTCTACGATTCGAATCTCGACTTGAACATTTTTTGTCCAAACTTCCTTCGTTTAGTAAAAATACCAAACGACCTCTAAAAATTGCATAAAAATACTCTAAAAATCTCTATAATATTTCTAAATCATTTCTAAATATTTTTAACCACTATTAGAACTCTAAATGAGGAAATTTGGGTCGTTACAATCCCCCATACCTTATAAAAAGTTCATCCTCAAACTTAGAATAATTCTGGGCAGTTGGTACTCATTAATTTTGGCCAAAATAAATTGACACGAAAGAGTGGGTAGCCCCAGTATCAAATAAGAAACTAGCTAAATGCTAAAGGGTAGGTATTTGACCTGTGACTACTATAACGACCCAATTGTCCCCATTTCGAGTTTAAAAGTCCATAAAAATATTTGGAAATACTTTTAAAATGTTCTAGAGATTTTTAGAAATTTTTAGAGTATTTTTACGTAATTTTTGGAGGTCGTTTAGTATTTTTACAAAACAAAAGAAGTTTAGGCAAAAATCGTTGAAGGCAAGGTTCGAACCCACGACCTCGGGTCAAACTGACCCAAGCCAAAACCGGCCTGACCAGCTGAGCTACAAGATTTTTATTAACCATATAAGGGAAGAATTAGGTTATAGCATAGTTTTGGATTTAACCCTAATATATTAAAGGGAATTAGGCTTTGATTTTTCCAAAAAACCAAACATTTTCTCCCAAATTCCTTTCTCCCTGGCGTTCTCGCGTGCGACAGCGGCGGCGTTGCTTGGACGAAGGCGAAGCCGAATTTAGGGTTTCATTCCGGCGGCCGGCGAGCGTTCTTCTTCAAGGGTTCTACACAAACCCAAGCTCCTCTAGGCAAGGCGAACGCACGGGCAGGAGAAGAGGCCGAGAATCCCAAGCCTTCGAACCCTAGGTCACCTTCCTCCGTCGGCTGTAAGTCATACAAGCAAGGGTAAGTACTACTCACCTGTGGTAGGAGTTGCTCTGATCTTTCGGTTTCGTTTCCTTGTTTCCTGAATTTCTTGAATCCGAAGCATGCTATGAGATTGGGGGTTTTTGTTGTGCTGCCGTGTATTTCAAAGAAGAGAAATAGGGTTAGTTTGTTTGTTTAGCATGTGGTTGGTTGCTTAGAATCTGCTGGAATTTACAGATTTCATTTCCTTCTTTTGTCGTGTACTTCCAATAAGGGAAATAAATGGTATGGGTAAGCATGTGGTTTAGATCTCGTTAGCTTCAAACAGAGCAAAGGATTCTCTGTTTTGAATTAGTAACCATGAATCACAAAGGAAGAAAGTAGTAATCCAATTTTTATTAGTTGCTGCCATCCCGAATTTAAGGTGTTGTTTTCTGGTTTACATGGTTTTGTTGCCGTGAGATTTATAAGAAGATGGGAATGGTTTTTTTTAATGAATTTGGCACATAGTCTAGACTTCCCAATTCTGATAATGAGCATCTCATAGTTGGATTTTTGTTTCCCCTTGCATGGCTACTGTGGTGTGCCATAGTGTGATAACCTTGTTATCAGTAGAAATATTGTCAACATTTTATCATGCATAAACAGATTTTATGCTCTAGATATCACATGCCATCTATGAATGTAGTTTGTAAAAGAACCAGATAGTAGATTTGATATACTATTCCACTTGTTGGTTGTAGATTCTGAAGTATAGGTTGTATTTATTTGCTGTTAGTTGTGCGGCTTTCAATTTCTATTAGTTGAGCAGTTTTAGTTTTTCATTTGCAATCAGTTGAGCATGTGTAGCAAATTCAGTTTATATAGATATACATGAGCAGATCTTTTAGTTTTCAAAGTTGCTTTCTTTTGCTCCATTTTGTAGCATGATTAGCAAGATCAAATTAGTTTTCTATTGCTCCATTTTGTAGCATGATTAGTAAGGTTAGATTAGCTTTCTTTTGCTTTTATCACAGCATGTTTAGGAAATCTAAATAAGCTCTCTTTTGGTTTATTTTACAGCATGTTTAGTAAGTCCAAGTTAGCTTTCTTTTGCTCTATTTTATAGCATGACTAGCAAGTTTGAATTAGCTCTCTTTTGTTCTATTTTATAGTATAATTAGTAAGTTCAAAGTCGCTTTCCTTCGCTTTGTTTAATAACATGCTTAGAGAGTTCAGATCTTCTTCCCTTGTGTATTTTCATATAGCATGTTTGGTTAGTTGTAATCTTATACTTGTTAGAAATATTTACAGGATTCTAATAAGTTCTAATAAAGGAGTATGAGAAGTATAAGTAAAGAAAAGACTAGAGTCTAGTTAAAAAGATATAACTAGTAAATTAAAGTAAGAGGTTAGTACCCGACTTCCGAGATTGTCGTTAAACAAATCCAGGTGACCAATTCCGAGGTCTTGGCCCTGGTAAGACCGAGGTCTTTATCCTCATAGGGCTGGAGGCTCGCTACCCCAGTCACTATTAGAGAGCGCGCAAAACAAAGATGGTACTAAGCCTGGGCCCAAAGAAAAGAAGAAAGTGAAAGAGAAATTAAAAGATTAATTTCTAGTATAAGAAAAGTAAAGAAGAAAGAAAAGAACAAGAAGAAGAAAGTAAAATAGAAATTAAAAGATTAATTTCTAGAATAAGGATATAAGAAAATGAAGTAAGTTTTATGCTTAGAATCAATAAAAGTTTAGTTTCTTTAATTCTAAGCTTACAGTGTTAATTTCCTTATTATCCTGTCAGTTAGTGAGCATGTTTAGTATTCAGTTTTATTTCTGTATACCATGAGTACATGCGGCTTTGTTTTAGCATTTCAGTTTCAGTATTTTTGCATTACTTTTATGCACTTCGAGTTTTTGTGAGATAGATTAGTACTTACTAAGTGTTTCGCTTATAGATCTATTTTTCTTTCCTCCTACTGCAGATAAAGAAAAAGCTAAGATATGAAAGGGAGGTTGCAGGATGGTGGTGGTGATGAAGGTGTGTGATGACTGGACTATGGAGAGATCCAGAATGAGCTGGCAAATTGCCAAGACTTTTCTGTTTAGTTCTTTTAGTTCTCTTTTAAGTGTTATTATGGGTTGAGACTGTAATTAAGTTTATTCCGCATTTGTAATTAGTTTTCTTTTATTATGAGTTGGAGTAGTATAGTTGTTGCTATTGCTAGAGTAGTTTCTTTCTTCCTGTTGATTTATTACTGCGTGGTTGTGAATAAAATGTGTTCCAGCCGCCTGTGGCTGCGTATATATCTTATGTATTATGGATTTTGTCACCGGTGCAGGGGAGACTCTGCCGAAATTTTTTTGGTAGGAATTCCTCTGAACCGTGATAAATCTAACTGATTCTAATAATAGCATCAGTGATACTAGTAAGTAGAGTAGTAGTCAGGTAACGGTCGCCCTTAGAGAGTAGTAGTAAGAAGGGTGGTCGTTACAACTACCGTGGGGCACCGACAGCTTCTTCCTTAGTGAGAGAAAATACTCTGGTATCGGTCGGAACGGGTGGGGCTTCCAACCTTCCTTAACTGAGCTGAGGTCCTTCCAGAGTTGCAGGCATATAATGTAACTGAGGCTTGCCTCCACATTGTATTGGCTGTGGCTGAGGTGCTTTGAGCTTGTTAGAGCATTCTTTAATCATGTGTCCTTCCTGACCACATGAATAACACCTAGTCATACCCAAAAGAAAGGCTCCTGGATGTATTCTCCCATATTTGGGACAGGGAGCGAACTTGGCCTGCTTGTCTGTAGAACCACCCTTTTGGCCTCCTCCTGTATTCCATCGTTTCCTCTTGTTATCTTTGCCCTTCCAGTGCTGCTTATTTGTCTGAGGTTTCTGACTCCTTGTTGTCTTGAACCAAGCCTGAGCATCCCAGGGTTTAGTCGTGCCTGAGAAACTCTCTGGCTTCAGCTTCAGCCACTGTATTAGGTATGTTTCTTGTCTTCTAGGTGCTGTGGCGACTTCCAGGGCGGCTGGTGGAACCCCAGTCACCACTAGAGTCTCCACATTGATAGTTGGAGGAGTGGGAGGGACTGGCTGCCGATTTGCCATCAGATTGACGATCACTTGCTGCTGTTCTGCCACTTGTCTGTGGAGTTGGGCAACAACTTCAGAGAGATCAGGTACAGTTGTTCTGGGCTCTTCGTTCATCTGTGCTCGATCTTTAGTACGAGCTGTAATGACCCAATTTTCCTCAATTAGAGTCCTAAAAGTAATTTAAAAATATTTAAAAATGCTATAGAAATATTCTAGGGATTTTTAGAAATTTTTAGAGTATTTTTATGTAAATTTTGGAGGTCGTTTGGTATTTTTACTAAACGAAGAAAGTTTCAACAAAAAAATGTCCAAGCTGAGAATTGAACCCACGACCTTTGACTCGGTCAAAACCCAACTAACCAGGTGTGCAAACAGATTTTTCTGTTAAGAAAAGGTAGCGAGTTTATTTAAGATAGTTAACAGAATATTGGATTATAAAAGGGATAAGTTGATCTTGGATTTGTCTGTTTAGAAAAGGTAGCGACTTTATTTAAGATAGTTAACAGAATATTATAAAAGGGATAAGTTGATGTTGGATTTGTCTGTTTAGAAAAGGTAGCGAATTTATTTAAGATAGTTAACAGAATATTGGATTATAAAAGGGATAAGTTGATGTTAGATTTGTCTATTTAGAAAAGGTAGCGAATTTATTTAAGATAGTTAAAAGAATATTGGATTATAAAAGGGATAATTGATGTTGGATTTGTCTGTTTAGAAAAGATAGCAAATTTATTTAAGGAGTTAACAGAAATATTAAGTTATAAAAAGGGATAAGTTGATGCTCTGTTTTCCCGTGACTTAAACCATTCTCTCATTCTCTTCTGCGTACGATGGCGGAGCTCTGGAAAAAAATGAAAGGGAGTTAGGGCATCATCTCCGGCGGCCGACCAAGGTCCTAGAAGCCCTTTTTGTTCGGTTGTGAGTCCAAGAAGCAAGGTAAGTGCTTCTCACCTGCAGTAGGAGTTGTTTCGGACCTTTGTTCTTCTTGAATTTGAAGCATGAGAAGCGATTATAGTGCAGATTTTTAATTAAGCCTATAGTGCAGATTTTAATTAAGCTTATAGTGCAGATTTTTATGTAGGCTTATAGTGTAAATTTTAATTAAGCATATAGTGCAAATTTTTAATTAAGCCTATAGTGCAGATTTTAATTAAGCTTATAGTGTAGATTTTTATGTAGGCTTATAGTGCAGATTTTAATTAAGCCTATAGTGCAGATTTTTAATTAAGCTTATAGTGCAGATTTTTATATAGGCTTATAGTGCAGATTTTAATTAAGCTTGTAGTGCAGATTTTTAATTAAGCCTATAGTGCAGATTTTAATTAAGCTTATAGTGCAGATTTTTATGTAGGCTTATAGTGCATATTTTAATTAAGCTTATAGTGCAGATTTTTATATAGGCTTATAGTGCAGATTTTAATTAAGCTTGTAGTGCATATTTTTAATTAAACCTATAGTGCAGATTTTAATTAAGCTTGTAGTGTAGATTTCTTAGAGTTTAAAATGCAGATTTCTTTAGAGCAGATTTCTTTAGAGCTTGTAGTGCAGATTTCTTAAGAGCGTATGGTACAGATTTCTTTTAAGTTTATAGTGCAAATTTTTGGTGGAACTTGTAGTGTAGATTTTTGGTTGAATTTATAGTGCAGATTTTTGGTGGAACTTGTAGTGCAGATTTTTGGTGGAACTTATAGTGCAGTTTTTAAAGAAAAAGATTATAGTGCAGTTTGGTTAAGTATTATAGTGCAGAATTTATGTTTGCATAGTATGCAGAAATAGTGTAACATAGAATGCAGAATCTTGATTAGTATAGTATGTAGAATCTTGATTAGCATAGTATACAGATTTTTGTTTATGCATTTTAAAATTAGAATTTGTTTAAACATTTCAGTTTTTAAAGAAGCATTCTTTTATTAGAAGTATTAACAAGGGTAAGAAAGATAAAGAAAAGAAAGAGAAAGGCCGAGGCCTTAAGTAGATCCCAAAGTCAAGACTTTAGGGATTTTGGCACACAAGGTGCTTAAAGAAAATGCCGAGGAATTATATATTAAAAGTAATAAAATATAACAAGTATTTTACTTTATTTAAGAGGCTAGTACCCGACTTCCGAGGTTGTCGTTAAACAAATCCATGTGTCCAATTCCGAGGTCTTGGCCCTGGTAGACCGAGGTCTGCTCTTTTAGGATTGGTGGCTCGCTACCCCAACCTATTAGGGAACGCGCATAAGATGATACTACGCCTGGGCCCAAGATGAAAGTTGATTATTATTTTGAAGTATTAAAGTATAAGTTTTTAAACAAGTAAAACAAGCTTCACATAAGTTTACAATCCTGCAAGTTTAGCTCTCTTTTATGCTAGCGTGTTTGTTTAGATTTGCTTTACACGTTTAGCATTTCAGTATGTTTCTTTTGCTTGTAGATGAGCATGAGTAGAATTTCTTTATGTGCATTCAGTTTTAGATTTCTTCCAGTTACATGCATATTCGAGTTTTGTGAGTTAGATAGCGCTTACTAAGCAATTTTGCTTATAGTTGCATTTCCTCTTACTGTAGATAAATGAAAGGAAAAGTTATAACAAAGGAAGGCGACAAGGAGGTGCGGATGGATGTGTGATGCCTGGACTATAGAAGCCTTGGGATTTAGCATAAGAATTTATTAAGATTGTCATTTATTAACAAAGAGTTGAGTAGAATGTATTAGATCAATCATTTAGTCTTCCGCTGCTAGTTAATTGTAAATTTTGAGTTCTCCGAAAGTTTTAGGAATTACTATCAAAATGTGTGCAATGTTAGTTAAGATATGTTAGTAGTCCAGTAACGCTCCGCCCTCGCAGACTAATAGTGAGGAGGGTGGGGTGTTACACGAGCGGTACGGAGACGTCCTCTTCTCAACATCTAGTTATGCAGAGAAAAACTTAAAATCATCCCTACGCTTTCTAGACATATATATATATGTAAACAAAAGAAAACAATAACTTTCATCTTACTTAAGCATATCTAAGCAAATACTCTAAACTACAAATAATAAGGAAAGCATAAAAGAAAACTTAAATACTTTCTTACTTGAAGACGACAAGGTTGATGCTGATATATGTGTGATGCTGGAGAAATGGGACTGCTCTGATACCAACTGTAACGACCACCCTTCTCACTACTATAATACTCTCTAAGGTGACTGTTACTTAACTACTAACTCTACTTAATCGGTATGATCGAAATCACAAGGAGTCTCTACCGAAAAATTTCGACAGAATCTCCCCTATACTGGTGACCATAAACAGAGATACATACATAGTATACATCAACCATAGACGGCTGGAATATATATCAAACACTCACGCAGTTAAATAAGTGATAAACATCAAAATATCTACTTATTAAACAGAACTCATCTCCATGCAATCTAAACAAAAATAATCTCAAATGACATGAACTTAAAATACAACTTCAAATGTTTATTAATTATAAAAATGCGGAAAACTTAATAACGCCCCAAGTCTCTTCCATAGTCCTGGCATCACACACCATCCGCGCCACCTTGTCGCCTTCATTTTCTAAATATTTTCCTTTCCTTTATCTGCAGTAAGAGGAAATGCAATCTATAAGCAAAATGCTTAGTAAGCGCTATCTAACTCACAAAAATCTCGATATGCATGTACTTATATCTATAACATGAACTAACTGAGTGCTTACTGAAGACTACTCATGTTCATCCAATAGTAAAGGAATTAAACAGGCTGAAATGCTAAACATGTAAAGCTACTCATGCTCTTCTAATAGCAAAGAGCAGTAAGCTAATATAAATAACATGCTAGCATAAAAAAAAACTAAACTTGCTGATTTAAAACAAAATGAAACTTATTTCATTTGTTCTAAACTTATTCTTTTATTCTACTTGTTTAGAACTTATACTTTTATACTTATGTGAAACTTATTTTACTTGTTCAAAAGCTTATACTTATAATACTTCAAAATAGTAATCAACTTCTCTTGGGCCCAAGCGTAGTACCATCTTATGCGCGTTCCCTAGTAGGTTGGGGTAGCGAGCCACCAATTCTAAAAGAGCAGACCTTGGTTTACCAGGGCCAAGACCTTGGAATTGGACACCTGGATTTGTTTAACGACAACCTTGGAAGTCGGGTACTAGCCTCTTCAAAAAGTATAATATCTTATTATCTTAATTATTTCTTCTTTGAATGCTTTGGCATTTTATCAAGCACCTTGTGTGCCAAAACCCCTAAAGTCTTGACTTTGGGATCTACTTAAGGCCTTGGCCTTTTTCTTTCTTTTCTTTATCTTTCTTATACTTATTAATACTTTTAATAAAAGAATGCTTCCTTAAAACTGAAATGTTTAAACAACCTCTAACATCGGAGTGCTTAAACCAAAAATCTGCGTACTTTGCTAAATAAATTCTGCAATGCTAAACAAATCAAACATTGCATTGCTAAACTACCAAAGATTGTAACGCTAGACAATTTTTAAAATCTGCACTATAAACTTTAAGGAAATCTGCTCTAAAGAAATCTGCATACCATACAAGCTTAAACTAAATCTAAAACTTGTTGGAATTAAAACCTATACTGCATGCTTCGAATTAGGAAATCTAAACAAACTAACTCTAAACATATGTGAAGCTTGCTGTAATAAACGGTAGCAAGGAAACATATATCTAAACCTAATGATAGAGTAGAGAAACTCAAATCTGTATCCTAGAATGAGTGTAACAAGAAAACGTATCTAAACCTCATCCTGGAATAAAGAACCTCAAATCTGTATACTTGAATGAAAGTAGCATGTCTAAACCTCATGCTTAGATTCAACATAAGCAATTTCTGGAATTGAAACTACACTACTCAAACAATGGCTCAAAACTACAATCTGAACACTTCCAGATATCCATGCTATCTCAAGCCACTCCTATAAAATCCAAAACTTACTAGGCCTACAAATCTATGTGAGCATGAAAAGTCCCCTAACTTCTAAGGGTAAACAAATGGTAGAACATGAGTCAAATTTTAGCACAACATCCAAGTGAATAACTTCTAAAAATAGTGATTAAATTACTATAAATCTGAAACTTACAAGTTTTATAAGTTGAATTGAGCATAGAAAAGGTCTTCTACCTTCTAAGGGAAACCAATTTAGAAGCATGGAACAAAATATAGTGCCACATCCAAATGTATAACTTCTAAAAACTGAATTTAAACTACTCATATAAATCTGAAATTCGCAAGTTCTATAATCCAGATTGAGCATAAAATGGTCCTCCATCTCCCATAGGAAAACAACTTAGAAGCATGGAAACAAATGTAGTGTAATGTCCAATCGAAAAACCCCATCAAAACAGTGATTAAACTATCCCTAAAAACTAGAATCTACTAGTCCTACATTTGAATTTGAGCATAAAAGTGTTCCTTATCTTCTAGGAGAAAACAACTAGAGGCATAGTACAAAAATGTAGTGCAACATTCAAATGAAAAGCCGTTCAAAACAGTGACAAAACTATCCTTTTAAAAATATGGAATTTACAAATCCTTCAATTGAAAGTGAGCATAAAAGAGTTCCCTATCTTCTAAGGGAACCCAGATAGAGGCATGCTTCAAACAAAATGTAGTGTAACATTCAAATGAAAACCCTTCAAAACAATGATCAAACTATCACTATAAAAGCTGAAATTTACAACTCCCACACAGCATGCTACTGGAATAGGAATCCAGAATAGAAGTTAACACCAAAATTCATCTGTACATTACTAAGAGCATGCTACTAGGACTTCCAAAAACAAGAACCCTAAACATCATAATTTCCCTACAACTTAAATCCGAAACAACCTTGGTAAAATAAGCCCTGTACAACATGATCCTAACCGAGAGGGACCTAAATCCCTAGCAACATGAATTCGGCTCAATCACAATCCAAAACCAAAAATATGCTGTGGAGGTACGCAAGCTTTAAGATTTCAAGCAAAACTTCGGAGACAAGGAGAGGAATACGGAATAAACTTCGGAGCTATCCTACTGCAGGTGAGTAGCAACTTACCATGATTCTTGGATTCAAACCGAAGGGGAAGAAGACTTCTAGGTTTCGGAGAAGTGAAGATCTTGGCCACTTCCTCACCTCTATGTGCTCTCCTCGACGGGGTGATCTCGACGATGTAAATGTCTCTCAGAAAACCCCTCAACCGGCCGCCGGAGTAGCCCTAGCTCTTGCTGCGGATTCACCCGAGAAGAGCTGGCGCCGTCGTGAGAAAGAGGAGAGGTTTTTGGGAGAAAGAAAACCTAATTTCTTTTCTTATAACTAGGTATTCTATTAACTATTACCATATAAATATATTTCTCTCCTTACTCTTTCATGAAATACCTGCGGAACAGTTGGTTGGCTGCGTTTTGCTTAACGCTCGGCTCGTGGGTTCAAATCTCGGCTGCAACCCTTTTCTTCCTATTATTTCCTATTATTTTCGATTCCAACTATAGATTATATATATTTTGTTCCCTACTTGATTAACAAAACTCCTGTGGAACACTTGGTTGGCTGCGTTCTGCTTAAGGCTCGGCCTCGTGGGTTCAAATCTCGGCTGCAACCCTTTTCTTCCTATTTTTTCATGTTATTAACTTCTACTACGTATATAAATTCCGTTCTCTATATGTTCACGAAAAGGTCACAGAACAGTTGGCTGGCTGGATTCGGTTAAGGCTCGGTTTAGGTCTGAGGTCCATAGTTCGAATCTCGACTTGAACAATTTTTGTCGAAACTTCCTTCGTTTAGTTAAAATATCAAACAACCTCCAAAAATTACATTAAAATACTCTAAAAATTTCTAAAAATCTCTAGAATATTTCTAAAGCATTTCTAAATATTTTTAATCACTATTAGAACTCTAAATGAGGAAATTTGGGTTGTTACATTGGATATGGGTCCCAGGCAAAGCCTTTTAAGGAAAGCTAATATTTATTTTCTTAAATAACTCTAGGTTAACCAAAAAGAACAATCGAATCACAAATTCAAAAAAGAAGAAAACATAAAATCGAAAAATAAATTCGATAAACTAGATCTAATTGCCTCTTGTATTTAGAATTCTTACAAAGAAAATAACTAGTATGACGCGGAAGAAAATTTCTAGTTATATCTTCTCTTTGTAAGCTAATAACCTTGAGATCTTCTGCCGTATTCCTCGCCTCACCTTGGATGTCGTGTGGGCGACGATCCTCCAAGATGAACACCACCCAAAAGAGTCCTTCCTCTTCCTCTAGAATTCGGCCACCACCATCACCAAGGAGAAGCGAGCAAAGGGAAAGGGAGAAGGGAGAGGGCCGACCACCAAGAGATCTCCAAGCAAGAGAATAAGAGTTTTATCTCACGAAGCCCCCTCACCCCTTCTTTTATATTACTTGCCCAAGGCAAATAAGGAAAAACTTTTTACAAAAAATAAAATCATCCAAGAGTTTTTCCTTTTCCCTTTTAATTTTGTGATGATTTTAATTAAATTAATATGACCGGCCACTTGCTTGGGCACCCAGCAAGGTGGCCAGCGACCTCATCAAGGAGAAAAAGGAATTTTATTTTTATAAAATTTACAAGAAAAACTCTTATAAAATTTTACAAGCTCTCTTTAGTAAAGTAGGAGTTAAAAAAAGGAAAGTTCTAAAAATTAAAACCATGTTTTAAAATTTAAAATTTCTCTTACAAAATTTCCCTTTTTAACATGATGATAGAAAATTTTAATTTTAAAACTTATTTTCATTTTTTTCTTAAACCATGAGGATGGTTAAAAAAGGAAAGTTTTAAAACTTTTAAAACTCTCTATTAAAACATGTGGCCTAATTCAAATAAGGAAAGTTTTAAAAATTAAAATCTCTCTTTTAAAACTTATAGTTTTCTACAAAGAGAAGATTTTAAAAATTCAAAACACCCCTCCGATTTGAATTAATCTTGGTCGGCCCCTACAAGCTTGGTCACCAAGCAATAGGGTCGGCCCCTATAAGAGGATGTGGCCGGCCATTGCTTGTTCACCAAGCAATGGTCCGACCCTCTTCTTGGACACCAAGAAGAGCCTTACATTTGGATGGACTTGAGGCTATAATGAGGCTACGACAGGGACCTAGAGGAGAAATTGGTTTTGGCCTTCCGATGAGCTTGAGTATCCCGTGCTCGCCCTGAACACACAACTCAAGTTCATCGAAAATAACTCATTCCACTAGAGAGTTATTATCGCACTACCGTACCAATCCCAAATTACATTATGGGCTCCTTCTTATCATGACTGTGTTAGTCTCCCTATGTTTAAGATTACGAATGTCCACTAATTAAGTAAGTTACTGACAACTCACTTAATTAATATCTAGCTCCAAGAGTAGTACCACTCAACATCATTGTCATGTCGGACTAGGTCCACCTGCAGGGTTTAACATGGCAATCCTTATGAGCTCCTCTTGGGGTCATTCTTAACCTAGATAACTAGGACACAGATTCCTTCTATAATCAACAACACACACTATAAGTAATATCATTTCCCAACTTATCGGGCATATTGATTTATCGAGTTAAACCTCACCCTTTGATAAGTCAAAGAAATAAATATTAAATATATGTGCTTGTTATTATATTAGGATTAAGAGCACACACTTCCATAATAAATAAGGTCTAGTTCTTTTACTAAGTCAGTACAAAAAGAACTTATCTAAATGATCCTACTCAATACACTTAAAGTGTATCAGTGTAATTTATTAGTCAAGATAAACTAATACTTAATTACACTACGACTATTCTGATGGTTTGTTCCTTTCCATCTTAGTCATGAGCAACTTGTTTATAATTTATAGAGAACCGACAACATGATCTTCTGAGTGTGACACCACACTCCATGTTATCTACTATATAAATTAATTGAACAATTACATTTAACAAATAAATACAGACATTGACCAATGTGATTCTTTTATTTCAACAAATAAATGTTTACAAAAGCTAGGCTTTTAGTATACACTCTAACAAAAGCCATGAGTGCTATTCACCCCCCCATTAGCGCTTTCGATCCAACAATTGGTATCAGAGCGGGGTCATTTTGAATTGGTGCATCCACCATTCAAAGCAATTTTACTTGGTCGTTTTAATCTTTTCGAAGTCAATTAGAATTAGCTTTGTAGCTACATTCTAATTCTTTTTGACGAATCGATTTTGCTCAAGACTGGTGCAACACCACTCGAATTCACAAATTCTTAACTTTATTTCCCGCACTGCTAATCCAAGACCTAGTCTTGGGATCCTTCTATTTTTTTGTAGTTGCATATCGCTAATGGCCCAACAAGAAGGCTTCAGCACCGTTTGCCCCCCACTTTTCTCTGGAGAAGACTTCGGATATTGGAAGGGGCGAATGGAAACCTTTCTCAAGACACAGTTCGACACGTGGATGATTATCAAGACTAGACTACAACTGCCATCCGACGAAGACGGCCAGCCGACACCTTGCAAAAAATGGGAACCGATCATAATCAAGAAGGTGGAAGCTGATGTCAAAGCAACCTGCACCCTCCAGTGCGGACTGACCAAGGATGAACTCAACAGAGTTGGACCATTCTCCAGCGCAAAAGAGCTTTGGGAGAAGCTGATTAAACTCCACGAGGGTACCTTTGACACTAAGGTAAGCAAGAGAGATCTCTTGTTCAATAAATTATATAATTTGAAGATGCAAGAAGACGAGACGGCCAACCAACTTCATGCTCGTATACAAGACATACTACACTCCCTCCACGCGATCGGCTAAAAGGTCGAGAACAGGGACATCATAAGGTATGCACTTAATGCTTTTCCGAGGAGCACATTGTGGGCATCAATGGTATATGCCTACAAAGTCTCCAAGGATCTATCTTCCATTAGATTAGATGAGTTATTTTGTGAATTTGAACTTCATGAGTAGTCTACTACACATCCACCCAAGAAAGGTGTAGCTTTGCTTGCAGGTACCAGTAGAACACGTGAACCAAGATCACGACGAAGAACCGAGCCAGAGTCAGAACCAGAACAAGACTCAGATGATGAAGATGATGAACTAACAGCAGAACTCATGAACTTGGTAAAGAAGCTCTACAAGAAGAAGAAGGGCTTTAATAAGAAAGACCTAAAGAAGGCAGTCCAATCCAAGGAGGGTCATGTAATACCCACTAAGCTTGTAAGATAAATATATGAATGTGGGATTTTGCCTTAGAAAAATAATAGGAAGTGAGTTGAACCAAAAAGGAAATAAAAATAAATAAAAATAGGGAGAGGTCAAGGATTGAACCTTGAACCTCTTATATTATATTTCATAGAATTAATGGGTAATAACCAGTTGGGATAGGAATAATATGTTGATAGAAAAGGAGGGAAACTCATGATAAAGGTAAGAGTAAAAGCTAGCCAAAAGGAAACAAGTAAAGAGCAAGAGAAAGGCAACTTGCCTTCCTCCCTTCCTCTCCCTCTTCCTCTTTGATTTTGCCGAAAATAAAAGAGGTTAATTAAGGGGATTCACTCCCCCTTATTTCACCATGAATGATGAGGATAAATAAACAAATAAAAATAAAAATAAAATAGAAAAAAAAGGGGCTAAGGGAGAAGGAAAGCAAAAACTAAGTTTGCTACCTCTTCCCCCTTAACATAAAAGGGAGCAAGAAAAGAGAAAACTATTTTTCTATCATTTTCTCTCATTCATCCTCTCCCTCACCGAGAACACCACAGTCCCCTCTCCTCCATCTTCAGCCCCAAAGCCAAATTTCTCCCTAAGAAAGCCTAAGATACAAGGAGGAATTAGCAAAGGAATCAAGGGAAAGGAACTAGAAGAAGAGGCTACTTCTTCTTCACCATACCTTAGATCCACAAGCGAAAAAGGATGTAAGATTCCCCTCACCTGTGGTACAAGGCTTTTATGTGCTTTTCAGATTTTATGAGGATTTTAAAACCTAGAAACAAGTTTGAGAAAATTCGGCCAAGAAGAGCTTTCAAAATCAAATGGTGTTTAAACTAGTCTTCACTACATGATAGATTTTTTCTATGCTATGTAAAGGGGTTCTTCTTCATGCTTCTATACCTATATGATGCTTGATCAGAGGAGTACTGAACCCTAGAATTTCGACCAAAAATATTCTTAAGAGGCTAGGGAAATTTATTGTTTTACCCAACTAGTACAAGGTTCTTCCTATGAAATATTAAGGATTATGTATTGGTTTTTTCTTCATTAGAAGATATTTGAAACTAAAAGAAAACCCACTCATATGTTTCAGCCAAGAAAGGGTTTAGGGTTAGGAAGACCTTTAAATTAAAATAACCATGCTCATGTGATAGAATACAAAGATCTTAAAGGATTTGTATGCTTGAATATTGCTAGAATTTCATGAACTCCTTCTTAGGGTTTTTGGCCATGATGAGATGGATAGCTTAGAAAAGCTTAAACAAAATTTTAATATGCTTAAGACCTCTGTGCTGTTTAGATATGAAAGTTGTTCAATGCCCTCATGCTTAATTAGGGTGTAGAAAAATTAGTGGCATGACATATAACATGTATGATCACAAGGGGTCCTAGCTTATTCATGAACCAATTTGTATATATGTTTCTTAGTAACTTTTTCCATGAAACTTACTTAGGTTTTTCATGCTTTAGGCCACTTAAAAACCTAGCTAAAGAATGGTAGGTTTCGGCCATGAGAAAAAAAAATAAAAGAAAAAAGAGAAAAAGAAACCTAAAAAGCCTAAGACACAATTCATATGTATACTCATTATGCTTGTCTTTATACATGCTATGAAATTTGTATAAATTCTCATGCTTTTAGGCTATTTGAAGCAAGTTTGTATTCTGTGAGTTTCGGCCAAGTAGGGTTTAAAAGACCTAGAGGCCTTAGAAATGAAACCAAATGTGTTAAAAGTACTTCTTATGGAAATAGGATAATGTATTGATTTTGTCACATACTTGTATAATTTTTCCATGATCTAAATGGACCATTGTGAGTCTCAGCCATGAAGGTTTAGATGCCCTAGAAACCCTAGGACTTAAATTAAATATGCTCATGTTACTCTACATGAAATATGATAAGTAGAAAGCCAAGGTTCAATTGCTATATGTTGCTTTATGACCTAAAATGATGCTAGGGCATGTTTCGGCCATAACTATTGGATGATGCCTTGTATGAATTTATACAAAATGTTAGACCAAGTTCACATGCTTGTATGCTTGTTTGTAGCCCTAATGAGAACTTGTTAAATTTCGGCCATGACATATGTTAAGGGCTTAAAGAACTTAGGAACTAATTCAAATGTGTCAAATGTGTTTACCTTGTTCCTTGGTAAAAATGTTATAAATATGATTTAAAGTTGTCCATGCTTTTATGTCATATGGAACCTTGTTTCACACCTTAAGGTTTCGGCCATGTGAAATTAGGGACTTGAGGAACTTAGAAACTAAGTTAATCATGTTTATAATGCTTACTATGAAAATGTTATGATGATAATTTAGGTGCCACATGCTTGGATGTTGTGTTTAACCTAAATTGAGCTCTAAAGGGTTTTGGCCACAAGGGTTTAGGAAGCTTAAAACCAAGATAAATATGATACCATGTTTCCTATGATAGGATAATCACAAGATACACCCTTATGCTTAATATGTATGCTTGTGATTTATGACTTATGATATGATATGCATGCTTTTATGATATGATATGATATGCTTTGTGCTTAAAATATGCATGCTTATGTTATGATATGAGGTTAAATTATGTTATGTTTAGTGCTTAAAATATGCATGCTTTGATGCTATGTTTAGTGCTTAAAATATGCATGCTTTCATGATATGCTATGTGGTTAAATCATGCATGCTTAATGATATGCTTTATGCTTAAGATATGCATGTTTTTATGATCTATGCCTAAGTGATGCATATTGTTATGACATGATGTATGCCTAAGTGATGCATACCTTTATGATATGATGTATGCCTAAGTGATGCATACCTTTATGACATGATGTATGCCTAAGTGATGCATACCTTTATGATATGATGTATGCCTAAGTGATGCATACCTTTATGACATGATGTATGCCTAAGTGATGCATACTTTTATGATATGATGTGTGCCTAAGTGATGCATGCTTTTATGATACATGATATGTATGACATGTACTTTACTTTATATGTGAGTGGCTTGTACCAAGGGTGGGCTCCATAAGCGCCCCGTGGAATAAGGACCTCGTTAGGGATGGGCTCCTAAGTGCCCCTAGGACTAAGGGCCTAGTATGTTTGCCTCGTAGGGTTCAAGACTTGCTACCTTGGACCTACAAGGTTGCGCGCAATATGTAAGTGGTACATAGCCGGGATCCCCCTTATGTTGAGATTACTTTCAAGTATATATGTAAAAGAAAATGGTTTTAAAGATCATGAGACATACACATGTTTTTCGGATACATGTTTTCCAAAATCATATTGCATACACCTTATGATTATGCTATGTTTCATGTTATGCTCTTGATTATGATATGCCATGATAAGGTATGATTATGTTATGTTCATGCTATACCTTATAGACATGTTTCGGCCATGGATTTGTTGATGCTTGATATATAAATTTCGGCCATGGATATGATGATGCCTTGATGTACATGTTTCGGCCATAGTATGATGCTTTGATATACATGTTTCGGCCATGCTTTGATATACCATGATACTTGTTTGTTATGCCATGTCTAGCTATGTTTTATGCAATGCACTATGTATATGTTTCGGCCATGGTGATGCTTGATATGCTATGACTAGTTGTGATTATATTATGATGCATGATATGTTTGAATAGAATGCTATGTTATGCCATGATTAGTTGAGATTATGACTTGTTGATGCATTCTTGATTATGTGCTGATTGTTGGTTTTAGTGAGTAGGAAAGGAACTTACTGAGCCATGAGTGCTCATAGCTTACTTTCCTTGTACCACAGATAAAGGAAAAAGCTGGATGAGTTAGAGGAGCAGCAGGAGGGGCAACGAAGATGTGTGTGGCAGTGGCTAGGCAACCAAATAAATAAGAACCTGCTTAAAGTTTCTTGAAAGAACTATGCATTGGTATTTTATGACTTGTGATACCTAAACATGTGTGGCTTGACATTATGGTTCCACTGGATTTGATGTTATGATTTTGATGCCATGTGATAGTATAGTTCAAAAGAAATTTAAAAGAAAAGTTTTATTAAAACTATGAAAATTATTTTAAGTCTTCCGCTGTTTTAAAAAGAAAAATTTATACGTAGAGTATCGTAGCCCCGTCCCTTAGGGTAGCAGGGAGGGCGGGCGTTTCAGGTTGGTATCAAAGCCAAGTTATTGCCAGCTCACTACACACACATCAAGCCTCCTACCTGCCGCTCCAAGTAAGAATGTTTATGCTAAATTTACTTGTTATATGCTTATGTTTAATTTTCTTGTTATATTCTTATGTTTGATTTTCTTGTCATATGCTTATGCTTTATTTTATTTCTTGTTATATTGCCTATGCTTTATTTCTTTACTACATTGCTTATGCTTTATTTCTTTATGTTACATTGTTTGTCATTATATTCCTTATTTTTCCTTATGTTGTTTATGCTTTAATTTAATGTTTTACTTGCTTATGTTTGATGCTTTATTCTATGATTTTAGTTATAATTTAGATTAGGATTACATATTGGTAGGTTAGGAATAATACCAGAACAAATAGATAGAAACAAAACAATAGGTTAGATTGGCTAAAAAACGATAACCACTTACACTAGTCTGTTTGTCCATATTTAGATAAACATGGTTAGGACACGCAATGCCCGAACCGGAGGAACAGTGACTCCACCAGATCTGACACAGGTAGTCGCGGACCTCTAGCATCAGATCGCAGAGCAACAGCAACTGATCACTACCTTGATGGGTCAGCAAGGCAACCCAGTCACCCCACCGGTGAATCCACTACCTGTTGTACCTATAGCCGCACCAGTGCCCCGGCAGCCCCTACTCCGATGGTCCGACAAGAGGCCTATCTGATTCAGTGGCAAAGGCTTAAGCCGGAAGCATTCTGATACGCAAGCCTGGCTCAAAACCGTGGAGAACATAATGGAATTATTGGATTGGCCTGAACACGAGAAGGTCAAATGCGCGTCGTTCTGTCTTACCGGAGATGCCCGGATGTGGTGGGATAGAGTAAAGGTGAAAAGACAAATAAACCAAATGCAGTGGACAAATTTTGAGACAGAGTTCTTAGAGGAATTCTTCCATATGCGAGTGACCAACAAGCACTATGACGAGTTCACTGAGTTCCGGCAAGGTGATCTGTCAGTTAATGAAGTCGTTAAGAGGTTCAACCGCCTAGCTCGATTGTGCCAGAACTGGTCCGAACTGAAAAAGAAAGGGTCCGATTAATGTTAAAGATGCTCCGACCCGAGATAGCTCTGAACGTAGCCGGCGGAATTAATAGACCGCAGACTACAGAGGAGCTAGTCAGCAGTGCCCTGATTACCGAGCACTATCAGGAAGCAATGAACAAGGGCAAGAACCAAGCACTGACCGGAGCACAAAAATCGCACAATACCAGAACCGACTGGAAAGGAAACTCAGGTGGAAAGAGGAAACAGTGGAATAAAATGAAAGGTGGTCCGGCCAATAAGCAGACCAAGTACCCTCAGTGTGCCACATGTGGGAAGATGCATTCTGGAGTATGTCGTCTGAGCACCAGAAAGTGCTACAACTGCGGAAAGGAAGGTCATTTGATAAGAGATTGCCCTACTCAGCCTCAGGCACCACCTTCGCAGAACTTCCAGAACAGGAGTGCCCCCGCACAGCTTCACCAGATGCAAGCTGCCATAGAAGGGACTTCAATCAACCAAGGAAGATTGGAGGCCCCTCCCACTATGACCAATGCCAGAGTCTACTCTCTCGCTCGGGACGACGTGGCGAACGCCTCTACTGCTGTCACAGGTCAGCTATCTAATTTCAGTCAGTATGCTAGAATTTTTATTCAACGCTGAAAGCAAACTGATGAGGGAATCCATCGAGAAACTGAAACATGTTTCGTATCCATTAGTTGAAACCATGTCCGGACGACTCTCTACCCTCACCATAACGCCAACGTTATTCGAGAACATGTTAGAGAAGCAAACCAGGGACCCGAGCCTTCAAAGAATTAAACAAGAGACCACAGAAGGAAAGAATGACGGGTTCCGTATCGCAGACGATGGAATATTATACCTCAGGGATCGATTATGTATTCCGGAGGATCCAGAGTTGCGAAAGAAGATACTGGAAGAAGCCCATACAACGCCTTATGCAATGCACCCGGGTTCCACTAAAATGTACCAGGACCTGAAAAAGAAATTTTGGTGGTCCGGTATGAAAAGAGAAGTGGCTCAGTACGTCAGTACTTGTCTGACGTGCCAAAGGGTAAAAGCTGAACACCAGAGACCCGGCGGATTATTACAACCTGTCCAAATTCCAGAATGGAAATGGGAAGAAATCTCCATGGATTTCATTTCAGGTCTACCCAAGACGACAAACGGGTATGATGCTATATGGGTGATCGTGGACAGACTGACGAAGTCTGCACACTTTTTGGCGATCAAGATGACTTATTCAACTGAACAACTAGCTCAGATATATGTTAAGGAAATCGTCAGATTACATGGTATCCCTAAGACCATTATTTCTGATAGAGATGGACGTTTTGTCTCGCACTTTTGGGAGTGCGTTCAGAAGGCCCTCGGTTTAGCACAGCCTTCCACCCACAGACTGATGGGCAGACTGAAAGAGTAAATTAAATATTGGAGGATATGTTAAGAGCTTGTGCCCTGGACTTCAAGGGGAGCTGGTGCCGACATTTATACCTAGCAGAATTCGCCTACAATAATAGCTACCAAGCTACTATTGAAATGGCACCTTACGAAGCTCTATATGGGAGGAAGTGTAGATCTCCTATATGCTGGTATGAAAGTGGTGAAAAGAAGGAAATGGGGTTCCGAACGGAACTTATTGATGACACCACCCGAGCTATACAAAAGATCCGTCAACGAATAGAAACTGCTCAGAGTCGGCAGAAGAATTATGCCGATAAACGGCGCAGGCCGCTAGAATTCAACATCGGAGACTTAGTATTCCTTAAAGTATCCCCCATGAAAGGGATAATGAGGTTCGGAAAGAAGAGCAAGTTAAGCCCCCGATACGTAGGACCGTACCAGATTTTAGAAAGAGTGGGCCAAGTCGCATATAGACTGGAACTACCTCCAGACATGGCAGCCATTCACAATGTGTTCCATGTATCGATGCTCAAGAAGTGTATTCCCAGCACAGATCAAGTAATTGAGCCGCAGTCAGTACAGGTTCAGGAGGACTTAAGTTACGAAAGTAAACCCATCCAGATTCTGGACCGAGAAATCAAGAGGTTAAGGAACAAAGAAATACCCTTAGTAAAAGTCTTGTGGCGGAATCAACGATTTGAAGAAGCCACCGGGGAACGCGAGGACGATATGAAACAAACGTACCCGGAGCTATTTTAAAGTTCGAGGATGAACTTTTTATGAGGTACGGGGTACTGTAATACCCACTAAGCTTGTAAGATAAATATATGAATGTGGGATTTTGCCTTAGAAAAATAATAGGAAGTGAGTTGAACCAAAAAGGAAATAAAAAGAAATAAAAATAGGGAGAGGTCAAGGATTGAACCTTGAACCTCTTATATTATATTTCATAGAATTAATGGGTAATAACCAGTTGGGATAGGAATAATATGTTGATAGAAAAGGAGGGAAACTCATGATAAAGGTAAGAGTAAAAGCTAGCCAAAAGGAAACAAGTAAAGAGCAAGAGAAAGGCAACTTGCCTTCCTCCCTTCCTCTCCCTCTTCCTCTTTGATTTTGCCGAAAATAAAAGAGGTTAATTAAGGGGATTCACTCCCCCTTATTTCACCATGAATGATGAGGATAAATAAACAAATAAAAATAAAAATAAAATAGAAAAAAAGGGGCTAAGGGAGAAGGAAAGCAAAAACTAAGTTTGCTACCTCTTCCCCCTTAACATAAAAGGGAGCAAGAAAAGAGAAAACTATTTTTCTCTCATTTTCTCTCATTCATCCTCTCCCTCACCGAGAACACCACAGTCCCCTCTCCTCCATCTTCAGCCCCAAAGCCAAATTTCTCCCTAAGAAAGCCTAAGATACAAGGAGGAATTAGCAAAGGAATCAAGGGAAAGGAACTAGAAGAAGAGGCTACTTCTTCTTCACCATACCTTAGATCCACAAGCGAAAAAGGATGTAAGCTTCCCCTCACCTGTGGTACAAGGCTTTTATGTGCTTTTCAGATTTTATGAGGATTTTAAAACCTAGAAACAAGGTTGAGAAAATTCGGCCAAGAAGAGCTTTCAAAATCAAATGGTGTTTAAACTAGTCTTCACTACATGATAGATTTTTTCTATGCTATGTAAAGGCGTTCTTCTTCATGCTTCTATACCTATATGATGCTTGATCAGAGGAGTACTGAACCCTAGAATTTCGGCCAAAAATATTCTTAAGAGGCTAGGGAAATTTATTGTTTTACCCAACTAGTACAAGGTTCTTCCTATGAAATATTAAGGATTATGTATTGGTTTTTTCTTCCTTAGAAGATATTTGAAACTAAAAGAAAACCCACTCATATGTTTCGGCCAAGAAAGGGTTTAGGGTTAGGAAGACCTTTAAATTAAAATAACCATGCTCATGTGATAGAATACAAAGATCTTAAAGGATTTGTATGCTTGAATATTGCTAGAATTTCATGAACTCCTTCTTAGGGTTTTTGGCCATGATGAGATGGATAGCTTAGAAAAGCTTAAACAAAATTTTAATATGCTCAAGACCTCTGTGCTGTTTAGATATGAAAGTTGTTCAATGCCCTCATGCTTAATTAGGGTGTAGAAAAATTAGTGGCATGACATATAACATGTATGATCACAAGGGGTCCTAGCTTATTCATGAACCAATTTGTATATATGTTTCTTAGTAACTTTTGCCATGAAACTTACTTAGGTTTTTCATGCTTTAGGCCACTTAAAAACCTAGCTAAAGAATGGTAGGTTTCGGCCATGAGAAAAAAATAAAAGAAAAAGAGAAAAAGAAACCTAAAAAGCCTAAGACACAATTCATATGTATACTCATTATGCTTGTCTTTATACATGCTATGAAACTTGTATAAATTCTCATGCTTTTAGGCTATTTGAAGCAAGTTTATATTCTGTGAGTTTCGGCCAAGTAGGGTTTAAAAGACCTAGAGGCCTTAGAAATGAAACCAAATGTGTTAAAAGTACTTCTTATGGAAATAGGATAATGTATTGATTTTGTCACATACTTGTATAATTTTTCCATGATCTAAATGGACCATTGTGAGTCTCGGCCATGAAGGTTTAGATGCCCTAGAAACCCTAGGACTTAAATTAAATATGCTCATGTTACTCTACATGAAATATGATAAGTAGAAAGCCAAGGTTCAATTGCTATATGTTGCTTTATGACCTAAAATGATGCTAGGGTATGTTTCGGCCATAACTATTGGATGATGCCTTGTATGAATTTATACAAAATGTTAGACCAAGTTCACATGCTTGCATGCTTGTTTGTAGCCCTAATGAGAACTTGTTAAATTTCGGCCATGACATATGTTAAGGCCTTAAAGAACTTAGGAACTAATTCAAATGTGTCAAATGTGTTTACCTTGTTCCTTGGTAAAAATGTTATAAATATGATTTAAAGTTGTCCATGCTTTTATGTCATATGGAACCTTGTTTCACACCTTAAGGTTTCGGCCATGTGAAATTAGGGACTTGAGGAACTTAGAAACTAAGTTAATCATGTTTATAATGCTTCCTATGAAAATGTTATGATGATAATTTAGGTGCCACATGCTTGGATGTTGTGTTTAACCTAAATTGAGCTCTAAAGGGTTTCAGCCACAAGGGTTTAGGAAGCTTAAAACCAAGATAAATATGATACCATGTTTCCTATGATAGGATAATCACAAGATACACCCTTATGCTTAATATGTATGCTTGTGATTTATGACTTATGATATGATATGCATGCTTTTATGATATGATATGATATGCTCTGTGCTTAAAATATGCATGCTTATGTTATGATATGAGGTTAAATTATGCATGCTTTGATGCTATGTTTAGTGCTTAAAATATGCATGCTTTCATGATATGCTATGTGGTTAAATCATGCATGCTTGATGATATGCTTTATGCTTAAGATATGCTTGTTTTTATGATCTATGCCTAAGTGATGCATATTGTTATGACATGATGTATGCCTAAGTGATGCATACCTTTATGACATGATGTATGCCTAAGTGATGCATACCTTTATGATATGATGTATGTCTAAGTGATGCATACCTTTATGACATGATGTATGCCTAAGTGATGCATACTTTTATGATATGATGTGTGCCTAAGTGATGCATGCTTTTATGATACATGATATGTATGACATGTACTTTACTTTATATGTGAGTGGCTTGTACCAAGGGTGGGCTCCATAAGCGCCCCGGGGACTAAGGACCTCGTTAGGGATGGGCTCCTAAGTGCCCCTAGGACTAAGGGCCTAGTATGTTTGCCTCGTAGGGTTCAAGAGTTGCTACCTTGGACCTACAAGGTTGCGCGCAATATGTAAGTGGTACATAGCCGGGATCCCCCTTATGTTGAGATTATTTTCAAGTATATATGTAAAAGAAAATGGTTTTAAAGATCATGAGACATACACATGTTTTTTGGATACATGTTTTCCAAAATCATATTGCATACACCTTATGATTATGCTATGTTTCATGTTATGCTCTTGATTATGATATGCCATGATAAGGTATGATTATGTTATGTTCATGCTATACCTTATAGACATGTTTCGGCCATGGATTTGTTGATGCTTGATATATAAATTTCGGCCATGGATATGATGATGCCTTGATGGACATGTTTCGGCCATAGTATGATGCTTTGATATACATGTTTCGGCCATGCTTTGATATACCATGATACTTGTTTGTTATGCCATGTCTAGCTATGTTTTATGCAATGCACTATGTATATGTTTCGGCCATGGTGATGCTTGATATGCTATGACTAGTTGTGATTATATTATGATGCATGATATGTTTGAATAGAATGCTATGTTATGCCATGATTAGTTGAGATTATGACTTGTTGATGCATTCTTGATTATGTGCTGATTGTTGGTTTTAGTGAGTAGGAAAGGGACTTACTGAGCCATGAGTGCTCATAGCTTACTTTCCTTGTACCACAGATAAAGGAAAAAGCTGGATGAGTTAGAGGAGCAGCAGGAGGGGCAACGAAGATGTGTGTGGCAGTGGCTAGGCAACCAAATAAATAAGAACCTGCTTAAAGTTTCTTGAAAGAACTATGCATTGGTATTTTATGACTTGTGATACCTAAACATGTGTGGCTTGACATTATGGTTCCACTGGATTTGATGTTATGATTTTGATGCCATGTGATAGTATAGTTCAAAAGAAATTTAAAAGAAAAGTTTTATTAAAACTATGAAAATTATTTTAAGTCTTCCGCTGTTTTAAAAAGAAAAATTTATACGTAGAGTATCGTAGCCCCGTCCCTTAGGGTAGCAGGGAGGGCGGGCGTTACAGGTCAACCGAGCTCGAAGGTCAAGTTTGAGGTGACCTGCTACGGATGCAACCAGAAGGGGCATATCAAGGCCAACTACCCCAATCAGAAGGATGCAAAGAAGCATAGGAAAAGGAAGGTACTAAAAGTGACTTGGGAAGAATCCTCAGAAGAAGACACTGACGATGAACTCGATCAGACGAGTCTACTTGCGCTAATGGCTCGATACCAGATTGAACTATCTAAGAGCGAGAGCGAGTCAGAAGCCGAGTCCGAGCGAAGCCATGGATCCGTATCCATTTCCGAAGTGCCCGATCTCTCTGTAAGTATCCCTCGACTTAACAACCTAATTAATTACTTGTTACAAAAATTAGCTAAGTCTAATCTTAGAATTAAGTCACTTCTAAAGGAAGTAGCTGTCCTTAAAGAAGTGACTAACTCCGAATCTTTGACTGAACCAGTTCAGACTGGAAACTCGACTCAAGTCCAAAAACTTGAGGAAGAGAATTCCATCCTGAAAACTCAAGTCAAGGATCTGGAGAAAACATTAGAACGATTCTCTTTGGGTTCCAAGAACCTTGACCTACTTCTTGGAACACAAAGGGCAATTTACAATAGAACTGGACTGGGATTCAAATCAAAACAGAGATATAAATCATATTTATCACTTATACAAAGAAGAAATAAAAAAATGATCCAAGCATGGGTCCCCAATCCAACTTGATCAATCAAGTTGGACTTGGACAATATTGGGTCCCTAAGGATCAAATACATTATCTCGATAAATCATATTGAGGCTATGATCCAGGGGGAGCTAAAAGGAAAATAATAAAAATAAAACTAGATTCAAATTAAATTAAGAATAAAATTAAATTCAAATTAAATTGAAATAAAATTAAAATCAAATTAAATTCAAACTAAATCAAAAATCCAAAGGAAGGCTCCAGAATAGCTGGCACCTCCGGAATTAATTCACCCGATAAGGGTAAACAATAGTAGATTACCCGGCTAGGTAATTAAGGTTAGATTGAAAATGGGCTAGGTTTAACTTGACCCACGGTACTGGTGAAATATTGGATGATAGTACGTTGGGGAAACTTAGTCATCGCATGTCTAGGAAGATATGGCTTCGACCTGGTGCATTTGGCTAAGTGGAACTGACCGAAGCTACCCTTTATGGATCCTAACTAGTTAGACCAAAGTTTTGTATTAAGTTCAATGGGTAGGACCATTTGGAAAACCTCGAAGGCATGGTTAGTTTAATGATGTCCTTGTGACTTACCATAGCCCAGAAGTTTATCCAAAGAACGCCTACTTGTTGAACCCAAAGCTAAACCTGAATCTAACACAAAATTAAACCAAACCCTAAAATTGAACTTAATTCATCTCATATATATTGTAGGATTACTTGATTGAAAATTTAGATCGGGTGAGATGACTAAGAAATAAAAATTAAATTCATAATTAAAATTAATTCAAAATTAAATTTGTAATTAAAATTAATTCAAAATTAAATTTGTAATGAAAATTAATTTAAACTTAAAATCAAAATCAGAATTAAAATTCAAATTTTGATTCATAATAACTTAAATTATTTTCAAAATTAATTAACTTAAATTATTTTCAAAATCAATTAACTTAAATAATTTTCAAAATTAATTAACTTAAATTATTTTCAAAATTAATTAACTTAAATAATTTTCCAAATTAATTAACTTAAATTATTTTCAAAATCAATTAACTTAAATTATTTTCAAAATCAATTAACGTAAAAGTTATTTTTTCAAAGTTAATTAACTTAAAATTATTTTTCAAAATTTAATTAACTTAAAATTATTTTTCAAATTTTATTAACTTAAAACTTAATTAACTTAAAATTATTTTTCAAAATGTAATTAACTTTAAATTATTTTTCAAAATTTAATTAACTAAAAATTATTTTTCAAAATTTAATTAACTTAAAATTATTTTTCAAAATTAATTAACTTAAAATTATTTTTCAAAATGTAATTAACTTAAAATTATTTTTTAAAATTTAATTAACGTAAAATTATTTTTCAAAATTTAATTAACTTAAAATTATTTTTCAAAATTTAATTAACTTAAAATTATTTTTTAATTAACTTAAATTATTTTTTTTTCAAAATTTAATTAACTTAAAATTACTTTTGAAAATTTAATTAACTTAAAATTTAATTAACATAAAATTACTTTTCAATAATTAATTAACTTAAATTATTTTTCTAAATTAATTAACTTAAATTATTTTTTTTTTCAAAATTAACTTAAAATTATTTTTCAAAGTTAACTTAAAATCATTTTTTTTCTAAAACTTAATTAATGTTCTTCCAAATTTAATGAACCTCATGCAATTAATGTGATATTACCTCATAAATTAATAAAACTGATAAGTAAATAAATTTTAAAAAAGGGGCATGTGGCGCCCAACAAAGGCGCCTCCCACACAAGGGAGGCGCCCTAAGAAGCGGCGGGAAAACTCCCGCCGACTTACCTAAGGCGCCTCGGATCACCTCCGAGGTGCCTCCATCTAATGCTTCAAGGTGCCTTGATCGGGATCTAAGGCGCCTTCAATCTAATTTATCGCCATGAACAGAAGCATTTTTGTTCGTTTTCATGCCGACACCAAGCACGGGATTCTCGTGCGAAATCCTCTCCTAAGGCGCCTTCAATCCTTTGCAACTCCCTCACCCCCTCTACAATGCCTCCTAGGTATATCTTACACCTCCCTATTGTTTTTATTTGTAATTATTCTGTATTTTTTCCTTATATTGTCAAAAATAGGAAACATCGCATTGTTGATCCTACACCGGCTAGGGCCCCTTCCACGGACCCTAGATTCCCCTCGGAGCAACATTGGATAGACTTTGCTAGGTTCACCTTTGAGTCCATCAAACCTAGGTATATAGGTAGGGAATATTTTGCACAATTTTGTCTCCCAGCAGTCCAGATGATAGACTACTATCATCTAACTAAACTGGTTGACTGCACCACTACAGTGAATCAAGACCTGTGTGCCCAGTTCTATCACAACATTGAAAAGGTTGATGATAGCACCTATTCCACCAGAGTTGGTGGCATTGACCTTCAGTTTACTCCATCTCTGCTTCGCACTAGCTTAGAGCTTAGGGAGTCTGAGTGTACATTTTTGTGTTACCCGAGTAGGGAGCTACCTTTCAGTGATCCCTATTCCCACATTACCTTAGATGACATCTACATGCATTTTTTTGGGGAGGAGAGACCCTTTGGCCTGACTAAGTTCAAGTCAACTCTTCTTCGAGTTCAGGACTATGTTATGTACATGTTGGATCGAAAGCGCTAGTGTAACGACCCAAAATTCCTCATTATGAGTTCTAATAGTGGTTAAAAATATTTGAAAATGCTATAGAAATATTCTAGAGATTTTTATAAATTTTTAGAGTATTTTTATGTAATTTTTGGAGGTCGTTTGGTATTTTTACTAAACGAAAGAAGTTTCGACAAAAAAATGTCCAAGCCGAGATTCAAACCCATGATCTCCGGCCGTGCCAACTCTTAAGCGGATCCGGCTGACCAAGTGCCCAAGCAGGCGTTGCTGATTAAAAGAAGAGAGCAATTTATTTAAGTAGTAGTTAATAAATGGAAAATAAATAGGAATAAAAGGGATTCAGCCAAGATTTGAACCCACAAGCTCCAACCGACCCGAACCCTAAGTTGTTCCATTTGACCAAGTGCTCAAGCAGGTGTTTCTGATAAGAAGGGAAGTGAAAAATATTTATATGGTAGTAGATAACAGAAATGCCTCAGTTATAAAGAGAGGAACTTAGGGCTTGATTTCTCCCGTGACCTAATTTCTAAAACCTCTCCTCACCTCTCTCGTGCGACGGCGGCAGATCGGGTGGAAGACAAAGCCGACGCTAGGGCTTCACCTCCAGCAACGGCGAGCACCTTTCTCCGTGGGGTCTTCACACCTTCGTGATCCTTGTTGGTGCAACATCCTTCAGGTCAAGGTTGACCTAGTTGACCAAGCTTGAGCCTTGGTTTGGGTTTCAATGTTTGAACCTTGGAAGGTGGTTAACCTTCCGTTAAGAACATGCTCAAGGTTGAGCGTTTGAACTTTAATGGGGAGTGGATATCCTCATTGTTCAAGTGGCTTCAAGTGGATAATGCTCAAGGATGGGCATTTGCCTACATTGGGGGAAAATGTAGGGTTAAGGATAATGAAGGGTATGGGACCTTCATTATCGTGTTGATCACAACGAGTGAAGTTGTGAACAAAATGAGCAACTCTTCAGGGGGAGAGTTTTCAACAAGTGAATTTGTTGATGTGTGCCCAAAGATGGGGCATGGTTTGATGTGTGCCAATAGGGGGAGAATGAAAGGGAGTAAGTTAGGATTTCATTACCTAGAGGGAGTTTGCCCTCTTAGGGGGAGAATGAAGAGCTTAACTTATGTATTCATTGCCCAGTGGCATGAAGCAGGTTTAGGCTATGAGATTAGCCTAACTTACATGTGGTATTGTAAGTGATAGTGTTGGTATTGTCAAACATCAAAAAGGGGGAGATTGTTGGTGCAACATCCTTCAGGTCAAGGTTGACCTGGTTGACCAAGCTTGAGCCTTGGTTTGGGTTTCAATGTTTGACAATGCAAGGCTGATTGAAGAAGAGTCAAGTAGGTCAAGGATGACCGGATACTTGACTGGGAAGTCCTAACTGGGATGTTAGGCAGAAGTAAAGACCTAGTGAGTGAAGCTAGGCAGTGAGGAAAATCCTAGTGAGTGAAGCTAGGTGAAAATCCTGGTGAGTGAAGCCAGGTGAAAATCCTAGTGAGTGAAGCTAGATGAAAGTCCTGGTGAGTGAAGTCAGGCAGAAGAGAAGTCCTAGTGAGTGAAGCTAGGCAGATTGGAAGTCCTGGTGAGTGAAGCCAGGCATGGGGAAATCCAGATGGGTCAAGATTGGCCAGACATCTGGTGAAAGTCTAAGTAGGTCAAGGGAGTGATCGGATACTTGGCATGATGAAGGAAAGACCAAGTAGGTCAAAGGATTTGACAGGATACTTGGCAAGAGGAGAAAAATCCAAGTGGGTCAAAGGGATTGACCGGACACTTGGTGAGGGAGTCCTAGCAGGTTAAGGGAGTGACCAGATGCTAGGCATGATGTACCAACAGGTCAAGGTTGACCGAATGTTGGTTTGAGAGGCTTGGGACTTGGTTTTGGGCAAAAACCAAGAGCTGGATTGATCAGTGGATCGGTCCAGGAGCTGGATCGATCAGTGGATCGGTCCAGGAGCTGGATCGATCAGTGGATCGATCCAGGCTTTTCCCCAGCGAACAGAAAGCCTCTGGATCGATCAGTGGATCGATCCAAGCCTTTCCCAGCGAATAGAGAGCCTCTGGATCGATCAGTGGATCGATCCAGAGCTCCCAATCGATCAGCCAATCGATTGGGACGCTGCTGGTTCGCGCGATAAGGGCTGGATCGATCCGTGGATCGATCCAAAGCCTCCCCGATCGATTGGGAGCTTTCGAATCGATCGGGATCCGACCGTTGCGTCGTATTTGAGCTACAGGCGTGCGATGGCTGCGGCAGAACTTCACCGATTCATTTTAGATCTTCACCAGCTTCTTCACAGCTCTTCTCAAGCTCGAGATCGCCAGTTCTTGAAGGCTCTTGGAGGTTCTTCCAAGTCAAGAGGCGGATCAAAGCAAGAAGAAGAAACTAGGGTTAGGGTTTTTGCTCTCATTGTAAGCTTGTAAGCTTGTATTTCATTACCTTTCCCTTTCTTCTTGTATTGAGTCTTGTAGGGCTTCTCCGCCCTTGGTAGTTACCATAAAGGAGAGTTTTATTAGTGGAGGGTGTGTGTGTAGGTGTGGATCCTTGGACTAGTTACCTCTTGTGAGGTGGATACCAAGTAAACCAACCTTGTTAGCGTTGTGTGGTTTGTTTCTGTATTTTCCGCTGCGCATCTTTGAAGAAACAAGCAACGCCGAGCAACGAGCACGTGACGAGCTATTCACCCCCCCCTCCCCCTCTAGCTACTTTTCGGTCCCAACATCAAGAGGAAACCGTTAGCACGAGGAAGGGTCGAAGCTTGCAATTTCCGAAACCCTAGAGCTCTTCTTTTCAGTTTGAATCCAAGAACTATTGTAAGTGCTCTCACTTGCAGTAAGAGTAGTTCCTTCGATTGGTTTTCGAATTAGAGTTTCTTTTGGTTTTTGGATTTCGCCGTGAAGAATTTTTGATGTGCTAGGGATCTAGTTTCTTCTAGTTCTCGAATTATGCTATAAAAGTTATGGTTTAGGGCTTGCTGCCGTGAGTTTCAAAGGAAGTACATGAAAAGGATAACTGTGTAGAGTATTTTGCTTCCTTTGGTTTCTGCCGTGGCACTGAACAGGGGATAATGTTGAGGTTTCGGTTTTGGGTTGTTGCTAACAATGAGTATGAGGAGAGTGGATTTTGTGCATGTATGCTATTTCCGCGGGTTACTACTGTTATACCAATTGATCAGGCTTAAGAATAGTTACAAGATTTCCTTCTACTTTGTAATTTCGGCTGAAACATGCTTAAAGATTCACTACAACAAAATCGCTCATAGACATCGGTTTTCCACCAGTGTCTATTTGATTTTCGACCGATGTCTATGATGCCGATGTTAAAAGTCTGCCATTTAAGACATCGGGTTAAAACCGGTGTAGTATCACTTAACGACATCGGTTTTCGAATCGGTTATTAACCGGTGTAGTATCACTTAACGACACTGTTTCATACACGGTGTAAAACCGATGTAATATTGTATGTTAATAACACCAGTTTTGGCAGCGGTAAATGACCGATGTAATATTACTTTATAACACCGGTTTTACATCGGTGGAAAACCGATGTAATATGTATTTTTTTTAACAGCACAGATTTGATTTTAAAACCGACAATAACCAAAAAAAAATACACAAATATTCACAAATTGTACAAATATTCTTCATTCAATAATATCCATAAAATACACAAATATTCACAAATTATATAAATAATCTTCTTACAACAATATCCATAAAATACTCAAACATTCTTTTTACATCAAAAGCTAGCTAATAGATATCAAAATCAAAGTATAACATTCTGTTAACACATCAAGGTACAACTGTCTCAAATGTAATCTAGCATGCATTCAGCCCACTCGAACCGCACTTCATCAATTTCAACTCTGGAGTACTTGAGATTTATAAACTGTAAAAACACATAAATTCACCATATGTCAAATAAATAAAAAAAATGTGTGCATGTATCAAATAAAATAGAATACTGAGTTTTTAAAGGCTGCTGTGGAAGATAACGAATATAACAGTGAAGGAAGCATAGAAGAACAAAGAAAATGTTCATAGTTAACAAGCAAATGAAGAGATATACTATTTATTGTACTACCTCTGATGCCATCTTCCAAATCTCATAAGCAAGAATGCAACTGTGCCCTTTGTATACACATGGCTAATAGACATAATACAATAAGGAGCAAAAGCTATAAAATTCACCATCACCACACAATCAATGAAGCAGGCAAACACAAGGTGGGTTGATATGCAGTGAAAGTGTTAATTAAGTGGAACTGCAGCAAATCATGACTCAAGTCTGAGCACTATTTTAACAATACATTGCAAGGATATCTGAAGGATGTGAACACTGTATTAGAATTGTACAAGGCATCACAAATCAAAATATTTCCCTACGAGCAAGGTTTAGACAAATTAGCCTCCTGGTCAAGAATGTTTTTGAAAGAAGCATTAACCACCAACCGAAATCACGAACAGTACCAGATGCGTTTACAAGAGGTAAATGGATATTACTTGCAAAGAAAAATCATGTCTGAACATTCATAAATTTGGAGTTTTGTTCAGGTGGATTATGCTCTAAATTTTCCGATTTGGTCCAATGTGGAACGTTTAGAGCATAAAAATACCATTGAGAACTTCACTCTTGGCAACTTGCAAGTTCTCAAAACTTCATACGAGTAAGATTCCAATATAATGTGTGGCAATAATGATATCTTCAACTTTCTGCATATTATGCTCCTGATTTTTTTGAACCTGTAAATAGGCGTTATAGCATAAAGGATAGGGATCTAGTGGAATTGGCATTGGGTTCCTTTGAAACTTCTCAGCGTAGATATCAGGAAGAACTCCAAATACTTGACAAGTATTTCCACTGTTCTATTACCTACATGACTAGATAGTTTAATCCTCCTCTTTTTCTTTTTCAGTGATCATATTTCTTGAATTTGACAGTTGGGTGAAAGATAACAAACTAGATCAACTGGAACATAAAGAACATATCCCAAATTCAAGAACATAAAGATCCTAACATATCACACTTACAAAAAAAACTTTCTCTAATAAAGAAACATGATAGCATCTAATAAAGTAGGGTCATACTTGATGGTAGAGGTCGAGCTTGTAGCCTAAATAATGTAGTTAGGGGTCTCTATCTGATTAATGAAAAACATGAATATAGGTGAAAACAAAAGAGGTGAGTAAAATAATGAAGAGGGGTTAAATCATAAAAACAAAGAGTTCCCTATTCTTGAGGTGCCCACAGACATATTGACACTCACTCTTACTTCTAGTTGAACTTGAAATTTATTGGTATAGCTAAATATGGTAATGGGTACCCTTTAGGTTTGATTACCCATTTATCTTAATAGGTTAGGTTAAATTCGAGTATCAATGTGTTAGATATTTAGAGGAAGTTGAGCAGGTTAAAAAAATGTAATCAATACTTTAATCCTAAGGTTACCATTTAAGATAGCTTATCCAGCCACTCTACTCACTACAGCTCCTAATCTCTAATTCCTTTCTTCTTAGGCAATCATTTAGTCTCCAACTAGTATCTGGTTTGTAACAAAAGCATAGCATCCAATTTGTAACTTATTTTAGGCAAATAAAGCAACCATATAAGCTTATGAAATGAGAGAATGCTACACTCATTAATGGTTGCATAAGGATTGCTTAAGTCAACATATAAATTTTCTTTAATGGGATGTAGGTCAATTAATATGGGTTGTTTAATTCATGTGTTTTATGTTGTGTAAATTGCTTAAGGTCATTCCTAAGCTACTGTACATGCTATGTCAGAGCTAAATTCGTCCCAATTTGTGTGGGTTCTTTTCTCCTTTTCACCTGAGCCATATGCATAAACCATGTACATATTAAGTAGAAGCAACTAGTTTTCACTCTTGTGAAACAAAACATCTAATGCTTTTTGTAAACGTTTACATGCTATCAAATTAAGAGTGTCAAGTTTTGATTGGAAGTGTGGATGTTGACAGGTGTAGAGAAGGCATATGAAAGCCAAAGTATCAGAAAGGACAATATCTAATGGAAAAAAACTGTATTCACTAATGCATTGAAACCCCCATTGAATCAAGAACACAAACAAGTACTTATGAACTTTTGATGTAGCCTGATGTGGGCATATAGTGAAATATACTGCCCTAATTCCATTTGTGGAAATAAAATTGTCAGTATAGATTTTGGCAAAAGTTGGAATGTAAAATTTATTTATTTATCTCCTCATAATTTTTTTTGATAGGATATAAATAATTTAACCTGAAAAATCCAAAAAAGTTAATGTTGGTTGTACACTCAGAGCTAATATCAATTAATTTCAATATTCCTAGTGATAAAATATTGCATATAGTTCAATGGAAAGATAAGATCCATATAGTTAAGCCCAAATAATTAAGACAAACACATCACGTTAATTATATTAAAATTAACAACCCCCAACAATAGAGGCGATGGAAGATTGCAGTGATGCTTATTTCACCAAAAAAAATGCCTTTAGTGTTGAGCATGAATGACATCATCACATGGACAGAAGACGAGTGTGGTCCTCTATTGTCTTTAAAGACTCGTTTCAAAAAAATATATGGGAAAATGACTTTCCAAAACCTTCATTATAGATAAATAAATACCTTCATAATCCCATATATTGAGAAAGTCATCCTCAGCAGCTCTTCTAAAAATTGATGCTTTATCAAGAAACCACTGGAATAAAGTCAAAAGGACAGTAAATTATAGCAGCAGTTAACAGAAGTATTCCAATGCTAATAGACACCATGTTCTAAAGGACAATAAGTCAAAAGGACAGTAAGTCAAAAGGAAGCAAAAGAAAGAACTCCCTTGTTCTAAGAGACACCATGTCTGGGCAATGGTGCTTGGGATCATCTTGGCATGCCTCGCCATGTAAGCCTGTTATTATGAGATGAGAATGTTTATCCAAAAACAAATGTTGTAAAAAAGTTAATATGCAGAGTAGCATCTGGTATTGTGCTTGGTGGAAGCTCTAAGTTTCATTCAAGAGTGCGATCCATCAAGAACATCATCGTAAAAACATCACATGAGGCTTCCCAAACCATAAACAACGTGACAAAAGCTATAGGCGACATGGAAAGTGTTGCAGCACAATATCAATATGGCAGCCTTGAAGGATCCAGCTATTTGAATTCCAGGTCACAAATTCTTAATGACGAAGCTGCAAACATGCAGCAAAAGGCTGAGAAGAGCATGCACCTGGTCGATAGGGCAATTGGCATATTGTAAGAACTGAACACTAAACAAAGAGGGAAATGAACATCAAACTGTTGTCTTTAATAACATTGGCAATGGTCCATTTTGCAGGAAAATGATGACCATCTTCATCATTGTGCCAAATCTTATAGTTGTTCTTACAGTTGTTGGTAAATCTTGCGTTAACCATCTTTTATTAATTTTTTTACCACATTAATTTTACATCTAATTGTTTTATTTCCTTCCTTGTTGCAGTCTTGAGGCCTCTGAGACTAAGACTTAGCCGGACTTTTTCTCTGTAAGTAAGCAAATTTAACTAGTCGTCAAGTCAGTTAAGAGTTCAGATCTCACTGTAAAATAACAGAGATCATAAAGATCTCCAAAAATCCAATTCGTATTTTTAATGTAAAATCCAACATTATCTTTCTAATCTGACAGGTCTATCATCTTTTGCTGGCTACTTACATTTGCCTTGTGGGTATTCTTTGGAATATATTTCTTCCTATCTAAGTACGTAAAAAATGTACTCTGTATGAGCACTTGTTTTTTCACAATTACGATCAAGTTAATTCTCCTAAATTTGCAGGTTCTATGTTAGACACCACTGGAATAAGGTCTGGCTCCCTGGATTCAACTACCATTTTCCAGATTTTTCCACTTCGTGAAACCAGAGGGAACTTAGGACAACAATATGCAAAAATTGAAAAGGAAGTTATGAAAAACAATATCAAGATATGTCTGCAGAGCCAGTTTAAGAATGTATACCTTGTGCAATAGGAATGATTGGCCATCCACATAAATAGTTACATCCCCAGCAACGTCCGAGAATATCCTACACAAAACAAAACGGCATTTCTTTATAGAGGAAACGCAGCGATGTCACAATTCTAAAGATGCTAAGAACGATACCAAGTCATCAGACTGGCTATTCTCTTTGTCATTGAAATTAAAGAAAGAAAGGCAAAACGACAGGATAATCTCAAGAAACCATCAAGAACCATAAAGATTTGAAGCGATAAGAAGAGACAAGTTTCAGGAAAAAAAAAGAAGAGGTTTTCACGAAAAGAGCATTTGCAATAGATGTCCTTCAAAACCAATTATACGCCATTAAATGCGTGCTTTATTTGACATTAATTGATCATCCATTATATCATCCCCTGGCAATCGCAAGAACAAGATAGTCGTGATATCACAAGAAAGCGAAGTCGAAGTGGATGACCTCCTGCTGATCGGTGCACATAACCGGGAGAGAGTAAAGAGGTGTCCGGCGTAGCTCCCATGACCTCCTCCCTTCACTTCACTTATCCTCTCTCTCTTTCTCCTTCTCTAAACACACTGCAAGATAAAGAGAAAGCGAAGACAGGGTCGTGTTTAGGGATTGAGGGAACAGAAAGAAACTCAAGTGCAGTTCCAATTGTGACCCTCGATAATTCTATAGTTCACAGTATGAATCTCATCAAACCCCTTGGCTACGAATTACGGATCTAAAGTAGATAAAAAGAAAGAGACCTGTAAAGCGGACCTACTGCCAATGTTCGAACAGGTGTAAGAATATACGAGCGTCGACCCCTCGTGCTCGAACCGCTTGATGCGGGACACCAGCTTCAGAATCTCGTCGTCCGCCTGGAATCCGAGGCAATCCTTTACGGTCAACGTTTCCAGCTTCCGGCAGCCGCCGATGACCACCAACAGCTCGTCCTTGGTCAAGTAGGACTTGCTCAACTCCAGGTGCTTCAGTTCCGGCAGGCACCGCGCCAGGGCCTTGGCGTCCTCGCGCCTGATTAGCCCGCGCACCTTCAACCCGACGAACCGCGGGCAGTTACGGCCGATCTCGGCGACCGCCTCCAGGAACGAGGAGGGCTTGGTCTCCATCTCTAGATGCTCCAGATCCTTCCACCGCCACACCAGCTCATGGATTCGAAGGTCGTCCTCCAGCATCAGGTTGTCCGGCAAAGCCAGCGCCTTCAATCTCAGGCATCTGCGCTAATAATCGATGAGCAAATTCATCGAACAGGTAGTGAGCGATGAGGGCGACGAAACCAGAAGGAGGCGTAGACTCACTTGACAGAGGCATAGGCGAGGTCGTGGATGGAGACGGCAGAGGAAAGGGGGAAGGCGAGTTGGTCGACGACGCCGTGGGAGCGGTGGAGGGCGAAACGGAGGAAGGCGGAGAAGGAGAGGGGGGAGTGGAGGCGGTAGCGGAGCGCAAAGGCGCGGGAGAAAGGGATCCAGGGCGTGAAATCGAGGGAGCGGAAGTTGAGGCGGCGCCAGCAGCTAGGGTCTAGGGAGGCGCGGTACCAGGACTTGCAGACGAAGGGGACGGCGACGGCGAGATCTCCGAGGGCGAGGCGGTGGAAGGGGAAGAGGGAGATGAGGCTGAGGTTTAGGTTTAGGCTGAGAGAAGGGATATTGGTTTAGGTTTGGAGGGAATTTTCTGAAATGTTGTAAATTTTGGCCGGTGAAAAAATTAATTTTTTTTTTTTGGTTCATTAACATCGGATTTTAAAAACCGCTGTTAAAATCGGTGTCAATTAACAAAAAAAAAGGGCGCTCATAGACACCAGCTAAAAAACCGATGTCTATGAGCGAAAATCTGTGCTCATAGACATCAGTTTTTAGAAAAATCGGTGTAAAATACTCAAAGACATCGGTTTTTGCTTAAAACCGTTGTTGTTCCACCGATGTCTATGAGCGATTTTGTTGTAGTTATTTATGTCACTCTATAAAAGTAATAGCTTAGGGCAAATGAAACAACTTTAATTATGGAAACATTCAATTGGATTTTTGTAGCTATGCTAGACCCTTCTTTGTCAATTCTATAACATGCGGATTGGTGTTAGGAAAAAGGGGCATGAACAAGTCCTTAAAGCTTGCTGTACGGATTTGGGTTTGTGCCATGCATTGGGTGTGAATAACCTTTAATTGGGAGTTCTGTTGGATTTTAATGGCTTTGATAGATCCTTCGGATATCAGTTGATCAACATGGTGTTAGACCCCATGTGTTATTAGATCTTTCATTATCAGTTTTTATATAAGCAGTTTTAGATTAGCCTGTGGTTTAGCAGTTCAGTTTGTGTAGTAAATTTTGTTATACTTGTAGAATCTTGATTAGCATAATGTAGTGCAGATTGTTGTTAGTTATATATGCAGATTTCTATTTAAGCTTGAAGGCATATTTTGTTAAAGCTTATAGTATGTAGAATTTTACAGCATAGTATGCAGAATTTTGATTAGCCTAGCATGCAGGTTTTTATTTTTTAAGATAGTATGCAGATTTATTTCTGTTTAGACTGCAGTTTTAGAACTTCTTAAGCACAGCAGTTTCAGTTGTTAAAGCATTCAACTTTACTTTGTTTAAGTATTCAATTTTAGTTTGTTAAAACATTCGAGTTCAGTTTTGTATGAGACATCCTTTTATTAGAGGTATTAACAAGGATAAGAAAGATAAAAAAAAGAAAGAAAAAGGCCAAGGCCTTAAGTAGATCCCAAAGTCAAGACTTTAGGGATTTTGGCACACAAGGTGCTTGTTAAAATGCCAAGGCATTTAAAGAAGAAGTAATTAAGATAATAAGATATTTTACTTTGAAGAGGCTAGTACCCGACTTCCAAGGTTGTCGTTAAACAAATCTAGGTGTCCAATTCCAAGGTCTTGGCCCTGGTAGACCAAGGTATGCTATTTTAGGATTGGTGGCTCGCTACCCCAACCTATTAGGGAACGCGCATAAGATGGTACTACGCCTGGGCCCAAGAGAAGTTGATTATTATTTTGAAGTATTAAAAGTATAAGCTTTTGAACAAGTAAAATAAGTTTCACATAAGTATAAAAGTATAAAAGTATAAATTTTAAACAAGTGAAATATGATTCTGAAAGTGTTTAAAATTTAGCAAGTTTAGTTCTTTATGCTAGCATGATTGTATAGATTTGTATTACATGTTTAGCATTTCGGTATGTTCTTTTACTAGTAGATAAACATGAGTAGTTTTCCTGTTGAGCATTCAGTTTTTAGATTTTAGTATATTCACATGCATATTTGAGTTTTGTGAGTTAGACAGCCCTTACTAAGCATTCGCTTATAGTTTGCATTTTCTCTTACTGCAGATACAGGAAAGGAAAAGTTTTAGCAAAGGAAGGCGACAAGGAGGTGTTCGATGATGTGTGATGTCGGGACTATGGGAGAGACTTGGGATGTTATTGAGTTTTCCGTGTTTTAGTGGATAAGATTTATTTAGATTGTAAACATTTGAGATTGTATTTTATACTCCATGTCATTCGAGTTTATTCTTGTTTTAGATTGCATGTTAAGATGAGTTCTGTTTAGTAAGTAGGTATATTTTGGTGTTTGACACTTATTTAATTGCGTGGGTGTTTGATATATGTTCCAGCCACCTGTGGCTGATGTACACTATATATGTATCTCAGTTTATGGTCACCGGTATAGGGGAGATGTTGCCAAAATTTTTCGGTAGTGACTCCTCGTGGTCTCGATCATACCGGTTAAGTAGAGTTAGTAGTTAAGTAGTGTCCACCTCTAGAGAGTAGTAGTAGGGAGGTGTGGTCGTTACAGCTAGAGGGGGGGGGTGAATAGCGCTCGTGGCTTTCACACTTTTCGATTTCGTAAAACACGAGTAATAATGCAGCGAAAATAGTAAAATGCGCAAACACACAGAAGACACGAGAAGTTACTTCGTTCGGAGCCTATCTCGACTCCTACTCGAAGGCCCGCGGTCGTTGACCTCTTTCAGTGGGCAACAACTTTAGTATCGCAAGAAGAATTACAGCTTTAAAGTACAATTGAAGTGAAAGCAACAATAAGACTGATTATACCAAAGACAAGAGCAGTTCGCCACCGGCCAACACCGCCTACCACCGCCCGAAGGTCGATCACCTCTCCCTGATGTCGGTTCTTGAGAGCTTCTGAATGCCACACGAGTGTCGTTTCTTGGAGCAACGCCGTCGTCTCCCTCTCGCGGGCCTTCTTCCTTTTCGAGCCGAGCCCTAGCTGCCTCTTGTGGATGCCGATCTCCCTCCTCATCACTGGATTTGGATCAAGGAGATCCACCGCTTCCCTCATCACCAAATCTTGGACCAAGGAGGTCCAACGCCGTCTCCTTCCACCAAAGCAATATTCTACCTTCTCAGAGCCCTGCCCTAGCCTAGGCCAGCAACATGCTGTTATTCATTACCGCCTTTGCTCATGATCACAGCAGTAGCATTCATCCGAGAGGAGTTTATGGAATTGGATTGATTCTTGAAGGTAATTAGTTAAACTTGGCAGTAGATTTGGACATTTGATCTTTATGTAGTATTGATTGGGGGTAGATGTTTGGTAGGCAGTGGCTTCGCTTGGCTTCGCTCTTCACATCGCCGATGGTTTGTGGCTGACTCCGTCTGATCCGTGTCAATTTCTGGCTGCTGAAGAAGAAGAGGTAAGAGGATTGGAATGGAGAAATTAATAGATTGTTTAGATGGTTTTCTTTATCTAGTTAGTTGGATGCTTAATTGTTGCTAACCTGTAGAAGTATGTGGATGGATGACATTGAGGTAAAAATCTGATCAGAGGTTGATTATTTTGAGTGTTTGTTTCATTTCTGTAATAAATTGATTATTTGATTATAGAATGGATGGGTTGTACATATTATATGATTAAGGGAGATTTGATTCTTGGCGGTGATGGATTGGGAATCTGTTGAGGCTTGGCTTTGGAATAGGGATGATGTATGTATAAATCTAATTTTGTGAAGGAGATATGGATTTATTTGATGAGTATCAGATTTGGGATTTTAATAATCTGTTGATAATAGAGATTCAATTTAATTAATGGATGACCTAGATTGATTTAATCAATTGGATGGATTAAACTAGGGTTGACAGTGGGCTGAACCTTATTTGATCTTTGAGGTTAATCATTTCGATTAGGATTTTCCCTAGTTAGTTTGAGTTTTGGGAGTTTAGCTAGATATTACATATGTGATTAGCTAAACTGTACATCGTGTGAATTGCAGGATTTCGATATGAGATAAGCGTCTTGATGTGAGATCGTTTGATATGATCGACATATAAAGGCGGGTACTTCTTACTTTATCTCTTTAGTATTTTGATCCTAGTGCATGAGCTTTATGTTCAGATAGTTGCTGTATCTATCTTGATGTCACTCTTATTTTTCCTGCGTTTGATACTTCCACTCAATCATTGAGCTACTCGTTTCTGTACCTATGCAGTCTCTCGTTGCTATCGATGATATTTAGCAGATACTATATTACTAGGTATCAGATACCAGATATCAGATGCCAGACATTAGATATTAGGTATTGGATATATAGACACCTGATACGATGTTTACATGCTTTGGTTGCTGTTTATTTACATACCTTACTGAGCATGCTGGCTTCATGTAGCATACCTGTTTTCTGTTTATATATATATGATGACTGCTGCCTTATTCGCATCATGTCATTGCATGCATGCCGACGACCATGTCTCCCTTGTGGTTGAGAGGGGCGTTGGCCTGGGCCGCACGCTCGGCCACTCATGGGTAGTGGTAGCTTGGAGCGTGCCGCTTGTCCTGTCGTGCCCCCCACTCGCACACTCATGGGTAGTGTCTGCTGGAGTCGCGGGCAGCAGGGACCCCCGTCGCAGACGTAGCTATTCAGCTACTATGCAACTATCCCCTCGACCACTCGAGAGTAGTGGTAGCTGGAGTGGTGTACAGTCTGTCATTGTCCCGGCCTCTCATCCATACTGGGGTCATGGACTTGAGGGGTGGGCGGGAGTGACCATCTGTGCATACGCTGTTATTATTATACCTGCTGAGTGCTTATTTATCCAGCTATTATTTACTTATGCTGTTGTTGCTTATCTATGCTGCTGTTACTAGCTTATGCTGTTGTTGTTTATTTATGCTATTATGTTTACATAGGTTGAGATTTATACCTGTGACATGTGTTTAGACACTGACTTACTTACTGTTGACATGTATATACCTCACACGATACCATGTAGTTATGAGCAGTACTGTAGCAGGACTTTGCTACACCTTACCTTTTACTACTAGGCTAGGATATGGTTTCAGGTATGGACACTTATTATGATATCACTGTAGTATCTGCTATTTCCATACGAGACTGTATACCTTTGCATCTCTAGTTCTTTACTATACTCATGCACTATCTGTCTATTACCCGCTGAGTCTTTATACTCACCACCCCTATATTGGTAATTTCACCAGGTAGCAGGTAAAGGATTTATGGAGTCGCCAGGAGAGCCTGTCCGCCAGTCCCATGTCACATTCGAGGACGATCTTTCGATTTTGGTATTTCTTACGCTATTTGTATTTTAGGTTTTGTACTTGTTTATGCATTTGTGTTCTCCTGTATTTGGTTTGATATTATTGTGTCAAGCCAAGCCGGCTCGCAATTAGTTGCTTTATGTTTTGTGATCATTATTTGTGATTTCCGCTGTGTTGATTTTAGTACAGCCGAGTGGGCTGATTATATAACTGCGTGGTTGTGTTTATTTCTATTCCAGCCGAGTGGGATGATTATATAACTGCATGGTTGTGTATATATATTCCAGCCGTATGTGGCTGATGTATTTTGTATGTATGTATGCCTCAGATTGTCACCCGTACAGGCACTATGTGAAAATCGATAATAGACTTCGGATATTATCCGAAGTAATAGTTAGATATTTACCGAAGTAGACGCACGTGAAGTAAAAGGGTTATTTTTTTACTTCGGCACATGATTACCGAAGTCTATCACCGGTCCAAAACCGGTTCAAAATTGGACCGGTTTCGAAGTAAAAAACCTCTATTACTTCATAAGACTAGTAAAAATACCGAAGTAGTTGATGATATATTACTGCAAAGGTAACATTGTCTGACGAAGTGTAAAAAGTTACGACTCCACAATTGTTTATATTATGGTGTAGTAAATAGTTAATATTACTGCTGCATATTTTAGCTTGATCGAAGTAAATGTTATTGTAATACTTTATCGTAGTATCGAAGTAGGAAAGCATATTTTACTACACTTCAACAATTTACGTTAACGCAGTAATACATACGAACGACTTCAACAATTTTAATCAGTGACAAAGTAAATAGTTTCTTTAACTACGAGAATATTTAAATATACCGAAGTCTTAGGTATTGTATTACTTCATCAATTTTATTTATAGTACCGAAGTAGTTGACTATATTTTACTATAATACAAATTTAATTGACAAAAGTGTATATAATAATATTTTGCTATAACACAATAATTTTCATCACCAAAATTGAACAAATATATCACAAATATCTGTCAAATACAATTCAAAAGTGTATTCATAAAAGAAATGTTTAAGCATAACACACAAACTTTTGTATCCATAAATCTCTAAATACAATCTAAAATTTATATCATAGCCTACACTTAGGCACCCACATAGAAATAGACGAATTTGCTCCATTCACTTCTGACTTCATCATACTGAGATTGATTGTAATACTGTTTGTTTTTTGATGCTGCAAGCTGAATCATTAACAAAAATTTGAGGATCAATGAAAAATAACTTAATATTTTATAAAGAAAATATTTCATAAAGAAGAAATTCACCTTTCTCTCCAATTGTGGATATTCATCTAAGACTATCTCTTTCATATACCGCATCACACAATATCCGCATTCAACACCACCATTTTGTTTAAGATTACCCTAATGAAATTGAAAATGTCATGCAAGAAGTTACAATCCAAATAATAAGAATTATTAATTGATGTCTAAATACATAGTCACAATACATACTGTCAATTGTTTAAAACCTGGTCCTTTTGAAATATCCCTTGATGCATTGTATATCTTGACCCCACTACATTGTAAAAATAGAAAATTAGTTTTTCAACCTATAATGAATTGATGCATTCAAAATCAGCATAAGTTACTACTTACTTGGTTACAATAGTTTGCCAAGCATGATCTCGGTTTCTGTTACTCAAAGAGTCCAATAAATATATTATATTTTTATCTTCATTAATTATAGTTAAGATCCAATGGTACCTGCACAAAAAAATATAACATTGACTAGCATGTAGTAGGAAATAATACATAATTAAAATCTTACCCAGTGTTATATGGGATGAAGCATATGCTATCTCTGTTCGATGCTCCCAACTAAGCAGTAATATGTTGTGATAATTTACTACCTTCTTCACCCACACCGCATGTAGGTATGTGATCGGGATCCACAAATGACACATACTCAGCTCTATTTTCTTTCTTCATGTATTTGTAAAGGTAACTGCAAGGTAATAATTTCAAGGTAATGGAAAATATAAATATACCCCATGTAAACCAAAGCAAAAGCATGTGAACAAATATTGTGAACAAAGAAAAGCATGTGAACAAATATTGTATTTAACACATAACATACCCCATGTAAACCAAAATGTGTCTGGCACCTATCTCTTTCATCTCCATAAAGTGTAAGATATCTTCTCTTAGCAACCATACACTTTTAGGATGTCCAAACATAGCTTCATCAAATTCTATGTGTATGCTCTCATCTTTAGGCATCAATCTGATAACATACAAGCAGATATACTTGCATGCCATCGACAAAGTTTTTTCAATTTCCTTGTACTTGTCCTGATCACCATGAACATCCGAAGGAGCATATGATTGATGTTGCACATTCTTCTACAATATGTTAAAATATTCATATGAGTATTCAAATTATTAAGGTTTTTTCAAATACCAACTTTTCCAGAAATTTGAAAGTACCTTCTTCGTTGGTAAAATTACCAACTCTTTAGGCCAAGCAACAATTGTTCCAACAGCATCATTGACGATTGTTGGTCCAGACCGAATTGGGATTGGAAGCTCTGCTTCTTCATCTAAGACAACATCAATAGATACCTTGAAATTTCCTTCCCAAAGTGGAACATGATGAATCAATATATTTGGACCTCCTTCTGATAGTATTGTGCCATACGCCACCACATTTTCACGTTGTTTCACAACCAAGTTACATTTCTTTCCCTGTAAGAACAATAAGAAATTGTATATAAATATGTGAATTTGAAAACAAAAATTAATTTGACATAAAATTTAGAAATATAGAACCTCCAAGTTTGAAGTGTCACATTCATAAACCTCCACATCATCTTTCCATTTTGGGTCGTTAATGTTTGAGGACTTATTCGATATCACAACCTCACAAGTTTGATTATTAGTGACCTGAGCAAGTTGAGCCTTCAATTTCTCTACTTCAGCCTTCAAGCTCTTATTCTCTTCTGATTGTTCTTTGAAGTTATCGATTGAATCTTTTGGGACTGATTCCCTATTCTTTCTTGTAGTTTTAAAATAGAGTTGGGGTTTTACACATCCTCCCACACCTCTAACTCGTCCATAGTGTTCCCGATTTCCTAAGGCAGTGGTTAACACATCGTTCATCCCAGAAGACTTGAACTCTCCTTTGACCTTCTTTTCCAATAAGTCATCCTACATCATTGAGGTATTCTGAACAAAACTCAATTGCTTCTTCTGCTAAATATCTCTGAACAATGCAACCTTCAGGATGTTTTCGACTGCCTACATAACTCTTAAACACCTTTATGCATCTTTCAAATGGATACATCCATCTAAAGTAAACTGGTCCACATAATCGGACTTCTCGAACAAGATGAACAGTTAAGTGAAGCATGATATCGAAGAAAGATGGGGGGGGGGGGGGGGGGGAATATTGCTCCAATAAGCATAGTGTAACAACCAAGTCAGATTGCAACTTATCTAACTTGGCTACATCTATAACTTTGCAACAAATATCTTTAAAGAAAAAACATAATCTTATGATGGCATATCTAACATGTTTTGGCAGCACATCACGTATGACTATTGGCAAGAAATGCTGCAATAAAACATGGCAATCATGGGATTTCAAGCAAGTCAACTTCAACTGATCCATGCACACAATATTATTCATGTTTGAAGAGAAACCTTCTAGAACTTTTATATCCTTTAATGACTTGCACACTTGTAACTTTTCTTTTTTTATGAATGAGCACGCAGCAAAAGGAAGATATGTTCTCTTCTCCCCAACTATAGGTGTTAATTCAGGCCTAATTCCCATCTCAACCATGTCCAACCTAGCTGCCACATTATCCTTGGTTTTTCCTTTAACATTCATCAAAGTATTAATGAGGGATTCAAATACATTTTTCTCGATGTGCATAACATCAAGACAATGTCTTACATGCAAGTATTTCCAGTAAGGAATATTAAAAAAGATTGACTTCTTCTTCCAACATTTTCTGAAATTTGTTGCTTCTAAATCTTTTTCTTTTATAGTGACTTCCAACTTATTAGCCTTTTGTAACGACCCGCCTTCTACTACTAGGCTATAAGGCGAATCGCTACAGTTGTACTGTGCTAAACTATACTGCGCGGAAAGCTGGGCTAATTAAAATTTTTGCTAACTAATTGATTCTTATACACTAATCGCCTTACAGACCGATCTACTGATACTGGTACGGTCACAAGACCCTGGATCGGTCTGCTGTCCGATCCTGAAGCTTCATTGCTTCAGTTCCTGGCTGGATCGGTCTACAGACCGATCCAGGAGTGCCCTGATCGGTCGGTAGACCGATCAGTGGCTTTCGGTGCTACTGTTCGCACCTGGATCGGTCGGCTGGCAGAATCCTGGGTTCGCTACTGTCCCGTGCTGGATCGGTCGGCAGACCGATCCAGGCGAGGCTGGATCGGTCGGCAGACCGATCCAGGTATAGCTGGATCGGTCGGCTGACCGATCCAGGTACCTGAAAATCTCTTCGAGGCTACTGTATCGTGCTGGATCGGTCGGCTGACCGATCCAGGAGGATACAGTATGCTACTGTATCTCACTGGATCGGTCGGCTGACCGATCCAGTGGCACTGCTCAGGCACTGATCGGTCTGGAGACCGATCAGTGTCTGATTTCGGCCGGGAACTCTGATTTCAGGACTCCGGTGTGCCAAAATACAATCCAACAACTACCTACTGCATAATAAACTATTCTAATAACAGGTAGTGGCAATTCTAAACTGGTTCATGGCATTTCACTCACTAAAACACATTTTAACAACTTAACGTGCATGAAAACGACAGTATCAAACTAATAAACTGAAAGTGCTGAAAGTAAATGCTAAAGAGTTCTAATGTATAAATGAAGCTCGTTAGATCCCTAAGATCTTTCATTCCAGTTCCTGCCACACACACCATCTTCGCATTGCCCTCCAGCTTCCTCTGCTAGTCCATCTTTCCTTTACCCTTATCTGCAGTATAAGGAAAAATAGAATCTGTAAGCTTAAAGCTTAGTAAGAAACCATCTACCTCACAAAAACATGCAACGATGCAATCATGGATTTAAATCATGCTATTTGAAAACATGCACTGAAAAGCTAAACCATGGCATACTGAAATCTAATGGCATAACATATAAGCATGGCATATACACTGGAATCATGGCATAGCAAGTAATAACACTAAGCTAATCATAAGTTAAGCTAACTGGAACTAAAGCTGTAACTGAAAACAAACTCCACTAGCATATCTGATTTTGAGTTTGAAACTAATACATAATAAGTGAAAATAATAAACATGCTGTTGGGCCCGGCAACTGTACTTGCTGTGCGTGCATCCCTACTAGACCCGGGGTTGCAAGTCCCGAATTTAGCAGGGTTTACTAGGTTGTCTGAACCTAGGGACGACTGTGGGAGTCCAACCTAATGGATATCTAATCCAGTACAGTGCCACTGAAAATAAAATACTAATATCTTTAGCTAACTGATATAACATGCTGATTCTAGGTTATCTGAACCTAGAGCTAGGTTATCTGAACCTAGAGGCGACTGTGGGAGCCTACCCATTGGACCATAGTCCCATATAAGCTGTAGTGAGCAAAGTTACTAATTTAAATGCTACTAATGCATTTAACTGGGCTAATAAACATAACTGAAGGGTAATTAGCTAAACTAACCCCTTTTTCGAACACTTGGTGTGCTTCAACCCCTCTCTGCATTAGGAAAGACACCTCTAGGCACCCAACCGCGTCTATGATCTCCAACTGAAGGAGAATAAACGTGTCCGGCCCATCTAAAGGTGCTAACTAAATTCCTAATCTTCGAGAAGGGTTAAAACACATCCTAGGTGCCGGAAACTACACATATAGCTAATAACTAATGCATATAAACGAACGGAGCTATTATACCGCAGGTGAGGGGTTTCTTACCTCCTGATCTTAATTTCTTACGATTCTATTCGCTAGAGTTCCGGTGGAGATGATCCTCTCGATGATCCGATCACGTCTTCGCGTTCCTCTCGCGGAGAAGAACCTCTTTCGTGTTGGAGTCGTCGCCGGAAAGTGAACCTATGGACCCTTGCCTTGGTGTGCCGTGCGTGAGGAAGAGGAAGAGGAAGAGGAGTGGGCGGCGGTGAGGGTTTGGAGAGGATCGGCGTGAGTTAGGGTGAGGAGAAGGAAGTTGCCGAACCAAAACTAAAATAAACCAAACCCCACTTAAACCCTCTATTTATATTAAGTGGGTAACCCGAACCAACTCTAATATAAATTTAATTGTCTCCCTTTCCTTTCAGCACGGCCCTGCTGGGTTCAACTGGTTACTAACATTATCCTCTACACGATAGGTCTCGGGTTCGATTCCCGCTTAGACCGTTTTCGTTTATATTTATTTTTGCTACTTCCGCTACTCGGAAAATTCCGGAAAAATATCTAAAAATTCCAGAAAAATCATACTATATTTCTAAAACAGTTTTGAGAATTTTCGGGCGTTACAATCCCCCATACCTTATAAAAAGTTCGTCCTCGAACTTAGAACAATTCTGGGTACTTCTGTCTCATGCTGGCTTCTGTCTCCCAAGTCGCCTCTGCTGCTGTGTGATTTTGCCAGCTGACTTTAACTAATGGTACTTCCTTGTTCCGCAATTTCTTTACTGCTCGGTCTATTATCTGAATAGGCCGACTGTCATAGCTGAGATCATCACGGACCTGTACCAACTGGGGCTCAATCACCTGGGTGGCGTCTGGAATATGCTTCTTCAGCATGGAGACGTGAAATACGTTGTGGACAGCTGACATCTCCTGAGGTAGCTCTAGCTCATATGCTACCTTGCCCACTCTCCTCGTGATAAGGTATGGTCCCACATATCCGGGGCTAGCTTGCCCTTCTTTCCAAAACGCATGACTCCCTTCATGGGAGCTACTCGAGGAAGACTGTATCCCCAATCGAGAACTCTAGGGGTCTGCGTGTATCGGCATAGCTCTTCACGGCTCAGGCCGTCTCTATCCTCCGCGAATCAGTATGGGCTGTGGTAGCCGCTACTAGATCTGTCTCAAGCTCTAGTTCCTTTCACCACTCATACCAGCAGATTGGTGATCTGCACCTCCGCCCATAGAGTGCCTCATAAGGTGCCATGCCGATAGTGGCCTGATAACTGTTGTTGTATGCAAATTCTGCTAGACTCAGATATTTGCACCAACTTCCCTTGAAATCTAGGGCACAAGCTCGGAGCATATCTTCGAGTACCTGATTTACTCGCTCCGTCTGACCATCTGTCTGAGGATGGAAAGCTGTGCTGAATTTTAACTTCGTGCCCAATGCTGACTGTACACACTCCCAGAAGTGTGATGTGAATCTGCTGTCTCTGTCTGAAATGATGGTTCGTGGGACTCCATGTAGTCTGACGATCTCCTGGAGATATAACTGAGCTAGCTTCTCCATGGAATAGGATACCTTGATAGCTAAGAAGTGGGCTGATTTAGTCAACCTGTCGACTATTACCCAGATGGCGTCAAAACCATTCGTGGTTCTGGGTAGTCCCACTATGAAATCCATGGAGATATCCTCCTCCTGGTCGCTGATGTTCTGCCTTGACCCTCTGACAGGTGAGGCAGATGCTAACATATCTGGCGATGTCTCGCTTCATCCCGGGCCACCAAAAACGTTTCTTCAGGTCTTGATACATTTTGGTGGAGCCTGGATGCATCGCGTAGGGAGTCCTGTGAGCCTCATCTAAAATCTGTCTCCGTAGCTCCTCCTGATCTGGAACACAGAGTCTGTCGCCAAAATACAACACCCCGCTATCGGACACTCTGAATTCTCTACTTTCTGATTCTGCTAGCCCTTGCTTGATTTTCTGAATCTCAGGGTCCTGATCCTGAGCTGACTGAATATCACCAAGCAAGGTAGACTCTAAGGTCATAGTAGAGAGCTGTCCCTCGATGAGCTCGAGACCGAAATCCACGATCTCCTTCTGTAGGGGCGGCGACATGGCTGTAAGAGATAATAAGGTAGCACTGGATTTTCTGCTAAGTGCGTCTGCTACCTTATTGGCTTTCCCTGGATGGTAGAGGATGTCTATGTCGTAATCTTTGACCAACTCAAGTCACCTGCGCTGTCGCATATTCAGATCCTTCTGAGTGAAGAAGTACTTCAAACTCTGATGATCTGTATACACTCTGCACTGAGCTCCATATAAGTAGTGTCTCCAAATCTTGAGAGAGAAGACGACTGCTGCAAGCTCAAGGTCATGAGTAGGGTAGTTCTTCTCATAATCCTTGAGTTGTCTAGAGGCATAGGCGATCACCTTGCCATTTTGCATCAGTACGGCTCCTAGTCCCAACTTAGAGGCATCACTATAAATGTCAAAGCTGCTGGTGTCGTCTGGTAAAGCCAAAATGGGAGCACTGGTCAATCTCCTTTTTAGCTCGCTGAAGCTGTTCTCACAGTCCTCTGTCCACTGAAACTTTCTGTTCTTTCTGGTAAGAGCGGTCAGTGGGGAGGCTATCCTGGAGAAATCCTCTACAAACTTCCTGTAATATCCTGCTAATCCCAGAAAGCTCCTGATCTCGCTGGCGTTCTTAGGTCTCTTCCAGTTACTTACTGCTTCTATCTTGCTGGGGTCTACCATAATACCATCCTTGGAGATGATATGACCCAGAAAGGACACCTGATCTAGCCAAAATCCACATTTCGTGAACTTGGCGTAAAGCTGGTTCTGCTGAAGCGTCTGCAATACTAGTTTCAGGTGCTCTGCATGTTCTTCCTGAGTTCCTGAGTAGATAAGAATGTCATCGATAAACACAATAACAAACTTATCTAAATACTCCCTGAATACCCTGTTCATGAGATCCATGAATGTAGCTGGAGCATTGGTCACGCCAAAGGGCATGACCACGAACTCGTAGTGTCCGTATCTGGTTCTGAATGCTGTCTTTGGTATATCCCCTTCTTTAACCTTTACTTGATGATAACCTGATCTGAGATCTACCTTAGAGAACACTGATGCCCCCTTCAGCTGATCGAATAGGTCATCTATTCTGGGAAGAGGATACCTGTTTTTGATTGTGACCTGGTTCAGTGATCTGTAGTCTATGCACAGTCGCATGCTTCCATCCTTCTTCTTCACGAACAACACAGGCGCTTCCCATGGTGAGTGACTCGGGCGTATGAAACCCTTGTCAAGGAGCTCCTGTAATTGCTCCTGAAGTTCCTTCAGTTCTGCTGGAGCCATGCGGTATGGTGCCTTGGAAATTGGATTTGTGCCGGGAATAAGCTCTATCTCAAACTCAATCTCCCTGTCTGGTGCTAAGCCTGGTAGCTCTTCAGGGAAGACTGCTGGGTAGTCACAAACGACTCGGACCTCTGCTAGCTGTTGGTCCCTGTCCTGACTGGTGCTGACTACGTGTGCTAGGAATCCCGTGCATCCTGAATCCAGTAACTTCTGTGCCTTCATAGCTGAGAGAAACCTCTTGGCCTTTCTCCTTGGTTCCCCGACGAATTCGAACTGTGCTTCCGCTTCAGGTTGGAACGTGACTTTCTGTTTACGGCACTCGATAGAGACACCGTATTTGACCAAAAAGTCCATTCCGAAGATAACGTCATAGTCGGTCATTTCTAGCACTATCAGATCGCAAAAGAGTTCCCGACCGGCACTGCTCTGAGCCAGTGCGTGGACGCCATGATCTCTCCTGAAGGTAGCGTCGTCAAAAACTGACCGCTGAGTATCTCTGGAGGTACCTCTAATTTTTCGGAGAACATCCTGGCTACATATGAATGGGTTGCCCCAGTATCAAATAGAACAGTAGCACTATACTGAAAAATGCTAATCTGACCTGTGACAACCGTCGAGGCATTGGCTACGTCCTCTCTGGTGAGTGCGTAGATCCTCGCATTCGCTAAAGCTGGAGGGGCTTCTAATCTGCCCTGGCTGATAAGTGGACCTTCTAGAGCGGCCTGCATCTGATGTAACTGAGCTGGCTGGCCTGCATACGGAATCTGCTGTGGCTGAGGAAGACTGGTCTTGTTCGGGCACTGTTTGGCCATGTGCCCTTCCTGTCCACATTCAAAGCATCCTCGGGCGCCCTTGCGACAAACTCCGGGGTGGAATTTCCCACAAGTGGCACACTTTGGATAACTGGGTCGCTTGCTAGATGGTCCTCCTTTTGAGTCACTCCCTGATTTGCGCTTGCTGTTGGAGTTCCCTTTCCAGTTAGAGCTGTGGCCCTGCTGCTTTTGAGTGTGAGAGTTTCCTTGGCCCTTGGCCTCTGAGAAGACTTGCCTCTGCTGCTTCATGCTGTTCTGGTAGTGCTCCGTGGTCAAGGCACTGCTCACCAACTCCTCTGTGGTTTGTGGCCTATGGATGCCACCAGCCACGTTCACTGCTATCTCTGGCCTCCGCATCTTGAGCATCAACCTGATCCGTTCCTTTTCTGTGCTGACTAGCTCTGGGCACAGACGAGCCAACCTGTTGAATTTCTTCACGGCTTCCTCCACTGAAAGGTTGCCCTGACGAAACTCCGTGAACTCATCGTAGTGGCGGTTGGTAACCCGCATGTGAAAGAACTCCTCAAAGAATTCCTTCTCGAAGTCCCCCCATGACATCTGATTCACTGGGCGCTTCGTTCTGATTCTTTCCCACCACATGCGTGCGTCTCCTGTCAGGCAGAAGGAGGCACACTTCACCTTCTGGCCAGTCCAGAAGCTCCATCGTGCTCTCCAGTGTTTTGAACCATGCTTGTGCATCCCATGGTTCACTAGTGCCTGAGAAGTTCTCTGGCTTGACTCGCTGCCACTGGATCAGATAGGCTTCCTTTCTTGGCTCAGCTGCTGGGGCTGCTGGTGCTGGTACTGGTGCTGGGGTTGGCGCTGTAGGCTGAGCAGGTGGAACCTCTAAGACTTCTGGAGTCGTCAGATTCGGATCTAGCTGCTGCTGTAACTGAGCCACTAATGCTGTAAGGTCTGGAGGAGGCACTGAACTGCCTGCCTCTTGCTGGGGCTCAGTAGCTAGTGCCCTTCTAGCTGGGCGTCCTCGTGCCATTTCTAATGACATAGAGAACATATGTATAACTAATACTATCACAGTTATATAATTTCTGACATCATGTTTAAACTATCATGTACTAACCGGCAATAAGCATATAACATGAACTGTAACTATAAACAAGAACAATTAAGAGAGTAGAGGTATTCTTACTTGGAAGCTGCAGGTACAATGCTGATGTGTGTGTGTAGGAAGTATGGAACACTGCTCTGATACCACTCTGTAACGACCCGCCTTCTACTACTAGGCTATAAGGCGAATCGCTACAGTTGTACTGTGCTAAACTATACTGCGCGGAAAGCTGGGCTAATTAAAATTTTTGCTAACTAATTGATTCTTATACACTAATCGCCTTACAGACCGATCTACTGATACTGGTACGGTCACAAGACCCTGGATCGGTCTGCTGTCCGATCCTGAAGCTTCATTGCTTCTGTTCCTGGCTGGATCGGTCTACAGACCGATCCAGGAGTGCCCTGATCGGTCGGTAGACCGATGGCCTTTCAATCGATCCACAGATCGATTGGGCTGTCGGATCGATCACGGGATCGATCCAGCTTGATACTGGCACGATAGAAGTCTCTGGATCGGTCGGCGGACCGATCCAGAGCTATCTCTTCGTCTTTCGCTTCTGTACGACCTGGATCGGTCTGCCGACCGATCCAGGAACTTATCTGATCGATCGGTCGGTGGCCGATCCGATGCATCGTTGTGCAGCGATCGGTGCGAGACCGATCGTCTGATTTCGCCGGAACTCGATTTCGGACTCGGTGTGCCAAAATACAATCCAACAACTACCTCATGCATAATAAACTATTCTAATAACGGTAGTGGCAATTCTAAACTGGTTCATGGCATTTCACTCACTAAAACACATTTTAACAACTTAACGTGCATGAAAACGACAGTATCAAACTAATAAACTGAAAGTGCTGAAAGTAAATGCTAAAGAGTTCTAATGTATAAATGAAGCTCGTTAGATCCCTAAGATCTTTCATTCCAGTTCCTGCCACACACACCATCTTCGCATTGCCCTCCAGCTTCCTCTGCTAGTCCATCTTTCCTTTACCCTTATCTGCAGTATAAGGAAAAATAGAATCTGTAAGCTTAAAGCTTAGTAAGAAACCATCTACCTCACAAAAACATGCAACGATGCAATCATGGATTTAAATCATGCTATTTGAAAACATGCACTGAAAAGCTAAACCATGGCATACTGAAATCTAATGGCATAACATATAAGCATGGCATATACACTGGAATCATGGCATAGCAAGTAATAACACTAAGCTAATCATAAGTTAAGCTAACTGGAACTAAAGCTGTAACTGAAAACAAACTCCACTAGCATATCTGATTTTGAGTTTGAAACTAATACATAATAAGTGAAAATAATAAACATGCTGTTGGGCCCGGCAACTGTACTTGCTGTGCGCGCATCCCTACTAGACCCGGGGTTGCAAGTCCCGAATTTAGCAGGGTTTACTAGGTTGTCTGAACCTAGGGACGACTGTGGGAGTCCAACCCAATGGATATCTAATCCAGTACAGTGCCACTGAAAATAAAATACTAATATCTTTAGCTAACTGATATAACATGCTGTTTCTAGGTTATCTGAACCTAGAGCTAGGTTATCTGAACCTAGAGGCGACTGTGGGAGCCTACCCATTGGACCATAGTCCCATATAAGCTGTAGTGAGCAAAGTTACTAATTTAAATGCTACTAATGCATTTAACTGGGCTAATAAACATAACTGAAGGGTAATTAGCTAAACTAACCCCTTTTTCGAACACTTGGTGTGCTTCAACCCCTCTCTGCATTAGGAAAGACACCTCTAGGCACCCAACCGCGTCTATGATCTCCAACTGAAGGAGAATAAACGTGTCCGGCCCATCTAAAGGTGCTAACTAAATTCCTAATCTTCGAGAAGGGTTAAAACACATCCTAGGTGCCGGAAACTACACATATAGCTAATAACTAATGCATATAAACGAACGGAGCTATTATACCGCAGGTGAGGGGTTTCTTACCTCCTGATCTTAATTTCTTACGATTCTATTCGCTAGAGTTCCGGTGGAGATGATCCTCTCGATGATCCGATCACGTCTTCGCGTTCCTCTCGCGGAGAAGAACCTCTTTCGTGTTGGAGTCGTCGCCGGAAAGTGAACCTATGGACCCTTGCCTTGGTGTGCCGTGCGTGAGGAAGAGGAAGAGGAAGAGGAGTGGGCGGCGGTGAGGGTTTGGAGAGGATCGGCGTGAGTTAGGGTGAGGAGAAGGAAGTTGCCGAACCAAAACTAAAATAAACCAAACCCCACTTAAACCCTCTATTTATATTAAGTGGGTAACCCGAACCAACTCTAATATAAATTTAATTGTCTCCCTTTCCTTTCAGCACGGCCCTGCTGGGTTCAACTGGTTACTAACATTATCCTCTACACGATAGGTCTTGGGTTCGATTCCCGCTTAGACCGTTTTCGTTTATATTTATTTTTGCTACTTCCGCTACTCGGAAAATTCCGGAAAAATATCTAAAAATCCCAGAAAAATCATACTATATTTCTAAAACAGTTTTGAGAATTTTCGGGCGTTACACCTTTGCATTCTTTTTTTTCCCTCTTACACTTATCTTCTTTCCAAATTCACACCTTATGTCAGAAAGTTTGTCAAACAACTTAATCCCAGATAATGGTCTAGCTGCTTCTCCAAGTTCCTCCATGCCATTTAACTCCTTCATTTCCCTACGATAGGGATGAAACTGTGATAGGAATCGTCTATGGCCCGCAAAAGACATTTTCTTCCCATTTTCCAAGTGCCTTGCATAAGTATCTTCTCCACATAAACTGGACATGCATAATAACCATGTGTAGTACATCCACTAAGGTTACCATAGGCAGGAAAATCATTGATGGTCCATAATAAGACTGCTTTAAGAGTGAAGAACTGCCTTCGATAAGTATCATAGACTCCATCAACTCCTTCCCACAATCGTTGCAAATCTTCAACTAACACCTCCAGATAGACATCAATATCGTTTCCAGGTTGTTTAGGCCCTGAAATGAGCATAGTTAGCATGATGTATTTCCTCTTCATGCACATATTTGGAGGTAAATTATAATTGACCAACATGATTGGCCAACAGCTATACCGACTACTAAGGTTGCTATGAGGATTAATGTCATCAGCTGCAAGCGCTAGACGAAGATTTCTTGGCTCACTTTCAAAGTCGGGCCACATATGATCCACTAACTTCCACGATGGTGAATCAACTGGATGACGTAATTGACCAACAACTCTTGTAGAATCTGCATGCCATGTTAAATTTCTTGAGGTCTCTAAAGATTTAAACATGCGCTTAAATCTTGGTATGGGAGGGAAATACCAAACCACCTTAGCGGGAACACCTTTCTTCTCAACCTTATTTTTGGTTAGCTTCCACCGTGAAAAGCCACATTTAGGGCAGCTTGTGCAGTTTTTATATTGCTTCCTATAAAGAATGCAATCATTGGAACAAGCATGAATCTTTTCATGAGTCAACGCCAAGCAACTCAACGTCTTTTTTACATCATACATGGAGGATGGTAGATTGTGATTATTTGACAACATATCTCCAAAATCTAATAGTAAATCTGAAAATAGAGCATCACTCATTCCATGCCTTGCTTTTGTATTGTACAGTTTCACAAGTGCACTCAATTTTGTATAACGTTGACATCCCTTGTACAATGGCTTCTCTTATTCCTCCAAAAATTTCATAAATTCTTCAGGGTTTTCTGTATAATTATCATACGCTGCCTCACACATATAAGCGGTTTCAAAGTTGTCATAATAAGTATTAACTGGCTCTTGGTTGACACTCCATTTTACTTTATCATCTTTGGCAAGCTCACCATGCCAAATCCAATTCACATAATTTTGACTAAAACCATGGAAATAAAGATGCTCTGAAATGAACTTAACCGGTCCTTTTTTAAGATTGATACATTTGCAACAAGGACAATGAATATTATTGGGGTCAATATTGGGATTCTGTAAACAATCGCTAATGAACTGTTTCACACCCTCCTCATACTGTTTGGACCTTCTATCCAAGTATATCCAAGATTTATCCATTTCAATCAAGTAAAATCTACAAACAAATAGGTCTGTTAATACATGAGCAATGAAATAATGTAAGGAAAGAAGATAATAACACATGCTACAATATCCAAGTCATCTAAAAAGGCATCTGTTATTACCACCAAAATCACAAGTAAAACATCCAAAAGAAGTCTGTTAAAGTTGTCAAGAAAAAGACTAAACAAACAAACACCAAAACTCCCGTCAAGGATTCTAAAGATGTAAAAAAAAGACTAAACAAACAAGCACCAAACTCCCAGCAAGGATTCTAAAGTTGTTAAGAAAAAGACTAAACAAGCAGTGACCAAAACTCCCATCAAGGATTCTAAGGCTCCTAAGGCTAAAATATAGGACAGTAGTAAAAAGAAGACTAACGGTCTACAATAATGTCTGTGAATGGTTTGAATGCCACATGAAGAGTGCTTAGTACAGTGGGTGGATCTCATGAAACCAATTCTACTTATCAGAAATCTACAAATAAAGCAACAAATAAAGTAGCACTAAATGGGTCAGATTTCTTCTTCTTTTTTCCTGCATTCTACTTTAATTTGTTTTCCTTTTTATTGTAGATATATAGCATTTCCTCAAATTCAAGCTGACTTTGATGTTTTCGAAATTAATGAAAGTATTTTGTATCTACAACTGCATTGGTTATTTAAAGCTGACATGACTACGACAAATAAGGATGGTATAAGGATCCATATTACCTGCTTACCAATTATAAATGTTACTTGGTAGACACTACCAATATGACAAACTTGCATATATATATAATTACATCTATTAATTTACTAATTGCTAGTGCATCAAGCATTTCAAGATAGCATGCATACACTGGATGTTGAATTATGGAATCTAAGCATACAAGTTGATCTTGTATCTTTTTCTATGCATGTCTACAAATCTCAGTAATCTGTGTGAAATTATAAAAATATACGGTGTAGTCTTTTATTGGAAGTTTGTAGCATTGCAAGCTAATCATTTTAAAGCAATGTAGTAGCATACTCATGACTAGCAGTTCTAGAGACATTGCATTCAAGAGCTATAAAAAACAAACGATAGAAACCCATGTTGCTTTGGTAGAAAGCTCCAATTATACATCGTCTCAATTAACACATAATCTCTGAAGATTTGTTAACTACAATTGCTGGTAAATAGTGAATGTTGAAAATAGGGTGCCAAATGAAAGCATAAGATTGTCTATTCAATTGAAAGAAGATAATTCATATTAGGCTGCTAATTTGTGAAATATATGGTTCTGTTTTTGACCATAACATGAGGATTCTGTCAAATGAGATGTTACAAAAACAGTATGCCTTGAATGAAGATATCATTATCGCAAGGGTTTTTTCCATGAAATAACAGAATCTGCTATCAAGAAATCATTACAAACCCCCAAGCAAGATGCCTTAGTTCATATGTATAATTTTTGTCTTGCTCCATCATGTTTTAGTTCATGATTCATGTCTAAAAACTATAATACCAATAAACTAGAGAATAACACTTGCCTCTTAGGATCGGTTAGAGACAATTGGTTAGAAACAACGCAACAGAGATGAAAGGAACAGAAATCCAACAGCAAGGCAGAGAGGAAAAGAAAGAAGGGGTAGGAAAATAAACCTAGAGCTATAGAAAAACTGAAGGGCCACCAGGTAAGCCAAAGGTCGCCGGGTGAAGTCAATTGTTTGCGTCGGGCAGAAAAACAAGTAGAGGGCGCACGACGAAAAAACACGAAGAATACCTAATGGGTGCACGACAAAAAAACAATAGTTAGGATCGGTTAGAGACAAAGGAACAGAGAAAAAAGGAAAAGAAACCTAACGGCGAGGCAGAGAGGAAAGGAAAGAAGAGGTCGAAGAGGGAACAAACCTAGTTCTGTAGAGAGGAAAGGATCTTTGTGCGTCCGACCGCCGGCTGGGTGAAGTAGAAGGTCATCGGGGTGAGTCGAAGGCCGCCAGGGGAGTCGAAGTTTGTGGTGTTATTGAATATCTGCGTCGGGCGAAAAAACAGGAAGAGGGCGCAGGGAGAAAAAATGCGAAGGAGATAGCAGAAGAAAGTAAAGTAATTAGGGTTCAGCTAGGAAAAAGTAAACCGGTTCAGCTAGGAAAATATTTTTAACCAATAATAACTTATTACTTCAACATTTAGACATATAGTTTAATTTTGTGACCTATTACTTCATCAAATATAAATCCCGAAGTAAAATATTATATAAAATTAGCAGTAAAGTCCGTATTTTTTAATCTATGAAGTTTAAAATAGTATTTACTATATTACATTTTGTACCGAAGTTAATTGTCATATATTACTTCATAATTATTGATTGCCGAAGTAAACAGTGGCGAAGTCTAATACAGATTTTCACATAGTGAGGGGAGATGCTGCCGAAATTTTTCGGTAAGGACTCCTCTGGGGCATGACACCATCTGCCTAGTTTCACTCACTAAGACTTTTTATCTGCCTGACTTCACTCACCAGGGCATTCCATCTATCTGCTTCACTCACCAGGGCTTTCACCTAACTTCACTCACTAGGATTTTCTGACTATCCGACTTCACTCATCGGGACTTTCACCTACATAGCTTCACTCACTAGGTCTTTCACCTGGCTTCAGTCACCAGGATTTTCTAACTACCTAGCTTCACTCACTAGGTCTTTCACCTAATTTCACTCACCAGGATTTCCAGCTGCCTATCTTCACTCACCAGGACTTTCCCCTTGCCTAACCTCCAGTTAGGACTTTCCCAGTCAAGTATCCGATCAACCTTTTGACCTACTTGACTCTTCTTCACATTAGACTGGTCAAACCTTGACCAGAGGGGAATTGCTCCAACAATCTCCCTGATCGGATGATTGCTCCTGCAATCTCCATATATTGTCAAACATCGAAACCCAAACATCAAGACTCAAGCTTAAGCCAACTCAAACTTAGTCAACTTGGTCAACCCGACCCAAGGGATATTGCACGAACATAACCAAGTTGGCTCGGAGTCTTTCAAAGGCCTGACATAACATTGTAGTCATTCATTTCTAATCTCGAAATGGGAATCTAAGTGGATTATGACTTGAGAGGCTCCCACATGTCTAGCTACTGAAGTCCTGACAACAAGATCTCGTACTCTGCTTCATTATTGGATGCTCAAAAATCAAGCCGGATAGAAAGAGAGAATACATCTTTGGTTGGGGAGGGTGGGGATATCAGTAGAACCCCAACTCTACTACTTTACTGAGTGGATGAGTCATCCACATAAACCTTCCACATTCCTTCTGCCATCCACTCGGGCATCTCAGTAAGAAAATTGACCAAGGCTTGAGCTTTAATACATTTAATACAAGTTCTCAACTGATATTAAATGTCGTATTCACTTAATTCAACAATCCATTTAATCAACCTCCTAGAGGCCTCTGGGTTGGTCAACACCCAACCCATGTTACTATTGGTGAGGACGGTGATTGGGTGAGCAAGAAAATATGATCTTAATTAGCGAGCAACCAAGGTTAACTTGAATGCTAGCTTTTCCAAATTGGTATACATATTTTCAACCTCTTTAAACATATGACTAAAAAGTTTATAGGGTGATGTACCTTGCCCTCCCGCCATAACAAGACCATGATGACTACTCTATCAAAGGCTAACATGTATACCCACTACATTTCTCCCACCACTAGCTTAGAGAGGAGCGGGAGTCGAGACAAATATTTCCTTTAACTCTAAAAAGACTTGATCACATTTCTCATCCCATTCGAATTTAATAGCTTTCCTTAATATTTTTAAAAAAGGCAGACTTTGAGTGGCCAAATGGGAGATAAATCGAGACAACGTCATGATGTAGTCAACAAGTTGTTGCGCCTCTTTGAGATTGAGAGGTGGTAGCATGTTTTAGAGAGTTTGAACTTTCTCCAGATTAGCCTTAATTCCTCACTCAGTAATGATATATCTAAGAAATTTCTTATTTTTGACCATGAAAAGATATTTGTGGGATTCAGCTTAAGCCTATATTGCCTTAGGGTGTAGCAAGTTTCCTCAATATCAAAGATAAGGGTCACGACTTGTATAGACCTAATTAAGATATCATCAACGTATATCTCCATATTTTTTCTGATCTAGTGTTTAAAAACTCAATTCATAAGTTGTTGGTAGGTCGACTTTGCATTCTTTAGACCGAATGACATAACAGTATAGCAAAAGGTCCTATTGGGGTGATAAAACTAATCTTTTCCTAATTTCCAAGATAAAGGAATATGATGATAACTTTGGAAAGCATCCAACATATATATGATCTCACAACCAGAAGTTGAGTCTACCAACTAGTCGATACAAGAAAGTGAGTAGCAATCCTTTAGGTATGCTTCGTTGAAGTCCCATGAGTGGATGCATACCCACCACTTGCCTCCGGTTTAGAGACTAATATCACATTTGGATAGCTATGTCAAGAATTAAACCTCCCGTATGTACTCGATTTCTAATAATTTATCCATCTCTGCCTGAATCACCAAGCTTTTCTCAGGTAATAATTTTTGCTTCCTCTACTAGACAAGTCGAGCCCCCAAGAAGGGTTTTCAGTCGATGGACCATTACCGAGGGAGAGACGCCTGTAACTTCTTTAGACTGTTGGTGCGGAAAGCATCCGACGATTGAACTTTAGTTTTGATAATGGCAAAGAGATTCAAAGTTAAGTTTAATTGTTATCTAATGTGTACGATTGAGTGTTTCAGGAAAGTCCTAGCTGCGGTTAGGCAAGGGGAAAACCCTAGGGGGTGGTAACCCTAGGTCATAGGGGGTGGTAACCCTATGCGAGAAGTCTTGGCGGTTCAGAGTTTCGGGCAAAAATCCTAGGGGGCGGTAACCCTAGGTTAAAATCCAGGTGTCGCGAACCGGGTAGAAGTCTGGATGGGTCGAGGACCGGGCATCCAGCATGAAGACTAGAAGCTTAGGATGCTGAGCAAAAGTTCAGTCGGTTTAGAGGACCGAACTGGCAAAAGGTAAATCTCCTGAGTGGAGTAGGTGAGGACGCGTTCCCCGTAGAGGGAACAATAGGCGTCGGTTCGGCCTAGGGTTTTCGGTAGGAAATCCGAAGTTAGAATCGGATAGTCCGGAGACTGTCAAAATATTCTATTGCCATATTTTATGTGTGCTAAATTTGTTTTACAGGGTATGTGTGTGTTTTGTGGAATAACATGTCTTGCAGGGACAAAGGAGCAAGTCAAGCCTCGGATGAACAGTGTCCGAGGCGCCTCCATGGAGCTTGGTGGCGCCTCGGGTGCAAAGGAGCAGACGTTGCACGCTGCAGGCTTTGAGGCGCCTTGAATAGAGGCTGAGGCGCCTTGAATGCTTCCTTTGAGGTGCCTCAGAGTGTGACTAAGGCACCTCCAGGCAGATAAGAGGCATTGACGAGAAGATCATCGCAGCACAAAACGCGGGATAAGCCTCCATGTTTGAGGCGCTCAATGGGGCTTTGAGGCGCCTCAAGCAGGCTATTTAAAGACATCTCGAACAGCACTTCACTTCAGAACTTCCAAATTGATTCTTCTTCAAGTACACTGCAAACGAGACATTCCGGTTGAGCTATGACAAGTCCCTGACGACCCGAAGCTTCAAGATTGTTATTTTTCATCGTCGGTATAATTATTGTTTTAATTTTAACATTGTACTTCATACTTGTACTAAACTTTTCGAGAATATAGTTGTTGCCCAACGTAAATGCTCAACGAGCGTGGGCCTTGGAGTAGGAGTCGTTGAAGGCTCCAAACCAAGTAAATAGCTTGTGTTCGTGTGTTGTTCTCCTTCTAATTCCGCTGCATTTACTCGAACGCTTTTACGAATCCGAAACGAGTGAAAGTCACGAGCGCTATTCACCCCCCCTCTAGCGCTTCTCGATCCAACAATTGGTATCAGAGCGGGGTTGCTCTGAATTGGTACAACTACCGTTCGAGCATTTTTTTCATCGCTTTCTCGCTTGTTTAGGATAAAAATAAGCAACGCCTTTCGTTTTTTTCCCTCCAAAACCATTTTCAAAAAATCATTCTCATCTTTTTACCATTGGTCGACATTAGCAAAATATCGCATTTTCAAATATTTGAAATAATATTTTTTTATTTTTTTATTTTTTTATTTTTTTATTATTTTATTTTTTTTTCAAAATTCGTGAATTTCCATTTCTATCTTTTTCCTGCACTAATAATCCAGGATTAAGTCCTGGGACATTCTTTTCCATTGTTTTTCTTTGTGTGTGAGATTCTACTTTCATGGCTCTCCAAGAAGGCTTCAGTACAGCCCGACCCCCGCTTTTCACTGGAGATAACTTTGGCTATTGGAAGAATCGGATGGAATACCACCTCAAGATGCAAGTCAAGATGTGAATTATTATCCAGACCGGTCTCGAACTTCCACGTGACGGCGCGGGAGAATTCGTCTCATGTATCAACTGGGATGCTAGCATAAAGAAGAAGGTGGAAGCTGATGCCAAAGCAACCTGCATGCTACAATGCAGCCATTCAAAAGAAGAACTCAACAGAGTTGGACCCTTCTCAAGTGCCAAAGAGCTATGGGAGAAGCTGATCGACCTGCACGAGGGCACTTCCGATGCTAAAGTAAGTAAACGCGATTTAATTTTGAATAAATTGTATAATATTAAATTGCAGGAAGGTGAGACGGCCAGCCAACTCCATGCGCACATCCAAGACCTCCTAAACGGCCTTGACGCAATCGACCAAAGAATAGAAAATCGCGACATAATAAGGTACGCGCTTAGCGCTTTTCCGAGGAACACCTTGTGGGCATCCATGGTTGATGCTTACAAGGTTTCTAAGGACCTTTCTTCAATCAAATTAGATTAACTTTTTTCTGAATTTGAGTTGCATGAGCAGATTAATGCACGCCCGGTCGAAAAGGGTATAGCTTTGGTTTCAAGTACTAGCAGAACGCGCGAACCGACATCAAGGCGCAAATCCAAACCCGAGTCCAAAGACGAATCAGACGCAGAGGACGAAGATGAAGTTATTTCCGAACTGATAAAGCTCGTACGGAAGATATGCAAGTCGAAGAAGGCAACTCAAACAAACACAAAGGACAAATCTTGAGTCACCTGCTATGGTTGTAACCAGAAGGGGCACTACAAGCCGGATTGTCCAAACAAAAAGCAACACAAAAAGAAGGCATTGAAGGCAACCTGGTCCGAGTCATCAGATGAATCTGAGACTGATGAAGAAGAATCGACGAGCTTCCTCACGTTACCAGTGCAAGCGAACATTATCGAAACTGATTCAGAAACCGAGAACGAATCAGAAACCGAGTCTGAGCAAAGCAACGGATCCGAAGAACCAAACCCCACTATAAGTGCCTTACTCGCCGAAACTCAATTAGGTGACTTAAAAAATATATTTCCTTATTTATTGAAAAAGTTGGCTAAATCTAACGTTCGGGTCAAGTCACTCCTAAAGGAAGTAACATCCCTTATGGAGGCGACTGACTTGAGTTCTTTAAATGAGCCAGTTCAAATTGGAAACTCAACTAAAGTCAAACAACTTGAGGAAGAAAATTTCAATTTGAAAACTCAAATTAAAGAACTCAAAGACACGTTGGAACGGTTCACTTTGGGTTACAAGAATCTGGATCTGATTCTTGGAAAACAGCGAGTCATTTACAACAAATCCGGACTTGGACTCAGAACCAAAAGTAAGTATAAATCGTATCTATCGCTAGTAAATAGAAATAATAGAAACATAATTCAAGCATGGGTCCCCAGTCAAACTTGGTTAATCAAGTTGGACCTGGTCACTATTGGGTCCCCAAGGATCATATCCATTTCCTTGATAGACCATATCGAGGCTATGATCCAGGGGGAGCTAATAGAAAAATTATCTCAATAAATAGATAAAATTGATTGATGCTTGTTTATTTATTTTCCTTGCGATATACATGCTTAGACTAGGATAGCTTAAGGATCTAGGCATAATTTACACTTGCTAGTTAAATCTAGGAGTTTCAAAAAGAAAATTAAATATATATTTCTTTGAGCGATTCTGTCTAGGAAGGGGTGGATGATCTCATACCCAAGAATGCCTAGAGTCTCACCCTGATCTGGGAATCAATCATGGAAAGACATATTTAATCGACCAATTGGAAAATCTAAGTTTAACTCAAATGTAAATTAATCCTTAGAAATAACCTAAATTAAAGATAACCATCTCACAAAATTACTTAAGATTACCTGATTGATAATTTAGAATCGGGTGAGATGGATCTAGGTTCAAATAAGTTCAATAAGTTAAAATTTTAATCAAATTTAATTAAAATCAACTAAACCCAATCAACTTTTACTTTAAAAATCATTTTTAAAATTATTTGAAAAATCTTTTAAAAATTCCTTAAAAATTATTTTAAAAATCACTTTAAAAATCATTTTAAAAATTCTTTAAATTTTTTTTTGAAAAATCTTTTAAAAAATATTTTAAAAATTCTTTAAAAATAATTTTAAAAATTATTTGAAAAATTCTTTAAAAATCATTTTAAAAATTATTTTAAAAATCTTTTTAAAATCATTTTAAAAATTCCTTAAAATTTATTTGAAAAATCACTTTAAAAATCATTTTAAAAATTCTTTAAAAAATTATTTGAAAAATCTTATAAAAAACATTTTAAAATTATTTAAAAATCATTTTAAAAATTATTTCAAAAATCTTTTAAAAATCATTTTAAAAATTGCTTAAAAATTATTTGAAAAATCACTTTAAAAATAATTTGAAAAATTCTTTTAAAAGCATACTTTGGAAATTATTTGAAAATTTTAAAAATTACTTCTCAAACATAAATTTTAAAATCCTTGAAAAAATTGTGGTTCCAAACTTATGGCAAAATTTCTAACTTAGCTAAACATTTACAAGAAAACTTATTTTAAAAGAGCTAAGTGTTTATTTCTATACTTATTTTTCTCTCTTTTATTTTGATATATGGCAAAGGGGGAGAGTATAAGAAAATTCAAAGAAAATTCAAAACAAAAAGAAAATTTTTGTTAAGGGGGAGCTTCTATTAAGGGGGAGCTTTGTATGTGCTTATGTTTTATTTATGCTTGTGCTCATTCATGTTTATCTTTATTGCATTTTTTACTTAACTTTGAATTTCGGTTGTCATAATCAAAAAGGGGGAGATTGTTGGTGAGGAAAGCATCTGACGATTGAACTTTAGTTTTGTAATGACAAAGAGATTCAAAGTTAAGTTTAATTGTTATCTAATGTGTATGATTGAGTGTTTCAGGAAAGTCCTAGCTGCGGTTAGGCAAGGGGAAAAATGGTAACACCCATAGGATCTCTAATAATTCATGTAGATTTATGCATGATTAATATAGATTTATGCATGAATAAAATGGGCCTTAATAATTCAAATAGATTTTTACATGATATAGTATGGACCTTAGGCGGATTTTCAAAAATATAAAAGAAAAAGAACCAAAAAGAGGCATGACCAAGGATTGAACCTTGGACCTCTTGGTAAGTGGTTCCATGTCATAACCAGTAGCCCCAGCAAGGATGTGCTGATTTGAAAAGAGGGAAATTATTGTTAAAGGTAAGGAAAGTGGAGGCTCTCTTCACTAAGGAGGAGAAGTTCAAGTTTCCTTTCTTTTCTCACAATGAAAAGAGAGTTTTTACTTTCGTCCTTCATTAAGGATGAGTAAAAGAAGAGGGAAGGAAAAAATTCATGTTTCCTTCTTCCTCTCAATTGGAATAAAAGGGGAAAGGAATGAGAATCTTCATTTTTGCTCTCTCTTTCTCCTTCTTCCTTCTCTCCGCCGAAACCACTCTCCTCTCCCTCACCATTGTCGAACCAAGCAAGAAGGTTTGCCCTCTAGGAAAAAAAAAGGCTTCACAACCAAGGATTCTTCTTGTAGAGAATTAAGAAAGAGATGTAAGTATCCTCTCACCTGCAGTACAATAGTTATCGTACGCTTTACGTTTTGTTTAAAAAAAACAAAAAGAACTTAGGGATCTCCTTGCAAGTTTCGGCCAAGATAAGAGGTTGTAGTCACTTATGGTTGTCAAGTTACGAATTATGCTTCATGTTGTAAAAAAAAAATCTAGAACCCCACTCTTGAGGTTTCGGCCAAGATAGAATACAAGGCTTAGAGTAAAAACTTTGAAACCTAAACATGATTGTTTATGCTCCTTCATGACATATGATATAGTACATGTTGTTAGTTAAGTTTTTATGCTACATGTTGTATAAATGAAACCTAGATCCTTACTTTAGGTTTCGGCCAAGATGGAGTACAAGGAGTAGAGTAAAATTTTGAAGCCTAAACATGCTTATTTATGCTCCTTCATGATACATGATCTATTATATGTTGTTAGATAAGTTTTCATGCTACATGATGTATGAATAAAACCTAGGATCCTACCTTAGGTTTCGGCCAAGAGAGAATATAAAGTGTAGAGTAAGATTCTGAAATCTAAACATGCTTATTTATGCTCCTTCATGGTACATGATCTATTATATGTTGCTAGATAAGTTTTCATGCTACATGATGTATAAATAAAACCTAGAACCTTTCCTTAGGTTTCGGCCAAATAAGACCTAACTATACTTGTTTATGCTTCCACATGATGTATGATTTTCTATGCAATGTTAGATTGAAATTCCATGTCTTATGTTGCATGAAAACCGTAGAAACCCTACCCTTAAGTTTCGGCCAAGGTTGAATTAAAGGTTTAGAGAAAAGTTGTTGACCTAACTATACTTTTTTGATGCTTCCTCATGATGTATGCTTTCTTATGCTATGATAGGCTAAATATCCATGGCTTGTGTTACAAAAAAAAAAAAACAAACCTAGAAACCCTACCTTAAAGTTTCGTCCAAGTTAAGATACAAGGTCTAGGGCAAAATTTTGAAATGAAAACATGCTTGTTTATACTCCTTCAAGATACATGATCTCTTATATGTTGTTATGTAACACCCACGAAATTATAAAATAGGTATATGAATATTATTTTCCTTAGAGCATAAAGAAATGATAAGAATAAGAGAAAAAGGAAAATAAAAACAAAAGAAAATATAGAATAAGAAGAGGTGAGGCCAAGGATTGAACCTTGAACCTCCCACAATTTATGGAGATAAATTGATGAATGATAACCATTAGGATAAGGAGAAATAATTAGATAGAAAGGAATGAAAAATTTAGTTAAAGGAGAAAAGAAAACTAAGCAAAAAGAACAAGAGAAAACCAAGTTGCTTACCTTCTTTTCCCTCTTGGTTAAGAAAAGGAGCAAGCAAAAGAAGGATTTACTACTTCCCTCCCTCTCTCCATTTTCGTGGGAATTAATGGAGTGGGGGAAAAGATGAGTTGAGGGAGTGAATGAAGACATGTTTCATGGGCAAGGGAATAAATAGATTGGGAGAAGAAAAATAAGGGATTAAATCATTTCTTCCTTCTTCCTCTTTCTTCCTCATTCCTCACCGAACCAAGAACTCCCTCCCTCTCCTTTGTCCAGAGCTAAGCTAAGCTTCTCTTCAAGAAAAACTAAGTTTAGAGAGGAGACCTTCAAGATCTATCCCTGTAACGTCCCGACTCCTGGGAACTAAGCTGTGAGCCGGATCGCTACCCTAGCTACTGATGCTACTGTGCGGAAACTGGGTAAAATAAAATTTTACTAGTTGACTCTATTAAACTGACAACTGGTACACCCATGCTGTTATAAGGAAGGATTCAGGGCCCTTTCCGGTTGGTGTACATGTGCTAAGGAGGATACTTGACCTCCCATCTGAGCTAGGAACTCAAATCTAACTTCCCAGCTAGCTATTGATCGATCCACGGATCGATCAAACTTGTTACGATTCTGTGCCCTGCTGGATCGGTCTGCGGACCGATCCAGCAGAGGCTGGATCGGTCTGCATGACAGATCCAGGTGTGTCTGGATCGGTCTGCAGACCGATCCAAGCACCTAGAGACGCTGGGATGCCCTCTGTTCGATGCTGGATCGGTCAGACGACCGATCAGATAGCATACAGTAGCATACTGTATGCCTCTGGATCGGTCGGCTGACCGATCCAGGACCCTGATACTGCAACGGATCGGTCGGCAGACCGATCCAACTCTGATATGAAATCAGAGTTCCTGATTTCAGAACTTTCAAGCACTGGAACGTGCCACAACTCACAGACATAGGTTCTAGATACATGAAAAACATTCTAACATTAACCTACATGCATCCCAAACTGGACAAACTGAATAGTGCATAGCTCTACTGGATTAAAACATTTAACAAGCTAAGGACTAAACCATAAGTAAACTAACAACGTAAATGCTGGAATTAAGCTGTTTAGACCCCTAGGATCTTTATTCCAAACCCCTTGCACACACACCTCCATAGCATTGTCCTCCAGCCTCCACTAGTCCACTTTTCTTTTACCTATATCTGCAGTATAAGAAAAGTAGTACCTGTAAGCTAAAGAGCTTAGTAAGAAACCATCTACCTCACAAAAACATGCAACGATGCGATTATGTTTTTAAAACATGCTGTTTGAAAACTGAACTGAGCATGGCAACATGGCATGGCATACAAACATGTACTGAACTGTTCATGGCATACAAACAAGCTGAGCATAGCATACTATATCTGAAACTAAGCATGAATACTGAACTATCATGCATATACATCTAACTGGTCATGAACTCAAATCATGAACTTAACTGAGATAATTAACTGAAACTGAACTAAGTTAGTGTTTCCATCACTGATTACATATTTGGAAAACTATATATAATAATAGATGAAAATACTAGACATGCTGCTGGGGCCCTGGCAACTGTACTTACTGTGCGCGCATCCCTACGAGACCCGGGATTGCAAGTTCCGAATCCAGCAGGGTTACTAGGTTATCTGAACCTAGGGACGACTGTGGGAGTCCAGCCCATGGATATCTGATCCAAGTACAGTGCCAACTGAATAAAAGTAAAATACTGAATACTGTTTTATTTTACTTTGCTGTTCTAGGTTATCTGAACCTAGAGCTAGGTTATCTGAACCTAGAGGCTACTGTGGGAGCCCGCCCAATGGATATCTGATCCATATAGCTGTAATAACTGATAATAAGCTGAATAAAATGTTTCTAATACATTTTACATGCTGTTAGGATGCCTACTGGTGCATCCTTCTGACTGGGCATTCTACCGAATGCTTGGTGTGCACTAAAAGCACACCCTAAAACTGAAAACTGTAGAACTACTGAACCAACGCCAAAACTAACAAGCGAGAGCAATTATACTGCAGGTGAGGGGTTTCTTACCTCAATCGCAAGGTTTTCTTACGATTCGATCCGCTAGGTTTTCCGGAAAACTGCTCCGTTCGACGAACCGCTTACGTCCTCGCGTTCCTCTCGCAGAGAAGAACCGACTTCATGCTGGTGTTGTCGCCGGAAAGTGAACACACGATCCTAGGGAAGGACCCTAGGTCTCCTTTGCTTTGTTGGTTCCGCCGAGAGAAAGAAACGGGAGAAGGAGAGTTGCGTGAGGTTTTCTTTGTGAGGAGGGGCTGCCGAACCAATAAAACCAACCCAACTTATATTTCTAATTTATATTAAGTGGTTCAATTGAACCCAACTCTAACATAAATTATTTGATTCTCCTTTCTTTCAGCACGGCCCTGCTGGGTTCACCGGTTACTAAAGCTAACTAAGGGTTTAGCGGACCCGAGAGGTTCCGGGTTCGATTCCCGCTTAAGCCTTTTTATTCGTCTAATTATTTTGGCTACTTCCGCTACTCGGAAAATTCCGGAAAAATATCTAAAAATTCCAGAAAAATCATAGAATAATTCTAATGCAAGTTTGAGAATTTTCGGGCGTTACAATCCCCCATACCTTATAAAAAGTTCGTCCCGAACTTAAAACAATTCTGTGTACTTCTGTCTCATGCTGGCCTCTGTCTCCCAAGTCGCCTCTGCTGCTGTGTGATTTTGCCAGCTGACTTTGACTAATGGTACTTCCTTGTTCCGTAATTTCTTTACTGCTCGGTCTATTATCTGAATAGGCCGACTGTCATAGCTGAGATCATCACGGACCTGTACCAACTGGGGCTCAATCACCTGGGTGGCGTCTGGAATATGCTTCTTCAGCATGGAGACATGAAATACGTTGTGGACGGCTGACATCTCCTGAGGTAGCTCTAGCTCATATGCTACCTTGCCCACTCTCTTCGTGATAAGGTATGGTCCCACATATCTGGGAGCCAGCTTGCCCTTCTTCCCAAAACGCATGACTCCCTTCATGGGAGCTACTCTGAGGAAAACTGTATCCCCAACTGAAAACTCTAGGGGTCTGCGTCGTGTATCAGCATAGCTCTTCTGACGGCTCTGTGCTGTCTCTATCCTCTGGCGAATCTGCTGTATGGCTGCTGTGGTATCTGCTACTAGATCTGTCTGAAGCTCTAGTTCCTTCTGTTCACCACTCTCATACCAGCAGATTGGTGATCTGCACCTCCGCCCATAGAGTGCCTCATAAGGTGTCATGCCGATAGTGGCCTGATAACTGTTGTTGTATGCAAATTCTGCTAGACTCAGATATTTGCACCAACTTCCCTTGAAATCTAGGGCACAAGCCCGGAGCATATCTTCGAGTACTTGATTTACTCGCTCCGTCTGACCATCTGTCTGAGGATGGAAGGCTGTGCTGAATTTTAACTGGGTGCCCATAGCTGACTGTACACACTTCCAGAAGTGTGATGTAAATCTGCTGTCTCTGTCTGATATAATGGTTCGTGGGACTCCTTGCAGCCTGACAATCTCCTTGAGATACAACTGAGCTAGCTGCTCCATGGAATAGGATATTCTGATAGCTAAGAAGTGGGTTGATTTAGTCAACCTGTCGACTATTACCCAGATGGCATCAAAACCATTCGTGGTTCTAGGTAATCCCACTATGAAGTCCATAGAGATATCCTCCCACTTCCATTTTGGAATCTAGATCGGCTGCAGAACTCCTCCTGGTCGCTGTTGTTCTGCCTTAACCCTTTGACAGGTTAGACAGATGCTGACGTATCTGGCGATATCTCACTTCATCCCAGGCCACCAAAATCATTTCTTTAGATCCTGATACATTTTGGTGGAACCAGGATGCATCGCATAGGGAGTCATGTGAGCCTCGTCTAGAATCTGTTTTCATAGTTCCTCCTGATCTGGAACACAAAGTCTGTCACCACAGTACACTACCCCACTGGCGGACACTCTGAACTCTCCACTTTCTGCCTCTGCTAACCCTTGCTTGATTTTCTGGATTTCAGGATCCTGCTCCTGAGCTGTCTGGATATCATCAAGCAAGGTAGATGCTAAGGACATAGTGGAAAGCTGCCCGACTATAAGCTCGAGACTAAAAGTTGTAATCTCCTTCCTTAGGGGTGGTGACATAGCTGCTAAAGATAATAAGGTAGCACTGGACTTCCTGCTGAGTGCGTCTGCTACCTTATTAGCTTTCCCTGGATGGTAGAGGATACCTATGTCATAATCTTTGACCAGTTCTAACCATCTGCGCTGTCGCATATTCAGATCCTTCTGAGTAAAGAAATACTTCAGACTTTGATGATCTGTATACACTCTGCACTGAGCTCCGTACAAATAATGCCTCCAAATCTTGAGAGCGAACACCATTGCTGCAAGCTCAAGGTCGTGAGTAGGATAGTCCTCTCATAATCCTTGAGTTGTCTGGAGGCATAGGCGATCACCTTGCCCTGCTGCAGTACCGCTCCTAATCCCAATTTAGAGGCGCCACTGTAGATGTCGAAGCTGTCTGTGTTTTCCGGTATAGCTAAAATAGGAGCACTGGTCAATCTCCGTTTTAGTTATTTGTTCTCATGATCCTCTATCCACTGAAATTTCTTGTTCTTCTGGTGAGATCGGTGGGGAGGCTATCTGGAGAAGTCCTCTCGAATTTCTGTGTAGCGCTAATCCCGAGCTTCGATTTCACCGCGTTCCTAGGTCTCTTCCGATTTACTACGCTTCTATCTTGGGATCTACCATAACACCATCCTTGGAGATGATGTGACCGAAAGGCTACCTGGTTTAGCCAAAATTCACATTTCGTGAATTTGGCGTACAGCTGGTTCTGCTGAAGGATCTGCTGCTCTGCATGGTCCTCCTGAGTGCCTGAATAGATAAGAATGTCATCGATGAACACGATGACAAACTTGTCTAAGTATTCTCTGAATATTCTGTTCATGAGGTCCATGAAAGTAGCTGGAGTATTTGTCACGCCGAAAGGCATGACTACGAACTCATAATGTCCGTATCTGGTCCTGAAAGCTGTTTTAGGTATATCACCTTTCTTGACTCTAACCTGGTGATATCCTGATCTGAGGTCAATTTTAGAGAACACTGTGGCTCCCTTTAGCTGATCAAACAGGTCATCTATCCTGGGGAGAGGGTACCTATTTTTAATTGTGACCTGGTTCAAGGCACGGTAGTCTATGCATAGGCGCATGCTTCCATCCTTCTTCTTCACGAACAACACAGGTGCTCCCCATGGTGAGTGACTAGGGCGTATGAAACCCTTGTCAAGAAGCTGCTGTAATTGATCCTGAAGTTCCTTCAGTTCTGCTGGAGCCATGCGATACGATGCCTTGGAAATTGGATTTATGCTGGGAATGAGCTCTATCTCAAATTCAATCTCCCTGTCTGGTGCTAAGCCTGGTAGCTCTTCAGGGAAGACTGCTGGGTAGTCACAAACGACTCGAACCTCTGATAGTTGTTGGTTCTTGTCCTAGCTGGTGTTGACTACATTTGCTAAAAATCCCATGCATCCTGAATCCATTAGCTGCTGTGCTTTCAGTGCTGAGAGAAACTTCCTGGCTTTTCTCTTTAGTTTTCCCATGTACTCAAACTGTACTCCTGCTTCAGGTTGGAATATGACCTTCTGTTTACGGCACTCTATAGAAGCGCCGTATCTGATCAGAAAATCCATTCCAAAGATGACATCGTAGTCAGTCATTTCTAGCACTATCAGATCACCAAAAAGTTCTCTGTCTGCTATAATGACTGGCACTGCTCTGAGCCAGTGTGTAGATGCCATAATGTCTCCTGAGGGTAGTGTTGTCAGAAACTGACTATTGAGTACCTCTGGAGGTGTTGCTAATTTCTCGGCAAACGCCCTGGATACATAAGAGTGGGTTGCCCCAGTATCGAATAAGACAGTTGCATTATGCTGTAAAATACTGATCTGACCTGTGACAACTGTCGAGGCATTTGCTACGTCCTCTCTGGTCAGTGAGAAAATCCTGGCATTCGTGTTAGCTGTGGGGGCTTCTAATCTGCCCTGACTGATCTGTGGACCATCTAAGGCAGCATACATCTGGTGTAGCTGCGCTGGCTGAGCTCCATACTGTATCGGCTGAGGCTGAGGAAGACTGTTCTTGTTCGGGCACTGCTTAGCCATGTGCCCTTCCTGTCCACATTCAAAACAACCTCGCGTACCCTTGCGGCAAACTCCTGGATGGTGTTTCCCACAAGTAGCACACTTGGGATGTCTGGAATGTTTTCCAGCTGGCCCTCCTTTTGGGTCACTGCTTGCCTTGCGTTTCCCCTTCCAGTTGGAGCTATGTCCCTGTTGTTTCTGCTGAGTACCTGAGCCAGCTTGTCCCTTGGGCTCTGTGGAAACCTGCTTCTGCTGGGTGATGCTGTGCTGATAGTGCTCGGTGATCAGAGCACTACTCACTAGCTCCTCCGTGGTTTGTGGCCTATAAACGCCACCAGCCACATTCATTGCGATGTCTGGTCTGAGCATCTTCAGCATCAACCGTACTCGTTCCTTCTCTGAGCTGACTAGTTCTGGACACAGACGGGCCAACCTGTTGAATTTCTTCACGGCTTCCTGAACTGATAGGTTGCCCTGACGAAATTCTGTAAACTCGTCATAGTGTCGGTTCGTGACTTGCATGTGAAAGAATTCCTCGAAGAATTCTTTCTCGAAGTTGGCCCATGTCATCTGGTTTACTGGCCACTTCGATTTAATCCGCTCCCACCACATGCGTGCGTCTCCTGTTAAACAGAAGGAGGCACACTTCACCTTTTCGTGCTCTGGCCAGTCTAGAAGCTCCATCGTGCTTTCCAGTGTTTTAAACCATGCCTGAGCATCCCATGGTTCGCTGGTGCCTGAGAAGTTCTCGGGCTTAATTCTCTGCCACTGGATAAGGTAAGCTTCTCTCTTAGCCCCTGCTACTGGGGCTACTGGGACTGGTAGTACAACCTCTGTGATTACTGGAGTCGTGAGGTTCGGTCTTGAGTGACTGGGGGAGTAGTCTGTTGGTTAGCCTTTAAGGAGGCTATCTCCTGCTGCTGTTCAGCTAGCTGCTGCTGTAGTGGTCTGGGGGAGGCACTGAACTGCCTGCCTCATGCTGGGGCTCAGCCGCTGATGCTTTCTTAGCTGGACGTCCTCGTACCATTTTCTGAATAGTAGAGAACACATATATATAACTAGGCTATCATGTTATAGTTAACTACTGGTAACATGTTAAATACTATTACTGTAAACATGAATTAATTAACTACCAACATGAGAGCAAACATGAAAGCACATATAACTGATATGAAAGCTGAAAACAAAACTGAGTGAGAGATGTTTTTACTTGGAAGCTGTAGGCACAATGCTGATGTGTGTGTAGGAAGTGAGGAACCTCGCTCTGATACCACTCTGTAACGTCCCGACTCCTGGGAACTAAGCTGTGAGCCGGATCGCTACCCTAGCTACTGATGCTACTGTGCGGAAACTGGGTAAAATAAAATTTTACTAGTTGACTCTATTAAACTGACAACTGGTACACCCATGCTGTTATAAGGAAGGATTCAGGGCCCTTTCCGGTTGGTGTACATGTGCTAAGGAGGATACTTGACCTCCCATCTGAGCTAGGAACTCAAATCTAACTTCCCAGCTAGCTATTGATCGATCCACGGATCGATCAAACTTGCTACGATTCTGTGCCCTGCTGGATCGGTCTGCGGACCGATCCAGCCGCAGACCGATCCAGCAGAGGTTGGATCGGTCGGCGTGACCGATCCAGGTGTGTCTGGATCGGTCTGCAGACCGATCCAGGAACCTGGAGACGCTGGGATGCCCTCTGTTCAATGCTGGATCGGTCGGACGACCGATCAGATAGCATACAGTAGCATACTGTATGCCTCTGGATCGGTCGGCTGACCGATCCAGGACCTTGATACTGCAACGGATCGGTCGGCAGACCGATCCAACTCTGATATGAAATCAGAGTTCCTGATTTCAGAACTTTCAGGCACTGGAACGTGCCACAACTCACAGACATAGGTTCTAGATACATGAAAAACATTCTAACATTAACCTACATGCGTCCCAAACTGGACAAACTGAATAGTGCATAGTTCTACTGGATTAAAACATTTAACAAGCTAAGGACTAAACCATAAGTAAACTAACAACGTAAATGCTGGAATTAAGCTGTTTAGACCCCTAGGATCTTTATTCCAAACCCCTTGCACACACACCTCCATAGCATTGTCCTCCAGCCTCCGCTAGTCCACTTTTCTTTTACCTGTATCTGCAGTATAAGAAAAGTAGTACCTGTAAGCTAAAGAGCTTAGTAAGAAACCATCTACCTCACAAAAACATGCAACGATGCGATTATGTTTTTAAAACATGCTGTTTGAAAACTGAACTGAGCATGGCAACATGGCATGGCATACAAACATGTACTGAACTGTTCATGGCATACAAACAAGCTGAGCATAGCATACTATATCTGAAACTAAGCATGAATACTGAACTGATCATGCATATACCTCTAACTGGTCATGAACTCAAATCATGAAACTTAACTGAGATAATTAACTGAAACTGAAACTAAGTTAGTGTTTCCATCACTGATTACATATTTGGAAAACTATATATAATAATAGATGAAAATACTAGACATGCTGCTGGGGCCCTGGCAACTGTACTTACTGTGCGCGCATCCCTACGAGACCCGGGATTGCAAGTTCCGAATCCAGCAGGGTTACTAGGTTATCTGAACCTAGGGACGACTGTGGGAGTCCAGCCCATGGATATCTGATCCAAGTACAGTGCCAACTGAATAAAAGTAAAATACTGAATACTGTTTTATTTTACTTTGCTGTTCTAGGTTATCTGAACCTAGAGCTAGGTTATCTGAACCTAGAGGCTAATGTGGGAGCCCGCCCAATGGATATCTGATCCATATAGCTGTAATAAATGATAATAAGCTGAATAAAATGTTTCTAATACATTTTACATGCTGTTAGGATGCCTGCTGGTGCATCCTTCTGACTGGGCATTCTACCGAATGCTTGGTGTGCACTAAAAACACACCCTAAAACTGAAAACTGTAGAACTACTGAACCAACACCAAAACTAACAAGCGAGAGCAATTATACTACAGGTGAGGGGTTTCTTACCTCAATCGCAAGGTTTTCTTACGATTCTATCCGCTAGGTTTTCCGGAAAATTGCTCCGTTCGACGAACCGCTTACGTCCTCGCGTTCCTCTCGAAGAGAAGAACCGACTTCGTGCTGGTGTTGTCGCCGAAAAGTGAACACACGATCCTAGGGAAGGAACCCTAGGTCTCCTTTGCTTTGTTGGTTGCGCCGAGAGAAAGAAACGGGAGAAGGAGAGTTGCGTGAAGTTTTCTTTGTGAGGAGGGGCTGCCGAACCAATAAAACCAACCCAACTTATATTTCTAATTTATATTAAGTGGTTCAATTGAACCCAACTCTAACATAAATTATTTGATTCTCCTTTCTTTCAGCACGGCCCTGCTGGGTTCACCGGTTACTAAAGCTAACTAAGGGTTTAGCGGACCCGAGATGTTCCGGGTTCGATTCCCGCTTAAGCCTTTTTATTCGTCTAATTATTTTTGCTACTTCCGCTACTCGAAAAATTCTGGAAAAATATCTAAAAATTCCAGAAAAATCATAGAATAATTCTAATGCAAGTTTGAGAATTTTCGGGCATTACAATCCCTTCCAAGCAAGAGAAACAAAAGGAGGTACAAGAAGAAGAAGCTCTCTCCTTCCTTGGCACCTAGGATACTTTTCTTCTTAAGAAAAACCACAAGAGAAAGGAGGTAAGTTTCCCCTCACCTATGGTACAATAGTTCATATGGTTTTCATGAAGATAGATTGCTTAAAAACCTATGGTTACTTCATGGAAATTTCGGCCAAGATAAAAATAAGAATCTAAGGAACTTTAAAATTTAACTAGAGGTGCTCAGTATATTTCTTATGATATGTATTTTATGGTAGGAGATTAACCTAATGTTTTTATGCTAGAATGTTTAGTTAGAATTTAGATTTATGATCTTAGATTCTCGGCCAAGCATGAACAAAAGAACTAAGTAAGCGTAGGACTCAAATTAAGCATGCTCCCTTGTTCTTATGATATGTGCCCTATGATAATAGTGTTGTTAACATTTTCTTCCACTTGTATGTTGATTTGAACTTCATTTTCAAGCTCATGAACATTCGTCCATGGTAGAACTAAGGGCCTAGAAGAGCTTTAAACCTAAAACTAAGCATGCCATGATTTTTCCCTAAGATAAAATATGAAGCTAATATGATATGCCCATGAGTTTATGTTGATTTGAACTCTATTTCATGTTTGTGAAGATTCGGCTATGTTGAGATATGAGGCCTAGGGAAAGTTTAAAACAAGTTTAAGATACTCATGACCTTCTTGATGAAAAGATATGAAACTAACTTGATGTCTTTATGCTTGTTTGTTGCATAGAAATTTAGTTACATGCTCTACAACTTTCGGCCACACAAGGTTTTAAGACCTAGGATGTTTAGAACTTAAACTAAGGTTGCTCATGTTATTCCTTGTAATAAATGCCATGAAATTTATGTAGGGTTTACATGCTTTATAGCACATGAAAACTAGTCTATGCCTTACATGTTTCGGCCACCATTAGGTTAAAGGCCTAAGGAAACTTAGAACTCAACTTAGATATGCTCATGATGTTCTTGTAATAAATGCTATGAAATTATTTATGGTTTTCATGCTCTTATGCCACTAAAAACCTAATTCCCATGCTTGATAAGTTTCGGCCACCTTGAATTAAAAGGCTTAGGAAGTTTAGAACTTGAACTAAATGTGCTTATGATGTTCCTCATGATATGTATTATGATATGGATTTAAGGTTCAACACTTTCATGCTACTTGTAACCAAGAATCATACTTGTTAGGGTTCGGCCATGTTAAGGGTAAAAGCTTAGAGAACTTAGAACACAACTAAACATGCTCAAGTTGTTTCTTATTATATATGATATGACATTAGTTAGGGTTTACATGTTTGTATGTTGCTTATAACCTAATTTGAGGCTTGATGGGTTTCAGCCATGATATAAGTAAAGACCTAGGAAGCTTGGAACCCAAACCAAATATGCTTAAGGTGTTCCTTATGATATAAGATATGATAAAGGTTTAGGGTTCACATGCTCTTATGTTGCTTGCTAACCTAGGCTACAACTACATGTTTCGGCCACCACATGACCTTTGGGTTAGAGACCTACTTATGTTTTTTTTTTCTTTTCCCATATGCTTCATATGCAATGCTTTATGATATGATAGGAATATGATATGCTGCTATACTTATGTATGCTTATGACCTATGTATGATGATGTGCTATGTGCCCAAGTTTATGATGTGCTATGTGCTTAAATTTATGATATGCTATGTGCCCAAATTTATGATATGCTATGTGTCCAAGTTCATGATATGCTGTGTGCCCAATTATGCATGTGATCATGATGTGCTGTGTGCCCAAAAAATTCATGATGAGCTGTGTGCCAATTATACATGCTTATGTTATGCCTAAGAGTTGCTTCCCTATCAATTGGGACTAGGAGCACTCTTCATGATATGATTAGGACATGAATGATAGGTTAAGAATTTAAGACATGTATGACATGCTACTTTACTTTTAAGGCTTGTACCAAGGGTGGGCTCCATAAGCGCCCCGGGGTCGATGGACTAAGAAACGGGCCTCGTTAGGGATGGGCTCCTAAGTGCCCCTAGGTCGATGGACTAAGAAACGGGCCTAGTATGTATGCCTTGTAGGGTTCAAGACTTGCTACCTTGGACCTACATAGGACACGTGTATTTATGTATGTGGTACAAGTCAGGGCTCCCCTTATGTTGAGATTATGTTTAAGTATGTATATTATAAGTTTTCAAAAGACATGTTGCATATGTTTTCATGATACATGTTTAGAGATTCACCTTGCATATACCTTATGATTATGCCATGACATTTACGATGATGTTATGATATGCGAGGGTGCATTTGATGATTATGTTATGTTATGTTATGCCATGATACCTTACGAATTATGTTACGATATGCCATGATATGCTACATGCTATGATGAAATTGTCTCCATGTGTTATGTCTTGTGATTTTGATATGCTATACGATTTTCGTGAGTAGGAAAGGAACTTACTGAGCCATGAGTGCTCACAGCTTACTTTCTTGTACCACAGATAAAGGCAAGGAATGGATGAACTAGGGGAGCAGCAAGAGAGGCTAGAAGGATGTGTGTGGTAGTGGCTTGGCTAAAGGAGAAAGACCTGCTTTTGTTTAATAAGAACTATGCCTAGTTTATGTTACTGCATTATGACTCTATGATATTTAATTTTGTGTTTGGGTATTATGACTTAAAAATCATGTTAAGTATGCTATGTGGTTTTATACGTCCGGTTGATTAGTCATGTTGATTTAAAAAAAAAAAAAAGTTTTAAAATCCTATAAGTAAGACTTCCATTGTAGTAAGTAGGTATGTATTGCTGTAAAGTAACCCCCACCGCCTTAGCAGGAGGGGCGCGGCGTTACATGTTAGTTAAGAGTTTTATGCTCCATGTGGTGATAAAAGTTTAGAAACCCTACCTTGATGTTTCGGCCAAGTTAGGATATAAGGTCTAGGGCAAGGTTTTGAGATCTAATCATGCTTGTATATGCTTCCTTATAATGTATGATCATTATTATATGGTTGGTTTAGGTTTCATGCTTCATGTTGTATTTAAAAGTTTAAATACCTCACATTTAGGTTTCAGCCAAGGTTGAAATTGAGACTTAGGGCAAAGTTTTGAAACCTAACCATGCTTATTTATGCTTCCTTATGATACATGGTTTCTTATATGTTGTTAAGTTTCATGCTATATGTTGTATTAAAAGTTGGAACCTCACCTTTAGGTTTCGGCCAAAAAAATGAATTAGGGTTTGTAGGAAGATCAAAACCCCAACCATGAATGATAATGACTTCTTATGATGTGCTATGAAATTTAGGTCACCATGTTGTATGTTATATGCTTTATGTTATATGCACTTATGACATCATGTTATGATTTATTATGATATGCTTTATGTATGTGCATTTATGACATCATGTTATGATTCCTTATGATATGCTTTATGTATGTGCACTTATGACATCATGTTATGATTCCTTATGGTATGCTTTATGTATGTGCACTTATGACATCATGATATGATTCCTTATGATATGCTTTATGTTATGTGCACTCATGCTATGATTCCTTATGATATGCTTTATGCTATGTGCACTCATGCTATGATTCCTTATGATACGTTTTATGTTATGTGCACCTCATTCTATCATGATATGTTTATGAAAGGCTTATGTAAGATGAAAAGCCTAAGAGATGCTTCCCTTGAGATGGGATCAAGAGCTCTCTTCATGATATGACAAGAACATGAAATGTATGATATGACAAGAACATGATATGTTATGATATGACATGATATGACATGCTATTTTACTTTGTATGGCTTGTACCAAGGGTGGGCTCCATAAGCGCCCCTAGGTCGATGGTCTATGAAACAGGCCTAGTAAAAGGGATGAGCTCCTAAGTTGCCCCTAGGTCGATGGTCTATGAAACAGGCCTAGTTCCTAGTAGGTTCAAGATTAGCTACCTTGGATCTATTTAGGATGCACGCACTCATGTATGTATGTGGTACAAGCGGGGCCCTCATGTTGAGATTATGTTTAAGTATGTATATGATATATGTTTTCAAAAGAACATCTTGCATATACTCATCCCATGTCACATGTTTTCAAAAGAACGTCTTGCATCTACAAGTTCATGTTATATGTTTTCCTTTATGCTTCTTTAAGATGCTCTTGAGATATGTCCATGATGTTCACATGATATGACATGATTTTATGTTTATGCTCTCACATGATATGATATGACTTTATGTTTATGCTCTCACATGATATGATATGATTCTATGTTTATGCTCTCACATGATATGATATGATTTTATGCTCTCACATGATATGATATGATTTTATGTTTATGCTCTCACATCATGTGATATGATTTTATGTTTATGCTCTCACATGATATGATATGACTTTATGTTATGCTCTCACATGTTAGGTTATGAATTACCAAATGAACATGTTATCACTTTATGTCATGTATGAATCATGGTTTTTGTGAGTAGGAAAGGAACTTACTAAGCCCATGGGCTTATAGTCTTTTTATGTTTCCTTGTACTGCAGAGAAAGGAAAGGAATGGCTAAATTAAGAGGAGCAGCAGGAAGGGCAAGTGTGTGTGTGGCAGTGACATGGTGGAAGAAAACAAAACTGCTTTATGTTTATATGTTTTAAGTTTGCATATGAACCATGTGTTATCATTATGCTTTGATGGTACTTGCACTAGTATGGATAGTACGCACTTATGTTCTCCTTATTTCATGTTAGTATGCTTATGATATCATGAATCATATTTCAAGTAGTATGATACTAATTAAGTTATATGCATGAACATTAGCATGTCTACATGTTCAATATGTTAAGCATGATGTTTAGTGTAGTTAGTGTAGAAAAAAAATTTATAATTGTTTCTGCTGCCATGAGTTTATATGTATGCACGTATGAAAGTAAGTAACCCCGCCCCTCCTTGAGTAGTGGGAGGGCGGGCATTACAAAAATCTAGGGGGTGGTAACTCTAGGTCATAGGGGGTGGTAACCCTATGCGAGAAGTCTTGGCGGTTCAGAGCTTTGGGCAAAAATCCTAGGGGGCGGTAACCCTAGGTTAAAATCATGGTGTCGCGAACCGGGTAGAAGTCTGGATGGGTCGAGGACCGGACATCCATCATGAAGACCGGAAGCTTAGGACGCTGAGCAAAAGTCCAGTCGGTCTAGAGGACTGAACTGGCAAAAGGTAAATCTCTTGAGTGGAGTAGGTGAGGACGCGTTCCCCGTAGAGGGAACTGTAGGCGTCGGTTCGACCTAGGATTTCCGGTAGGAAATTCGAAGTCAGAACCGGACAGTCCGGAGACTGTCAGAATATTCTATTGTCATATTTTATGTGTGCTAACTTTATTTTGCAGTGTACGTGTGTGTTTTGTGGAATAACATGTCTTGCAGGGACAAAGGAGCAAGTCAAGCCTCGGATGAACAGTGTCCGAGGCGTCTCCATGGAGCTTGGAGGCGCCTCAGGTACAAAGGAGCAGACGTTGCACGCTGCAGGCTTTGAGGCGCCTTGAATAGAGGCTGAGGCACCTTGAATGCTTCCTTTGAGGCGCCTCAGAGTGTGACTAAGGCGCCTCCAGGCAGATAAGAGGCATTGACGAGAAGATCATCGCAGCACAAAACGCGGGATAAGCCTCCATGTTTGAGGCACCTCAATGGGGCTTTGAGGCGCCTCAAGCAGGCTATTTAAAGACATCTCGAACAACACTTCACTTCAGAACTTCTAAATCGATTCTTCTTCAAGTACGCTGCGAACGAGACATTCCGGTTCAGCTACGGCAAGTCCCCGACGACCCGAAGCTTCAAGATTATTATTTTTCATCGACGGTATAATTGTTATTTTAATTTTAACATTGTACTTCATACTTGTACTGAACTTTATGAGATTATAGTTGTTGCCCAACATAAACGCTGAACGAGCGTGGGCCTTGGAGTAGGAGTCGATCAAGGCTCTGAACCAAGTAAACAGCTTATGTTTGTGTGTTGTTCTATTTCTAATTCCGCTGCATTTACTCGAATGTTTTTACGAATCCGAAACAAGTGAAAGTCACGAGCGCTATTCACCCCCCCCCCTCTAGCGCTTCTCGATCCAACATAGACGACCAAGTGAAGACATCTTAATTGAGAGAGGGACATGCAATCAATTCTCCTTTAAGTTTTGGCTCGAGATCTGTGGCAGCTCGGATAGCCCCTTCTGGTGGGGTAGGGTGGATTTGTAACACAACCTATACTATAGTCGCCACTAGTTTATTAAAGTCTTTCGTCGTCATAGTGATGATATTTGATTTTTCATTATCCTCGGTGTTGGATCTTCTAGTGTTGTTCATCTTACAACATCTCAGTTTAGTTCTTAACTCAGAATACCTACAGACAGTGCTAATTTGATCTTGCTTGAGAACACTAATAGTTAACTAGCTGGTGAGGTGTCACTGATATTGACTATCTGAGGGGCCCCCAGGCCACGTAATCTCGTGAAGTCTTCCCAAAGCATCTGAGATAAAGAACACACCTAGAGCAACAAGTTAGAATGATGTCCATGGGGTTCTTGGCACAGCTACTTTGACTCTCAAGTAAGACTTTAGAGAGAGAGAATGTAACGCCCCAAATTTCCTCAATTAGAGTCCTAAAAGTAATTTAAAAATATTTAAAAATGCTATAAAATATTCTAGGGATTTTTAGAAATTTTTAGAGTATTTTTATGTAATTTTTGGAGGTCGTTTGGTATTTTTACTAAACGAAGGAAGTTTAGACAAAAAATATCCAAGCCGAGAATTGAACCCACGACCTTTGACTCGGTCAAAACCCAGCTGACTAGGTGTGCAAACGGATTTTTCTGTTTAGAAAAGGTAGCGAATTTATTTAAGATAGTTAACAGAATATTGGATTATAAAAGGGATAAGTTGATCTTGGATTTGTCTATTTAGAAAAGGTAGCGAATTTATTTAAGATAGTTAACAGAATATTATAAAAGGGATAAGTTGATGTTGGATTTGTCTGTTTAGAAAAAGTAGCGAATTTATTTAAGATAGTTAACAGAATATTGGATTATAAAAGGGATAAGTTGATGTTGGATTTGTCTGTTTAGAAAAGGTAGCGAATTTATTTAAGATAATTAACAGAATATTGGATTATAAAAGAGATAAGTTGATGTTGGATTTGTTTGTTTAGAAAAGATAGCAAATTTATTTAAGTAGTTAACAGAAATATTAAGTTATAAAAAGGGATAAGTTGATGCTATGTTTTCCCGTGACTTAAACCATTCTCTCATTCTCTTCTGCGTACGATGGCGGAGCTCGGGCAGAAAATGAAAGGGAGTTAGGGCATCATCTTCGGCGGCCGGCCAAGGTCCTCGAAGCCCTTTTTGTTCAGTTGTGAGTCCAAGAAGCAAGGTAAGTGCTTCTCACCTGCAGTAGGAGTAGTTTCGGACCTTTGTTCTTCTTGAATTCGAAGCATAAGAAGCGCTTATAGTGCAGATTTTTAATTAAGCCTATAGTACAGATTTTAATTAAGCTTATAATGCAGATTTTTATGTAGAACTTATATTGCAGATTTTAATTAAGCGCTTATAGTGCAGATTTTTAATTAAGCCTATAGTACAGATTTTAATTAAGCTTATAGTGCAGATTTTTATGTAGGCTTATAGTGCAGATTTTAATTAAGCTTATAGTGCAGATTTTTAATTAAGCAAATTTTAATTAAGCTTATAATGCAGATTTTTATGTAAGCTTATAGTGTAGATTTTAATTAAGCCTATAGTGCATATTTTAATTAAGCTTATAGTGCAGATTTTTAATTAAGTTTACAGTACAGATTTTAATTAAGCCTATAGTGCATATTTCAATCAAGCTTATAGTGCAGATTTTTATGTAAGCTTATAGTGCAGATTTTAATTAAGCTTGTAGTGCAGATTTTTTAGAGCTTAAAATGCAGATTTCTTTAGAGCAGATTTCTTTAGAGCTTGTAGTGCAGATTTCTTAAGAGCTTATGGTGCAGATTTCTTTAAAGTTTATAGTGCAAATTTTTTGTGGAACTTGTAGTGCAAATTTATGGTGGAATTTATAGTGCAGATTTTTAGTGGAACTTGTAGTGCAGATTTTTTGTGGAACTTATAGTGCAATTTTTAAAGAAAAAGATTATAGTGCAGTTTGGTTAAGTATTATAGTGCAGAATTTATGTTTGCATAGTATGCAGAAATAGTGTAGCATAGAATGCAGAATCTTGATTAGTATAGTATGCAGAATTTTGATTAGCATAGTATGCAGATTTTTGTTTATGCATTTCAAAGTTAGAATTTGTTTAAACATTTCAGTTTTTAAAGAAGCATTCTTTTATTAGAGGTATTAACAAGTATAAGAATGATAAAGAAAAGAAAGAAAAAGGCCAAGGCCTTAAGTAGATCCCAAAGTCAAGACTTTAAGGATTTTGGCACACAAGGTACTCGTTAAAATACCAAGGCATTTAAAGAAGAAGTAATTAAGATAAATCAGCTTATAAATCAATATTTTACTTTTATCAGTGGCACTGTGCTGGACTCTTAGTTGTCCTTGGGTTGGGCTCCCATAGTCGTCCCTAGGTTTAGATAACCTAGTAAACCCTACTAGATTCGAGACCAGCTATCTCGGGTCTAGTTAGGGATGTGCGCATAGTAAGTACAGTTGCCGGGCCCATCAGTAGTTTGATTATTATTTTTATCTATTATGAAAATAGTTTTCAAAACTTCACAAATCAGTTTTAGATTTATTTTAGAGTTTTGTAAGTTAGATAGCGCTTACTAAGCATTTTGCTTATAGTTGCCTTTCCTCTTACTGCAGATAAAGGAAAGGAAAAGTTATAGCAAAGGAAGGCGATAAGGAGGTGCGGATGGATGTGTGATGCCTGGACTATAGAAGCCTTGGGATTTAGTATAAGAATTTATTAAGATTGTCATTTATTAAGAATGTATTAGATGAGTAATTTAGTCTTCCACTGCTAGTTAATTGTATCCTTTGAGTTCTCTGAGAGTTTTAGAAATTACTATCAACATGTGTGCAATGTTAGTTAAGATAAGTTAGTAGTCCAGTAGCGCTCCGCCCTCACAGACTAGTAGTGAGGAGGGTGGGGTGTTACAAGTTGGTATCAGAGCAGGTCCCATTCTCCAGCATCACACATCAGCACCATCCTTGCCGTCTTCAAGTAAGAAAGTATTTAAGTTTTCCTTTTATGCTTTCTTTATTATTTGTAGTATGGAGTAATTGCTTATATGCGCTTTAGTAAGATAGAAATTTTGTTCTCTTATATTTATATACATAAGTATGTTTAGAAAGGATAGAGAAGATATCAAGTCTTCCAAAGACCACTAATGGGTACGATGCGAGATAAATGATAGAGGACCGAGAAGTTAAGAGACTAAGGAACAAAGAGTACCATTAGTGAAAGTCATTTAGAACCAGAAGTATGAGGAAGTTACTTAGGAGCGTTAGGACAGTATGAGACAGAAATATACGAAATTATTCTAAGTTCGAGGACGAACTTTTTATAAGGGAGGGAGAATTGTAACATCCCAAATTTCACTATTTGGAGTCGTAAAATACCTTATTAAAATATAGAAATGTTTTAGAAAAATTCTAAATATTTTTAGAAATTTTTAGAATATTTTTATGCAAGTTTTGGAGGTCGTTTGGTATTTTTACTAAACGAAAGAAGTTGCAAAAAAAAATTTGTTGAAGCCGAGTTTTGAACCCAAGACCCCGGACCCGAATCCGGACTTAGCCAACCAACTTGTCTGGAAACGTTTTGTTAATCATATATGGAACTAATAGTATTTAAAGAATAGTTGGTAACAGAAAATAATTAGAAGAGGAAAAAAAGGGTGTTCGGCAGGATTCGAACCCGTGACTCCAATCACGGGCCAAGCCGTGGCTAACCAAGTGTGCTGCGGATGTTTCGTAAACAAATTTACAATGACTAGGTCTTAAACCATAATAGAAACGCTAGGCTATAAGAGGGATAAGTTGATATTGGTTTTTGGCGGAACCCTAAATCCCTCTCTTCCTCTTCTCTCTCGTTCCCGACGCGGCAGTTTTCTTCTCTCAGGCGAAATCCGCAACAAGAGCTAGGGTTACTCCGGCGGCCGGTTGAGAAGGTTTTCCGAGAGACATTCACATCGTTGAGGTCACCTTGCCGAGGAGAGCGCATAGAGGTGAGAAAGAGGCCGAGATTTTCAGCCCTCCGAAACCCTAGAAGTCCTTCCTCTTCGATTTGAATCCAAGAACCCTAGTAAGTAGCTCCTCGCCTACGGTAAGAGTAGCTTTGGGATTGTTTTCTCATTTTTTTTTTGCATGAAGTAGAGAACAGAGATTTGAGGTTGTTGCCGTGGGTTAGGAATTTGAATCTAGTTGATTTTGAAGCTTGCTGTTGATTTCCGAAGCTTGTTGTCGTATTGAGTTTTTTTTTTAGCTTGCTGTTGATCTCCGAGGCTTGTTGCTGTATTAGTACTTTTAAAGCTTGCTGCTAGGAATTTTAAATTTCTGTTTGTTGATTCTTTCTTAGGTTTTCAAAGAATCCTATAAAGGAGGTTTTCTTTTGAAGCATGCTGCCATTTTTTTGGTAGATCAAGTATTTTTTTTTTATAGGTCAAGCATGTTGTGTAGATTCTACAACCCTTGTAGTTTAATTCTGGTTGAATTGTTATGGCTGTCGTGCACCTCAAAGAAAGGGATCCTCTGTTCGAAGTGGATCACAGGAAGAAAGTTTGTTTTTTTTCTTTTATCGTGCTTGCTGCTGAGAACTCTTAAGAAAGAAGGAAGATGTTTGGTTTAGATTAAGCATGTAGGTTAGTGTTTTTGTGGGTTGTCTTCATTCAGACTGTGAAATTAGCATAGTAGCATTTGACCCAAACTTTCTGTTGCAACCTTGAAGAACTTGCTCGGTTCTTGTGGGGTTTTATAAGCTTCGGAAATTGGGTTGCTTTGCAAAAAGATTAAGCTGTGAAATTGTTGTATAGGTTTGTTTTAAGTTTTACATCAAGTTCAACTTGATTTTATGCAAAGAAAAGGGGCACAAGTAGCTCCCTTGGGGTTGCTGTGCAATTCGGCTATTTAGTTGAACATGAGAAGGCATAGATTGTTGATTAGCATGTAGTTTTCTTTATGTTGTTATCTTATTGTTGCTACTGTCGATTTAGAGTTAGTTTTCTTCTAAAACATGTAGGTTTTTTTTTGTAGCTTAAATGCAGAAGTACGGTTAAGTAGGTATGCATATTTTACTAAAATTGAATACAGGTTTTTACTAGCAGTTTAGCGTTTCAGTTTTTTTGATATATTCTATCATGTTGTTAGACTTTCCCTATTTGTTATTAGTTAAGCATGTGTAGTTTCTTTACTACTAGAATAGCATGAGTAGTATTGAATTATAATGTTTTCCTTGCTTTGGATTTTCTGTACAGCATTAGAACGGCTAGAAGTTTAAGAGTAGCTAGTGTGCTTTGTTTTCTTTGCTTTCGGATTACACTGTACAACTTTGGAATAGCTAGAGATTATTGAGTAGCATGCATTCTTCGCTCTCTTTCTTTTATTTCTGTTTTAGCAAGATTTAAGGTTTTAGTTCTAACAAGTTTTAGATTTAGTTTAAGCTTGTATGATATGCAGATTTTCTAGTTTTCATTGGCTATTTTTAACAAGCATGAACAACCATATATTCTAGTGGAAAAATAAGAGTTCTATTAAATTCTTTTAGAAGTATTAACAAGTATAAGACAGATAAAGAAAAGAAAGAAAAAGGCCAAGGCTTTAACTAGATCTCGAAGTCAAGACTTTAGGGATTTTGGCACACAAGGTGCTAAAGAAAGTGCCGAGGCATTATATACTAGAAGTATTAAAAGATAACAAGTATTTTACTTTTATCAGTGGCACTGTACTGGACTCTCAGATGTCCTTGGGTTGGGCTCCCATAGTCGTCCCTAGGTTTAGATAACCTAGTATGCAGGACTCTCAGTAGTCCTTGGGCTGGGCTCCCATAGTCGGTCCCTAGGTTTAGATAACCTAGTAAACCCTACTAGATTCGGGACCAGCTATCTCGGGTCTAGTTAGGGATGCGCGCATAGCAAGTACAGTTGTCGGGCCCAAGAAGAAGTTGATTATTATTTTGAAGTATTATAAGTATAAGTTTTTGAACAAAAGAAATAAGTTTCACATAAGTATAAAAGTATAAAAGAATAAGCTTAGAACAAATGAATTAAGTTTCACTTTGTTTTAGAATCAGCAAGTTTAGTTCCCTTTTATGCTAGCATGTTATTTAGATTAGCTTACTGTTCCTTGCTATTAGAAGAGCATGAGTAGCTTTACATGTTTAGCACTTCAGTATGTTTGTTTATTCACTAGTAGATGAGCATGAGTATATTTCCTTATGAGCATTCAGTTTTAGATTTCAGTATATTCTCATGCATATCGAGATTTTGTGAGTTAGATAGCGCTTACTAAGCATTTTGCTTATAGATTTCATTTCCTCTTACTGCAGATAAAGGAAAGCGACAAGGTGGCGCAGATGATGTGTGATGCCAGGACTATGGAAGTCTTGGGACTAGAAAGGAGTTCCTTTAGTCTTCTTTCTTTATTCTTTTTTTAGCTTCCGCATTTTAGTTATTGTAAACATTTGAGTTCAGTTTAGTAAGTAGATATTTGTGTGTTTGATACTTATTTAACTGTGTGGGTGTTTGATAAATGTTCCAGCCGCCTGTGGCTGTGTATATTATGTTATGTATTAATGATTATAGTCATCCGTACAGGGGAGACTCTGCCGAAATTTTTCGGTAGGGATTCCTCGTGGTTTCGATCACACCGGTTAAATAGAGTTAGTAGTTAAGTAACGGTCATCCTTAGAGAGTAGTATAGTATAGTAAGAAGGGTGGTCGTTACAGAGAAGTTGTCATAGATATTAGAGTTTGATGGATTATGTGCGCGTACCTTTGTTGATGAGGGTTGACTACCTTTTATAGGATCCAGACTCTCCACTAGGTTTTCCTCATGCCCATTTCTCATGATCATGGCCACATTCCCCGAAATAAATGACCATTATGACCTGATGTGGTAATGATAAAGGGCCCCATCTCGTTACCACGATGGAGGTCAAAGTCACGACGGTCAACGCATAGATAACATCGACCGGTCGGGCGAAGTATGCCCCGACCGGAGAGAAGGCTCCGACCCGGTCGATGTTGCCTTTGACACGGGGAGCAGTCAAACAACCGATGCTCAAGGGAGACAATGTGCAAAAGTTGAGCCGAGCGACTATCTTGCTCAGCTAGATAGCAGAGCTTGAGGTGCAGAGTTCAACTACGGCCGAGCGGCTACCCCGCTCGGCCTGGCAATAGGAAACAATCGACGCTCAGACAATGTGCAGAAGCTTAGCCGAGCAGCTACCCCGCTCGGCCCGGTATCAACTTTGGCAATAACAAAGTAGACCTTCAGCCGAGCAGACACACACGAGGGTCAGCTAGGTTCTGGCCGACTAGATGAGGCACCAAGGTGGCAGAATTCAGGCCAAGCTGCCAACCCACTCAGCCCAATAGTACACTTCTGATGATATCTAGTGATATCCATTTGGGAGTTGGTGCCACCGACACCGGGCATGGGCTAATAGAAGATCGTACGGCGGAAACTTCCATTATCACTTCAGAGATATGCTCGACCCGTTAAGGTAGTATGTCAGGGGCACTTTACTGTTATGTTTTTTCATGGAAAGTTTTGAAAAGCGTACTTGCCTTGGGAAACGTGCACACACGCTACCAGAGTTCTATATAAAGGGGGGTCCAAGCATCGGCGGAGGTATGTGATATTCACTGTTTATGCTATAGTAGTCTTCTTGTTGCTCTGCTTTCCACTTCATCATCGGTGACTGTTACGCAACCGCAAGTGTATGGTTTCATTGTCAGTAATAAAAATATCGAATCCACAGGGACTATTGATTAAGCACTAGAGATGTCGCAAGGTAAGTTATGTATGTTGGAGTGTATACTAAAAGTCTAGCTTTTGTATAAACATTTATAAGAATCACATTGGTCAAGTGTCTACATTTATATATACCTAATGTAGATGTTCAATTAATTTATATTGTAGATAACATAGTGTGTGGTGTCACACACAGAAGATTGTGTTATCAGTTCTTTATAAATTATAAATAGTAGCTCACGACTAAGATGGAAAGGAACAAACCATTGTAATAGTCGTAGTGTAATTAGGCATTAGTTTATCTTGACTAATAAATTGTACTAGTACACTTTAAGTGTATTGAGTAGGATTATTTAAGGTAAGTTCTTTTTATACTGATTTAATAAAAGAACTAGATCTTAGTTATTATGGAAGTGTGTGCTCTTAATCCTAATATAATAACAAGCACATATATTTAATATTTATTTCTTTGACTTATCAAAGGGTGAGATTTAGTTCGATAAATCAAAATACCCGATAAGTTGGGAAATGATGTTACTTATAGTGTGACTTGTTGATTATAGATGGAAACTGTGTCCTAGTAATCTAGGTTGATAATGTCCCCAAGAAGAGCTCATAAAGATTGTCATGTTAAACCCTACGGGTGGACTTAGTCTGACATGACGATAAGGTTGAGTGGTACTACTCTTGGACTAAGATATTAATTAAATGAGTTGTCAGTAACTCACTTAATTAGTGGACATTCGACATCTTAAACACAGGGAGACTAACACACTCATAATAAGAAGGAGCCCAAAATGTAATTTGGGATTGGTGCGGTAGTTCAATAATAATTCTTTAGTGGTATGAATTATTATTGATGAAGTTAAGTTGTGTGTTCGGGGTGAACACGGGAAGCTTAATTTCATTGGGAGACCAAAACCAATTCCTCCTCTCGGTCCCTATCGTAGCTTCTTGTATATAGAGATTTATACCCACAACATACCCACCTTCTTACCCATCCTAATGGGGTCGGCCAAGCTAGCTTGGAACCCAAGCTAGGGTCAGCCAAGACCAAGTGGATGAGCCAAGTTGGTGGCCGGTCAAAGCTTGGGTCCCAAGCTTAGGTGGCCAGCCACTGGAATATTTAAAAGGATTGTTATTAAAATTATTTCTTATGTGGATATCATGGTTTTAATAGAGAGTTTAAAATTTAAATCTTTCTTTTTATAGCTGGCTATAAAAGATTAAGAAAAGATTTGAAATCTTTCCTTATTTGTAGATTGAAAGAAGATTTTAATTTTGAGAAAACTTTCCTTTTTAACCATGATCATAATTTAAAAGAGAGTTTTAAAAATTAAATATTCTCTTTTATTAGTTTCTACAAAAGATTAAGAAAAGATTTGATATCTTTCCTTATTTGTAGATTGAAAAGAGATTTTAATTTTTAGAGATAACTTTCTTTTTTGGAAATTATCCACATGTTTAAAAGAAAGATTTTAATTTATAAAATTTCCTTTTTATAATCCATCATGAAGGGAAAAATTATTGGATAAATTTTTTTATAAATTTCCGGAAACAAATAAGAAGTGTTAATTTTTGTTTTAATTAAAACTCTCTTTGTTTTAGGGAAATAAGTGGCCGACCATGTAATAATGAAAAGGAAAATTGTTTTTAATTAAATAAAATTTTCCTTTTCATGGAAAAAGAATTAAGGAAGTTTTTAATTAAATTTCCTTATTTGCCAAGACCAAGGATTATAAAAGAGGTGGTAGAGGTGCCTTCGTGGTGTGCAACTCTATTATTTTTCTTCCTCTCTTTTCTTCCTTGATGGTGGCTGGCCCTATTATTTTTCCTTCTTCCTTTTCTTTCTTCTTCATTGGCCGGACATTGTAATCTCGTGGAGCTTGAAGATGGTTGGATTTTAGCATGGAGAAGAAGGAGAGAAAGGAAGTATCCCTTGGAGCTTGGTGGTGGTGACCGAACCACATCTATTCATGGAATATTTGTGGTGGCCGAATCGTTCTTGGAGAAGAAGGTGGCTTTGGTGGTTCTCGTCTCGGAAGATCGTTGCCCACACAACGTCCGAGATAAGAAGGGTAATACGGTAGAAGATCAAGAGGTCATTAAAGTTTACAAAGGAAGGTATAATTAGTAATTAATTTCTGCATCATACTAGTTGTATTTCTTTTGTATGAATTCCAAACACAAGAGATATTAGATCTAGTTTTACGGATTTGTTTCGAAGTTGTGTTTCTTTTCTTTTATTTTTCAAATTTGTGATTCGATTGTTCTTTTTGGTTAACCTAGAGTTATTTAAGGAAATTAAATATTAGCTTTCCTTAAAATGCTTTGTCTAGGCGGTGGTGGTTGCTCCCATATCTAAGAAGGTCATGTGCCTCGCCATGCAGTCTTGGAAGCCTATTTTGGAAATTAATATTTAATGAAATTAATAACATAGGTGGATTTGAATCAATAGTGTTAAGTTCCGCTTGCGATTCAAATCTAAACCATTAAGAACAGATAAGTTAAATTTGGAATCAATGATGTTAAGTTCCGTCTGCAATTCCTAATTTAACTTCTAAAGAACACAATAGGTTATTTAAGGAAAGGTTCGACACTTGTATAAAAATTTTTGTACTGTGGAACTGGTATGTTTTCCTAGTACTAACCAACAATTGGTATCAGAGTTAGGGTTTGCCTCTGTGTGTTTGGTTTTCAAATAGGTTATGCACATGTCATACATAATTTAGGCAGGATAATAGTAGGATGTGCTAACTTTGTGGTTGCAGGCTCCAACTATTATGACTTATAGATGTTGTGTGTGATTGGACCCTTGGACATGTCAAGGGCATTATTTTTGTGTGTGCATGATTGTATGTAACTAATATAGCAGGAGCTATGTTAGCCCTAGGTTTTAGAATTTTATTTTTCGATCTAGATTACATGTACATTCTATTTATGGAATATAGGATCGATATATGTAAAATTCTATATTTATCGCGGATCGTATCTTAGCGAGGCATGATGCTATTGGAGGACCAAAGTTGCAGCGGAACAAGAAGCAAGATAGATACGACGACTCGACTCGATGGCAGTGGCTAAAGATGGCAACAGCTAGGGTTGGAGCACACGAAGGATAGTGATGGAAAAGGCCATAATAGTTGGAAAATTAATTTCCATATTTATTGCTTATATTTACTGTGATGTGTGTGTGTATGATATATGCTAGCATAGGTTAAAATTCCTCACCTTAAATAACTAAGTGGGAGAGGGATTAGTATATTAATCCCACGGTCTCCATTACTAGTTTGTAAGTGATGCAATAAGCTTGCGTGTTGGCTCTGAGTGCCTCCCTCCACAACGGATGAGTTTGTTTACGGATCACTAGATCAAACTTCCTTAATGGATGGTTATAGGAATGTATTTAGGATGTGTGTGATCTTCTCCAACTGAAGGGGCATAATTCTATTTAACGAACTTAGTATCAAGTAATGGTATACACTTAGATACATTTAATAGTATCCTCCCCAACGGAGTCACTACTATCACTTGTGTGACCAAAGGGAAACCAACTATTGATTTGTCATAAAACTAGATTGGCAAGATAATAAAATTAATAAACCCCTCTCACAAATGTTTGAATTTGTATACGTCCACACTAACGTGGCATACAAGATTCATGGTGTTTGAGGAAATTTTATTTGTCAAAAGGTTAGATTGACAAGATAGTCAATGGGTAAAACCCTCTTACAAATGTTGATTTTGTATACGTCCACACTAACGTGGCATGCAAAACTCACGGTGTTTTGAGGTGTTGGTAAATTTAAATAGTATTGTTTGAGAAATCAATATTATTTTAAATTTAGAGTCTTGACCAAATATTTGATCAAAGATAGACCAACTATTAACTTTATTTGTCATAGGTTGATGAGATAATAAAATTAATGGATGAAATCTCCTTTTAGAATTTGTATACGTCCACACTAACGTGGCATACAAAATTCACAGGGATTTTGAGATGTTGATCTTGACCAAATATTTTTGTGATTCTTAGGATTTCAAATGTTAGTCAATCCCCTAGTTGTTATACTATAGAATAGACTTAGTAGCCCCAATTGTAATGATTGGAAAACTTGGACATTAAGGTAGACTGTCCTCTCAGAACTGAGAACAATAACGGTGTATTTTATTAGTTGTCAAAACATATTTAGTGGTGTTATCTATCGGTACCTGGTGTGTAGATATAGGAACCACTAATTATGTCTGCAATTCATTTCATGGGTTCCAGAAAATCCGACAACTATATAAATCACCGTCCACATGGGCACTACTGTAAAAGTAGCAGCTGTTGCAGTGGGAGATGTTTATTCCTTGATAAGAATAAAATATGGATTTTCAGAAATTATCTTTACGTACTAAGTTTAGAAAGAACCTGATTTTGGTTTCTAAACTATTAAAGAATAGATATTCTATCTATTTTGATAACAAACTTGTTATCAAGAAATATAGGGAAGTTATCTGTTCTGGTACGTTGGTTGACAATTTATAATCCAATAACTCCCACGATGCAATAAATGGAAATTAATAACACATTTTCTAACTTTAAAGAGAAAGTAATGTTCGGAAATGAACCAATCATATTTTTGGCATCTAAGGCTAGGTTATATTAACTTGAGTAGGATTCAAAGGATATTAACCAATGAACTCTTGGGTTCTTTGGTAGTGGAAATCTTTTCAACCTGCGAGTCTTACTTGGAAGGAAAAATAACCAAGAAGCTTTTAAGTCTAAGGGGTTTAGTGCCAAAGATATGTTGAAATTGGTTCATTCTGATTTGTGTAGACCTTTGACTATCCAGGCAAGAGGTTGTTTCAAATATTTTGTCTCTTTTATAGACGACTATTCGAGATAAGGATACATTTACCTGACACACCGCAAGTCTAAGTGCTTTGATTAGTTCAAGAGTACTAGGCTGATGTGGAGTGACGTCAAGGTAAAAGTATCAAGACACTACGGTTAAATCATAGTGGCAAGAACCTCTTAGGAGAGCTTAGGAGTCACTTATCAGAAGACGTGACTCAATCCCAATTAACTACACCTGGTACACCCCAACAGAATGGTGTAGAAAAAGAAGGTATAGGACACTTATGGAAATGAGTAGATTGATGATGAGTTATTCAGAAAATTACCAAATTCATTTTAAGGATATACTCTGAAAACGAAAGAGAACATAGTACCTTCCAAGTCAGAACTCTCTACTCATATAGAATTGCTAAATAGGTGTAAGCCTATTTTGAAGCATATTCGGATTCGGGTAGTCCAGCACATATGTTGAAGAGAGATAATGATAAGTTGGACAGGAGTTCACTTGTTTGTGGGTTATCCTAGATAAACGAAAGTAGGTTTATAGTCTTAAAAATCAGAAGGTCATTGTTAGCATCAATGACCGAATTTTAGAAGAGGACTATATAATAAACCACAAGCCCATAAGTAAATTTGTTCTTAAGAAAATAATAAAGGACACGTCTAATCTAGTACCAACTGTACAAGATGAAATATCATAAGAAACTGCAACACGTATCACAAATGATACATAATTATAGACAGTGTCACGTCGTAGTGGGAGGGTTATTAAGCAACCTAAAAGATTCATGTTTTGGGAGAGTCTTTGGACTTGATCCCTGGTCAACATAAACCCAATCCCCAGACATATGATGAAGCACTCCAAGATAAAGATGCAACATCTTGGCAAAGAGCGATGAATATAGAAATAGAATTTAGTATTCTAATAAATTCTGGGAGCTTATAGAATCACCAAATGGTGTAAAAGCCATTGGGTGAAAATAAGTCTACAATAGAAAAAAGGGATAGATGGGAAAGTGGAAATTTTCAAAGCAAGGCTTGTTGAAAAAGGGAAACCTTTTATCGGTAGTCATGCTTAAGTCTATCCGGATTCTTTTATCTATTGCTGCTCATATAGACTATGAGATTAGGCAAATGGATGTCAAGACAGCTCTCCTTTATGGAAGTCTTGAAGAATGCATCCATATAAAGCAACCAGAGAGGTTCATTGCAAAGGGCAAAGAGCATCTAGTATGTAAGCTCAATCGGTCTATGGACTGAAGTAAAACTTCAAAGTCTTGGTTCATCCAGTTTAATGAAGTAATCCAGTCTTATGGATTTAGTTAACGGATAAGTCTTGTGTATACAAGAAGTGTGATGGAAACGTGGTGGTATTTCTTGTACTATACGTAGATGACATTTTTGATAGTTGGAAATAATATCAAGGTATTATCAGAAGTAAGGGTATGGTTGTCCAAGCAATTTGTTATGAAGGACTTAGGAGAGTGAGCACATATTCTTGGGATCAAGGATCGCAAGGAAAAGAATGTTGTGCTTATCCCAAACTTCATACAATGAGCTCATTTTAGCATGCAAAACTCCAAGAAAGGTTTTTCTACCTTTTAGACATAGAGCGACTTTATCTAAAGAGATATCTTCGAAGATATCAAAGGAGATAAAGGGCATGAAGGTAGTTCCTTATGTTTCGATTGTAGGAAGCCTAATGTATGCTATGCACTAGACCGGATATCTGTTTTGCCGTGAGAATGGTTTCTAGATATCAAAGTAACCCAGGACAGGAACATTGGACTGCTGTGAAAGCATATGTTGAAGTACCTTAGAAGGACTAAAGATTATATGCTAAGTTTACCAGTCAGATAATTTGCTCCCTATGAGTTACACGGATCCAGATTGTCAATCAGATAGGGATAATAGTAAGTCAACCTCGGGGTTTTGTGTTTACTTTAGGAGGTAAAGCTATAACTATGGAGGAGTGTTAAGCATTAGTGCTTTCTCAGACTCCGCTATGGAAGCTAAGTATATGGCAGCCTCTGAGGCAACCATAGAAGCTGAATGGCTCAGTAACCTTAAGATAGACTTAGATATGATTTCTGGTTTGTCCAAAAGATTATTACAATTTTGTGATAATGGTGGTGCAGTAGCAAACTCGAAGAAACCATAAGTCCATAAGGCAAGTAAACACAATAGAGCGCTAGTACTACCCAATACGAGGTTTCGTATAATGAGGAAAAATTGTTGTCGCCTAGATTGTATCAGATGATAACCTGGAAGATCTTTTCACTAAGGTCCTGGAGGCAAGAGCTTTTGATGGGCATGTTAAAGATTTAGGAATCAGATGTATGGCAGCATTTATGGCAGCATAGTCTTTTAGTATAAGTGGGAGATTGTTGGAGTGTATACTAAAAGCCTAGCTTTTGTATAAACATTTATAAGAATCACATTGGTCAAGTGTCTATATTTATATATACCAAATGTAGATGTTCAATTAATTTATATTGTAGATAACATAGTATGTGGTGTCACACACAGAAGATTGTGTTATCAGTTCTTTATAAATTATAAACAGTAGCTCATGACTAAGATGGAAAGGAACAAACCATTGAAATAGTTGTAGTGTAATTAGGCATTAGTTTATCTTGACTAATAAATTACACTAGTATACTTTAAGTGTATTGAGCAAGACCATTTAAGGTAAGTTCTTTTTATACTGATTTAATAAAAGAACTAGATCTTAGTTATTATAGAAGTGTGTGCTCTTAATCCTAATATAATAACAAGCACATATATTTAATATTTATTTCTTTGACTTATCAAAGGGTGAGATTTAGTTCGATAAATCAAAATGCCCGATAAGTTGGGAAATGATGTTACTTATAGTGTGACTTGTTGATTATAGAAGGAAACTGTGTCCTAGTAATCTAGGTTGATAATGTCCCCAAGAAGAGCTCATAAAGATTGTCATGTTAAACCCTGCAGGTGGACTTAGTCCGACATGACGATAAGGTTGAGTGGTACTACTCTTGGATTAAGATATTAATTAAATGAGTTGTCAGTAACTCACTTAATTAGTGGGCATTCGACATCTTAAACACAGGGAGACTAACACACTCATAATAAGAAGGAGCCCAAAATGTAATTTGGGATTGGTGCAGTAGTTCAATAATAATTCTTTAGTGGTATGAATTATTATTGATGAAGTTAAGTTGTATGTTCGGGGTGAACACGGGAAGCTTAATTTCATCTGGAGACCAAAACCAATTCTTCCTCTCGGTCCCTATCGTAGCTTCTTGTATATAGAGATTTATACCCACCACATGTTAGCTAGAGCCCTAGAGTCAATCATTTGATGATTGTATTTTGGATTTGTTGTATCATAATCGATATAAATAAAGGCATTTGGTTTTTGGTTATTATACTAATTTGTATTGGTGCCAAATAAACTAAGTATAATAACGTCCTTGAGTAGAGATTCTTACTTATATCAATCGATTGGTTGAATCGATAGTGAGATGATATAGGGAACACAACTCTTAATCATTCCTAGTCGAGTATTAACATTCAGGGACAATGTTAATGCAATAAGACTAGCATGTAGGTCAACTCGATGACTCGATCTCACAAGTCATGGATATGGAGATATCAAGTTGACACATGAGTATGCATTGGAGAATGTATACTGAATGACCCGCCATGAGAAAGTATCATGGATCGTTATATGAGTGTCATATATTTTCTCATGTGGCTATTAGTATGACTACTAGTCCTTAGACCTGAAGTCACCATGGTTCCCTACATAAAGAGTTATGTACTTTGGTTTCGTCAAACGTCACCCGTAACTGGGTGGACTATAAAGACGATTACTGGGTATGTAACAAATTATGCAGAGGGATGTGAGTGATGTAGATGGGATCTATTCCTCCTATATGACGGGAGAGACATCGGTATTCTTGATAGAGTGAGACCACGAAGTGCATGGCCATGCCCAAATGAGTCAATATAAGATATTGAGCTCATTTGATTTAGTGAGTCTACTTGGAGTTCAAAATTTAGATGGATCAGAGGATGACACGGTCTATGCCTCACATTGATCAATCTAGATGTCTAGGATAGAAGGGCACTTGTCATATTTTGTGAGGAGTCACAATTAGTAGTCACAAGGTGATGTTGGATCTCAACATTCTTGTAACTTGGGTAGTAATGATGTGTTGCTAGATACCGCTCATTACTTATGCTCCTAAATGGGTTTAGGGGCATTGCCAACGTTACAAGAACCTATAGGGTCACACACTAAGGACAATTAGATGGAGATTAGGTTCATATGATGAACAAGAGGATTAGATTCATTTGATGAATCAAATTGGATTAAGAGTAATCCTAATTGGGCTAATTGAGTTGGACTCAAGTTGATTCATGTGTTCAATGAGTCTAATTTAGATTATGACTCATTGAATCAATTTAATTAAATGAATTAGATTCATTATATTAAATTGGCTTGAATTAAATGGTTGGATTAGATCAACCATGAGAGAGATTAAGTCAAGTTTGACTTGACTTGAGAGGAAGATGAAGAGTCAAGTTTGACTTGACTTTATGCCACCTCATTGGTGAGTTGGCAAGATGTGGACCAATGATGATGCTCCACATCATCATGGTTGCTTAAGTGGGATGTCACCTCATGGGAGTTACCAAGAGTTGTGACTCTTGGCATTCCATTGGAGTTACACACCCATCTTAATGTGGCCGGCCACATGAATGAAGGAATAAGTTTTCATTTTGTGAATGAATCTCATTTATCCCTTCATCTTCTTCCTTGCTCCAATTTTGCTCTCCCTCTCCTCTCTTGGTCGAACCATCCAAAGGTGCTAGCACACCTTTTGTGTGATTTTTCTCCACCTACTTGTTTGTGTGGATACATATAGAGAGTTGTCTACGTTGACAACTTCGAGATCCGACACTATTTGGATGAGCGGAAACGCGAAGGGCTTCGCTTCAAAGGTATAACCTTTTTCTTTTGTAGATCTAGGTAGAAACTCGTATATGTATGTTTTAAAAAAAAATTCTTTGCACGGATCCGTTGGCTAAGGGCTTTCGGGGTTTCCGCGACGCGAAAAAGTGATTTTCGCGGCCCGAAAAACCCAACAGTGGTATTAGAGCCACGTGCGAAGACGAATACGAGTTTATTTTGTGTTTTATGAAATATTTTCAGTTCTGTAATATTCTGTAAATTTATGATTTTATAGTTTTTATGGGTATTTTTCTCGTAGAAGTGAAGCACAAGTATTTCGACACTTGTAGGCTTCGACTACCGAGAAGAATTTTCCAAAACGGCCAAGTTTCGCCCCAAAACATTTTGGGACAGCGGGCTAAGGCACTGTTAGATTGCAATGGAACCCTCGCGATGGTTAGATCGCGGGTAGGGGTGCTGCCCCTGGCCCCGGTAGGGGATTCGTTCCGCGATTGCGCCCGAAAACCGCTAAACGAAACCGCCGGGAAATTGTACTCGTAAAAATTGTAAAAATTATAGAAAAAATTACAAAAAATTATAGAAATATATAATTTTGAATTATATATTATTTTTGTGATAGTCATGGCCCAAAGACTCAATTCGATTGGATAATTTGTGTTGTAATTCATAATACGGCCTGCGTGCCGTGATGTGATGTGCATGTTGTATTTTATTTTTTTTCCGTGACCTGCGCGTCGTGCCTTTCTCTTTTATTCTTGTTGTAAATTAGATTTAGACTCGAATGTAACTCGAGTTTCAAAATGTAATGTAAATTTTGAAGCGGTGGAAGGTCCACTCGAGACGGAGTTACGAAGAGGGCGCGAGCAACACAAGGTGGTCAAAAGGAAGGCGCTTGAGAAGCTGTTGACCTTAGGTTGACCATCTGATCTTCTCATTGGCTTGAGAAGATCGTAGTAGGGCCATGACATAATCACAAAATTATTTAATTAATTGCTTTTGTGTGTATGTGATGCATGCTAGTTAATTAAGTAATTAATTAGTGCCTAACAATTAGATTAGATATAAGTCGTGCACATGATGCACCCTTCGATTAGATTAGATCTATCGAGTATATGATACGCATCATCGTTTAGATTAGATCTAAATTGCGTCAACTCGTAATGCCTACCATGCCGTGATACCTACCACTACCTCGATCGCATCTTGTTGTTGAATCTGCCAAAGCAGAGCAACACATACTATCTTGGTAGGGTACGGAAGGACAATTTTGGTCCCGCCTATCAACGCATGGGTGAGTACAACTCAATTAGATTTAGTAACTAGTTAACTCAATTGGATCGAGTTTAACTATAGGCATTATCCAATGGTTGGTAGATAGGTCAAAATCACGTTTATATTAACTCTTGGGTGTATTAGCCAAAGCTAACTCGAGTTTTAATATAAATGCGGATTTTGATCCTATAAACAAGAGTTGCATAGAGATGTAATTGGTAATCGTTACCTACCAATCATACTAAGTCTTGGGCGTATTAGCCAAAGCTAACTCAAGGGTTAGTATGATGTGGATCTTGTCCCACATGAATTATAGAATTCAGTGGGAGCATCATTTAGTTAAAGGCCTAATTAAATGATTAAGAATATGATACTTATTTCTGCATTTATTTCTGTTGTAGATTACCATGACATCGAATATGAACACCTTCTCCCTGTGATCTGTCCTCGAGAAGGACAAGCTTAACGGAGCAAACTTCCTGGACTGGTACAGGAACCTGAGAATAGTTCTCACCCAAGAAAGGCTCCTCCTGCCACTGCCCCGCGAGCTGACCGAGATGCTTTCAAGAAGCATCAAGATGACGCATTAGATGTGTCTTGTCTAATGCTCGTGACCATGAACTCTGAGCTTCAGAAGCAACACGAGTTAATGGGCGCTTATGATATGGTTGAACATCTTCGTCAACTGTATCAAGGTCAAGCGAGGCATGAGAGATTTGAGATCTCAAGGGCACTGTTTCAGTGCAAGATGTCAGACGGGGCTCCTGTAGGCCCATATGTACTCAAAATGATTGGGTACATAGAGAACCTACAAAGGTTGGGGTTCCCACTTGTCCAAGAGCTGGCCACTGACCTGATCTTGCAATCCTTGCCGGATAACTACAGTCAATTCATTCTAAACTACAATATGAACAAGATTGACAAGCCACTGCCCGAGTTGCTTAGTATGTTGCGAACTGCTGAGCTGAACCTTAAGAAGGCTAAGCCCAACACTGTTCTAATGGTTCAGAAACATAAGGGCAAGGGCAAGCCCAAAGGCAAGGGAAAGTCCCAAGCCAAGGGCAAAGGCAAGGCACTGAAGCCTAAAGGAGGGGTCGCCAAGGATGCTACCTGCTTCCACTGCGGTCAGACAGGGCACTAGAAGAGGAACTGCAAGGTATACTTGGAGGATCTTAAGAAGAAGCGAAGTGAGACTTCCACTTCAGGTATATATGTTATAGAAGTCAATCTATCTATTTATACATCATGGGTATTAGATACTGGATGTGCTTCTCACATTTGTACTGATGTGCAGGCGCTGAAAAATAGCAGGGCATTGACAAAGGGAGAGGTGGACCTACGAGTAGGCAATGGAGCACGGGTTGCTGCTGTTGCTGTAGGGACTTACTTTCTATCTCTGCCCTCTGGGCTTGTACTAGAGTTAGTCGATTGTTGTTATGTGCCTGCATTAACTAAGAACATTATATCAGTTTCTTGTTTGGACAAGAAAGGTTTCTCGTTTACAATAAAGAACAAATGTTGTTCCGTCTATTTAAACGATATGTTCTATTGTAGTGCACCTCTGATAAATGGACTCTATATTCTAGACCTTAAGAGCCCTATCTATAACATAAATACCAAGAGGTTCAAGTCAAATGACATGAACCAAACCTACCTCTGGCACTGTCGCTTAGGTCATATAAATGACAAGCGCTTATCCCAGCTCCATAAGGATGGTTTGCTGGACTCATTTGATTTTGAATCATATGAGATATGTGAGTCATGCCTACGAGGCAAGATGACCAAGACTCCCTTTAGTGGGCACAGCGAAAGAGCGACTGATTTGTTAGGACTCATACATAGTGATGTATGTGGCCCTTTCAATGTCGCTGCTAGAGGCGGTTATAGATACTTCATCACATTTACTGATGACTTCAGTAGATATGGTTATGTGTACTTGATGACACATAAGTCTGAATCTTTTGAAAAGTTCAAAGAATTCAAGAATGAAGTACAGAACCAGCTTGGCAAGAGTATTAAGATACTTTGATCCGATCGAGGTGGAGATTACCTTAGCCATGAGTTCCGTGACTATCTAGCTGAGTGTGGGATTCTTTCCCAACTCACTCCTCCTGGAACACCACAGTGGAATGGTGTATTTGAAAGGAGGAATCGAACCTTATTAGATATGGTACGATCTATGATGAGTCACACAGATCTTCCGACATACCTTTGGGGATATGCTTTAGACACGGCAGCTTTTATACTCAACCGTGTTCCATCCAAGGCCGTGATAAAGACACCATATAGGATATGGACTGGGAGAGATGCCCAGGTGTCTTTCATGAGGATTTGGGGTTGTGAGGCTTACGTTCGACGTCAAGTCTCAGATAAATTAGGACCCAAATCTGACAAGTGCTACTTTATAGGATATCCCAAGGAAACTAAGGGATATTACTTCTACATTCCCAGCCAGCATAAGATAGTTGTGGCAAAGACTGAAGTCTTTCTAGAAAAGGACTTTGTTTCTAGAAAGACTAGTGGGAGTACATTCGATCTTGAAGAAGTTCAAGATGCGGATCCTAGCACTGAAGCCTCGATGGAAGTTGAACTGGAACCACAAAGTATTGTGGATGATGGTGTTCCACAAGGAGTTGAGGAACAACAACCAGTTCAAGTAGACATACCTCTTCGCAGATATGATAGGGTACGTCGTCAGCCTGAGAGATACTCATTTCTCTTGTCTGATCATGATGACATTGTGCTCATAGAGGATGAGCCTACCACCTATCAGGAAGCTATGATGAGACCAGATTCCGAGAAATGGCTAGAGGCCATGAGATCTGAGATGGAATCCATGTACACCAACCAAGTATGGACTTTGGTTGATCCACCTGAAGGGGTAAAACCCATTGGGTGTAAGTGGGTCTTTAAGAGAAAGACTGACATGGATGGACTTATCTATAAGGGTCACTTGGTAGCTAAAGGTTTCAAGCATATTCATGGTATTGACTATGATGAAACCTTTTCTCCAGTAGCGATGTTTAAGTCCATTCGGATCATGCTTGCAATTGCAGCTTACCACGATTACGAGATCTGGCAGATGGATGTCAAAACCGCGTTTCTGAATGGAAACCTACTCGAGGATGTGTACATGACACAACCTGAGGGTTTTGTAGATCCACAGCATACTAGCAGAGTATGCAAACTGCATAGGTCCATTTATAGACTAAAGCAAGCTTCTCGGAGCTGGAATCTTCGATTCGATGATGCAATCAAATAGTTTGGTTTCATCAAGAACGAAGATGAGCCTTGTGTCTACAAGAAGGTTGTAGGGGGCATAGTTGTCTTCCTCATATTGTATGTGGATGACATACTACTCATTGGGAAGGACATCCCTATGCTTCAGTCTGTCAAGACCTGGCTAGGGAGTTGCTTCTCAATGAAAGACTTAAGTGAGGCATCCCGCATTCTAGGGATACAGATCTATAGAGATAGATCTAAGAGATTACTTGGCTTAAGTCAGAGTACATATATTGACAAGGTACTCCTTCGGTTTGCCATGCAGAACTCCAAGAAGGGGTTTCTGCCGATATCACATGGCGTGAGTCTTTCGAAGACTCAAGGTCCATCTCATTCGAGAGATCATCAAGAGAGGAGATGTGAAGATTTGCAGAGTACCTACAGAGGCTAACATCGCAGATCCCTTGACCAAGGCTTTGGCACAGAGGAAGCATGATGGTCACACTAGGTTATTGGGGCTTAAAGCCTACACTGATTGGCATTAGTGCTAGTGGGAGATTGTTAGCTAGAGCCCTGGAGCCAATCATTTGATGATTATATTTTAGATTTTTTGTATCATAATCTATATAAATAAAGGTATTTCATTTTTGGTTATTATACTTACTTGTATTGGTGCCAAATAAACTAAGTATAATAACGTCCTTGAGTAGAAGGTTCTTACCTATATCAATCGATTGGTTGAATCGATAGTAAGATGATATAGGGAACACTACTCTTAATCATTCCTAGTCGAGTATTAATATTCAGGGACAATGTTAATGCAATAAGACTAGCATGTAGGTCAACTCGATGACTCGATCTCACAAGTCATGGATATGGAGATATCAAGTTGACACATGAGTATGCATTGGAGAATGTATACTGAATGCCCTGCCATGAGAAAGTATCATGTATCGTTATGAGTGTCATATACTTTCTCATATGGCTATTAGTATGACTACTAGTCCTTAGACCTGAAGTCACCATGGTTCACTACATATGGAGTTATGTACTTTGGTTTCATCAAACGTCACCCGTAACTGGGTGGATTATAAAGATGATTACTGGGTATGTAACAAATTATGCAGAGGGATGTGAGTGATGTAGATGAGATCTATCCCTCCTATATGACGGGAGAGACATCGGTATTCTTGATAGAGTGAGACCACGAAGTGCATGGCCATGCCCAAATGAGTCAATATAAGATATTGAGCTCATTTGATTTAGTGAGTCTACTTGGAGTTCAAGATTTAGATTGACCAGAGGATGACACGGTCTATGCCTCACATTGATCAATCTAGATGTCTAGGATAGAAGGACACTTGTCATATTTTGTGAGGAGTCACAATTAGTAGTCACAAGGTGATGTTGGATCTCAACATTCTTGTAACTTGGGTAGTAATGATGTGTTGCTAGATACCGCTCATTACTTATGCTCCTAAATGGGTTTAGGGGCATTGCCAACGTTACAAGAACCTATAGGGTCACACACTAAGGACAATTAGATGGAGATTAGGTTCATATGATGAACCAAGAGGATTAGATTCATTTGATGAATCAAATTGGATTAAGAGTAATCCTAATTGGGCTAATTGAGTTGGACTCAAGTTGATTCATGTGTTCAATGAGTCTAATTTAGATTATGACTCATTGAATCAATTTAATTAAATGAATTAGATTCATTATATTAAATTGGCTTGAATTAAATGGTTGGATTAGATCAACCATGAGAGAGATTAAGTCAAGTTTGACTTGACTTGAGAGGAAGATGAAGAGTCAAGTTTGACTTGACTTTATGCCACCTCATTGGTGAGTTGGCAAGATGTGGACCAATGATGATGCTCCACATCATCATGGTTGCTTAAGTGGGATGTCACCTCATGGGAGTTACCAAGAGTTGTGACTCTTGGCATTCCATGGGAGTTACACCCATCTTAATGTGGCCGGCCACATGAATGAAGGAATAAGTTTTCATTTTGTGAATGAATCTCATTTATTCCTTCATCTTCTTCCTTGCTCCAATTTTGCTCTCCCTCTCCTCTCTTGGCCGAACCATCCAAAGGTGCTAGCACACCTTTTGTGTGGTTTTTCTCCACCTACTTGTTTGTGTGGATACATATAGAGAGTTGTCTACGTTGACAACTTCGAGATCCGACACTATTTGGACGAGCGGGAACACGAAGGGATTCGCTTCAAAGGTATAACCTTTTTATTTTGTATATCTAAGTGTAGATCTAGGTAGAAACTCGTATACGTATGTTTTAAAAAAAAATTCTTTGCACGGATCCGTTGGCTAGGTGCTTTCGGGGTTTCCGCGACGTGAAAAAGTGGTTTTCGCGGCCTGAAAAACCCAACACCACATACCCATCCTAATGGGGCCGGCCAAGCCAGCTTGGAACCCAAGCTAGGGTCGGCCAAGACCACGTGGATAAGCCAAGTTGGTGGCCGGCCAAAGCTTGGGTCCCAAGCTTAGGTGGTCGGCCACTAGAATATTTAAAGGATTTTTATTAAAATTATATCTTATGTGGATATCATGGTTTTAATAGATAGTTTTAAATTTAAATCTTTCCTTTTATAGCTTTCAATAAAAGATTAAGAAAAGATTTGAAATCTTTCCTTATTTGTAGATTGAAAGAAGATTTTAATTTTGAGAAAACTTTCCTTTTTAACCATGATCATAATTTAAAAGAGAGTTTTAAAAATTAAATATTCTCTTTTATTAGTTTCTACAAAAGATTAAGAAAAGATTTGATATCTTTCCTTATTTGTATATTCAAAAGAGATTTTAATTTTTAGAGATAACTTTCCTTTTTGGAAATTATCCACATGTTTAAAAGAAAGATTTTAATTTATAAAATTTCCTTTTTATAATCCATCATGAAGGGAAAAATTATTAGAGAAATTTTTTATAAATTTCCGAAAACAAATTAGGAAGTTTTAATTTTTGTTTTAATTAAAACTCTCCTTGTTTTGGGGAAATAAGTGTTGGATCGAGAAGCGCTAGAGGGGGGGGGGTGAATAGCGATCACGGCTATTTCGTTCGATTCGTAAAACTATCAGAGTTAAAATACACAGCGGAATAAAGAAACACAAACACAGAGACACAGGGGAATTTACTTCGTTCGGAGCCTTGATCGACTCCTACTCAAAGGCCCGCAATCCTTGATCGCTTTCCGTGGGCAACAACTAATAGCTCGAAAATATTACAAGCTTAATACAATTTAGTGCAATAATAAAAATATACTGAACGATAGAATCTAAAGAAATGGCGCTCTGGGTTGTCGGGATCTTGAAACAACACATTGAGGTCGTCACGTAAGCAGCGCACAGGAGAAAGAGCTCTAGAAGATTGATTATTTGAAGAGCTACTCGTGACCTTCTTTTATAGCATGCTCAAGGTGCCTTAAAGCCCATCCAAGGCGCCTTGAGTGAGCCGAATCAGCCGCGGAGATAAGAGCTGAACTGGTCGAACCTTATCACTTGAAGGCGCCTTCACTAATCTCCAAGGCACCTTCAACCTCCAGTCCAAGGCACCTTGAGCTTCCTTCAAGGTGCCTCCAACCCCTCTGGACAGTTGGCTTCGGCTTGCACACGAGGCGCCTCCAAGCTCCATGGAGGCGCCTCGGACACTGTTCATCCGAGGCTAACTTGTGCTCCTTTGGTCCTGCAAAAGTGTTAGTCCCAAACACTTACCCTGCAAAATAAAGTTAGCACAAAACAATAGTAAATATGATAACAGAATATAATGACAATCTCTGGACTGTCCGGGTCTGACTTCGAATTTCCAACCGGAAACCCTAGGTCGACCCGACGCCTACTGTTCCCTCTTCGGGGAACGCGTCCTCACCTACTCCACTCAGGAGATTTACCTGATGTCAGTGCGATCCTCCAGATCGACTGGACTTTTGCTCGGTGCTTGATGCTTCCGGACTTTCCGCTGGACTTCCACTTCCCGGCTGGTCCAGTCTTTCACCTGGTTTGTGACACCAGGAGTTTCCACCTAGGGTTACCCCCTAGGACTTTTGCCTGAAGCACTCGACCCACCAAGACTTTCCGCATAGGGTTACCACCCCCTATGACCTAGGGTTACCACCCCTTATGACCTAGGGTTACCACCCCCTATGACCTAGGGTTTTCACCTGCCTAACCACAGTTAGGACTTTCCTGAAACACTTAGTCAAGCACGTTAGATCACAACACACCTTAACTTTGAATCCTTTGTCATTATCAAAACTCAAGTTCGATCGTCGGATGCTTCCAGCACCAACAATCTCCCCCTTTTTGATTATGGCAACCCAAATTCAAAGTTAAGTAAAACAAATGCATAAGTATATTAAAAGATTTTAAGTGAGCAAGCTTAAGTATATAAATTCAAAAAGAATAACTTAAGCTAACACTTAAACTTTGTGAAGCTCCCCCTTAATATAGGGCTTCCTTTTACTTTTGAATTAAATAGATTTTTACATTTGAATTTCCTACTCTCCCCCTTTTCCATATATCAAAAAATAAGTCAATTTTCAATTTTCCTTTTTGACCTAAACTTTTGAAAGCAATGAGTTAAAATTTTGCAAAACTATAATTTTCAATACCTTTAGCGAAGTAATGAATCTGAAGGGTAACTTAGAAAAAAATATCTTAGCAAGAATTTTATAAAGTTACTTAGCTAAGCCTTTTGCAAACATTGAATTTTGAAAATATAGCTTAAGTTAAAAAGGGACTTAGCTTAATTTGAATAAAACAATACTTATATTTGAAAAAAATAGAAGTAAGAATTTGTTAATTTTTGGATGAAGAGGGAGTAGCTAAAAATTTAATTTAGGTTTATTTATTCAGTTGGTCCTTAAGTCCAAGCATGAGTCAAGTTAAATAGTTGTTAACTTGTTAATTTGTTTTGATCAGGTATTAGAGCCCTAAAGTACAAGCATGCTTAATCTTAATATTTCCTTCACCAACTGTCTAACCTTTAGCTACTTGCTATTTGCCTAGAGGGCAACAGCTTTCACTTAGTTAGTCGAGTTCAGTCATTTAGTCCAGTTAGATTTGACTAGAGCTGGAAGACTTGACTTGATTACTTTTAATAAAGTATTTAACGCCCAGACTCATATTGATGCACAGAAATAAGCATTCTTGAGTCCAGGTTGTACCCTATGCATCTCACACCATTCTATGTTTTTTAAACACAAGCAAGGTATACCTAGGTGTTTGTGAGATGCTCTGGCTTAAATCTAGGGGAACATGATATCTAGGGTAGAGCCTAAACTAAGTTCAATTTTTGAAAATTCTAAGAAGAAGGGGATTTTAAAATTATTATTTTTCCTAGAATTTTTAAAACAAATTTTTGAAAAGAATGAGTTTTGAAGTAAGACAATAAATTTTGAAAATTAATATCTATTCTACCCAACACATTCCTATTTGTCTTCTAAGTGCATTGAACTCAAGTTCAGGTAAGGATTTTGTGAAAATGTCAGCTAGGTTTGATTTGGACTCAACATAGTTGAGTGCAAGTTCACCTTTAGCTACGTGATCTCTTACAAAGTGGTGTTTTACCTCTATGTGTTTAGTCCTAGAGTGGTGAATTGGATTTTTAGTTAGATTAATTGAGCTTATATTGTCAATTAATATTTTTGTATTTTTGTATTCTAATTCATAGTCTTTTAAGGTGTTGGTTGCTACTCGGAAAACCTAGAGGTTCCACTGTACAAAAATTTGTACAAAGGTCTGAACCTTTTCCTAGCTACCATGTGTTCTTTTAAATTAAACTTTGGATTGCCTGCGGAACTTAACACGTTTGATCCAAAACTTAATCTATTCGTTCTTTTAGGTTTTGACTTGGGTCTCCTGCGGAACTTAACACGTTCGACCCAAATCACCTTAAGTTATTAATTCCATTAAATATTAATTTCCATAATCGGTTCCCAGTACTGACGTGGTGAGGCACATGGCCTTCTTGGATATGGGAGCAACCACCACCGACTAGACAAAACCTTTTATAGAAAGCTAATATTTAATTTCCTAAAATAACTTTAGGTTAACCAAAAAGAACAATCAAATCACAAGGAAAAAGTAAAATAAAAGAACACAACTTCGAAAAACATATTCGAAATACTAGAACGTAAGCCTCTTGTATTTGGTATTATTTCCATAAATAACTAATATGATGCGGAAAGAAAAATTACTAGTTATACCTTGTAGAAAAATAACCTCTTGATCTTCTACCGTATTCCTCTTCTAACCTCGGACGTTGTGTGGGCAACGATCTTCCGAGATGAGAAACCACCAACCACCTTCTCCTCCTAGCTAGGTTCGGCCACAAAGAAGCTTTACCAAGGATGAAGAACAAAACACCAACCAAGCTCCAAGAGATGCAAGCTTTCTCTCCTTCTTCTTCTTCTTCTCCAAGTAGTATCCGACCACCACGAGAACTCCAAGAGGGATGAAGTATTCAGCCACCACAAGAGGAAGAGAGGGAGAAGATGATGGCCGGCCACAACACCAAGGAAAAGAGGGAGAGAAAATAATAGAGGTTGTATCTCTTGAAGGCACCCTCACCCCTTCTTTTATATTCCTTGGCCTAGGCAAATTAGGAAATTTAATTACAATAAAATTTTCTTAATTTCCTTGACATGATTTAATTGAGAAAAATAAAATAAAATTTCCCCAATTAAATTCAAGTGGCCGGCCACATCAATGAAAACAAAATTGGACAAGTTTCAATCAACAACTAAAACTTCCTAATTTGTTTCCGGAAATTTTAAAAAATAAAATTTCTCTTCAAATCTCTTCATGGTTGATAAAAGGAAATTTCTATAATTTTAATTTTACAACATGTGAATAATTTTTAAAGAGAAAATAAAATATCTCACCAATCTACAAATAAGGAAAGAGATCTAATCTCTTTCTTTAATCTTTTGTAAATCTTTTACAAGAGAGATATTTTAATTTTAATTCTCTTTAATAAATTATATCTTCCACATAATAAAAATTAAAATTAAATTTCTTTTTTAATTTAATTTGGCTGGCCCCACTAGCTTGGGTTCAAGCTAGGGCCGGCCACCCAATCTTATACCTAGGCCGGCCCTAGCTTGGCCGGCCCCCTATTGGTGGGTATAGAAGGTGGGTATAGGTGGGTATAGTACTCTATAAATAAGATGCTACGATAGGGACCGAGAGAAGGAATTGGTTTTGGTCTCCCGATAAAATTAAGCATCCCGTGTTCGCCCCGAACACACAACTTAATTTTATTAATAATAATTCATTCCACTAGAGAACTATTATTGAACTACCGCACCAATCCCAAATTACATTTTTGGGCTCCTTCTTATTATGAGCATGTTAGTCTCCCTGTGTTTAAGATATCGAATGTCCACTAATTAAGTGAGTTACTGACAACTCATTTAATTAATATCTAAGTCCAAGAGTAGTACCACTCAACCTTATCGTCATGTCGGACTAAGTCCACCTGCAGGGTTTAACATGACAATCCTTATGAGCTCCTCTTGGGGACATTATCAACCTAGTATCTCTAGGACACAGTTTCCTTCTATAATCAACAACACACACTATAAGTGATACCATTTCCCAACTTATCGAGCTTATTGATTCATCGAACTAAATCTCACCCATTGATAAATTAAAGAAATAAATATCAAATATATGTGCTTGTTATTATATCAGGATTAAGAGCACACACTTCCATAATAATCGAGGTCTTTGTTTCTTTATAAAGTCAGTATAAAAGAAACGACCTCAAATGGTCCTACTCAATACACTCTAAGTGTACTAGTGTAATTATACAGTCAAGATAAACTGATACCTAATTACACTACGACCTTCTAATGGTTTGTTCCTTTCCATTTTGGTCGTGAGCTTCTGTTTATAATTTATAAGGTACTGATAACATTATCTTCTGCATGTGACACCACATACTATGTTATCTACAATATAAATTAATTGAACAACTACAACTAAATGTAGACAATTTAACCAAATGTGATTCTTTATTCATAATGAATGTTTACAAAGCTTAGGCTTTCAGTATACACTCCAACAATCTCCCACTTATACTAATGACTAAGCTGCCATATCTTCTACCATACATCTGATTCCCATTCCCTCCACATGCCGATCAAAAGCTTTCGCCGGAAGGGCCTTAGTGAAAGGATCTGCCAGGTTATCTGCTGATGCAATCTTGGCGATGACAACTTCTCCTCGCTTCACGATATCTCGTATCAGGTGGTACTTGCGCTCTATATGTTTACTTGCCTTATGAGCTCATGGTTCCTTCGAGTTTGCAACTGCACCGCTATTATCACAATAAATTGTGATAATTTTGGGCAAACCAGGAATCACATCTAAGTCCATTAGAAAGTTGCTGAGCCATACTGCTTCTTTAGCTGCCTCAGAGGCTGCTACATACTCAGCTTCCATGGTTGAGTCTGATACGCATTTTTGCTTAACACTCCACCATGAAATGGCTCCACCTCCTAAAGTAAACACATAGCCTGATGTGGACTTACTATTGTCCCTATCTGATTGGAAATCTGAATCCGTGTAACCCACAGGAAGCAAATCGTCTGCTTGGTAAATTAGCATATAATCTCTAGTCCTTCTCAGGTACTTTAATATATGCTTAACTGCAGTCCAATGTCCTTGTCCAGGGTTACTCTGATATCTGCTGACCATGCCCACGGCAAAACAAATATCAGGTCTCGTACATAGCATTGCATACATAAGGCTTCCTACAGCCGAAGCATAAGGAACTGCTTTCATGTCTTCTATCTCCTTTGATGTCTTCGGAGACATCTCTTTAGATAGAGCTATTCCATGCCTAAAAGGTAAGAAACCTTTCTTGGAATCCTGCATACTAAAACGAGCAAGGATTGTATCTATATATGAAGTTTGGGACAGACACAACATTCTTTTCTTGCGATCCCTTATCACTTTGATCCCAAGAATGTGTGCACACTCTCCTAAGTCCTTCATATCAAATTGTTTGGACAACCATACCCTTACGTCTGATAATACCTTGACATTGTTGCCAATTAACAAAATATCATCTACGTATAGTACAAGAAATACCACCACGTTTCCGTTACACTTCTTGTATACACAAGACTCATCCGGACACTGAATAAATCCATACGACTGGATTACTTCATTAAACCGGATGTTCCAAGATCTTGAAGCTTGCTTTAGTCCATAAATGGACCGATTGAGCTTACACACTAGATGCTCTTTGCCCTTTTCAATGAACCCTTCTGGTTGCTTCATATGGATGTTCTCTTCAAGACTTCCATTAAGGAAAGTTGTCTTGACATCCATTTTCCAAATCTCATAATACATATGAGCAGCAATGGATAAGAGTATCCGGATAGACTTAAGCATGGCTACTGGTGAAAAGGTTTCCTCATAATCGATTCCCTCTTTCTGAGTGTACCCTTTCGCAACAAGCCTAGCTTTGAAGGTTTCTACCTTCCCGTCTGTCCCTCTTTTCCTTTTGTAGATCCACTTACATCCAACGGCTTTTACACCATCAGGTGGTTCTACAAGCTCCCAGACCTTATTAGAGTACATAGACTCTATTTCAGAATTCATCGCCTTTTGCCAAGATGCTGCATCTATATCTTGGAGTGCTTCGTCATATGTCCGGGGATCAGGTTCATGTTTACCTGGGATCAAATCTGAAGACTCTCCCAAAAACATGAATCTTTCAGGTTGCCTTACAACCCTCCCACTACGACGAGGCACTGTCTGTGGTTGTGTATCATGTGTGACACGTGTTGCAGTCTCTTGTGGTACTTCATCTTGTACTGTTGGTACTGAAGTAGACGTGTCCTCTCTAAGTTCTTCTAAAACAACTTTGCTACTGGGCTTGTGATCCATTATATAGTCTTCTTCTAAAAACTGGGCATTGGTGCTAACAATGACCTTCTGGTCTTTAGGACTATAAAATAAACCACCTTTCGTTCCTTTGGGATATCCTACAAACACGCGAACTTTTGTACGGGATTCTAACTTATCAGCATCTGGTTTCAGCACATGTGCTGGACTACCCCAAATCCGAATATGTCTTAGACTGGGTTTTCGCCCATTCCACAATTCTATGGGAGTAGAAGAAACTGATTTAGAAGGTACTAAGTTCAGAACGTATACTGCTGTTTCCAGAGCATATCCCCAAAACGAATTTGGTAATTCTGAATAACTCATCATTGATCTAACCATCTCCATAAGAGTCCTATTCCTTCGTTCTGCTACACCATTCTGTTGGGGTGTTCCAGGTGCAGACAATTGGGATTGAATCTCGGCCTCTGATAAGTAATTCCTAAACTCTCCTAAGAGGTATTCGCCAACACGATCTGACCGTAGTGTCTTGATACTTTTACCTAGTCGTTTCTCCACATCATCCTTGTATTCTTTGAACTTATCAAAGCACTCGGACTTGCGGCGCATTAGGTAAATGTATCCATATCTTGAATAATCGTCTATGAAAGAGACAAAATATTCAAAACCTCCTCTTGCCTGGACAGACATAGGACCACACAAATCAGAGTGAACCAACTCTAACACTTCTTTGGCTCTATACCCCTTGGCCTTGAACGGCCTCTTGGTCATTTTACCTTCCAAGCAAGATTCACAAGTTGGAAAATTTTCCAACTCTAATGAACTCAAAAGTCCATCAGCTATAAGCCTCTGAATCCTACTTAAGTTAATATGACCAAGCCTTAGATGCCAAAGATATGCTTGGTTCATTTCTGAAGGTTCTTTTCTCTTATTAGAGTTAGAAGATGAGTTATAAATTTCCATGTTTTGCTTTGTGGAAGAAATTGGATTTAAAGTATACAAATTGCTAACTAATGCACCAGAACAGATAATCACTTTATTTCTTTTAATAACTACATCGTTACTGAAAGAAACTGAATATCCATCTAAAAACAGTTTAGAAACTGAAATTAAATTCTTTCTAAAACTGGGTACATAAAGACAATTTCTTAAAATCAAATTTCTATTTCTACTAAAAAATAAGTAGACGTCTCCCACTGCAACAGCTGCCACCTTAGTAGCATTTCCCATGTAGACGGTAATCTCTCCTTCAGATAGTCGTCGGGTTTCCTGGAACCCCTACAAGGAATTGCAGACATGATCAGTGGCTCCCGTATCTACACACCAGGTGCTGGTAGATAACACCGCTAAACATGTTTCAACAACTAGAGTATGAGATATACCTTTGTTTTGGTTCCTACGAGGACACCGCCTTCCAATGTCCCGCTTGGATGAAACACTTGCCCTTGACTTCTTCATTCCGACTTTAAATCAGACTATGATATTTATTCACTTTCTTTCTTGAACCGACTTGTTTCTTCTTCTTCTTTCCTTTCGGTTTAGAAGTAGAACCATTTTCGATAGTGAATTTGAGCATTGTGACGAAATAATCCTTTTGCTGCTTGTCAATAGTTCCGCTAATGAATAAACCCTCTTATTCATATTATAGTTCAAGCGGCTCGAAACTTCTAGGTAGCGTTTGGAGGATCATATCGATCCGGGTTTCCCATCAATTTCTCCTCCAAGGATCAGATCTCGCTCGGATAAGCCATCATCTTTAGGATATGATTCCTTACGGGAATCCCGCATGGTGGCTGTTATTATCTTTCTCATGGCTTCTTGCCTAGAAGCCCTATCCCGATGACCAAAGAGTTCCTTGAGATTGTTCATAATATCATAGTCGTTGGTAAATCTTGATGTTGATGTTGCAATACATTTGACATTGAAGCCAAAATGTAACACCGCGCCATCTCATCTGCTTTTACCCATTTCCTATGATATTCAATCTCCTCTTGGGTAGATTCACCAGTAGGTGCATCAGGGCATTGCTCAGTCAGTACAAATTTATAGCTTTCAGTAGTAAGAACAATGTCCAGGTTTCTTTTCCAATCTATGTAGTTTGGTCCAGTAAATCTATTCTGTTGAAGTATGATGGACAGTGGGTTGAAAGACATCCTAAGAATCACAAATAACTTTTGGTCAGAACTCTAAATTTAGAATAATATTGATTCCTCAAACAATACTATTTTAAATTAACCAACACCTCAAAACACCGTGAATTTTGTATGCCACGTTAGTGTGGACGTATACAAATTCAACATTTGTAAAAGGAGGGTTTTATCCCATTAATTTTATTATCTTGTCAACCTAACTTTTTGACAAATAAAATTAATAGTTGGTGTCTTTTGGTCACACAAATAATAGCAGTGACTCCGATGGGGAGGATACTATTAGATGTGTCTAAGTGTATACCATTACTTGACACTAAGTTCATTAATAAGATTATGCCCCTTCCGTTGGGGAAGATCACACGCTCTTAATTAACTTCCTATAGTCATCCAAAAATGGAAGTCTGTTCTAGTGATCCACAAACAAGTTCATCCGTTATGGAGGAAGGCACTCAGAGCCAACGCGCAAGCTTGTTTGCATCACTTACAAACCAGTAATGGAGATCATGGGATTTATTTAAAAATCCCTCTCCCACTTAGTTATTTATAAATGAGGAATTTTAACTATGCTAACCTACTAAGCATGTAAACTAACACATACACACAGCACAATATAAAAGCAATAAATAGAAAATCTAATTTTCAACTATTATGGCTTTTATCTCTAGTTGTCCTCCGTGTGTTGTCATCCCAAGCTGCTGCCATATTTGGCCACCGCCACCGGGTCTAGCTGTCGCATCCATCTTGCTCCTAGTTCCGCTGCGCCTCTGGTCCTTAGAAGGTTCCACGCTTTGCAAGATTCGATCCACGACATAAATAGAATTTTACATTTTGATCCTATATTCCATAAAAGGAATGTACATGTATCTAGATCAAAAATAAAATCCTAATAAAGCTAAATACTCTGCTGTATTTTAATACAATCATGCACACACATATAAATGCCCTTGACATGTCCAAGGGTCCAATCACACACATAATAACTAAAAGCCATAATAGTTGGATCCTGCATCCACAAAGTTAGCACATCCTACTATTAACCTGCCTAAATTATGTATGACATGTGCATAATTAAACTAATACCAAATACACAGAGGCAAAACCCTAGCTCTGATACCAATTGTTGGTTGCTACTCGGAAAACCTAGAGGTTCCACTGTACAAAAATTTGTACAAAGGTCTGAACCTTTTCCTAGCTACCATGTGTTCTTTTAAATTAAACTTTGGATCGCCTACGAAACTTAACACGTTTGATCCAAAACTTAATCTATTCGTTCTTTTAGGTTTTGACTTGGGTCTCCTGCGGAACTTAACACGTTCGACCCAAATCACCTTAAGTTATTAATTCCATTAAATATTAATTTCCATAATCGGTTCCCAATACTGACGTGGCGAGGCACATGGCCTTCTTGGATATGGGAGCAACCACCACCGACTAGACAAAACCTTTTATAGAAAGCTAATATTTAATTTCCTAAAATAACTTAGGTTAACCAAAAAGAACAATCAAATCACAAGGAAAAAGTAAAACAAAAGAACACAACTTCGAAAAACATATTCAAAATACTAGAACGTAAGCCTCTTGTATTTGGTATTATTTCCATAAATAACTAGTATGATGAGGAAAGAAAAATTACTAGTTATACCTTGTAGAAAAATAACCTCTTGATCTTCTACCGTATTCCTCTTCTAACCTCGGACGTTGTGTGGGCAACGATCTTCCGAGATGAGAAACCACCAACCACCTTCTTCTCCTCCTAGCTAGGTTCGGCCACAAAGAAGCTTTACCAAGGATGAAGAACAAAACACCAACCAAGCTCCAAGAGATGCAAGCTTTCTCTCCTTCTTCTTCTTCTTCTCCAAGTAGTATCCGGCCACCACGAGAACTCCAAGAGGGATGAAGTATTCAGCCACCACAAGAGGAAGAGAGGGAGAAGATGATGGCCGGCCACAACACCAAGGAAAAGAGGGAGAGAAAATAATAGAGGTTGTATCTCTTGAAGGCACCCTCACCCCTTCTTTTATATTCCTTGGCCTAGGCAAATTAGGAAATTTAATTACAATAAAATTTTCTTAATTTCCTTGACATGATTTAATTGAGAAAAATAAAATAAAATTTCCCCAATTAAATTCAAGTGGCCGGCCACATCAATGAAAACAAAATTGGACAAGTTTCAATCAACAACTAAAACTTCCTAATTTGTTTCCGGAAATTTTAAAAAATAAAATTTCTCTTCAAATCTCTTCATGGTTGATAAAAGGAAATTTCTATAATTTTAATTTTACAACATGTGAATAATTTTTAAAGAGAAAATAAAATATCTCACCAATCTACAAATAAGGAAAGAGATCTAATCTCTTTCTTTAATCTTTTGTAGATCTTTTACAAGAGAGATATTTTAATTTTAATTCTCTTTAATAAATTATATCTTCCACATAATAAAAATTAAAATTAAATTTCTTTTTTAATTTAATTTGGCCGGCCCCACTAGCTTGGGTTCAAGCTAGGGCCGGCCACCCAATCTTATACCTAGGCCGGCCCTAACTTGGTTCTCAAGCTAGCTTGGCCGGCCCCCTATTGGTGGGTATAGAAGGTGGGTATAGGTGGGTATAGTACTCTATAAATAAGAGGCTACGATAGGGACCGAGAGGAGGAATTGGTTTTGGTCTCCCGATAAAATTAAGCATCCCGTGTTCGCCCCGAACACACAACTTAATTTTATTAATAATAATTCATTCCACTAGAGAACTATTATTGAACTACCGCACCAATCCCAAATTACATTTTTGGGCTCCTTCTTATTATGAGCATGTTAGTCTCCCTGTGTTTAAGATATCGAATGTCCACTAATTAAGTGAGTTACTGACAACTCATTTAATTAATATCTAAGTCCAAGAGTAGTACCACTCAACCTTATCGTCATGTCGGACTAAGTCCACCTGCAGGGTTTAACATGACAATCCTTATGAGCTCCTCTTGGGGACATTATCAACCTAGTATCTCTAGGACACAGTTTCCTTCTAAAATCAACAACACACACTATAAGTGATACCATTTCCCAACTTATCGAGCTTATTGATTCATCGAACTAAATCTCACCCATTGATAAATTAAAGAAATAAATATCAAATATATGTGCTTGTTATTATATCAGGATTTAGAGCGCACACTTCTATAATAATCGAGGTCTTTGTTTCTTTATAAAGTCAGTATAAAAGAAACGACCTCAAATGGTCCTACTCAATACACTCTAAGTGTACTAGTGTAATTATACAGTCAAGATAAACTGATACCTAATTACACTACGACCTTCTAATGGTTTGTTCCTTTCCATTTTGGTCGTGAGCTACTGTTTATAATTTATAAGGTACTGACAACATCATCTTCTGCATGTGACACCACATACTATGTTATCTACAGTATAAATTAATTGAACAACTACAACTAAATGTAGATAATTTGACCAAATTTGATTCTTTATTTATAATGAATGTTCACAAAGCTTAGGCTTTGAGTATACACTCCAACATAAGGTATGCATCATCCACAAAAGTTGAGAGGCACACTCTCCTAGGGCTATGTATTCAGCTTCAGTGGTTGACAGAGCAACACAATGTTGCTTTCTGCTTGACCAAATAGCCAAACAGGTCAAAGGTGCTAGTTCTAGGGTACCAAAGTCCTATATTGAGGGTGCCTTTTATATATCTAAGTATTTTTTTTAACATATGTTAAATGTGACTTTTTTGCACAAGATTGGTATCTTGCGCACATACCAACTGCAAATATTATATCTGGTCGACTTGCAGTTAGGTAGAGTAGGCTTCCTATTATACTTCTATAGTACTTTGGGTCTACTGATTTTCCTTCTGGGTCTGAGTCAATGTTGATGTTAGTGGCCATTGGGATATTTATGATTTTTGAGTTTTCCATGCCAAATTTTTTAATTAGTTCTTTAACATATTTAGTTTGGTAAATGTAGATTCCATCTTTTGTTTGTTTAATTTGTAAACCTAAGAAGAAATTTAGTTCTCCAACCATACTCATTTCAAATTCATTTTCCATTAATTTAACGAATTCTTTTAGAAATTTAGAGTTGGTTGAGCCGAAAATTATATCATCAACATAGATTTGGGCTATGAAGATGTCTTTTTCTATAGTTTTTACAAATAGAGTTGGATCTATGTGACCTTCGTTAAAGTCTTTGGATGTTAGGTAATTAGATAGCCTTTCATACCATGCTCTAGGAGCTTGCTTAAGTCCATATAAGGCCTTTTTCAATTTAGATACATGATTAGGATAATCTAGGTCCTCAAATCCTGGGGGTTGGTTTACATAGACTTCTTCCTTAATGAATCCATTTAGGAATGTGGATTTTACATCCATTTGGTATAACTTAAACCCTTTATGGGCTGCATAGGCTAGCAACATCCTAATGGATTCGAGTCTAGCTACTAGTGCATAGGTTTCGTCATAATCTAAACCTTCAACCTGACGGAATCCTTTGGCTACTAATTTGGCCTTGGTTCTAACTTTTTCACCTAGATCATCCAATTTGTTCCTAAATACCCATTTGGTGTCAATTATGGACTTATCTATGGGTTTAGGTACAAGTTCCCAGACTTGGTTTCATTCAAATTGTGCTAGCTCTTCCTGCATAGCAATGATCCAGTCTAGGTCGGGTAGGGCCTCTTCTATAGTCTTAGGCTCAATCTTTGAAATAAGGGCAATCTGACTTAGGTTCCTATATGAGGATCTGGTTCTGACTCCTAGGTTTGGATCACCAAAATTTGGTCAGATGGGTGAGAGGTACTTGCTCTAGTTGGTCTTATATTTGGGTAAGAAATCGGTTCCTCTAGTTTATTAGTGTTGGGATGAATTTTATCATCTTCATCAGTTTTTGGATTAATGTCAATACTTTCATCTATATTTGGTAGATTATTTCTTCATCAAATATTACATTAGTTGTTTCTTCAACTTTTAGGGTATTTTGATTATAGACTCTATATGCCCTACTTGTTGTAGAGTAGCCTAAAATGATTCCTTGGTTTGATTTGGGTGTAAATTTTCCTAAGTAATCTTTAGTGTTTAAAATGTGAACTTTACACCCGAAAACTTTTAAATAGTTTAAGTTAGTAATTTTATTATAATATATTTCATAAGAGGTTTTATTATGAAGTTTGTTAATTAGAATTCGATTTTGGATATAGTTTGCAGTATTTACTGCTTCAGCCCAAAATTGATGATTTAAATTATATTCATTTAACATAGTCCTAGCGGCTTCTTGTAGGGTTCGGTTTTTACGTTCTACTAGGCCGTTTTGTTTGGGGGTCCTAGGGCAAGAATATTCATGTTTATACCCATTGATTCTACAGAATTGGGTAAACCTATGATTTTCAAATTCCCCCCCATGATCACTTCTTATTCTTTTAATTTTAGTATCTTTTTCATTCTCTATTAAATTGCAAAAATTACTAAATACTTCAAAGGTTTCATTTTTCATTTTTAGAAATTTTACCCAAGTGAACATAGAATAGTCATCAATTATAACTAAGCAATACTGGTTCTTGCTTAGTGACTTGGCTCCATGTGAATCAAATAGGTCTAGATGTAGGAGCTCAAGTAAGGAGTTGGTTCTATCTATATTAGTTGATTTGTGGGTTGACTTGGTTTGTTTTCCTTATTGACAAGCATTACAGATTGAGTTTTCAATAAATTTTAGTTTGGGTAAACCTTTAACTAGACCATTTTGACTCATTTTTGAAATGAGTCTAGTGTGAGTGTGGCCCAATCTTCTGTGCCACAGATCAGTTTCCTCTTGTTGTGTTAGAAAACACTTTTTAGAGAATATGGGTAGATCAATTGTGTAGATGTTATTTTTCCTAAGACCCTTAAGAGTGATTTCAGGGTTTTCAATATTTTTAATTACACACCTAGATTTGTCAAAGGTAACTAAGTATCCACTATCACACAATTGACTTATGCTTAGAAGATTAAAATTGAAATTTACAACTAGTAGAACTTTTCGAATAATAAAATCGGAACTAAGTTCGATATTACCTTTTCCGATTACCTTAAGTATACCGTTGTTGCCGAATGCAACTGATCCTAGGTTCTTTAGATTGAGTTTGGTAAACTTCAATCTATCTCCAGTCATATGTCTGGAGCATCCACTATCCAACATCCATTGATCCAATTCTTACACATAAAGTAGTTGAATTGGTTTCTTTTTAATGGATTGATAGATAGCTCAATTGAAGAAGGCTTCCTAGTTTTCCACCTCACCCAATCTAAGTTGTCAATCAATTAATCCTATGGGTGATTGTAAGATGGTTGAATAAAAGTTCTTTAGGTTAATTAATCGTGAAAATAATTTTAAGTTGATTAAGTTTAAAAAGGATTTTAAGTTAATTTAAAAATAATTTAAAATTAATTTTTTTAAAAGATTTTTAAAATAATTTTTAAAAGTAATTTTGAAATTACGTTTTTAAAGGATTTTTTAAACTAATTTTGAAACTAATTTCGAAATTAAGTTTTTAAAATATTTTTAAAATAATTTTTAAAGGTAATTTTGAAATTAAGTTTTTAAAAGTAATTTTGAAATTAATCTTTTTAAAGGATTTTTAAAATAATTTTTAAAGGTAATTTTGAAATTAAGTTTTTAAAGGATTTTTAAAAGTAATTTTGAAATTAAGTTTTTAAAAGATTTTTAAAATAAAGTAATTTTGAAATTAAGATTTTTAAAGGATTTTTAAAATAATTTTTAAAAGTAATTTTGAAATTAAGATTTTAAAGGATTTTTTAAAATAATTTTTAAAGGCAATTTTGAAATTAAGTTTTTAAAGGATTTTTAAAATAATTTTGAAAGTAATTTTGAAATTAAGTTTTTAAAAGATTTTTAAAATAATTTTTAAAAGTAATTTTGAAATTAATTTTTTAAAAGATTTTTAAAATAATTTTGAAAGTAATTTTGAAATTAAGTTTTTAAAAGATTTTTAAAAGTAATTTTGAAATTAAGTTTTTAAAAGATTTTAAAATCATTTTTAAAAGTAATTTTGAAATTAAGTTTTTAAAAGATTTTAAAATCATTTTTAAAAGTAATTTTGAAATTAAGTTTTTAAAAGATTTTAAAATCATTTTTAAAAGTAATTTTGAAATTAAGTTTTTAAAAGATTTTAAAATCATTTTTAAAAGTAATTTTGAAATTAAGTTTTTTTTTTAAAGAATTTTTAAACTAAGTTTTTCAAAGAATTTTTAAAAGGATTTTTAAAATAAGTTTTTCAAAGAATTTTTTTAAAAGGATTTTTAAAATAAGTTTTTCAAAGAACTAAAATAAGTTTTTCAAATAATTTTTTAAAATGATTTTTTTAAGAGACTTTTTCAAATAATTTTGACATTAAGTTTTTTAAAATAATTTTTAAAATAAATTTTTAAAAGTATTTTTAAAATAGTTTTAAAAAGATTTTTGAAATAATTTTTAAAAGTAATTTTGAGATTAAGTTTTTTAAAAGATTTTGAATTTGAATTAATTATCAGTTTGATTTTAATTACTTAGTCATCTTACCCGATTTAAATTTTCAATCAGGGAATCCTATAATTTTTGTGAGATGAATTGAGGTTCAATTTAAGGGTTTTGTTTAACTTTGTGTTAGATTCAGGTTTAGCTTTAGGTTCAACAAGTAAGCATTCTTTGGATAAACTTCTGGGTTATGGTGAGTCACAAGGAACTCATTAAAGTAACCATGCCTTCGATATTTTCCAAATAGTCCTACCCATTGAACTTAATACTAAACCTTGGTCTAACTGGTTATGATCCATTTAAAGGTAGCTTCGGTTAGTTCCACTTGGCCAAATGCACCAGGTCGAAGTCATATCTTCCTAGACATGCGATGCCCAAGCTTTCCTAACGTACTATCATCCAAAAATTTCACCAGTACCGTGGGTCAAGTTAAACCTAGCCCATTTTATCTAATCTTAATTACCTTGTCGGATAGTCTACTCTTGTTTACCCATTTCGGGTAGATTAAGTTGGGTTACCCAGTCGGGTAGTTTAGTTGGGGGTATCAGCTATTCTGGGTCCTCCTTCTAATTTTTTTATTTGATTTAAGTTGAATTTTGAATTAATTTTGAATTTTGAATTTTGAGTTTAATTTAATTCTGAATTTTATAATTTAATTTTGAATTTTAATTTAATTTTAAATTTTAATTTCATTTTTAATTTAATTTCGAATTTTAATTTAATTTTGAATTTTAATTTAATTGTTAATTTAATTTTAAATTTTTAATTTAATTTTGAATTTTAATTTAATTTTAAATTTAATTTCGAATTTTAAATTTAATTTTAAATTTTAATTTAATTGTGAATTTTAATTTAATTTCGAATTTTAATTTCATTTTATTAAGATTGTTTTCCTTTTTGTTCCCCTAGATCATAGCCTCGATATGGTCTATCGAAGTAGTGTATTTGATCTTTCGGGATCCAATATTGACCAAGTCCAATTTGATTAATCAATTTAGACTTGGGGACTCATGCTTGGATTGTTTTTCTATTTGTTCTTTCTACAAGAGATAAGTAGGATTTATATTTTCTTTTTGGTTTAAATCCTATACCAGTTCTATTGTAAACGACTCTTTGTGTCCCAAGAATTAGGTCAAGATTCTTGGAACCTAAAGAAAACCGTTCTAATGTTTTCTCCAGATCCTTGACTTGAGTTTTCAGGTTGGAATTCTCTTCCTCAAGTGTTTGGACTTGAGTTGAGTTTCCAGTCTGAACTAGTTCAGTCAGAGATTTGGAGTTAGTCGCTTATTTAAGGACTTCTACTTCCTTTAGAAGGGACTTAACTCTAAGGTTCGACTTAGCTAATATTTGCAATAAGTAATTAACTAGATTATTAAGGCGAGGGATACTTACAGAGGGATTAGGCCCTTCGGAAACGGATACAGATCCGTGGCTTCGCTGGACTCGGCCTCTAACTCGGTCTCGCTCTCGGATTCGTCGATCTGGTCCCGGGCCATTAGTACGAGTAAACTCGTCTGATCGAGTTCATCGTCGGTATCTTCTTCTGAGGATTCGTCCCACGTCGCCTTTAGGGCCTTTTTCTTTCTTTGCTTCTTCGCATCCTTTTGATTAGGGCAGTTGGCCTTGATGTGCCCCTTCTGGTTGCACCCGTAGCAAATCACTTCGAACTTTACCTTAGAATTTGGTTCGGCCTCCTTGGATTAGACTGCCTTCTTTAGGTCCTTCTTGTTGAAGCCTTTCTTCTTCTTGTAGAGTCTCTTCACAAGGTTCATGAGCTCCATTGTTAGTTCTTCATCTTCATCATCTGAGTTGGGTTCTTCTTCTGACTCTGGTTTAGTTCTTCATCATGATCTCGGTTCGCGCGTTCTACTGGTACTTGCAACCAAAGCAACCCCCTTCTCGGTTGGTTGTGCATTAGTCTGCTCATGTAATTCAAACTCACAGAATAATTCATCTAAATTTATTGAAGATAAATCCTTGGAGACTTTGTAGGCATCTACCATTGATGCCCACAATGTGCTCCTCGGAAATGAATTTAGTGCGTACCTTATGACGTCCCGATTCTCTACCTTTTGCCCTATTCCGTGGGGAGAGTTGAGGATATCTTGAATTCTTGCGTGTAGAGAACTTGTCATCTCACCTTCCTGCATTTTCAGATTATATAGTTTATTAAGTAAAAGATCTCTTTTACTTACCTTGGTGTCGGAGGTGCCCTCGTGGAGTTCTATTAGTTTCTCCCACAGCTCCTTTGCGGTTGAAAATGGACCGACTCTGTTGAGCTCCTCCTTGGTAAGACCACACTGGAGGGTGCAGGTAGCTTTGGTGTCGGCTTCCACCTTCTTGATTAGGGATGGCTCCCATTTCTCGCAGGGTGTAGGCTTGCCATCATTGTCGGTTGATAGTTGTATCCCAGTCTTGATTATCATCCAGGTTTTGAATTGGATTTTCAGCTAGGTTTCCATTCGTCCTTTCCAGTACCCGAAATCTTCTCCGGAGAAGAGGGGGGACGAACGGTGCTGAAACCCTCTTGTTGGGCCATTGAGAGAATATGCAAAAGAAATAATAGAAAAAAAAATATGTCCCAAGACTAAGTCTTGGATTAGTAGTGCAGGAGTTAAAATTGAAAAAGAACTAACTCGAGTGGTGTTGCACCAACCTCGAGCGAGATCGATATGAACGAAAAAAACTGGAATATAGTAATAATACTAATTTCAGTTGACTCCGAAAAATTTAAAACACCGCGAAAAAATTGCGTAATTGGTGGTTGCACCAAATCAACGCGACCCCGCTCTGATACCAATTGTTGGATCGAGAAGCGCTAGAAGGGGGGGTGAATAGCGCTCGCGGCTATTTCGTTCGATTCGTAAAACTATCAGAGTTAAAATACGTAGCGGAATAAAGAAACACAAACACAGAGACACAGGTTAATTTATTTCGTTCGGAGCCTTGATCGACTCCTACTCGAAGGCCCGCGATCCTTGATCGCTTTCCGTGGGCAACAACTAATAGCTCGAAAATATTACAAGCTTAATACAATTTAGTGCAATAAGAAAAATATACCGAACGATAGAATCTAAAGAAATGGCGCTCTGGGTCGTCGGGATCTTGAAACAACACGTTGAGGTCGTCACGTAAGCAGCGCACAGGAGAAAGAGCTCTAGAAGATTGATTATTTGAAGAGCTGCTCGTGACCTTCTTTTATAGCATGCTCAAGGCGCCTTAAAGCCCATCCAAGGCGCCTTGAGTGAGTCGAATTAGCCGCGGAGATAAGAGCTGAACTAGTCTAACCTTATCACTTGAAGGCGCCTTCATTGATCTCCAAGGCGCCTTCAGCCTCCAGTCCAAGGCGCCTTGAGCTTCCTTCAAGGCGCCTCCAACCCCTCTGGACAGCTAGCTTCGGCTTGCACCCGAGGCGCCTCCAAGCTCCATAGAGGCGCCTCGGACATTGTTCATCCGAGGTTAACTTGTGTTCCTTTGGTCCTGCAAAAGTGTTAGTCCCAAACACTTACCCTGTAAAACAAAGTTAGCATAAAACAACAATAAATATGATAACAGAATATAATGACAGTCTCCGGACTGTCCGGGTCTGACTTTGGATTTCCAACCGGAAACCCTAGGTCGACCCGACGCCTACTGTTCCCTCTTCGGGGAGCGCGTCCTCACCTACTCCACTCAGGAGATTTACCTGATGCCAGTGCGATCCTCCAAATCGACTGGACTTTTGCTCGGTGCTCGATGCTTCCGGACTTTCTGCTGGACTTCCGCTTCTCGGATGGTCCAGTCTTTCACCTGGTTCGTGACACCAGGACTTTCCACCTAGGGTTACGCCCCCCCTAGGACTTTTGCCTGAAGCACTCGACCCACCAAGACTTTCCGCATAGGGTTACCACCCCCTATGACCTAGGGTTACCACCCCCTAGGGTTTTCACCTGCATAACCACAGTTAAGATTTTCCTGAAACACTTAGTCAAGCACGTTAGATCGCAACACACCTTAACTTTAAATCCTTTGCCATTATCAAAACTCAGGTTCGATCATCGGATGCTTCCCGCACCAACAATAAGTGGCCGACCATGTAATAATGAAAAGGAAAATTATTTTTAATTAAATAAATGTTTCCTTTTCATGGCAAAGAATTAAGGAAGTTTTTAATTAAATTTCCTTATTTGCCAAGACCAATGATTATAAAAGAGGGGGTAGAGGTGCCTTCGTGGTGTAGGACTCTATTATTTTTCTTCCTCTCTTTTCTTCCTTGATGGTGGCCGGCCCTATTATTTTTCCTTCTTCCTTTTCTTTCTTCTTCATTGGCCAGACATTGTAATCTCATGGAGCTTGAAGATGGCCGGATTTTAGTATGGAGAAGAAGGAGAGAAAGGAAGTATCCCTTGGAGCTTGGTGGTGGTGACCGAACCACATCTATTTATGGAATATTTGTGGTGGTCGAATCATGCTTGGAGAAGAAGGTGGCTTTGGTGGTTCTCATCTCGAAAGATCGTTACCCACACAACGTTCGAGATAAGAAGAGGAATATGGTAGAAGATCAAGAGGTCATTAAAGTTTACAAAGGAAGGTATAATTAGTAATTAATTTCCGCATCATACTAGTTGTATTTCTTTTGTATGAATTCCAAACACAAGAGGCATTAGATCTAGTTTTTCGGATTTGTTTTGAAGTTGTGTTTCTTTTCTTTTATTTTTTGAATTTGTGATTCGATTGTTCTTTTTGGTTAACCTAGAGTTATTTAAGGAAATTAAATATTAGCTTTCCTTAAAAGGCTTTGTCTAGGCGGTGGTGGTTGCTCCTATATCCAAGAAGGCTATGTGCCTCGCCATGTAGTCCTAGAAGCCAATTTTGGAAATTAATATTTAATAAAATTAATAACATAGGTGGATTTAAATCAATAGTGTTAAGTTCCGATTGCGATTCAAATCTAAACAATTAAGAACAGATAAGTTAAATTTAGAATCAATGATGTTAAGTTCCGTCTGCGATTCCTAATTTAACTTCTAAAGAACACAATAGGTTATTTAAGGAAAGGTTCGACACTTGTACAAAAAATTTTGTACAGTGGAACCGGTATGTTTTCCTAGGACTAACCAACAATGTAGACGGTCGAAAGTTAGCTTTGGCGTTTGCAAACTAACGAGGGTGATTGAAAAGGGAAAGAGAAGGATGAGAGAAAGAGAAGAGATCTTGGAGGGAATGAGCTTCGGGAGATGGATTCTAGGATTTCGGTTTCATTATAATTCTAGGAGATACTACATAGATTGCTTAGTTTCTACCCTCTATGTCCATGTTCTTGTAGGAAGTTAGATTGGTCAATATCCCTAAGTATCGAATATAGACGATCCCTGTGAAATCCTGTAACGGTTAACCCCCCTGTCACGAGGGCGCCTCGGTAGATCACTGGGATACACATCTAGTAAATAACAATAAGGATAACGGGTACCTACCTCCTTATGGAGGAATTGCCTCTCCCTTCAAGAGAATGTCCTAGACGTCCGTGAACGGGTTACCCTTGTCACTAGGGCCCCTCGGGTATACGATCTAGAGCACTCTCTTTACGAGAGCAGCAGTTCCTAAAGGATTATTTCTCCTTTTTAAGGGAACGTCTTAGACGTCCGGAAAGGGTTACCCCTGTCACTATGGTACCTAGGTCAATACGCTCTAAGGTATCCCCTTTGCGGGATCAACAATCCTCCACATCAAGCAATCAAAGCATAGAAACATAAACATGGCACACACGCAACTCATCAAGCACGAACAAAGCATCAACAGGTCATTGAATAGAAACAAGGTGAATCTACATAGTTCTACATCTCCATCATATTACAAATATTTCCTAATCCTAGAAGAGGATGTTTACTCCATTGTGGGGGAAGAACAACCCCAGAACATAAAGAAAAGTATGCTTACAACCCTAGACGAAAAGGAAGAAGAGATGCTTGATGATTCCGATGTCTTGGGGATGCTTCCTTGCTCCGGAGATGGACGGATCGTCAAGAGACGGCGGTGGATGATGCTCTAGGGTTTCCTCCGAAGGAGAAAACCCTTTCCCAAGGAGAGGGACGAAGTCCCCGAACCAAAGATACACCCAAGAATAGGTTTCTTGACCCTTTTATAATCTAGGGTATGGGTGCTGCTGTAACGCCCGCCCCTATGCTAAGGGCGGGGTTACTTGAAACATACATGCATATTAATCTATTTATAAAGCAGCGAAAGTATTTATTAATATATTCTTTTATGTTTTTAAATTATTTTTCTTTTTGACACCAATAACTAGTTATCTAACCATTTATAATCATATGAGCATGTTAAGCATAATTTGAAATTTAAAAAGTCATGATATCAATTTCCAACATAAGCATGAATAAGTATTATGTAATCATGCAAAACATTAACATAAGATAGGCATAGTTCATATCAAGCATAAATTAACATAAGCAGATCTTTTTCCTTAGCCGAGCCACTACCACACACATCTCTTGCCCCTCCTGTTGTTCCCTTAGTTTATCCATCCTTTACCTTTATCTGCGGTACAAGAAAAGTAACTATAAGCGCACAGGCTTAGTAAGATCCTTTCCTACTCACAAAAACCATATATCATAGCATAATCACATAAGCATATAGCATGGAGACATAATCATCTAAAACATCATATCATGTAAAAGAGCATCATAACATATCATATCATTCTATAAACAAAACATCATGTCATATCATATCTTAAAAGAGCATCATGTAATATTATATCATGTCATAAAGAGAAAGGGCATCATGTCATATCATATGATATCATAAAGAGAAAGAGCATCATGTCATATCATATCATATCATAAAGAGCATCATGTCATATCTTATCATATCATAAAAGTATATGCAAGATATCTTTCAAAAACATGCGTCATGTCATGTGAAAGATGTCTTTAAAACAATATCATATAATAGTTAAATATAATCTCAACATGAGGGCCCGGCTATGTACCACATAACATAAATGCGCGCAATCCCTAGGACGGGGTAGCTAATCCCGAACCTACTAGGGAACTAGGTTCGTACTACGTCCGTCGACCTAGGGGCGAACTAAGGAGCCCATCCCTTGGACACTAAGGTCCGGTATAAGCCACATAAAAAAGTAAAGTAGCATGTCATATTTACTTATCATATCATGAAGAGTGCTCTTAGTCCCAACTAATAGGGAAGCAACTCTTAGGCCTTTACTTGTCATATCATAAAGAGTGCTCTTAGTCCCAACTAATAGGGAAGCATCTCCTAGGCCTTTACTTATCATATCATAAAGCATGCATACTTGAGCATATAGCCCATCATAAGAGTCATTATCATGCATGATTCATAAGCATACATAAATGAGCATATGTCATATCATAGGGAAACATAATCATGCATGGGAAAAAAAACATTTAACTAGCATCTCCTTAATTCATATCATAGCATGTGAGACACATAGTAAATCATAATTAGGTTTCTTACCCTAATTCCTTGAAGTGGCCGAAACATGCAAGGTATTGTCCTAGGTTACAAGTAACATAAAAGCATATAAACCCTAAACCAATTTCATAATACTTATCATAAAGAACATCATGAGCATGTTTAGTTTAGGTTCTAAGCTTCCTAGGTCTTTAAATCCTATTATGGCCGAAACTTGCCAAGCCTAACCCTAGGTTACAAGTAACATAAAAGCATATGCACCCTAAACCAATTTCATAATACTTATCATAAAGAACATCATGAGCATGTTTAGTTTAGGTTCTAAGCTTCCTAGGTCTTTAAATCCTATTATGGCCGAAACTTGCCAAGCCTAACCCTAGGTTACAAGTAACATAAAAGCATATGAACCCTAAACCAATTTCATAATACTTATCATAAAGAACATCATGAGCATGTTTAGTTTAGGTTCTAAGCTTCCTAGGTCTTTAAATCCTATTATGGCCGAAACTTGCCAAGCCTAACCCTAGGTTACAAGTAACATAAAAGCATATGAACCCTAAACCAATTTCATAATACTAATCATAAAGAACATCATGAGCATGTTTAGTTTAGGTTCTAAGCTTCCTAGGTCTTTAAATCCTATTATGGCCGAAATTTGCCAAGCCTAACCCTAAGTTACAAGTAACATAAAAGCATATGAACCCTAAACCAATTTCATAATACTTATCATAAAGAACATCATGAGCATGTTTAGTTTAGGTTCTAAGCTTCCTAGGTCTTTAAATCCTATTATGGCTGAAACTTGCCAAGCCTAACCCTAGGTTAGAAGTAACATAAAAGCATATGAACTCTAAACCAATTTCATAATACTTATCATAAAGAACATCATGAACATGTTTAGTTTAGGTTCTAAGCTTCCTAGATCTTTTAATCTTGTTATGGCCGAAACTTGTCAAGCATGAATTTAGGTTACAAACAACATAAAAACATGTGAACCCTAAACCAACTTCATAACATTTATCACAAAGAACATCATGAACATGTTTAGTTTAGGTTCTAAGCTTCCTAGGTCTTTTAATCTTGTTATGGCCGAATGTTTAGGGAGCATGAAACTAAGTCTAAGCAATATACAAGCATAAGAATATCAAGCTAACTTCATATCATATCATAAGGAAAACCATGAGCATATTAGATTTGATTTTAAGCTTTCTTAGACCCTTAACATCATCATGGCCGAAACCCTAAGTGGGATGCATCTAGGTTCCAAGCAACATACAAGTATGAAAAACACTAAGAAATCTCCATACCATATCATAAAGAAAGTCATGAGCATGATAGACTAAACTTTAAACTCTCCTAGGCCTTCCTTTCTATCATGGCTGAAATCTACTAGGCATAGATCTAGGTTACAAGCAACATAAAAACATTAGAATTCTAAACATAACTCATAACCTAAATTGCATATCATAAGGGACATCGTGTGCATGTTTAGTTAGGTCTTAAGCTCTTCTAGGTCTTCTTTTCATGCCTTGGCCGAAAGTTTAAAGAACATGAATCTAAGTTCTAAGCAACGTACAAACATAAGAACACTAAACTAATCTCCTATCATAGGGTACATATATCATAAGAAACATAGTGAGCATGTTTAGTTTAGGTCTTAAGCTTCCTTAAGTTTTTTTTTGTACCTTGGTGGCCGAAAGTTTCAAGAAGCAACCCTAGGTTTTTAAGCAATCTAAACTCATGGAAAAACACATGAACAACTTGTACCACAGGTGAGGTGATACTTACTTCCTCTTGCTTGGTTTTTCTTAAAAAGAAGGTACCCTCGTGAAGAGGAAGAAGAAAGCTTCTCCTCCTAGTTCTCCTTTTTGCTTCTCTTGCTTGTAAGGAGTAGATCTTGAGGACTTCTTCTTGTGAATTAGTTTTCTTAGGGAGAAAACCTTAGCTTGGATTTGGAAATGGAAGAGGGAAGAGTTCTAGGTCTCGGTGGAGGAGGAAGAAGGAGAAAGGAGGAGGAAGAAGAAGGAGGAAGAAGTAGCCAAACTTTCTTTCCCTTCTCTTCTCTCATTCCTATTTATTCTCAATGAGGATGAAAAATGTCCCAATTCATCCCCTTGATTCCTCTATTCCCTCACACTCATTCATTCCCACGAAAATAGAAAGAGGAAAGGAGAAAAAGACAACTTGTCTTTGTCTTTTGCTTGCTTCTTCTCTTAACCAAGAGGAAAAGGAGGAAAGCTACTTGACTTTCTCTTGCTCCCTTACTTAATCATACTCTTATTTTTAACTACAATTTCCATTCTTTGCTATTCATATATCATTCATGACTCTAGTGGTTATCATACACCAATTTAGCTTTATCTATTATGAGGGGTTCATGGTTCAAGCCTTAACTTCTCTTTCTTTTTATTTCTTTTTGGTTCTATTTTCATTTCCCTTTTATTCTAAAAGAGAACACCCATATGTATAGCTTAAATATTTCATGGGTGTTACAGCTGCACGGCCCATGGCATGACCGTGCAAGGTTGGCACGGCCACGCCCATCCTCTCTTCTGGCAAAGCTGCACGGCCGTGCCGATTGGCAGGGTCGTGTGGTCTCTGGCTTCTGCTCCCTGAGGCATGGCCGTGCAAGGATGCACGGCTGGGCATTCCTTTATCTCGGCCTGGGGTGGCACGGTTGTGCAATGATGTATGGCCGTGTGCTACTTTGCCTCTGCCATGGTCGCACGGTCGTGCAAGGGTGCATGACTATGCACTGCTTCACCTCTGCCATGGCCTCACGGCCGTGCACTGCTCCCTTCTGTCTGGTCACACGGTCGTGTGTTGCATGACCGTGTTCTTTGGCCTGTTTCGGTGCGTAGATAATCGTCGTTTTTGCTCCAAAAGTCATCCCTGTCAACACAAAACCAAACAAAGAGCAGATATCCGAACAAAAGAATATATATAATGAATACAAGACGAAAGAGGCAATCATGCAACGAATATATATGAATAAAGTACGTGAATGTTCGCTAAAACATGCGTAAATGATCATAATATTTGCGCACATCACACCCCCAGACTTAAACCTTTGCTTGTCCTCAAGCAAAACTTGAAATCTAGTTTCATGTGGTTAAATAGTGCATCATAATTTCTAGCAAGTCAATCTAATTCTATCAAATGATTTCATCGGTGAGCAAGATACAAAAGTAGTTTAAGTATGACTTAAGTAGTAGTCCTCTGTGCTCAGTGCAAAGGTGACCTAGATTTATCAAGTTTCAATCCCTAAGTCTAGTCAAGTCATCATAAAATTGTGTTCCTTATGCTTCCGGCAATAGGCACTTACCTGCCACACGCAAGGTTTGTTCCTCTAAAAAATGCTATGCATCGTCTACACAAGGTCTCAAAGGAATACTCAGTATCAAGAGAAACATAGCATTCATTTTCCCAGTAACCTAACTCGGTCTCAAAGGGATGAATTACTAGTTTCCATTCACGACAACAATTTTTTTATCCCTTATTTTTATTTTTTTCATTGAATGTTTGCAAAGTATCAAACTTGAACAAACCTTCATTTTTTTTTCATTTTTTTTGGGATTAATTTTTTTCCAAATGAGCTTACATGATCTGAGTTTATCTAGTAACCAAAATGTAGTTGAGAGGTCACCATAGAAACACAAGTATTAGTCCAATCCTATGAATCATGACTATTTTAGAGTTATCAACCATCAAAAATAGGCATAGTATATAGAGATCCTAAAACAAGGTCAATACTTAAACTCTTATAGTAAAAACATTGCTCACTTCATGCTATCATAGATAGAAAAAGATAGATCACTAAAAAAGTAACACATGAACCACATAAAATCTAGAATAACCAGTATTTTGCATTAAGGAACAAACAATCATAATATGATGTAGGATGCAACTAGTAAAAATTTTATTATGCAAAAAGAAATAAACAAAAGCTGAACTAAACTAAATGCATTCTAATGCATCCCCCCAGACTTAAACTTTTCATCGTCCCGATGAAAACTAGAAATGTAATGTGAAGGAAGTTTATGAAGTTTAGAGAAGTTACCAAGTGATGAGATTCAAATGGTTGACATTCATGTGCTTCAAGATACTCCTCTATCCGATGCTCACATTCCTCCACAACTCTGAAATCTATAAAAAGAATGATAAACAAGAAAAATTAAGTAGAGGGTATGAATTATTAAAAAGAAATGGAACTAGAAAGAACTAAAGACATGAATGAAAACAAAGAAAATGAACTTGGGTTGCCTCCCCAGAAGCGCTTGTTTAAGGTCATTAGCTCGACCACCTCATTAGATTCATCGAAATCTCGCTCTTGGAGGGGTAAGATATTTTAGAACCCTCTTACCAAGGGCTCTTATTATGGAGGGAGCTTTTATCAAAAAGTGAAAAATCACTCTCTCCATCTTCGTCTTCTTGGAAATTCTTTCAGGAGGTCGAAGACGGTTCAGATCGAGCTTCCAATTATAAGCCCCATGAAAATCTACACATGCAAAGAAAATACAAATCTCCCACAAACGTATTAGACAAGATAGAGCCATAACTATATTAAGATAAGCAGAATAAGAAATAAAAACTGAATCACATCCAACAAAGTCAATGGCAGGTACCTCTATAAAATTTTCTAAAAGATCACAAGAAATACTAACCTTACTTTGTTGAGAGGTACCTGAAATTTCTAAACATGTGGATGTGACTTCCTCTGAATGAAATGATGGTTCTAGCTCTGGCTCTGGTGTTGGTACTTCCAAAGGTAGTGATTCTTGAGACTTTGCTAACTCTACACAAGTCCCTACACATGGATCCACAACATGTTCAATTCTTGCAACTCTCATAATCTCTAAAGGTTGTGTGGATGAAGGAGGTGATTCTTGAGATGTTGTTTCCACACCACAGCTCCCTACACTTCCTTCCAAATCATCATTATCAACACAAGAATCAAAAAATAAACCAACGTCTATATCTTCAATAGGAGAATCAACTATAGGAGGATCATTGACTTCGTTTGCATTTTTACGTTGATCTACCTCAATACATTCATCATCTGAAAATTCAATGTCACTATAACATCCTTTAAAATCTGGAGGAAGATCTGAAAATGTGTTATCCACTGTATTATTATCACAATCCTCATCTGAAGAGTCCTCATCTTCATATACATCCAGAAATCTACACTCAAGCATTTTTGTATCACAGAATTTTCCAAGATCTTTATCTTCGTTAGCCCCCACTAGCCTTTGTGGAAAAGGAACCCTTAGTGAAAGTCTTGGGAATGGTTGAGCATATTGCTGAGGTTCAAATTGCTTGTCTAGTGATGGTCTGATCAATCGTTAAGGGAAAGGTACTTGTGGCATTTGGGAACCTCCTGGAATAATGGAACTGAGTTCATGTGGTCTTCTATTGTTCTTCTCCTCAATTCTATATAAGACATTTTTCAGAAGTTCTTCATGATTCTTGCTGCTCCTCAACTTACTATCATTACACTTTTCACTAGATCTTATTTATGTAGGAGGGGGATCTTCTTTGAACCATTTTGAAACTATGCTCTCAATCTTTGCCCCTAAATGTTTGAACTCCTCACTCTGTGACTTCCGAATTTTGACATTCTTGGGTGGTTGAATTGTATTTCGTTTGATAGGCTCTCTAGTATATATGGCTTGTACTTCTTGAGTTTCTGAGGGAGATTCCATCCAACTTTTTCTCGACCATCCATAGAGGTTCAATGTCACTTGATCAATTAATGTATAAGCTTCTTCTATACTCTTGTCCATAAATGAACCTCCAGCTGATGAATCTACCAAACACTTATCTAAAAAAGAAATTCCCCTATAGAATATGTGTAGAATCAACCATTTCTCCAAGCCATGGTGAGGGCACTGCCTTTGTAGACTCTTGAATCTGTCCCATGCTTCAAATAAAGATTCTCCATTTGCTTGAACAAAATTTGTGATGCAACTCCTCATGTAGATTGTTCTTCTTGGAGGGAAAAAATGATTCAGAAATTGTTGTTCCAATTGTTCCCAACTCGTGTTTCTTTGAGGACGAAGAGAATATAACCAAGTCCTTGCTTTGTCCTTGATACTGAAAGGAAATACCATCAATCGAACTGCATCCACTGACACTCCTTCATAGTCTGCCATATCACAAAGCTCTAAAAATCTCTCAAGGTGTAGATAAGGACTTTCTAATACTTCTCCTCCAAATTTATGACCTTGTATCATGGAAATTAACTTTGGGTCTAGTTGGAAACTTTCTTCTTCAATATGGGGCTGCACAATGGGAGATAAAAATCTTGCAGAAATGGGTGCAGAGAAATCTCTTAAGAACCTGCTTGACATGTTAGTGCTCATGGTATCTAAGAAAAAAATTTTATGAGAAGAACAAAAATGAAGAATTAAGAGCAAGAAAGAGAATGCAAAAATAAAGAAAAAGAAAAACTGAACCTTTAACTAGTAACAAGAAATAAATGCAGAGATTTTTTTTTGAATTATGAAAATAGAAAAACAAAACCTATTTGTAAGTCTAGATGAACTAAATTGCTAATCTACTAATGTTAATGTGAACAGTCCCTGGCAACGGCGCCAAAAACTTGTTACGCAACCGCAAGTGTACGGTTTCGTCGTCAGTAATAAAAATATCGAATCCACAGGGACTGTTGATTAAGCACTAGAGATGTCGCAAGGTAAGTTATCTAGACGGTTGAAAGCTGGCTTTGGCGTTTGCAAACTAACGTGGGTGATTGAAAAGGGAAAGAGTAGGATGAGAGAAAGAGAAGAGATCTTGGAGGAAATGAGCTTCGGGAGATGGATTCTAGGATTTTGGTTTCATTATAATACTAGGAGATACTACATAGATTGCTTAGTTTCTACCCTCTATGTCCATGTTCTTGTAGGAAGTTAGATTGGTCAATATCCCTAAGTATCGAATAGAGACGATCCCTGTGAAATCCTGTAACTGTTAACCCCCCTGTCATGAGGGCGCCTCGATAGATCACTGGGATACACATCTAGTAAATAACAATAAGGATAAGGGGTACCTACCTCCTTATAGAGGAATTGCCTCTCCCTTTAAGAGAATGTCCTAGACATCCGTGAACGGGTTACCCTTGTCACTAGGGCCCCTCAGGTATACGAACTAGAGCACTCTCTTTACGAGAGCAGCAGTTCCTAAGGGATTGTTTCTCCTTTTTAAGGGAACGTCTTAGACGTCTGGAAAGGGTTACCCCTATCACTAGGGTACCTTGGTCAATACGCTCTAAGGTATCCCCTTTGCAAGATCAACAATCCTCCACATCAAGCAATCAAATCATAGAAACGTAGACATGGCACACACGCAACTCATCAAGCACAAACAAGGCATCAACAGGTCATTGAATAGAAACAAGGTGAATCTACATATATAGTTCTACATCTCCATCATATTACAAATACTTCCTAATCCTAGAAGAGGATGTCTACTCCATTGTGGGGGAAGAACAACCCCAGAACATAATGAAAAGCATACTTACAACTCTAGAAGAAAAGGAAGAAGAGATGCTTGATGATTCTGATGTCTTGGGGATGCTTCCTTGCTCTGGAGATGGACAGATCGTCAAGGAACAACGGTGGATGAAGCTCTAGGGTTTCCCCCGAAGGAGAAAACTCTTTCCCAAGGAGAGGGATGATGTCCCTGAACCAAAGATCCACCCAAGAATAGGTTTCTTGACCCTTTTATAAGCTAGGATATGGGCGCCGCACGACCCATGGCACGACCGTGCAAGGTTGGAACGGCCACACCCATCCTCTCTTCTGGCGAAGCTGCACGGCCGTGCCGATTGGCACGACCGTGTGGTCTCTGGCTTCTGCTCCCTAAGGCACAACCGTGCAAGGATGCACGACCGGGCATTCCTTTGTCTCGGCCTGGGGTGGCACGGCCCTGCAATGCACGGTTGTGTGCTGCTTTGCCTCTACCATGGCCGCACGACCGTGCAAGGGTGCATGGCCATGCATCGCTTTGCCTCTACCATGGTCGCACGGCTGTGCAAGGGTGCACGGTCGTGCACTGCTCCCTTCTGTCTGGTCACACGGTCGTGTGTTGCATGACCGTGTTCTTTGGCCTGTTTCGGTGTGTAGATAATCACCATTTTTGCTCCAAAAGTCATCCCTGTCAACACAAAACCAAACCAAAGAGCAGATATCCGAACAAAATAATATATATAATGAATACAAGATGAAAGAGGCAAACATGCAATGAATATATATGAATAAAGTACGTGAATGTGCACTAAAACATGCATAAATGATCATAATATTTGCGCACATCAGTGACTGACTTAAGCGTTGGAGGACCAACGCCGGGGACCCCTTCCCTTGCTCAGCACTGACATAGTCTGTGTTGTAGGTCCGTGCGGAGTTCACAGGAGGTCAGTGTGAGCGACACATCCCCAGCTTTCTATCTCCTCGACTTTTAGACCGGATCATATTTGGTGTCGTCTGTGGGAACGTCACCTAAATCCGAGCCAAGAAGATGGAGGACGCTAGATGACTCACTACCATGATGCTCACCCAAGAAGAGCTCGAGATGCTCGTTCAAGCCCAAGCAGCAAAAATGATCGAGCAACAGCAACAACAGGTGCTAGCCAATTGGCCAACGCCACAACCTGCAACATTGGCAGTCGGTAGATGAGCGGGGTCGAAAGACTGAGCAGAGCAACTCTCCGTATGGGGGTAGAACCGAAGGCCAACCAGCACACAGGGTGAAGCGCTGCCCACGCTGATCCCCTTTCATCACGCTTTGTTTCAAACCCCCTCGGAAATAGCCTAGGCACATCAGGAGCAGGGATCATCTTCGGATGATGCTCCCGTTCGAGATGCACGCAAAGGCAAGGCACCCTGAAGCAACGCGTCTCCCGAACGGATCAATCAGAAGTTCTCAGAGGAGATCTTACAAGACCCTCTGCCCAGGCACTACACCCCGCTAGCGATCGAGACATACAATGGGTCGAACGATCCAGATAATCATCTAGATCGGTTCGATAATGAGGCCACACTGCACCAGTATGCAAACGGAGTGAAGTGCATAGTCTTTCTCACCACGCTCTCCAGATCGACGTAGTGCTGGTTCTGAAGACTACTAGACGGCTCAATACGGAGCTAAAGACTTCCGAGCCACTTTCCAGCACCATTTCGTAAGCAGTCGACGCTACCAGAAGATGAGCGTCCCATGGAAGCACTCCGAGCGTACATCCAGTGCTTCAACCAAGTGGCCATGGGCATCCCCTCAGTCTCGTCCGAGACAATGATGAACGTCTCATCAGGAAGCCGCCCAAGGACTTCGGCCACATACTCAAGAAGGCCAACGAGTATATCAATGTGGAAGAAGCCCAGGCAGCCAGAAGAAAAGAGGCGCCGACCGAACATTCAGCGTCGACCGAGTGTCAACCGTCAAGCAACCATCATCCGCCCAAGGGGCCGAGGGCTGAAGGAGCATGGCCGCAACAGGAGACAAGGACACATGCCATGCAGCATATGGCGTCCGGTCAGTCGAAGGCGTCGAAGGGCAAGATATGGACGCCTATGTTTTCTTCGTTCCACCAGTCAGTGACTCACAACACGCAGGATTGCCGCGGACTAACTCCAATTGTCAACCGACCTACCTCAAGAGGATACTGCCTCCAATCACCTTCTCCCGATCGGCGACAGAGACATCGCTCTGTGGAGCGGCGAGAGGATGACAGAAGAGCGCCCGAGCGGCACCACCAACATCAGCGAAGGGATGACAGCAACCCCTCCCGAGCCCCGGCCGAGCGAAATAGACCATCCACTCGGGAAGAGGAAAACAGGAATAATGCTTCTCGAGGAGAGATAGGCATGATAGCTGGAGGACCGACCGACAGTGACTCCAACAGAGATAGGAAGTTGTACGCTCGATGGTTGGAGATTCATGCCGTGGGATGCAGCAGAGATAAGGCTGAAGGGCCCCAGATCAGCTTTGGCCCTGATGACTTGAAGGGAGTGGAGATCCCTCACGATGACACACTAATTATCCGAGCGGTAATCGCTAATTATACAATTCACCAAACTTTTGTTGATACAGGGAGTTCGATGAACATTATTTTCAAGAAGGCGTTCGATCAGTTACAAATTGATCAAAGTGAGCTGCTACCCATGATGAGCCCACTATATGGCTTCACGGGGAATGAAGTATTGCCACTCGGACAAGCCTACCTGCCCATCTCGCTCAGAGAAGAGCCACTGAGGAGAACCTGGACCACCAACTTCATTGTGGTGGACGCGTTGTCGGCCTACAATGTCATACTGGGCCGATCGGCCCTCAACGAGTTTCGGGAGGTACTATCTACCTACTGCCAAAAAAAATCAAGTTCCCGATAGACCGGGTGGGCAAAGTCAAGGACGATCAGCTAGCCACTCGACGATGTTACGTCAAGATGGTCAAGTCCGAGGTGAGAAGCGCACGGAAGACTCTATGACTGGAGGTAAACGCGATCACTGAAAAACCCCCTACCTTGGTGTACAAAGAAAAGGAGGAGATCCTGATCCACCCCAGTCGAGCAGAACCAACAACTTTCATCGCCGCCGACCTGGAGGAGGAGAAGGCAAAGCTGATCATCTTTCTTAAACAAAATCAGGACGTATTCGCCTGGTCAACCCACGAGCTTCCCGGTATCTCCCCGAGCGTGGCTCAGCACGAGCTTCATGTCTGACCGGACGCTCAAACGGTGAAGCAAAGAAAATGGGACTTCAGCGCAAAACAGAATGTTACCATCCGAGCGGAGATAGAAAAACTGCTGGAGGTCGGCCATATTAGGTGTAACGCCCGCCCTCCCTGCTATCAACAAGGGACGGGGCTACGATACTCTACGTACGTATTACAGCGGAAGACTTAAAATTATTTTTCTTAACTTAATTAAAACCGAACTACACTAACATGGTTTCATAACATGATAACAAAATAAATAAAAACTTAACATCAAGTCACCCATATTGTATTACATTTCACAAAACCAAAGCATAGTTCTTAAAGGTTTTAAAGCAGGTTCTTAATTAGTTGCCTAGCCACCGCCACACACATCTTCGTTACCCCTCCTGCTGCTCCTTTAACTCATCCAGCTTTTTCCTTTATCTGTGGTACAAGAAAAGTAAGCTATGAGCACTCATGGCTCAGTAAGTTCCTTTCCTACTCACTAAAACCAACAATCAGTACATAATCAAATAATGTCTCAACTTAACATGATCTCAACTAGTCACGGCATAACATATCATACTCTTTAAGCATATCATGCAACATAACAAACATTATAACTAGTCATGGCATATCATCTCTTAAAGCATAGCATGAAACATAACATAATCTTATCATGGCATATCATCTCTTAAAACATAGCATGAAACATAACATAATCTTATCATGGCATATCATCTCTTAAAACATAGCATGAAACATAACATAATCATATCATGGCATATCTTAAATATAGCCTCAACACAACATAATCATAGATTATATGCATCATGATTTTAAAAACATGTATCCAAAAAACATGTGTATGTCTCATGATCTTTTAAAACTATTTTCTTCTTACATATATATACTTGAACATAATATCAACATATTTAGGGCCCCGGCTTGTACCATACATACATAACATAGATGCGCGCGTCCTAAGTATATCCAAGGTAGCAAGTCTTGAATCATACTAGGAACTAGGTCAAGATCACAAAGCATGGCCTAGGGGCGTATTTGAAGAGTCCATCCCTTATTAGCCTAGATCACAAAGCAAGGCTTGGCCTAGATCACAAAGCAAGGCCTAGGGGTGTACTAAGGAGCCCATCCCTTATTAGCCTAGATCACAAAGCAAGGCTTAGCCTAGATCACAAAGCAAGGCCTAGGGACTGATTAGGAGTCCACCCTTGGTACAAGTCTTACAAAGTAAAATAGCATGTATAAAAATGCATCATTTAGTCACATAGCATAGCATAAAAGTATGCATCACTTAGGCATACATCATGTCATAAGAAAGTATGCATCACTTAGGCATACATCATATCATAAAAAGTATGCATCACTTAGGCATACATCATGTCATAAGAAAGTATGCATCACTTAGGCATACATCATATCATAAAAAGTATGCATCACTTAGGCATACATCATGTCATAAGAAAGTATGCATCACTTAGGCATACATCATATCATAAAAAGTATGCATCACTTAGGCATACATCATGTCATAAGAAAAAGTAGGCATATTTTAAACACATAGCACATCATAAAAACATGCATATTCTAAGTACATAGCATATCATTAAAGCATGCATATTTCTACTCACATAGCATATCATAAAAGCATGCATATTCTAAGTACATAGCATATCATTAAAGCATGCATATTTCTACTCACATAGCATATCATAAAAGCATGCATATTCTAAGCACATAGCATATTATTAAAACATGCATATCCCTATCCACATATCATATCATAAAAAGGTATAAATCACAAGTATACATGGTTAAGCATAAGGGTATATCATGTGATTATACTATCATAAGAAACATGGTAACATAGTTAACTTGGGTTCTAAGCTTCCTAAACCCTTGGGTTCCTATCATGGCCGAACCCCCTTAGGTCTCAATTTAGGAAAAAACAACCTCCAAGCATGTGAACCCTAAATCATCATCACATAAATTTCATAGGAAGCATTATAAGCATGATTAACTTGGTTTCTAAGTTCTCCAAGTCCTTAAACTCATGTGGCCGAACCCTATCAGTATATACACAAGGTCCCAAATGTCATGAAAGCATGGAAACCCTAAACCATATTTATAGCATTTTTTTCCAAATAGCATAGTAAGCATATTGAGCTAGTTCCTAAGTCCTTCAAGCCCTTAACATATGTCCTAGTCAAACTTTTAACAAGTGTTCATTAGGGCTAAAAACAAACATACAAGCATGTGAACTTGAACTAACATCATGTATAAATTCATAACAAGACATCATAAAATAGGTATGGCCGAAACTTACCCTAGCCTCATTTGGGTCACTAAACAACATATAGTATGAGAACTTTGGTTTTCTACTTATCATATTTCATGTAGAGTGACATAAGCATATTTAATTTTTGTTCTAGGGTTTCTAGGGCATTTATCCCTTCATGGACGAAACACACAATGATCCATTTAGGTCATGGAAAAATTATACAAATATGTGACACAATCAACACCTTATCATATTTTCATAAGAAGCACTTTTAACACATATGGTTTCATTTCTAAGGCCTCTAGGTCTTTTAAACCCTACTTGGCCGAAACTCAAAGAATATAAACTTGCTTCAAATAGCCTAAAAGCATGAGAAATTATACAAGTTTCATAGCATGTATAAAGACAAGCATATTAAACATACATGTGAATTGTGTCTTAGGCTTCCTAGGTTTCTTTCCCTTTTTCTTTTATTTTTTCCTTAAGGCCGAAACCTACCAATCTCTAAACTAGGTTTTAAGTGGCCTAAAGCATGGAAAACCTAAGTAAGTTTCATGGCAAAAATTACTAAGAACATCATATACAAAGTTGGTTCATAAACAAGCTAGGACCCTTGTGAACTTACATGTCATATATCATGTAACTAATTTTCTATACTCAATTTAAACATAAGAGCATTAAACAACTTTCATATCATAATATCACAGAGGTCTTGAGCATATTAGAATTTTGTTCAAGTTTTTCTAAACTATCCATCTTATCATGGCCGAAAATCTAAAATAAGAGTTCATGAATTTCTAGCAATGTACAACATGCAATTCTTTAAGAGAACTCTATATTCTATCATACAAACATGGTTATTTAAATTTAATGGTCTTCCTAACCCTAAGCCCTTTTCTTGGCCGAAACATATAAATGGATTTCTTTGGTTCTAAGTAACCTTCAAGCAAGAAAACCAATAAAAACCCTTAGTAGTTCATGGGAGAAATTTTGTACTAGTTTAGTTAAACAATATTTTTCCCTAACCTCCTTAACATATTTTTGGCCGAAATTCTAGGGTTAGGTACTCCTCTGATCAAGCATCATTTAAGTATAAAAACATGAAGAAAATATTTCCTACATAGCATAGAAAGAATATCATGAAATAAGGACTTGTTTAAACCATCCTAGATTTGAAAACCCTTTCTTTAGCCGAATTTTCTTAAATTCTTTTCTAGGTTTTCTAATCCTTATAGAATCCGAAAATCACATAAAAGCCTTGTACCACAGGTGAGGGGAAGCTTACATCCTTTTCGCTTGTGGATCTAAGGTATGGTGAAGAAGAAGTAGCCTCTTCTTCTAGTTCCTTTCCCTTGATTCCTTTGCTAAGTCCTCCTTGTATCTTAGGCTTTCTTAGGGAACAAACTTGGCTTTGGGGCCGAAGATGGAGGAGAGGGGACTGTGGTGTTCTCGGTGAGGGAGAGGATGAATGAGAGAAAATGAGAGAAAAATAGTTTTCTCTTTTCTTGCTCCCTTTTATGTTAAGGGGGAAGAAGTAGCAAAATTGATTTTTGCTTTCCTTCTCCCTTAACCCATTTTCTATTTTTCTTACACTTATTTTATTTTCTATTTATTCTCATCATTCATGATAAAATAAGGGGGAATGAATCCCCTTAATCCCTCTTTAAGTTTTCGGCAAAATCAAAGAGGAAGAGGGAGAGAAAGGGAGGAAGGCAAGTTGTCTTTCTCTTGCTCTTTTCTTGTTTTCTTTTGGCTAGCTTTTACTCTTACCTTTATCATGAGTTTCCCTCCTTTGCTATCAATATCTTCTCTCTATCCCAATTGGTTTCTACTAATTAACTCTTTGAATTATAATATAAGAGGTTCAAGCTTCAATCCTTGACCTTCACTTCTTTTTATTTCATTTTATTTCTTTTTGCTTCAACTCACTTCCTATTATTTTTCTAAGGCAAAATCCCACATTCATATATTCATCTTACAAGTTTAGTGGGTATTACATTAGGAAAGTTCAATTCCTGAGCTGGCTAGCCAATGTTGTGTTAGTCTCCAAGTCGGACAACAAATGGTGGGTCTGCATCGACTTTCATGATCTGAACAAGGTGTGCCCGAAGGACTTCTATCCCCTGCCCAGGATAGACAGACTCGACGGCGGGCTGTGAGCTGATCTGCATGCTCGACGCATATCAAGGGTACCACCAAGTGTCGCTCGCCCGAGAAGACCAAGATAAGGTCAGCTTCATTATGGCCGATGGAACATACTGCTACAACATCATGCCGTTCAGACTCAAGAATGCTGGAGCCACTTACTAGAGTCTGATGAATAAGGTGTTCCGACAGTAGATTGGTCGTAATATGGAGGTATACATAGACGACATACTAATTAAATCAGTCTGAGCTGCTGACATATGCGCAGATATCAATGAGACTTGCTGGATGCTAAGGGCTTATGGGATAAAACTGAACCCTGGCAAGTGTATGTTCGGTGCGAAGAGTGGCTGCTTCCTAGACTACATCATCACCGAGCGGGGCATTGAAGCCAATCTGAGCAAGGTCAAAGCTTTGGAAGACATATCCTCGCCTCGAAATTTAAAGGAAGCTCAACGCCTGACCGGTCGGATCACTACACTGTCCAGATTCATATTCAAGTCATTCGATCAGAGCCTGTCATTCTTCAAGATGCTTTGCCGAGCCACAAAATTCTAATGGGGCACCGAGTGCGATCGAGCATTGGAAGAGCTGAAGCAATATCTAAACTCCTTGCCTGTACTGGCCAAGCCAATTGTTGGTGAGCCGCTCTAGATCTATTTATCATCCAATGAGCATACGGTCGGATCATCTCTAGTTAGGCTGAATGGAGGATGTTGAATCCCACTACACCAGTCTCGAAAAAGTAGCATATACTTTGATCTTCACCGCTCGGAGGCTTCGCTTGTACTTCCTATCACACACAATCATCGTGCTAACTAACAATGCCCTGGGACAAGTCCTTCTCAACTCAGAAACATCAAGAAGGTTAATCAAATGGATGACTGAGCTAAGCGAATCTGACATTCAATATCAACCCCGAGTGGCAATCAGGGCTCAAGCCTTAGTGGATTTCATCATAGAAGTCCAGAGTGACGAGCCGACGACAACATGGAAGATATATGTGGGTGTTTCGTCCACTCAGCAAGGCAGTCGAATCAGCATATTGCTTATCTCACCATGGGAAGACCGAATGTAGCTCTCCGTTCGGCTGGACTATCGGGCCACTAATAATGAAGCAGAGTACGAGGTGCTAATAGTTGGCCTTCAGGCAGCTCGACATGTGGGAGCAATTAAATTCCTCATCCACTCGGACTCCTAGCTTGTTGTCCAGTAGCTATCTGGGGCATTCGAGATAAGCAATGCTCAGCTAAGGCTCTATGTAGAGGCTTTCTGTTGGTTGCTACTCGGAATATCGTACTGGTTCCTGTTGATGCGGGAAGCATCCGACGATCGAACTCATGTTTTGATAATGACAAAGGATTCAAAGTTAAGGTGCCTTGTGATCTAACAAGTCTGCTTGAGTATTTCAGGAAAATCCTAGCTGCAGTTAGGCAAAGGGTAAACCCTAGGGGGTGGTAACCCTAGGTCATAGGGGGCGGTAACCCTATGCGGAAAGTCTTGGTAGGTCGATGGCTTCAGGCAAAAGTCCTAGGGGGTGGTAACCCTAGGTGGAAAGTCCTGGTGTTACGAACCAGGTGAAAGACTGGACTAGCCGGGAAGCGGATGTCCAGCAGAAAGTCCGGAAGCTTCGAGTGCTGAGCAAAAGTCCAGTCGATCTGGAGGATCGCACTGGCAACAGGTAAATCTCCTGAGTGGAGTAGGTGAGGACGCGTTCCCCGTAGAGGGAACAGTAGGCGTCGGGTCGACCTAGGGTTTCCGGACGAAAATCCGAAGTCAGACCCGGACAGTCCGATGACTGTCAAACTTCATATTCATACTATCTTTATGTGCTAACTTTGTGCTGCAGGGTATTTTTGGGATTAACATATCTTGCAGGGACCAAAGTGCAAAATTGGCCTCGGATGAACAGTACCGAGGCGCCTCCATGGAGCTTGGAGGCGCCTCGGGTGCAAAGCTGGAGTTGGCTGTAAAGCACTGTTCGAGGCGCCTTGGAGGACTCTGAAGGCGCCTTGAACCAGAAGCTTAAGGCGCCTTGGAGCTGCGATTGAAGGCGCCTTGAGCAGGATAAACGCAGAAGAAGTCAGCGCTTATCTCCGCAGGCGATTCGGCCCTATTAGGGCACCTTGGATAGCATTCAAGGCGCTTTGAACACGCTTTATAAGCAGTGTTAGAGGCAGCAGCTAAAACAACAAATTGTGAATTGATCTCTTGCTGCGTGCTGCGAACAATACGACCTCAAAGTGCTGCGACATCCTCCCGACAACCCGGAGCTTAGTTTTTCCGTCTTTACATTGTCGTTGGTATAGTTTATTGCTTCTTATACTTCAAATTGTACTTTTAACGAACTTATAGTTGTTGCCCACGGAAAGCGATCAAGTATCGCGGGCCTTCGAGTAGGAGTCGCCTTAGGCTCCGAACGAAGTAAATCCCTCTATGTTTGTGTTTCTTTATTTTATTCCGCTGCGTTTTAATTACTCCGATAGTTTTGCGATTCGAAAAATAAAATAGCCGGGAGCGCTATTCACACCCCCCCCCCTCTAGCGCGTCTCGATCCAACAGTTCCCCTGTACAAAAATTTTGTACAAGCCCCCAACCTTTCCTAAAAACCTATTGTGTTCTTTAGAAATTAAATTTGGAATCGCAAACAGAACTTAACATTATTGATTCCAAATTCAACTTATCTGTTCTTAGAGATTTAGAATTGGATTGCAAATGATGCTTAACATTATTAATCCAAATCCACCTATGTTACAAATTTGATTAAATATTTATTTTAGAGATCGACTTCCAGGTTAAACATGGTGAGACACTAGGCATTCTTGGGTATGGGATCATCCACCACTTCTTAGACAAAGCCTTTCAACGAAATTCAATATTTAATCTCCTTATAGTAACCCTAGGTTTAATCACTAAGAACAATCGAATCACAAGATCGAAAAACAAAAGAAACACAAAATCGAAACATAAATTTGATAGCCTAGAATTGTTAGCCTCTTGTGTTTGGTATTTCAAGATCTAAACAAAAGAATGAACTAGTTATGATGCGAAAACTAATAACTAGTTATACCTTTTGTAGCTTATAGACCTCACGATCTTCTGTCATATTCCTCTTCTTATCTCGGGCATCGTGTGGGCAACAATCTATCGAGATGAGAATCCACCCAAGCCTCCTTCTTCTCCTTGCAAGTTTCGGCCACCAACTCTTCTTGAAGGGAAGCTTTCTTTCTCTTCTTCTTCTCTACAAGCAACTAGCCACCAAGATGAAATAAAGCCTTCAAGTATCGCCAGCCTCAACAAAAGGAGAAGAGAGAAAGAAGAGAGGAGAGGGTCGGCCACCACCAAGGAATAGAGGAGAGGAATAATAGATGTGTTGTGAGGTAAGACACCTTTACCCTCTCTTTTATATTCCTTGGTCTTGGCAAATAAGGAAAGTTTTAATTAAAACTTCCTTATTTTCCTTGCCAATAAAAAAGAAAATTTAGTTAAAATTTCCTTTTAATCTTGCTATGGCCGGCCACCTCATTGAGCTCCAAACAAGAAAAGTTTTAAACACAAAATTAAAACTTCCTTATTTATTTCTAGAAATTTTTATTTCTCTTTTAAATTCCCATCATGGTTGGTTATAAATGAAAACTTTTATAAATTAAAATCTCTCTTTTGAAATATGTGGATGGTTACAAGAAAAGTTTTCTCCAAAATTAAAATCTTCCTTTTCAACTACAAATAAGGAAAGATATCAAATCTTTCTTTTAATCTTTTGTAGAAAGCTATAAAAGGAAAGATTTATAATTTTTAAAACTCTCTTTTAAAATCATGAGGATGGTTACAAAAAGGAAAGTTTTATCAAAAATTAAAATTTTCCTTTTAACTATAAATAAGGAAAGATATCAAATCTTTCTCTTAATCTTTTGTAAAAAGCTATAAAAGGAAAGACTTGAATTTTAAACTGTCTTTTAAAACCATGGCTTTCACATAAGAAAAGATATTAAACAATAAAACTCCTTTTAATCTAATATGGTCGTCCACCCTACTTGGGCTCCAAGCTAGGGCCGGCCACCACTTGAACTCATCTAGCATTGGTTTGGCTGGCCCTAGCTTGGGCTCCAAGCTAGGCTTGGTCGGCCACCTTAAGGTGGGTAAGAAGTTGGGTTTAGGTGGGTATAAGACTTTATAAATAAGTGTTGGGTTTTTTGGGTAGAAAAACCGCTTTTTACATTGCGGAAACCCCGAAATCCCCATGCCACGGATCCGTGCGAAGAAATAAAATTTCATATACATGTTTTCTAAGCCTAGATCTACTTTAGATCTACAAGATAAAGAGTTTTACCTTTGATGCGAAGCCCTTCGCGTAATCCCGCTCGTCCAAGGTACGCCGGATCTCGAGAGTATCAAAGTAGATACTCCTCTATGTGTATCCACACAAGCAAGAGATGGAGAGAAACCTTAGAGTGTGCTAGCACTCATGCAAGGTCTCGGCAATGGAGAGGAGAGGGAGAGAAGAAACTGTTGGGTTCTTCGGGCCGCGAAAACCGCTTTTTCGCGTCGCGGAAACCCCGAGTCACCCAAAGCCGTAGATCCGTGCAAAGATTCGTAAAGAAAAACTTTTCGAAAAACCTTTTCCTGTACGAGTTTGTAAAACTTTAGATCTACACTATAGTTAAGATTATACCTTTGATGCGCGCCCCACGCGAATCCCGCTCGTCCAAATGATGTCGGATCTCAAGACCGTCAAGTGTCGGTCCTCTAGAAGTATCTACACGGACACACTAGATGGAGGTGACCAAAAACCAAGGTGTGCTAGCACCTATGTGGTTCGGCCAAGGAAGGAGGAGAGGGAGAGGGAGAGCTTGAGAGGAAGAAGGAGGAAGAAAAACCACACTTGAATGAAAATGAATTCACTCCAATTCACAAAGTGGCCGGCCACTTTTCTTCTCTAGTGTAACTCCCCATTAAATGCAATTAATGTGAAGTTAATAAGAAAATGGCTTTGTAACTTCCATGAGGTGGCATCCATGATGATGTGGAATATCATCATTGGTCCACCTAATGCCAACTCACCAATGAGGTGGCAAAAGGTCAAGTCAAAATTGACCTTTGGTCTTCCTTCTCTAGTCAAGTCAAACTTGACTCAATCTCTACCATGGTTGATCTAATCCAACCATTTGATTCGAGCCAACTTAATATAATGAATCTAATTCATTAAATTAAATTGATTTAATAAGTCATAATCTAAATTAGACTCATTAAATACATGAATCAACTTGAGTCGAACTCAAGTTAACCCAATTAGGATTACTCTTAATCCAATTTGATTCATCAAATGAATCTAATCCTCTTGGTTCATCATATGAACCTAATCTCCATCAAATTGTCCTAAGTGTGTGACCCTATAGGTTCTTGTAACGTTGGCAATGCCCTAAACCCATTTAGGAGCATAAGTAATGAGCGGTATCTAGCAACACATCATTACTACCCAAGTTACAAGAATGTCGAGATCCGACATCACCTTGTGACTACCAATTGTGACTACTCACAAAATAATGACAAGTGTCCTTCTATCCTAGGCATCTAGATTGATCAATATGAGGCATAGACCGTGTCATCCTCTAATCAATCTAAATCTTGAACTCCAAGTAGACTCACTCGATCAAATGAGCTCAACATCTAATGTAGACTCATTTGGGCATGGCCATGCACTTAGTGGTCTCACTCTATCAAGAATATCGATGTCGCTCCCGTCATATGGGAGGGATAGATCCCATCTACATCACTCACATCTCTCTACATAATTCGTTATATACCCAGTAATCGCCTTTATAGTCCACCCAGTTACGGGTGACGTTTGACGAAACCAAAGTACATAACTCCTTATGTAGGGATCCATGGTGACTTCAGGTCTAAGGACTAATAGTCATACTAATAGTCACATGAGAAAGTATATGACACTCATATAACGATCCATGATACTTTCTCGTTGCGGGTCATTCAGTATACATTCTCTAATGCATACCCATGTGTCAGCTTGATATCTCTATATCCATGACTTGTGAGATCAAGTCATCGAGCTGACCTACATGCTAGTCTTATTGTATTAACATTGTCCCAGAATGCTAATACTCGACTAGGAATGATTTAGAGTAGTGTTCCCTATATCATCTCACTATCGATTCAACTAATCGATTGATATAGGTATGAACCTTCTACTCAAGGACGCTATTATACTTAGTCTATTTGGCACTAATATAAATAAGTATAATAACCAAACAAATGCCTTTATTAATATACAAGAATATGATATACATGAGTCCATACAATCATCAAATGATTGGCTCTAGGGCTCTAACTAACAATCTCCCACTAGCACTAGTGCCAATCAGTATAGGCTCTAAGGCCTAAAGACCTAGTGTGACCATCATGCTTCCTCTGTGCCAAAGCCTTGGTCAAGGGATCTGCGATGTTAGCCTCTGTAGGTACTCTGCAAATCTTCACATCTCCTCTATCGATAATCTCTCGAATGAGATGGAAGCGCCGTAGTATATGCTTGGTCCGCTAGTGTGAGCGAGGTTCCTTCGCCTGTGTTATAGCTCCATTGTTGTCACAATAGAGCTCAACCGGGTCAGCGATGCTAGGAACCACCCCAAGTTCAGTAATGAACTTGCGGATCCAAACTGCCTCCTTTGCTGCCTCTGATGCAGCAATATACTCGGCTTCTATTGTAGAATCAGCTACTGTATCCTGCTTCGAACTCTTCCAGCTGACAGCACCACCATTAATGCAAAATACGAACCCTGACTGCGATCGGTAATCATCCTGATCGGTCTGAAAGCTGGCATCACTGTAACCCTTTACAGTTAGCTCATCATTGCCTCCATATATCAAGAAATATTCTTTAGTCCTTCGTAAGTACTTAAGAATATTCTTGACCGCTATCCAGTGACTTTCACCTGGATCTGACTGGTATCTGCTCGTCATGCTCAAAGCATACGAGACATCAGGTCGAGTACATAGCATGGCGTACATGATCGATCCTATGGTTGAGGCATAAGGGATCTGATCCATGTGGTCTCTCTCCTCTCTAGAAGAGGGACTTTGAGTCTTCGAAAAACTCACGCCATGTGACATCGGCAGAAATCCCTTCTTGGAGTTCTGCATGGCAAACCGAAGGAGTACCTTGTCAATATATGTACTCTGACTTAGGCCAAGCAATCTCTTAGATCTATTTCTATAGATCTGTATCCCTAGAATGCGGGATGCCTCACCTAAGTCCTTCATTGAGAAGCACCTCCCTAGCCAGGTCTTGACAAACTAAAGCATAGGGATGTCCTTCCCAATGAGTAGTATGTCATCCACATACAATATGAGGAAGACAACTATATCCCCTACAACCTTCTTGTAGACACAAGGTTCATCTTCGTTCTTAATGAAACCAAACTATTTGATTGCATCATCAAAACGAAGATTCCAGCTCCGAGAAGCTTGCTTTAGTCCATAAATGGACCTATGCAGCTTGCATACTCTACTAGTATGCTGTGGATCTACAAAACCCTCAGGTTGTGTCATGTACACATCCTCGAGTAGGTTTCCATTCAGAAACGCAGTTTTGACATCCATCTGCCATATCTCATAGTCATGGTAGGCTGCAATAGCAAGCATGATCCGAATAGACTTAAACATCGCTACTGGAGAAAATGTTTCATCATAGTCAATACCATGAATCTACTTAAAACCTTTAGCTACCAAGTGACCCTTATAAATAAGTCCATCCATGTCAGTCTTTCTCTTAAAGACCCACTTACACCCAATGGGTTTTACCCCTTCAGGTGGATCAACCAAAGTCCATACTTGGTTGGTGTACATGGACTCCATTTCGGATCTCATGGCCTCTAGCCATTTATCGGAATCTGGTCTCATCACAGCTTCCTGATAGGTGGTAGGCTCATCCTCTATGAGCATAACGTCATCATGGTCAGACAAGAGAAATGAATATCTCTCAGGCTGACGACGTACCCTATCAGACCTGCGAAGAGGTATGTCTACTTGAACCGGTTGTTGTTCCTCAACTCCTTGTGGAACATCATCCACAACACTTTGTGGTTCCAGTTCAATTTCCATCGAGGCATCAGTGCTATTGTTCGCATCTTGAACTTCTTCAAGATCGAACGCGCTCCCACTAGTCTTTCTAGAAACAAAGTCCCTTTCTAGAAAGACCCCAGTCTTTGCCACAACTATCTTGTGCTGACTGGGAATGTAGAAGTAATATCCCTTAGTTTCCTTGGGATATCCAATGAAATAGCACTTGTCGGATTTGGGTCCTAATTTGTCTGAGACTTGACGTCGTACGTAAGCCTCACAACCCCAAATCCTCATGAAAGACACCTGGGCATCTCTCCCAGTCCATATCCTATATGGTGTCTTTATCACGGCCTTTGATGGAACTCGGTTGAGTATGAAAGCTGCCGTGTCTAGAGCATATCCCCATAGATATGTCGGAAGATCTGTGTGACTCATCATAGATCGTACCATATCTAATAAGGTACGATTCCTCCTTTCGGATACACCATTCCACTATGGTGTTCCAGGAGGAGTGAGTTGAGATAAAATCCCACACTCAGCTAAGTAGTCACGGAACTCATGGCTTAAGTATTCACCACCTCGATCTGATCGAAGTATTTTAATACTCTTGCCAAGCTGGTTCTGTACTTCATTCTTGAATTCTTTGAACTTTTCAAAGGATTCGGACTTATGTGTCACCAAGTACACATATCCATATCTACGAAGTCATCAGTAAATGTGATGAAGTATCTATAACCGCCTCTAGCAGCGACATTGAAAGGGCCACATACATCACTATGTATGAGTCCTAACAAATCAGTCGCTCTCTCGCTGTGCCCACTAAAGGGAGTCTTGGTCATCTTGCCTCGTAGGCATGACTCGCATATCTCATATGATTCAAAATCAAATGAGTCCAACAAACCATCCTTATGGAGCTGGGATAAGCGCTTGTCATTTATATGACCTAAGCGACAGTGCCAGAGATAAGTTTGGTTCATGTCATTTGACTTGAACCTCTTGGTATTAATGTTATAGATAGGGATCTCAAGGTCTAGAATATAGAGTCCGTTTATTAGTGGTGCACTACAATAGAACATATCTTTTAAATAAACAGAACAACATTTGTCTTTTATTATAAAAGAGTATCCTTTCTTGTCTAAACAAGAAACTGAAACTATGTTCTTAGTAAGAGCAGACACATAACAACAATCATCTAAATCTAGTACAAGCCAGAGGGCAGAGATAGCTGATAAGAGCAACCCGTGCTCCATTGCCTATTCGTAGGTCCACCTCGCCCTTTGCCAATGCTCTGCTATTTCTCAGCGCCTGCACATCAGTACAAATGTGAGAAGCACATCCAGTATCTAATACCCATGATGTAGAAATAGATAGATTGACTTCTATAACATATATACCTGAAGTGGAAGTCTCACTTCGCTTCTTCTTAAGATCCTCCAAGTATACCTTGCAGTTCCTCTTCCAGTGCCCTGTCTGACTGCAGTGGAAGCAGGTAGCATCCTTGGCGACCCCTCCTTTAGGCTTTAGTGTCTTGCCTTTGCCCTTGGTTGGGGACTTTCCCTTACCTTTGGGCTTGCCCTTGCCCTTGTGCTTCTGGACCATCAGAATGGGCTTAACCTTCTTAAGGTTAATCTCAGCAGTTCGTAACATACTAAGTAGCTCGGGCAGTGGCTTGTCAATCTCGTTCATGTTATAGTTGAGAACGAATTGACTATAGCTATCCGGCAAGGACTGCAAGATCAAGTCAGTGGCCAGCTCTTGGCCAAGTGGGAACCCCAGTCTTTGTAGGTTCTCTATGTACCCAATCATCTTGAGTACATAAGGACCTACAGGAGCCCCGTCTGACATCTTGCACTGAAACAGTGCCTTCGAGATCTCAAATCTCTCATGCCTCGCTTGTCCCTGATATAGTTGGCGAAGATGCTCAACCATATCAAAAGCGCCCATCAACTCATGTTGCTTCTGAAGCTCTGAGTTCATGGTCGCGAGCATTAATAGGACACATCTAATGCGTCGTCTTGATGCTTCTTGTAAGCATCTTTGTCGGCTCGCGGGGCATTGGCAGGAGGAGCCTCCGGAATGGGCTACTCCAGAACGTACAGCATACGCTCCTGGGTGAGAACTATTCTCAAGTTCCTGTACCAGTTCAGGAAATTCGCTCCGTTGAGCTTGTCCTTCTCAAGGACAGATCGCAGTGAAAAGGAATTCGTGTTCGACGTCATGGTTATCTACAACAGAAAATTTACAGAAATAAATATCATATTCTTTAAAACATTTAATTAGGCCTTTAATTAAATGATTCTCCCACTGAATACTATAATTCTTGTGGGACAAGATCCACATCATACTAACCCTTGAGTTAGCTTTGGCTAATACGCCCAAGGCTTAGTATGATCGGTAGGTAACGATTACCAATTACATCTCTATGCAACTCTTGTTTATAGAATAAAATCCTCATTTATATTAAAACTCGAGTTAGCTTTGGCTAATACGCCCGAGAGTTAATATAGATGTGATTTTGACCTATCTTTCCAACTATTGGAAGAATGCCTATAGTTGACTCGATCCAACCGAGTAACTATGAATACTCAATCTAATTGAGTTTGTATTCACCCATGCGTTGATAGGCGGGACCAAGATTGTCCCTCCGTACCCTACCAAGATAATATGTATTGCTCTGCTTTGGCAGATTCAACAATACATGTGATCGAGGTAGTGATAGGTATCACGGCACGGTTAGGCATTTTAGAGTTGGTTCGATCTAGATCTAATCTAATCGAGAAGGATGCATCTTGTGCACGACTTAGATCTAATCTAATCGCAAGGGTGCATCATGTGCACGACTTAGATCTAATCTAATCGTTAAGGCACTAATTAATTAATTAATTATTAAACATGCATCAAATACATAACAATTAATTAATTAATCTATTTGTGATTTAGTCATGGCCCTACTACGATCTTCTCAAGCCAATGAGAAGATCGAATGGTCAACCTAGGGTCAACAGCTTCTCCAAGCTCCTCCCTTTGACCACCTTGCGTTGCTCGTGCCCGCCTCGGAACTCCGTCTCGTGTGGACCCTCCACCGCTCCAATTTGTACATTACAATTTGAAACTCGAGTTACATTCGAGTCTAAATCTAATTTACAACCAGAATATAAGAGAGAGGCACGACTCGCAGGTCGCGAAAATAAAATAAAATTACAAGCACGCACATCACATAACGGCACGCAGGCCGTATTATGAATTACAACACATTGTCCAATCAAATTGGGTCTTTGGGCCATGACTATCACAAATTTAATATATAATTCAAAATTATATATTTCCATAATTTTTTATAATTTTTAAAATTAATTTTTAAAATTTTTACGAGTAAAATCTCCCGGCGGTCCCGTTTAGCGGTTTCGGGCGCAATCGCGGAACGGATCCCCTTGCGGGGCCCAGGGAAAGCGCCCCTACCCGCGATCTACCCATCGCGAGGGTTCCTTTGCGATCCAACAGCGCCTAAACCCGCTGTCCCAAAACAATTTGGGCCGAGACATTGCCGTTTCGGAAAAATCTTCCCGGCGGGTTCGTTTTTAGCGATTTCGGGTGCAATCGCGGAGCAAATCCCCTTGCGGGGTTAGGGGCAGTACCCCTACCCACGATCTAACCATCGTGAGTTGCTCGTTTGCGATCTAATGGCACCCGACCCCGCTGTCCCAAACGAATTTGGGACAAAACGAAGCCGTTTACAAGAAAACTTTCCGGTAGCTGAAGCCTACAAGTGCCGAGACACATGTGCTTCGCTTCTATGGAAAAATTACTCATAAAAACTCTAAAAACTTAATTTTTACAGAAAATCACAGAAGGTATATTTTTCATAAAAATACAAACGAACTCGTACAAGTCTTTGCACGTGGCTCTGATACCACTGTTGGGTTCTTCGGGCCGCGAAAACCGCTTTTTCGCGTCGCGGAAACCCCGAGTCACCCAAAGCCGTAGATCCGTGCAAAGATTCGTAAACAAAAACTTTTCGAAAAACCTTTTCTTGTACGAGTTTGTAAAACTTTAGATCTACACTAAAGTTAAGATTATACCTTTGATGCGCGCCCCACGCGAATCCCGCTCGTCCAAATGATGCCGGATCTCAAGACCGTCAAGTGTCGGTCCTCTAGAAGTATCCACACGGACACACTAGATGGAGGTGACCAAAAACCAAGGTGTGCTAGCACCTATGTGGTTCGGCCAAGGAAGGAGGAGAGGGAGAGGGAGAGCTTGAGAGGAAGAAGGAGGAAGAAAAACCACACTTGAATGAAAATGAATTCACTCCAATTCACAAAGTGGCCGGCCACTTTTCTTCTCTAGTGTAACTCCCCATTAAATGCAATTAATGTGAAGTTAATAAGAAAATGGCTTTGTAACTTCCATAAGGTGGCATCCATGATGATGTGGAATATCATCATTGGTCCACCTAATGCCAACTCACCAATGAGGTGGCAAAAGGTCAAGTCAAAATTGACCTTTGGTCTTCCTTCTCTAGTCAAGTCAACCTTGACTCAATCTCTACCATGGTTGATCTAATCAAACCATTTGATTCGAGCCAACTTAATATAATGAATCTAATTCATTAAATTAAATTGATTTAATAAGTCATAATCTAAATTAGACTCATTAAATACATGAATCAACTTGAGTCGAACTCAAGTTAACCCAATTAGGATTACTCTTAATCCAATTTGATTCATCAAATGAATCTAATCCTCTTGGTTCATCATATGAACCTAATCTCCATCTAATTGTCCTAAGTGTGTGACCCTATAGGTTCTTGTAACGTTGGCAATGCCCTAAACTCATTTAGGAGCATAAGTAATGAGCGGTATCTAGCAACACATCATTACTACCCAAGTTACAAGAATGTCGAGATCCGACATCACCTTGTGACTACCAATTGTGACTACTCACAAAATAATGACAAGTGTCCTTCTATCCTAGGCATCTAGATTGATCAATATGAGGCATAGACCGTGTCATCCTCTAATCAATCTAAATCTTGAACTCCAAGTAGACTCACTCGATCAAATGAGCTCAACATCTAATGTAGACTCATTTGGGCATGGTCATGCACTTAGTGGTCTCACTCTATCAAGAATACCGATGTCGCTCCCGTCATATGGGAGGGATAGATCCCATCTACATCACTCACATCCCTCTATATAATTCGTTATATACCCAGTAATCGCCTTTATAGTCCACCCAGTTACGGGTGGCGTTTGACGAAACCAAAGTACATAACTCCTTTTGTAGGGATCCATGGTGACTTCAGGTCTAAGGACTAATAGTCATACTAATAGTCACATGAGAAAGTATATGACACTCATATAACAATCCATGATACTTTCTCATGGCAGGTCATTCAGTATACATTCTCTAATGCATACCCATGTGTCAGCTTGATATCTCTATATCCATGACTTGTGAGATCAAGTCATCGAGCTGACCTACATGCTAGTCTTATTGTATTAATATTGTCCCAGAATGCTAATACTCGACTAGGAATGATTTAGAGTAGTGTTCCCTATATCATTTCACTATCGATTCAACTAATCGATTGATATAGGTATGAACCTTCTACTCAAGGACGCTATTATACTTAGTCTATTTGGCACTAATATAAATAAGTATAATAACCAAACAAATGCCTTTATTAATATACAAGAATATGATATACATGAGTCCATACAATCATCAAATGATTGGCTCTAGGGCTCTAACTAACAGAGACCTTGAGAGAAGAAGATGGAGTTACAAAACAAAATTGAAACGCCACAATAATCACAAGTGGTCGGCCACTTTCAAGAAAAGGTTTATATACTCCATCGAATTTCAGGAGTCAAAAACTCTTGATATCCCTCATGAGGTGGCACACACATGTGCTAGCCTTTATGATGTGTCACATCACCATTAGCCACTTAATGCCAACTCACCAATGAGGTGGCAAATGGTCAAGTCAAACTTGACCCTTCATCTTCCTCTCAAGTCAAGTCAAACTTGACCACTTCTCTCCCTTGGTTGATCTAATCTAACTATTGGTTCAAGTCAATTTTAATTTAATGAATCTCTATTCATTGAATTAAATTAATTAAATGAGTCTAAGTCCAAATTAGACTCACTTAACACATGAACCAAATTGAGTCCAACTCAATTAGCTCAATTTGGATTACTCTTAATCCAATTTGGTTCATCACATGAACCTAATCCTTTAGGTGCATCAAATGAACCTAATCTCCATCTAATTTCCCTTTGTGTGTGACCCTATAGGTTCTTATAACGTTGGCAATGCTCCTAAATACATTTAGAAGCATAAGTAATGAGCAGTATCTAGCAACACATCATTACTACCCAAGTTATAAGAATGTTGCGATCAAACATCATCTTGTGACTACTAATTGTAACCCCTCACAATATATGACAAGTGTCCTTCTATCCTTGACATCTAGATTGATCAATATGAGGCATAGACTGTGTCATCCTCTAATCAATCTAAATATTGAATCCCAAGTAGACTCACTTAATCAAATGAGCTCAACATCTCATATTGACTCATTTGGGCATGGCCATGCACTTAGTGGTCTCACTCTATCAAGAATATCGATGTCACTCCCGTCATATAGGAGGGATAGATCCCATCTACATCACTCACATCCCTCCGCATAATTTGTTACATACCCAGTAATCGCCTTTATAGTCCACCCAGCTACGGGTGACGTTTGACGAAGCCAAAGTACGTAACTCCTTATGTAGGGATCCATGGTGACTTTAGGTCCAAGGACTAATAGTCATACTAATAGCCACATGAGAAAGTATATGACACTCATATAACAATCCATGATACTTTCTCATACTGAGTCATTCGGTATACATTCTCCAATGTATACCCATGTGTCAACTTGATATCTCTATATCCATGACTTGTGAAATCAAGTTATTGAGTTAACCTATATGCTAGTCTCGTCGCATTAACATTGTCCCTGAATGTTAATACTCGACTAGGAATGATTAAGAGTAGTGTTCCCTATATCATCTCACTATCGATTCAACCAATCGATTGATATAGGTAAGAACCTTCTACTCAAGGACGCTATTATACTTAGTTATTTGGCACCAATACAAGTATAATAATCAAAAACAAATGTCTTTATTTATATACAAGAATATGATACAATGAGTCCATACAACAATCATCAAATGATTGGCTCTAGGGTTCTAACTAACAATCTCCCTCTAGCACTAGTGTCAATCAGTGTAGGCTCTAAGGCCTAATGACCTAGTGTGACCATCATGCTTTCTCTGTGCCAAAGCCTTGGTCAAGGGATCTGCGATGTTAGCCTCTGTGGGTACTCTGCAAATCTTCACATCTCCTCTCTCGATAATCTCTCGAATGAGATGGAAGCGTCGTAGTAAGTGTTTGGTCCGTTGGTGTGAGTGAGGTTCCTTAGCCTGTGCTATTGCTCCATTATTGTCACAATAGAGCTCTATGGGATCAGCTATGCTAGGAACCACCCCAAGTTTAGTAATGAACTTGTGGATCCAAACTGCCTCCTTTGCTGCTTTTGATGCAGCAATATACTCGGCCTCTGTTGTAGAATCAGCAACTGTGTCCTGCTTCGAACTCTTCCAGCTCACAGCACCACCATTTATGCAAAACACGAACCCTAACTGCAATCAATAATCATCCTAGTCAGTCTGGAAGCTGGCATCATTGTAACCCTTTACAGCAAGCTCATCATCGCCTCCATATATCAAGAAATATTCTTTAGTCCTTCTTAATTACTTAAGAATATTCTTGACTGCTATCCAGTGACTTTCACCTGGATCTGACTAATATCTGCTCGTCATGCTCAAAGCATACGAGACATCAGGACGAGTACATAGCATGGCGTACATGATAGATCCTATAGCTGAGGCATAAGGGATCTGATCCATGCGATCTCTCTCCTCTCTAGAAGAGGGACCTTGAGTCTTCGAAAGACTCACGCCATGTGACATCGGCAGAAATCCCTTCTTGGAGTTCTGCATGGCAAACTGAAGGAGTACCTTGTCAATATATGTACTCTGACTTAGGCCAAGCAACCTCTTAGATCTATCTCTATAGATCTGTATGCCTAGAATGTGGGATGCTTCACCTAAGGCCTTCATTGAGAAACAAGTCCCTTGCCAAGTCTTGACAGACTGCAGCAAAAGGATGTCTTTCCCAATGAGTAGTATGTCATCCACATACAATATAAGGAAGACAACTGTATTTCCTACAACCTTCTTGTAGACACAAGGTTCGTCTTCATTCTTGATGAAACCAAACTGTTTGATTGCATCATCAAATCGAAGATTCCAGCTCCGAGAAGCTTGCTTTAGTCCATAAATGGACCTATGCAGCTTGCATACTCTGCTAGTATGCTGTGGATCTACAAAACCCTCAGGTTGTGTCATGTACACATCCTCAAACAGGTTTCCGTTCAGAAATGCGGTTTTGACATCCATCTTCCAGATCTCATAATCGTGGTACGCTGTAATAGCAAGCATGATCCGAATGGACTTAAACATCGCTACTGGAGAAAAGGTTTCATCATAGTTAATACCATGAATTTGCTTGAAACCTTTAGCTACCAAGCAACCTTTATAGATAAGTCCATCCATGTCAGTCTTTCTCTTAAAGACCCACTTACGCCCAATAGGTTTTACCCCTTCAGGTGCATCAACCAAAGTCCATACTTGGTTAGTGTACATGGATTCCATCTCGGATCTCATGGCCTCTAGCCATTTCTCAAAATCTGGTCTCATCACAGCTTCCTGATAGGAGGTAGGCTCATCCTCAATGAGCACAACGTCATCATGGTCAGACAAGAGAAATGAGTATCTCTCAGGCTGACGGCGTACCCTATCAGATCTGCGAAGAGGTAGGTCTACTTGAACTGGTTGTGGTTCCTCAACTCCTTGTGGAACAACATCATCCACAACACTTTGTTGTTCTAGTTCAACTTCCATCGAGGCTTCAGTGCTATGGTCCATATCTTGAATTTCTTCAAGATCGAACGTACTCTCACTAGTCTTTCTAGAAACAAAGTCCCTTTCTAGAAATACCCCAGTCTTAGCCACAACTACCTTGTGTTGACTGGGAATGTAGAAGTAATATTCATTCATTTCCTTAGGATATCCAATGAAATAGCACTTGTTGGATTTGGGTCCTAGTTTGTCTGAGACTTAACGTCGAACGTAAGCCTCACAACCTCAAATCCTCATAAAAGACACCTGGGCATCTCTCCCAGTCTATATCCTATATGGTGTCTTTATTAGAGCCTTAGATGGAACTCGGTTGAGAATGAAGGTTGTTGTGTCTAGAGCATAGCCCCAAAGATACATAGGAAGATCTGTGTGACTCATCATAGATCATACCATATCTAATAAGGTACGATTCCTCCTTTCAGATACACCATTCCACTGTGGTGCTCCAGGAGGAGTGAATTGAGATAGAATCCCACACTCAGCTAGATAGTCACGAAACTCATGGCTAAGGTATTCACCACCTCGATCTGATCGAAGTATCTTAATACTTTTGCCAAGCTGGTTTTGTACTTCATTCTTGAATTCTTTGAACTTTTCAAAGGATTCTGACTTATGTGTCATCAGGTACACATAACCATATCTACTGAAGTCATCAGTAAATGTAATGAAGTACCTATAACCACCTCTAGCAGTGACATTGAAAGGGCCACATACATCACTATGTATAAGACCTAACAAGTCAGTCGCTCTCTCACTGTGTCCACTAAAGGGAGTCTTGGTCATCTTGCCTAGAAGGCATGACTCGCATGTCTCATATGATTCAAAATCAAATGAGTCTAGTAAACCATCTTTATGGAGCTCGGATAAGCGTTTGTCATTTATATGACCTAAGCGACAGTGCCAGAGATAGGTTTGGTTCATGTCATTTGACTTGAACCTCTTGGTACTAATGTTATATATAGGGTTCTCAAAGTCTAGAATATAGAGTCCGTTTATCAGAGGTGCACTATAATATAACATTTCATTTAAATAAAATGAACAACATTTGTTCTTTATAATAAATGAAAAACCTTTCTTGTCCAAACAAGAAACTGAAATTATGTTCTTAGTCAAGGCAGGTACATAACAACATTCATCTAATTCTATTACAAGCCCAGAGGGTAGAGATAGATAGTAAGTTCCTACAGCAACAGCAGCAACCCGTGCTCCATTGCCTACTCGTAGGTCTATCTCGCCCTTCGTCAATGCTCTGCTATTTCTCAACGTTTGTGCATTAGTACAAATGTGAGAAGCAGATCCGGTATCTAATACCCATGATGAAGAAATAGAGAGGTTGACTTCTATAGCATGTATACCTGAAGTAGAAATCTTATTTCTCTTCTTCTTAAGATCTTCCAGGTATCCTGTGCAGTTCCTCTTCCAGTGCCCTGCTTGTCCTTGATATAGTTGACGAAGATGTTCAACCATATTATAAACACCCATCAACTCATGTTACTTCTGAAGCTCAGAGTTCATGGTCGCGAGCATCAGACATGACACATCTAATCCGTCATCTTGATGCTTCTTGTAAGCATCTTGATTAGCTCGCATGGCAGTGGCAGGAGGTGCCTCGGGAATGGGCTGCTCCAGGACGTACAGTTTTCTTTCTTGAGTGAGAACTATTCTCATATTTCTGTACCAGTCTAGGAAATTAGCTCCGTTGAGCTTGTCCTTCTCAAGGACAGAACGTAGGGAGAAAGAGTTCGTATTTGACGTCATGGTTATCTACAATAGAAAAATACAGAAAAATAAATAAATATCATATTCTATTAATCATTTAATTAGGCCTTTTAATTAAATGATGCTCCAACTAAATTCTATAATTCATGTGGGACAAGATCCACATCATACTACGCCTTGAGTTAGCTTTGGCTAAATCGCCCAAGACTTAGTATGATCGGTAGGTAACTAATTACCAATTATATCTCTATGCAACTCTTGTTTATAGGATCAAGATCCGCATTTATATTAAAACTCGAGTTAGCTTTGGCTAATACGCCCAAGAGTTAATATAAATGTGATTTTGACCTATCTACCAGCAATTGGAAAATGCCTATAGTTAAACTCGATCCAATTGAGTTAACTAGTTACTCAATCTAATTGAGTTGTACTCACCCATACGTTGATAGGCGGGACCAAGATTGTCCCTCCGCACCCTACCAAGATAGTATGCGTTGCTCTGCTTTAGTAGATTCAACAACAACATGCGATCGAGGTAGTGATGGGTATCACGACATGGTAGGCATTTCGAGTTGACGCGATTGAGATCTAATCTAATCGACGAGGTGTATCATATACGCGATTTAGATCTAATCTAATCGTTAGGGTGCATCATGTACGTGATTTAGATCTAATCTAATCGTCAAGGTACTAATTAATTACTATTCTAGCGTGCATCACATATACACACACACAAGCAATTAATTAAATATTTTGTGATTAGTCATGGCCCTACTACAATCTTCTCAAGCCAATGAGAAGATCGGATGGTCAACATAAGGTCAACAACTTCTCAAGCTCCTTCCTTTGACCACCTTGTGTTGCTCGCGCCCTCCTCATAACTCCGTCTCGAGTGGACCTTTCACCGCTCCATTTTTGTACATTACAAAGGTGAAACTCGAGTTACATTCGAGTCTAAACTATTTACAATAGGAATATAAAAATAGGAAAGGCACGACGCGCAGGTCGCGTATCATATACAACACGCACATCACAGAAAATGGCACACAGGCCATAATATGAATTACAACACAAATTTCCAATCTAATTGGGTCTTTTGGGCCATGACCATCACAAAATAATACATAATTCTAAATTATGTAATTTTTATAAATTTCTATAATTTTTCTTACAATTTTTATGAGTAAAAATTCCCAGCGGTCCCGTTTAGCGATTTTCAAGCGCAATCGTGGAACGAATCCCCTTGCGGGGTCAGGGGCAGCACCCCTACCCGCGATATAACCATCGCGAGTGTTCCTTAGTGATCCTACAGCGCCTTAGCCCACTGTCCCAAAATTATTTGGGGCGAAACCTTGCCGTTTCGGAAAGATCTTCTCGGTAGTCGAAGCCTACAAGTGTCTAAACACTTGTGCTTCGCTTCTACAAGAAAAATACCCATAAAAACTAAAAAATACATAAATTCACAGAAAGTTACAGATCTGTAATTTTCATAAAAATACAAATTAAAACATGAATATGCTTCGCACGTGGCTCTGATACCACTGTTGGGTTTTTAGGGTCGCAAAAATCACTTTTTGCGTTGCGGAAACCCCGAAATCCCCATGCCACGGATCCGTGCGAAGAAATAAAATTTCATATACATGTTTCCTAAGCCTAGATCTACTTTAGATCTATAAGATAAAGAGGTTTACCCTTGATGTGAAGCCCTTCGCGTAATCACGCTCGTCCAAGGTTCGCCGGATCTCGAGAGTATCAAAGTAGGTACTCCTCTATGTGTATCCACACAAGCAAGAGATGGAGAGAAACCTTAGAGTGTGCTAGCACTCATGCAAGTTCTCGGCAATGGAGAGGAGAGGGAGAGAAGAAACCTTGAGAGAAGAAGATGGAGTTACAAAACAAAATTGAAACTCCACAATAATCACAAGTGGTCGGCCACTTTCAAGAAAAGGTTTATATACCCCATGGAATTTCAAGAGTCAAAAACTCTTGATATCCCTCATGAGGTGGCACACACATGTGCTAGCCTTGATGATGTGGTACATCACCATTAGCCACTTAATGCCAACTCACCAATGAGGTGGCAAATGGTCAAGTCAAACTTGACCCTTCATCTTCTTCTCAATTCAAGTCAAACTTGACCACTTCTCTCTCTTGGTTGATCTAATCTAACCATTGGTTCAAGTTAATTTTAATTTAATGAATCTATATTCATTGAATTAAATTAATTAAATGAGTCTAAGTCCAAATTAGACTCATTTAACACATGAACCAAATTGAGTCCAACTCAATTAGCTCAATTTGGATTACTCTTAATCCAATTTGGTTCATCATATGAACCTAATCCTTTAGGTGCATCAAATGAACCTAATATCCATCTAATTGCCCTTTGTGTGTGACCCTATAGGTTCTTATAACGTTGGCAATGCTCCTAAACACATTTAGAAGCATAAGTAATGAGCGATATCTAGCAACACATCATTACTACCCAAGTTATAAGAATGTTGAGATCCAACATCACCTTGTGACTACTAATTGTGACCCCTCACAATATATGACAAGTGTCCTTCTATCCTTGACATCTAGATTGATCAATATGAGGTATAGACCGTGTCATCCTCTAATCAATTTAAATCTTGAATCCCAAGTAGACTCACTCAATCAAATGAGCTCAACATCTCATATTGACTCATTTGGGCATAGCCATGCACTTAGTGGTCTCACTCTATCAAGAATATCGATGTCACTCTCGTCATATAGGAGGGATAGATCTCATCTACATCACTCACATCCCTCCGCATAATTTGTTACATACCCAGTAATCGCCTTTATAGTCCACCAGTTACGGGTGACGTTTGACAAAACCAAAGTACATAACTCCTTATGTAGGGATCCATGGTGACTTCAGGTCCAAGGACTAGTAGTCATACTAATAGCCACATGAGAAAGTATATGACACTAATATAACGATCCATGATACTTTCTCATGGCGGGTCATTCAGTATACATTCTCCAATGCATACCCATGTGTCAACTTGATATCTCTATATCCATGACTTGTGAGATCAAGTCATCGAGTTGACCTACATTCTAGTCTTATTGCATTAACATTGTCCCTGAATGTTAATGCTCGACTAGGAATGATTAAGAGTAGTGTTCCCTATATCATCTCACTATCGATTCAACCAATCGATTGATATAGGTGAGAACCTTCTACTCAAGGACGCTATTATACTTTGTTATTTGGCACCAATACAAGTAAGTATAATAACCAAAAACAAATGCCTTTATTTATATACAAGAATATGATACAATGAATCCATACAACATTCATCAAATGATTGGCTCTAGGGCTCTAACTAACAATAAGAGGCTACGATAGCGACCGAGAGGAGGAATTAGTTTTGGTCTCCCGATGAACTTGAGCTTCCCGTGTTCGCCCTGAACACCCAACTCGAGTTCATCAATAATAACGCATACCACTAAAGAGTTATTATTGAACTACCATACCAATCCCATATTACTATATGGGCTCCTTCTTTTCATGAGTGTGTTAATCTCCCTCTGTTTAAGATATCGAAATGTCCACTAATTAATGAGTTACTGACAACTCACTTAATTAATATCTAACTCCAAGAGTAGTACCACTCAACCTTATTGTCTTGTCGGACTAAGTCCACCTGCAGGGTTTACATGACAATCCTTATGAGCTCCTCTTGGGGACATCATCAACCTAGATAGCTAGGACACAGTTTCCTTCTATAATCAACAATACACACTATAAATAATATTATTTCCCAACATATTGTGTCTCTTGATTTATCGAACTAAATCTCACCCACTGATAAATTAAAGAAATAAATACTAAATATATGCACTTATTATTATATCAGGATTAAGAGCACACACTTCCATAATAACAAAGGTTTTGTTCTTGTATGTAGTCAGTATTAAAAGAAACTACCTTAAATGGTCCTACTCAATACACTTAGAGTGTACTAGTGTAATTTTATAGTCAAGATAAACTAATATCAAATTATACTACGACTATTCCAATGGTTTGTTCCTATCCATCTTAGTCGTGAGCTACTATTTATAATTTATAAGGAACTGATAACATGATCTTCTGTGTGTGACACCACACACCATGTTATTTACAATATAAATTAATTGAATAACTACACTTAGCATATAAATGTAGACATTTGACCAATGTGATTCTTTATTTCAAAATAAATGTTTACAAAAAGCTAGGCTTTTAGTATACACTCTAACAATCTCCTACTTATACTAAAAGACTATGCTGCCATATACCCTACCATACATCTGATTCCCAACCCTTCAACATGCCCATCAAAAGCTCTTGCCTTAAGGGCCTTAATGAAAGGATCTCCCAGGTTATCATATGATGCAATCTAGGCGGCAACAACCTCTCCTTGTTATACGATGTCTCATATTGGGTGGTACTTGCACTCTATGTGTTTACTTTCCTTATGGGCTCGTGGTTCCTTCGAGTTTGCTACTGCACCACTTATTATCACAATACACTATAATAATTTTTAGGCAAACCAGGAATCACATCTAAGTTCATCATGAAGTTTCTGAGCCATATAACTTCTATGGTTGCCTCAGAGGCTGCCACATACTCAGCTTCCATGGTGGAGTCCAAAAAGCATCTATTCTTAACACTCCTCCATTGTTATGGCTTCACCTCCTAAAGTAAAACACAAAACCCTGAGATTGACTTACTATTGTCCTTTTCAGATTGGAAGTCGGAATCTGTGTAATCCACAGGGAGAAAATCACTGCCTTGTAAGCTAGCATATAATCTCTAGTCCCTCTAAGGTACTTTAATATATGCTTTACTGCAGTCCAGTGCCCCGGTCCTGAGTTACTTTGATATCTGCTAACCATTCCCATAACAAAACAGATATCTGGTCTCGTTCTCAGCATAGCATACATTAGGCTTCCTACAGCTGAAGTATAAGGAACTGTCTTCATTTCTTCTATCTGTTTTGATGTCTTCGGAGACATCTCTTTAGATAAAGATACTCCATGCCCAAAAGGTAGAAAAACCTTTCATGGAGTCTTGCATGCTAAAACGAGCTAGGATAGTTTCGATATATGAAGCCCGGGATAAGCACAACATTCTTTTATTGTGATCCCTTATTACTTTGATCCCGAGAATATGTGCGCATTCTCCCAAGTCCTTCATATTGAATTGCTTACACAACCATACCTTTACTTCCGACAACACTTTGATATTGTTTCTAACTAACAAAAAAGTCATCTACGTATAGTACAAGAAATACCACCACGTTTCCATCACACTTCTTATATATACAAGACTCATCCGAACACTGAATAAATCCATAGGTCTAGATTACTTCATTAAACCGGATGTTCCAAGACCTTGAAGCTTTGTTTCAGTCCATAAATAGACTGAATGAGCTTATATACTAGATGTTCTTTGCCCTTTGCAATGAACCCCTTTGGTTGCTTCATATGGATGCTTTCTTCAAGACTTCCATTAAGGAAAGCTGTCTTGACATCCACTTGTCAAATCTCATAATCCATATGAGTAGCAAAAGATAAAAGAATCTGGATAGACTTAAGCATAGCTACCAGGGAAAAGGCTTCCTCATAATTGATATCCTTTTTCAACAAGCCTTGCTTTAGAAGTTTCCACCTTCCCGTCTATCCCTCTTTTTCTATTGTAAACCTATTTACACCTAATGGCTTTTGTTGGGACCTTTATGCCCGCTAAAGGGGGTGAATAGCGGTTCGTCGTGTGCTTATGTCGTTTGCTTCGTCTTGATGGTTTATAGCGGAATACAACTCGAAGACAAACTATACAATGCTAACACCTAGAGTTTACTTGGTATACACCTCAAGAAGAGGTGACTAATCCAAGGATCCACACACTCGAGCACTCTCCACTAGTAAACAAATCCTTCTCGGTCGTAGCCGGCGGCGGAGAAGCCTCGTACAAACACACACAACACTACAACACTCACACAAGAGGAAGATACAAAAATACAACTGAAATACACTCTTCTTCTTGCTTACTTGTGTTGGGTTTTTCAGGCCGCGAAAATCGCTTTTCGCGTCACGGAAACCCCGAAATCCCCAGCCACGGATCTGTGCGAAGTAAAAACTTTTGAAAACAAAATTATGAGTACAAGTTTACTAACCTATAATTCTACACTAGAACTATATGTTAAGAGTTTTACACTTGATGCGTGCCTTTCGCGAATCCCGCTCGTCCAAGGTGCCAGATCTCAAGTTGTCAAGGTAGACAACTCTCTATGCGTATCCACACGAACACAAGAAGGAGATCACCAAACTAAAGTGTGCTAGCACCTTAGTAGGGTTCGGCAAGATGAGGAGAGGAAGAGCAAGAAGAGAGAGCTCTAGGAGAAAGAAGATGAGAGTTACTTCACAAATGAAAAACTCACACATGCAATTGATGTGGCCGGCCACATTAAGAGGAGTTGTAACCTCCATGGAATACCAAGAGCCACAACTCTTGGTAACTCCCATGAGGTGGCATCCCACTTAAGCACCCATGATGATGTGGAGCATCATCATTGGCCCACTCAATGCCAACTCACCAATGAGGTGGCATAAAGTCAAGTCAAACTTGACTCTTCATCTTCCTCCCAAGTCAAGTCAAACTTGACTTAATCTCTCTCATGGTTGATCTAATCCAACAATTTAATTCAAGCCAATTTAATATATAATGAATCTAATTCATTTAATTAAATTGATTCAATGAGTCATAATCTAAATTAGACTCATTGAACACATGAATCAACTTGAGTCCAACTCAATTAGCCCAATTAGGATTACTCTTAATCCAATTTGATTCATCACATGAATCTAATCCTCTTGGTTCATCATATGAACCTAATCTCCATCTAATTGTCCTTAGTGTGTGACCCTATAGGTTCTTGTAACGTTGGCAATGCCCCTAAACCCATTTAGGAGCATAAGTAATGAGCGGTATCTAGCAACACATCATTACTACCCAAGTTACAAGAATGTTGAGATCCAACATCACCTTGTGACTACTAATTGTGACTCCTCACAATATATGACAAGTGTCCTTCAATCCTAGACATCTAGATTGATCAATCTGAGGCATAGACCGTGGCATCCTCTAACCAATCAAAATCTTGAACTCCAAGTAGACTCACTAAATCAAATGAGCTCAATATCTCATATTGACTCATTTGAACATGGCCATGCACTTCGTGGTCTCACTCTATCACGAATATCGATGTCTCTCCCATCATATAGGAGCGATAGATCCCATCTACATCACTCACATCCCTCCGCATAATTTGTTACATACCCAGTAATCGCCTTTATAGTCCACCCAGTTACGGGTGACGTTTGACAAAACCAAAGTACATAACTCCTTATGTAGGGATCCATGGTGACTTCAGGTCCAAGGACTAGTAGTCATACTAATAGCCACATGAGAAAGTATATGACACTAATATAACGATCCATGATACTTTCTCATGGCGGGTCATTCAGTATACATTCTCCAATGCATACCCATGTGTCAACTTGATATCTCTATATCCATGACTTGTGAGATCAAGTCATCGAGTTGACCTACATTCTAGTCTTATTGCATTAACATTGTCCCTGAATGTTAATACTCGACTAGGAATGATTAAGAGTAGTGTTCCCTATATCATCTCACTATCGGTTCAACTAACCGATTGATATAGGTGAGAACCTTCTACTCAAAGACGCTATTATACTTAGTTTATTTAGCACCAATACAAGTAAGTATAATAACCAAAATAAATGCCTTTATTTATATATAAGAATATGATACAATAAGTCCATAATACAATCATCAAATGATTGGCTCTAGGACTCTAACTAACAATCTCCCACTAGCACTAGTGTCAATCAGTGTAGGCTCTAAGCCCCAATGACCTAGTGTGACCATCATGCTTCCTCTGTGCCAAAGCCTTGGTCAAGGGATCTGTGATGTTAGCCTCTGTAGGTACTCTGCATATCTTCACATCTCCTCTCTCGATAATCTCTCGAATGAGATGGAAGCGCCGTAGTATGTGTTTGGTCCGCTGGTGTGAGCGAGGTTCCTTCGCATGTGCTATAGCTCCATTGTTGTCACAATAGAGCTAAATAGGGTCAGCGATACTGGGAACCACCCCAAGTTCAGTGATGAACTTGCGGATCCAAACTGCCTCCTTTGCTGCCTCCGATGTAGCAATGTACTCGGCCTCTGTCGTAGAATCAGCTACTGTGTCCTGCTTCGAACTCTTCCAGCTCACAGCACCACCATTAATGCAAAATACGAACCCTGACTGCGATTGATAATCATCCTGGTCGGTCTGGAAGCAAGCATCACTGTAACCCTTTACAGTTAGCTCGTCATTGCCTCCATATATCAAGAAATATTCTTTAGTCCTTCGTAAGTACTTAAGAATATTCTTGACCGCTATCCAGTAACTTTCACCTGGATCTGACTGGTATCTGCTAGTCATGCTCAAAGTATACGAGACATCAGGACGAGTACATAGCATGGCGTACATGATAGATCCTATGGCTGAGGCATAAGGGATCTGATCTTTGCGGTCTCTCTCCTCTCTAGAAGAGGGACCTTGAGTCTTCGAAAGACTTACGCCATGTGACATCGGCAGAAATCCCTTCTTGGAGTTCTGCATGGCAAACCGAAGGAGTACCTTGTCAATATATGTACTCTAACTTAGGCCAAGCAATCTCTTAGATCTATCTCTATAAATCTGTATCCCTAGAATGCGGGATGCTTTACCTAAGTCCTTCATTGAGAAACAACTCCGTAGCCAGGTCTTGACAGACTGAAGCAAAGGGATGTCTTTCCCAATGAGTAGTCTGCCATTCACATACAATATGAGGAAGACAACTATATCCCCTACAACCTTCTTGTAGACACAAGGCTCATCTTCGTTCTTGATGAAACCAAACTGTTTGATTGCAAAGGGATGTCTTTCCCAATGAGTAGCTCCGAGAAGCTTGCTTTAGTCCATAAATGGACCTATGTAGCTTGCATACTCTGCTAGTATGCTGTGGATCTACAAAACCCTCAGGTTATGTCATGTACACATCCTCGAGCAGGTTTCCATTCAGAAACGTGGTTTTGACATCCATCTGCCATATCTCATAGTCATGGTAAGCCGCAATAGCAAGCATGATCTGAATGAACTTAAACATCGCTACTGGAGAAAAGGTTTCATCATAGTCAATACTGTGAATCTGCTTGAAACCTTTAGCTACCAAGCGACCCTTATAGATAAGTCCATCCATGTTAGTCTTTCTCTTAAAGACCCATTTACACCCAATGGGTTTTACCCCTTCAGGTGGATCAACCAAAGTCCATACTTGGTTGGTGTACATGGATTCCATCTCGGATCTCATGGCCTCAAGCCATTTCTCGGAATCTGGTCTCATCACAGCTTCATGATAGGTGGTAGGCTCATCCTCTATGAACACAATGTCATCATGGTCAGACAAGAGAAATGAGTATCTCTCAGGCTGACGACGTACCCTATCAGACCTGTGAAGAGGTATCTCTACTTGAACTGGTTGTTGTTCCTCAACTCCTTGTGGAACAACATCATCCACAACACTTTGTGGTTCCTGTTCAATTTCCATCAAGGCTTCAGTGCTATGGTCCGCATCTTGAACTTTTGAAGATCGAATATACTCCCACTAGTCTTTCTAGAAACAAAGTCCTTTTCTAGAAAGACCCCAGTCTTTGCCACAACTACCTTGTGCTGACTAGGAATGTAGAAGTAATATCCCTTAGTTTTCTTGGGATATCCAATGAAATAGCACTTGTCGGATTTGGGTCCCAATTTGTCTGAGACTTGACGTCTAACGTAAGCCTCACAACCCCAAATCCTCATGAAAGACACCTGGGCATCTCTCCCAGTCCATATCCTATATGGTGTCTTTATCACGGCCTTGGATGGAACTCGGTTGAGTATAAAAGCTGTCGTATCTAGAGCATAGCCCCAAAGGTATGTCGGAAGATCTGTGTGACTCATCATAGATCGTACCATATCTAATAGGGTACGATTCCTCCTTTCAGATACACCATTCCACTATGGTGTTCCAGGAGGAGTGAGTTGGGATAGAATCCCACACTCAGCTAGATAGTCATGAAACTCATGGCTAAGGTATTCTCCACCTCGATCTGTTCGAAGTATCTTAATACTCTTGCCAAGCTAGTTCTGTACTTCATTCTTGAATTCTTTGAACTTTTCAAAGGATTCTGACTTATGTGTCATCAAGTACACATAACCATATCTACTGAAGTCATCAGTAAATGTGATGAAGTACCTATAACCGCCTCTAGCAGCGACATTGAAAGGGCCACATACATCACTATGTATAAGACCTAACAAGTCAGTCGCTCTCTCATTGTGCCCACTAAAGAGAGTCTTGGTCATCTTGCCTAGTAGGCATGACTCGTACGTCTCATAAGATTCAAAATCAAATGAGTCCAACAAACCATCCTTATGGAGCTGGGATAAGCGCTTGTCATTTATATGACCTAAGCGATAGTGCCAAAGATAGGTTTGGTTCACGTCATTTGACTTGAACCTCTTGGTATTAATGTTATAGATAGGGCTTTCAAGGTCTAGAATGTAGAGTCCGTTCATCAGAGGTGCACTACAATAGAACATATCTTTTAAATAAACTGAACAACATTTGTCCTTTATTATAAAAGAGAAACCTTTCTTGTCCAAACAAGAAACTGAAATTATGTTCTTAGTTAATACAAGCACATAACAATAATCATCCAACTCTAATACAAGCCCAGAGGGCAGAGATAGAAAATAAGTCCCTACAGCAATAGCAGCAACCCGTGCTCCATTGCCTACGCGTAGGTCCACCTCGCCCTTCACCAATGCCCTGCTATTTCTCAGCGCCTGCACATTAGTACAAATGTGAGAAGCACATCCGATATCTAATACCCATGATGAAGAAATAGATAGATTGACTTCTATAACATATATACCTGAAGTGGAAGTCTCACTTCTCTTCTTCTTAAGATCTTTCAAGTACACCTTGCAGTTCCTCTTCCAGTGCCCGGTCTGACCGCAGTGGAAGCAGGTAGCATCCTTGGCGACCCCTCCTTTAGGCTTTAGTGCCTTGCCTTTACCCTTGGCTTGGGATTTTCCCTTGCCTTTGAGCTTTCCCTTGCCCTTGTGTTTCTGAACCATCAGAACAGAGTGGGGCTTAGCCTTCTAAAGGTTCAGCTCAGCAGTTCTCAACGTGCTAAGCAGCTCGGGCAGTGGCTTGTCAATTTCGTTCATATTGTAGTTTAGAACGAACTGACTATAGCTATCCGGCAAGGATTGCAAGATCAAGTCAGTGGGCAGCTCTTGGCCAAGCGGGAATCCCAACCTCTGTAGGTTTTCTATGTACCCAATCATTTTGAGTACATATGGGCCTACGGGAGCCCCATCTGACATCTTGCATTGAAACAGTGCCCTTGAGATCTCAAATCTCTCATGCCTCGCTTGTCCTTGATACAGTTGACGAAGATGTTCAACCATATCGTAAGCGCCCATCAACTCGTGTTGCTTCTGAAGCTCAGAGTTCATGGTCGTGAGCATTAGACAGGACACATCTAATGCATCATCTTGATGCTTCTTGTAAGCATCTTTGTCAGCTCGCGTGACATTGGCAGGAGGAGCCTCCGGAATGGGCTGCTCCAGAATGTACAGTTTACGTTCCTGGGTGAGAACTATTCTCAAGTTCCTGTACCAGTCCAGGAAATTTGCTCCATTGAGTTTGTCCTTCTCAAGGACAGAACGCAGGGAGAAAGTGTTCGTATTCGACGTCATGGTTATCTACAACAGAAAAATACAGAAAATAAATATCATATTCTTTTAAATCATTTAATTAGGCCTTTAACTAAATGATGCTCCTACTAAATTCTATAATCCATGTGGGACAAGATCCATATCATACTAACCATTGAATTAGCTTTGGCTAATACGCCCAAGATTTAGTATGATCGGTAGGTAACGATTTACCAATTACATCTCTATGCAACTCTTGTTTATAGGATCATTATCCACAGTTATATTAAAACTTGAGTTAGCTTTGGCTAATACGCCCAAGAATTAATATAAATGTGATTTATGTCCTATCTTTCCAACCATTGGAAGAATGCCTATAGTTGTACTCGATCCAACCGAGTTAACTAGGAATACTCAATCTAATTGAGTTTGTATTCGCTCATGCGTTGATAAGCGGGACCAAGATTGTCCCTCCGTATCCTACCAAGATAATATGTGTTGCTCTGCTTTGGCAGATTCAACAACACATGTGATCGAGGTAGTGATAGGTATCACGGCACTGTAGGCATTAGAGTTGACGCGATTTAGATCTAATCTAATCGTCGATGTGTATAAAATACACGATAGAACTAATCTAATCGAGGGGTGCATCATGTGCATGACTTAGATCTAATCTAATCGTTAGGCACTAATTAATTACTTAATCATGCATCACATATACACAAGCAATTAATTAAATTAATTCGTGGTTAGTCATGGCCCTACTACGATTTTCTCAAGTCAATGAGAAGATCGGATGGTCAACCTAGGCTCAACAGCTTCTCAAGCTCCTCCCTTTGACCACCTTGTGTTGCTCGCGCTCTTCTCGTAACTCCGTCTCGAGTGGACCTTCCACCGCTCCAATTTTGTACATTACAATTTTGAAACTCAAGTTACATTTGAGTCTAAACTAATTTACAACAAGAATATATAATAGAGAAAGGCACGACGCGCAGGTCGCGAATCAAATGTACAACACGTACAACACAAATGACGGCGCGCAGACCGTAATATGAATTACAACACAAATCCAATCAGATTGGGTCTTTTGGGCCATGACTATCATATATTATACATAATTCTAAATTATGTAATTTCCATAATTTTCTGTAATTTTAATATTAATTTTTACAATTTTTACGAGTAAAATTTCCCGGCGGTCCCGTTTAGCGGTTTTCGGGCACAATCGCGGAACGAATCCCCTTGCAGGGCCAGGGGCAGCGCCCCTACCCGCGATCTAACAATCGCGAGTGTCCCTAAACGATCCTACAGCGCCTTAGTCCGCTGTCCCAAAAGGATTTGGGGCGAAACCTTGCCGTTTCGGAAAAATCTTCTCAATAGTCGAAGCCTACAAGTGTATAAACACTTGTGCTTCGCTTCTACGAGAAAATTACTCATAAAAATCCATAAAAACTTAAATTTACAGAAATTCACAGAAGCTATATTTTTCATAAAAATCAAACTAAACTCGTACAAGTCTTCGCACGTGGTTCTGATACCACTGTTGGGTTTTTTAGGCCGCGAAAACCACTTTTCACATCGCGGAAACCCCGAAATCCCCAGCCAAGGATCCGTGCGAAGTAAAAAATTTTTGAAAACAAAATTACGAGTACGAGTTTACTAACCTATAGATCTACACTAGAACTATATGTTAAGAGTTTTACCCTTGATGCGTGCCTTTCGCGAATCCCGCTCGTCCAAGGTGTCGGATCTCAAGTTGTCAAGGTAGACAACTCTCTATGCGTATCCACACGAACACAAGAAGGAGATCACCAAACTAAAGTGTGCTAGTACCTTAGTAGGGTTCGGCAAGATGAGGAGAGGAAGAGCAAGAAGAGAGAGCTCTAGGAGAAAGAAGATGAGAGTTACTTCACAAATGAAAAACTCACACATGCAATTGATGTGGCCGGCCACATTAAGAGGAGTTGTAACCTCCATGGAATACCAAGAATCACAACTCTTGGTAACTCCCATGAGGTGACATCCCACTTAAGCAACCATGATGATGTGGAGCATCATCATTGGCCAACTCAATGCCAACTCACCAATGAGGTGGCATAAAGTCAAGTCAAACTTGACTCTTCATCTTCCTCTCAAGTCAAGTCAAACTTGACTCTTCATCTTCCTCTCAAGTCAATTCAAACTTGACTTAATCTCTCTCATGGTTGATCTAATCCAACAATTTAATTCAAGCCAATTTAATATATAATGAATCTAATTCATTTAATTAAATTGATTCAATGAGTCATAATCTAAATTAGACTCATTGAACACATGAATCAACTTGAGTCCAACTCAATTATCCTAATTAGGATTCCTCTTAATCCAATTTGATTCATCACATGAATCTAATCCTCATGGTTCTTCATATGAATCTAATCTCCATCTAATTGTCCTTAGTGTGTGACCCTATAGGTTCTTGTAACGTTGGCAATGCTCCTAAACCCATTTAGGAGCATAAGTAATGAGTGGTATCTAGCAACACATCATTACTATCCAAGTTACAAGAATGTTGAGATCCAACATCACCTTGTGACTACTAATTGTGACTCCTCACAATATATGACAAGTGTCCTTCTATCCTAGACATCTAGATTGATCAATCTGAGGCATAGACCGTGTCATCCTCTGACCAATCTAAATCTTGAACTCCAAGTAGACTCACTAAATCAAATGAGCTCAATATCTCATATTGACTCATTTGGGCATGATCATGCACTTCGTGGTCTCACTCTATCAAGAATATCGATGTCTCTCCCGTCATATAGGAGGGATAGATCCCATCTACATCACTCACATCCCTCCACATAATTTGTTGCATACCCAATAATGGCCTTTATAGTACACCCAGTTACGGGTGACGTTTGACGAAACCAAAGTACATAACTCTTTATGTAGGGATCCATGGAGCATTCAGGTCCAAGGACTAGTAGTCATACTAATAGCCACATGAGAAAGTATATGACACTATATAACGATCCATGATACTTTCTCATGGTGGGTCATTCAGTATACATTCTCCAATGCATACCCATGTGTCAACTTGATATCTCTATATCCATGACTTGTGAGATCAAGTCATCGAGTTGACCTACATGCTAGTCTTATTGCATTAACATTGTCCCTGAATATTAATACTCGACTAGGAATGATTAAGAGTAGTGTTCCCTAGATCATCTCACTATCGGTTCAACTAACTGATTGATATAGGTGAGAACCTTCTACTCAAGGACGCTATTATACTTAGTTTATTTGACACCAATACAAGTAATTATAATAACCAAAACAAATGCCTTTATTTATATATAAGAATATGATACAATAAGTCCATAATACAATCATCAAATGATTGGCTATAGGGCTCTAACTAACAACTTGTTGATTGTTGTTGCCTCTTAAAGCTTGTGGATGCACCCCAAGAACCTTTAAGAACTGGCGGAGAAGCTCGGAGAAGATCGCTGAAAAATCCCTGTGAGCTCGCATGAAAAGATCGCACGGATCTACGGAGAAAATGCTTCGCCAAGGCTTTAAACAGTGCTCCCAATCGATCCAATACATCCCCAATCGATTGCCACGTCAGCACCGCTCCATCGCAGCCGTCCATCACCTGCATCCTACCCAACGGTCGAATCCCAATCAATTGACCGATCGATTGGGAACATCTGAATCTATCGATGGATCGATTCAGAAGCTTTCTGTGTTCTCGCGATCACGCGAGAACTCCCCTGCTCAATCGATCGACCGATCAATTGGCAGCACCCAATCGATCGCCCGATCGATTGGGAAAGCTTCTGTGCTCACGATTTCACATCCTAATCGATTGACCGATCGATTGGACCTTCCCACAATCGCAGCACACTCCAATCAATCCACTGATCGATTGGACCTTGGTTCAATCGATCGCCTGATCGATTGACCAGCCTGGACTTGACTCAAACTCAAGTCCAAAGTCTCTAAACCCAACTCCCGGTCAACCGTGACCTGTTGGGTCTCCATGCCTAGCAATTGGCCACACCCGACCAACCTCGAACTAGCCTTCTAGCCTCCTCCATCAGCCTTGCGTCTCTCAAATATCTCCCATCCTTCACGCCTTGCCTTCAAGAGCTTCATTTGGCCTCATCCTAGTTGTCAGATTATACCACCACACTCGACCAACCTCGAACTAGCCTTCTAGCCTCCTCTATTAGCCTTGCGTCCCTCGGATATCTCCCATCCTTCACGTCTTGCCTTCAAGAGCTTCCTTCAGTCTCATCCTAGTTATCGAGTTCTCCTTGCTAAGTCACACTAGGACTTATCTTGCCAAGACCACATGCTTGGACTTACAACCTTTGTCAAGATCACACTTAGACTTTTCAATTGCCTGGCTCCTCACCAGGACTTTCTCCTTTGCCAAGATCACACTTGGACTTACCTTGCCAAGACCACATGCTTGGACTTACAACCTGTGCCAAGATCACACTTGGAATTCCCAATTGCATGGCTCCTCACCAGGACTTTCTCCCTTGCCGAGATCACACTTGGACTTTCCAAATGTCTAGCTCCTCACCAGGACTTTCTCCTTTACCTATCCTCCAGTTAGGACTTCCACCACTGCCTAAACTCCAGTTAGGACTTCACCACTACCTAACCTCCAGTTAGGACTTCCAGACGCCTAACCTCCAATTAGGACTTATAGACGCCTAACCGCCAGTTAGGACTTATCCATTCAAGTCTCCTGTCATCCCTGACCTACTTGACTTGTATTCTCATCAATCTGGTCAACCCTTTGACCATCTCCACAACTGGATGATTGCTCCAGCAATCTCCTTATATTGTCAAACATCAAAACTCAAATCCCAACTTAAGCTTGACTCAACTCAAGCTTAGTCAAACTGGTCAAATTAACCAAGGAAAATTACCCCAACAATCTCTCCCTTTTTGATGTTTGACAATACCTCTAAGTTAGGCTAAATCCCATAGCCTTAACCTCTTCTTTATCACAAGGCTAAATCCCATAGCCTTAACCTCTTCTTTATCACAAGGCTAAATCTCATAGTCTTAACCTCTTCTTTATCACAATTCTAAATCTCATAGCCTTAATTCCATGACAAAGCATGAATGAAGGTTTCCTTCATTTTCTCCCTTTCTTAGAGGGCAAACTCCCCCTTCTCAGGATGAATGCCTAACTTAACCTCCAATTCTCCCCCTTTGTCACACATCAAAAACATAAAACAACTCTTCTCCATAAGAGTTAACCCCACAATGAAGATCACATACCCTTCATTGTCTCCAAGGCCACCCTTGGGCTCCACTTCACTTCACAATGCTCATCCTAGAGCATTCCTCAATTTGCCAATGAAAGTCTCATTCATTGTATCCAATGCTCCCCCTTGAGCAATAATCTACTCCACAATGCTCATCCAAGAGCATTTATCATCCTAGCAATGAAGATAACCAATCTTCCATTCCTCCCCAATACTCGACCCTGAGTATTAATTCATCACGAAGGTTTAACCCCCTTCCAAGGTCTTTGAAATTTTTTTTTATGTTTTCAAAGAGTAACTCCCCCTAAAAGCATGGTCAAACTTCTATCATTGCACCAACAATGACTTGGAGTTCCTAAACAGTTAGGAAGACCAAAACTTGAAGTTTTGAGGTTCAAAATTCAATAATAACACTAAACCCCAACCTAAACTTCACCTAAGTCTACCTTAACCAATCTATACTTGCTTTCATCATAAAAGCTCCCCCTAAATGTATACAAGTGTATTCCAAAGGGTTAGGAATGATTAATGACCCTTGAAAACTAAAACTTGAAGTTTTGAGGTTCCAAAATTCGAAATTGAAATGAAACCCCATCCTAAACTTCACTCTGATTTATCTTAACCAATCCATACCTATTTTCATCAAGAAAACTCCTCCTAAATGTATACAAATGTATGCCAAGGGATTTAGAGTGGTTAACAGGACTCGAAGTGACTTGAACTGCTGAAATCAGGCTTTTCCAGCCAAAAACAGACTCCCCAATCGATTGAAGTTGGGACTCAATTGATTGAAATCACTTCAATCGATCCATTGATCGATTCCGCAAGCTACTGCTCGCAGAAATTCCCTTGAATCGATCGACTGATTGTTCCAACCTGGGTCAATCGATCGACTAATCGATTCACTACCCTTATGTTCGCGGGAATTGGCTTCCCAATCGATCGACTGATCGATCTAAACCATCCCAATCGATCGGCTGATCGATTGGGTTTCTGATTTCCTGAAATTCAATTTCAGCAAAATTCAGAAACTCCCTAAAAATTCTACACAACTCTAAAAATCATGAAACTTCATATAGACATTATTTAGAATATATTGATCAAGGAAAAATAATCTTCTATGGAAATATTTCCTATTTTCAAAGATTGACACAAACTTGAAATGTCTTGAAAACTTCAATGTTTTCTCCTACTTTGTATCTAACTTTCCAATGATGATTACTATCAAAAAATAGTCTTCACCAAGGTTTTCCAGAAGCATTTTAAAATCATTTTCAAAACCAATATCCAACCATGTTCTTTAGGCTCAATGCACATGACTTGTACATTAGCTTTCCCAATGATTGGAAAACACATAACTATGTGCTTTGATGAACTTAAAACTCAACAAGATGCACTAAATCAACATCTTGAGTTTTGTTCATCATTCTAACATCTCACTTGTATCTAATGTGTATTAAAATACATACACATCACCTTATGGTCCTTTGTGAGATGTATATTTTGATTTTGCCCTAAATTAGGGGATCATGCATATCTATCTAGGCATTATGAAATTTATGATCATCCACCTAGGATGTCATTTGGTATAGTCCCACTTGTTGGGATATTTACCATTCATAATAAATGTCTTTTGTCCTTAGTTACAAGGAAATTGACATAATGCATGATGATTAATGGCATACATCAAAATAAGCAATTTTCAAAAGAAAAGCATGCTATAGCTACATGATGTATGCATGGCATGACATGATATTTTGTGTTTTTCATAATAAAAATGAATGCAACGCATGATGTCATGACATATGATAGGCAATCAAACATGACATGTTAGCATAAATAAAATATGCCTAGATAGGCTATCTAAGCATCCTTAATCCTATGCTAAACCTTAAAATTTAATCCTAAATTGCCCATTTCTTGAAAAAATGTCATAACCCAACTTGACATTTCTTTTACCCTTTTCTATTTGTGCCAATTGAGATTAAGAATTCAATCCTCAAATTTTTGTTTGACACAAATTACTCCTCTTAAAGATTAAATGTTGAGACTTAAGATTTAGATTTGCTCTTAGTTCCTTAAGAACATACTAAGATCTCAACTAACCATTTCGTATCCTTTTTCCAAGTGTACCAACTTACATTAAGTGTGACTCCTCAAAGTTTGACACAACTTACTCTTCCATGGAGTAATTAATTTTATTAAGGTTTAAATTTTCCCTTAACCCCTCAATAGAATACTAAATTTCCAACTTGGTATTTCTTTTTTGCATTTGTGCCAATTTAAATTTAAGTCCAATTCCTTAAGACTTGGCACATTTTACTACTCCAACTAGTAACACTTTAGATTAACACTTAGATTTCCCTTAAATCACTAAGAAGATACCAAAATTTCAACTTGGTATTTCTTATAGTTTCCTTAGGTGTACCAATTTTAGATTAATTTCAATTCCTCAAATTTTGACACCTTTTTGCTCTATCACATTTGATTAAGGCATGAGTTTTCTCTTAATTCCTTAAGAAAGTATCACAATTCTAACTTGATTTTTCTTATACTTTTTTTAAGTGTGCCAATTTAGATTAAGTTCAACTCTTCAAATTTTGGCACATATATTGCTCTTTCAAAGAGTAACCCTACAATCCTTTTCATTTTCAAAGGTTAACAATAACCTTGAAAATGCTCTCAAGTGTCAACTTTAATAAGGTTGGGTTAACTACCCTTCTAATTGGAGTTGACACTCTATAAACTCATCTAGGGTGTAGAGAATATGCTCCTAGAAACCCAAAACCTATTGGTGCTCCTTGGATGCACTAGGTACTCACTAGGAATGACTTCCCTAGATACCTTCCTAAGGACCTTTCTTGGCTTCTTAGAAGCCTTGGTCACTTCCACTAGGTCACTTCTAGGGCTAACTTCCCTGGTAACCTTCTTTGTTACTTTGTTTGACCTTTTTGAAGCCTTAGTCACCTTTACTAGGTCAACTCTAGGAATGACCTCCCTTGTGACCTTCTTTGTGATTTGTTAGACTTCTTAGAAGTCTTAGTCACATCGATCTTGCCATAAGTACTCTTAGGAATTTCTTCCCTTGTACTTTTGACTTGACTTCTAGTCCTAGGATTGGTTCCATAACTATATGGAACCCTATGAAAAGAAGTCACATCCTTCTTAGCCTTAGGCTTGTATCCCAAACCTTTTTAGCCATTGGATGGCTCTTGTCTAGCTTTTCCTAGGTTGTGCTCATTTTGACCCCTAAGCATATTTTTCATTCTTGCTAGGGTCCTTTCTAAGTTATCAAGTCTTGACCTTAAGACTAGGTTCTCCGTCATTAAATCCATATATCTGGATTTTTCTTGACTCCTATGAGCATTTCTATTCTTAGGCATATATCTAGAGTCCTTGGTGTTATTGCCTAAGTTGTTATTTACCTTCCTAACCTTAGGTGTGGTAAATCTAGCATGAGGAGGAATATATTTGTCCTTACTTCTATCATTCCTCCTAGTCGCATGGCAATTAGCATTTAAATGATGTACCTTATTTCTAACATGCTCTTTACCATTTCTAAAAGGAATTGTGTCATTAAATGTTACCTTGGGTTTGCTCTTAAAAGCTCCCCCTAAACTTGTGCTTCCTCCTCTAACTTTGATTAGCTTCTTCCCTTTAGGGCATTGACTCCGGTAATGCCCAGTTTGATTGCATGAGAAGCACACAATGTGCTCCTTGCTCTTGCGTTCCGTGGGACCAATCTCCTTGGGCTTCTCCTTGCCCTTGGGTACTACTTAGTCCTTCTTCTTGGCCAATTTGGGACACTTACTTTTGTAGTGCCCATTCTCCCTACACTCAAAGCAAATGATATGATTTTTATTATTCACAATGCAAATTTATATACCTTTGCTTGTAGGGGTAGCACTCAATCCTCCATTTGATTTATCTTGCGTTGTGGAGGTGGCATCATCATCTTCTTCTTCTCCTCTTGAGGGTGTGGGTGCTTCCACTTCTTCAACTATTGAGGATGTGGATGCTTCCACCTCTTCCTCTTTTGAAGATGTAGAGGATCTCTCATCTTCTTCCTTCTCCTCCTCTTCCTTCTTCTCCTCGAATGTTGACCTTGTGTCAACATTGGATTGGTCCTTCTCTTCTTGGACCAATGAGCCCTTCTCCTTGAGGTCCTCCACTCCTTGGAGTTGTGTAGGGTTCTCATGATGAGCAATGATCTTTTTCCAAAGATTGCATGCACTTGTGTATTCACCTACACTCAAAAGGATATTAGAAGGTAATAAATTTAACAAAATTTTCATTACCTCCTTATCGGCCTCCGCTTGTTCCTTTTGTTTCTCGGTCCAATGTCGAGGTCGGAGGCGTTTACCCTTCTTATCCGTTAGAGCTTCAAATGGGTCCTCCAAGATCATCCATTGGTTCCAATCCATTTGGAACCAAGTCTCCAATCGATTCCACCAAAAATTGAAGTCCTCTTTATCGTATGAAGGTGGAATCCGGATATCCCATGCGAGCGGTCCTTCGGACTCCATCTTCTTCTTCCTCTAGCTTCTTGCTCTCTTGGCAGTTAGTCTATAAAAGAACAACCTCACTCTGATACCAATTGTTGGGACCTTTGTGCCCGCTAGAGGGGGGGTGAATAGCGGTTCGTCACGCGCTTGCGTCGTTTGCTTCGTCTTGATGGTTTGCAGCGGAATACAACTCGAAGACAAACTATACAATGCTAACACCTAGGGTTTACTTGGTATCCACCTCAAGAAGAGGTGACTAATCCAAGGATCCACACACTCGAGCACTCTCCACTAGTAAATAACTCCTTCTCGGTCATAGCCGGAGGCGGAGAAGCCTCGTACAAACACACACAACACTACAACACTCACACAAGAGGAAGATACAAAAATACAACTGAAATACACTCTTCTTCTTGCTTACTTGTTGATTGTTGTTGCCTCTTGAAGCTTGGGGATGCACCCCAAGAGCCTTCAAGAACTGGTGGAGAAGCTCGGAGAAGATCGCTGAAAAATCGCTATGAACTCGTAGGAAAATATTGCAAGAATCTACGGAGAAAATGCTCCGCCAAGGCTTTAAATAGTGCTCCCAATCGATCCAATCCATCCCCAATCAATTGCCACATCAGCACCGCTCCATCGCAGCCGTCCATCACCTGCATCTTGCCCAACGGTCAAATCCCAATCGATCGACCGATCGATTGGGAACATCTGAATCGATCGGTGGATCGATTTAGAAGCTTTCTGTGTTCTCGCGATCGCGCGAGAACTCCCCTGCCCAATCGATCGACCGATCGATTGGCAGCTCCCAATCGATTGCCCGATTGATTGGGAAAGCTTCTGTGCTCGCGATTTCACATTCCAATCGATCGACCGATCTATTGGGCCTTCCCACAATCGTAGCACACTCCAATCGATCCACTGATCGATTAGACCCTGGTTCAATCGATCGCCCGATCAATTGACCAACCTGGACTTGACTCAAACTCAAGTCCAAAGTCTCTAAACCCAACTCCCAGTCAACCATGACCCGTTGGTATTAGTTAAAGCCCTAGAGTCAATCATTTGATGATTGTTGTATGGACTCATTGTATCATATTTCTTATGTATATAAAGGCATTTGTTTATGGTTATTATACTTACTTGTATTGGTGCCAAATAACTAAGTATAATAGTGTCCTTGAGTAGAAGGTTCTTACCTATATCAATCGATTGGTTGAATCGATAGTGAGATGATATAGGGAACACTACTCTTAATCATTCCTAGTCAAGTATTAACATTCAGGGACAATGTTAATGCGACGAGACTAGCATGTAGGTCAACTCGATGACTTGATCTCACAAGTCATGGATATAGAGATATCAAGTTGACACATGGGTATGCATTGGAGAATGTATACTGAATGACCCGCTATGAGAAAGTATCATGGATCGTTATATGAGTGTCATATACTTTCTCATATGGCTATTAGTGTGACTATTAGTCCTTGGACCTGAAGTCACCATGGTTCCCTACATAAGGAGTTACATACTTTGGCTTCGTCAAACGTTACTCGTCACTATAAGAAAAATGGGATTCTATAACACTTAAAAGACAACGTTTTTTTTAAAAAGCGTTGTCTTTTTTTTTTTAACAACGCTTTTAGTGAAAAACGTTGTCTATTTCATTATTTTCTTATTAATAGACAACACTTTTTAAAAAATCATTGTCTATTAGTGATTTTTATGGGTCAAAGACAACGCTTCTTAAAAAGCGTTGTCTATTAGTATTTTTTACAACGATTTTTAAAAAGTGTTGTCTATTATCAAGCTCTCATCTAAATCTAGATTAATATAAATCGTTGGATCAAGTAAGGAGTAGAAAACCCTTAATTTCACTCGCCCACCTATCTTTCGATCAAATCCCTCCTGAACCCTTCTCCCAACTCCTCAAACTCCCTAGTTCTCATCTAAACCTCACGCCGCCCTTCTCCATTCAACTCCTCCTCTCAAGCAGCAGATCCCGGTGCTGAGGCGATCGACCACCACGACAGATCGATCCCACCGCACCTACCTCTTCCCCTCTATCCCTTCCCGCCCCTCCCGCCTCCGAGCTCTTCTTCTGCGCTCAGTATCCAACCGATTCTTTTCCATAGGGATGCCGCAGCTGGCGGGATTTTAGGGTATGCGATTATTTTTTCGTGGTGTTGTTTGTTCCAGCTCTTAGATTTCTAGAACATGGCGCGGCCTTCAGGAATTGCCGTCTCTCGGGCTCTTCTTCCCCCAATCGCCCTGGGGTTTCTTTCCAAGTCAGAGCTCCAGATGAAGGGATAAGGATACGATGTAGTGGCCGGGAGCATGCTCTACTGCGCGTTCCCTTCTGCCCAGCATTTGTTGGTGCCAAAAATTCAATTTTTTATATATATAGAAGAAGATCGGTAGATAGCTGTTCTTGTTCTTTACCGGTCCATCTTTCTTGGAGGAAGATGAAGAAATTGCTGAAATTGTGACAAGCGAAGTTGTACGTACTATATTACTTTAGTTTCTCTGTTTCTGGATTCTCTACTCTTTTTTTTGGCTTTGCTCAATCATTCGCTCCAACATTATTGCTTTTTCCCTTGTTGAATAAGGTGGTACCAACCACAAAGATCAAGCTTTCTTCTTTTATTTGACAAGATCTTACTGGTTTTTGGTCTTTTGTAAGATCTGCTTCAGCTCTGTGCCATTTTATCAGGTTCCTGTTGTTTCACAACAATATATCCTTCATTTACTATCATTTGTGCTATTTTTTGTTGCTATACTTGGTATCTTGCAAAATCTTCTTGTCTTCTTTTTAGATGCTGATGCTATGTCTTCAGCTCTACCTTTTTTTATGCTGTGCATGCTTTGATCCAAGAATTTTTTGCAAAATAAATTGAGTTGTGGAATTAGGACTTTTTTTAATTAAGATCAAGCATTGACAAACATAGCAGAAAGCATAACTCTTAAGGAGAGACAAGGAATGAATACAACTAAGATCAAATGGAGAGTCGGTAAATATGAGCTAGGATGCACGATCGGGGAAGGAACATTTGCCAAGGTCAAGTTTGCAAGGAATATCGAAACTGGAGAACCCATTGCCATCAAGATTCTTGACAAGGAGAAAGTTCTCAAACACAAATTAGTCAAACAGGTGGATAAATTTTCCTGAAATTTTTTACTTCCTTATGCGCTAAGTTTGTTTTTTTTCTTTATAACATCTGCAAAACTATTTTTGCAGTAACCTAATCCCAATGTGTGTGAATGCATGATGACATTGGAGCCTTTGTGCTGATTTCAGACAACTGAGTCCTGCATGTATAGGCAGATGCATTTGAAAACTTAAAATGCACTACTATTATCTTTTTTTTCTGAATATTTTTGTTTCTTACCACCATAGAAGTAGCTTTGTTAGGTCTTCCTCGATCGTCTCTTGACATATTTCAAGTTTACTAACAGTAAATTCTTTGTGCAGATTAAGCGAGAAGTAGCTACTATGAAGTTAATAAAGCATCCTAATGTTGTTCGCATCTATGAGGTCTAATTTTGCTTTCAACCTTATTTCTAGTCTCACTATGTGATAATTTTGGTAACACTATCCTAGTTGAAAGAGTGGCATTGTGATGCTTTCCTTGTCCCTCGTGATGTCTATTTCACAATTCATTTTAGTTACCATCTAGTGACATGGTATTGTAGTTTGGTCGATAACCATCAACTAGAGTCTTGCAGTCCATGCATTAATCTCTCAATTGATTCACACTTACAAGAACTAGGCAATAAACGCACACACACATAGATGCAGGAATAAGCACTTTCTGTCAATTTCTTCTTCGAGAAATGTTCATTCACTTAGCTGATTAATGTTTTTCCCTATTCCAGGTGATGGGAAGCAAATCTAAGATTTTCATTATACTAGAATTTTCTAAGGGGGAGAGCTTTTCGACAAAATAGTAAGTGAAAATTTTGATGCATTAATTTCCTTATGACAATTTCCTTCTCTAGAAAGAACATACATGCTCAAGCCATAGGGAATATACTATTGTCTCATAACGCAAATTGATAAAGAGTATATACTACCGACACCAATGAATTCAAACATAGGACCTTTTTGAGATCATGTTAAAACTTATTAGCTTAAAACTTATCTCAAAACTTTGATTTTTCTTAGAAACTCAAATTATCACCATTCATATCCTTCTCACTCTAGTCTGATATATCATGTAGGTAAACCATGGTCATATGAGGGAAGATAAAGCACGAAGATATTTCCAACAACTTATCAATGCGGTTGATTACTGCCATAGCAGGGGAGTTTACCATCGCGATATGAAAGTAGACTAACCACACACATCCTTATGATGATGAATTGTTCAAGTCTTTGAGCAATATTAATTATGTTAAATGCATTTCTGCAACCAGAAAATTTACTACTCGATGCTTACGGTAACCTGAAAGTTTCAGACTTCGGATTAAGTGCATTATCACAACAAGTCAGGGTAAACTTCTTTTCGCTCAGTGGATAATTTCTTAATATTTTGGTCTTGTGGAGTCATCCTATTTGTGCTGCTTGCAGGTTACTTGCCCTTTGAGGATTCTAATATTATCACCTTGTACAAGAAAAGTCACTAAAGTCATGTCTGTATGCTAAATGCACAATATTACACAACTCTGTTGTCTAAGTAGTTGTATGTATTTATAATTCTCATAAATTTGCAGGAACTGATTCTTCAACCCATTCTCATAAAGAACTGATTCTCATATTTCTGCAGTTTGAAGAAATGTTGCATTTCTGCAACAACAGTGCTTTTTGCAAGAAAGCGTTTGTAGAGAAGAAAGTGTTTCATTTCTACAAGCTTTCTTTCTGCAGTTTGAAGAAACGTTGTATTTCTACCAGCTTTCTTTCTTTCTTTCTGCAAGCATTTCATTTCTGAGTAATGAGTTTGGGTTCATTTATAGAAAATAGCTAGTGGAAGTAATTTTTTGGTTCAAACTATTGACTGTAATTTTTTGTTTATATTTCAGGCCAACTGTTCAATCTATTCAAAGCTCACAAAGATCCTAGACAAAATCCAATTGCTTATTCCTGTAATAGATTGAGAAAGACAAGCTACTTCTTCAGTATTGTGGTAGTAATTACTGTACTGTTTTGTCCCGTTCTTAATTCGATAATAATTTTTTATTGTAGCTAGTAGAAGTAAACAGATTGTTGGCTTCGAGGTCGGCTAGTTATTTTGTGCTCTTTTGTTTTATTTGTGAATATCACTATCTACTTTGAAACAGAATTAGTGTTAATTTTGATATTTACTAGATTCTCATGTAATTAAATACTAATATTACTTCAATGTTAGAATTCTATTATTTTGGTATGAGTTTGAAATCATTAGCTGAGTTGATTATATGTAAAATTCGAATCTAGACATGGTAAAAGAAAAATAATAGTTTCGTAAATATAAAAATAATGATTTTTAAATAATTTTTTTTCTTTTTTTTCTTTAAAACGACAATGCTTTTAAAGCATTGCAAAAAGTGTTGTTTTGTAAAAAAACAACGCTTTTAAAGCGTTGTAATAGTGTTGCAAAAGCGTTGTCTTCGTAACAAAAGACAACACTTTGAAAGTGTTGTCGTTGAGCAGACTTTTAACAATAGTGCCTTTAACAACGCTTTTTCAGGCACAAAGACAACGCTTTTAAAGCGTTGTCTATTAGCTTTTTTCTTGTAGTGCGTAACTGGGTGGACTATAAAGGCGATTACTGGGTATATAACAAATTATGCGGAGAGATTTCAGTAATGTAGATGGGATCTATCCCTCCTATATGACGAGAGTGACATCATTATTCTTGATAGAGTGAGACCACTAAGTGCATGGCCATGCCCAAATGAGTCAATATGAGATGTTGAGCTCATTTGATTGAGTGAGTCTACTTGGAATTCAAGATTTAGATTGATTAGAGGATGACACGATCTATGCCTCACATTGATCAATCTAGATGTCTAGGATAGAAGGACATTGTCACATATTGTGAAGAGTCACAATTAGTAGCCACAAGGTGATGTTGGATCTCAACATTCTTGTAACCTGGGTAGTAATGATGTGTTGTTAGATACCGCTCATTACTTATGCTTCTAAATGGGTTTAGAAGCATTGCCAACGTTACAAGAACCTATAGGGTCATACGCAAAGGGAAATTAGATGGAGATTAGGTTCATTTGATGAACCAAGAGGATTAAGTTCATGTGATGAACCAAATTGGATTAAGAGTAATCCAAAGTAAACTAATTGAGTTAGACTCAATTTGGTTCATGTGTTAAATGAGTCTAATTTGGACTTAGGCTCATTGAGCCAATTTAATTCAATGAATAGAGATTCATTAAATTAAAATTGACTTGAACCAATGGTTAGATTTGATCAACCATGGGAGAGAAGTGGTCAAGTTTGACTTGACTTGAGAGGAAGATGAAATGTCAAGTTTGACTTGACCATTGCCACCTCATTTGTGAGTTGGCATTAAGTGGACTAATGATGATGTGCCACATCATCAAGGCTAGCACATGTGTGTGCCACCTCATGATGGAGATCAAGAGTTGTGACTCTTGAAATCCCATGGAGGTTTATAAGCCTCAAAAGGTGGTCGGCCACTTAATTCACAAGTGTGAGTTTCATTTGGTTTTGGTAACCTCCTTCTTCTTCCTCTCTACCTTTCTTGTAACACCCACTAAACTTTTAAGATAAATAAGAGAATGATGAATTTTGCCTTAGAAAAATAATAAGAAGTGAGTTGAAGCAAAAAGAAATAAAATGAAATAAAAAGAAGAGGAGGTCAAGGATTGAACCTTGAACCTCTTATATTATAATTTATAGAATTAATTAGTAGAAACCAATTGGGATAGAGAGAAGATATTGATAGCAAGGAAAGGGAATGCATGATAAAGATAGGAGTAAAGATCTAAGAAGAGAAAGCAAGAAAAGAGCAAGAGAAAGGCAATTTGCCTTCCTCCCTTTCTCTCTCTTTTTCCCTCTCTTGCCGTGACATTAAATGGAGAATGAAGGGGATTCATTCCCCCTTGTTCTCATCATAAATGATGAGAATAAATTAGAAAATAAAATAAATAAAAGAAAATAGAAAATGGGTTAAAGGAGAAGGAAAGCAAAAACCAATTTTGCTACCTCTTCCCCCTTAATATAAAAAAAAAAATGATGTAAAGGGAAAAATTCTATTTTTCTCTCATTTTCCCTCATCCTCCCTCTCCCTCACCGAACCCTCAGTTCCCTCTCCTCCATCTTCGGCCCAAGCCAAGGTTTTCTCCTAAGAAATCCTAAGATACAAGGAGGACTTAGCAAGGAATCAAGGGAAGGGAACTAGAAGAAGAGGCTACTTCTTCCATCACCACACCTTAGATCCACAAGAGAAAAGGAAGTAAGCTTCCCCTCACCTGTGGTACAAGGCATTTTATGTGCTTTTCGGATTTTATGAGGATTAGAAAACCTAGAATAGATTTTAAGAAAAATTCGGCCAAAGAAGAGTTTTCAAATCTATGAAGGTTTAAACAAGTCCTCATTTCATGATATTTTTCTATGCTATGTAGGAAGGTTTTCCTTCATGTTTTTATACCTATATGATGCTTGGTCAGAGGAGTACCTAACCCTAGAATTTCGGCCAAAAATATTTTAAATAGGTTAGGGAAATCATTGTTTAACCAAACTAGTACAAGATTCCCTCCATGAATTACTAAGGGTCTTTTGTTGGTTTTTCTTGCTTAAAAGTTACTTGGAACCAAAAGAAATTCACTCATATGTTTCGGCCAAGAAAAGAGCTTAGGGTTAGGAAGACCTTTAAATTTAAGTAACCATGTTTATATGATAGAATATAGAGTTCTCTTAAAGAATTGCATGTTGAATATTGCTAGAAATTCATGAAGTCTTCATTAAGATTTTCGGCCATGATAAGATGGATAGCTTAGAAAAGCTTAAACAAAATTTTAACATGCTCAAGACCTCTGTGATATTAAGATATGAAAGTTGTTTAATGCTCTCATGCTTAATTAGGGTATAGAGAATTTAGTTACATGATATATGACATGTAAGATCACAAGGGTCCTAGCTTGTTTATGAACCAAATTTGTATATGATGTTCTTAGTAATTTTTGCCATGAAACTTACTTAGGTTTTCCATGCTTTAGGCCACTTAAAATCTAGTTTAGAGATTGGTAGGTTTCGGCCATGAGGAAAAATAAAAGAAAAAGGAAAGAAACCTAGGAAGCCTAAGACACAATTCACATGTATGTTTATTATGTTTGTCTTTGTACATGATATGAAACTTGTATGACTTCCTATGCTTTTAGGCTATTTGAAGCAAATTTAAACACTGATGAGTCTCGGCCAAGTAGGGTTTAAATGACCTAGAGGCCTTAGAATTGAAACCAATTGTGTTAAATGCTTCTTATGGAAATATGATAATATGTTGATTGAGTCACATGCTTGTATAATTTTTCCATGACCTAAATGGACCATTGTATGTTTCGGCCATGAAGGGATAGATGCCCTAGAAACCCTAGAACAAAAATTAAATATGCTCATGTCACTCTACATGAAATATGATAAGTAGAAAGCCAAAGTTCTCATGCTATATGTTGTTTAATGACCTAAAATGAGGCTAGGGTAAGTTTCGGCCATACCCATTGTATGATGCCTTATTATGAATTTATACATGATGTTAGTTCAAGTTCACATGCTTGTATGCTTGCTTTTAGCCCTAATGAATACTTGTTAAATTTCGGCCATGACATATGTTAAGGGCTTGAAGAACTTAGGAACTAGCTCAAATATGCTTACTATGTTACTTGGAAAAAATGCTATAAATATGGTTTAAGGTTTCCATGCTTTCATGACATTTGGGACCTTGTTTCACACCTGATAGGGTTCGGCCACATGAAGTTTAGGGACTTGGAGAACTTAGAAACCAAGTTAATCATGCTTATAATGCTTCCTATGAAATTGATGTGATGATAATTTAGGTTCCACATGCTTGGAGGTTGTTTTTACCTAAATTGAGATCTAAGGGGGGGTTCGGCCATGATAAGAACCCAAGGGATTAGGAAGCTTAGAACCCAAGCTAACTATGTTATCATGTTTCTTATGATAGTATAATCACATGATACACCCTTATGCTTAAACATGTATGCTTGTGATTTATACTTTCCATGATATGATATGTGCTTAGAAATATGCATGCTTTGATGATATGCTATGTGCTTAAAATATGCATGCTTTCATGATATGCTATGTGGATAGAAATATGCATGCTTTGATGATATGCTATGTGCTTAAAATATGCATGCTTTCATGATATGCTATGTGGATAGAAATATGCATGCTTTGATGATATGCTATGTGCTTAAAATATGCATGCTTTCATGATATTCTATGTGGATAGAAATATGCATGCTTTGATGATATGCTATGTGCTTAAAATATGCATGCTTTCATGATATGCTAGGTGGATAGAAATATGTATGCTTGGATGATATGCTATGTGCTTAAAATATGCATGCTTTCATGATATGCTATGTGGATAGAAATATGCATGCTTTGATGATATGCTATGTGCCTAAAATATGCATGCTCTCATGATATGCTATGTGGTGAAAATATGCATGCTTTTATGACATGATGTATGCCTAAGTGATGCATACTTTTTATGACATGATGTATGCCTAAGTGATGCATACTTTTTATGACATGATGTATGCCTAAGTAATGTATACTATTTATGATATGATGTATGCCTAAGTGATGCATACTTTTATGACATAACGTATGCCTAAGTGATGCATACTTCTATGATATGCTATGTGACTAAATGATGCATTTTTATACATGCTACTTTACTTTGTAAGGCTTGTACCAAGGGTGGGCTCCTAATCAGCCCCTAGGCCTTTGGCTGTGTGATCCAGGCTAGTAAAAACAAAGGGATGGGCTCCTTAGTGTTGGTGCAATATCCCTCAGGTCAAGGCTGACCTGGTTGACCAAGTTTGAGTCTTGGTTTGAGTTTCGATGTTTGACAATGCAGTTGTGCATTTGGGGAGATTGTCTGGTGCAATTCCCCTCTGATCAGGGTCTGATCAGGTTCGATGAAAAAGAGACAAGTAGGTCAAGGTTGACCGGATACTTGACTAGGAAGTCCTAGTGAGTGAAGCTAGGCAGAAGGGAAAATCCTGGTGAGTGAAGCCAGGTGAAAGTCCTAGTGAGTGAAGCTAGGCAGAAGGGAAAATCCTGGTGAGTGAAGCCAGGTGAAAGACCTAGTGAGTGAAGCTAGGCAATTGGGAAGTCCTAGTGAGTGAAGCTAGGCAGGAGGAAAATCCTGGTGAGTGAAGCCAGGTGAAAGACCTAGTGAGTGAAGCTAGGCAATTGGGAAAGTCCTGGTGAGTGAAGCCAGGCAAGAGAAATCCAGATGGGTCAAGGTTGACCAGACATCTGGTGAGAGTCCAAGTAGGTCAAAGGAATTGACCGGATACTTGGCACGAGGAAGAAAAGTCCAAGTAGGTCTTAGGGAGTGACCGGATACTTGGCAAGAAGAGAAAAGTCCAAGTGGGTCAAAGGGATTGACCAGACACTTGGTGAGAGAGTCCTAGCTGGTAAAGGGTGACCGGATGCTAGGTCTTATGTACCAACAAGTCATGGTTGACTAGATATTGGTTTAGGGGGCTTTGGGCTTGGTTTTTGTTAGAGTGTATACTAAAAGTCTAGCTTTTGGTATAAACATTTATCTAGAAATAAGAATCACATTGGTCAAATGTCTACATTTGTGATAAATGTAGTTGTTCAATTAATTTATATTGTAGATAACATGGTATGTGGTGTCACACACAGAGGATCATGTTATCAGTACCTTATAAATTATAAACAGTAGCTCACGACCAAGATGGAAAGGAACAAACCATTTGAAGGTCGTAGTGTAATTAGGTATTAGTTTATCTTAACTATATAATTACACTAGTACACTTAGAGTGTATTGAGTAGGACCATTAGAGGTCGTTTCTTTTATACTGACCTTATAAAGAAACAAAGACCTCAGTTATTATGGAAGTGTGTGCTCTTAATCCTAATATAATAACAAGCACATATATTTGATATTTATTTCTTTAATTTGTCAATGGGTGAGATTTAGTTCGATGAATCAATAAACCCGATAAGTTGGGAAATGATATCACTTATAGTATGTGTTGTTGATTATAGAAGGAAACTGTGTCCTAGAGATACTAGGTTGAGAATGTCCCCAAGAGGAGCTCAAAAGGATTGTCATGTTAAACCCTGCAGGTGGACTTAGTCCGACATGACGATGAAGTTGAGTGGTACTACTCTTGGAGCTAGATATTAATTAAGCGAGTTGTCAGTAACTTACTTAATTAGTGGACATTTGTTATCTTAAACACAGGGAGACTAACACACTCATGATAAGAAGGAGCCCAAAATGTAATTTGGGATTGGTGCGGTAGTTCAATAATAGTTCTCTAGTGGAATGAATTATTATTGATAAAATTAAGTTGTGTGTTCGGGTGAACACGGATGCTTAATTTTATCGGAGACCAAAACCAATTCCTCCTCTCGGTCCCTATCGTAGCCTCTTAATTATAAGTACTATACCCACCTATACCCACCTTCTTACCCATCCTATAGGGGTCGGCCAAGCTAGCTTGGAGACCAAGCTAGGGCCGGCCATGTTTTGGTTCATGGGTTCATAGTGGCCGGCCCTAGCTTGAACTCAAGCTTAGGTGGCCGGCCCTATTAAAATAAAAAGGAATTTTATTTTTTAAATTTTTCTTATGTGGATAACATGATTTAAAAGAGAGTTTAAAAATTTAAATCTTTCCTTTTATAAGATTCTACAAAAGATTAAGAGAAGAGTTAAATATCTTTCCTTATTTGTAGATTAAAAGGTTGATTTTAATTTTGGTAAAAACTTTCCTTTTAATCATGTTCATGATTTAAAAGAGAGTTTAAAAATTAAATATCTCTTTTATAAAGCTTCTACAAAGATTAAGAAAAGATTAGATATCTTTCCTTATTTGTAGATTGGAAGAGATTTTAATTTTTAAAGATAACTTTCTTTTTAATCCACATGTTTAAAAGAAATATTTTAATTTATAAAATTTCCTTTTTATTGACCATCATGAAGGGAAAATTTTTAGAGAAATTTTTTATAAAATTTCCGGAAACAAATTAGGAAAGTTTTAATTCTTGATTGAATTAAATTTCCTTTGCTTGGTTTAAAGTGGCCGGCCACATTGTTGATGAGGAAAAAAATTATTTTTAATTAAATAAATTTTCCTTATCAATGGAAAAAGAATTAAGGAAATTTTTATTTAAATTTCCTTATTTGCCAAGGCCAAGGATTATAAAAGAGAGGGTAGAGGTGCCTTCAGAGAGAACAACTCTATTATTTTTCCTCTCTCTTTTTCTTCCTTGGTGTGGCCGGCCATCCTCTCCTCTTTTATTCTCTTTGATGGCCGAACCCATCCTTCTTGTGGAGACTCATATGGTGGCCGGATCAAGTTTAGAGAAGAAGAAGAAGAAGGAGAGAAAGAAAGCTTTGTTTCTAGCATCCCTTGGAGCATGGTGGTGGTGGCCGAACCTCTTCATCCTAGAAGAAGTTTTGATAGCCGAAACTTGCAAGGAAGAAGAAGGTGCTTGGTGGTTCTCATCTCGGAAGATCGTTGCCCACACAATGTCCGAGGTTAGAAGAGGAATACGGTAGAAGATCAAGAGGTTTTTCTAAAAGGTATAACTAGTAATTTTTCTTTCCGCATCATACTAGTTATTTTTGGAAATAATACTAAATACAAGAGGCATACGATTCTAGAGTTTCGAATTTGTTTTCGATATAGTGTTCTTTTGTTTTTCTTTTCCTTGTGATTTGATTGTTCTTTTCGGTTAACCTAAAGTTATTTTAGGAAATTAAATATTAGCTTTCTATAAAAGGTTTTGTCTAGTCGGTGGTGGTTGCTCCCATATCCAAGAAGGCCATGTGCCTCGCCACGTCAGTACTGGGAACCGATTATGGAAATTAATATTTAATGGAATTAATAACTTAAGGTGACTTGGGTCGAACGTGTTAAGTTCCGCAGGAGATCCAAGTCAAAACCTAAAAGAACAAATAGATTAAGTTTTGGATCAAACGTGTTAAGTTCAGGCGATCCAAAATTTAATTTAAAAGAACACATGGTAGCTAGGAAAAGGTTCAGACCTTTGTACAAAATTTTTGTACAGTGGAACCTCTAGGCTTTCCGAGTAGCAACCAACAATTGGTATCAGAGCTAGGGTTTTGCCTCTGTGTATTTGGTATTAGTTTAATTATGCACATGTCATACATAATTTAGGCAGGATAATAGTAGGATGTGCTAACTTTGTGGATGCAGGATCCAACTATTATGGCTTATAGTTTTATGTGTATGATTAGACCCTTGGACATGTCAAGGGCATTTATATGTGTGTGCATGATTGTATTATAAAATACAGCAGGAGCTGTATTTAGTTTTATTAGGATTTTATTTTTGATCTAGATACATGTACATTCCTTTTATGGAATATAGGATCAAAATTGTAAAATTCTATTTATGTCGCGGATCGAATCTTGCAAAGCGTGAAACCTTCTAAGGACCAGAGGCGCAGCGGAACTAGGAGCAAGATGGATGCGACAACTAGACCCGGTGGCGGTGGCCAAATATGGCAGCAGCTTGGGATGACAACACACGGAGGACAACTAGAGATAAAAGCCATAATAGTTGAAAATTAGATTTTCTATTTATTGCTTTTATATTGTGCTGTGTGTGCATATTAGTTTACAAGTTTAGTAGGCTAGCATAGTTAAAATTCATCATTAAAAAATAACTAAGTGGGATAGGAATATTTACGTAAATCCCATGGTCTCCATTACTGGTTTGTAAGTGATGCAAACAAGCTTGCGCGTTGGCTCTGAGTGCCTTCCTCCATAACGGATGAGCTTGTTTGCGGATCACTAGAACAGACTTCCATTTTTGGATGACTATAGGAAGTTAATTAAGAGCGTGTGATCTTCCCCAACGGAAGGGGCATAATCTTATTAATGGACTTAGTGTCAAGTAATGGTATACACTTAGACACATCTAATAGTATCCTCCCCATCGGAGTCACTGTTATTATTTGTGTGACTAAATGAAACCAACTATTAATTTGTCATAAAACTAGGTTGACAAGATAATAAAATTAAAGGGTTAAAACCCCTCTTACAAATGATTGATTTTGTATACGTCCACACTAACGTGGCATACAAAATTAACGGTGTTTGAGATAATTTTATTTGTCATAAAGTTACGTTGACAAGATAGTTAATGGGTAAAACCCTCCTCTTACAAATGTTGATTTTGTATACGTCCACACTAACGTGGCATGCAAAATTCACGGTGTTTTGAGGTGTTGGTAAATTTAAATAGTATTGTTAGAGGAATCAATATTATTTTAAATTTAGAAGTCTTGATCAAATATTTGATTAAAGATAGACCAACTATTAATTTTATTCGTCATAAAGTAAGGTTGACGAGATAATAAAATTAAATGATAAAATTTCCTCTTTGAATTTGTATACGTCCACACTAACGTGGCATACAAAATTCATGGGGATTTTTAAGGAGTTGGTCTTAACCAAATATTTTTGTGATTCTTAGGATGATGGTCAATCCCTAGCTGATATACTTTAGGATAGACTTAATGGTCCCAATTATAATTGATTGGAAATAGGATTTGGACATTAAGGTAGACTGTCCTCTTAGAACTAAGAACAATATAGGTGTATTTTATTCATTAGTTGAAACATGTTTAGTGGTGTTATCTACCAGAACCTGGAGTGTAGATACAGATGCCATTAATCATATCCGCAATTCATTGCAGGGTTCCAGGAAACCCGACAACTAAATGAAAATAAAAACACCGTCCACATGGGCACTACTGTAAAAGTGGCAGCTGTTGCAGTGGGAGATGTTTATCTTTTGATAAAAATAAAACATGGATTTTTAAGTAATTGTCTTTACGCACCAAGTTTAGAAAGAACTAGTTTTCAGTTTCTAAACTATTCAAAGAACATGATATTCTGTCACTTTTAATAACAAAGTTGTTATTAAGAAAAAAGAGGGAAGTTATCTGTTCTGGTACGTTGGTTGGCAATTTATAAATCCAATAACTCTCACGATGCAACAAATGGAAATTAGTAACACATCTTCTAACTTTAAGAGAAAGTAACCTTCGAAAATGAACCAATTATATCTTTGGCATCTAAGACTAGGTTATATTAACTTGAGTATGATTCATTGGTAGCTGATGAACTTTTGGGTTCATTAGTAGTGGAAATCTTTCCAACCTGCGAGTCTTACTTGGAAGGAAAAATAACCAAGAAGATTTCAAGTCTAAGGGGTATGGAGTCAAAGATATGTTGAAATTGGTTCATTCTGATTTGTGTGATCCTATAACTATCCAAGCAAGAGGTTGTTTCAAATATTTCGTCTATTTTATAGACAACTATTTGATATACGGATACATTTACTTGATGTGCCACAAGTCTAAGTGCTTTGATTAGTTCAAAGAGTATGAGGCTGATGTGGAGAAATGTCAAGGTAAAAGTATCAAGACACTACGGTGAGATCGTGTGGCAAGTACCTCTTGGGAGAATTTAGGAGTCACTTATCAGAAGTAGGGATTCAAACTAACTACACCTAGGTATATCCCAACAGAATGGTGTAGAAAAAGGAAGGTATAGGACTCTTATGGAAATAAGTAGATTGATGATGAGTTATTTAGAAAATTACCAAATTTATTTTAAGGATATACTCTGGAAACGGAAGTGAACATAGTACCTTCCAAATTCATAACTCTCTACTCATATAGAATTGCTGAATAAGCGTAAGCCTATTTTGAAGCATATTCGGATTCAGGTAGTCCAGCACATATGCTGAAGAGAGACAATGATAAGTTGGACAGGAATTCACTTGTTTGTGGGTTATCCTAGAGAAATGAAAGTAGGTTTATAGTCTTAAAAATCAGAAGGTCATTATTAGCATCAATGATCGATTTTTAGAAAAGAACTATGTAATAAACCTCATGCCCATAAGAAAATTTGTTCTTAAGGAAATAATAAAAGACATGTCTAATCTAGTACCAACTGTACAAGATGAGATACCACAAGGAAACTGCAACATGTATCACAAATGATACACAATTGCAGAAAGTGCCTCATCGTAGTGGGAGGGTTGTTAGGCAACCTAAAAAGATTTATGTTTTGGGAGAGTTTTTGGACTCGATCCCTGGAGGACATGAATCTGATCTCCGGACATATGACGAAGCACTCCAAGATAAAGATGCAATATCTTGGCAAAGAGTAATGAATAACAGAATTAGAATATATGTATTCTAATAAAATCTGGAAGCTTATAGAACCACCAAATGGTATAAAAGCCTTTGGGTGTAAAAAGGTCTATATTAGGAAAAGAGGGATAGACAGGAAGGTAGAAACTCTCAAAGTAAGGCTAGATGAAAAAGGAAACTTTTTCACTGGTAGCCATGCTTAAGTCTATCCGGATTCTTTTATCTATTTGGCAAGTGGATGTCAAGACAGCATTCCTTAATGGAAGTCTTGAAGAAAACATCCATATAAAGCAACCAGAAGGGTTCATTGCAAAGGGCTAAGAGCATCTTGTGTAAGCTCAATCAGTCTATGGACTGAGGCAAAGCTTCAAGGTCTTGGAACATCCGGTTTATCAAAGTAATCCAGATCTATGGATTTAGTAACCAGATAAGTCTTGTGTATACAAAAGATGTGATGGAAACGTGGTGGTATTTCTTGTACTATACTTAGATAACATTTTTGGTAGTTGGAAACAATATCAAAATATTGTCAGAAGTAAGGAATGGTTGTCCAAACAATTCGATATAAAGGACTTGGGAGAATGTATATATTCTTGAGATCAAAGTAATAAGGGATCGCAAGAAAAGAATATTTTACTTATCCCAAGCTTCATACATCGGAAAAATCCTTGTTCGTTTTAAGCATACAAAACTCCAAGAAAGGTTTCTTACCTTTTTAGGATGGAGTAACTTTATCTAAAGATATGTCTCTGTAGACATCAAAGGAGATAAAGGAAATAAAGGCAGTTCTTTATGCTACGGCTGTTGGAAGCCTAATGTATGCTATGCACGAGATCAGAAATCTGTTTTGCCAAGGGCATAGTTAGCAGATATCAAAGTAACCCTGGACAAGGACAGTGGACTGCAGTAAAGCATATATTGTAGTACCTTAGAGGCACTAGAGATTATATGCTAGCTTACAAGACAGTTAATTTAGTCCTTGTAGGTTGCATGGGTTTTGACTTCCAATCGGATAGGGACAATAATAAGTCAACCTCGGGGTTTTTGTGTTTACTTTAGGAGGTAAAGTCATAACTATGGAAGAGTGATAAGCATAGGTGTTTTTCTGGACTCCACCATAGAAGCTTAGTATATGGCAAGCCTCTGAGATAGCCATAAAAGCTAAATGACTCAATAACCTCAAGATAGACTTAGATATGATTTCTGGTTTGTCCAAAAATTATTACAATTTATTGTAATAATGTTGGTGCAGTAGCAAACTCGAAGAAACCATAAGTCTATAAGGCAAGTAAACACAATAGAGCGCAAGTACCACCCAATACGAGGAATCATATAAACGAGGAGAAGTTGTTGCCGCCTAGATTGCATCAGGTGATGACCTATAGATCCTTTCACTAAGGTCCTTAAGGCAAGAGCTTTTGATGGGCATGTTGAAGGGATGGGAATCAGATGTATGGCAGCAGATATGACAGCTTAGTCTTTTAGTATAAGTGGGAGATTGTTAGAGTGTATAATAAAAGCCTAGCTTTTGGTATAAACATTTATCTAGAAATAAGAATCGCATTGGTCAAATGTCTACATTTGTGATAAATGTAGTTGTTCAATTAATTTATATTGTAGATAACATGGTGTGTGGTGTCACACACAGAGGATCATGTTATCAGTACCTTATAAATTATAAACAGTAGCTCACGACCAAGATGGAAAGGAACAAACCATTTGAAGGTCGTAGTGTAATTAGGTATTAGTTTATCTTAACTATATAATTACACTAGTACACTTAGAGTGTATTGAGTAGGACCATTAGAGGTCGTTTCTTTTATACTGACCTTATAAAGAAACAAAGACCTCAGTTATTATGGAAGTGTGTGCTCTTAATCCTAATATAATAACAAGCACATATATTTGATATTTATTTCTTTAATTTGTCAATGGGTGAGATTTAGTTCGATGAATCAATAAGCCCGATAAGTTGGGAAATGATATCACTTATAGTGTGTGTTGTTGATTATAGAAGGAAACTGTGTCCTAGAGATACTAGGTTGAGAATGTCCCCAAGAGGAGCTCAAAAGGATTGTCATGTTAAACCCTGCAGGTGGACTTAGTCTGACATGACGATGAAGTTGAGTGGTACTACTCTTGGAGCTAGATATTAATTAAGCGAGTTGTCAGTAACTTACTTAATTAGTGGACATTTGTTATCTTAAACACAGGGAGACTAACACACTCATGATAAGAAGGAGCCTAAAATGTAATTTGGGATTGGTGCGGTAGTTCAATAATAGTTCTCTAGTGGAATGAATTATTATTGATAAAATTAAGTTGTGTGTTCGGGGCGAGCACGGGATGCTTAATTTTATCGGGAGACCAAAACCAATTCCTCCTCTCGGTCCCTATCGTAGCCTCTTAATTATAGAGTACTATACCCACCTATACCCACCTTCTTACCCATCCTATAGGGGGCCGGCCAAGCTAGCTTGGAGACCAAGCTAGGGCCGGCCATGTTTTGGTTCATGGGTGAATTCATGTGGCCGGCCCTAGCTTGAACTCAAGCTTAGGTGGACGGCCCTATTAAAATAAAAAGGAATTTTATTTTTTAAATTTTTCTTATGTGGATAACATGATTTAAAAGAGAGTTTAAAAATTTTAATCTTTCCTTTTATAAGATTCTAAAAAATATTAAGAGAAGAGTTAAATCTCTTTCCTTATTTGTAGATTAAAAGGTTGATTTTAATTTTGGTAAAAACTTTCCTTTTAATCATGTTCATGATTTAAAAGAGAGTTTAAAAATTAAATATCTCTTTTATAAAGCTTCTACAAAGATTAAGAAAAGATTAGATATCTTTCCTTATTTGTAGATTGGAAGAGATTTTAATTTTTAAAGATAACTTTCTTTTTAATCCACATGTTTAAAAGAAATATTTTAATTTATAAAATTTCCTTTTTATTGACCATCATGAAGGGAAAATTTTTAGAGAAATTTTTTATAAAATTTCCGGAAACAAATTAGGAAAGTTTTAATTCTTGATTGAATTAAATTTCCTTTGCTTGGTTTAAAGTGGCCGGCCACATTGTTGATGAGAAAAAATTATTTTTAATTAAATAAATTTTCCTTATCAATGGCAAAAGATTTAAGGAAATTTTATTTAAATTTCCTTATTTGCCAAGACCAAGGATTATAAAAGAGAGGGTAGAGGTGCCTTCAGAGAACAACTCTATTATTTTCTCTCTCTTTTTCTTCCTTGGTGTGGCGGCCATCCTCTCCTCTTTTATTCTCTTTGATGGCCGAACCTCATCCTTCTTGTGGAGACTCATATGGTGGCCGGATCAAGTTTAGAGAAGAAGAAGAAGAAGGAGAGAAAGAAAGCTTTGTTTCTAGCATCCCTTGGAGCATGGTGGTGGTGGCCGAACCTCTTCATCCTAGGAGAAGTTTTGATGGCCGAAACTTGTAAGGAAGAAGAAGGTGCTTGGTGGTTCTCATCTCGGAAGATCGTTGCCCACACAATGTCCGAGGTTAGAAGAGGAATACGGTAGAAGATCAAGAGGTTTTTCTAAAAGGTATAACTAGTAATTTTTCTTTCCGCATCATACTAGTTATTTTTGGAAATAATACTAAATACAAGAGGCATACGATTCTAGAGTTTCGAATTTGTTTTCGATATAGTGTTCTTTTGTTTTTCTTTTCCTTGTGATTTGATTGTTCTTTTCGGTTAACCTAAAGTTATTTTAGGAAATTAAATATTAGATTTCTATAAAAGGTTTTGTCTAGTCGGTGGTGGTTGCTCCCATATCCAAGAAGGCCATGTGCCTCACCACGTCAATACTGGGAACCGATTATGGAAATTAATATTTAATGGAATTAATAACTTAAGGTGACTTGGGTCGAACGTGTTAAGTTCCGCAGGAGATCCAAGTCAAAACCTAAAAGAACAAATAGATTAAGTTTTGGATCAAACGTGTTAAGTTCCGCAAGCGATCCAAAATTTAATTTAAAAGAACACATGGTAGCTAGGAAAAGGTTCAGACCTTTGTACAAAATTTTTGTACAGTGGAACCTCTAGGCTTTCCGAGTAGCAACCAACAGTTTTGGGCAAAAACCAAGATCTGGATTTATCAGCCGATTGATCCAGCAGGTTTGGATTGATCCGTGGATTGATCCAGCAGGTTTGGATCGATCCGTGGATCGATCCAGCAGATCTGGATCGATCCACCGATCGATCCGGTGAGTCCCCGCGAACAGAACCCCTCTGGACCGATCCGTGGATCGATCCAGAGTCTCAATCGATTAGTGGATCGATTGGGACGCTGCTGCTTCGCGCGATAAGCGCTCGATCGATCCGTGGATCGATCCAAAGCCTCCCCGATCGATTGGGAGCATTCCAATCGATCGGGATTCGACCGTTAGCGTCGATTTAAGCCGCAGGCGTTCATTTCCTTCGGCAGAACTTCACCGATTCATTCCAGATTCAACACAGCCCCTCCCCAGCACTCTCTAAGCTCCTCACCGCCAGTTCTTGAAGGTTCTTGGAGGTTCATCCAAGTCAAGAGGCGAGTTGCAACGAGAAGAAGAAGAAGCTAGGGTTTTTACTGCATCTCTTGTAAGCTTTTGCTTATTCTTTACTACCCTTTCTTCTACTTGTATTGAGAGTCTTGTAGGGCTTCTCTGCCTTCGGTAGTTACCGAAAAGGAGTGTTTATTAGTGGAGGTGTGTGTGTGTGCGTGGATCCTTGGACTAGTCACCTCTTGTGAGGTGGATACCAAGTAAAATCCTATTGTTAGCATTGTTGTAGTTTGTTTCTTTGTATTCCGCTGCGCATCACTTTGAAGAAACAAGCAACACCGAGCAACGAGCACGCGACGAGCTATTCACCCCCCTAACAAGTGGTATCAGAGCAAGGTTGCTCTTCACCGGAATCACCGCCGGAAGGGGCAAACATAACAAGCAAAGCTAGAGGGTGAAGAAGTTGGAGCAAATTCATCAAAGTCAAAGAATTCAAGAAGCTCAACTTCAAGATGCAATTCCAAGATGAACTTGGATTTGATACAAGGGTGGCTCCACCATACACATCCACAAGCTTCGATTCTTGGAGATCAAGAATTGAAAATTTCTTGATGATGGAGATAGAGCAATGGTTTGCTCTAATGGAAGGTTTTAAGGCTCCAAGGAATTCAAAGGGCAAAGTTCTCAAAAGGAGCAAATGGAGCCAAGAACAAATCCAAAGATGTGAGGCCAATGACAAAGTGACCAAGCTTTTGGTCAATCTATTGCCGAGCAACATCTTGGAGAAAATTGGAGAAGTTGAAGATGCCAAAGAGCTATGGAGCAAATTGGAAAAGGCTCATGAGATCCCCTCCACTATACCTAACCAAGAAGAATCCAAAGAGGGTGACTCATTGGAGCAAGATCAAGAGGAGGACTCCGAAGTTGAGAGATGCTCAACTTCCGCAGCCAAGGAAATCCACGCAGCCTCATTCTCAAGGGAGTGTAATCAAAAGAGCAAGGAAGGAGCATATTCCTTGTTTCATGTACAAGAGGATGAAGAAGAAGGTGAAGCCTCCACCTCTAGGATTGAGGGGGAGCAACTCTTGGTGACACCGGATCAAGAAGAAGGAGAATCCTCCACATCCGGGTCAAGAGAAGAAGAGGATGAAGAAGCTTCCACCTCCACAAGTCAAGATAAATCAATTGGAGGGAAATCGATTTCGAACCAAGAGGAAGCCTCTACATTCATATCAAATGGAGGAGCAAGTGCCACCCCTACACAAGAAGGTATAAATAGTTCAATTAATAATAAGAATCATATTATATGTTTTGAATGTAGGGAACATGGGCACTACAAAAGCAAGTGCCCCAAATTGGCCAAGAAGAAGGGCCAAGTGGCATTAAAGGGCAAGGAGAAGCCCAAGGAGACCATCCCCGGAACAAAGAAGAGCAAGGAGCACATTGTGTGCTTCTCTTGCAATCAAAAGGGGCATTACCGAAGTCAATGCCCTAATGGGAAGAAGGTGGTCAAGGCTCATGGAGGAAGCTCAACTCAAGGGGGAGCCTCCAAGGTAAAAAAGAAGGTATCTTTTATTGAGCCTATTTCCTTGCAAAATGGTAAAAATCATGCTAGGTCAAATTTATATCATTTTAATGCTATTTACCATGAAAATAGGAAGCATGATAGAGTTAAGGAAAATCATGTAGCTTATCATGCCAAAACCTCTCAATCTAGGGTTAGAAAGGTAGATAGAAACTTAGGTAAGAATCCTAAGGATTCTAGGTATGTACCTAAGAAGAAGAAAAATCATGATTTTAGTGAAAAATCTATGGTTGAGGGATTATAGAAGGAAAATCAAATCTTGAGGTCAAGACTTGATAAATTAGAGAAGACCCTTAGAAAAATCACAAATATGACACAAGGGTCTAAGGGTAAAAATCTAGGTCTAGGAGTATCAAAGTCATCCAATGACCATAGAGGTTTGGGATACAAACCTAAGGCTAAGAAGGATAAAATTTCGTTCCATAGGGTTCCATATAGTTATGGAACTAACCCTAGGTCTAGTGGTCAAGTCAAGAATACTAGGGAAGTCATCCCTAAGAGTATTTTTGCAATAAATGTGACTAAGGCTTCTAAGAAGTCTAAGAAAGTCACAAACAAGGTCACAAGAGAGACTATCCCTAGAGTTGACCTAGAAAATGTGACCAAGGTTTCCAAGAAGCCAAACAAGGTCACTAGGAAGGTATCTAGGGAAGTTATCCCTAGTAAATACCTAGAGCATCCAAGGAGCACCAATAGGTGTTGGGTTCCTAGGAGCATTTTCTCTACCCCATAGATGGGTTAGAGAGTGTCAACTCTAAGAAGAAGGGTAGTTAACCCAACTTTGAAGAAATTGACACTCAAGTAGCATTTTCAAGGTTATTATTAACCTTTGAAAATGAAAAGGATTATTATTTACTCCTTGAAAGAGTAAAATGTGCCTAATGGTGGAAAATTTGATTTTATCTTAAAATGGCATAAATTGGGAAAACCTAGAGAAATACCAAGTTGGAATTTTGGTATTCTCTTAGAAATTTAAGGCAATCCGGACCTTGATTTATGTGATTACTCTTGAGGAAAAATGGAATATGCAAACATTTGAGGATATACTTAATTTTTAAGTGGCATAAACAAATCAAGAGAAATAGAAATGTCAATTTAGGTTTTGACATTTTTTTTAAGCATTTAGGGCAATCTAGGTTTAACGTTTTAAGTTAAAACAAGTGGTATATTTTGAGTTAGCTAAGTGGTTAAGGATACTTAAAAAGGAAATCTAGGTATATTTTATTTATGCTAAACCTTGCCATGATTGTTTTCCCATCATATGCCATGACATCATGTCTATTTTTGCATTCATGTTTTATTATAAAAAATTTAAAAATACCATGTCATGACATTCATACATCATGTAGTTATAGGATATTTTCTTTTAAAAATTATTTCCTTTTGATGTATGCCATAACATAATCATGCATTAAGTTTAATTCCTTGTAATTAAGGACAAACGGCATTTAACAACACTTATTAACAAGTGACATCCTAGGTGCATGTCTAATATCTCTAACATGCCTAGATAGATAAGCATGATCCCTAGAATAGGGCAAAACCAAAGTTTACATCTCACAAAGACCTATAAGATGACTTGTATCTATTTTTTCCACAATAGATACAAGTGAGATGTTAGGATGATAAACAAAACTCAACATGTTGATTTAGTGCATTTCTTTGAGTTTTAAGTTCATCAAAACACATAGTTATGTGTTTTCCCATCATTGGGAAAGCTAATGTACAAGTCATGTGCATTAAGCCCAAGGAACATGGTGGGATATTGGTTTTGAAAATGTTTTTAAAAATAATTTTGGAAAACCTTCGTGAAGGCTATCTTTTGATAGTAATCACCATTGAATAGTTATACACAAACTTAAAGAAAACACTAAAGTTTTTGCAAGTTCTCAAGTTTGTGTCAATCTTTGAAAATATGATGTATTTTCATAGAAATTTATTTTTCCATGATAAAGTATGCCCTAAATAATGTCTACACGAAATTTCATGATTTTTAGATTTTTGTAGAATTTTCTAGGGGTTTCTGAAGTTGGCTGAATTTGAAATTCAGCAACTATCAGAGCTCGGATCGATCCATGGATCGATTGGAGTGTCTGAATCGATCAGTGGATCAATTCAGAAGGTAATTCTAGCGAACAGAAGCTCGCTGGATCGATCAGCCGATCGATCCAAGAAGACTGAATCGATCAGTGGATCGATTCAGCAGGGTTCAATCGATTGGAACCCAACTCCAATCGATCGAAGATGCTGATTTTGGCTGGGAAGGTCTGATTTCAGCATCTTTGAACCTATTTTAGTCTAGGTAACCATTCCAAACCCCTGAAAATACATTTGTATACATAAAAAGGGTGTTTTCGTGTGGAAAACAAGGATGGATTGGTTAAGGAAGGCTAAGTTGAAGTTTAGGTTGAGGTTTGTTACAAATTTTGAATATTTGAACCTCAAAACTTCTAAAATTGGGTTTCCTAAAGTTTTAGGGATTCCAAGTCATTGTTGGTGCAATGACAGAAGTTACCATCATGTCTTTAGGGGGAGGGACTCTTTACAGACATGAAAATTATTTTTCATGAAACTTGGAAGGTGGTTAACCTTCCGTTAAGAACATGCTCAAGGTTGAGCGTTTGAATTTTAATGGGGAGTGGATATCCTCATTATTCAAGTGGCTTCAAGTGGATAATGCTCAAGGATGGGCATTTGCCTACATTGGGGGAAAATGTAGGGTTAAGGATAATGAAGGGTATGGGACCTTCATTATCGTGTTGATCACAATGAGTGAAGTTGTGAACAATGATGAGCAACTCTTCAGGGGGAGAGTTTTCAACAAGTGAATTTGCTGATGTGTGCCCAAAAATGGGGCATGGTTTGATGTGTGCCAATAGGGGGAGAATGAAAGGGAGTAAGTTAGGATTTCATTACCTAGAGGGAGTTTGCCCTCTTAGGGGGAGAATGAAGGGCTTAACTTATGAATTCATTGCCCAGTGGCATGAAGCAGGTTTAGGCTATGAGATTAACCTAACTTACATGTGGTATTGTAAGTGATACTGTTGGTATTGTCAAACATCAAAAAGGGGGAGATTGTTGGTGCAATATCCCTCAGGTCAAGGCTGACCTGGTTGATCAAGTTTGAGTCTTGGTTTGAGTTTCGATGTTTGACAATGCAGTTGTGCATTTGGGGAGATTGTCTGGTGTAATTCCCCTCTGATCAGGGTCTGATCAGGTTGGATGAAAAAGAGGCAAGTAGGTCAAGGTTGACCGGATACTTGACTAGGAAGTCCTAGTGAGTGAAGCTAGGCAGAAGGGGAAATCCTGGTGAGTGAAGCCAGGTGAAAGTCCTAGTGAGTGAAGCTAGGCAGAAGGGAAAATCCTGGTGAGTGAAGCCAGGTGAAAGACCTAGTGAGTGAAGCTAGGCAATTGGGAAGTCCTAGTGAGTGAAGCTAGACAGGAGGAAAATCCTGGTGAGTGAAGCCAGGTGAAAGACCTAGTGAGTGAAGCTAGGCAATTGGGAAAGTCCTGGTGAGTGAAGCCAGGCAAGAGAAATCCAGATGGGTCAAGGTTGACCAGACATCTGGTGAGAGTCCAAGTAGGTCAAAGGGATTGACCGGATACTTGGCACGAGGAAGAAAAGTCCAAGTAGATCTTAGGGAGTGACCGGATACTTGGCAAGAAGAGAAAAGTCCAAGTGGGTCAAAGGGATTGACCAGACACTTGGTGAGAGAGTCCTAGCTGGTCAAGGGTGACCGGATGCTAGGTCTTATGTACCAACAAGTCATGGTTGACTAGATGTTGGTTTAGGGGGCTTTGGGCTTGGTTTTGGGCAAAAACCAAGATCTGGATTGATCAGCCGATTAATCCAGCAGGTTTGGATTGATCCGTAGATTGATCCAGCAGGTTTGGATCGATCCGTGGATCGATCCAGAAGATCTGGATCGATCCACCGATCGATCCGGTGAGTCCCCGCGAACAGAACCCCTCTAGATCGATCCGTGGATCGATCCAGAGGTCCCAATCGATTAGTGGATCGATTGGGACGCTGCTGCTTCACGCGATAAGCGCTGGATCGATCCGTGGATCGATCTAGAAGTTTTTCCATAGCACAGAGGCGCTCTGGATTGATCCGTGGATCGATCCAAAGCCTCCCCGATCGATTGGGAGCATTCCAATCGATCGGGATTCGACCGTTAGCATCGATTTAAGCCGCAGGCGTTCATTTCCTTCGGCAGAACTTCACCGATTCATTCCAGATTCAACACAGCCCCTCCCCAGCACTCTCTAAGCTCCTCACCGCCAGTTCTTGAAGGTTCTTGGAGGTTCATCCAAGTCAAGAGGCGAGTTGCAATGAGAAGAAGAAGAAGCTAGGGTTTTTACTGCATCTCTTGTAAGCTTTTATTTATTCTTTACTACCCTTTCTTCTACTTGTATTGAGAGTCTTATAGGGCTTCTCCGCCTTCGGTAGTTACCGAAAAGGAGTGTTTATTAGTGGAGGTGTGTGTGTGTGCATGGATCCTTGGACTAGTCACCTCTTGTGAGGTGGATACCAAGTAAAATCCTATTGTTAGCATTGTTGTAGTTTGTTTCTTTGTATTCCGCTGCGCATCACTTTGAAGAAACAAGCAACGAAGCACGACGAGCACACGCGAAGCTATTCACCCCCCCCCCCCTCTAGCTACTTTTCGGTCCTAACACTTAGTACGCCCCTAGGTCTATGGCTGTGTGATCCGGACCTAGTTCCTAGTATAATTCAAGACTTGCTACCTTGGATATACTTAGGAAGCGCGCATATCTACGTGATTTATCTATGTGTGGTACAAGCCGGGGCCCTGATTATGTTGATATTATGTTCAAGTATATATGTAAGAAGAAATGGTTTTAAAGATCATGAGACATACACATGTTTTTCGGATACATGTTTTCAAAATCATATTGCATATACCTTATGATCATGTTGTGATGATGCTATGATTTATGATATGCCATGATTAGATACGATTATGTTATGTTTCATGCTATGCTTTAAGAGTTGATATGCCATGCCACCTTATGATGATACTATGATATGTCATGATTAGATACGATTATGTTATGTTTCATGCTATGCTTTAAGAGTTGATATGCCATGCCACCTTATGATGATACTATGATATGCCATGATTAGATATGATTATGTTATGTTTCATGCTATGCTTTAAGAGATGATATGCCATGACTAGTTATGATTTTTTTATGTTGCATGATATGCTTAAAGAGTATGATATGTTATGTCATGACTAGTTGAGATCATGTTATGTTGAGACATTCTTTGATCATGTGATGATTTTTGGTTTTAGTGAGTAGGAAAGGAACTTACTGAGCCATGAGTGCTCATAGCTTACTTTCCTTGTACCACAGATAAAGGAAAAAGCTGGATGAGCTAAAGGAGCAGCAGGAGAGGCAAGGAGATGTGTGTGGCAGTGGCTAGGCAACTAAATAAGAACCTGCTTTAAAAACTTTTAAAGAACTATGCTTTGGTATCATGAATTGTAGTATCGTATGTGTGACTTGATGTTATGTTTCTACTAATTTTGATATCATGTTATTGATGCCATGATAGTGTAGTTCAGATTTGATGACAAGAAAAACAAAAGAAAAGTTTTTATTAAACTAAGAAAATTATTTTAAGTCTTCCGCTGTTTTAAAAGGAAAATTTTGTACATAAAGTATCGTAGCCCCGTCCCTTAGGGTTAGCAGGGAGGGCGGGCGTTACATTTCTTCTCTCCCTCTCCTCCACCATTGCTGCTCCTCTAAGGTTGCTAGCACATCTTTAGAGGTTCTCTCCATCGATTTGTTCGTGTGGATACACATAGAGGGTTGTACACTTGACAACCTTGAGATCCGGCGAACCTTGGACGAGCGAGATTTACGAAGGGCTTCGCATCAAGGGTAATTTCTTTTTCTTTGTAGATCTAGGTTAGAGAAACTCGTACACATAGAAAATTTTGTTTTATAACTTCGCACGAATCCGGTGGCATGAGATTCGGGGTTTCCGCAACGTAAAAAGTAGTTTTTACGGCCCGAAAATCCCAACAGTTGGGTCTCCATGCCTAGCAATTGGCTACACCCGACCAACCTAGAACTAGCCTTCTAGCCTCCTCCATCAGCCTTGCATCTCTCAGATATCTCCCATCCTTCACGCCTTGCCTTCAGGAGCTTCCTTCGACCTCATCCTAGTTGTCGGATTATACCACCACACTCGACGAACCTCGAACAAGCCTTCTTGCCTCCTCCATCAGCCTTGCGTCCCTCTGATATCTCCCATCCTTCACGCCTTGCCTTCAAGTGCTTCCTTCGGCCTCATCCTAGTTATTGAGTTCTCCTTGCCAAGTCACACTAGGACTTATCTTGCCAAGACCACATGTTTGGACTTACAACCTTTGCCAAGATCACACTTAGACTTTCCAATTGTCTGGCTCCTCACCAGGACTTTCTCCTTTGCCAAGATCACACTTGGACTTACCTTGCTAGGACCACATGCTTGGACTTACAACCTGTGCCAAGATCACACTTGGACTTCCCAATTGCCTGGCTCCTCACCAGGACTTTCTCCCTTGCCAAGATCACACTTGAACTTTCCAAATGTCTGACTCCTCACCAGGACTTTCTCCTTTGCCTAACCTTCAGTTAGGACTTCCACCACTGCTTAAACTCCAGTTAGGACTTCACCACTACCTAACCTCCAGTTAGGACTTCACCACTACCTAACCTCCAGTTAGGACTTCCAAATGCCTAACCTCCAATTAAGACTTACAGACGCCTAACCTCCAGTTAGAACTTACCCAGTTAAGTCTCCTGTCATCCCTGACCTACTTGACTTGTATTCTCATCAACCTGGTCAACCCTTTGACCATCTCCATAACTGGACGATTGCTCCAACAATCTCCTTATATTGTCAAACATCAAAACTCAAATCCTGACTTAAGCTTGACTCAACTCAATCTTAGTCAAACTGGTCAAACTTGACCAAGGGAAATTGCCCCAACAGCTTTTACACCATTTGGTGGTTCTACAAGCTCCCATAAATTCTATTTCTGAATTCATTGCTCTTTGCCAAGATGCTGCATCTTTATCTTGGAGCACTTCATCATATGTCCGGGGATCAGGTTCATGTTCACCAGGGATCAAGTCCAAAGACTCTCCCAAAATATGAATCTTTCAGGTTGCCTAACAACCCTCCTACTACAACGAAGCACTGTCTGTAATTGTGCATCATTTGTGACATGTGTTGCAGTTTCTTGTGGTATCTCATCTTGTATTGTTGGTACTAGATTAGACGTGTCCTTTATTATTTCCTTAAGAACAAATTTACTTATGGGCATGTGGTTCATTACATAGTCCTCTTTTAAAAATCAGGCATCAATGACCTCTTGATTTTTAGGACTATAAACTTCCTTTCGTTTCTCTAGGATAACCTACAAACAAGTAAACTCCTATTCTTAATTCCAACTTATTAGTGTCTCCCTTCAGCATATGCGCTGGACTACCCCCAAATCCGAATATGCTTTAGATTAGGCTTACGCTCATTCTATAATTCTATGGGAGTAGAGGGTTCTAACTTAGAAGGTACTATGTTCACTTCTGTTTCCAGAGTATATCCTCAAACCGAATTTGGTAATTCTGAATAACTCATCATTGATCCAACTATTTCTATAAGAGTCTTATTCCTTCGTTCTACTACACCATTCTGTTAGGGTGTACCAGGTGCAGTCAGTTGGGATTGAATCCCGACTTCTGATAAGTAACTCCTAAGCTCTCCTAAGAGGTATCGCCACCACGATCAGACCGTAGTGTCTTGATACTTTTGTCATGACGTTTCTCCACATCAGCCTTGTACTCTTTAAACTTATCAAAGCACTCAGACTTGCGATGCATCAAGTAAATATACCCGTATCTCGAATAGTCGTCTATAAAAGAGATGAAATATTTGAAACTGCCTCTTGCCTGGATAGTCATAGGTCTACACAAATCAGAATGAACTAATTCCAATACATCTTTGGCTCTATACCCCTTAAACTTCAAAGGCCTCTTGGTCATTTTTCCTTCCAAGTAAGACTCATAGGTTGGAAAGTCTTCCACCACCAATAAACCCAAAAGTTCATTGCCTATTATCCCCTACTCAAGTTAATATGGCATAGCCTTAGATGCCAAAGATATGATTGGTTCATTTTCGAAGGTTGCTTTCTCTTATTAGAGTTAGAAGATGTGTTATTAATTTTCATTTGTTGCATCGTGGGAGTTATTGGATTATAAATTGTTAATCAACGTACCAGAATAGATAATTTTCCTATTTTTCTTGATAACAACTTTGTTATCAAAAGAGACAGAATATCAAGTTCTTTGAATAGTTTAGAAACTGAAATCTAGTTCTTTCTAAACTTGGTACGTAAAGACAATTTCTCAAAATCCATGTTTTATTCCTATCAGAGGATAAACATCTCTCACTGCAACAGCTGCTATTTTTACAGCAGTGCCCATGTAGACGGTGATTTCCCCTTTATATAGTTGTCGGGTTTCCTGGAGCCCCTGTAATGAATTGCAGACATGATTAGTGGCTCCTGTATCTACACACCAGGTATCGGTAGATAACACCACTAAACATGTAACAACTAATGAATAAAATACACCTTTATTATTCTCAGTTCTGAAAGGACAGTCCACCTTAGTGTCCAAGTTTTGTTTTCAATCATTATAATTGGGACTACTAAATCTATTCTATAGTATAACAGTTAGGGGATTGACAAACATTTGAAATCCTAAGAATCACAAAAAATATTTGGTCAAGACCAACATCTCAAAATCCCCGTGAATTTTGTATGTCACGTTAGTGTGGACGTATACAAATTCAAACTTTAAGAGGAGATTTTATCCATTAATTTTATTATCTCGTCAACCTGACTTTATGACAAATAAAATTAATAATTAGTTTGTCTTTGATCAAATATTTGGTCAAAACTTTGAATTTAAAATAATATTGATTTCTCAAAACAATATCGTTTAAATTCACCAACACCTCAAACACCGTGAATTTTGTATGTCACGTTAGTGTGGATGTATACAAATTCAAACATTTGTAAGAGGAGGGTCTTACCCATTAATTATCTTGTCAACCTTAAATTACCTCAAACACCATGAATTTTGTATGCTACGTTAGTGTGGACATATACAAATCCAATTGTTTGTAAGAGGAGGTTTTACCCATTTTATTTTGTCAACCTAACTTTATGACAAATAAAATTACCTCAAACACCGTAAATTTTGTATGCCATGTTAGTATGTGCGTATACAAATTCAGGCATTTGTAAGAGGGAGTGTTACCTAGCTTTATGACAAATTAATAGTTAGTATTCCTTTGGTCACACAAATAATAGCAGTGACTCCGTTGGAGAGGATACTATTAAATGCGCCTAAGTGTATACCATTACTTGATACTTAGTCCATTAAATAGGATTGTGCCCCTCAGTTGGAGAAGATCACACGCTCCTAAGTAATTTCCTATAATCATCCATTTAGGAAGTTTAATCTAGTGATCTGCAAACAAACTCATCCGTTGTGGAGGGAGGCACTCAGAGCCAACACGCAAGTTTGTTGCATCACTTACAAACCAGTAATAGAGACCGTAGAATTTATTTATAAATTCCTCGCCCACTTAGTTTTTAGATGAGAATTTTATCATGCACACAAGCACACAAACACAGCACACACATCACAGCAACTAAAAGCAATAAATATGGAAAATAATTTTTCAACTATTATGGCCTTTTCCATCACTATCTTCCGTGTGCCGCCAACCCTAGCTGCTGCCATCTTTAGCCACCGTAATCGAGTCTTGTCGTCGCATCTATCTTGCTTCTTTTTCCGCTGTGCCTTTGGTCATCAAATAGTACCACTCCTCGCAAGGATACGATCTGCGACAAAAATAGAATTTTACATTTATTGATCCTATATTCTACGAAGGAATGTACATGTAATCTAGATCGATCAAAAAGTAAAATCCTAAAACTAATACAGCTCCTACTGTATTTAATACATACAATCATGCACACATAATAAAATACCCTTGACATGTCCAAGGGTCCAATCATACACAATCACAATAAGTCATAATAGTTGGAGCCTGCAACTACAAAGTTAGCATATCCTACTATTATCATGTCTAAATTATGTATGACATATACATAATTAAACTGAAAACCAAACACACAGAGGCAAACCCTAGCTCTGATACCAATTGTTGGTTGCTACTCGGAATATCGTACTGGCTCCCCTGTATATCAAATCTTTCTTTTAATGTTTTGTAGAAAGCTATAAAAGGAAAGATTTATAATTTTCAAAACTCTCTTTTAAAACCATGAGGATGGTTACAAAAAGGAAAGTTTTATCAAAAATTAAAATCTTCCTTTTAACTACAAACAAGGAAAGATATCAAATCTTTCTCTTAATCTTTTGTAGAAAGCTATAAAAGGAAAGACTTGAATTTTAAACTTTCTTTTAAAACCATGGCTTCCACATAAGAAAAGATTTTAAAAAATAAAACTCCTTTTAATCTAATATGGCAGGCCACCCTGCTTGGCCTCTAAGCTAGGGTCGACCACCACTTGAACCCATCTAGCCTTGGTTTGGCCGGCCCTAGCTTGGGCTACAAGCTAGGCTTGGCCAGCTACCTTAAGGTGGGTAATAAGTTGTGTTTAGGTGGGTATAAGACTTTATAAATAAGAGGCTACGACAGGGACCGAGAGGAGGAATTAGTTTTGGTCTCCCGATGAACTTGAGCTTCCCGTGTTCGCCCCGAACACCCAACTCGAGTTCATCAATAATAACTCATACCACTAAAAAGTTATTATTGAATTACCGCACCAATCCCATATTACTATATAGGCTCCTTCTTATCTTGAGTGTGTTAATCTCCCTATGTTTAAGATATCGAAATGTCCACTAATTAAATGAGTTACTGACAACTCACTTAATTAATATCTAACTCTAAGAGTAGTAACACTCAACCTTATTGTCATGTCGGACTAAGTCCACCTATAGGGTTTACATGACAATCCTTATGAGCTCCTCTTGGGGACATCATCAACCTAGATAGCTAGGACACAGTTTCCTTCTATAATCAACAATACACACTATAAATAATATTATTTCTCAACTTATTGGGCCTCTTAATTTATCGAACTAAATCTCACCCACTGATAAATTAAAAAAATAAATATTAAATATATGCGCTTGTTATTATATCAGGATTAAGAGCACACACTTCCATAATAACAAAGGTCTTATACTTTTATGTAGTCAATATAAAAAAAAAAACTACCTTAAATGGTCCTACTCAATACACTTAGAGTGTACTAGTATAATTTTATAGTCAAGATAAACTAATACCAAATTACACTACGACTATTCCAATGGTTTGTTCCTATCCATCTTAGTCGTGAGCTACTATTTATAATTTATAAGGAACTAATAACATAATTTTCTGTGTGTTACATCATACACCATGTTATCGACAATATAAATTAATTGAACAACTACACTTAGCATATAAATGTAGACATTTGACCAATGTAATTTTTTATTTCAAAATAAATGTTTACAAAAAGTTAGGGTTTTAGTATACGTTCTAACACTTTCGAGAAGATGAATGCCCACTTCCAGGAGGTTATTATATAGAAGATCCCTCGATCAAAGAACTAGGTAGCAGATGAGTTGGCAAAATTAGCTAGTTCACTGTCCCCAATCGTCATAGGGCAGTCGATCGAACAAGTCTCGCTAGTGGCGCATGTCGACCGAATGGAAGGAGTCACCTTCCCGAACGACTGGAGGACTGTCCTAACAGAGTTTTTACGGTCTGGAGCTACACTTACTGATCCGGAAGGAGCCCGCTTATTGAAGAAGAGGGCCACGTGGTTCACCTTGATCGGGGACCAGCTTTACAAGAGAGCCTTCTCTAGGCCCCTCCTCAAATGCATCGGATCGGAGGATGTTGAGTACATTCTGCAGGAGGTGCACCAAGGATCTTCCGGAGGGCATCTGAGCGGCCGTGCATTAGCCCGTAAGATACTCTTGGTCGGATATTTCTGGCTGACCCTCTAGGAGGATGCTGCTCGGATGGTGGCCACCTACTTGTCCTACCAGAAGTCTCACAACATGTCGTACAGACCAACTGTGAAAATGGAAGTGTCCACAGTATCATGCTCGTTCGACTAATGGGGGCATAGATATCGTTGGGCCTTTCCCCATAGCGACTGATCAGCAAAAATTTATGCTCGTCGTGGTCGATTACTTCTCTAAGTGGGTGAAAGTCGAACCGCTGGCAAGAATCACCGAGCAAATGGTCATTAAATTTATTTGGTAAAACATCATTTGCCGGTTTGGCATCCCACACCGACTCGTATCCGACAATGGAAGATAGTTCACCGGCCAAAAGCTTAGAGAATGGTGTGAGGGTTATGACATCCAACAAGCCTTCACCTCAGTGGCAGACCCACAAGGTAACGGGCAAGCTGAGGTATCCAATCGGGAGATCCTCAGAATCTTACGCGCTCGGCTCGACCACGTTGGAGGTAGCTGGGTCGACGAGCTCCCAGTATGCTGTGGGCTCTCCGCACGACTCCAAAGGAGGTGACCGACATAACCCCCTTCCATTTGGTATATGGCAGTGAAGCAGTTGTCCCCGTGGAGGTCAGAGTAGAATCCAATCGAGTGCAGCTCTTCGATGAAGGAAACACCGAACGGAGGCTTATGGAGCTCGACTTGGTGGACGAAACGTGGGCAAAAGCAGTAGTTCGGCTAACAGCGTATCGGCAACGGATGAAATGAAACTACAATCGGAGAGTAACCCTGAGGTCCTTCTAGGTTGGCGATCTCATCTAGAAGAAAGTGAAGCTGGTCGGCGATGTCACCAAGCTCGAAACCTCATGGGCAGGGCCTTTTAAGGTCGTGCAGAAGCTCTGTTCGGGCGCTTACTATCTGGAGGATGAAGGGGGTGTTGGGGTTGCAAAGTTGCAAACATAGTCTCACATTGAAAACACATGGGAAGGATCATGGGTTTATAAGAGAAAGATATCTCCATTGGTATGAGGCCTTTTGGGTAGAGCCCAAGAGCAAAATCATGAGGGTTTAAACCCAAAGTGGATAATATCATGTCATTATGGAGATATCTAAATTCTTTTCGATCCTACAAGTGGTATTAGAGTGAGTTTTCTGGTTCTGTGTGATTGGTTTTCGGTTAAATTATGCACTACTCATATATAAGTTTAAGCAGGATAATAGTAGGATGTGCTAGAAAGATTCACTCTGTGGTTGCAGACATCCTAGATCCAACTATTATAGCTTTGTGTGTTTGTGTATGATTTAAACCCTTGGGCATGTCAAGGTTGTTTTGTGCGCATGATTGTAATAATTAAATACGGCCGGTTATCATATTATTTTTTTACATTTTGTTCGATCTAAATTACATGTAAATTCCTTTGTGGAATATAGGATCGATAAATGTAAATTTTTATTTCTTTTGTTGTGGCTTGTATCCTTGCTATACGTGGTGCTATTTTGAGGACCGGAGGCGCGGCGAAGAAGGAAGCAAGATAGATGCGACGGCTTGATCCATTGGCGGCATATTGGAGGACAGTGTTGGATGAGGTCATAATAGTTGCAAATTTTATTTTCATATTTATTTCCTTTATATGTTGTTTTTATGTGTTGTGATGATGGTTTTATGTGTTGTGATGTGTGTGCATGTTAAAATTCCTCAATTTAAATAACTAAGTAGGAGAGAGATTATTTAAATAAATTTCACGGTCTCCATTACTGGTTTGTAAGTGATGAATTCAAACTTGCACGTTGACTTTAAGTGCCTTCCTCCATATCGGATGAGTTTGTTTGTAGATCACTAGATCAAACTTCCTCTATGGATGATTATAGGAAATTATTTAGGTATGTGTGATTTTCTCCATCTGAAGGGGTACAATCCTAATTAATGAACTAAGTATCAAGTAATGATATATACTTAAGCACATTTAATAGTATTCTCCCCGTCAGAGTCACTGCTATTATTTGTGTGATCGAAGATGAACCAACTATTAATTTTATTTGTCATAAAGTTAGGTTGACAAGATAATAAAATTAATGGATAAAACCTCCTCTTACAAATGTTTGAATTAGTATACGTCCACACTATCGTGGCATACGAAATTCACGGTGTTTTAAGGTGTTGGTGAATTTAAATTATATTGTTTGAGGAATCAATATTATTTTAAATTCTAAAGTTTTGACCAAATATTTTATTTTGTGATTCTTAGGATTTCAAAATGGATTTCAATTCTCTTGGTGTTATTTTAAAAGAAAACAAACTTACTGGTCCAAATTATATTGATTGGAAACGGAACTTGGACATTGTCTTAACTGCTGAAGAATACAAGTTCGTACTTCTTGAGGTCTGTCCTAGCGTGCCTAATAAGGATTCTAGTGAAGAGAAAATAGAGAGACATAGGAAATGGGTCAAGGCAAATGAGATGGCGCGGTGTTACATTTTGGCTTATATGTCAAATGTGCTGCAACATCAGCATCAGGCCCTACCCACTGCCTATGACATGATGCTCAATCTCAAGGAACTCTTCGGACACCAAAATCGGGCTGCCAGGCAGGAAGCCATGAGAAACTTAATGACGACAGTCATGACTGAAGAGACACCCATGAGGGATCATATCCTCAAGATGATGACTCATTTGAATGAGATGGAAGTCCTTGGAGCTAAAATCGATGGGGGACCCTAGGTGGATATCATTCTCCAAACGCTGCCCAAGAGTTTTGAGTAGTTCCACCTGAATTACAACATGAATAAAAGGGTTTATTTGTTGACAGAACTTTTGACAGAACTCCAAGCGACAGAAGGGCTATTTCGTCAAAGTTCTCAAGTTCACATTGCTGAAAATGTTTCTGCCTCTAAGCCGAAAGGCGGAAAGAAGAAGAAGAAGAAACAAGTTGGTTCGACAAAAAAAGTGATTCAACCTCAAGGGACTGGGCTGCAGGCAGGTGTAAAGAAGCCGAAAGGCAAGTGCTTCATATGCAAGCAGTCTGGACATTGGAAGGTGGACTGTCCTCGCAAAAAGGAGAATAATAAAAGTATATCTTATTCATTAGTTGTTGAAACATATTTAACGGTGTTATCTACTAGTATCTGGTGTGTAGATACGGGAGCCACTGATCATGTGTGCAATTCATTGCAGGGGTTCCAGGAAACCAGACGACTACATGAAGGGGAGATCACCGTCTACATGGGCAATGCTACGAGAATAGCGGCTGTTGCAGTGGGAGATGTTTATTTATTTTTTGATAGGAATAAAACTTTGATTTTGAAAAATTGTCTTTACGTACCATGTTTCAAAAAGAATTTGATTTCAGTTTCTAAATTATTTATGGATAGATATTCTATTTCTTTTGATGACAAAGTGGTTGTCAAGAAAAATATGGTGGTTATCTGTTCTGGTGCGTTGGTTGGCAATTTGTATACTCTTAATCCAATAACTCCCATAATGCAGCAAATGGAAATTAATAACACATCTTCTAATTCTAATAAGAGAAAGCAACCTTCGGAAATGAACCAAACATATCTTTAGCATCTAAGGTTGGGTCATATTAACTTGAGTAGGATTCAAAGGTTAATAGTCGATGGACCTTTGGGTTCATTGGTAGTGGAAAACTTTCTGACCTGCAAGTCTTGCTTGGAAGAAAAATTGACCAAGAGGCCTTTTAAGCCAAAGGGGTATAGAGCTAAAGAAGTATTGGAATTGGTTTATTCTTATTTGTGTGGGCCTTTGACTATCCAAGCAAGAGGTGATTTCAAATATTTTGTCTCTTTTATAGATGACTATTCGAGATATGGATACATTTACTTGATGCGTCATAAGTCTGAGTGCTTTGATAAGTTTAAAGAGTACAAGGCTGATGTGGAGAAGTGTCATGGTAAAAGTATCAAGACACTACGATCTGATCGTGGTGGAGAGTACCTCTTAGGAGAGTTTAAGAGTTACTTATCAGAGGTCGGGATTCAATCCCAATTGTCTGCACCTAGTACACCCCAACAAAATGGTGTGTCGGAACGAAGGAATAAGACTCTTATGGAAATGGTTAGATCAATGATGAGTTATTCATAATTACCAAATTCGTTTTGGGGATATGCTCTGGAAACGGCGGCGTACATTCTGAACTTGGTACCTTCTAAGTCAGTACCCTCTACTCTCACAGAATTGTGGAATGGGCGTAAGCCTAGTTTGAAACACATTCGGATTTGGGGTAGTCTAATACATGTGCTAAAGGGAGACGTGATAAGTTGGAATCACGTACAGAAGTTCGCTTGTTCATGGGATATCCTAGAGAAATGAAAGGTGATTTATTTTATAGTCCTAAAGATCAGAAGGCCATTGTTAGCACCAATGCCGATTTTTAGAAGAGGACTATGTAATGAACCACAAGCCCATGAGTAAAATTGTTCTTGAGGAAATAAAAGAGGACACTTCTACTTTAGTACCAATGGTACAAGATGAGATACCACAAGTAACTATAACACGTGTCACAAATAGTGCACAATTACAGGTAGTACCTCGTCATAGTGAGAGGGTTGTTAAACAACCTGAACGATTCATATTTTTGGGAGAGTATTCAGACTTGATCCCTGGTGAATATGAAGTTGATCCCTGGACATATGATGAAGCACTCCAAGATAAAGATGCAGCATCTTGGCAAAGTGCAATGAACTCTGAAATAGAATCTATGTATTCTAATTAGGTCTGGGAGCTTGTAGAACCACCAAATGTTGTAAAAGCCATTGGATGTAAATGGGTCTACAAAAGAAAAAATAGGAACAGACGGGAAGGTGGAAACCTTTAAAGCGAGACTTGTTGCAAAGGGGTATACTCAAAAAGAGGGAATCGATTATGAGGAAATTTTTTTACCGGTAGTCATGCTTAAGTCTATCCGGATTTTTTTATCTATTGCTGCTCATATGGATTATGAGTTTTGGCAAATGGATGTCAAGACAACTTTCCTTAACGGAAGTCTTAAAGAAAACATCTATATAAAACAACCAGAGGGATTCATTGTGAAGGGCAAAGAGCATCTTGTATGTAAGCTCAATCGGTCCATTTATGGACTGAAGCAAGCTGCAAGATCTTGGAACATCCAGTTTAATGAAGTGATCTAGTCTCATGGATTCATTCAATGTCCGGATGAGTCTTGTGTATACAAGAAAAGTGACGGAAACATAGTGATATTTCTTATACTATACGTAGATGACATTTTGCTCATTGGCAACAATGTCAAAGTATTGTCAGACGTAAGGGTATAGATGTCCAAGCAGTTTGATATGAAGGATTTGGGAGAATGTGGACATATTCTTGGGATCAAAGTAATAAGGAATCGTAAGAAAAGGATGTTGTGCTTATCCCAAGCTTCATACATCAATATTATCCTAGCTCGTTTTAGCATGCAAAACTCCAAGAAAGGTTTTCTACCTTTTCGGCATGGAGTACCTTTATCTAAAGAAATGTGTCCTAAGACACCAAAGGAGATAGAGGAGATGAAGGCAGTTCCTTATGCTTCGGTTGTAGGAAGCCTAATGTATGCGATGATATGTACGAGATCGGATATCTGTTTTGTCGTGGGCATGGTTAGCAGATATCAAAGTAACCCAGGACTGGGACATTGGACTGTCGTAAAGCATATATTAAAGTACCTAAAAAGGACTAGAGATTATATTCTAGTTTACCAGACAAATGATTTGCTCCCTGTGGGTTACACGGATTTGGACTTCCAATCAGATAGGGACAGTAGTAAATCAACCTCGGGGTATGTGTTTACTTTGGGAGGTGGAGCCATAGCATGGAAGAGTGTTAAGCAGAAATACGTTTCAGACTCCACCATGGAAGCTAAGTTTGTGGCAGCCTCTGAGGTAGCCGAAGAAGCTGTATGGCTTAGAAACTTCTTGATGGACTTAGATGTGATTCCTGTTTTGCCCAAAATTATCACAATTTATTGTGATAACAGGGTGCAGTAGCAAACTCGAAGGAACCATAAGCCTATAAGACAAGTAAACACATTGAGCGCAAGTACCACCTAATACGAGGCATCATAAAACGAGGAGAGCTTGTTGTCGCCAAGATTACATCAGCAGATAACCTGACAGATCCTTTCACTAAGGCCCTTCCGGCGAGAGCTTTTGATAGGCATGTTGAGGGGATGGGAATCAAATGTATGGCAGTATTTATGGCAGCATAGTCTTTTAGTATAAGTGGGAGATTATTGGAATGTATACTATAAGCCTAGCTTTTGTATGAACATCTGTTTTAAAATATTTTAAAATGAGAATCACTTTGGTTAAATATTTGCATTTTATATTTATATATTTGCCAATACAATTATCCATTTAATTTATATTGTAGATAACATAGTGTGTGGTGCCACACAGAAGATCATGTTATCGGTTCCTTATAAATTATAAATAGTAGGTCACAACCAAGATGGATTGGGACAAACCATTGGAACGATTGTAGTGTAATTTGGTATTAGTCTATCTTGACTATAAAATTACACTAGTACACTATGTGTGTATTGAGCAGGATCGTTTGAGGTTGTTTGATTTGTACTGATTATATAAAAGAACAGAACCTCTATTATTATGGATGTGCGTCCTCTTAATCCCTAATTAATAACAAGCACGTATACTTAGTATTTATTTCTTTAACTTATCAATGGGTGAGATTTATTCGTTAAATCAATAGGCCCGATGAGTTGGGAGATAGAATTATTTATATGGTGTGATGTTGATTATAGAAAGAATATGTGTCCTAATTATTTAGGTTGATGATGTCCCCTTAAGGAGCTCATAAGGATTATCATGTAAACCTTACAGGTGGACTTAGTCCGGCATGATAATAAAGTTGAGTGGTACTACTCTTGGAATCAGATGTTAATTTATTGAGTTGTCAGTAACTCATTTAATTAACGAACATACGATATCTTAAATATAGGGAGATTAACGCACTCATGATAAGAAGGAGCCCATATTGTAATATGAGATTGGTGCTGTAGTTCAATAATAACCCTTTAGTGGTATGGGTTATTATTGATGAACTTGAGTTGGGTGTTTAGGCCGAACACAGGAAGCCTAAGACCATCAGGAGGTCTAAACCAATTCCTCCTCTAGGTCTATGTTGTAGCCTCTATATAAAGCCTCACATCCACTCATCCATAGTTTGGTTTTGGTTTGGTTTTACTCTATCTTCCTAGTGCAAGCGGTAAGGGCTATAAAAATGAGTAAGTGGTGCCCCCTAAAACCTAATTTTTCCACAATTCTCTTCTCTCCCTTGCTAGGACCGGCCACCTCTCCTTGGTGGCCGACGCCTTCTCCTCCTTGGTGGTCGGCGCCTTCTTGATACCACTTGAAGGCGCTGGAATTCTGTTCTTTTTAAATTTCCCTGTACAAAAATTGTATAAGTACAGAACTTTTCCTAGCAACTCACATGTTCGATCAGACATGTGTTTGATCAATCAAGCAAGTTCTTGACGGATCAAAGCACACCTTGATCGAAGTACAAGATCGTTGGCCTCTTGTGTTGGTATTCAAAATCGATACAAAGAAAACTAAACTAATTACGCAGTGAAATTAAAGAACTAGTTGTACCTTTCCTTTGTAGTTAAAGACCTCTTGATCTTCTGCTGTATTCCTCTCATCTTCTTGGATGTTGTGTGGGCGATGATCTACCAAGGCAACAAACACCCTTCCCTTCGCTTCTTTCCAAAATCGTCGTCCACCAAGGAGTAGAGGAGGAGGCGCCGCCCACCAAGGAGGAGGAGGCGCGCGCCGCCCACCAAGGAGGAGGAGGTGCCGACCACCAAGGAGGAGAAGGCACTGGCCACCAAGGAGAGGCCGCCATCCCTAGCAAGGGAGAGAAGAGAATTGTGGAAAAATTAGGTTTTAGGAGGCACCACTTACTCCTTTTTATAGCCCTTGCCGCTGGCCCTAGGAAGGTAGAGAAAAACTAAACCAAAACCAAACTGTGGATGAGTGCATGCGAGGCTTTATATAGAGGCTACAACAGGGACCTAAAGGAAGAATTAGTTTAGGCCTCCTAATGGGCTTGGATTTCCTATGTTCGTCCCGAACACCCAACTCAAGTCCATCAATAATAACTCATACCACTAAAGGGTTATTATTGAATTACCGCACCAATCCCATATTACAATATGAACTCCTTCTTATCATGAGTGCGTTAATTTCCCTATGTTTAAGATATTGTATGTCCGTTAATTAAATGAGTTATTAACAACTCAATTAATTAACATCTGATTCCAAAAGTAGTACCACTCAACCATGTCGGACTAAATCCACCTGCAAGGTTTACATGATAATCCTTATGAACTCCTCAAGGGGGCATCATTAGTCTAAATAATTAGGACACAGATTCCTTCTATAATCAACAGATTCCTCGGCTCCCAAGTTCTTCAACGGCGGCCGCGTTGATCGCGGCGTCTGGGAGCTTCACCTTGCCGGCCAGACATGCACATAGCATGACTTCAACTGCACGAAAGGAAGAAAAATCAGTTAGAATCAAAGAAAGGAGTAAAATGATCGCATACCTAGGCTGAAAGGGAGCCAGGTACGGATCGGACTCAAGCCGAAGATATAAAGGACACCCTCCAGCAGCAGCTTGTAGATGTCATACTTCTGACAGGACAACATCGTAGCTACATTGAGGTAGTCCAATTGGCTCTTGTACTACTTCAATGGAGGCTGAGCTGCCACGTCGAGCTGCCAGGAGGTGGGAAAATCTAGTCGCTCGAGAAAACACATGAAAAAGAAGTAATCTTTCTAGTGTTTGTTAGAAGTAGGCATTTTATCAAAGAAAACCAAGCCCACTCGAGCTTGGAAGAGAAAAGTCCTCGGCTCGGACGACTTGGGATAGTAAAAGTAATGGAAGAGCCAGGGAGTGAGGGGAATGTCGTGCAGGCGAAAAAGAACAACCACCCCGTACAGCAGCCGAAAGGAGTTCGGTACTAGCCGTGAAATGATCTCAAAAGAAGGTGATAGAGTCGAGCGGTGGAGAATTCGGCCGATTGAAAGGAGAAGGAAGGATGACTTCATATTCGGAAGGAAGTTCGAAAGTGGCTTTCAGACTCTCAGCGTCGTCGGTGTCGAACCGGGACTCAGTAAAAGTGTACCATAGCCCCGGGATGCCGGCGGAAGGTTGTGATGAACTTGCCATTGCAAAACAAGGTGGAGATTCGAAGGACAGAAAACCTACTGGTGGGATTATCGTCAGAACACTAAGACGCCGAAAAACTCGAAAGACAAGGAAGGACAGACGCCGAGAGGCGAGAAAGAAAGGGCGTGGGGGAGAGCTTATTGGAAAAATCGCCGGAGGAGCAAGAAGGACAAAGGTCGCTAGAGCACAAAGAACCTGGCGTCGAAGAGCACGAAGACGAAGTGCGCCAATGCAGCGATGCCCACAGGCTTATAAGCCTGGGGGCGACTGATCGGAGCCGTCAATCTAGGTCACAGAAACCTAGGCAAAGATCGGACTGTTAAATTCAAATCTCCAAACATCACATCAATACCCTATCACATCAGGCGTGCAGCGGCAGTGGGTAGGACTCGTGGTGCATCGCCATAGGTCGACATTTAATAATGGCATGGGAGCGTGCTTAGCCTTAATGTGAAAAGATTTGCACAAATTCCTAGAAATCTAGGTGACGTAAGCCGCGCTCGGGCTCGTCCAGGACAACCCAAGAAAAAATTGCACAAGTACAGACCTTCATCGTGACGATCGGATTTAGGGAGCATACCTACGTCCAAACAACAAACTTCAACAGGTCGATCGGCAAGGAACAGTCACATCCCGATTAGAAACCACATAGTATCGAAGGTCGATCGAGAGGTTTAGTCAGTCGGACTTATAGCCTCCTTCGACTAGACTTGACGGAAAGGCTTATGTGATGCGGTAATGATAAAGGGCCCCACCTCGTTACCACGGTGGAGGTCAAAGGAGGTCAAAGTCACGGCGATCAACGCATAAATAATATCGCCCGATCAAGCGAAGTATGCCCCGACCGAGGAGAAGGCTCGGACCCGATCAACGTCGCCTTCGACGCGGGGAACAGTCAAACAACCGATACTCAAGGGAGACAATGTGCAGAAGTTGAGCCGAGCGGCTACTCCACTCGGCCAGACAGCAAAGCTTGAGGTGCAGAGTTCAACTACGACCGAGCAGCTACCCCACTCGACCTGGCAACAGGAAACAACCGACACTTAGACAATGTGCAGAAGCCTAGCCGAGCAACTACCCCGCTCGGCCCGGTATCAACTTTGGCAATAACAAAGTAGACCTTTGTTTGAGCAGACACCCACGAGGGCCAGTGAGGTTCTGGCCGACTAGACGGGGCACTAGGGCGGCGGAATTCAGGTCGAGCGGTCAAACCGCTCGCCCCAGTAGTACACTTCTGATGATATCTAGTGATATCCGTTTGGGAGTTGGTGTCGCCGACACCGGGCATGGGCTACCAGAAGATCGTACGACAGAAGCTTCCACTGTCACTTCAGAGATATGCTCGACCTGTTAAGGTACTATGTTAGGGACACTTTACTGACACGTCTTTTTAGAGAAAGCTTTGAGAAGCGTGCTCATCTTGGAAAGTGTGCACGCGGGCTACCGGAGCTCTATATAAAGGGGGTCCAAGCATCGGGAGAGGTATGCGATATTCACTGTTTACGCTACAGTAGTCTTCTTGTTGCTCCGCTCTCCACTTCATCGCCGATGACTGACTTGAGCATCGGAGGGCCAACGACGGAGACCCTTTCCCTGGCTCGGTACTGATGTAGTCTGTGTTACAGGTCCGCGCGGAGTCCATAGGAGGTAAGCATGAACGCCACATCCCCATCTTTCCATCTCCTCGACTTTTGGACAGGATCACGACCCATTTATGTCGGGATAAATAATTATGTTTTCTACCTTTCTTACCATAATGACTACATTATTAATGTCCTCACAGAATAACTATTTGTTATTTTAATTCTTGATAGTTGGGACCATTTAAGTTTAGTGTGAGGGAGCCTGAAACGTGAGTCGAGAATCGGTAGTTGGTAGTCGAGAGTTGTTAGCCCGGAGCCAAGAGTCGAGAGTCGATAGCCTAGAGCCAAGAGTCGAGAGTCGGAAGCCTGGAGTTGATAGTGTTAGGATGTATACTAAAAGCCTAGCTTTTGGTATAAACATTTATCTAGAAATAAAAATCACATTAGTCAAATGTCTACATTTATGATAAATGTAGTTGTTCAATTAATTTACATTGTAGATAACATGGTGTGTGGAGTCACAAACAGAGGATCATGTTATCAGTACCTTATAAATTATAAACAGTAGCTCATGATCAAGATGGAAAGGAACAAACCATTGGAAGGTCGTAGTGTAATTAGGTATTAGTTTATCTTAACTATATAATTACACTAGGACACTTAGAGTGTATTAAGTAGGACCATTAGAGGTCGTTTCTTTTATACTGATTTTATAAAGGAACAAAGACCTCAGTTATTATGGAAGTGTGTGCTCTTAATCTTAATATAATAACAAGCACATATATTTGATATTTATTTCTTTAATTTATCAATGGGTGAGATTTAGTTCGATAAATCAATAAGCCCGATAAGTTGCGAAATGATATTACTTATAGTGTGTGTTGTTGATTATAGAAGAAAATTGTGTTCTAGTAATCTAGGTTGAGAATGACTCCAAGAGGAGTTCATAAGGATTGTTATGTTAAACCCTGCAGGTGGACTTAGTCCGACATGGCGATAAGGTTGAGTGGTACTACTCTTGGACTAAGATATTAATTAAGTGAGTTGTCAGTAACTCATTTAATTAGTGGTCATTTGACATCTTAAACACAGGGAAACTAACACACTCATAATAAGAAGGAGCCCAAAATGTAATTTGGGATTGGTGCGGTAGTTCAATAATAGTTCTTTAGTGGAATGAATTATTATTGATGAAATTAAGTTGTGTGTTCGGGGTGAACACGGAAAGCTTAATTTCACTGGGAGACCAAAACCAATTCCTTCTCTCGGTCCCTATCGTAGCCTCTTGTATATAGAAAATTATACCCACCTATACCCACCTTCTTACCCAACTTATAGGGGTCGGCCAAGCCAAGCTTGAAGCTCAAGCTTAGGGCCGACCAAGCCTAAAGGTTGAGCCTTAAGGTGGCCGGCCAATTGCTTGGAGCCCAAGCTTAGGTGGCCGGCCACATCATATTAAAAAGGGATTTTTATTAAAATTATTTCTTATGTCGATATCATGGTTTTAAAAGAGAGTTTGAAATTTAAATCTTTCCTTTTATAGTTTTCTACAAAAGATTAAGAAAAGATTTGAAATCTTTCCTTATTTGTAGATTGAAAGGTAGATTTAAATTTTGAGAAAACTTTCCTTTTTAACCATGTTCATGATTTAAAAGAGAGTTGGTGTCCTTGTGGTGGCCGGATCTTGCTTGGAGAAGAAGGAGAGAAAAGGAGGCGATATTTCTAGCATCCCTTGGAGCTTGGTGGTGGCCGAATATCTTCATCCTTGGAGGAGATTTTGGTGGCCGAAACTAGGAAGGAAGAAGAAGGGCTTAGGTGGTTCTCATCTCGGTAGATCGTTGCCCACACAACGTCCGAGGTTAGAAGAGGAATACGGTAGAAGATCAAGAGGTCATTAAAGTTTACAAAGGAAGGTATAATTAGTAATTAATTTCCGCATCATACTAGTTGTATTTCTTTTGTAAGAATTCCAAATACAAGAGACAATTAGATCTAGTATTTCGAATTAGTTTTTTGAATTTGTATTTTCTTTGTTTTCGAATTTGTGATTCGATTGTTCTTTTTTGTTAACCTAGAGTTATTTAAGGAAATTAAATATTAGCTTTCCTTAAAAGGCTTTGTCTAGGTGGTGGTGGTTGCTCCCATATCCAAGAAGGTCATGTGCCTCGCCATGCAGTCCTGGAAGCCAATTTTGGAAATTAATATTTAATGGAATTAATAACATAGGTGGATTTAAATCAATAGTGTTAAGTTCCGCTTACGATTCAAATCTAAACCATTAAGAACAGATAAGTTAAATTTGGAATCAATGATGTTAAGTTTCGTCTGCGATTCCTAATTTAACTTCTAAAGAACACAATAAGTTATTTAAGGAAAGGTTCGACACTTGTACAAAAAATTTTTGTACAGTAAAATTGATACGTTTTCCTAGGACTAACTAACAAATAATCGAGAGACTGGAGCTGGGAATCAGTAGCCTAGAGCCGAGAGTCAGAAGTTGAGAGTCGAGAGCCTAGAATTGATAGTCGGGAGTTGATAATACGAGTTTCCTGATTTTGACTATCGTAAGACTTTTGACTTTTTAGCTATGCGACCTTTGCTGATTACCCCTTATCAATGAGGATATTGATAATGCTATTTTGCCTATTGCAAAGAAAGATGAAGAATTATTCAAGATGTGCATGCTTCAACCCTTATCTTATGGGAAATAAGGTAATAGTGGTTTATTCAATATTGTTCGCTTGATTATATCAGATAGAGTACTTGATAAAATATTGCCAAGCTTGGAAGCTGAGATGATGGAGGAAAGGATTGCATCAACTGGGATTGTGCAAAAATGCATGAGAGAGGATGGATTTTCCAGGAGATTAAGTGTCGAACAGTACACACCAAAATGTAAGTTAAAAATAGTGATCCTGTCTAGATGGTTGAGAAGATAAATTTCAATGTATATCGTTTAAAGTAATTTAGTCATATTTGCATTGTCGATATTTTTAATGTGAAACATTAAATTTCTTTCTATGATGATTTGATGATAAAAGATAGTAAGATGTACAAAGCTTCCGTATATACGGAATCCGAAGAAAGATATAATCAATAATTCAAGGATAAATTTTCTCCATCAATGATACGGGGAATGAAAGAATAATTTAATTTTTTTTAATTTTACCGAGTCGGATTTTTTAGATTTTTCTTATATATTTAGGAGTCTTTAAAGTCTATTTAATTGTTTTGAAATTACTTTTTTATTAATAGGAATTTATAACCGCATCGTTTCTTTCCAATCGTCAAATGTTATTGTCTATCTCTTGACATTATATAGAATCAACATCGTTTCTTCTAATCGTCGAACTTGATTGTTTATCTCTTGATACTATATGGAAACAACATGATTTAAAATATTACTTTTGATATTCTAATGCGAATCAAAAAACTTATAGTTATCCTTAGTAAAAACTCTAACCAACCACTCATCTATATTGTATTTGTATTTTGGTTTGCATCCATACACAACAGTATTTAGTTCAACAAGTTTCATAATTTAGTCCAATAAAATGTTATTATTTAGTTACAGCATGTGCCATTCTTTGTGTATATCACACAGCACATGAGCGTCTTGTAATTAAAGAAAACTATCAGGGCGCATTCTGATAAATGTCAAATATCCACGGGCGTCTTTTGATAAAATGGCCAATATTTTAAGCTGACCATCAAATTTCCCATTATTTATTGACTAAAATGAAAAATCTCGCTTTTGGGCCGGGCCTCGTCACTTTTTCGGCCGCGTGGCTTTAAAAGGAAAATCACATGAGTCGCACGTGGGATTAAAAGGCCAACATGATCCAACGGCTGGCGTCGCCCTATCACGAACTGGCTCCCTCAAAACGTGTCACGAATCCCCTTCTTTTAAACTCGCGTTGCGCCTCCAGATCTCGCTCTCGCTCTCGCTCTCTGCACACTTGCGGCGAATTGGAGATAGATCGGGGGAAAGGCTGAAAGCAATCGACGAGGAGGAAATCGCCATCGAGGACGAAGAAGCGGGATCGGAGGAATTCGAGAGAGGAGGGATCGAAGCCGAAAGCAATCGCCGTCATTCTGTCTTTTTGCTCTAAGGATTCGGTGCTGCTGAGTCCAGTAGTGGTTTCTCGGATCGGTCGCCTCGTTCTTTCGTCAAGGGTGGCGGATCGATCTCGTTGCATTCGAAGCGATGGCTTCTGTGTATCCGGCTCACGTCGATGCGGTCCAGGTAAATGAATCGAGCGCATCGAGTGCGTTTGGGGGTATAAAAGGGGCTATGAAGTGTTTCTCCCCTGCTTCTTTGAGTCTCCGCTTGATATTTTTCCCTTTTCCTTTTTCTCTACCTTCTTTTATTGATGCAGGTTGGCGCTTTTTTTTTGAAGAATTACTACCCGATTCTTCAACAACAGCCAGAGCTAGTGCACCAGTTCTACACGGAATTGAGCTCCATGGTGCGATTTGATGGGACTGCAACAGAATCAGCAACCGGGATGGTGGTACTGTTAGCGAATCTAAGTTATTTTCCTTTTTTTTTTTTGGATAAATATCGTTCTATATTTTATCTCGTACATGCCATCTCAAATATTAATCTACCATTATTAAAAAAAATGTGAGCGTATTATCACGGGATTATTTTTAGTGATCTGTGACAGTATGCAATGTTGCAAGTGTATGTATTGTTAATGACTCGGTACCTTGGAATGCAAAAAAAAAACTTCCAGCAATGTGCAATTTTCCTATTTAAAACAAGTGCATTATCTTTCTACAACTAAATACTGATTTTGTGCAAAGTATCATCACATATATAGACATAACCTCAAGTATTTTCTGTTCTTCTTTATGTTCAAGATAACAAAGTGTGGTAACCTTATCAAAACAGACAACCAGATTTGTGTATGCTAATGTTTCTGATGTACCCAAACGGCCTATTTCTTTGTCCATGCTTCTCCATACTAATCAAAATGGTGATTGCAATTCTCTTTATGTTGTGCAAAGTGAGGCTCAGGCATACAATTATGCATCATCTTCTATTTATTTCAGTATTTTGTATTCTTTATTTCTTTTGAATGAAGTATTCTTCTGGATAAAGTTTTCTTTTTAAACAAAAGTTGCATTCTTTACATATAGATATACATCTATGTGATTCACTTTCATATTGTGTTAAAATAGTTAAATTTCTCAAATGAATTATTCCAACAATCTTTAGTATTGAGAGTTGTAGTTACTGACATATAATCATTAACCTCTGAGACTTTATTCATAAACAAAGCCGGCAGTACCTTGGACATTGTTGTATTTTCACTTCTAGAATGTTAAGATATAAGATGATAATGCAACCAGAATGATATGCAGAACACTATCTATATAGTAACCAAAATTTATAGGGAAAAATAGGATAAGAAGGAAATTGGCTGGAATCCTACATTGATTTTTGAACTCTTTATTGTTTTAGAAATCAACTTGATTACTTAAGAAGCTTAACTAAATTTATATCATGTAGATCTTTTGTCTTGAGAGTTTTCACTAATTTATATTACTCTATTCCATTGATATCCTCACAGAGAGACATGAATCCCTACTTTATTTAACCAAACAGTTATCTGTGTGAATACCGGCCCAAATTATGAGTAGTGAGAAAAGTAGAATTTTTGTGAACATCTGTTTCTATTAGGCCTGATATAATGAGATAAGAACTTCAAATCGACTATTGCATCCCAATTCCAAAATATAAGAAGTACATGCATCAATGCAAATTCTAAAAGAATTTTTTTTTCTTTTTATCTTTTATTGTTATTATTATTATTATTATTTTTAGTTGGCACCAGGTATCCAAGCCTTTAGCTCAACTAATCCTAGGGGTGGCCAGCCCGGCCCTACGGAAATTTTCCACCGGCCACCTAGATAATTTTTTTTTATGAATGAATTCAAGGATAAAATTAAGGTTAAGATTAATGATTAAGCTAATTGTCGCAAAATTTTCATATCCCAAAGGACTTTCTTAGAGAGAACATCTTATTTCTATTAGGGTAGTACATTTTATTCCTTTACCTGTTTAACAAATACATTTGTTATTAATGATCCTTGATATTTAAGTTTGGCTCATTTGTTTATTCAAGTTATAGAAGCAAAATGAATGTTTAACCTTTTGACATAGAAACTCCAGCTTCATAAACCTTTATGCTTCTTCCTTCTTCCACCATACCTAGAAAAATGCTTTTGATTTAAAGCTTACTGTGATTTATTTTTTTTAAAAAATAGAAAAGATCTTGATCCATATATTTCAGTCTATTTAATGTTCTGGAATTTGGATAGTCTTTTATGCTGTTGTCTTTTCCTGTGTTTTCTATGTGGATTATAGTTTGGATGTTCAAATGGCCTCCTACTTCATCTTCTTTCATGGTGATCTCTTGATATAAATTGTAAACTATTGTTTTGAAAGTAATATTTGTTTTACAAAAATAATATTTCTAAAATAATCATTATTTGTTTGTTGAGTTTTAAGTATATCTATCTTCATTCTTTTTTTTCCCTCAAGACTTATAGATCAGCAAGGTACTAAAATAATGTTGCTAACAGCATTACACTAACTTTTTTGCAGCAAATTCATCATCTTGTCATGTGCCTGAATTTTAAGGGGATAGAGATTAAGTCAGCCCACTCCTTGGAGTCATGGAATGGTGGAGTTTTGGTGATGGTTTCTGGTTATGTGGAACTGGAAGACTATAGCTCTAGGAGGAAATTTGTTCAAACCTTTTTTCTTGCTCCCCAAGAGGAAGGATATTTTGTTCTCAATGACATTTTTCACTTCCTTGAAGAGGAACATATTCATCAGCACCCAGCAGCCCTCATGCCTCAAGGTGAATTTGAGACTGATATGAAGGAGTCCAGTCCTGCATCAGAAACAGGTAGATTTCAGTTTGGAAAAATATTTTTAGCATAAGTCATTTTTTTCTCTGCGAGTTTTTCTGTGATGACATGTTATGGAAAAGAATAGCTTACTTCATTAAAAATATTGTGGAATTTCTGAAAAGAAATAAAAGTCTTTTTACCCTTGGAGCTTTCTGTGTATGGGCACCTTTTCATTGTAATTGTATGCAACAGTTATGTCTTAATTCCTGTTTAGGTTAAAATAGAAGGAAAAAAAACCTTAGGGAGCATGAAGTTGTTAACAAATTGGATCTGAGATTTTCTGCTTGTATTAATTTGATGACTTCAGTCGCATAGGCAGAGGGAGATCTTGGAAAGCCTAGTTAGAAACTATAGGGCAGCGTAGCTATTAGGTGCTTGTATGAGAGATTGAGAGGGTGCATCTGCACTTTGATAGAGGTAGTATAGTTTACATCTTTATTGTTGATATTATTTTAGGGAGTTATAAGAACTCTCGCTAAACTCAAACTCTATTTTTATTTATCTGCCTTCTTAATATGGTTCTCACCTTCTCGGTTTAAAACAAAAAATCATAATGTTGTGGGAATAGGCTAAAATTTTAAATTGAATTCCAATAGACAAATGAACCAATGAGTGAGGCCTCCTATACTTTCTGCATCTTTGTTTTCACGTGGAAAGCACTTCTATCTTATGCTATTTTTTGGGGTCACAAGAAGATTACCTCTATGCCTATCCATTTAACAATTTCTTTCTTAGTGTCAGTTCGTGACTACACTCCGGGAGAAGTTCAGGCTCAGGATATGGCACCTCCAATTCATGTGGAAGAAAATGCCACTGCTGAGAAATATAACACTGTTGAAGCACCACAGCAACTTTCAGTTTCTGACGAAAGATTAGATGAGCCTCCTCAAGATAGTGCTTCATACCCAGTTGCCTTGGAGACAATGAGAGAGCCGTCGCCTCCCACTGCTCCTGAAGAGCCTGCTGGAGAACCTACTAAGCACACATATGCCTCCATTGTATGCTGAAATATTATTTTTTATATCTTCTCGCATGGAATTCCATAGGTGGCTGATGTTATTTGTGTTCCAGCTTCTTGCTAAAGGCCAATCTGGTTTACCCACGCATCAACTGGCGGTTGCCAAGGGCTCTCAAATTACTTCAGAACGGGCTCATTCCACACAACCAATTCCCCAGCAACCACAGCCGGCTATCATTTCTGAGAAGTCTGGCTCTGAGTCAATTGAGGAGGTTTTACTAGTTGAAGATGAAGGTTTCTCCTCTCATTTCTTTTGTATTTCTTTTTGACAATTGCATCCTCCCATTTTTTACTCTGCAAATGACAATTGCAACTGCTATGTGATGATTACCTGATATTGGGATACGTTCTTGTTTCCATCTCAGGCGATATAAAATCTGTCTATGTTGGCAATCTTCCTTCATCTATTTCAATTTCAGACCTTCAGCAAGTCTTCAAGCACTTTGGTAAATTAAGACCAGATGGTGTTTCTATTAGAAGCCGCAAGGTTGATTGTGCTGGAGCTTGTTGCGCTAATTCGACTTCTATATATCTAGGTTTCTGACTTAATATACATGAAAATTTTCAGGAATCTGATGTTTTCTATGCTTTCATTGAATATGAAGATGTCATCGGTGTACAGAATGCACTTAAGGTTTGCCATCTTCCTCTAGTCTAAGTTTAATTTACTATCAAACCAGGATCAAAATATGGACTGAACAAATAGTGTTCATGAGTTCATTGAAGCGTGCTTTTTGTCTGGAATAGAATATTGCGGTTGAACAAAATATTGTGCTTTTTTTATTTCGGGCAGTTAGGTTCAACTTAGATTTCAGCTATTAGTGTTTAAGATCCGTCTCCAAAATTATTGCTCATTTGGCTTCTCATTTGTAGGCATCTCCAGTGCAGCTAAATGGGAGGTTGATTCATGTTGAGGGAAGAAGACCTAATAGTGGTATTTCACGTGGAAGTAAGTCACTGATTTTTTTCCCTTCCTTTTCCGTAATTTTTTTATTGACATTTTCCCACTAATGTGTCTGAGATACCTATTTTCTAAACGACAAGAACTTCAAGTAGCTGAATAATTCTGACGTATTCGATGATATTGATTCATTGCAAATGTTATGTCATGTTTACAAATTCAATGTTTTCCTCGTCATTCATTAAGAGCATGACTCAGTTTCAGAACCCAAGTCCCTTATCAATGTTCTTTTCCTTCAGAGAGAGAGAGAGGCAGAGGCAGAGGATACCCCTCTGAGGCCTCAAGAGGGCGTGGTGGCGGCAGGATTTTCAGCCGGGGCAGCAGGCCTCAAGATAGCGAAAGGGACTATACGAGTCGGTCCAGAGGAAATGGTTATCCTCAACGAGTTCAAGACACGGGTTACTAGGCGCTCCAGCTCCCAAAGACGGAACAACGATAAGCTTCGTTAGCTTCCCATCACATGGGAAATACTGCTGTCTCCAGGTGTATGTTTTCTTTTCAGCAATTCCAAGTATATTTGTATGCTGCTTTTCTGGAGTGTAATTTATAATTTCTATTTTGTGGAATGACATTGCATGTAGAAGAATCATTTTATGTTTGCTCCTCAATTGTTTAGGATGATTTTGTTTTTCAATGCTCCAGTAGTCAAGATAACTTTTCTGATGATAGGAACAAAATTACTCGTGGAGATAACTTTCTCAAAGCTTATTTAGTTCTGTTCATTAGTTCCTTAATCTGCAAGAGATGGGCAACATCGCGCTAATCCTCATTCCACTGATTGCAAACAAAGGCAATGAAAGTGAAAGTGAGGGTGAGACTGAGAGTGAAAGCGAAAGCTAAAGCTAAAGCTACAGAGAGGGCTGCAGGGCAAGAGGAAGAAGAGCCGATGGCCCGCTTTCTTCTCCACCGTCCTCCTCCTGTTCCGCTTCCAGACTCTTCCGGATCATTCCCGCTCTTCACGCTATCCGTTGCCGCGCTTCTCACCGTCGCCTTCCTCCCGCTTCCTTCCGTCGCCTCCGCCGACCTCTTCAGACTCGTCTACAAGGGCTGCTCCAATCAGACCGTCGGCGGCGGCTCCGCGGCGCTCACCGCTCTCTCCTCCAATCTGACTTCCCAGGCCGACTCATCCAAGTTCTACCAGGCCACTGCCTCCTCCGTCGACAGCGAGCCGTCTTTCCTCGGCCTGTTCCAGTGTCGCGGCGACCTCTCCGCCTCCGATTGCTCCGCTTGCGTCGCCCGCATCCTCCCCATGTGGTCGTCTCTCTGCAGCTCCGACTCCGCCGCGGTCCGGGTTCAGCTCACTGGCTGCTACACCCTTTACCAGGTCTCGGGATTCCCCCAGGTCCCCGGTACCGAGTTGCTGTATAAAGAGTGCGGATCCGGGAGCAGCGGCGACGACTTCGAGGGCAGGCGAGACACGGCCTTCGCCCAGCTCCAGAGCGGCGTCACGGGCGGAGGAGGGTTCTACGCCACCAGCTACGGATCCGTGTATGCGCTGGCGCAGTGCGAGGGCGACCTCTCCGCCAGTGACTGCAGCGACTGCGTGATGCAGGCGAGCCAGAAGTCGAAGGCGGAGTGCGGCGGAGCCGCCTCCGGCCAGGTCTACCTCAACAAGTGCTACATCAGCTACAGGTACTACGCCAATGGCGTCGCCACCAACGGCGACGGCGGTGGCGAGAGCAGCGTTGGAGGTAACTACTCACTATCATTAGCATGTCGAAACCTACCCTAGTCGCTTCCATCGTATATTGCATACTTCGCACATACGTACAATGGCGAGATCGATTCTTTTTGTTCTGATGCGAAGGTAGTCTGTGCCACCATACCACCAAAATTGTCTTTTGTCTCTCTTCTGTAGCTGTTTTTTTTTCAAGAGAAAGCTGATGAGCTTGAATTGATATCGAAGTTCAGGTCAAACAGGGAAGACAGTAGCCATCGTCGTGGGAGCTACGGCAGGGGCGGGCTTCTTGATCATCTGCTTCTTGTTCGCTAGAAGTGTAATGAAAAAGAAGGATAACGAATGGTAAGAAACAGAAACATAAAGTTCTCCAACACTTTTGTACTGCCACGCTCATCTTTCGGGTTTAACGTCTTATATTACAGAGAGGAAGATATGTAAATGGTATAAATTTTGTTGATATATGATCTGTATCATATAGTATTGATTTCATTATTTAGTCCACTCTCTTTAATGATAGGAATGAGTTCATTACATTAAAAAATTTCGAACACTGATCCAAACAACGAAAACAAATAGAGACCAATGAAACATACAAAGCAAAAGACATCCAAGAAGCCTTGCTGTTCAATAATTAAGTTTTAAGAAAAAACCCACAAGACTCCAGAAGCTAAAAAGTAACAATTATGTTTAAACTGCTGCAGCTGCTGCCTTCTTTCTTGGTGCTGCTTCAGTGCCTGAAAGGAGTACTAACATCAATATCTTACATGTGGAATCTGTCTGACTATTTGTCAACCCTCTTATACAAGTTTAGGATATTACAATTTGGAAGAAGAAAAATTGAATACCTTCTCTGAAATTATTCTTGAACCTTCGTGGCACATGACGGAGATATCTCATCCTTCCAGTACCAGTTGTCTTCCTTCTAATCGCCTTCACACTCCAATTATCTGTTGCAAGAACAAACTTGTAAGAGTAATAGTGCAAGCTATAAAAACAAGAGAAATCAGGAGGAAAAAACTTAATGTTACAGATTTTTTTTTTTTTGAAAATCCCGACTATTTGACATGCCAAAATTAAGAAATGCAGCGGAGAGGGAAGAACATCTAATGTTTTATCAGTAGCAAAATCAATAAGAGTAAAATACCAAACCAACCACCCTACCAGTACATGTTCCACAAAAGATTGGTGAATACCATGTTGTTGCAGTGGCAGTGTTTACCAAATAGTAGCGGTGTGATTTATGCATGTTCATTTTGAGTCTTTATCTTACATTTTACTGGACTGCCAAAGTTCTTATTAATTGTTAAGTAATAGTTGTCGAATGGAAACCAGTATTGAAATATATGAAATTAATTGAAATCGAGTACAATATAAGGTGGAAAATGATGAAAGTTTAAATTTTGTCAAATTAGGTTGACTTCAGAGAACTCAACCAATCTAGCTCACTCTCCGTCACTTTCTCTTAATCAAACTAGTCCATTTCCATTTCCTCGAAATACCTCAAAGCAAGGAAAACAAAATGACGGAATCAGATTCAGATGTAACTTACACTTGCGGATCCGAGCAGCAGGGTAGCCGCAGGAACCGCACCGGCTCTTCTGGAGGTGGAAGCTCCTCCGCCCGCATCGCACGCACAGCGTGTGGGTCTTGTTCCTCCTCTTTCCGAAGCTCCCCGTGCCCTTCCCCTGCCGGAACAAGTAGTAGTAGAAGAAGAAGAAGCCCGAACGCGAGAATTAGACAAGCGAAACTGGAACAGAACCGAGGCGACAGTTGCAAAGGGATTAAAGGATTATTACCATCGCCCTAATGCGCACTACACAGCCTCCCTTCTCTTTGCGTGTGCGTCGGCGTCGGCGTCAGCTTAGGGAGCAAGACGAAAGGAAACCCTAATACTGGGATCCTCCTTTTATAGTACGTAATCTGGGCCGACGCCTCCGAAAGCGGAAGGGGACCAAATTTTGGGATCAGCCCAATTAGTTTGGTATGTGGCCTAATATCTTATGGAATCACATATTTAAGCTTAATATATGAAAAAAAAAAAAAATAGAAAGCTCGTAAGAGGCCCACAAGCTCATGGTCATTGGTCAGACCAGTCTCTGCCACGATATTGACATAGTAGTTCTTATTTATTTTATTATTTTTTGAAAAAATTTATTGCACCAGCCGGGAATCGAACCCGGGTCTGTACCGTGGCAGGGCGACTAGACCACTGGTGCTGGACGATTTCAAAAAACAATAAATGTTATTTTATTACTTATTTATATCTTTTTAAACCACTAAGAAATTATTTTTTAAAATTAATTATTAAATATAATATATATTAAAAAAACTCTAATAATATTATGTCGAACAGATTATACCATCTTAAATTTAAGTTAAACATATCTAATATCATAGATATTTAAATTCAATTGTGATTTTTTTTAATGCTTTAACAAATTAGCTATGCATTTTTAATTTTAATAAATAAATATATATGGCCAATTCAGTAAAAAAATATTGTAAAACAAATAAACAATATATTAATATTATTGTTGTTTAAAATTGTTCTAAAATAATATATAAAATGCAATATATTAAAATTTCTTTTAAATTGAAAAATACTCTTATCAATTTTCTAGAATTAAATAAATCATAATATTATCTTTAATAATTTTTTAAAAAAATAATTTAAAAACAAAATCTGCCTTCCAATTTGACTAATGCCGTGGCCCTGGCGCCGCCATCGCAAGCCCGTTGCCCTTGATAAAGGCCACCGAAGCCCCGCCCCCGTTCTCTCTCTCTCTTCGCCCCTCCTCGCGCGGAGGCTCGATGGCGGAGGAGGACGACGTCCGTCTCGAGGTGGAGGCCGTCTTGGCCGTTTACGGCGGTGATTGCCGCGTGATCCGCGAGTTTCCGCCCCATCTCGCCGTCCACATCCGGCCACGGACTGCTGACGATTCCTCTCAGCAGGTGACCACCCACCTTTTCCCTTTTCTGATCGATCGTCAGTACGGGTTCTTCCTCTCTGTGTCTCAATTACTGACTGGTAGGATTTTTGGTTGGGTGGGATTGTAATTGAGGAGCACGGGGGAGAAAGCGACACATCGCAGGTTCAAAATCAACTAGAATGATTATAATGGTTTGAAGTTCTTCATTAGATCATTTAGTGTTTGTTTCAATTGCCTGAATTGTCACAGAATCTCAACCCAATGGGGACAAGAGTATCATAGATTTAGCTTCCCTGTCTCAAGTTTTTTCACATGGAGACAACAAGTATCAACTTTGACTTATAAAGTTCAATCTGTGTTACTGGCTGTTCACACACGGATTCGCGTTTATTATGCTAGTAAATGCTTCCAGACTGGAATTTGGTGAAGTGCTTTTATAAACAGTTTTTGGGAGGTGTGATATTTGGATTACTGTTCCATCTTCTGGCTGTTTGTAAAGCTAAATATTTGATGGCACATTAAGTTATAAAAACCTTCATACCCAAGATAAGTTGTAGCTGCACAAAATGTTCTTGATTACTCAAGTTCCTGAACAGACTAGGATTATCTTGTAGTGTGTATGCTCATAGTTGCCTACAAACATTAATCATATAGGACTTGATTCACTACTTAGATTGCTTTATACTATGTGCAAGTTGCTTCCTGAAATTATGCACAAATGGTTACTCGTATAATCATCCTCTTATTGGGATTATGAAGTTATTACACGAAAGCTCAATCATTTGATTCCCTAAAATCATTATTTGCTTTCTCAAATTGCAAAGTGAAGGGTTTGCATGTGTAGGCTTATAATAAGCTTTCACATCATGGAGCATATCTTTGGTGAAGCTATTGAATGTTGTTATTTGCTCACATTTTCATGCATGCATCTTTGTCTTACTGAATTCTTTTTATGCATCTGTATTTTCTATTAATATTAGATAGAAATTGTGTCTTGTTGATTATTTGAGTGGCAGATTAGTTTTTATGACTGAATTGTTCATTCACATATTCTTTGAATTCTGCTTGTTACTAGCTTCAGTATCATAACTTTTTTCACTGTTGGTTTTCAAATTGTTGGAAAAATTTCTTGTAAACGTTATGATTCACTATTACTAATGCCTCACTTTCACTCTGCAGTTTGTGGAAGTTATCCTTGGAATAAAATCAACTACTCAGGTACATGAAACTAAGAGCATTTATGTTACAATTTTTACAAAGTTTCTCTTTACTTCATGTGAACTTTGAGATGTCTCAACTAGAGAATTCAATTTTTGTCTTTTGATACTTCTATCTCTTGATTAGTAACAGTAAATTTTTCATTACTGAAATCGGGTGATCCATAGTGTATTGAACCTCAGAAGTTTGCAATAGAAGGTTTCTTCTTGAGGGTGCATTCAAGTATTCAAGCACTCAAGTGTCTAATCTAAAGTTTTTTCCATTGTAGAAATCTCATGAACTGTAGGATGATGAACTCTACGTAATTCCTGTTTAGAAAATGGTTTAGATCAGTAGCCACTCCTATCCTATAAATATGTATTGATGTTTATTGATTTGACCAAGTATTCCATGATATAAGCACATGATTCACAAGGTTTGTTACACAATTTATTTCTTTTATTATTAGGAAGAAGGATAGAAAGATTTGTAAAGATTGCAAAGTCATCCCTGGAGAAAGCTTAACTACCCAACATAGGGTAGTAGTGTTGGATATACGCCTCAAACGTAATATCAATAGAAAGAAAATATATACAATTCCTAGAATTAAGTGGTGGAAGTTAAATGATGGAAAACAAAATATATTTAAGGAGAAGGTAGAAGTACAAGCATTAGGTGAAATATACGATGACTCTAATACAACATGGGATAAGATGGTATCAAAGTTGAAAATAGTAGCTAAGAGTATACTCGGTGAGTCAAAGGGACATGCACCACTAAGTAAAGAATCTTGGTGGTGGAATGAGAAAGTACAAGAGAAAGTGAAGGAAAAACGAATAGCTTATAAGGAATTATATATTTGTAAGAACGAGGAAAACTTAAAAAAATATACAATAGCCAAGAAAGAAGCTAAAAAAGTAGTGAGTGAAGCAAAAAATGAAACTTTTGAACGGTTATATCGAAAATTGGATACAAAAGAAGGGGAAAGAGACATTTATAGAATAGCTAAAGTGAGAGAAAGGAAAACAAAAGATCTTAGCCAAATAAAATGTATTAAACATGAATGTAATAGGGTATTAGTAAATGATGGAGAAATAAAAGAGCGGTGGAAGAGATATTTTCATCAACTTTTTAATGAAGGTTTAGGTGACCAACTTAACTTAGGTAATTTAATTAGGTCAAATGAGCATAGAAATTTTAATTTTTATCGTAGAATTCAAACATCAGAAGTAAAACAAACTTTAAATGAGATGCACAATGGAAAAGTCGTTGGACCAGATGATATTCCGATAGAGGTATGGAAGTGCTTAGGGAAACAAGGTATTGAATGACTTACAAACTTATTTAACATGATATTGAAAACGAAAAGAATGCCTGATCAATGGAGGATAAGTACTTTAGTTTCCTTATATAAGAACAAGGGAGACATACAAAATTGTGCAAACTATAGGGGTATTAAATTAATGAGTCATACTATGAAACTTTGGGAAAAAGTAATAGAAAAAAGATTAAGGAAGGAGACCACAGTGACAGAGAATCAATTTGGGTTCATGCCTGGAAGGTCGACAATAGAAGCTATACATCTCCTTAGACAATTAATTGAAAAATATCGGGAGCAAAAACAAGATCTACACATGGTATTCATTGACTTAGAAAAAACTTATGATAGAGTCCCAAGAGAAATTATATGGAGAATTTTAGAAAAGAGAGGTGTTAGCGTAACATATATCAACTAATTAAGGATATGTATGAGGATGTAATGACAAGAGTAAAGACTTTGTGGAGTAAGCATTTCCAATAAAGATAGGGTTACATCAAGGATCAACCCTAAGTCCCTATCTTTTACACTAATTATGACACATCCACGATACAACATCACGGTGCATGTTGTTTGCAGATGATATTATTTTGGTAGATGAGACACGTGAAGGAGTAAATGCTAAGCTAGAATCTTGGAGGGAAACACTAGAAGGGAAAGGTTTTAAGCTTAGTAGATTAAAGACAGAATATATGGAATTTAAGTTTAGCAATATTAGAAGTAATGAAACAATTGTTAAGATAGGAGAGGACAAGTTGCCCGGAACCGAGAGATTTAAATATTTAGGATCATTTTGTAAAAATGGAGGGATTGAGAGAGATGTCTTACATAGAATACAAGCAGGATTGGTGAAATGGAGGGGAGCGTCGGGTGTTTTATGTGACCGTAAAGTACCTCTTAAACTTAAAGGTAAGTTCTATAAAACCGCTGTTAGACCTGCTATGTTATATGGAGCTGAATGTTGGGCTATGACTCGAGCACATGAGCATAAGATGAGAGTTGCAGAGATGAGGATGTTAAGGTGGATGTGTGGACATACGAAGATTGACAAAATAAGGAATGAGAGCATTAGAGAGAAAGTCGGATTTGCATCTATTGAGGACAAACTTCGAGAGACACGTTTAAGATGGTACGGACATGTACTTAGACGACCAATAAATGTTCCAGTTAGGCGATGTGAAACTATGATAAACATGCATATCAAACGAGGAAGAGGAAGACCAAAAAAGACTTGGTTAGCAACAATAAAACAAGATAAAATTTATTTAAATATAGATGATGATATAATAGGAGATAGAGCTCAATGGCGTAAAAGGATTCATACAGCCGACCCCATCTAGTGGGAAAAGGCTTGGTTGTTGTTGTTGGTTGTTGTATTATTTTAATAGTGGTTTTGAGAGAGACTAGTATATCTCTACCATATTTGTTTGTCAATACAGATCATAGGTGTGTATTGATTCATCTCGTTGTTTTTAAAATCCTGTAATCACTTTTTTTTTTATTTTTTTTATTTTGATGCAGTATCCAAGTGTGCCACCCCACATATACATTATAGATGAGAAGGGACTTGATGAAAGTCGACAAGCATATTTAATCACTGGCGTGCAGAATAAAGCAATAGAACTCCGTTCTTGTTCAATGCTTGTAGCACTTTGTGAGGTAAATGAGTTGTAACTTGCTTGGAATGTATCTTGTATTTTAAAATATCTAAAATCTTTTCTGTTTGTAAATATTCATTCTTGTTCTTAATTTTATTATACATCAAGGTCTTAGTTACTCATAAAATCATCGGCAGAATTTGACTTGTAAAATCTACCCTGTGTGACTAGGAGTTTATGGTAAGTGATAATTCCTCATTAATTGAGCATTGATGCAAATTTGTGCATGTAGTCATATATATATATTTAAATTCCCTGGAGGGTATTTATTGTTCCAAGTGGACTCGTTGCAAGACAAGCTGTAGCAACTTGCAATTAATTCACCAAGTCAATTTGCAGCCAAGCTCAGACCTTAAAAAAAAAATCTAAAAATGCAACAAATAACTGTTAATGTGGCAAGGTCTCTTGCATCAGGCAAACGATACTAGTGTAACAAGCATAAATTTAAAATGATTTGAAAATAGTGTCTTTAAAATATTCTTCGGTAAAGGTGATATTAGTAAGTTGTATTGTGCTTAGGTTAAAAATGCATAATTATAGCATCATAAAAAAAATCAAGTTGATGTAGTAATAACAATCATCCAAATGATACCTAATTGATTAGTAATAGCAATCACACATACAGGCATTAAAAAAATTGCATCTGTAAGTGTTTATTGTGTTGGAATTTGAGAAAATAACACTTGGTCACAGTTCCAATTGTTTTAAACCAAATGATTCTTATTGTGAAACTAGTCTGTATAGCTGTATAAGGTGGTTGCACATTTCTTTTGTTCGACTTTCAACTGTTAAAGTGTTATCCATAGTTATGTTAATATGAAGAAAATTTCGGTTTAAATTCCAAATATTTCCTTGCAATATATGTTTATACTATGCGAAGATAGTATCACACATTAGCATATATTTTTGAGCTGATTGATTTCTTATTTCTAGGAAGCAGTTGATCTTCTTTCTAACATGAATCATCCTGAAGGAAACTGCCCATTGTGCTTGTATCCTTTGGTTGCTGAAGATCAGTCAGATTCTACTATGCCATTTATGAAGTTGATGTCCTGCTATCACTGCTTCCATAAGTAACTATCCTCTTCTATTCATGCTATTTATCTACCAAATTTTTTGGTATCAACTAAATGTTCTATGACTTTTGCTACATAGTGAATGTATTATCGGGTGGTGGAAATGGTTACAGACGGAAGACTCAGAAGCAATTGCAGAAATTTCATCTTCTAATCCTCAAAGAAAAAGAGATACTTTTGGTGAGCATCCGTTGTAGAACAATAGCATAGAGGATCAATGAAGATGTTTAGCTGTTAAAAGATGTTCAATATTTCAATACTTCCATTCTTGAGGTCCTTGAGGAATATTCTAGCCGAGTAAATTATCTCATATTTTCCTTTAGTTTAGTTATAGTTTGCAATGAATTCAGAAACTTAGTCACTTGAGATAATCAACTGAAGATGAAAACTTAATAATTTGTTAGACATTTATACATTTTGTATTGTCTACTAGGTTTTGTTGAATTATTTAGTTAGTATTTGGCTCATATCTAAGAAACATAATAAACATTCTTAGAATGTTTAATTCTATTTTTGAATGTTTGTGTCATAAGATTAGATTTTACGTAACAGTAAGTATGTTTTGCGTTGGAATTTTGGCAATCCTTATATGAAAAGGAGTAAAAATCTAAGCATCTATGGCATAGTAGTTCCCGTTTGAACTAGAACATCAGAAATATGATAAGGATAATATCATCATCACTTATTTATCGATAAATAATACTTAAGATCTCCTGTCTTGTGGGTTATTAATTTGGATGTCTTGAGCACCTGTGCTTGTGGGTAATTACCAATTCTTACAACGTAAGAGCTCCTTCCACAAAGTGGATTTGATGGTTTCATACATCATACGATTATGTAGACTGTTATGTTTACACTTTAGTTTGGCTGAGTTGGCATCGTGTTTTGATCCCGAAAGCAACTGTTATAAAGTAGAAGTTGTTAACTGTGAAGCAATCTCAATGGTTGCTAAGTGGAAGTTATCAAGAAGCTGACAAGCAGTATGTGTAGCTCTAAAGCAGACTGTATAGCAGGACCAACCTTGTTACTCTCTTGGGGATTTTACCGTCAACAATATGTTCAGCCAATGCAAGTGCTAAGTGATTGTTGAGAGGATGTGAAGAGGGAATCAAGTTTTGTGCAGGTTTGATCAGTAAAAAGGATATTATTATTTAGGACGTAGGTGTAGGATTTTATGTGTTACATTTGAGTTAGCAATTGTCACGGCTCAAGTGAAACATGTTTGATGAGTCGATGAACTGGCTCACAATTCTCTCTGGGTTCTAGCCCCTTTCTAATCCACATTACGAGCCAACTCGGCCTAACTTTATTTGCTGAACTCTTGTGATTTGAACTATACATTCTGAAGTGTGTTAGATATCTTCAACTCATATGTCAACTCCCTTGTCTACAATGTGTTGGACCATTGGTGTTGAACAGATTTTAAGCTTTTAGTTTATTGACATCATTAAATCAAGAGGCTTCTAACATGGACTAGTCTTGGGTCTTTTGTCGCTTTAGAACGCTGGTTAATAAAGTGGTCTTGGTTACAAGTTTTTTACTGATCATTTCCCTCACTTCTAGTTTTCTTTCTCCACATATGGAATGACATATGATATATTAACATTCCTTCAGGGGTGTCTGTTGAAATGAATCAGCTAAAGGGAACTTGCCCAGTTTGTCGGAAGATCTTTGATGAGAAAGATATTGTGCATGTCCATGAGTATCCGGAAACAGATTCATTGTCCTCGGTATGCTTCCCACCATAATGTTATATTCTTTTCCTTTTTGTATGATATTATTATATTTCATTGTCACTATCTGGTTACAGCATACAAGTTGGTAGTTGACGTATATTCATCTCTCTCATTAATTTTGCTGAAATTCGTCTCCATTTTCTTGAAATCCATTTCTAGTTTCTCTCTATTGTTTTCTAGCTGGTCATGTAATCCAGCTGATTCGGTTTATTCGAATTCAACTGCCCTAATTTTTCCTGTCTTTGACGAAACACTGAGCTATACCTGAATTCCACATTAACTGGAATCAAGTGACAGAACATCTAATCCAGGCAAGCTGAATTAGCTGAGATTCATAAGAGTTGGTTCCAAACTAAGTGAAAGTTGAATAATCTCAGTATAAATAGGCATAGCTTATATTTTATTCATAGTAGCGTCACCATTTAACGGTGGCGACCATTGAACATTTGTAGAAAACAAGCTGCATATCCTTCTTTTGCTTTAGATTGAATAAGCTTATTGTTTCTAGACACCAAAGCTAATCCTCTGGATAGAACTCATGATACTTCCTTTGCTGATGTTAGGGTTTTGCAGGAATAGAAGTGGATGAAGATACTTCATTGTTGCTCCATTCCGAGTCAGAGAACAACAGAAGACGACACTTTGAGACTCTTCTAAAGTTGCAAAGTGACAAAAATGGCCTGATCCAACCCAAGAAGGATCTTGCAATATTACCTGGAATGTACCTCCCTGAGGTTGCCATGGTGCCTATCACATCTGCAGCAAGCAGTGCCGAACCTCCTACGATACCACCCACTGCCTCCGCCGGAACCAGTAACAAGCCAGGCAAAGATGATGACCATGAAATCAAGGAGAAAGAATCAAGAAACTCGGCAAACAAGGTTACAACGAGCAAACGGAAGACTGCAATAGCAAGAAAGGGTGGAAAATACAACCCAAGGCCACACCAAGCGAACAAACAACAATGGGTAAGAAAAGGATTCAATACTTTTGAACAATAACATACATTCTGCGGATGCAAAAAAGCAAGCACATCAGTCGAGCATAAACAAAGTCATACAATTAGTAATAAATTCTCATGTTCCATGTCTATCGACCACTTAAAATGTCATGTTCTGTCAATATAGAATGTGGAGGAGTTCCATGTTCAGTTTGTTCTTCCTTTAGTTTTTTTTTTCCTTCCATTTTTGTTGATTCTTAATATTACATTGATCTCGTGTGTGCACCCAACTCATTTTGTGTTATCTATTTATTTGGTTTGTTTAGTTCAATTTAAATAACCAATTTGAGGCTTGACATGACGAAGGCCATTCTTTATGACCAGACGAGATTTCTTTCATCTCTACTATTGTTATGAACTTGACATGATCAGCGTTCAATCCTTGCCATAACATTGAGTTGCACAATTTACTAGTTTCTGCTACATTCATTATGATCGTCAAACTTTATAATGCACCATCATCAAATCTGTCAAACTTTATAATGCATCATCATCAAATCTAAACTCTGCCCATAGGAGACAATGGTCGGTTTACAAATAACGAGGGCACTTGTTGGACACCCTCCATTGCTTTTCTTTGCTCAATCAAATGCCTAGCTTCTTCCTCAAAAAGTAGCTTCAGTGAATTAGAATGCAGCCTCTGTCTGATCTTCTCCGGAACCAGTGCTGATGAAACATTAGCATTATGCAGTATCGCGATACCAATCGAAAATGCCTGAAGCGTTGAGAAACTTGTGTGAAAATCAACTGAATACTGTCCTTCCCTTTCAGCCTTAATTGATATGGCAGGTACATTTTCTTTTCTTCCCTATTCAAAGATATGAATCAGATGCAATATAAGAGAGAACCAAAAAGGAGGGAAACAGAGCTTGTTTCAGGTTAAAGAAATAACTGCAAAAGACAAGAAAAACTAGTGTTCACTCAGAGTGTCGATATCAATATCCAACACATGATACAAAGGGCATTGATGAAGTCTTGAGCACCGGAGATTCACAGCATTATCGTCATCATCAAGTCATGTTTGTCCAACTATTTAGGCAAACAAGGTGTGAAAGATGCACTTAATGATTTCAATTTGAGAGATTGAAACTACAACACTATACTAAACTTGTAGAGAGTGAGCGCAACCCTGACTAGCTTAATACATGCACATACCTGCTCAAAGAGTAAGATAGGCTTCTGATTTTTCCGTGTAAAGTGATCTCCTGAATCGTCACAACTGCGATTGTTGAGCATGATAATAGGGCACGCCGTGTCCCAGCCACCACAATCACAGCCTCCACCACACCTCCATCGATCTAGAAGTGAAGTAGGGCCACCTTCAACACCATTCGACGACCCATGAATCCCACTTGGAGTCATGACTCTCACAATTGCATCATTAAGGTTGCTCCTGCTACTCTTTAAAAGGTCGACTGTAGGATGTTTTGATAAACTTTGGTTTTCTTCTCTAAAGTCTTCATGATCTCTCCAACTTTTTCCTTTGGAAGGAGTTTTTATTTCTATAGCTGCAATTTCAAGTCGTGGATGCAAATTTTTTGGTAACCAAGGGTAGGAAGTTGAAGCACTCAAGTTGCAACTACAGAATTGATTTCGAACAGGACCTGAGAGCTCCACTGTGTGTTTTCTCTCAAGCGTTTTTTCTATGGAGTCCAAAGAGCATTTAGATCTTTCTTCAACAGCCAAGTCCTTTTTTTCTCGTGCAAGGTCATATAAAACACACTCTATAACTATCGAATTGTCCAAAAATCCATTTTCCACAACTTCTGGGCATAGATAACAAGAAATCTGCATCTGCCCAACTAATGGAAGCGACCGCGTATGCTCGCATTTAGCCCCTCGATCAGTGTTTATCTTACATTCAGGCCTATGGAAGGTATAAATCCAGTTAGATACACTATCTGTTTTCCACATCTTTGCAGTTAAAACATCCTCTGGATATTGAAGTGAAAACTTAAACAAGGCATCCCCTTTATCCACTTCGAATCGAAGAATGCCATGAAGATGAGTACGAGATATTGCAGCAGTTAAGGACCCTTCTTCCTGAGTACGAGATATTGCAGCAGTTAAGGACCCTTCTTCCTTCAAACATGTATGGTGTTGCATCTTTTGTTCCATTATAGAAACTTCATTTATCGAAGATTTTTTTGGCATTGTATTTCCAATTCTCGTGAATGATGAATTTCGAGTGGATTTGGATTTCATGATCGGGTGGAGAATTTTCTTGAGAGGGCTAAACAAAGTTTTGGGACCATGATATTCAGCTGAATTATGTTCCATCTGTGAAACTGCATGAGACTCTTTTGTGCATTCTGAAAGGCACTTCGGACGACTTTTTAGTGAACTTTCTTCCTTGAGAGATCCTGGTTTTAGTAGCTTCCTAACTGCTTTTTTTCCGTGATAAATGTCCGTATCAACTGTCTGAATGCAGATTGCCGAAGATTCATCTACCATACTGCACATTTGTGACATGGAATCTGAGCTTGAATCCTTGACACACAAAGACTTATCAGGAAGATCACGAAATGAAAGATCTAGAAACTCTGTGGAGCTTTTTGTGGATGGCTTAACCGTGTCATAAGTAGGTTTCAGGTTGGCACTTGATGAAACAAGAGGCGGAAACTTCTTCGACTGGTTCTCAGTACTAGCCCCATTCCTAGGCAGACGGTTGACAATTTTTGACATTAAAAAATTCTCATCTTTCTCCACTGTCCTTCCATCTCGAAGTTTTCTCATTCTCCTTATCTCTTCAGAGCTTTGATACATGGAAGCTCGTTTCACCAATTCAGTATCACAACTACCATGAGTTTGTGAGTGCATGCTTTTGTATTGGAGACATGATGAATAACTGCGGTTTAGTTCTCTAAGATCACAATCCAGAGTTTTCAAGTACCGAGATTTGTCAATAGGCTGTCCTTCCCTAACTGTATCTTGTATACTTCTTCTAACAATGGAGTTGCTGACAGATTCCATGTTCATGCTTGCTTGAAACTGTTCAGAAACTACATCTTGACTGTAAATTTAATGACATGCTGAAGCATAAGAGATGGGTCAGCTTACATAAGAAAAAACAAGAATTTCCAATATACCAAAATAAGTTGCTGACCAAGATTTGATACATCGACAAATCAAGACAATGCAAATTGCAAAGAGAAAAAAAAGAGATAAAACTCAATTTTCTTGAAGTTTAATAGGATGTCTGGGTCTCATATTTCTAAGAAGGTTGTTACGATATAAAAGGCGAGGATTTTCTTCAAGAATTACAATGACACTCAATCTGCACTATTCTTGGATTGTTAATTATATCAAATACTCACATGGAATGGGAGCCTTGGCGTAACAATAAAGTTATTGTCGTGTGACCTAAAGGTCATAGGTTCGAGTCTCGAAAATAACTTCTTGCAATACAAGGTAAGGTTACGTACGATAGATCATTCCCCGAGATCCCGAATTGGCAAGGGCTTCATGCGCTGGCTGCCCTTTTTTTTATCAAATACTTACATGTCGAACTTTGGAAAACATAATAATATGGGTAAAATACCCTGTTCGCCCTAATTCTTCCAAGCTTAGTATCGACAATGAAAAAGGCAAATCTAAGTAGAGGTTGATTCTCGAGCAAGGGCATTACACAACAATAGCCTATTGATAGACAATGTTAAGTACAATAGACCGTCTCTAGCAGCATTGCCAGGCATGTGAGCTCCATCAACTTATCCAGAGTCGTCGGTTTGGCAGCTTTTAGAAGAGCAAGAGAGGCAAAAGAACAACAAGCCCTAATCCACCATCATGCAGCCTTAACTTCCACCTTGAAAGAACTAAGTCTGGCTCAGGTGAATAACCTTGCCCCAAAGAAATCTCATCTACACAGGCCAAACTCAACAGCCTCCTAAGAGGCACCTTGACCGAACTACAATCATCTCAAGCAACTTGCCTAAGCCCCCACTCGGCCTCAATCGAATTCAACTTTACTCATCTAACTACAGCAGCAGATGGTTGAATTGACTTCAAGCAAAGGGTACCAACAAATCTCAATCTTTCAGAATAGAAGCCACATTGTGAAACTAACAAGTCGATAACACAGTTAACACCAATGAGATTTTGAAATCAAACAAAACGAATTCCTATGAAATGATTTAAACAGTAGCACAAAATGATCACTTTCCATCGGCATTTATCAAAATTCAATCACCAAATCTCGATTCACTTCAAGAACATATGCATTGTTAGCGATCAAAAGGTACCTGCGACTCGCAGACGAGAGCGTAGAAAAGCACTTCGGAGACCACGAGCTTTGCAGCATCACAGGCTGCAATCTTTAGCTATTGCAGTAAAAAATAGGGTTCTTGGGCCTCTGGATACCGCCTAGTGTTGATCTGCACAGCGCGAGAATCTTCTCATAATCATGCTTAACTCAGGTCATACGAGTTCTCTTGTTCTTCAGCGATCCCTCTCCTTAAAGTACATTAGCATTTATCAGAAATCAATCACCAAATCTCGATTCACTTCAAGTGCATATACATTGTTGGCGATCAAAAGGTACCTGAGACTCGCCGACGAGAGCGGAGAGAAGCACGGCGGCGACCACGAGCTTTACAGGATCACAATCTGCAGCCTTTAGCACTTGCAGTAAAAAAATAGGGTTCTTGTCTTCTTGACTTCTGGGTCTCTGGCTACCCCGCTTATTGTTGATCTGCACAGCGCATAAAGAAAAATAAATATCAAAAAGGAGAATCATCTCATAATCATGCTTAACTCAGCTCATACAAGCTCTCTTGTTCTATCTTAATACTCGATCACTGTTCCCGAAGCTTGGCTTCTCCTCGATCAGTGACTGCTCTGCACGATGACTGCGTCCTGGCCAAAACCAGTATCGACATTTTCTCAAACACCATCCAGCCATGGCCACCATTCCCTTTACGACAGTGGCTCCTTGTCCCTTGTTCTTCTTGGAGCAGAGTGATGGAAATGCATGCATAGCTCGTCGGAGTCTCTCTGTGGTTGGACCCCTTGATCCTGCTTTGACTGCGCCTCTGCCATTTTTGGGTCTATTTATTTATTGTAAAGATGGAGATGCATGTGCAGCTTTGGTTGCGATAATTGGCATCTTCTAACTGCGAACACAGTTTTAAGCCTACACAAGTCACCATGAAATAATAGCATCAGAGTATTTGTTTATTTATTTATTTATTTATTCAGACAACGGATTCTTACTATCCAATCAATCGTAATATAATCATTTTAGACCCATAAAAATTTTCTATATCTCATAAAAATTTTTCAACAATTCAACATTACAATACTAACTGTTAAGATAAATCGAAAAATACAAATTCATCATGACGGATATAGTAAATAAATTATAGAATTAATTTATAATCGATTGTCAAATAAAATTTTTTTCTCCAAAAAAGATTTTAATCATGTTTGACTTTGGAGTTGTACTTCGAATTTACTCCGTAGGTGAATTAGAATACCATCTTAAGCTGATGAAACTCAAACATTTCGATAGATGAATTAGGAGAAGATCGTTTTAATCATGTTTGGCTTTGGAGTTGTACTTCGAATTTACTGGGCAGATGAATCAGAAGACCATGTTACTCAGAAGAAACTCAAGCATTTGGATTACAAAATAAAATAATTTTTTGAGACATTCTATTGGATGGATCAATTCCACGGCACTCAATTTGTTTTTTTGTTTGTTGTTAATTCAGATATCCGAAAGCACTGCGATTCCTGATTTGGTAGCTCAGCTAGTAATTTAAGCTAACGTAAAATTGCCCTAATAAAAATCGAATCTTGGATGTGTGGATGTACTATCCTATCTCTTACTGCTGTGTTGTGCCCAGGACATCCCATGGCACTAAGTTATTTTGTTTAGTGGTAAATGAATTAGATTCAAAAGTTTTCAGCTAAGTATTGAAGGTATAACACTGTCGTTTCCATGTTCTCTTTCAAAAGTTGTTACTTGGTGTAGTGACTGATAAGAGAATGAGATTTAAAAGTAGTCACATTCAATGTAATATGAGTGTATCCCCCAGAGAGGACCTAACTTAGGTACTAAAGAGGCACCATAAAAGTCCTCTTTTATTTATTTAAAGTAAAAAAAGGTGACTCATTCAAGTATCCCTCACAATGCATTAGGTTATATGAAAAGATATAAATTATAGGGGTCAGAGATTACGTTTTTTCCAAGTGCTTCTCATAGTCCCGTAAGAAATTGATCCCTTGCACTCTTTATAATAAGTCTGTCACTATTTAACCAATTATAAGTTTTTCATCAGTCACCAAAGTAAATTGGGAAACGCTAATGGAGACTCATCTAGATGACTAGTATTCTTAGGCTCACTTTTTACTGGAGGAAAAATTCTCTACAATGTACTATAGCTGAGATTTAAACTTTAGATCTCTTGATTATCCATTGAAAAGCTTAACCATTGCACCATTGACCCGGGGACTCGATTTGATCCCTTTCATGAAAATAGGTACATGTATAAAATACTTTCCAAGGTAAATCCCCAGAAAGAAAATCCAAGAGGAATATACATCATAAGTTAACCACTAGGTGTCAACCTCTACACATGAGGTATCACCTACACACCACAACCCCTACATGAGGTTACCATAATACATCAAAAAGAGACATCCCCATCAACGTCTACACATGAGGTAACATCAAATCAACCTATACATGAGGTATGCCACCCAAAATGAAACATCCTATAGTTTTTTTTCCTTAGCACATAAATTACAATACATGTCTGTTTTATATCTAAGCGATTGCATTCATAAAAGTTGCAAAAGTATATATATATATAAATGATATATATATATATATATATATATATATATATATATATATATATATATATATATATATATATATATATATATTAATTGTTTTAAAAATTAAGTTTTATAAATCTTCATTGTTGCACCTGCTCTTCCGCCGCCGCACAAGCTCAAGGCTCAAGTTCTTGGAGGGGTCCACAACTTTTGAATGATTATATATATATATATATATATATTAATTGTTTTAAGAATTAGGTTTTGTAAACCTTACACTTTGTCTATTTTCTATTGCACCTGTTCTTCCGTCGCCCCACAAACTCAAGCTCTTCCAATTTCTGTCGACTATCTCCTCTTTTGTATTTTCTCTACTTCTCAATTTTCTCTAGGATTTTTTATTTGCTCTCCTTTCTACCGGCGAAACTACGACGGCATCACATTGCACCTGAAGGTTTTGAGCTTACGGTGCGGAGATTTGCGAGTTGCGGCGGTGACGGGTTGTCATCTACTCATCTTTTTCATCTAGGTGTAATTATTCCAATTGATTTAAATTATAGTTTTATTCCGTTTATTTAAATTAGAGTTTTACAATTATTGTAATTTTGTGCATTATAATATGTTGCCTAAAAAACATATTTCTGGATGTGAAAAAAAAAAAAATAGAACAATTAAGTGAATCACAAAGAGGTACTCTTAATAAATTTTTTATTAAAAGATCAAGTTCTAATGAAAATATAGAAAATTTAAATAGGGATAATATAGATGAGTTTAAGGAAATAGATGATGTTAACGATGAGTCTAATGAAATTCATGACCTTAATGATGAGTTAGATGATTTGTTTACGGAATTAAAAATATTACAAGTGACTTTACCAAATGAGATAATGTCAGCAATTGATATTCTTAATTTTGTGAAAAATATAAATTTTTATCCAAATGTTGTAATTGCTTATAGAATATTGCTAACTATGCATGTTACCATAGAATCAGCTGAAAGGAGTTTCTCAAAATTAAAATTGTTAAAAACATATATGAGATCAACAATGTCACAAGAGAGATTGAATGAATTAGTAATTTTATCTATTGAAAAAAAAAGATTTTCGAAAATTTTGAAATTAATAATATTATAGATGATTTTGCATCTAGAAAAGCTAGAAGAAGTCATAATAAATAATTTTTACTTTATGAAAAAAATTTAAGGGTCTATTTTGATTGTTTCGCCACGGGCCTCCCAATTGTTAGGACCGGGGCTGATATAGATTACCAATCTTAGAGAGAAAAACCCGCCCAAGGACCCTAAAAACCTTCATCTTTCAATTCAATAAACTACATAGCTCAAGTAAGACTACTAAGGTTTAGAAACGCAATAAGGAAATCCCATGCAACTCAAGACAGTAAATCAGCTTAAGTGTAACCAAGACACGCCCAATCATTGTAAATATAAAAATCTAAGGACATCTATTCCCTACAGTTATATGACACAAATGAGACACATAATAGGAATGAAATAAAGGACTCCAAGACATCTACTCCCTAACGGTAAATGACGTGAACTAGACTTAGAAATTAAACAAGAGCTGATGGGAGTGCACAGGCTGATATGAACTAGCTCATTCATCAAGCCCATCCGTCGTCTCGGTACCTGCAACATACAGATTTACTGAGTCCACAACCTCAGCAAGGTTTAAATATTCATATCAAGCACATATATATAAATTACTTCTTTAACATTTAGTTCATCATATCGTAACTACCATGAACTTGGGATCAGCCCTGGTTATCATTAAGTCACATTTAATTCTTCCACCTTTAGCAAAATAACATCCAATCTTAGCCCTTGTTATTACCTTAATTGTCCTTAATTCATTGGGTTATGAGCACCGGTATCCTCTAAGCCGGACTCTTCTTTTCCTCTAATTAGGTAAGAATCCCGATATCTTTTAAGCCCGACTTCCTTCCCATTTTCCTCTTCCTTTGGCGCATATGGTATCCTCTAAGGGCTTTGTGATTTCTGGATAAGAGTCTCTTTGTCCTCTAAGTCTGAGTCTTCCTCTTGATCGAGGCCTCCAATATCCTCTAAGTCGGACTCCCCGTTGGGTGTGGTTTAATACCTTATTTAGCATTAAGTACAATCGTACCACTAACTTTTACATTATCTGAAATTCCCTTAATTCAATCAATGCCAATTAAGTGGTCCCCCAACCCTTCCTTCTTTAATTGCAAGACCATACCAACAATTTCTACTTATATTAATTCGGAAATAAAATGATAACCGAAACTGATTTTAACCAGTGTATAATAGTAGTTCAAATAGAACTCGAACAAGCTTTTAACCGTACATAAAAATAAGTTCAACCAGTCCATAAATAGTATTTGAATAGAATTTAAACGGTGTAAGATAGTAGATAAAATTAAAGCATAAATCGTGGTTCTTAACAGAAAATTAAAACAATTTCTTGACCCGCCAACCTAGTAATTATAACAGAACCAAATCATGGTTTTTAACTGTAATTAAAACAGAGTTTTATACAACCCATAAATAGTATTCAAAATAGGATTTAAACTGTGCAACACATTTGTTAAACCAACACCTAAACCGTGATTCATGATCGTGATTAGCACCTATTTTAACCAGTCAAACCAGTAGCTAGGTCGGAATTTAATCAAAGTCTCTTAGCGCGCTATCTAACTTAAGAACAGAAATATCAAGACAAAATTTATTATCAGATTTAAGTAAAAACCTTAGACACACTGTCTAAGTTAAGGGCAGAGTGTTTAATACAATATTTACCACCAAACTTAAGCACGGATCCTTTGGTATACTACCTATCTCATGTGCAGGAATTTTTTTCTAAAATAGAATTCAACATCAGAATATAACAAGAACTCTTCGCATGCGATATAAATTAAGAGCGTTGATGTAATCCCAGAATTCATTAACAAATTGAAGTGAAAAAATCCCTTAGTACACTACATAACTTGAGAGCAAGAAATTTAAATCAAAATTTAATATTAGCAACACTAATCATTTGGCTAGATTAACCGAAAGAACCTCTAACCGAATTTTCTATCAAACCCAAATCTATGCATAGCTTAACCTACCTCAAGATCAGTAAGACATTATTAGATCATCACAATTATTGAAAATGATTCCCATCATCCAACAACCTCACCTTTAATCATTGAACCCTAGGAAAATTGCTATATATCACGTCGTAGATGAAGTTTAAATCCTTGCCGTAGTGTAGAAGAGCACCGTGAATGATTGGAATATCTTTCCTTCTAAGGTCGAAGCCTCCTTGCCTCTTCTTTCTTGCCACCGAAACCCTATCCTTCTCCCTTTCTTTTCCGCAGCTGCCACTTCCTTTTCCTCCTCTCCTATTTTCACTTTTTCGTTTTCCCCCCACCGTTCCCTTTAAATCCCTTTTTATAGGTAACTAAATCCTAGTTCTAGGTCATGTACTATCAATTGGGTCGAGCTCGTTAACCCATTTGTTGGAATATTAATGAGTTACCCCTTTGAGTAATTAATTATTCCTAGATAATTAGGTTTCATACTCCTCCCTTGAATTTCTAAGTGAATCAGAGCCTACAAATCCTCCTTTATTAATGGATTTCCTCAAAATTTAAAACTTACCTAGTAGCTCCGGGTAGTAGTCTCTCATGTTTACCTCCGTCTCCCAAGTGGCCTCCTTATAAGTGTGATTCAGCCACCTGACTTTGTCCATCTTGACCGTCCTATTCCTCTCTTGTCGGCCTAGTATCTGTATGGGTCTCTCCTCATAAGCCTGTTAGGATGTATACTAAAAGCCTAGCTTTTGGTATAAACATTTTTCTAGAAATAAAAATCACATTGGTCAAATGTCTACATTTATGATAAATGTAGTTGTTCAATTAATTTATATTGTATATAACATGGTGTGTGGTGTCACACACAGAGGATCATGTTATCAGTACCTTATAAATTTTAAACAGTAGCTCACGACCAAGATGGAAAGGAACAAATCATTGGAAGGTCGTAGTGTAATTAGGTATTAGTTTATTTTAACTATATAATTACACTAGTACACTTAGAGTGTATTGAGTAGAACCATTAGAGGTCGTTTCTTTTATACTGACTTTATAAAGGAACAAAGACCTCAGTTATTATGGAAGTGTGTGCTCTTAATCCTAATATAATAACAAGCACATATATTTGATATTTATTTCTTTAATTTATCAATGGGTGAAATTTGGTTCGATAAATCAATAAGCCCGATAAGTTGGGAAATGATATCACTTATAGTGTGTGCTATTGATTATAGAAGGAAACTGTGTCCTAGTGATTTAGGTTGATAATGTCCCCAAGAGGAGCTCATAAGGATTGTCATGTTAAACCCTGTAGGTGGACTTAGTTCGACATGATGATAAGGTTGAGTGGTACTACTCTTGTATTAAGATATTAATTAAAAGAGTTGTCAGTAACTCACTTAATTAATGGACATTCGACATCTTAAACACAGGGAGACTAACACACTCATAATAAGAAGGAGCCCAAAAATGTAATTTAGGATTGGTGCGGTAGTTCAATAATAATTCTTTAGTGGTATGAATTATTATTGATGAAGTTAAGTTGTGTGTTCGGAGCGAACACGGGAAGCTTAATTTCGTCGGGAGACCAAAACCAATTCCTCCTCTCGGTCTCTATCGTAGCCTCTTGTATATAGAGATTTATACCCACCACATACCCACCTTCTTACCCATCCTAATGGGGTCGGCAAAGCTAGCTTGGAACCCAAGCTAGGGCCGGCCAAGACCAAGTGGATGAGCCAAGTTAGTGGTCGGCCAAAGCTTGGGTCCCAAGCTTAGGTGGCCGACCACAAGAATATTAAAAAGGATTTTTATTAAAATTATTTCTTATGTGGATATCATGGTTTTAAAAGAGAATTTAAAATTTAAATCTTTCCTTTTATAACTTTCTACAAAAGATTAAGAAAAGATTTGAAATCTTTCCTTATTTGTAGATTGAAAGGAGATTTTAATTTTGAGAAAACTTTCCTTTTTAACCATGATCATAATTTAAAAGAGAGTTTTAAAAATTAAATATTCTCTTTTATTAGTTTCTACAAAAGATTAAGAAAAGATTTGATATCTTTCCTTATTTGTAGATTGAAAAGATATTTTAATTTTTAGAGATAACTTTCCTTTTTGGAAATTATCCACATGTTTAAAAGAAAGATTTTAATTTATAAAATTTCCTTTTTACTAACCAATCATGAAGGGATTAAAATTATTGGAGAAATTTTTTATAAATTTTCGGAAACAAATTAGAAAGTTTTAATTCTTGTTTTAATTAAAACTTCCCTTGTTTTGGGGAGAAAGTGGTCGGCCAAGAAAATTGGAAAAAGAAAATTGATTTATAATTAATTAATTTTTATTTTTCATGAAAAAAGAATTAAGGAAGTTTTTATTAAAATTTCCTTATTTGCCAAGACCAAGGATTATAAAAGAGGAGATAGAGGTGCCTTAATGGCTAACGACTCTATTATTTTTCTCCTCTCTTTTTCTCCTTGGGTGTGGACGACCCCTCCTCTTTCTCTCTTCTCCATCTTGTGGTTGAACCTCATCTCATCTTTGGAGTCCTTGTGGTGGCCGGATCTTGCTTGGAGAAGAAGGAGAGAAAAGGAGGCGATATTTCTAGCGTCCCTTGGAGCTTGGTGGTGGTCGAACCTCTTCATCTTTGGAGGAGCTTTTGGTGGCCGAAACCTAGAAGGAAGAAGAAGGTGTTTGGTGGTTCTCATCTCGGAAGATCGTTGCCCACACAACGTCCGAGGTTAGAAGAGGAATACGGTAGAAGATCAAGAGGTTATTTTTGCTTACAAAGAAAGGTATAACTAGTAATTGTTTTCCGCATCATACTAGTTTTTCTTTGTATAGTTATTTTTGGAAATACCAAACACAAGAGGCATATGATTCTAGAGTTTTCGGATTTGTTTATAATTTGTGTTTCTTTTGTTTTATTTTTCGAATTTGTGATTCGATTGTTCTTTTTGGTTAAACCTAGAGTTATTTATGGAAATTAAATATTAGCTTTCCTTAAAAGGCTTTGTCTAGGCGGTGGTGGTTGCTCCCATATCTAAGAAGGTCATATGCCTCATCATGCAGTCATGAAAACCAATTTTGGAAATTAATATTTAATGGAATTAATAACATAAGTGGATTTGAATCAATAGTGTTAAGTTCCGCTTACGATTTAAATCTAAACCATTAAGAACAGATAAGTTAAATTTGGAATCAATGATGTTAAATTCCGTTTGCGATTCCTAATTTAACTTCTAAAGAACACAATAGGTTATTTAAGGAAAGGTTCGACACTTGTACAAAATTTTTGTACAGTGGAGCCGGTACGATTTTCCTAGGACTAACCAACAATTGGTATCAGAGCTAGGGTTTGCCTCGGTGTGTTTGGTTTTCAAATTAGGTTATGCACATGTCATACATAATTTAGGCAGGATAATAGTAGGATGTGCTAACTTTGTGGTTGCAGGCTCCAACTATTATGGCTTATAGATGTTGTGTGTGATTGGACCCTTGGACATGTCAAGGGCATTATTTTGTGTGTGCATGATTGTATGTAACTAATACAGCAGGAGCTATATGTAACGCCCGCCCTCCCTGCTACCCTAAGGGACGGGGCTACGATACTCTACGTATAAATTTTTCTTTTTAAAACAGCGGAAGACTTAAAATAATTTTCATAGTTTTAATAAAACTTTTCTTTTAAATTTCTTTTGAACTATACTATCACATGGCATCAAAATCATAACATCAAATCCAGTGGAACCATAATGTCAAGCCACACATGTTTAGGTATCACAAGTCATAAAATACCAATGCATAGTTATTTCAAGAAACTTTAAGCAGGTTCTTATTTATTTGGTTGCCTAGCCACTGCCACACACATCTTCGTTGCCCCTCCTGCTGCTCCTCTAACTCATCCAGCTTTTTTCCTTTATCTGTGGTACAAGGAAAGTAAGCTATGAGCACTCATGGCTCAGTAAGTTCCTTTCCTACTCACTAAAACCAACAATCAGCACATAATCAAGAATGCATCAACAAGTCATAATCTCAACTAATCATGGCATAACATAGCATTTTATTCAAACATATTATGCATCATAATATAATCACAACTAGTCATAGCATATCAAGCATCACCATGGCCGAAACATATACATAGTGCATTGCATAAAACATAGCTAGACATGGCATAACAAACAAGTATCATGGTATATCAAAGCATGGCCGAAACATGTATATCAAAGCATCATACTATGGCCGAAACATGTACATCAATGCATCATCATATCCATGGCCGAAATTTATATATCAAGCATCAACAAATCCATGGCCGAAACATGTCTATAAGGTATAGCATGAACATAACATAATCATACCTTATCATGGCATATCATAATCAAGAGCATAACATGAAACATAGCATAATCATAAGGTGTATGCAGTATGATTTTAGAAAACATGTATCCGAAAAACATGTGTATGTCTCATGATCTTTAAAACCATTTTCTTTTACATATATACTTGAAAATAATCTCAACATAAGGGGGATCCCGGCTATGTACCACTTACATATTACGCGCAACCTTGTATGTCCAAGGTAGCAAGTCTTGAACCCTATGAGGCAAATATACTAGGCCCTTAGTCCTAGGGGCACTTAGGAGCCCATCCCTAACGAGGTCCTTAGTCCCCGGGGCGCTTATGGAGCCCACCCTTGGTACAAGCCACTCACATATAAAGTAAAGTACATGTCATACATATCATGTATCATAAAAGCATGCATCACTTAGGCACACATCATATCATAAAAGTATGCATCACTTAGGCATACATCATGTCATAAAAGTATGCATCACTTAGGCATACATCATATCATAAAGGTATGCATCACTTAGGCATACATCATGTCATAAAGGTATGAATCACTTAGGCATACATCATATCATAAAGGTATGTATCACTTAGGCATACATCATGTCATAACAATATGCATCACTTAGACATAGATCATAAAAACATGCATATCTTAAGCATAAAGCATATCATCAAGCATGCATGATTTAACCACATAGCATATCATGAAAGCATGCATATTTTAAGCACTAAACATAGCATCAAAGCATGCATATTTTAAGCACAAAGCATATCATATCATAAAAGCATGCATATCATATCATAAATCATAAATCACAAGCATACATATTAAGCATAAGGGTGTATCTTGTGATTATCCTATCATAGGAAACATGGTATCATATTTATCTTGGTTTTAAGCTTCCTAAACCCTTGTGGCCGAAACCCTTTAGAGCTCAATTTAGGTTAAACACAACATCCAAGCATGTGGCACCTAAATTATCATCATAACATTTTCATAGGAAGCATTATAAACATGATTAACTTAGTTTCTAAGTTCCTCAAGTCCCTAATTTTTACATGGCCGAAACCTTAAGGTGTGAAACAAGGTTCCATATGACATAAAAGCATGGACAACTTTAAATCATATTTATAACATTTTTACCAAGGAACAAGGTAAACACATTTGACACATTTGAATTAGTTCCTAAGTTCTTTAAGCCCTTAACATATGTCATGGCCGAAATTTAACAAGTTCTCATTAGGGCTACAAACAAGCATACAAGCATGTGAACTTGGTCTAACATTTTGTATAAATTCATACAAGGCATCATCCAATAGTTATGGCCGAAACATACCCTAGCATCATTTTAGGTCATAAAGCAACATATAGCAATTGAACCTTGGCTTTCTACTTATCATATTTCATGTAGAGTAACATGAGCATATTTAATTTAAGTCCTAGGGTTTCTAGGGCATCTAAACCTTCATGGCCGAGACTCACAATGGTCCATTTAGATCATGGAAAAATTATACAAGTATGTGACAAAATCAATACATTATCCTATTTCCATAAGAAGTACTTTTAACACATTTGGTTTCATTTCTAAGGCCTCTAGGTCTTTTAAACCCTACTTGGCCGAAACTCACAGAATATAAACTTGCTTCAAATAGCCTAAAAGCATGAGAATTTATACAAGTTTCATAGCATGTATAAAGACAAGCATAATGAGTATACATATGAATTGTGTCTTAGGCTTTTTAGGTTTCTTTTTCTCTTTTTCTTTTATTTTTTTCTCATGGCCGAAACCTACCATTCTTTAGCTAGGTTTTTAAGTGGCCTAAAGCATGAAAAACCTAAGTAAGTTTCATGGCAAAAGTTACTAAGAAACATATATACAAATTGGTTCATGAATAAGCTAGGACCCCTTGTGATCATACATGTTATATGTCATGCCACTAATTTTTCTACACCCTAATTAAGCATGAGGGCATTGAAAAAATTTCATATCTAAACAGTACAGAGGTCTTGAGTATATTAAAATTTTGTTTAAGCTTTTCTAAGCTATCCATCTCATCATGGCCAAAAACCCTAAGAAGGAGTTCATGAAATTCTAGCAATATTCAAGCATACAAATCCTTTAAGATCTTTGTATTCTATCACATGAGCATGGTTATTTAAATTTAAAGGTCTTCCTAACCCTAAACCCTTTCTTGTCCGAAACATATGAGTGGGTTTTCTTTTAGTTTCAAATATCTTCTAAGGAAGAAAAACCAATACATAATCCTTAATATTTCATAGGAAGAACCTTGTACTAGTTGGGTAAAACAATAAATTTCCCTATCCTCTTAAGAATATTTTTGGCCAAAATTCTAGGGTTCAGTACTCCTCTGATCAAGCATCATATAGGTATAGAAGCATGAAGAAGAACCCCTTTACATAGCATAGAAAAATCTATCATGTAGTGAAGACTAGTTTAAACACCATTAGATTTTGAAAGCTCTTCTTGGCCGAATTTTCTCAAACTTGTTTCTAGGTTTTAAAATCCTCATAAAATCCGAAAAGCACATAAAAGCCTTGTACCACAGGTGAGGGGAAGCTTACATCCTTTTTCGCTTGTGGATCTAAGATATGGTGAAGAAGAAGTAGCCTCTTCTTCTAGTTCCTTTCCCTTGATTCCTTTGCTAATTCCTCCTTGTATCTTAGGCTTTCTTAGGGAGAAATTTGGCTTTGGGGCTGAAGATGGAGGAGAGGGGACTGTGGTGTTCTCAGTGAGGGAGAGGATGAATGAGAGAAAATGAGAGAAAAATAGTTTTCTCTTTTCTTGCTCCCTTTTATGTTAAGGGGGAAGAGGTAGCAAACTTAGTTTTTGCTTTCCTTCTCCCTTAGCCCCTTTTTTTCTATTTTATTTTTATTTTTATTTGTTTATTTATCCTCATCATTCATGGTGAAATAAGGGGGAGTGAATCCCCTTAATTAACCTCTTTTATTTTCGGCAAAATCAAAGAGGAAGAGGGAGAGGAAGGGAGGAAGGCAAGTTGCCTTTCTCTTGCTCTTTACTTGTTTCCTTTTGGCTAGCTTTTACTCTTACCTTTATCATGAGTTTCCCTCCTTTGCTATCAACATATTATTCCTATCCCAACTGGTTATTACCCATTAATTCTATGAAATATAATATAAGAGGATCAAGGTTCAATCCTTGACCTCTCCCTATTTTTATTTCTTTTTATTTCCTTTTTGGTTCAACTCACTTCCTATTATTTTTCTAAGGCAAAATCCCACATTCATATATTTATCTTACAAGCTTAGTGGGTATTACACTATATTAGCCCTAGGATTTTAGAATTTTATTTTCGATCTAGATTACATGTACAATCCCTCGTGGAATATAGGATCGATATATGTAAAATTCTATTTTTGTCGTGGATCGGATTCTTGCGAGACGTGGTACTTTTGGAGCACCATAAGCGCAGCGGAATAAGAAGCAAGATGGATGCGACGACTCTTACCTGATGGCGGTGGCTAAAGATGGCAACAGCTAGGGTTGGTGCACATGGAGGACAGTAACAGAAAAAGGCTATAATAGTTGGAAAATAATTTCCATATTTATTGCTTTTATTTACTGTGATGTATATGTATGCATGTGATGTATGCTAGGATAGTTTAAAATTCCTCACTTTAAATAACTAAGTGGGAGAGGGATTTATTTTAATAAATTCCACGGTCTCCATTATTGGTTTGTAAGTGATGCAAACAAACTTGCGCGTTGGCTCTGAGTGCCTTCTTCCATATCAGATGAGTTTGTTTATGGATCACTAGATCAAACTTCCATTTAGGATGACTATAGGAAATTAATTAAGAGCGTGTGATCTTCCCCATCGGAAGGGGCACAATCTTATTAATGGACTTAGTGTCAAGTAATGATATACACTTAGGCACGTCTAATAGTATCCTCCCCATCGGAGTCACTGTTATTATTTGTGTGACCAAAGGAAAACCAACTATTAATTTGTCAAAAAGATAAGTTGACAAGATAATAAAATTAAAACCCCCTCTTACAAATGTCGAGTTTTTGTATACGTCCACACTATCGTGGCATACAAAATTCACGGTGTATGAGGTAATTTTATTTGTTAGGATGACAAGAAAATAAAATTAATGGGAAAAACTCCTCTTACAAATGTTTGGTTTTGTATACGTCCACACTATCGTTGCATACAAAATTCACGGTGTTTGAGGTAATTTTATTTGTCATAAAGATTTATTGACAAGATAATTAATGGGTAAAATCCTTCTCTTACAAATGTTCAATTTTGTATACGTCCACACTATCGTGGCATGCAAAATTCACGGTGTTTGAATTGTTGGTGAATTTAAATGATATTATTTTAAGGAATCAATATTATTTTAAAATTCAAAGTTTTGACCAAATATTTGATCAAAGACAGATTAACTATTAATTTTATTCGTCATAAAGTAAAGTTGATGAGATAATAAAATTAATGGATAAAATCTCCTCTTTGATTTTGTATACGTCCACACTATCGTGGCATACAAAATTCATGGGGATTTTAAAGAGTTGGTCTTGACCAAATATTTTTGTGATTCTTAGGATTTAAAATATTTGTCAATCCCCTAGTTGTTATACTATAGAATAGACTTAGTAGTCTCAATTGTAATGATTGGAAATAGGACTTGGACATTTAGGTAGACTGTCCTCTTAGAACTAAGAACAAAATAGGTATATTTTATTCATTGGTTAATACATGATTAGTGGTATTATCTACTGGGACCTGGTGTGTAGATACGGGAGCCACTGATCATGTTTACAATTCATTGCAGAGGTTCCAGGAAACTCGATAACTATATGAAGGGGAAGTCACCCTCTACATGGGCACTACTACAAAAGTGGTAACTGTTGCAGTGGGAGATGCTTATCCTATGATAGGAATAAAATATGGATTTTAGAAATTGTCTTTATGTACTAAGTTTAGAAAGGACCTGATTGCAGTTCCTAAACTATTAAAGAATAGATATTGTGTCTATTTTGATAACAAAGTTGTTATTAAGAAAATAGGAAAGATATCTGTTCAAGTACGTTGGTTGACAATTTATTAATCCAATAACTCCCATGATGCAATAAATGGAAATTAATAACACATTTTCTAAATAAGAGAAAGTAACCTTCGGAGATGAACCAATCATATTTTTGGCATCTAAGGCTAGGCTATATTAACTTGAGTAGGATTCAAAGGATAATAACTAATGAACTCTTGGGTTCATTGGTAGTGGAAATCTTTCCAACCTGCGAGTCTTATTTGGAACGAAAAATAACCAAGAAGCTTTTAAGTCTAAGGGGTATGGAGCCAAAGATATGTTGGAATTGGTTCATTCTGATTTGTGAAGACCTTTGACTATCCAGGCAAGAGGTTGTTTCGAATATTTCGTCTCTTTTATAGACAACTATTCGAAATAAGGATACATTTACTTGACGTGCCACAAGTATAAGTGCTTTGATTAGTTCAAAGAGTACTAGGCTGATGTGGAGTAATGTCAAAGTAAAAGTATCAATACACTACGGTGAAATTGTAGTAACAAGTACCTCTTAGGAGAGTTTAGGAGTCACTTATCAGAAGTCAGGATTTAATCCCAACTAACTGCACCTGGTACACCCCAACAGAATGGTGTAGTTAAAAGAAGGTATAAGGCTCTAATTAGATTGATGATGAGTTATTCAGAAAATTACCAAATTCATTTTAAGGATATATACTGGAAACGGAAGTGAACATAGTACTTTCTAAGTCAGAACTCTCTACTCCCATAGAATTGCAGAGTGGGCGTAAGCCTAGTCTGAAGCATATTCGGATTTGGGTGGTCTAGCACATGAGAGACATTGATAAGTTGGACATGAGTTTATTTGAGTTATCCTAGAAAAATGAAAAGAGGTTTATAGTCTTTAAAATCGGAAGGTCATTGTTGGCACCAATGCCCAATTTTAGAAAAGGATTATACTATGATCCATAAGCCTATAAGTAAATTTGTTCTTAAGAAAAGGACACGTCTAATCTAGTACCAACTGTACAAGATAAAATATCACAAGAAACTGCAACACGTATCACAATTGATACACAATTATAGATAGTACCTCATCGTAGTGGGAGGGTTGTCAAACAACTTAAAAGATTCATGTTTTGGGAGAGTCTTTGGACTTGATCCCAAATGAACATGAGTCTGATCCCGGACACATGATGAAGCACTCCAAGATAAAGATGCAGCATCTTGGCAAAGAGCAATGAATATAGATATTCTGGAAGCTTGTAAAACCACCAGATGGTGTAAAAGTCATTGGGTAAAAATAAGTCTACAATAGAAAAAGAGGGATAGACAGGAAAGTAGAAACTTTCAAAGCAAGACTTGTTGAAAAAGGGAACTTTTTACCGGTAGTCATGCTTAAGTCTATCCGGATTCTTTTATCTATGAGATTTAGCAAGTGGATGTCAAGACAGCTTTCCTTAATAGAAGTCTTGAAGAAAACATCCATATAAAGCAACCAGAAGGGTTCATTGTAAAGAGCATCTTGTGTGTAAGCTCAATCAGTCTGTGGACTGAAGTAAAACTTCAAGGTCTTGGTACATCCGGTTTAATAAAGTAATCCAGACCTATGGATTTATTTTATAACTGAATGAGTTTTGTGTATACAAGAAGTGTGATGGAAACGTGGTGGTATTTCTTGTACTATACGTAGATAACATTTTTGGTAGTTGGAAACAATATCAAAGTGTTGTCATAAGTAAGGGTATGGTTGTCCAAACAATTCGATATGAAGGACTTGGGAGAATGCATATATTCTTGGGATCAAAGGGATCACAAGAAAAGAATATATTTTACTTATCCCAAGCTTCATATATCGAAACAATCCTTGCTCGCTTTATCTAAAAGAGATGTCTCCAAAAACATCAAAGCAGATAAAGGACATGAAAGCAAGTTCCTTATGCTTTGGCTGTTGGAAAGCCTAATGTATGTTATGCACGAGATCAGATATCTGTTTTGCCGTGGGCATGGTTAGCAGATAATCAAAGTAATCATGGATAAGGACATTGGTCTGCGGTAAAACATATATTGAAGTACCTTAGAGGCACTAGAGATTATATGCTAGCTTACAAGGCAGATAATTTGTTCTCTGTGGGTTGTATGGATTTTGACATCCAATCAGATAGGGACAATAGTAAGTCGACCTCGAGGTTTTATGTTTACTTTAGGAGGTAAAGTCATAACTATGGAAGAGTGATAAACATAGGCGCTTTTTCGGACTCCACCACAGAAGTTGAGTATATGGCAGCCTCTGAGGTAGCCATAGAAGTTGTATGGCTCAGATACTTCAAGATAGACTTAGATATGATTTCTGATTTGCCCAAACTAATTTGGTGCAGTAGCAAACTCGAAGAAACCATAAGTCCATAAGGCAAGTAAACATAATAGAGCGTAAGTACTACCCAATACGACAAGTCGTATAACGAGGAAAAGTTGTTGCCGCTTAGATTGCATCAAGTGATAACCTGGAAGATCCTTTCACTAAGGCTCTTAAGGCAAGAGCTTTTGATGGGCATGTTGAAGGGTTGAATCAGATGTATGGCAGCAGATATGGCAGCTTAGTCTTTTAGTATAAGTGGGAAATTGTTAGGATGTATACTAAAAGCCTAGCTTTTGGTATAAACATTTTTCTAGAAATAAAAATCACATTGGTCAAATGTCTACATTTATGATAAATGTAGTTGTTCAATTAATTTATATTGTAGATAACATGGTGTGTGGTGTCACACACAGAGGATCATGTTATCAGTACCTTATAAATTATAAACAGTAGCTCACGACCAAGATGGAAAGTAACAAACCATTGGAAGGTTGTAGTATAATTAGGTATTAGTTTATCTTAACTATATAATTACACTAGTACACTTAGAGTGTATTGAGTAGGACCATTAGAGGTCGTTTCTTTTATACTGACTTTATAAAAGAACAAAGACCTCAGTTATTATGAAAGTGTGTGCTCTTAATCCTAATATAATAACAAGCACATATATTTGATATTTATTTCTTTAATTTATCAATGGGTGAGATTTAGTTCGATAAATCAATAAGCCCGATAAGTTGGGAAATGATATCACTTATAGTGTGTGTTGTTGATTATAGAAGGAAACTGTGTCCTAGTGATCTACGTTGATAATGTCTCCAAGAGGAGCTCATAAGGATTGTCATGTTAAACCCTGCAGGTGGACTTAGTCTGACATGACGATAAAGTTGAGTGGTACTACTCTTGGACTAAGATATTAATTAAATGAGTTCTCAGTAACTTACTTAATTAATGGACATTCGACATCTTAAACATAGGAAGACTAACACACTCATAATAAGAAGGAGCCCAAAAATATAATTTGAGATTGGTGCGGTAGTTCAATAATAATTCTTTAGTGGTATGAATTATTATTGATGAAGTTAAGTTGTGTGTTCGGAGCGAACACGGGAAGCTTAATTTCGTCGGGAGACCAAAACCAATTCCTCCTCTCGGTCCCTATTGTAGCCTCTTGTATATAGAGATTTATACCCACCACATACCCACCTTCTTACCCATCCTAATGGGGCCGGCCAAGCTAGCTTGGAACCCAAGCTAGGGCCGGCCAAGACCAAGTGGATGAGCCAAGTTAGTGGTCGGCCAAAGCTTGGGTCCCAAGCTTAGGTGGCCGACCACAAGAATATTAAAAAGGATTTTTATTAAAATTATTTCTTATGTGGATATCATGGTTTTAAAAGAGAATTTAAAATTTAAATCTTTCCTTTTATAGCTTTCTACAAAAGATTAAGAAAAGATTTGAAATCTTTCCTTATTTGTAGATTGAAAGGAGATTTTAATTTTGAGAAAACTTTCCTTTTTAACCATGATCATAATTTAAAAGAGAGTTTTAAAAATTAAATATTCTCTTTTATTAGTTTCTACAAAAGATTAAGAAAAGATTTGATATCTTTCCTTATTTGTAGATTGAAAAGAAATTTTAATTTTTAGAGATAACTTTCCTTTTTGGAAATTATCCACATGTTTAAAAGAAAGATTTTAATTTATAAAATTTCCTTTTTACTAACCAATCATGAAGGGATTAAAATTATTGGAGAAATTTTTTATAAATTTTCGAAAACAAATTAGGAAGTTTTAATTCTTGTTTTAATTAAAACTTCCCTTGTTTTGGGGAGAAAGTGGTCGGCCAAGAAAATTGGAAAAAGAAAATTGATTTATAATTAATTAATTTTTATTTTTCATGAAAAAAGAATTAAGGAAGTTTTTATTAAAATTTCCTTATTTGCCAAGACCAAGGATTATAAAAGAGGGGGTAGAGGTGCCTTAATGGCTAACGACTCTATTATTTTTCTCCTCTCTTTTTCTCCTTGGGTGTGGACGGCCCCTCCTCTTTCTCTCTTCTCCATCTTGTGGTCGAACCTCATCTCATCTTTGGAGTCCTTGTGGTGGCCGGATCTTGCTTGGAGAAGAAGGAGAGAAAAGGAGGCGATATTTCTAGCGTCCCTTGGAGCTTGGTGGTGGCCGAACCTCTTCATCTTTGGAGGAGCTTTTGGTGGCCGAAACCTAGAAGGAAGAAGAAGGTGTTTGGTGGTTCTCATCTCGGAAGATCGTTGCCCACACAACGTCTGAGGTTAGAAGAGGAATACGGTAGAAAATCAAGAGGTTATTTTTGCTTACAAAGAAAGGTATAACTAGTAATTGTTTTCCACATCATACTAGTTTTTCTTTGTATAGTTATTTTTGGAAATACCAAACACAAGAGGCATATGATTCTAGAGTTTTCGGATTTGTTTCGGATTTGTGTTTCTTTTGTTTTATTTTTCAAGTTTGTGATTCGATTATTTTTTTTTGGTTAAACCTAGAGTTATTTATGGAAATTAAATATTAGCTTTCCTTAAAAGGCTTTGTCTAAGCGGTGGTGGTTGCTCCCATATCCAAGAAGGTCATATGCCTCACCATGCAGTCCTGGAAGCTAATTTTTGAAATTAATATTTAATGGAATTAATAATATAGGTGGATTTGAATCAATAATGTTAAGTTCCGCTTGCGATTCAAATCTAAACTATTAAGAACAGATAAGTTAAATTTGGAATCAATGATGTTAAGTTCCGTCTGCGATTCCTAATTTAACTTCTAAAGAACACAATAGGTTATTTAAGGAAAGGTTCGACACTTGTACAAAATTTGTGTACAGTGGAGCCGGTACGATTTTCCTAGGACTAACCAACAAAGACAGGTTAGGCATGAGCTGCAAAGACTCATGGCTTAGAATGTGTGAGGGGGCTAAAAATTTACTTCCTCAACATTGATACATGGAATACATTGTGCACCCCCCGCAAAATCTGATGGTAGCACCACTCAATAGGCCAATGTTCCCACTCTGTCTAGAATCTCAAATGACCCAATGAATCTCGGACTCAACTTCCCTTTCTTCCTAAACCTCATGACCCCTTCCATTAGTGCAATCTTTACAAAGACATGGTCCCCCATTGAGAACTCGAGATCACGTGTCCTCTTGTCAGCGTAACTCTTCTGTCGGTTCTGAGTCATCTTTATCCTGTCCCGGATCTGGATCACTACCTCGACAATTTGTTGCATGTTCTCTGACCCAATCTCTGCTCTCTCTCTAACCTCATGCCAGTGAATGAGCAATCTACACTTTCTCTCATAAAATGTCTCATAAGGGGTCATACCTATTGTTGACTGGTAGCTATTGTTATAGGTGAACTCCACTAGAGGTAACTTCGATTCCCAACTCCCTGGAAATTCTATCACACAAGCCCACAGTAAGTCCTCTAGAATATGTATCATCCTTTATGACTGGTCATCTGTCTGAGGATGGAATATTGTGCTAAACAACAACTTTGTCCCCATAGCGAAATGGAGGCTCTTCCAAAATGACGAAGTGAATTACAGGTCCTGGTCTGATACTGTGCCATGCAACCTGCTCTCTAATATACAACTCCGCATACTGTGTCATGGAGAAAGTCGTCTTTATAGGAAGAAAGTGAGCAGACTTGGTGAGACGGTCAACTATCACCCATATAACATTTAGGCCTCTCACTGTCCTTGGCAGCCCTACTACAAAATCCATCGTGATATTCTCCCACTTCCATTCCGGAATGGGAAGCAATTTAAGCATCCTGGCTGATCACTGATGTTCCACCTTAATCAGACAGAAACCTCCTTATGTCTCGCTTCATACTAGGCCACCAATACAACAATTGCAAATCCCTGCACATCTTCATGCTTCCTAGATGAACGGAGTATAGGGTAGTATAAGCCTCGGTCATAATCTCGGTCCTGAGAGAGTCTGTACTAGGAACCCAATAACGACCTCTATATTTTACCACACCATCTTTTTCGGTATACAACCTGCATCCCATGGACTAGTCCCTTTGTCTCTACATCTGTAGTTGCTCGTCGGACAACTATCCACTGCCAATTCATTCTCTCAGTGTAGACTACATCGTCAAACTAGAAAATCTAGGAGCACTGCCTTTAGCATAAATCTTGAGATCAAACCTCTGAATCTCCATCTGAAGAGGCATGCATACTATCAACTAACATAACTATTATTTTTCGACTCAAGGCATCCGCCACTAGATTAGCTTTCCCCAAGTGGTAACCAATATCGCAGTTGTAGTCATTCACAAGTTCTAACCATCGCCTCTGCCTCATGTTTATCTCCTTCTAAGTGGCGAAGTACTTTACACTCTTGTGATCGGTAAATATCTTACACTTTTTGTCATACAAGTAGTGTCTCTAAAACTTTAAGGTAAATACCACCGCTGCTAGCTCAAGGTCGTGAGTTGATAATTCTTCTCATGTCCCTTTAATTGTAGGGAAGTATAAGCAATTACCCGCTCCTATTGTATCAAAACAGCGCATAAACCTAACTTAGAAGCATTCATATACAGCACATAGTCATTTCATTCCATTGGCATAGCTAGAATCGGAGCGATGGTAAGAGCTTGTTTCAACTTGTCAAAGCTCTCCTGACAATCAGTTTCCCACATATTCTTAGCATTTTTCTTTGTCAGTGCTATTAGGGGCACTGCAATACTAGAAAACCGTTGATGAATTCCTGATAATAGCTTGCTAAGCCTAAGAAACTGTGCACTTTAGACGCATTTCAAGGCACTGCCCAACCCTTCGTAACCTCCACTTTCGACGGATCCACCTCCACCCATCTGCCCGAAATAATGTGACCCAAGAAGACCACCCTCTCTAACCAGAACCCACACTTGCTAAACTTGGCATAGAGTTTACGGCTATGTGGGACCTCCAGTATGGCTCTCAAATGCTGTCCATACTCCTCTTTGTCCTTGGAGTAGACCAAGATGTCATCAATGAAAATAATGACAAACTGATCAAGGAGCGACTGGAATATGCGATTCATGAGATCCATGAAGACTGCTGGAGCATTCGCCACTCCAAAGGGCATCACTAAAAACTCATAATGTCCGTATTGTATTCTGAAGGCAGTCTTATGAACATTTGCTTCTTTCAACTTCAGCTGGTGATATCCTGAATGAAGGTTTATCTTGGAGAACTTTGATGCCCCTTGCAACTGATTAAACAAATCTTTGATTCTTGGTAGTGGATATTTGTTCTTGACTGTCACCCTGTTCAACTCCTGGTAATCAATGTAGAGTTGCATGCTGCCATCTTTTTTCTTTACAAATAGCACTAGCACCCCTCAAAGGAGAAAAGCTCGGTCGAATGAAACTCTTGTCCAGTAGTTCCAGAATCTGGTCCTTTAGTTCTTTCATTTCTGTAGGGGCTAGATGATATGATGACTTAGAGACCGGTACAATGTCTGACATCAGCTTAATAGAGAAATTCACCTCTCACTCCTAGGGCACACCCGTAATTGTTGGAGCAATTTGGGTACCCTAGGTTTTGATGTTTAAGCAAAGGTTTAAGTTATGTTTATTGTTGTATTTGATATGCATTGAGTGTGCAAGATACAGGTATAACAAGAAGAGCCCAAGTGTGATCTTGGCAAAGGAGGAAGGTCTAAGGATAAGTCTTGGCGGTGTAAGTCCAAGCATGTAGTCTTGCCAACATAAGTTCAAATGTGACTTGGAAATGGATGAAGTCTCGGAGGCGCGACCTCTTGGCAAAGGAAGACCTGACAACAACGATAAGCCCGATGGAAGCTCTGGAAGGCAAGGCGTGAAGAATAAGAAGGCATCCGAGGGATGCAAGGCTGATGAAGGAGGCTAGAAGACTAGGTTTAGGTTGTGCAGGAAAGGACGAGTACATGAGAGATTATAATTATGATAAAATCCTAGGTTTAGGATTTTATTGCAGCAGTTACTGCAGTAGTACTGTAGTAATTACTATAGCAGTTACTATAACAATCGACTGATGCTTTCATCAATTAACTGCCAGCGAATAGAATATCTCTATTCGCTCAACCCATATGGAGCAGTCGACTAATACTTTCATTGATCAATTGGTATCGAGTCTGATCCGGTGATAAAGGCCCACCCTTCAAAGGGTCGTTGCCATAGTGGAAGTCAAAGTCTTGGCGGTCAACACCCCTATATCATAACCCACTTGCTCGACCACGGTGAAGGATAGCCAAGCCGATATCAACCCGATGTTATCACAGCTTGGTCACATACCGAGCTTCTGATGCTGAGAGAACCGTGTGCTGGCGAAGCATATGTCGAGCGACCAGCTCGCTCAGACTTACATTGAACCTCAAAATTGGCGAAATGGGATCGTAGCCAAGAAATCACTCAGATATAGCTCGACACAACAACGAAGCTCAGACAGTGGAATATTGGCCGAGCGGCCACTCCATTCGGTCCAAAGGCTAGACCACCCGGATGGCTGAGGGTTGGCTAAATGACCATCCCGTTCGACCCACTAACAGACAAAAGGAGGATCAGCTGATATCGTTGTAAGAACTCGTGCCACTGACATACGGCATGGTTGGAAGCATGACCAAGCAGAGGATCGTATGACGGAAGCTTCCACTGTCATGTTAGAGATATGCTCGGGTCATTGAGGTATGGTGTCAGAGACACTTTTGTAACGACCCAAATTCCTCATTATGAGTCCTAATAGTGCTTAAAAATATTTAGAAATGCTTTAGAAATATTCTAGAGATTTTTAGAAATTTTTAGAGTATTTTTATGTAATTTTTGGAGTTCGTTTGATATTTTTACCAAAAGAAACAAGTTGCAAAAAAATAAAGAGGTTAAGCCGAGGTTCGAATCGGAGACCTCTGGTTAAGCAAAGCCTTTAGTTGTCTCAGCTGACCAAGTGCCCAAGCAGACGGTGTTGATTAAAGAAAGAGTGGAAATATTTTAAGTAGTAGTAGTAAACAGAAAATAATTAGGAATAAAAAGGTTTCGGCTGAGGTTCGAACCCGCAACCTCCGACCCAATCCACAACTTAAACGGAGCGCGATAACCAAGTGCCCAAGCGAGTGGTGCTGATTAAAGAAAGAATGAAATTTATTTAAGTAGTAGTTAATAATAGAAAATAATTAAGTATCAAAGAGATGCAGCCGAGATTCGAACCCGCGACCTCTGACCCGGTTAGAGATTTAGGCGAAGCGCGATAACCAAACGTTCACCAGGTATTTCATGAATAAATTAATAACGAATTAGTCTTAAGCCATAACAGAAATACTAAGTTATAAAGAGGGATAAGTTGATCTTCTGTTTTTCCCGTGACCTAAACCATCCTCTCCTCTCCTCTTCCTCGCGACGGCGATGCTCGGGCGGGAAACAAAGCCGGAGCTAGGGCATCGTTTCCGGTGGCCGACAAAGGACCAAATCTGAGGGCTTCCTCCACCATCGTGATCACCTTGGCGAGGAGAACAAGTAAATGCGAAGAAGTTGCCGAGAGCTTGAGTTTTGCTGAAGCCCTAGGAGCCTTCTTCTTCGGTAGTGAGTCCAAGAACGCCAAGGTAAGTGCTACTCACCTGCGGTAAGGGTAGTTTCGAGCTTTGATTTAGAGTTTCTTTTAGTTTTCGGAATATGCTGTAAAGGATTGTGGTTGCTTGGGAATTTAGAGTAGATACAAGATTTGTTTTTCCCTTGTAATCAGAAATTCAAATTTTTATGCAGATTTTAATTAAGCTTATAGTGCAGATTTTTATTTAAGCTTATAGTGCAGATTTTAATTAAGCCTATAGTGCAGATTTTAATTAAGCTTATAGTGCAGATTTTTATGTAAGCTTATAGTGCAGATTTTAATTAAGCTTATAGTGCAGATTTTAATTAAGTTTATAGTGCAGATTTTTGGTGGAACTTGTAGTGCAGATTTTTTGTGGAACTTATAGTGCAGTTTTTTTAAAAAAAGATTATAGTGCAGTTTGGTTAAGTATTATAATGCAGAATTTATGTTTACATAGTATGCAGAAATTGTGTAGCATAGAATGCAGAATCTTGATTAGTATAGTATGCAGATTTAGTTTTTAGTTTGCGATTTTGGCTTAGTATTCCAGTTTAGATCATGTTGTAACATGCTTAAAGATCTCTATTGCTCTATAAAAGTATAAGCTTTACATAGGTATCAAGCTTTAACAGATTTTTAGTGTGGAATAGCTATGTGTAGCATTACAGATTTTGATTTATTTAACATTGCAGTTTTGATGGTTTAGCATTGGAAGATCCAATTAGATCTCTAGTAGCTTAATTAGATTTGCAGATTTTATTAAGCTTACAAGTGCATATTTTATTAAGTTTACAAGTGTAGATTTTATTAAGCTTACAAGTGTAGATTTTATTAAGTTTATAATGCAGATTTTATTAAGTTTACAAGTGCAAAATTTTATTAAGCTTACAAGTGCAGAATTTTGTTAGTATAGTATACAGAATTTTGATTAGCATAGTATGTAGATTTTTGTTTATGCATTTCAATGTTAGAATTTGTTTAAACATTTTAGTTTTTAAAGAAGCATTCTTTTATTAGAGGTATTAACAAGTATAATAAAGATAAAGAAAAGAAAGAAAAAGGCCAAGGCCTTAAGTAGATCCCAAAGTCAAGACTTTAGGGATTTTGGCACACAAGGTGCTTGTTAAAATGCCGAGACATTATATATTAGAAGTAATAAAAGATAACAAGTATTTTATTTTTTTCAGAGGCTAGTACCCGACTTCCGAGGTTGTCGTTAAACAAATCCAGGTGACCAATTTCGAGGTCTTGGCCCTGGTAAGACCAAGGTCTTTACCCTCGTAGGACTGGTGGGTTGCTACCCCAGTTTCTATTAGGGAGCGCGCTTTGGTACTAAGTCTGGGCCCAAGAAGAGATTGATTATTATTTTAAAGTATTAAAGTATAAGTTTTTAAACAAGTAAAACAAGCTTCACATAAGCTTAAAATTCAGCAAGTTTAGTTTCTTTTATGCTAGCATGTTGTTCTGGTTAGCTTTACATGTTGAGCATTTTAGTAAGTTTCTTTTGCTATTAGATGAGCATGAGTAGTATCTTCTTTTGAGCATTCAGTTATTTTTAGATTTCAGTATATTCACATGTATATTCGAGTTTTGTGAGTTAGATAGCGCTTACTAAGTAATTTTGCTTATAGATGTATTTTCCTCTTACTGCAGATAAAGGAAAGGAAAAACTATAGCAAAGGAAGGCGACAAGGAGGTGCGGATGGATGTGTGATGCCTGGACTATAGAAGCCTTGGGATTTAGCATAAGAATTTATTAAGATTGCCATGTATTTAGAATTCTTTCTTTTTATTGTTATGTACATTAGACCTATTATCTGAGTTGTATAATGGTTGCATGCATGTTCAGATTAATGCATATATTTCATCATGATTAAATTGATGTATAGTTTTAGTTGTGTTCATATGCTGGAGTAGAATGTAGAGATAGGTTGTTTATGTTTTCCGCTGCTATCAGTTGCATGTTTAGAGAGTTTATGTATTGATAATTACATGTGCGCAATATTAGTTAGTTAAGAAAACTTAGTAGTCGAGTATCGCCCCATCCTCACAGACTAGTAGTGAGGAGGGTGGGGTGTTACAAGTTGGTATCAGAGCAGTTCCTATTCTCCAGCATCACACATCAGCACCAGCCTTGCCATCTTCAAGTAAGAAAGTATTTAAAATTCTTTTATTTAGTATGTTTTTCCTTATTATTTGTAGTATAGAGAAATTCTTAGAAATATTTGTTTATATGTGCTTAAGCTAGATAAAAGTTCTTGTTTGTCTTTCTATGTTTTTTTTAATATGTCTAAAGAGTATAGAGACAATTTCAAATTTTCTCTCTCTACATGATTAGATGTTAAGAAGAAAGACGGATCTATGCAGATGTGCATAGATTTTGGAGCGCTGAACAAAATAACAGTTAAGGACAAGTACCCTCTTCCCAGAATAGATGATCTATTTGATCAGCTAAAGGGGGGCAACAACGTTCTCTAAAATAGACCTGCGCTCTGGGTACCATCAGTTGGAAGTGAAAAGAAGTGATACACCCAGAACAGTTTCCAGGACCAGATATGGACACTACAAATTTGTAGTCTTGCCATTTGGTGTGACTAATGCACCTACGGTCTCTAGGGACTTTATAACAGGTCTTCCAAGGACCACTAATGGGTACGATACAATATGGGTGATAGTGGACCGAGAAGTTAAGAAGACTAAGGGACAAAGAAGTACCACTAGTTAAGGTCATTTGACATCAGAAGCGCAAGGAAATTTCTTGGGAGCGTGAGGACAGCATGAGGCAGAAATATCCAGAATTATTTTAAGTTCGAGGACGAACTTTTTATAAGGTATGAGGAATTATAACGACCCAAATTCCTCATTACGAGTCCTAATAGTGCTTAAAAATATTTAAAAATGCTTTAGAAATATTCTAGAGATTTTTAGAAATTTTTAGAGTATTTTTATGTAAATTTTGGAGTTTGTTTGGTATTTTTACCAAAAGAAACAAGTTGCAAAAAAAAAAAAAAAAGAAGAGGTTAAGCCGAGGTTCGAACCGGAGACCTCTGGTTAAGAAAAGCCTTTAGTTGTCTCAGCTGACCAAGTGCCCAAGCAGGCTGTGCTGATTAAAGAAAGAGTGGAAATATTTTAAGTAGTAGTAGTAAACAGAAAATAATTAGGAATAAAAAGGTTTCGACTGAGATTCGAACCCGCAACCTCCGACCCAGTCCACAACTTAAGCGGAGCGCGATAGCCAAGTGCCCAAGCGGACGGTGCTGATTAAAGAAAGAATGAAGTTTATTTAAGTAGTAGTTAATAACAGAAAATAATTAAGTATAAAAGAGATACATCCGAGATTTGAACCCGCAACCTCTGACCCGGTCAGAGATTTAGGTGAAGCGCAATAACCAAACGTTCACCAGGTATTTCATGAATAAATTAATAACGAATTAGTCTTAAGCCATAACAGAAATACTAAGTTATAAAGAGGGATAAGTTGATGTTCTATTTTTCCCGTGACCTAAACCATCCTCTCCTCTCCTCTCCTCTCGCTCGCGACGGCGGTGCTCGGGCGGGAAACAAAGCCGAAGCTAGGGCATCGTTTCCGGCGACCGGCCAAGGACCAAATCTGAGGGCTTCCTCCACCATCGCGATCACCTTGGCGAGGAGAACAAGTAGATGCGAAGAAGTTGACGAGAGCTTGAGTTTTGCCGAAGCCCTAGGAGCCTTCTTCTTCGGTAGTGAGTCCAAGAACGCCAAGGTAAGTGCTACTCACCTGCGGTAAGGGTAGTTTCGAGCTTTGATTTAGTGTTTCTTTTAGTTTTCGGAATATGCTGTAAAGGATTGTGGTTGCTTGGGAATTTAGAGTAGATACAAGATTTGTTTTTCCCTTGTAATCAGAAATTCTGATTTTTATGCAGATTTTAATTAAGCTTATAGTGCAGATTTTTATTTAAGATTATAGTGCAGATTTTAATTAAGCCTATAGTGCAGATTTTAATTAAGCTTATAGTGCAGATTTTTATGTAAGCTTATAGTGCAGATTTTAATTAAGCTTATAGTGCAGATTTTAATTAAGTTTATAGTGCAAATTTTTTGTGAAACTTGTAGTGCAGATTTTTGGTGGAATTTATAGTGCAGATTTTTGGTGGAACTTGTAGTGTAGATTTTTGGTGGAACTTATAGTGTAATTTTTTTAAAAAAGATTATAGTGCAGTTTGGTTAAGTATTATAGTGCAAAATTTATATTTGCATAGTATGCAGAAATTGTGTAGCATAGAATGCAGAATCTTGATTAGTATAGTATGCAGATTTAGTTTTCAGTTTACGATTTTGGCTTAGTATTCCAGTTTAGATCATGTTGTAACATGCTTAAAGATCTCTATTGCTCTATAAAAGTATAAGCTTTACATAGACATCAAGCTTTAACAGATTTTTAGTGTGGAATAGCTATGTGTAGCATTACATATTTTGATTTGTTTAGCATTGCAGTTTTGATGGTTTAGTATTGGAAGATCCAATTAGATCTCTAGTAGCTTAATTAGATTTGCAGATTTTATTAAGCTTACAAGTGCAGATTTTATTAAGTTTACAAGTGAAGATTTTATTAAGCTTACAAGTGCAGATTTTATTAAGTTTATAATGCAGATTTTATTAAGTTTACAAGTGCAGAATTTTATTAAGCTTACAAGTGCAGAATTTTGTTAGTATAGTATACAGAATTTTGATTAGCATAGTATGCAGATTTTTGTTTATGCATTTCAATGTTAGAATTTGTTTAAACATTTTAGTTTTTAAAGAAGCATTCTTTTATTAGAGGTATTAACAAGTATAATAAAGATAAAGAAAAGAAAGAAAAAGGCCAAGGCCTTAAGTAGATCCCAAAGTCAAGACTTTAGGGATTTTGGCACACAAGGTGCTTGTTAAAATGCCGAGGCATTATATATTAGAAGTAATAAAAGATAACAAGTATTTTATTTTTTTCAGAGGCTAGTACCCGACTTCCGAGGTTGTTGTTAAACAAATCCAGGTGACCAATTCCGAGGTCTTGGCCCTAGTAAGACCAAGGTCTTTACCCTCATAGGACTGGTGGGTCGCTACCCCAGTTTCTATTAGGGAGCGCGTTTTGGTACTAAGTCTGGGCCCAAGAAGAGATTGATTATTATTTTGAAGTATTAAAGTATAAGTTTTTAAACAAGTAAAACAAGCTTCACATAAGTTTAAAATTCAGTAAGTTTAGTTTCTTTTATGCTAGCATGTTGTTCTGGTTAGCTTTACATGTTGAGCATTTTAGTAAGTTTATTTTGCTATTAGATGAGCATGAGTAGTATCTTCTTTTGAGCATTCAGTTGTTTTTAGATTTCAGTATATTCACATGCATATTCGAGTTTTGTGAGTTAGATAGCGCTTACTAAGCAATTTTGCTTATAGATGCATTTTCCTCTTACTGCAGATAAAGGAAAGGAAAAGCTATAGCAAAGGAAGGCGACAAGGAGGTGCGGATGGATGTGTGATGCCTGGACTATAGAAACCTTGGGATTTAGCATAAGAATTTATTAAATTGCCATGTATTTAGAATTCTTTCTTTTTATTGTTATGCACATTAGACCTATTATCTGAGTTGTATAATGGTTACATGCATGTTCAGATTAATGCATATATTTCAGCATGATTAGATTGATGTATAGTTTTAGTTGTGTTCATATGCTGGAGTAGAATGTAGAGATAGGTTGTTTATGTTTTCCGCTGCTATCAGTTGCATGTTTAGAGAGTTTATGTATTGATAATTACATGTGTGCAATATTAGTTAGTTAAGAAAAATTAGTAGTCGAGTAGCGCCCCATCCTCACTTACTAGTAGTGAGGAGGGTGGGGTGTTACAGCTTTCCTAACATGTATTCTTTTCAGGGAAAGCTTTGAGAAGCATGCATGCCTCAAGTAGCATGCACGCGTGCCCTCGGAGCCCTATATAAAGGGCCCCAAGTTTCGATGGAGGGATGCATAACTTCTACTGTAGCTACACTGTTACTCTGTTTCTCCGCTTCCTTGCTTACACATCATCGGAGACTGACTTGAGCGTCAGAGGGCCATCATCGGGGAACCCCTCCCTGGCTCGACACTGACACTGCTGTGATTGTAGGATCCTCCAGCTCGGAGTCCACCAACGGTCGACAAGAGCGCCACTTCCCCTAGCATCCATCACCTTGACGCTCGGACAGGATCAAATTTGACGCCGTCTGTGGGAACGTAACCTGTATCCGAGCCGAGAAAATGGAAGATGCTAGACGACTTCACACCATTACGCTCACAAGAGGAGCTTGACATGCTCGTACATGCTAGAGCCCAGAGGATAGTCGAGCAACAACAACAAAGGGCGCTAGCCGATCGACTGGCGTAGCAGGCAACATCGGTATCGGGGGGTCAAGCGGCACACGAGGACCGGTCGGAATAGCTCTCCATCTTGGGACAAAACAAAGGGTCGACCGACACCCATGGAGAGGCACTGCTTGCCCCAATACCATTCCACCGGGCATTGTTCCAAATGCTCTCGGAAATCACACAGGCGAATCAAGAGCGGGGGATGTTGGGACTTTCGAGCCGCAAAAACCGCTTTTTGCGTTGCGAAAACCCCGAAGTCCCATGCCACTGGATCCGTGTGAAGGAAAAAAAAAATTCGTGTACATGTTTTCTAACATAGATCTACTCTAGATCTACATGGTAGATATTTATACCTTTGATGCGAATCCCTTCGCTTATCCCGCTCGTCCAAGAAAATGTCAGATCTCAAGGGTGCCAAGTGAACACCCCTCTATATGTATCCACACGAACAATTAGGTGGAGAAAAAACCTCTTAAGTGTGCTAGCACTCAAGGAGGTTTCGGCCAAGGTGGAGGAGAGGGAGAACAAGAAGAGAGGAGGAAGAAGATGAAAATCAATTGCCTTGAATTAGCACACAAATGCACTAATTTCACCTTTTAAGTGGGCAACCACTTTATGGTGGTTTGTAACCTCCATGGGATACCAAGGGTCACAACTCTTGGTCTCCCTCATGAGGTGGCATACCATGAAGTAGTCTTGATGATGTGGCACATCATTATTGGTTGGCCCTCATGCCAAGTCATCTAATGAAGGCATATGGTCAAGTCAAGGTCAAGTCAAACTTGACTCTTAATCTTCCTTCTCAAGTCAAGTCAAACTTGACCTCTTACCTCCCATGGTTGATTAAATCCAACCATTTGATTCATGCCAACTTAATTTAATGAATCTGTATTCATTGAATTAAATTGATTCAATGAGTCATAATCTAAATTAGACTCATTCAACACATGAATCAAATTGAGTCCAACTTAATTAGTCTAATTTGGATTACTCTTAATCCAACTTGGTTCATCACACGAACCTAATTCTCTTGGTTCATCAAATAAACCTAATCTCTATCTAATTGCCTTTTGTGTGTGACCCTATAGGTTCTTGTAACGTTGGCAATGCTCCTAAACTCATTTAGAAGCATAAGTAATGAGCGGTATCTAGCAACACATCATTACTACCCAAGTTACAAGAATGTTGAGATCCAACATCACCTTTGTGACTACTAATTGTGACTCTTCACAATATATGACAAATGTCCTTCTATCCTTGACATCTAGATTGATCAATTTGAGGTATAGACGGTGTCATCCTCTGATCAATCTAAATCTTAAACTCCAAGTAGACTCACTATAATCAAATGAGCTCAATATCTCATATTGACTCATTTGTGCATGGTCATGCACTTAGTGGTCTCACTCTATCAAGAATAACGATGTCACTACCGTTATATAGGAGGGATAAATCCCATCTACATCACTCACATCCCTCAGCATAATTTATTACATACCCAGTAATCGCCTTTATAGTCCACCCAGTTACGGGTGACGTTTGACGAAGCCAAAGTATGCAACTCCTTATGTAGGGAACCATGGTGACTTCAGGTCCAAGGACTAATAGTCATACTAATAGCCACATGAGAAAGTATATGACACTCATATAACGATCCATGATACTTTCTCATGGTGGGTCATTCAGTATACATTCTCCAATGCATACCCATGTGTCAACTTGATATCTCTATATCCATGACTTATGAGATCAAGTCATCGAGTTGACCTATATGCTAGTCTTGTCACATTAGCATTGTCCCTGAATGTTAATACTTGACTAGGAATGATTAAGAGTAGTGTTCTCTATATCATCTCACTATCGATTCAACCAATCGATTGATATAGATAAGAACCTTCTACTCAAGGACGCTATTATACTTAGTTATTTGGCACCAATACAAGTAAGTATAATAACCAAAACAAATGCCTTTACATACATAAGAATATGATACAATGAGTCCATACAACAACCATCATATGATTGGCTCTAGGGCTCTAACTAACAATCTCCCACTAGCACTAGTGCCAATCAGTGTAGGATCTAAGGCTCAATGACCTAGTGTGACCTGATAGATCGTTTGGAGCGATAAAGGGGGGGGGTGAATATCGCGCGTTTAAAACTTTTTCTTTTAACCTTTTGAAACCAAAGTCGTGCAGCGGAAATAAGAAAAGGGACAAGGTCTTTTACTTTGTTCGGAGCCTAGCTCGACTCCTACTCGAAGGCCCGCGGTCCTTGACCGCACCGATGGAAAAAACACTATAACTCTTCTTTTCGAAATTCTTCAGAAAGAAGTAGATCGTACAATAGAGCAAGATAGTAACACCCTACTATCTTGCTTAAATGAAATTACAATGCAAGCTGAAATTAAAATATACCAACAAGTAAATTGTAGATGAAGCTTAGGTTGACACTTCCGGATGCAGTAGCTTACTGAGCTGATGAGGACAAGTCATTTGCAGAACACGATTTTTGATCAGAGAGTTGTATTTTTGCCTCTGTCTTTGAGCCTAATTTGATAGGAGTACTGGAGGTTCGGTCGACTGATCCCTCTGTTCGGTCGACCGAACCCGCTCCCTTCCTTCCTGGCTGAAGTTCGAAGCTGGCTCGATCTTTTGCATTTACTAGTCTTTAATGGTTCGGTCGACCGATCACGCCTTTCGGTCAACCGAACAACTTCCTTCCCTGTTCGTCGTGATTTTGCCGAGATAATCATTTAATGCAGAATAAATGCTGATTGGATCGGTCGACCGATCCCCAGGTTCGGTCGACCGATCAGACTATTTCCTTTGCTGCTGATCGGTGCTGATGATCTGTCCTGTGCTGAGTCACTATAGTTCGGTCGACCGATCAGGCTATGATCTGACTTGGACTCAATTCTGATCTGACCTGATTCTGTGCTGATTCTGGTTGGTTCGGTCGACCGATCCTACTATTCGATTGACCGATCAGCTCGGATCTGTAAAACAGTATTAGCTAAAAAGTCTCCTGCAAAACAGATGTTAGAGCAATAATATAAAGCAGAAATAATATGCATGACAGTAGGACTATCTTGATCTCAACTTTTGAAACCTTCCCGGTTTCATCAGTTGGATCAGCGACCTAAGGTTGTTCCCTTCGGGAACCCGACCTCACTGTCGCTCCTTCAGTTGTTTACCTCAATCTACCTGCTAAACTTAGATCCTCCAGATCTTGTTTGGACTTTTCACTCAGCCTTGATCGGCTCCCCAGGACTTTTCCTTTGATCTTCGGTCCTCCAGACCTCTCGATCACACCGCCAAGCATCAGGTCCCCTCGACCCACTTGGACTTTCACCTAGGTTCCACGATCTGCTAAGATTTCTCCTGCCTAGCCTCCAACTAGGTCTTTCTCGGTTGAGTAAACATCCTGCACACTCAGTCAACTTGTTAGATCACAACAAGACTTAACTTAAACCTTTGACAACATCAAAACTTAGGTTTGATTCTGGTGCAACTTGCACCAACAATCTCCCCCTTTTTGATGTTTGGCAATCAATGTTCAAAGTTAAGTTTAAAAATATGCAAAAAGTAAATAAGCAAACAATTTAACTTTTCTCCCCCTGAGTTAAACAACTCCCCCTGAATTCACTATCTCTTCCCCTTTGACATACATCAAAAATAAGGGTAGACTCAAAAACCAAGTAAGTTTTAACCATAAAGTTTTGCTAAATAAAAAATGATTAAAATATGAAAAATATTAACTAAGTAAAGTAAATTTTGAATAGAATTGTCGAAGAATTTGACTAAGTAAACAAAATTTAAACATATTACTAAGTTTGAATAAAATTTTGAAAAACATTACTAAGCAAAATAATTTTGAAAATGATAACAATTAAAAAATTTACTAAGTCAATAAAAATTTTGAAAATATATGAAAATTATATTTTGAAAAGAATAAATTTTGAAAAACATTTTGAAAAATTATATTTTGAAAAGAATAAATTTTGAAAAACATTTTGAAAAACTATATTTTGAAAAGAGTAGATTTTGAAAAACATTTTGAAAATAATATTTTGAAAAGAATAAATATTGAAAATTATATTTTGAAAATGATTTGGTCACTAAGTAAAAATGATATAAACTTAAAAATCTTGTTTTAAAGCTCCCCTAAAATTGACAAATTCCTAAAAGTCCAAGAATGGGTAGGAAAATTAAGGAAAATTTATCCTTATGATGAAATGTTCAACCTTTGTTCAAGGCTAACTACCACAAGATTGTAGCTAATGACTCAGGTTGGTCAATTTGAGTATTTAGTACTAACTAGGTTTTTACTAGCTAGTTAACTTAAATTGATTCATGTATATTGTTTAAAGCCCAGATTTATATCGATGCACTGACATAAGCATCTGAAATCTAGGGCTAAGACCTAAGCATCTCACCCATTCTAAGTTATCAAACAAGGGATCCTACTGTGCTTGTGAGATGCTGGCTCCTAGGACTATAGGATCATGCAATTCTATGGTAAGACCTAGGCTACTCCAGAAAATTTAAAATAATTTTTAAGAAATATTGAAAACCAAAAATTTCAAAGGGGATTTTTACAAAAATAATTTTGAAAAATAAACTAAGTAATAATTTCCAAGACAAAAGAACCTATTCTATAAAGCACATTCCTAATTGTCGTCTGAGATTACTAAATTCTGCTTCAGGTAATGGTTTAGTAAAAATGTCCGCCAAGTTAGATTTAGATTCTATATAATTTAGTTCAATATTTCCTTTTGACACATGGTCCCTAATAAAGTGATGTTTAACCTCTATATGTTTAGTTCTAGAATGATGTACTGGATTTTTAGTTAGGTTTATAGAACTTATATTATCAATATAGGTTTTTACATTCTTATAATCTAGATTAAAATCTTTTAATGTATGTGGCATCCATAGCAATTGAGCTACGCATTCGCCCATTACTATGTATTCGGCTTCAGTGGTTGATAAGGCAACACATTGTTGTTTACGGCTAAACCAACTCACTAAAGACGAACCTAGCAATTGACATCCTCCACTTGCACTCTTTCTATCCAACTTACACATGACATAATCAGAATCAGAGTATCCGACTAGATCAAAATGTGATGTTCTAGGGTACCAAATTCCTACATTGATAGTTCCTTTTAAATATTTAATAATTCGTTTAACCAAGGACAAATGGGACTCTTTCGCACAAGTTTGGTAACATGCACACATACTAACTGCAAATAAAATGTCAGGTCGACTTGTAGTTAGGTAAAGTAAACTTCCTATCATGCTTCTATAAAGCTTTAAGTCAATAGGTTTACCATTGTCATCATTATCAAGGTTAATGTTACTTGCCATAGGAGTTTTACTTTCTTATGAATTTTTCATACCAAATTTTTTAATAAGATCTTTTGTATATTTAGTTTGATGTACATAGTTACCATCTTTAGTTTGTATAATTTAAAGACATAAGAAATAATTTAATTCACCAACTAAACTCATTTCAAATTCATTTTCCATTAAGGTTACAAATTTATTTAAGAATTGTGAGTTAGTTGAACCAAATACAATATCATCAACATAAACTTGTGCTATTAAAATGTCTGAATTAAAGGTTTTTATAAATAGGGTAGGATCAATTCACTACAAGAAAAATGCTCATAGACATCGGTGGAACAACAACGGTTTTAAGTAAAAACCGATGTCTTTGAGTATTTTACACCAGTTTTTCCAAAAACCGATGTCTATGAGCGCTGATTTTCACTCATAGACATCGGTTTTTTAGCCGATGTCTATGAGCGCCTTTTTTTTCGTTAATAGACACTGATTTTAACAGCGGTTTTTGAAACCCGGTGTCTATGATAAATAAAATAATTTAATTTTTTTCACCCATACTTAGCCAAAATTTACAACACTTCCCTCCAAACCTAAACCTATATCGCGTCGTCCTTCCCCTTGCTAAATCAACGCCCCTTCCTCTCCCGATCAAGATCAACACATGACTCCCTTGTGAGGTCTGTGGAAAACGACCACATCCATATCCTCTTTCCCCTTCTCTTCTCCTCTCCCTTCCATCTTTGCCCTCTCGCGGGTTGCTCCATCTCGTAGGGTTTCTTCTCCTCATGCTTTCTAGTTTCTAGTTTCTCCATCTTTTCCTCATGCTTCATGGTGCTTAGGGTTTCTGCTCCTTCGTCGTCTGCACATTTTGCACCTCGCCTAGGGATCTTTCCAATGACGACGTCCTCGACTGCTTCTGCTCTCATTCTCGCCATCATCCTTTTGCTTGTCGCCCCCTTGTCACCTGGGAACTGCGCATCGACTGGAGAAGGTAACACTCTCTTCTTCTCTTTCGGTGGGTCGGGGAAAAATCGGAGCTTCACCACAGAGTTTGCCCTCTATGGCGATGCTGAGATGAATAGCTCAGAGGTGAGGGTGACGCGTGCGGCGAACGAGAGCTCCGGGCTTATGATTTATTGGAAACCAGTCAGATTCTTTGGCACCAAGCCCGGGTTCTCTTCTTCCTTCTCGTTCTCTGTTTCGCTCGGCAATGGCGGAGGCCTAGCTTTCTTTTATCTCCGGTCAGCGTTCCCTTGGAACCGGCAAATGGCGACTGGTCTAGGTTATCGACCAGTGTCGTTGCAGTGAAGTTCGTGACGACAGCAAGCCTCGTCGAAGTCAATGTTGGCGGAGAACTTTTGACAAAAAGCAGTAATCTTTCTGACGATGGTTTGCTTCTCATCCTCAGCAGAGGAGAAAAATTGCATTCTTGGATTGATTACGACGGAGAATCGAAGAGAATAGACGTCAGGCTTTGCCAGGACAAGGATCCGAAGGAAGCAACCCCTTCGATCTCTCACTCTATCGATTTGTCTTACATGTTGTGGAGGAGGCGTCCTGGGTGGGTTTATCTTCCTGGAGTGGCAATTCTATGAAACATAACACAGATATCAATTTTATTCTTTAGTTGACTACTTAATGATCAATTTTCTAGGTTATTTATGGCGACACTGACTCTGTTATGGTACAATTCAGTGTGCCTTCTGTAGAGGAAGCAATGAAGTTAGGAAGAGAAGCATCAGAATATATTACAGGAACTTTCATAAAGGTATCCGAGGGTTGAGACATGATTATTTGAGTTGTGGATGTCTTAAATCATGTGTTTCTTTAAATTTCTATTACTTAGTGTATTATCAGCTAGATATCCTAGCTGACATTGTAAACTAAGGGTATTATGGCTAGATATCCTAACTGAAATTTTTAGTCTTCATTTTAAATCATGTTTTATTTTCTTTCTTTATTTATTTACTATGAGGCAAATTTGTCATCCAAGAATATATAGTGCATATTCTCAAATTTTGTTTTTAGTCTCTGTCCTAATTTTTTTTAAACTTTTTTTGAAGCCCATTAGGCTTGAATTTGAAAAGGTCTATTATCCCTATTTGCTAATAAGCAAGAAGAGATATGCTGGATTGTATTGGACAAAGCCTGATAGTTTTGACAAAATGGACACAAAAGGTAAGTATTTGAACTATTTAATAATTATTGAAAAAACATGATTTAGTGGCATTCAATTTCTTAACAACAGGCATCGAGACAGTCAGAAGAGACAACTGTTTGTTGGTAAAGAATATGGTAAACGAATGCCTACACAAGATACTAATTGATCGAGATATTCCTGGCGCAGTTCAATATGTGAAGAACACAATTTCAGATCTTTTAATGAACCGTGTGGATTTGTCTCTTTTGGTTATAACAAAGGCAATTTCCAACTGCAGACAACATTACCATCTCGGTGATATAAGATCATATTTTAACATTTGTGTATGAACTCAAGTTTTTCTACCTTCTTTGGCAGGGTCTGACCAAAACTGGAAGTGATTATAATGTAAAGTCTGCACATGTTGAGCTTGCTGAAAAGATGCGAAAAGTATAGATCTTATCTGTTTGTTATCTTGCCTTAATTTAGAACTGATTTTTTCATTATTTTTATCCTTGTAAAAAAATAAAAAGGTGACAAAGATCGATACATTGAGAACATATACTTTTAGCATGGAAAACCATTCATACCGAATTGGAGTGTCTTGAAGCTTAACTTGTAAAGTTTCTGAAACAGCAAGAATAGAGTTAATAAGGATTCATCTGATTAATGCTGTAAAAAATCTTTCACTTCTTGTATGAATGCAGTCCTTTCACTTTGATCCCTCAATTTGTTATCGAGATTTTGAAGAGAGCTATGACCCTTTGTGCTAAGGCTTATGTGTATAACACATCTTGTCAACAAGTGTCTCCTTTATGTTATGAAAGAATATTCAGCATGTAGTTTGAAATAATTGAGACTTTATAGATTTTAGTACCATTTCCTTGATCTAGGGTTAGAACTAGACTAATGGCAGACAATAGTCAGAGTTACTTAAGTATTGTTCTTGCTCATCATAATGTGCACACTGCACTATCTATGTTTTCCCCTTCATTCGATGTAATGAGTTCTCTATTGTCTATGATCACATGGTCCTTTATTTGTACTGTTTATTAATATAAGTTCTTATCTCAGTATCCAAAGTAATGAATAGATCAATTTCATAACAACATTTTTCTTATCTAGAAATCTCATTACTTTTTTGCCTGTATAACTACTTACCATTGTGTCATTACAGGAGAAATTTTTATTGTTTCAGTATCAGATTAAGTGCTAAATTTTTATGGCCTCGTGATGCAATGATATATCTTGAGCCAAAGTAATCAAATCAGTTACACAAATGATAAATCTTATGCATCATTGAAATCCTTCAATCTTAATTGTGCCTAGTAGGTATCTGTGGTGGATAAGGTTATTAAGTATCTTTGCAGCTATGCATGCATCATGTGGATTGTTCAAATGCACAGAGTATCCCATCCCTATCGATTCTTTCTGGCTCAGTCTCTCTACTGGTTCAACAATTCAGAGGTGGCTATTTTCACAGCATTTTGAACTTTGAGCAGAGGCAGCTCCATCAATGTCAATCAGCAGTCTTATAAAACTGAAAAGGAACAGAAAGAGTTGTGTGTGCTTTCTGATCTGTCTTCTTTTTTTCTCTTGTCACTTTGCTGCCTTTTGCATAATGACAGTGAGGGCTATGGCATGGTTCCCAGCTGACAAATGTGCCTGTTGCATGTGGTAGAAAGCTATCCTGTAATCAAACTATCAGAGTGGCTCCAACAAAATAGCAGTCCAAAGTTAAGTTGTTGGGCAGATCAGTTCAACATAACACAGATATCAATAATACATAACAGACAAGGGTTTTGAAATACATATTTATGAGATGGTAGATGATAAGTGGATATGAACCCCAAGAACTTTTGGAATGCGAGGAAACCTGAAGAAGAGACAGATCAGTGGAAACACCACACTAGAAAAAACTGAAGGGTGGAAGAGCGAAGCAATGTTTGGGAATGGATAACTCTTTGCCATGCCAGAAGGCTGGGTCATGGCAGAAGTTGCTCCCTGAAGACCCTGAGCATGTCAGAGAAGTTGACGACACCGATAAGACTGTAGTTATCTTGCAGCCACCAGGAATGATAGATCTATCACTATATGATGTGGTTGAGATAAATGATGAATGTTTTTCTTTTTAAGCATTCCAATTAGTCATCTTGTTACCTGGTGCTTTTACTACGTTTTCAACTATGATTTTTAGTCTTGGTTTACTAATATATTATTTATGTGTTTTTACAGTTTATAAATCTCAAATACTCCAGAGTTGAAATTGATGAAGTGCGGTTCGAGTGGGCTGAATGCATGCTAGATTACATTTGAAGTGTGATTCTACCTTGATGTGTTATTAAAAGAATGTTCTACCTTGATTTTGATATCTATTAGCTAGATTTTGATGTAAAAAGAATGTTTGAGTATTTTATGGATACTGTTGTAAGAAGATTATTTATATAATTTGTGAATATTTGTGTATTTTATGGATATTGTTGAATGAAGAATATTTGTATAATTTGTGAATATTTGTGTTTTTTTTTTATTATTGTCGGTTTTTCATTGTTTCGAAAATCAAATTTGTGCTGTTAAAAAATATACATATTACATCGATTTTCCACCACTGCAAAACCGGTGTTATTAACTAATATTACATCGGTCATTTACCGCTGCCAAAACTGGTGTTATTAACATACAATATTACATCGGTTTTATACCTGATCCGGCGGTAAAAATCCGGAACCCCATAAGGAGTCAACGCTGAGGGGAGGTCAAAGGGTCCAGTGGCTCGCCGGAAAAGGGCGAGCCGACCGGACTCAGAAGAAAGGGAAATCTGATAGTAAAAGGCACCCTGGTAGGGACCAGGGGTCCGACGCTCAAATAAAGCAGTGCGTAATGACCGAGCGGAAGGAGGTGCCGCCCGGACGGCGCAAAGAATCAAGGCCGTCCGGACGACGTTCATCGCCCTTGCCCGTGCCAGGCACCTGATCGGCGGTGGGTAAAAGGCGGGGACATCTTCGGCGGCCGTCAAGTCGTATGGTGTGCCTTACTTCTAGTCGACAACGGGTGGTCTGCCGTCCCATCAAAGAACATGCTCGGATGTGGCGGCGTGGTGTCGGGTAAGCTCTCGACAAGTGCATACCGTGGTATGGGTTCGACACGTCGCACCTCGGTGGGCGTGCATCGGTTCCTTCTCCGTCCTATATAAAGAGGCTATTACTTCGCCAAGGTACGCATAATACAAATTTGGCAGCCACTTTCTCCACCACTTACCCGACTTGAGCGTCGTCGCCGGGCACCCCCCCGGCTCGGTTTTGTTGCGAGTTCGCCGGAGCACTCGAGGATCCAGCAGATAGCGCCACGTGCCCGGCGTCCGTGACTCTTGGTTGGACGGATCAAATTGCCGCGTGCGTGGGAATGCTCCGCATTCGAACAAGAACAATGGGCGGTGGGCGACACACACGGTGGCGCTTTCAGCGAAAGAACTCGGCGCTCGGTCGAGATGAGGGCCTCAAACTCATGGAGCAAAACAAAAAGCATCCGCCGAGCGGAGCAACAAGCAACATCTGCGTCGGTGGCCGAAGCACCTCCGACCACCGTCGCATTCCATCGAGCCTTATTTCGCACCCCCGAAGCCATACCAGCCCGAAGAGATAGAGGATCTTCCTCGGATGAAATGCCAAGGCGGGATGACAGGAAGGGGAAAGCTCAGCGGACTCCTCCCCGAACGGATCAATCGCCAATTTTCGGAGGCTATCCTACGAGACCCTCCGCCCAAGCACTACGTGCCTCGACGATCGGCGAATCAATGGAACAACAGACCGGATGATCATGGGTAAGTTCGATAATCTGACCACGCTCCATCGATACGGATGGAGTAAAGTGTAAGTCTTCCTTACCACCCTCTCGGGATCGGCTCAGCGGTGGTTTCGGAGGTTGCCGGACGGATCCATCACGAGCTTCAAGGAATTCGAACGGCCTTCCTCCACCACTTCGCGAGGTCGGCGTTATCAAAAGACAAGTGTCGACTTTCGCCATCAAGCAAGAGCCGAGAGAATCGCTTCGAGGTTATATTCAGCGATTCAACCAAGTGGCGATGGATATCCCCACGGCCACATCGGAGACGATGATGAATGCCTTCACGAGGCCTTGTGGATGGGGACTTCTTCCGGTCGCTCATCCGAAAGCCGCCCGAGATTATGATCACATGCTACATCGGGCCAACAAATATATAAATGTGGAAGAAGCGCAAGCCGCTTCGGAAAAAACTCGGTAAGGCACATGCATGCCGGCGGAAAGCGACGCCGCTGACCACCCAGAGGACCGAGGGAAGCAATTCGATCCTCACGCGGATCGCGCGTCAGAAGTGGCGCCGCTCAAGCCGAAGAGGTGGACCCCTATGTTGCACCTTCTGCAGACGGATCGCACAACACGAGGGATTGCGAAGCCTTCCTTTTGTGTCGATCTGTTCTCGGGAAAGGTGAGCGGCGCCTCCCATCGACGGAGGCGTGGGACTCATGGGCGGCGGACCCGGGGCGACATCGAACACCGATTGGCACCGATCTCGAGGTAGGAGAATCGCAGGCGTCAGAGCAGTCACGACCGTCCGCTCGGGAGGAGGAAAATAGAGCAATACTTCCGGGCGAGATCAACGTTATTGGTGGACCGGAGGAGACTCCAACCGAGCCAGAAAGGCGGGCGTCCGGCAGCTGCAGATCCACGCGGTCGGCTGCAGCCAAGAGCGGGCAAGCGGACCGGAAATCACTTTCAGACCAGAGGACTTAGAAGGAGTAGAAGTGCCCCACGACGACGCGCTGCTCATTAAAGCGGTAATAGCAAATTACACCATCCACCGCATATTTGTTGACACAGGGAGCTCGGTCAACATCATATTCAAGAAGGCGTTCGATCAGTTGCAAATTGATCGAGCCGAGCTGCTGCCCATGACGACCCCGCTTTACGGGTTTACGGGCAACGAAGTTCAGCCGGTCGGACAAATCCGGCTGGCCACCTCGCTGGGAGAAGAGCCGCTCAGGAGGACCAGGACAATAAACTTTGTGGTGGTCGACTCTCCCTCATCCTACAACGTCATTTTGGGACGACCGGCGCTCGGCGAATTCCGAGCGGTTGTCTCAACCTTCCACCAGAAGATAAAGTTCCCCGTGGAGAACAAAGTAGGAGAGGTGCGAGGAGATCAGCTGGCAGCTCGGCGGTGCTATATAGAGATGATCCGAGCAGAAGCATGTTCCGCTCGGAAGGCGCCCCGAATTGAGGTACACGCCATAACCGAGAAACCTCCTGCTTTAATTTATGATGAAAAGGAGGAAGTCCAGATCCATCCGACCCGATCGGAGGCCACGACTTTTATCGCCTCTGATCTGGAGGAAGAACAGAAGGAGAAGCCGATTCAATGCCTCCAACGAAATCATGATGTCTTCGTCTGGTCGACACATGAGTTACCCCGCCGAGCCTAGCGCAGCATGAATTGCATGTCCGACCGGACGCTCGGCCAGTGAAGCAGAGAAAAGGGACTTCAGCGCCGAGCAGAATGCCATTATCCGGGTGGAGGTGGAAAAACTTCTGAAGGCCGGCCACATACGCGAGGTGCAGTTCCCGAGTTGGCTGGCCAACGTAGTCTTGGTCTCCAAGCCGGGCGGCAAGTGGAGGGTCTGCATCGACTTTCGAGATTTAAACAAGGCATGCCCCAAGGATTTTTATCCTCTGCCTCGGATCGACGGCCGGCTGCGAATTAATTTGCATGCTTGACGCCTACCAAGGATATCATCAAGTGCCGCTCGCCCGGGAAGATCAAGAAAAAGTAAGCTTCATAACGGCTGACGGCACATATTGTTACAATGTGATGCCATTCGGATTGAAGAATGCCGGGGCCACCTATCAACGCTTGATGAACAAGGTGTTCAAGGAGCAGATCGGGCGGAAGTTTATGTGGACGACATTCTTATCAAATCCGTCCGAGCGGCCGATCTTTTCAAGGATATGGAAGAAACCTTCCGAGCTGCGCAAATATGGAGTCAAGCTAAATCCCAAAAGTGCCTGTTCGGAGCCAAAGGAGGGCGTTCTTGGGATACATAGTGACCGAGCGGGAATCGAAGCAAATCCCAGCAAGGTTAAAGCACTGCAAGACATGCCGCCCCCAAGAAATACAAGAGAAGTGCAAAGGTTGACCGGTCGGATAACTGCTTTATCCAGATTCATCTCCAGAACCGCCGACCGGAGCCTGCCATTCTTCAGGATCCTGCGCAAGGCTACTAAGTTCCAGTGGGATGAAGAATGTGACCGAGCATTTGAAGAGTTGAAGACATATCTTAATTCTCTACCAGTGTTAGCCAAGCCGGTCGGGGGTGAGTCACTTTATATGTATCTGTCGTCAACTGAGCATGCTGTAGGCTCAGCACTTGTGAGGGCGAATGGCGAAGAACAGCCGGTGTATTTTCTAAGCCACATTTTAAAAGATGCTGAATCTCGTTACACTGGGCTCGAGAAGTTGGCCTTTGCTTTGGTTCTAGCCGCTCGGCGCCTACGACCGTATTTCTTGGCTCACACCATTATTGTCCGGACGAACAGTCCACTCGGAAGAGTGCTGTTGAATCCAGAAGCGTCCGGACGGCTTATCAAGTGGACGACAGAATTAAGTGAATTTGACATCCAATATCAGCCCCGCTCGGCGATTAAAGCCCAATCCTTGGCTGATTTTGTGACCGAAGTGCAAAGGCCAGAGCCGGAAGCTATGTGGATGGATCCTCCACTCGGCTCGGAAGTGGGATTGGAATATTACTACTCTCACCGCAGGAAGAAAAGATGCACCTATCCGTCCGGCTAGATTACAAAGCTACTAACAATGAAGCAGAGTATGAGGCCCTCATAGCCGGATTGCAGGCAGCACGGCATGTGGGAGCAGGTCGGGTGACACTCTATTCTGATTCACAGTTGGCCGCTCAGCAACTTTCCGGCACCTTTGAAATCAACTGTGTTCGGCTCAAACTCTACGCTGAGGCCTTTGAAAAACTCAAAGCTACTTTTCGAGAGGTGCTTATTCAGAAGATCCCATGAACGGAGAACCAGGCGGCCGATGAGTTAGCCAAACTCGCGAGCTCAATAACGCCGGTCGCCATTCAGCAACCAATTGAAAAAACGCTGCTGGTGGCGCATGTCGATCGGATGCAAGGCCTCGCGTTTCCAAGTGACTGGAGGACACCTATTATAGAATTCCTCCGTTCGGGCACCACACCATCCGATGAATATGCAGCCCGGCTCCTCAGAAGAAGAGCCGGTCGATTTACACTCATCGGAGATCAGCTTTACAAGAAAGCTTTCTCGCGCCCTTTGCTGAAATGTGTAAGCTCGGAGGACTCAGCTTACATCCTCCAGGAAGTACATCAAGGATCATGCGGGGGTCATCCGGGCGGACGCTCATTGGCCAAGAAGATCCTCTTGGCCGGATACTTTTGGCCAACTTTACAAACAGATGTCGCTAGGACAGTATCTACATGCCTTTCATGCCAGAAGTATCACAACTTCTCCCACCGACCGACAGAGGAGATGAAGGCATCAACCATCTCATGTCCGTTCGATCAATGGGGAATGGATATTGTGGGTCCATTTCCGATGGCGACCGGGCAGAGGAAATTTTTACTAGTGGCGGTAGACTATTTCTCCAAGTGGGTGGAGGCCAAGCCGCTGGCAAAGATCACTGAACAAATGGTTAAAAAATTCATCTGGCAACACATCATTTGTCGGTTCGGCATCCCTCGCCGACTAGTGTCCGACAACGGGCGGCAGTTCACAGGGAAGATGTTAGAGGATTGGTGCAAAAGCTACGGCATTGAGCAACATTTCACGTCCGTGGCCTATCCTCAGAGCAACGGTCAAGCTGAAGTCGCCAACCGGGAAATTCTTCGTATGCGCTCGGCTCGACCATTTGGGAGGGAGTTGGCCGGATGAAGTGCCGAGCGTCTTGTGGGCCATCCGAACGACGCCAAAAGAAGGGACGGGAGTCACACCGTTCCATTTGGTATATGGCGGTGAGGCTGTCATACCGGTCGAAGTCGGCGTTGAGTCAGCCAGGATCCAGAGCTATGATGATGACAACGCCGAACGGAGAAACATGGAGCTGGACTTGGTAGAAGAGGAGAGGGCAAAGGCGTCCGTTCGGCTGATGGCATACCGTCAGCGGATGAAGCAAAACTACAACCGGCGCGTAATTCCCAGATCGTTCCAAGTCGGCGATCTTGTCTGGAAGAAAGTCAAGCCGGTCGGCGACGTCGGCAAGCTTGAAGCTCCATGGGCAGGCCCTTTCAAAATCATCGAAAAGCTCCGCTCGGGCGCGTATTATCCGGAGGACGAGGACGGACGGCAACTAGATAGGCCGTGGAGCGCGAACCACCTCCAGCCTTACCGGGCGGGGTGAAAGGTGTATCACTGTAAATCACCCTGTGTATTTCATTTTTCGACTAAATACTTGAAATGCAGAGATGAAAAGTCAAAAGAGCGAATATAAGGCATTATCATCGTAACCCGAAGACCCCAGGCCGTTCGGCCGGGCTGCGTATAGAATATAAGCAGCGTTCGTTATTACCTGGAGCGAAGGCCTGAGCCGTTCGGCCAGGTACGTTTTAGCCGAGGCTACCTCGGGGAGGTTTATATCCGAGCCAAGTGCTCGATGCGGGAACCCCGAGCGGTAGGAGGTGTATATCCGAGCCACAGGTTCGAAGACGAAGGCCCCCGAGCCGTTCGGCCGGGAGGTTTATATCCGAGCCAGGGGCTCGAACCTGAAGGCCTGAGCCGCTCGGCCAGGTACATTATAGCTGAGTACTACCTCAGGGAGCGAAGGCCTGAGCCGCTCGGCCAGGTACATTATAGCTGAGTACTCTACCTCAGGGAGCGAAGGCCTGAGCCGCTCGGCCAGGTACATTATAGCTGAGTACTACCTCAGGGAGCGAAGGCCTGAGCCGCTCGGCCAGGTACATTATAGCTGAGTACTACCTCAGGGAGCGAAGGCCTGAGCCGCTCGGCCAGGTACATTATAGCTGAGTACTCTACCTCAGGGAGCGAAGGCCTGAGCCGCTCGGCCAGGTACATTTTAGCCGAGACTACCTCGGGGAGGATTATATACGAGCCAAGCGCTCGATGTGAAGGCCCGAGCCGGTCGGCCGGGTATATGGTTTTCCGAGCCAAGCGCTCGACGACGAAGGCCCGAGCCGTTCGGCCTGGTGTGTAGTCTCACTTGGAAACCGACGAGCACCATCGTTAAAAATCGAGAGCCGCGCCGATCGGCTATAAATATCCACGCCGTCTAGCCCAGACGTTAAACCGTAGAGCCGCGCCGACCGGCTATAAAAACCGAGCGGAAAACCGACGAGCACCGTCGTTAAAAATCGAGAGCCGCGCCGATCGGCTATAAATATCCGCGCCGTCTAGCCCAGACGTTAAACCGTAGAGCCGCGCCGACCGGCTATAAAAACCGAGCGGAAAACCGACGAGCACCATCGTTAAAAATCGAGAGCCGCGCCGATCGGCTATAAATATCCGCGCCGTCTAGCCCAGACGTTAAACCGTAGAGCCGCGCCGACCGGCTATAAAAACCGAGCGGAAAACCGACGAGCACCGTCGTTAAAAATCGAGAGCCGCGCCGATCGGCTATAAATATCCGCGCCGTCGAGCTCCGACGATAAATATCGAGAGACGAGCCGGCGTCTATAAATAATCCGAGCGGACGAACCGACGAGCCCCGTCGTTAAAAATCGAGAGCCGCGCCGACCGGCTACAAATATCCGCGCCGTCGAGCTCCGGCGATAAATATCGAGAGACACTTAAAGTTGGGACGAGGGAAAAATTTCTTGCTAAAATAGAAAGGAGCAGAAGATTATCTAATATGCAAGCCAAAAAAGTCATTACATAGATAAGCGGGGCCGAACGGCGGGAATTCAAAAAAGTTTACAGAAACGCTCCTCACACATCGAAATCAAAAAGAGCGTCGGGGATGGCGTCCATCACGCTCGCCAGATCCTCGGGGGGGGATAGTCAGCTCGGCAGACAGGTGACCTTTGGTCTTCAGATAGCCCACCGCCGCCTTGATGGCCTCCTCGAACGTGAGGGATATCTTGTCGGTAAACTTCTCTCCGAAGCCTTCCGAGCGGAGGAACGCCTTCCTCACTTCGTCCGAGCGGGCCGACTCCCCCTCTTGATACTCCTTGAGCGCGGCATGGGCAGCGTCGCTAGCAGCTTGGAGATCCTTCAAGTCTCCATCGAATCTTTGGAGATCAGCCGAGCGGCTCTCTTTTTCGGTGGCCAGCAGAGCATCCAGGTCCTTGATGCGTTGCTCCAGCCCCCGGATCTCCACCATCATGTGGTCCATATCATTGATGGCCTGTTGCTTCCGAGTGGTCGCCGTCTGGATCTCCTTGTCTCGCTGCTTAATCATTGTTTCAAGCCGAACGACCTTGCTCGCCGGATCGGAGGCTCGTTTCCGCTCGGCATCCAGCAGTTTTTGGGACTTCTCCAGAGCGGCCGTCGACTGCCTGGCCTCCCCCGCTGCTTTTTGTTTCTTCAGTTCCTCCTCCAGTTCGGCCAACCGATCGCTAATGGCGATCTGCTCCACCCAGTTCTGCTAGCAAACACGAACAGGGTAAAAACTTCAAATAAGAGAGAGAAGAGGGGGAAGGGCTATACCCCGGTGGCTGATTGAAGGTTGCTGTCGCCGAGCTGCCCGGGAGTCAACTTAGCTATCCGACTCCGAGCATCTATCCAAGCTTGTGCGAGAGGGCCCGTCAGGGTGATCATCTGCTCAGGAAACACCGGCCGATCGGCGGCAGCCATGTACGCCTCTGAAGGGAGGCGCAGGACGGTTTTAAGTAAATTATGGCCGCTCGGCCCGCTCTGAGATGGCCCGCCAGCAGAAGAGGTGGGTAGCTCGCCTAAACGCTTGAGACGTCGTCGAGTCCTCGAAGGGCTGGACGGCGGCACTTCCAAGCTGGCCCTCGGAGAATCCTGAGGGGTCGGGGTACTCTCGAGAGAGACTGTTCCGGACAGCACCGGCGCATCTGCACCCCGCTCAGGTTGTGGCTCATCAAGTGTAGAGGCAGGTGCGGATTCCGGTCGCCGGCGTTTCCGAGCGCGCAGCGGCACATCATCGGCCGAACGGCCCTCCACTTCAGCTTCACTCGCAGGTTCTATATTGCCCGTGGCCTCATCAGGAGGGGCAGGGGCGTCCGGGGCTTCTGGGACCGTTGGCGTCCCCTCACCTTCTTCGCCGGCCGGATCAGCCGGAGCAATGCCCCGTTCGGCGGCCTCCTGGCTCGTCACCGCCTCAATCCGAGCGGCCTTCAGTTTGAGCTTCTCGGTGGCTCTGGCCCGCCACATGACTTCAGCTGCAGAAGCAGAGAATAAATCAGTTAGAACAAAATAAAGGGGAAGATAGGGAAGCTTACTCATGCTACAAGGCAGATCGGCTGGTGTAGAAGACAAGCCGAATATATGCATTACTCCTGGGAGAAGCATCTTGTCAATGTGGTAGCGCTGACCGACTAGCCGTTCGGCTGCATGGAGATAGTCTGCGTCACCTCTAAACTTGCCGAGCTCCGGTTGCGCAGGCATAGCCGTCTGCCACTTGGTGCGGAAAGTGGGCCGCTCGGGAAAGCGTATATAGAAGAAATGCTCCTTCCAGTGTTTGTTGGAGCTCGGCATATTATCGAAAAGGACGAAGCCTATCCTAGATTGGAAAACAAAGGTGCCCCACTCGGCTTGCTTGGGATAGTAGAAGTAGTGGAAGATTTTTGGGGTTAAGGGAATGCCGTTCAGTTTGAACAAAACTACCACTCCGCTCAGCAACCTAATAGAATTAGGAACTACTTGGCCGAGCGGAATGCGGAAATAGTTACAAACTTCTAAGAAAAACTTGTGAGGAGGAAAACGTAGTCCGGCCAGAAATTGATCCCGGAAGAAGACAACAGTGTCGGGCGGAGGATCGTTAGGCCGATCGGAAGGCGTGGCTAACACTATTTCGTGGTCGGTCGGTAGGTCATATACTCGAGTGAGGCGCATGGCGTCTTCCTCGTCGAACCGACTTTCCATGTTCGAGTACCAAAGACCCGGAGCACCGCCGGTTGATTGCGAGGTACTGGTCATGATCGAAAGGCCAAAATGCGGGATAGAAGAGGATGGTTCAAGCAAAGGAAGAAAACCGGCTGAAAAGGATGATTAACAGAAAGAAGAATGCGTCTGAAGCGAGAAAAAGGCTCTTACAGGCGAGGAAGATGACCGGAAGAAGCCGTGTGATCGTCGGAAAGTCTGAGAACAAAGTCGCCGGCGAGAGGGGGAATGACAGGAGTTTGGAAACGAAGAAGACGAAATGCGGCGGAAACGAAGTCAAGGGTCTTATATCGCCGCCCGGAAACGATCTCCACCGTCCGATCCAGGTCGTCGATATCGAGGTTGTCATCGGATCGTCCGTTTCAAACGGCGGCTGTCCCATCGGAAGTGACGTAACCGCCATACTCTGACAAATGCACGGTCGCCACGTGTCAGCCGGTTACTAGCCGCATTTAATGAGCTCCCCTTACCGTGCGCAGAGCACGTGAGGGGTAGTGTGGGAAAACAATGGACATCGATTCCCAGAAAATACAAGGCATGGACAAAGTATCGCCGGACAGACAGATATCGCCACACGGATGAGCATCTTTATGCCTGGCGGAGCGGCCTAAGGCAATGATCATTGTTCGACAGATCGGCAGTCCAGTCAGTCGGACTTTGCCTCCTTCGACTAGACTCGAGAGGAAGGCAAGTGATCCGGCGGTAAAAATCCGAAACCCCATAAGGAGTCAACGCTGAGGGGAGGTCAAAGGGTCCAGTGGCTCGCCGGAAAAGGGCGAGCTGACCGGACTCAGAAGAAAGGGAAATCTGATAGTAAAAGGCACCCTGGTAGGGACCAGGGGTCCGACGCTCAAATAAAGCAGTGCGTAATGACCGAGCGGAAGGAGGTGCCGCCCGGACGGCGCAAAGAATCAAGGCCGTCCGGACGACGTTCATCGCCCGCCCACGGGCTGGGCACCCCAGTCAGATGGTGGGTAAAAGACGGGGACATCTTCTGACAGCCGTCAAGTCGTATGGCTGTGCCTTACTTCTAGTCTGACAACGGGTGGTCCTGCCGTCCCATCAAAGAACATGCTCGGACTGTGGCAGCATGGTGTCAGGTAAGCTCTCTGACAAGTGCATACCGTGGTATGGGTTGCTGACACGTACGCACCTCGGTGGGCGTGCATCAGTTCCTTCTCCGTCCTATATAAAGAGGCTATTACTTCGCCGAAGGTACGCATAATACAAATTTGGCAGCCACTTTCTCCACCACTTACCTGACTTGAGCGTCGGAGGACCGTCGCCGGGGCACCCCTCCCGGCTCGGTTTTGTTGCAGGTTCACCGGAGCACTCGAGGATCCAGCAGATAGCGCCACGTGCCCAGCGTCCGCTGACTCTTGGTTCGGACAGGATCAATACCATTGATGAAACGGTGTCGTTAAGTGATACTACACCGGTTAATAACCGATTCGAAGACCGGTGTCGTTAAGTGATACTACATCGGTTTTAACCCGATGTCTAAAATGACAGACTTTTAACATCGGCTTCATAGACATCGGTCGAAAATGAAATAGACATCGGTGGAAAACCGATGTCTATGAGGGTTTTTGTTGTAGTGATTTGTCCTTCTTTAAACCCTTTAGATTTTAAGAAGCTAGATAGTCTTTCATACAAAGCCCTAGGTGCTTGTTTTAGGCCATATAATGCCTTTTTTAGCTTAAAGACATAGGTTGGGTTTACTATATTCTCAAAACCGGGTGGTTGACTTACGTAGACTTCTTCCTTAATGTATCCATTTAAAAATGCGGATTTAACATCCATTTGGTATAATTTGAAACCTTTAAATGCTGCATAAGCGAGCAACATTCTAATTGATTCAAGTCTTGCTACCGGGGCATAAGTCTCATCGTAATCTAGTCCTTCGACTTGACTAAACCCCTTGGCTACTAGACGAGCCTTATTCCTTATGATTTCACCTTGATCATTTAATTTATTCCTAAATATCCATTTGGTGTCTATAATCGTTTTTCCCTTCGGTGAAGGTACTAAATCCCAAACTTGGTTCCTTTCAAATTGATTTAATTCTTCTTGCATCGCAATTATCCAATCAGGTTCAGTAAATGCATCACTTATGTTTTTAGATTCAATTTTAGATATTAATGTTATTTGACTTAGATTTCTAAAAGCAGATCTTGTTTGAACCCTTAATTCAGGATTTCCTATGATTTGGTTAATTGGATGATTAGGGTTAGATTTTATTATTCTTGGATTAGAATTATCAGGTTGTTTGGGGTTTGTTAATTCCTCTTCTTCCTCTTGGTTAACTGTATGATTAGGATTTGACCCATGTGCATTAATTGAAATGTGATCATTTTCATCAAAGGTTACATTTGTTGTTTCCTCAATTTTCAAAGTAGATTTATTGTAAACTCTATAGGCCCTACTTGTAGATGAATACCCAAGAAAAATTCCTTGATTAGTTTTTGAAGTAAATTTGCCTAAGTGATCTTTAAGATTTAAAATGTGAACTTTACAACAAAAAACTTTAAAATATTTTATGTTAGGTATTTTATTAAAATAAATTTCATAAGATGTTTTATTGTGAGTTTTATTAATTATAATTCAATTTTGGACATAACAAGCTATATTAACAGCTTCAACCCAAAAATATTTTAGTATATTAAATTCATTCAACATTGTTCGGGCAGCTTCTTGTAAGGTTCTATTCTTACGTTCAACTAAGTCATTTTGTTGTGGAGTTTTAGGGCAAGAAAACTCATGGTGATAGCCATTTTCTAGGTAAAAATTATTAAAGTTTTGATTTTTGAATTCTCCTCCATTATCACTTCTTAATTTTTTTAATTTTAATTTCTTTATCATTTTCTACTTGTTTACAAAAATGTTTAAATGTTTCAAAGGTTTCACTTTTATTAGATAGGAATTTTACCCAAGTATATTTAGAGTAGTCATTAATGATTACCAAGCAATAAAGATTTCCATTCAAGGATTTTATTCCATGAGAATCAAATAAATCTAAATGTATTAATTCAAGTATTCTATTTGTTCTATTTTGATTTATAAGTTTATGAGCCGTTTTAATTTGTTTTCCATGTTGACAAGAATTACAAAATTTATTTATAGGATTCCCTAATTTTGGCAAACCTTTTACTAACCCATATTTGCTTAATTTTAATAAATTTCTAAAGTGAGTATGAGCTAATCTCCTATGCCATAACCAAGTTTCATCATTATTTGTTAGAAAACATTTGGAAATTGTTTTAGGTAGATGAATAGAGTATATATTTTTATTTCTAAAACCTTTTAGTAATATATTAGGTGAGTCATTGTAACTTATTAAGCATTCAAAAGCTAAAAATTTAACTTTAAATCCTGAATCACAAAGTTGACTTATACTAAGCAAATTATAATTAAAATGTTCAACAAGTAAAACCTTTTTAATTGAAATGTTGGACTGTAATTGAATTTCACCTGTACCAATTACCTTTAGCTTGCCATTGTTTCCAAAGGCAACTGACCCTAAGTTTTTGAATTCAATGTTGGTAAATTTGTGCTGATTCCCAGTCATGTGTCCGGAGCACCCGCTATCCAAGATCCATTTATCCAGAGCTTTGGGATCCTACAAAATGTAGGATGAAACTAAAGTGTGGTTAAAGGATTAAGTGAGTAAGTTGTTCTGAAATTTAGTTGATTGAAATGCATTTAATATTTATTATTTAATGTTCGAATCAAGTAAAGTGATTAGGTTTTAAATAGGTTTTTAATTAATAATTTTTTTAATAAGTTTTTAAAATAATTTTTAAAAAGTTTAAAATAAGTTTAAAATAAGTTTAAAATAATTTTTAATAAGTTTTAAAATAATTTTTAATAAGTTTAAAATAATTTTTGATAAGTTTTAAAATAATTTTTTAATAAGTTTAAAATAATTTTTAACAAGTTTTAAATAATTTTTAATAAGTTTTAAAATAATTTTTAATAATTTTAAAATAAGTTTTAAATAATTTTTAATAAGTTTTAAAATAATTTTTAATAAGTTTTAAAATAATTTTTAATAAGTTTCAAAATAATTTTAAAATAGTTTTTAATAAGTTTAAAATAATTTTTAATCATTTTAAAATAATTTTTAGTAATTTTAATTTAATTTTTAATAATTTTAAAATAATATTTAATAAGTTTTAAAATAAATTTTAATAAGTTTAAAATAATTTTTAATAAGTTTAATTTAATTAGGTTTGAATTAGGTTTGATAATTAATTTTGAATTTAATTAGGTTTGATAATTAATTTTGAATTAAAGTTTTGATTTAATTATTCGAGAAAGGTTATTGAACCCATGTTAGATTCAAACTTAGCTTTGGGTTAATCAAGCAGGCGTCCTAAGGATAAGCTTTAAGTTCAGTGGTGAGGCATATGGCCTACTTGTGTATCATTAGACCACTTGCTGACGACTTTTCAAACTGTTCCTACCCAAAAAACTTAATACTAAATTTTGGTCTAACTAGCCCATGTTTGACTGGGGTAGCTTCGGTTAGATCCACTAAGTCTAGTGCACCAGGTAGAATTCCATATTCAGCCTAGACATGCCTTCGACAGAGTTTCTTTGACGTACTATCATCCCAATCCATTCCGATGCTATGTTGTTGGATTTGGTAAACCTTTTTCATCTAACCGTTCTAAGCAGAAAATAAACCTAATCCTAAGTATTGAGTTTGATTAATCAAATTGTTTGTATTATTTTTCTACTTGCTCCCCCTGAGTCATAGCTTAGATAAGGTCTATCTAAGTAATGGATTTGACTCTTAGGGACCAAGTATAGAGTTGGTTCAATTTGTTTGGTTAAAAGTTTTGTTTGAACCCATGCTTGGACTTGCCTTCTAGTATTTTGACTGATTAATGATAAGTATGATTTGTTTGTTTGTTTGGGTTTGTAACCGAGTCCTGATTTGTTGTACACAGCTCGTTGCGATCCAAGTACCATATTTAGACACTTGGATCTCATTTCGAACCTTTCCAACGTTTTCTTGAGTCGCTCGACTTGACCTTTCAAATCAGAATTTTCTTCCTCAAGTTTTTCAACTTGAGTTGAAGTTCCGATTTGAACTCGGTTAGTCGAGTCACTCAAGTTAACTTGTTGCTTAAGGTGGTATATTTCCTTAAGTAACAAGTTATTTTGTTTTTTAGATTTCGATAATTTTTTAAACAAACATTTTGTCGGTTGCTACTCGGAAACCCAATGGTTCCACTGTACAAAAATTTTGTACGTGATCTGAACCTTTCCTAGCTACCATGTGTTCTTTTAAGTTAAACTCGTATCTCCTGCGGAACTTAACACGTTTGATTCCAAGTTTAACTTATATGTTCTTTTAGGTTTAGATTTGGATCTCTTGCGGAACTTAACACGTTTGATCCAAATCACCTAGGTTATAAATTCAATTAAATATTAGTTTCCAAAATTGGCTTCCAGTGCTGCATGGCGAGGCACTTGGCCTTCTTGGATATGGGAGCAACCACCATCGACTAGACAAAGCCTTTTAAGGAAAGTTAATATTTAATTTCCTTATATAACTCTAGGTTAACCAAAAGGAACAATCAAATCACAAGGAAAAAAGAAAAAGAACACAACATCGAAATTAAATTCGAAAAAGAAGAATCGAATGCCTCTTGTATTTGGTATTTATACAAAGAAAAATTAACTAGTATGATGCGGAAATTAAATACTAGTTATACCTCTTCCTTGTATGCTAAAAACCTCGAGATCTTCTGTCGTATCCCTCGCCTCCTCTTAGACGTCGTGTGGGTGACGATCCTCCAAGACGAACACCACCCGGAAAGCTTCTCCTCCTTCTCTAGAATTCGACCACCACCACCACAAAGGAGCAAAAGAGAGCAAAGGGAAGAGAGGGAGAGGGGCCGACCACTTGATGATCTCCAACAACACAATATCAATTGTTATGTTTTTCAAGGCCTCCCCTTCCCCCCTTTTTATATTAGTTTCCCAACGGGAAATTATGGAAAGAGTTTTATAAAAAATTAGACTCATTCCTATTTCCTTTTAATTTTTTTTCTTTTTCTTTCCTTTTAATTAATCAATTCTAGATTGATTTATTAATTAAACAACTATTTGTTGATGTTTAATTATTTGACCGGTCCCTTGCTTGGGCACCAAGCAAGGTGGCCGGCCACTTATTAAAAGGGAAAGAAAGAAAAATTTTTTATAAAATTTTAAAAGAAGAAAACTTCTAATAAAATTTTACAAACTCTTTTTTTTTCTAATGTGGATATTAAAAGGAAAGTTTTAAAATTTAAAACCAAGTTTTAAAATTTAAAACATCTCTAATAATATTTCTTTTTAAAAGAAAGTTTTATAAATTTTACAACTCTCTTTTAAAACCTTATGGCCTAATTTAAATTAGGAAAATTTTATAAATTTTTAAAATCTCTCTTTTTACAAATTGTAAATATCTGAGGAAATTTAAAAATTCAAAAACAACCTTCCTAA